>NC_134218.1:14902387-16152387 GCF_965140235.1 Caretta caretta
AATTATCATTGAGGAGTAGGTTTACAAAGACTTTCAACCTGCATAGGAGAAGAGTAGAAAGGGGGCTGGATGCAACCATACAGTTGAGATCAAATTCAATTACAGTTGAGAAAACTATATTTGCAGCATTCCCAATGACCTGTTTCAACCAGTGAGCAGACTTTTAGATGAGAGAAGTTACTGTCTACAGATAACTGTCCCTAATAGTACAGATTGGGTACTATCTGGATCAAATTTTCAAAACGGAAAGTCTGTTTATAAAAATGCAGATGCAACTACATGCCTACAGGTTATGTGTGTCCAAATTACCATGATTATCCATGCAAACTGGGTGATTGTGCATGCCAGTGGCTATTTAGAAGCCAACTAGCCATTTGTGCATGCATTCTCCCAATATGCACACATAAATTGTGTAACCACTTGCACAAATACAGATAGCCAATTGTGTGTACAAAATTTCTGGTACAGACCTCAGGCATCCACTTTTTGATCTTGTATGTCTTTATCATGCACTTTTCCAAAATGGGCTGCAGGGAAAAGCAATTCAATTGAACAGAACCCAGGGCTTCTACATGAAAATATAAGTTTGGAAGCCACAACTTCTCTTACATTTAATTACTTTCCCCTGTGTTTTGCGTGGCAAAGGAGCATAAAAAAGATGCAGCTACTAAGCAAGGACAGCTACTAAGTGAAGGCAGCTTCTAAATAAATAAGCAGGAGGGAATTAGTGAACATGGGTGAATTTCACCCTGTGGACCAAACCCCAGACTAATGTAAAAACGCCACTTTAATGCCACACCTCCAAAATATAGCTTCCTATGGGGTAGGAAGTCAACAGCCAATCAGCACACAACATGTACTACTGGGATGGGAAATTTTGAGCAAGGTTACAAAATGAATCACTATTTCTATAAAAACATATCAGCTTTACAGAGAAGAGTTTGAAACTGCTTAGAACTCAATTAAGTTACCACAGCTAAGACACAAAGATAAATCTTGGAAAGGAAAACAACGAGGAGTCCAGTGGCACCTTAAAGACTAACAGATTTATTCAGGCATAAGCTTTTGTGGGTAAAAAACCCACTTCTTCAGATGCATGCCCACAAAAGCTTATGCCCGAATAAATCTGTTAGTCTTTAAGGTGCCACTGGACTCCTCATTGTTTTTGTGGATACAGACTAAAACAGCTACCCTTGATACTTGGACAGGAAGTTTACATCTAGACACCAAGGTGATGGGCACATTAGAAATGAGACAGATTAGCTAGATGAGCTAGACAGACAGATCTAAATGACCTCCAACATACTCATTTGTCTGACAGCCTGGAAAAGACCAGCATTCCCAGGATTAAATGAGTTTAGAAAATTGCATTTCCACTGTAAAATATACAATCCACCTTGATATGTCAGTTTCTTGATGTTAAAGCAAACCAAGTTTCAATGAAGTAGTCCCAGAATGATACATAATACTATAAGAGAAACGAAACAATATCTAAGCAGCTGATCCACTGAAAGCTTTAAGTTGCTACCTTTTTACCGCAGGATATCAGTAAAGTGATGTGACCTGTATACACTTTGACACACTAATTTTTCTTGAGCTCAACCTCACCAAAATGTTGTACTGTCCATCTCTCATTGCTGTCTTGATAACATATTTTTCTTCATGATATCTAACTATTCGATCTTTGCAGGACTGTCAAACAACTGCTATTGTGTGGTTTCTTTTTTTCTTTGTTTTTAAAGGGGAATAAAACCAAACAATATTTGTTGGATATAAAAAAAAAATGTACATCAAAAACCAAATGAACAAGACCGATTCCCACCACAATTTTTCCGGTCCGGGTTACAAAATATTCATACACACACACAGCCCTTAGCATAGATTTAGCTCCATGTCCAAATTGCAACACCATTTTTTTCAAGCAACGTGTGCAAATACAGGGCAAGATTTAGCATAAGAGAGTTTGCAAGCTTAGGGCCAGATTCTGATCTCACCCACACTGGCACAGTGCAGGAATGACTCTGTTGAAGCCAGTGGAGTTACTCTGGTTCTCACTGAAGACAATGAGGTCAGAATCTGGCCTTCAGTGAGAGTTTTTCCCATACACAATCACAATCAACCAAACACATTTGTAATCCATAGCAGTTGGTGTTTCCATAATTGATAGATATATAAAAGCCCTTTTTGCTAAAGTTGTACTGTGTTTTTCTTCTTCTTCTTCTTCGGGGACTTGTGAGAGCAGCTACAAAACACTAGCTTTATAATTCAGATCATTCAGCTCCCTTTAGAATCCCCAGCTTAAAGCAAGTGGTTACAAGTTTTAACAATGCAAAAAATTGAGCTAAAAACAAACATTTATTTTACTTGACATAGCAAAACAGTGAATTAAAAAGTTAAATCAATGTACAATCTGAATGGCTCCTGTTGTAGCTACAAATTTCAAATGAAATAAGAATGTTATAAAAACTCCTGCATATTATACACATTTGGAAATATCTCTGTGTAACTGTTCTTTAAGTGTTCTGTCTATGAGTACTAACAGGTCACTGCATAGGAAATGCAAGAATAGGTTACATTTTAATCAGGGTATATAAAACACTGTCTAGAATGTTACATTGCCTTTGGGAATGTAGTGAGTAGGGGAACATTAACAAAGTCCAGGTCACTCTCCCCATTACATCACTGAAAAAAATATATTAGGTTAAATTATAGATGTCATATATTGGAATAGTAAGCCTATTCCCAAATGAGGATGCTGGCTAAAATAAACTTATTTCCTTGGAGAAACTCATAATCGCCCCTCTGGTCCTATGTACCTTCTTTGCACATTTTTAATAGTAGATTTCCACTGAACCTCAGCATTCCCCCCCCCCCCCCCCAGTGATAATGAAGGAGGATAAAGACAAAAAGGCAACTTTTAATATACTTCCATGGCAACAACTCCCCACACTGCACCCTCCACACACACACACCCTGAGATCACCAGCCAAAGTGTATCAAATGTGAACTTACTTTTACTTCAGAGATTATAAAAAATAAAGGATGGGGTTTGAAAGATGATTGTGAATGATTAAGTAACAATGTCCTTAGTGTAAACAAGTGGAAACACAGATGTAGATATCATTATCGTATTTTCCCCCCACTAGTAAATATTTCCCAAAATTATTTACCTTTGTTTAACCCTATTCTCAAGATGATAAAATCTCTAATAAACCTGCAGAGACGGCAAAAGGGTTGTGTGTGTTTGCATGTAGTTCAGCTGCAGATAACACTCTCAGGGATTTACTTATTTAACCCAAAGAAGTTTGGGGGCTTCACAAATTTGTAAGAACATTCTAGAGGTGTTCAGTTCTGCGTTCACTGACACCAACTGGATTTTGCGATTGACTTCCATATAGAGAGGATTGATTTTCCAAGAGAAGTTTCCCATCAGGCAATAAAAAGAGCATTTCTTCCTCTCTCTCTCTTCCCTGTCTCCCCCAAGTAAAACAAAGGACCTTGTTGGTTGCAGAAGCATAACTCCTACTGAAATAAATAGTAGTTTCACACATGCAAATGATGCAGTGATCAGGCCTAAGCAGTTTACAAGCTCTGGCATGAAAACAGAACTCAGACTACCAGCCCCATTTATCTGAACAGCTATCTAGTGGTTGGATCCCTTGGCATTATTCTTTGTATTCTCTCGCTCAGCCTCTTTCTTCTGTGCGACAGCTTCTCAACTGCCAGTATTTCCTGCTCTTTGCTCCTACCCACCTACAGTATATTAGTTAATCACTCCTCCAGGCCCTATTCCAACTAATTCCTCAACTGTGCTGCCACCAGCCAGTTGACCAGACAACACTGCTTCTGACATTGATACTGCTCAACCATATTATATCTTGCATAAAAACATAAAATAAAAAACTACACAGTGTCTGAACTATTCAATATTTATTTTAATCCTCATCATTCAACATGCACCCCAGGCCTTACTTACTACACACCATTCAAACTCTGCACAGAATACAGAATTATTAATTTCCTAATTGTCTTTTTCATGGTGCTCAACATTGTAGCATGTGACCGCTTCACAATCGCTGGTGCTTTAATCTGTACAACACCCCTGTGAAGTGAGGTGGTAGTATCTCACCATTTTACAGATTGGGAACTGAGATACAGGAAAATTAAAGCCAGAATTGTCAAAAGGGTCCACTACTTTTAGATGCCCAACTTGAGAAGCATAGGGCCTGATTTTTCAGCACACTTAGCATTTTATAGCACAGTCCCATTGACTTCAGTTGCAGTTGTGAGTGCTTGGCATGTCTGCATATCAGGTCCCACGTGTTTCAAGTTGGGTACCTAGAAAATAAGGAACACTCGGTGGTCCCCTGTGGAAAGTTCAGTTTAAGTGACTTGAATATATGGCAGAGGCAGGGATAGAATCCAATTCTCCAGGGTGGCATTCCACCATCTGAACTATCCCTTCTCTTTCTGCAGTCCCCTGCCTTATTCACTACACTCCTTGCAACTTCTGCAACAAATATAGCAGGGATGCTACAGGCAACTCTATTTCACTATATAACCCTGATTCATTCCCTGAGCACTGTCCCTCCAGTGCACTAGATGATGCAGGGATACTTTTAGGTTTCATAAAAAGCAAACTGAAGAAAACATCATGTGGAAGTATATTGACCCCTGCACAGGTCTTCAGCAGGGTAGGAACCTTTAGATCCACAGCACAGATCTCTATCATTTGAGTAAATGGAGTAACTGACAGAAGTAGTAGGCCGTTAACCTCTATATGAACCAAACACTAAAGGGGGATGTGGCACACGCTTTGTTAGTGGGTTTTGCAAATATTTTCTGACAGGTTATCCCCTGCTCCTGCCCCCCCAATCTATCCCTGTTTCACTTTTTCCTATTCCCCCACCTGAGCCTTCCCATCTCCCCCTTCTATTGTTCACTCCTCTGCATTCCAGTGAGGCTATTTCCTCCTTATCCTTGCTGCCTCGGCACCAGCAGGGTGAGTACTGGAAGCACAAGACGAACAGTGTCCTTGCTCTCTGCCCAGCACCTCAGCTGCCCCCATCAGCAGGCAGAAGTAATTGCAGGATAGGTCTTGCTCAGCCCTGGCTGGAGCTTAGTGAGCTCTGTATGGGTGAAATATGCTCAGTGTGATTGTCATAAGAACGCTGTAAGGATGGAGCATGCTCAGTGAAGATGGAATAGTCAGAGAATTTTGTTGCCAGCTTCTAACAAATTTCTACTGAGCATGTGCAAATGGCCATTTTTAGAGGCTTATAATTTGGCCAAATTTGGGTGGATGGTCCTGGGGACATCAAAAGGTACCTTCCTGAATCTGGTGTAATCTCCTGCCAAATTTCAAGTTTCTGCTGCAGAGCATGGAGGTGCTAAAATTTTTCAACAAAATGACTGTCTGTATTTCTTTACACTGGCAAAACAACATATTTTCCCCTAACTTCATTTTCAGACATGGCTGAGCCATGCTTGTTGACCCTTTCAATTCATGCCCAGGCACATACCTGGCATGGGAAATTTCAGCCCAAACAGTTGAAATTTGGGAGTATTATAAGCAACTGAAACAGGGTCTTACAAAGGAAAGTATCAGGCAGCCTTAATTACAGGAGTCATTGCCGGCTCTGCCTCTAATATACGCATCACGTCCTGCTCCACCTATAATAATAATCCTGAGATCCAGACAACTCACAGGACCCTCAGGCCTCTACTGTTTTGCAACTGTACCCAGTACATCCTTTTTCCTTGTAATGTTATCACACAGCCCTACTTCTACAATTTCAATGGCTGCCTAAAGAGGTAAAACAACTGTCAATCACACAATACTCTTTTCTCTATTTAAATGGCCTTCAAGAGATACCACAATATATGGAAGTCCATCCACAAATTGTTCTTTTTTAACCTATAATATTTGAGTGTATTTAAAATTTCTCAAGATGTATTTTTGCCATGCATGAGAGATAGGCCTGAGCTACAAAATTCAGATCTGAGTCCCAGATTCAGCCATTAGGACTCCGCATGTGCTTAAAGCTAGGCACAAACTTAAGCATCTTGATGAACTGGAACCTGAGTTTGACTCCAGATTTCAAACTATCCCAGAGTCTGGGTTGTTGAGATTTGGGGTTCCTGATCGCTACTGAGATTGTCTTTAAGGATAGAATTAGCATCTACCTACTGGTCTGCATTTCAAAACTCCTTCTGTTCAAGCCTATCTCCAGTTATAATGTAAGTTTATTGGAAATAGTGAATGGAAGAGTTCACTGTGTTAGATGATGTTTTGTTACTTTTTGACAAGAGAAAATATTTAATACCAATGTTTTTTTCTCTGCTCTGAATATTTGTTTAAAGTGTCACAAATAATTAAATGCTTATGAGTAAGAGACATCTTTAGACATTTTGACAATACATATTAAAAGGTGCTTTAAGGGGAAATCTGCACAGTTCAGCTTGTATTTGTTGTACTGTAACGATAATGTATCTTGATTACATTTGTTCCAGATTTTCATGAGCAAAGGGAGGCATTCTGCAAATGATCTTCTGTAAGGAACAGAATGACAGTGTCTGACATTCCCTGACATGCCAAGAAATGCATGAGCACTGATGTTTGCTGAGGAAAGCTATACGGCTATTGCTTGTGGGTGGGGCACCAGGAACCACTCCCTTCAGCATAAAGGAGAATGGGCATCAGTAGCTAACAATTATAATAACAATAAATAATCATAAATTACTAATAAGGGGCTCAAACGCAAGGAGGTTGAAGCACTTAAAATATATGAATATCAATAATCAGAGACAAGATCCAGTTAGCCAAAACGATGCTCAAACTGGCATAGACAGTCTAAAAACCTATCACTCAGCAACAAAGACAAACATTTAACTTCACTTGAAAAGATCCCCCTGGAGAACGTTGATAAAGGGAAGAGCATTCCAAATCCCTGGAGCCTCACTGAAGAAGGCCCTGCTTGGTGATCTCATATGGAATAAACAGCCCAGCTGATCTCAGGTGCTGTGAGAGTAGACAGGATAACAGGGATCTCTCAGGTATGGTTTATTGGCCGTATATTTCCTAAAATTTACTCTGAGATCTTGTCAATATAATCCCTGTAACTACCATTCCTGAGAGGCATGATAATGGGAAAATAAAGGCCAACAACCCTTAATGCACCCATAAGCTATTACCTGCCTTCATATTTCTCCCACAGCCAATATATATATTTTCAATCTAGAGAAATAACACTACCCTTGACTTATGTTTGCAACTCCTACTGACGCCAGTGGGAACTGCTGGGTTCTCACTGCTTTTGAAAATCAGGCCTCTTATTTAGATGCCTAAATAAGGATTCAGAAGCCTAACTTTAGGAACCCATTTTTGGAAATCCTAGGCTCAGTGTTTACTGCAATGAATTTCAAACAACCTCCAGGCCAGTTTTTGAAGGGTAATGTGCATATTCTGTTACAGCTTATAGTGGGTGTTACTCTCTCTCTCAGGACACCTGGGTATCATGTATTTTCAGATCCCTAGTTTGAACAAGCTGCATATAGCACAGGACAAAGGGGGAAGGTAACTATGCCACCTTGCAACTTCTCTGATCCTGGGATTTATTTGGGATAAAAATGGGTTTGAGAGTACTTTAGAGAAGCCTACAGGCTACTTTAAATTATGCTGCCTAGAACAGTCTCTGAGGAGCTCTCTCACTGGCTAGAGAGTGACAGAAGATATCCTGCTCTGGCCATGTTCCCTCCCTCGCTCAGCTATGCCCCAGACTCACCCAGGAATGCCCCCTATGACTGGAGGTTGTGGGGAGTGAGTGGAAAAGAGCTGGCTAAACTGGCTTTATGCTTCCCGGAAATTCCCCTTCATTGGAGGAATCCCCAGACACCCAGCCAGGATAGCTCCCCATCCTCTTTGCACCAACAAAGTGGTACAAAGGGATGGAACTAAGGGCCAGGATCTGGCCCATCGCCTCCACCTTTTCTTTTTCTGGTGGGAGCTTGTTATGAATGATAATATAGAGCTGTCAATTAAGAACCAAGGTTCCTGATATCTATTCCATCTCTGCTGCTGCCTTGCAATGTGACCTTGAGCAAAGCAGCTTAAATTTGTCCATCTATAAAATGGGAATAAGACCGATCTACCCCATTTAGTTTGTTCTGAGCAGTAAATGACATTGGTAACATATTTTGAAACGCAAAGACATGAACAGTCTAAGTGCAAAAAGTGCTCCACTCCTTCTTCCTACTGAAGCTTGCAATTCCCACGCATATCCGTGGGAGCTGTGCCGCTAAATCAAAAGCACGAATACTACTACAGATCAATATAATTGCTTAATTTCCTCTTCTTTTCACATGTGAATTTAATGCTACTTGTACTGCAGTTATGAATGTTTTGACACAGATGAAAAAAATTATGTTTTTGCAGGCCAACATTTTAGCTAAATGAAATCAACACAAGGAGCATCTCCCCAAAAGGCGTCTGTACAGGGTTTTTTTTTCCTTTGATACTAAATTCTAAATCATGTGAAGATTCAGCCCTTTTCCCTGTGCAGCTTTTTTTTTTCCCTGTAGGGTATAGATGAGATGATCCACATATAGAATTGCAGCTCTGATTAATTGTGATGGCGATTTAAAATAAGCCTAATATAGTTTACAGTGAATTATTTACATCCCGTGCAACCCACTCATAGTAAAGTATTTTCTTTCCCCCAACAGAACAACTTCACTCTAAGCAGAGGGGCAGTGATATAAATGGGATTGCAGCCTGCACATTCTGATGCACTGAAACAAGCCCAGACTTTCATTCCAGTCCACTGTAAATGGAGTCTCACTAAGGCCCCAGTTTGTTATCAGTGGATTCCAATGAATATAATTATTTTCATTAAAAACAAGCATTGCATACTGCTTCTTTTTCAACAGAAACTGTGCACCGATCCCACATGAACAAACCAAACAGTATTGTCAGAAAGAGGCTTTGGGAATATTAAACAGCATTTTTTAAATTTATTAAAGCAATATTATCTGAGATTTTCTACGAGTTAAAATCTGTGGGTTTTAATTTTATATTAACAGAGAACAGAAAGGTTTAAAAAAAACAACCAAAACCTCCTCCGATTATACTAGACTGGAATACAAGGCCTAGTGGGAAATCGGGCCTTTTCTCTTTTTACATACATAAAAACAAGCACAACAGGCTTTCCAATTAAATGAGTCTTTTGAGAGAGATGCAGAAGGAGCCAGAAAGCTCCTTAAAACCTTATTACTCCTCATATTTGCCAAGTGGGGATGTATATTAAAAATTTATCTGTTCTTTCCAGTACCGTGCTTCTACCTGTACAGTTTTTTTGTTCTAATTTGATCTAATTTCAAGAGTTATTTGAGATAGGTTTTTTTGTTTTGTTTTTTCTCTATATGTTCAGCAGCTTTGCTTTTTCTCAAAGCTTTGCTAACCCTAGTCTCTTTTGCATCATGAGTAACTTTAATAAGATACAGTGTCATTAGATGATAACAGTTCACGCCGAACGAGGGGGAAATATAGAGAAAAGAATGAGATAGATATAATAGATACAATGAACAGAGATGAAAGAAAGAAGACAGCATCTCATTTACATTAATACAATAAAAATACAGCATGAATGTTGCAAATTTTACCTAAGATTTTTATTTGAAGTAAAGTGAGCTCTATTGTGTCCTTATGCCTAAAAAGAACAGCTATTGGCTATTAACTTTTTGTATGTAATTGCCACTAGCAGCAATCTCCATAAAACTACAAGGAAAGCCATGGCTCAAGAACAGATGGTCTGATCCTTCAGACTAGAGCTAAAGTCTGCTTTTGGTTACATCAGTGTAAATCCAGAGTAACTAAATTCACCTGTCTACATGGTGAGCTGGCACGCAGCAAGCCAGGATATGAATCTACAGTGCAACAGTTTGCCGAACACTAATTTGCTGTGTAGACATGGCCTAGCTCTAGCAAAGTAACTCTATTCCATCTCTATTCCTATAGGCATACAGAGACAGTTCAAAGTAGGAGTCAGTTAGAAACGATATTGCCAACAGAAAGTGTTCAAAAATCATAAATCAGGCCTGAGACTGGCTTAAAAAGCACAAGATTTTAAAAATAATAAATTTGCGTGGTTTCTCTGTTCCTTTTGGTATTGGAGCCTTTTGATTTTGTGGTTTCAAGCTTATCTTACCAACCATTAAAGCTAAAAACTTATTTTTTCTTTTTAAATAAAAGCTGAGATGCTCATGTAATCACCTGAATCCAGAAGCTGAGAATTAAAGAAAATACCATATATTATGAGACGACTATACTGTAGAAGTTTACCACCATGATTAAATTAAATTGGCTTGAATGGTTTAAAAATGCTACAACTCTTGCAATTACATGCTCACATCGGTAAGAATTTTGCATCCACCTTTCAGCTAAATGCCTGTCTCTCTTTTTTCTGTGTGTGTGTGTGTGTCTGCCTGTCATACACGTATGCATATGTATGTCTTCCAAAAGGATCTATTTCCTATAAACATAGCATGGTTCCATTTTGCTGTGGAATTTTACCAGTAACTATGATCATTGCATACCTCACATTAAAAACAACCTAGAGTCTGTTCCTGTCATTTTGTAGCTATTGTTGTGACTTATTTTTTTCCTAGTTCATGAGTTGGGGGTGGGGGGAGAGAAGTGGAGGGAAGAAGAATAATTTCTTCTTGCGAAACAAAGAATCTCTTCATTTGTCTAAACTAAACATTTAAGGCAGCACTAAGATTCTAAGACCAGTTTTCCAACTTCTTTTCTTTCCTTCTGAAAAACCTTGCAAGGCAACGAATTAAAAAAAAATCAGCAATAGTTAAAAATGGGGTGTGTAAATCTAATGGGAAACAGCGTGCTTCTATGGTGCATTTCTTCTTGAAATCTTGAAAATACACTGCTCCCTGTCTGTTCTTGGAAACCAAGGTATTTCTGAGTTGCAAAAGACGTTATTATAATGTGGTCAGAAATGACAAGGAGCCAAGATCCAATAGCCTCAAGTCAGGGTCACCTTAATGAGAAAGAACTGATGTTAATGTCTAAACTTAAATGGAACTTTTAGGGCCCTGATTTGCAAAACATTTTACATACTATTTCTTTGAGAGCTTCTGCTGGAATTGAGACAGTAGATTGCAACATTATAAAAGGCTGTTTAAAGGCCCAATCAGCTCCTGGTACAAGAAAAATAATATTCAGTAATGAATGCAGAACAATCAAAAAATGTTTAAAGATTGAAGGTAGCAACATAAATAAAATGCAATGATTATACCAACCTTAGAAAACAAGATTGTAGAACTATCAGTACATAAATGCATAATCTGAACTTTCCCTAGATTCCAAAGGCAAATTCTACTTAAAAGGCTATTGGCAGAATATGGCCCATAATTTGGACACCAACTCCCCCTTTATTAACTGTGTTGTTTTATTTTGCAGCTAAACAGCCCAATTTTACAGTCGATATACAGGCAGAACTCCCAGTGAAGCAAAGTCACTAGTGAGTACTGCAGGACTGGACCCAGAGTCATGCAAATTATTGGAATTAAATAGGTAATGAAAAATCACTGCTGTTGCACGAATGAAATGTAAGGCTTCAACTGTGAGAGTAATGTGTTTCCAATTGACTCCAATATCTGATTCTGAGACAGATGAAAATGTCTCTCTGCTTGCGTGAGCACACTCTGGAGGTAAAACTTTACAAACATCTTTAATTTTGGAACGAGCAAGGGGAAAACAAAGGGCTATTTTAATAAAAAAGGCTGGTGGGATCCTTTTTCTAAAGGAGTTTGTCTGAACATGGCACTCATGTGTCTCAAAATCTGCAGTATAATCTGATAGATATTAACTAGAGAGTATTTATTTGCATCATTTTACTTTGGATCCACTAATAATACATCATCCATTAGAACAACCAGGCCTCATTCTGCCACTCCTCCCTGCTCCCAACTAGCCGACATGATTTTTTTTTTTTTTTTTACTTTTGAGCTTTTAAGATCTGTACAATAGTTTAACACAATAGGTGTTTAGCATCTGGTTCCAACTGTAATTGATAGAGCATGGTTCCATTCCCTTTGCTGCTGCTGCTAAGTTGGGAGCTGCAGAATTGAGAGGTAGAGTGTGCGGGGCGGGGAGGAGTCTGGACTTGCTCTTTGGAGTGTTATGCTCTTTGGATGTGAAGTAAAGCAAGGGGGAAAGAATCACAGCAACTCTATGGTGGTAAGCTGCACCCCAGGGCCTTGGTCTATGGGAGCGGTTATTTGAGATTGGTGCTGCTAATGGGAAACTGAGTCAGAAGGGAAAAGCAATGGGAGGAAGTAACAAACTCCTGCTGGTTTTAATTATACAGCCTTGAGATTACAGGGCATGGAGGAGTAGAACCAGTTAGGCAAAATAATTTTGCTTCAAATAAACAATTTTTTAAAGTATTTTAGAAGCATAGATCCCATTTACTGATGCAATTGTCTTTTAGATTACAATGGCAGTGTCTGAACTCCTTGTCAGTTCTAATCTTTCTCTGGGGGCCAATGAATTGTGTCCTGATATGGCAGACTAAAAATTAAATCAATGAACAACTGAAACAAATGAACTTTTGAGTCAGACTCACAGACTCATGGACTTTAAGGCCAGAAGGGACCATCATGATCATCTAGCACATTGCAGGCCAAAGAACTTCACTCACCCGCTCCTGTCCCTTTCAGTCCTGGGTTTTAACGTGGAGTGTGGGAGTAGGAATCACTTAGCAACTCAATTCCAAAACAGAGTTCAGACGGCGGCTAATTTAGTGGATGGGTAGCTGAGGAAGTACCTATTCTGGAAATCATTTAATTAATCAGAATGGGGAAGCCTCCTCTTGTTTGTGAACACCTTTGCTTTTTTGTCATCTGTCAGTGTCATGATGGGCAGAGTAACTGAAGGGTTCCGAGGCATGAGATATTTAGATGGTTTTGATGTGCACTTGCTTTTCTGGAGGATGTTAAAACAAAGCGACTGTGCCATTCCCACAGTTCCATTCAGTCCCATTTGCTTGGAACCTGCTTCTATTAGCTGCTTAATAAAGGATAAATGTAACATTAAAAATAAAACCACCCTGCTGGGTTACGTGTACATATTGCTTGAGAATCAGATCTAACATGTTATCTAGTTTAACCCACTGAAGAGTGCAGGGTTTCCCCTGCTGAATACATTTCTATTTAAATAACCTGTTCTATTAAGGTGCAAATTGCAACTTTTAAGTAATGATTGCTAACAGTCTTATGTTTATTGCCACACAAGGACTTTCACGAAAACAAAATCTGCATTATTCATCTCCAGCTTTGATCAACAAAATAAATGTGGCTAGGAGCTGTTTCTGCTGTACTTTTCAGGAGCTTTGGTTCTCAGATATCCTATCAGAGCCAACAGAAAGAGAATGAAAGAAAGAATGACAAAATTGCAGCACAAAAAGATGGTAAGTCCAAATTCTTCTTCACTAGAATTAAGCAGCGAACTAGAAATTCATGATCACAAAATAAAATATGTACATTTAAAGAAGCTGCAGGGGGAAAGTAGAGTATAATCCAGGGAAATTGTGTTTGAAAGCTATTTCATATCCATAGGAATAAAAACAGCATCAAAATGGCAGTTCTAGTTTGCTCCCACCCTTTTACCCCTCTGTTGTCTACTCTCATTGGTGCGGAATCACTACCCAGATTCTGCCCCAGAGGTGGCCGCATTTCAGTGATGGGTGAAGTACATTCAAGGCCTGATGCTTCTCTTACTCATGAGAGTTCTACACCAGTGCAACTCCATTCACGTCAGTAGAGTTACTCATGATTTACACTGGTGTGAAAGGAGAATTGGGCCCATTATCTGTAAAGCCTTTTGGGATCTACTGGGATAAAAAGTACAATACAAACATAACATATAATTGTAAATAAAAATCTGACATAGTATTGGGTACTGGTTTAAAGAAATGTAAACATCTGCTTTAAAAATGATCCAAATCATAGTGGAGAAGAATGATGCTTTTGAAAAAAGAGTCAGCTATAGAAAGATCATAGGTTTCAGAGTAACAGCCGTGTTAGTCTGTATTCGCAAAAAGAAAAGGAGTACTTGTGGCACCTTAGAGACTAACCAATTTTTTTGAGCATAAGCTTTCGTGAGCTCATCAAGATCATAGTTCCTTTGTTGACGTGAAATAAAGTATTTTTAAAACCATAAATTGAGACCAAAAAGGCCTAATAATCAAACATAAATAGCATCCCATTTATCTAATTACAAGAACTTGTTTCATTACAACACTGTAATATATTTCTTAGGAACACAGGGCTCAAAATTAATAATAGAAAAGGACAAAATTGCCATGTATATTTCTCTAGATAGATTTTCATCTAGCAGCAGGACTTCACTTCTGATTCACTTGCTTGTTCTCTCTAACCTTTACATTATTCATTAATCAAACTAGAAACCTGCTTTCAAAGTCAGTGCATGGTAGTAATTATTTACAGTTGTGCATAGTATTTAATTTTAAGCAATGACAAAAGCAGACATGTCCAGAATCATAAGGCTTATCATTTTTCTTCCCTAGGAGGTTAACTACCTAAAGAAGCTAGAAGTGGCAAACTTTTCTTCAACATCTCTACCACCACCAAGACAAAATAAGTGCAGTCAATGCCCTCGAACTTGTGGAAGGTATAAAAAATAAAATGTGAAAATTAAAAAATATCCATTGTATTAAATCCTAAAAAAGGAACATTGGCATCTGCCTTGATGAGCTATTCATTTTCTGTTGCACATCCTGTCTAGTGTCACTTTGTTTTACCACACTTAACAAAACCTCGATACTATTCATGAAAATGAAAGTTAGTTTTGAGAACTATATAGAACAGGCAAGTGTGCTTTTTGAAATCACACACACACACACACACACGTTCAAAGCAGGATAACTATTGTAAGTATAAAAACCTGTCATGTTGGGTGCAACTGGATTATAGTTAAATGTCCAGTATTTTGCACATCTGAAACAACATTGATCTGAGGACAAATATAATCAAAGAAGTGCAACTCTGAGAACCAGTGCGCTTTTCCCAATAAGATTACTGAATGAGTCATGCCCTAGTTATTATGGTAATTAAAATTACTGCCTAGGTATTAAGATCCTTTACAAGAATAATACTAAACAAAATAATAATAATGTAATGAAGTTATTTTCAGGGTAACAGCATATTTTGCTGGGTCTCCACCAGGGAAATCCTGGTAGATGACAACATGGACATTATCTATAATGATTTACTTATTCTAAAGCGTCTGTTTCCATAAACCAACAAAGCTACCTCTCCCCCAACATGTTTGTAATGTACACATACTCTGACCTGAAATTCTACTTTGAACACAAAATGAAATGAAGATTCACAACACTAACAAAAGAAAAAGGAAACAATTCTAACATTGAGATCATCAACAGATGTGTGTGGTGATCGTGGTGGTGGTGGGGGGGGGGGTGATGGAAGGAAGCTATCCTACAAATTAAAAATGTTAATGCCTCATCCAGTGCTAGACTCTTTGTGAATAAAAACAATAATAATGAATGGGCACAAAGCTCTTTTTAATAGATATGTTCCTGTATTAACTACCTTTTTGTAGTTAAAGGGGATCTCTCCTTGTTAGTAAATATACTGACCTTCTGCTTAGGTGCATGGGTATGCCCCAGAAGACTTTACCTACATACTAGTGTCCTAAATTGATGTAAATAAAGCAGAAGGTAAGATCTGTGATAAGTTTATACAAGTTTCCTATGTCCCAGGTCTCCAAAATTAATATTTACCTTTGAATAAGCCCCAAATGCTACTTTTCAAAGTTTATTCAAATGTGTCACAAAACTTGCCCATACATTTTGTCTTTAGATATAATATACTAAGTCTAGGGGTATTCAAAGCTTAGGTGTATGGAGGGGAGAATTAGCAGATGATCCCTAACTCATAAACAAAACAAAACTTAGCTTTTCTTTAAAGCACTAATCCAAGTAAAGACAGCACAGACACACACACACACATTAAAAATGAAACAAGATAATAATTGTGCATTTCTGGCTAAGAGAATCTAGAGGGCAAGACTTACGTCACTGGCACTTGGGTTACCATGGTGAGTGATTTATTGATATGTATCAAGAATGAATAGATCAAAGGCAGCAAGATGACAGGTGATCAATCAAATGTCAAATCAAAGCTGGCAATCAACTGGAAAGCTGATTTTTCAGTGGGTGGGTCTGGCAGAAGAAAAATGAACTTCCATATTGCACTTCCCAGAAACAAAGCCCCAGACACAATTTAAAAAATATAAAGCAATTAAGCAGCCTAAAAGAAAACTCTTTGAAGCGATTTACTGTACAGGCCCATTGGTCTGTTTCTTTTTCCTGGCTTGAAATATTAAAAAAAAATAACCAAAAAAAAAATCTCTTCACAAATAAAACCAAAACAATTCCAAAGTTGCAAACTATTTTCCTCTTTACAAAACATTTGCAAACCCCACTTGGCATTTGCTAATGTGTAACCTCGGATGCAACACAAAAGAGGAATTTGATTTGAAAATGTGGATTGTCTTCTAACAGTCAGAATGTTTAATTTTATTTCCTGTTGCAGTTTTCACCACCGATGATCAAAGGCTGAACTTCACCACCGGGTTCATCAACAGAGACAGTCCCTGTACTATTTCAGGCGCGCGCGCGCACACACACACACACACACACAAGTCCAGAATTGCACCAGAAACAGGGCTAAAGACAATATTTTTAAAATACCGAACCACGTTATGGAACGTGCATTTAAAAACAAAACTACCATCAAAAAAAGGCGGGGGGGGGGCGAATAAGGAAGCAATGCAAGAATCATCAAAGGAGGGGGGAGAGTGGGGAGGAGGGAGAAGGGAAATCGAGTGGAAGAAAGTTGGGGTGGGGGAAGTTTAACAAGGAAAGGATTACAGCTAAAGAACACGAGTTGAAGAGAAGAAGAGAGAAAAAGAATAGGGTTCAATAGACACAGGCGGGTGGAGGGGAACCTCACACGGATCGTCAATTTCAGAGTAAAGAGCTTCCTGGCAATAAGGAAAGAAACTGATTCAATATCGTTAGAGTTGGGGGTGGGGAAGGATCCAGCTCAGAAAATCAGGGGTGACCCTAAATAAAATAATAAATAATAATAATAATAAAAAAGAGGAGGTTAGGATTCAAAGTGAAGAGACACAGAGGCTGTGTAAGTGGATGGCTTCTCCTTACCTGCAGCCCGCTTGGGTGCCTGCTGTTTCCTCCTTGGCATCGCTCTACTTTCTCCAATCTCACTTCTGTCCCCAGATCCAAGAACCCTGGGAAGCTCGTGTGTCTTGTTTCTCTGGCTTTCTCTGGCTCTCTCTCAGCTGGTTCCCCCAACACCCCCTCCAGCCAAGCCTCCCCCCCCCCTTTGCACTTAACTGATAGGAACCCGTTTGGTTTTTATTTTATTTTACAGAGATCTAGGTTATTATTATTTAACTGTTGCAACACTTGCTTTGCTTTGAGTCAAACATCCAAGATCAGGAGCAAATGAAAGGAACCCACAGTGCCAGAAAATAGTAATAAATAAATAACAAAATAGACATGTATATATTTAAAAGGCAGCTCTGGAAAGATTGTGGGGCTTGCTGCTTCCTCCCTTTCCTCCTCCTCCTCCTGGTAGATCTGTATGGCGGATTGGTGTGTGTGTGTGTGTGTGTGCAGAAAGCTGCAGGTTTGTTGCTGTCAGATGCCAGGCTGTGAGTGATATGGAAGAGGACAGAGAGGCTTTGGATGGAAGGAAATCTGGTATTCACACACATACATACACACACACACACACACACACAGGCAGGGCGAGGCGATGCCAGCAAACATCGATCCACTGAGCAAACTGAACATTAACAAACTCCTCCTCCGCGACCTGATGACAGGATGAAATTTACTCCAGGCAGACAGAAGGCAGTCAGTTTATTAAAGAGACAGGGCTTGCTGATCCCAAGCAAAAAAAAAAAAAAAAAAAAAAAAAAATACAAAAAAAAACAAACAAAAAAACCCAAACAAACAAACAAAAAAACCCCACAAACGTATGCACAGAGACACCGACAAACCCAGCCCCTGGAGTCTGCGTGCCAGCCTACCTGTACCCATCTCCCCTAAAGTTCTCCACCCTTGTTCATGCCCAAATAAGTTTCTGATCAGTGAAGTTTCTGACCCCGGCTCGTTTCTGATCAGGGCACTTTCAGAGGCTCCCTGCTTTTCTGTATTTTAGTCTTATATTAAACCTCTCGCTGTGATTTGGAAGTCCTGTAATTTCCTCTTTAGATTTTCTTCCCCAACAGCCCCCCCCCCCCCCCTTTAGGAAGAAGGATACATGACAAACTTCTCTCTTTAGTCCCACTTTTGAAACTAGGTTGCTGACAAGTTCCCACTGACGACTGACTTGCTAAAGTGGTAGGTGGGGGCTACAGCTGTAATAAACTATATGAAGCTTTGTTCCTTTTCTCTGCCCCCAGCCCACCCTCTCCCTCTGGAAAGTCTTGTGTGAAGGAAGCTGTGTAAAAAGAAAACTGTGTCACACATTGGTAAATTGGCAATTATATTAATTGGGAGCTCCTGGCATTAGAAGAAGAACCAGCCTGGGACCTTTAGAAGAGGGGATGTTTAGCTACAGTGGGAAAATGATATAAGTATTAAACAAAATATTATACAGCATTTTCCAGCATCCTGCACCTTTATGTAGTCGTTTACACCAGTGGTTCTCAACCAGGGGTACATGTACCCCTGGGGTACACAGAGGTCTTCCGTGGGTACATCAACTCATCTAGATATTTGCCTAGTTTTACAACAGGCTACATAAAAAACACTAGCGAAGTCAGCACAAACTAAAATTTCATACAGATAAAATGAGAAAGTAAGCAATTCCAGTAATAATGTGCTGTGACACTTTTAAATTTTTATGTCTGATTTTGTAATCAACTAGTTTTTAAGTGAGGTGAAACTTCGGGTACGCAAGACAAATCAGAATCCTGAAAGGGGTACAGAAGTCTAGAAAGGTAAAAAAAAACTGGTTTACACTAGCGTGAAGTGTGTATAGAACTCCATCGAGATCAGTGTGGTAGTGGGGGTGTACCAAGTCAGAATATTAGGTGGGTGTGCTCCCAAAACACAAGAATGGGTGTAAATGCCTACACAAGGTGCAAGGCAGTGAAGAATTAAGGCTTTTAATAAGTGTTATATTCTTACATTAGTTTCCAATTACTCTTTTAAAGCTAACAAGCTCAGTAATAACAATAATAATTAGAGACAGGCCCAGGACTCATTGTTCAGATTCAGATATAAACTTTCCAAAAGTTCAGAAGTGATCCAGGGTTTTGTTTTGAGTCCATTTCTAATAAAAATAATAATAAAAATAATGAGTATGTACCAAGAAAAGCAGTGATCCTAAAAACAGAGTTCCTATTTTTCTGTAGTACTGGATGTCCCAGCACTATTCTAATTCACTCTCTTTATTCTGGGTTTGTGGATCCTGTAATCTGTCCCCACCCAACATCTCTCCCTCCCCCCCACCCCCATCCTCACAATCTGTGTGTAAATCATTGCCTGCTCTTGTTAGACAACTTCCAAACCACGGTCAGGGTGGGGAGTGAAGGGCACTGAAAAATTTCAAACAATGAATCTGATACACGAAAGCATGACTGGTTTATTCATTTCATAGTGTCTCTTTTATAATAGCCGCTGTTAACACCATGCAGTCTTTAAAAATGGTTTGGAACACAGAGAATCAATTCTTATTCTTTTAACAGTAATTCTTATAAGTGGATTTCACTATGGTTTAATACCTATATTTTATTATGGGGCATATCAATAATAGGGGTTTTGTTTGTTTGAATTTTCTCCTTGATTTCTATATGCTCCAAAGTGAATCATTAATATCCCACGGAATCTAATCTCTTACTTTAGGATCCTTTAAGCTGCACTACCATTGGTTGCTCAATTATAGCTAGTATTCAGCGGACACTGGAAATGCCAGCCCGGCTGTTCAGGAAGGTAATGAGTTTCCTAAAGGAAAGCACCGAAACGACCTTTGTATTTAGTGCCCAAATATGATTTTATGTCTATGAAAATGTCCCCTTAATTTTATTTGCCACTGCCCCCCCTTAATGCTCTGGAAATCTTTTTATCAGCAGTTTAAAATATTTATGTCACAAATAAATGCATAGTTTAAACAATGAAAAAATGAAGAGCTATAGTAATGTGCTAATTTTTCCGCTTCCCTATAGCGCAACTCTTTCATAACTGAAATGCTAGGAAAGCAGCACTCATGCCCCATGACCAGTCAATCAAAATATTACTTAACTCTAAGATAACGGGCCTGATTCTCCAGGCGGCCTTACATCTTGCCTGGCCACTTACATCTGTGCTCAGCCAGTGTACTATGCTGCCATATGTGTGAATGGCTTGGTCAAGTTTGCATTCACTTTGCACCGGTGTAAACGCAGGATGTAAGATGCTGGAGAATCCAACATGCAACTATAGCATCATTATCCCTTGAAGATGGGTCTCACATTATATTACTCATAGGATGAGGCATTGAAAGTTATTCTACTGGTTCAAGCAGTGGAATATGACTCAGGGAACCAGGATTCTGTTTTCACCATTCACACTGGCTGAATTTGTGCCCTTGAACACTTAAACTTTTGTGCCTCAGTTCTACATCTGTGAGTTCTTATCACCCCTTTCTAGCCCCATCTTCTCCTGGTCATGCATCTGAGATGAAAGACATTATGTATTTGATCAGAATATTTTGCTTACTTCTCCTGTGTCTCTTTAAAGGAAAATTGTATTAAAAGCTTTTTAACAGCAAGTCATTGTGCACTGCCTATTTTGTCATTTGTTTACATGTTGATAAGCAATTTTGGGGGGAAGAATCCACTCTGTTTTGAATTTCTCTCTCACTCAGGGTCCACTGCTTATGTGGTAATTTAAAAGGTTTAACACAAAGTTAAACACAAAGTTTAACTAGAGCAATGATTTGGTGTAGTCTTGGATCAGCAAGTAGAGGCTATTGTTCTCCACAGGCAATGGCTTACATCCAAGTGCTACAAACTGGGTATGGTATTTGCATCTGCAGTGACTTTTTAGGTCACAGTATGTAAGATGAGAAAGTCACTGTTTTAAATGGTTACTCCCTAGGGAAAGGGAAATTGAGAAGATGGACTTCTGAGCACAGCACTAGTGAGATGTCACCTTATCCTCAGTGATAAATGGGAGCATTAACAAGGCTTGGTTGAGAGGAAACCTACAGATTTATGGCTTCCTGTCTCCACCAGCAGATGTCATTATGGCTGACAGAACAGAATGCCTTTCAAGAGGGAACTGGGATGGGATTATGAAGAAGAGGAAAAAAGCAAGCAAAATCTGGTGTCCATTTTTATACACTAGTCAGAATCCGTTTATAATTTTGAATAGACCTGACACTGCATAGCATCTGTGGACTCACTCCTTCTGTTGTTTATAACTAAGTTGGAGAAGGTAATTTAGCATCTCTCTCAGCACAGAAAGAAACCATAATATTTGCTGAAAGCATCTTTGCACACTTAGCAATGAAAGTTTGAATAGATAGCACCGGATGCTATCTTGGCTTATCTGATGGAATAGTTTTAATGGGTGTTTAATATTTACCTTGGAAATGTGGTAATTGATTCTGAAGCACTATTGAATTGTATCTATTTTTATTACATTACAGAATAATATTTCTCTTTCCTGTACTGGCAAAATGTTATGACCAGTTATGGCAGTAGCAGTTATGCATGCTCAAAGAAATATAATCAAATCTCATGCTTCATGAATCCCTAAAGGGGTCAGGAAGAATTTTTCTTTTCTTATTTATGGCGATATACAACCAATTGGATGCATTATTGGAGTTTTTCCCCTTCTTTTGTTGGATACGGATTTGACAGAGGAGTAGTCTGATCTGGGATGGCAAATTATATGTTCCTAAGATGTCTTTCTGTTGTACTGAGATTTTGGCCTGATTTCTCAAAAGAATGCACACAACTGCATAACTCATTTGTACCTCATGGTGGTAATTGTGCATGGAAATGACCAGTTACAGGTCTCCATGGTCATTTCAGATGCAAATTAAAAGCCACACTGTGGCACCCTTGCTCACCTCAGATAGTAGTTTATATCATATGTAGTCATACTGATGTCAGTGGGACTACTTAATAAGTAGCACCTTACTCTTTGTGAGTAAGGGTATCACAATCTGGTCCTATCACATTGCTGGGTGCAATGGTGGTAACTGCATATACATTTTTCCAGTCTGGAAGGCTTCTATACACACTTACATAACTCATCCTGACTGACCTTCACTCAGTTCCTGACGGCCCACGTAGGACTGACTCCACAGGTGGAGTGACTGACTCCATGGACACCATACAATGAGGGGAGCGTTTCAGTTGGACTCAGAGAAATGTCACTAGATCTTTGCTTACATGCATCCCATGATCCAGAAGACACATAAGGAAAGCAGATGGAGAGCTGCCTCTATTCCCACCCTAGGCTGGAATAGCAGCCTTGGTGGTAAATTCCACTCCCTTCCTTCCAGGCAGTTGCCTGCACAAAGCTCAATTGCACCAGCATTGTGTGGGGACGGGTAAATTTCACTCTATGGGATGAAATCCTGATACTGCTAATAATTTATGCCTAAGATAACATCACGCAGCATTTCCAAAGCCCTTTGCCACCTAATCTTTACCTGAAGGATTCGCCCTTTGGTTGCAAAGAAGGCATTTCAGTTTGAACTTTAATCTAACTGCAAAAGGAATCTTTTTCATGTCCAAGTAATGAGGGCTACCTCCTTCAGCCCTTGCATCTGTGTTTATCTTTCATTACAATATCATCAGCTAAAGTATCACTCAGGACTATACATAAGGGCTCACCATGTATTTTTTTTCCTCTCACAGCCGTTTTACAGCATTTATAATTCAGCCTCAAAAATATGCTCCAAACTGAAACTTGACTTGGAAGAACTCAGTTTAGGGGTAAGATTTTTCTTGTTTTAAATTGCACAAATATCTTTTAAAAACATACGTCAGAAAGAGAGAGACAAGGTGGGTAAGGTAATATCTGTTACTGGCCCAACTTCTGCTGGTGAAAGAGACAAGCTTTCAAGCTTACACAGGAGTTCTTCTGCAGGGTCTACGTGAGCTTGAAAGCTTGTCTGTCTTCTGTTGAAAAGAAGTTGGTCCAATAAAAGATATTACCTTTCCCATCTTATCTCTCCAATGTCCTGGGAGCAACACTGCAAACAACTTCTGAAATAAGCACGGACACATTTTAACACCATCTCTCAATCATATTGATATATCCTGTATTAATTGGTCTGATCTCTTTTTTCTATGTCTGAAGTAGAGCCTGACCTAAAACCACCTGATGTTCTGATTCAGTGGATTTTGGATCAAGCCCTTTTCTACATGTCCATTAGGGTAAAGACATCTTATTTGTCAGCAAAATGCCAAGAACATTGTTGGTATCTTCTAAATAATAACGATTAATTAAAACTGTCGGCTAATGGTTCCCCTCCCACTTAAATATGTTTTGCTGAAAATTATTATTTCATTTTCATCAAAAAACTGAAAACTGTATTTTTAGTGGAGGTTTTGACAAAAACTAAAAAAAAAATTAACTGAAAAAGTGTATGTCTTGCATAATTTTCTGTTTCAAGAAAAAAGTCATTTTCCATTAAAAACAACTTTTTGATGGAATATTTTTGATCACCTCTGTGTTTAACATATTAATAACAGCCATATCAATATCAGTTTTACATTACAGGAGTTGCTGAAAACCCACCCTCCAATCCCCTACACCAGTAAGTGGTTTGATGATGATGACATGTTTCTTCACCAATAACACCAGAAAGCATCACAGCACACAATATTTAGAGGGTCTAAATGAAAGTTCCTGAAGAAAGGAATTCCAGGATGGCTGTGCCAGTGAATCTCTCACTCCATCCTAAACTTCCTCTGTTGTTCCTACTTTAGCTATGGTACATAACCCACCATTTGGAAACTCTCTGTGATGCCTACAGCAGGTGCAAAAAAGTGCATAAAGGAACTAATCAACCACAGTCAGAAGGATTGGTGAGAACCTGAAGCAAACAAATGCTACTGGTGATGATAACCTTGTGCTTGAGGATCCACCTACAGAAGGCTCCATACCTGTGATTTGTCCATGCTCACAGGGCCTTTGAGACACATGTTCCCCTGAACCAGTCTGAGGTCCACAGGCTGTGAGTACCTTGAGCCAGACTGCTCTCTGGTGCAACTTCATCTATGTGTCTAGAGTTACACCAGGGATGAGTCTGGCCTTTTGTTCCTAAAAGTCATATTAGTGAGAGAATCCTATGTCCATAAGCTGTCCACAGCCCTGCTTGTCCATAGCCAGAGGAGAGAGGTTGCATCTCCTAGGAAAGGCAAGAAAGGAGGAAAGAAGAAGCAGTTTTCCCACAGAGAGCACAACACTTACTCTCTTACAGAGGCCAAACAGCTGTGGAGTGGTGGATGCACTGAATAGCCAGGTGGGAGCAGAAGATGTGAGGCCACTTACAAGGACCAGTAATTGTCTTACTAGGGACTCTTTGCTAATGTATTTCTCTCATTCGATCAAAGATTGAAAGGGCCACCCAAAAAAGAGAAAGCCAATAAATTAGAAAAATATATTACGGAGTTGACGAAACCAGATAAACATCTGCAAGAGACTTTGAACTGGGTGGAATAAATGTCACCCAGCTGCTAGTCCTGAATATAATGCAGAGCTAAGGTATAGATTTTCAGGGCAGAAATTACTTATAAAAATAGCTCTAACAGTGCTGATGTGGAGAAGTAAGCAAATCCTCCTAGCTAGCTGAGTAATTTAATTATAAAGCACCCAATCACCATGGTATTGGGACATATACTATCCATTACAGCGTAAATGAATTGTTCTTGTGCAGGGTAAGCCTCTTCTTTCTTTTATTGCTATTATTATTTATTATTACTATTATTTATAGTTAGAGTAAAGAATTATACTGGCTCTTGGAATTATTTATATGTGAGTGGTTTTTGGCTAAAATTATATTGTTACTCTCTAATGCATTTAATATCCTGTGATAATGGCTGTGAGAAAGGTGAGCTGCTAAATACTCTAATAATCTGAAATTCTCAATTTTGCTACACCATGTCACCCACTGAGCCATGCAGGGATTTTTTTTTTATACATATGTCAAGAAAAGTTATATGGACAAATACAACTTACACATACAAAGCACATTAGGTAAGTAAACAACACAGAGAAACCTTAACTGAAAGACTAATGCCCTCAAAAGGAACAAAAAACATTTATTGTGATTTTAATTGAAATGTAACTTTTTTGAAAATCTATTGTTGTAGCAAGAGACAAAGTCTATTTTAAATAAGGAAACATCAATAATCTCTTTTGAGTCATTCTTCTCTAGCAAGAAGCTTCAGGGACATTTTGGGGAGAGGTGGAGTGGAGAAGGTCCACTTTCTTTGAAGGAAATGTTTACATTCTATGGCAGAACAAACCTTTGGCAAAATTCTGCCCTGGAAAATCCCACTGAATTCAATAGAAACAACTGCACTTCTAGAGCTCTTTCCAGAGGTTCACAGATTATGAGGCCAGAAGAGACGATTGTAATCACCTAGTCTGACTTCCTGTATAATGCAGGCCACTGGACTTCCCTGAATTAATTCTTGTTTTCATCCAAATATCTCATATCCTGGTAAATTAAATCTTGCAATACTGCTGTAATGGAATTTTATAAAAGGGCAAACTCAAGTTCAGTGGGTAACGGAACTGCCAAAAGATTACTGACTGGCAATTAGCAAGCAGCAGAGCATGAATACAAATCCTGACTCCCAGTTCTCTGACCCAATCACTATCCATTTTACCTCCCACAGAAAAGCCAGGGTCAAATCTCCATTCCAAATGGACACCTGGCAAGTAGTACCTTATGCCCAGTTCTTCAGAGGTAGGCTTCCAACATCCACTGATTTCAGTAGAAATTAGAAGCCTAAATACTTTTGAGGATTTGGGCCTATGTGTGCATGGGTAGTCCAAGTGGCCTTTAACTCCAAGCTATCATGAATGTCAGATCCTCTGCTGGTGTAAATTTTTGTAGCTCCATGGGCTTCAATGATGATACACTGACTTATACCTGCTGCGGATAGGTATACACTGATTTATACCTGCTGCGGTAATGTCCAGTTCCTAAAGAAGTTAGCCAAAATGACTGAACCAGTTCTTGTATCCTCATTGTTCTGAAGCACTACGGGTGGCTACCAAGCCCTACAGGATGGAGAAAGAAGAGAGGCAGAATTGAACAATAAAGATAAAATGTGTCATTTCCTAATAGTCTGCAGTGGAGGACCAGGGTGTCATAGCTTCCATTTCTTTGTTTATGAGAACCTCCTTCCAGTGATCTATGTCCTCACATCAGGTAGGAGTTCTGTATAATGCTGCTCCCTACATATATTCATGATTATGGTCATCATATAGTAAGCTTTGGATAAGCAAATTTACAGTCCACTAAAAAGCCTGTCTATAGGTAGTGTCAGTCAACACAATCTACTGTACAAGCTATGGGCTCTGACTAGCCCTCTGCACAGCCCCATTGAAGACAGTGATAATAATTGTATTTTTACAGTCCGCCCCATCCAAGGATCTCAAAACACTTTTAAAGGGCTAATTAATTAAGCCCTACAACCCCTCGCCCCATATATGAAGAACTATGGTTGCATTTCAGGATTCCTAACTGCAAGGGATTTTCTCTCTAATGACTGCTCCTTCAACCACATCCCATGTAAATAATTTGGCCTATTTTCAATTCCCAACATGCCAGGGGTGTTTGCTACTGTCTCACTCTCTCACAGCCATAAACAAATCAAATAGCTGCTGACAATGCTGGCATATCGTGTGAAAGAGGGAGTGGCCTCTGACTGTGGCAAATGGAAGCCTTTATAATGAACGCGAAAGGCAGAATTCCAGTGGCTTGAGGCATAAAGGCCCTGCAAGCAGTTATACAACCTGCTGTTTGCGTAAGGCCTGAATCTGCTCTCACCTATGCCGATTTGGATTTCTATTGGTTTAAATGGACTTACTCCTGATTTGTACCAGTGTAAGTGTGATCAGAACCAATCCCATGAATCTACAAATTTCTTATGTCTGTCATTGTGTGGTTGTGAATCATAAAGTTAATAATAATCTTGCATTTTTGGAGAACATTTCTGTAGAAAAGTGGTCATTAAATTGGGTTCCTCAGAGTATTATGGGGTGGACCTTTACTTCCTATTTAGTTAGTGGATGTTAACCCTCCCCCCAATCTGTTATTTAGGTGAATAAAGCAGCATATCCCCAGCCTGCAGTCCTGTAAGACTGTTTCTGGTGCACTAAACAGTCCCATTACAAAAATGGTGATGAGGAAAAACATAAGCATGGCACCTTACGAGGAAATGGAGGCATTTTGTGCAGAAAATAAAGATGGCAGCAATATATTGACAGATAGGGCCACTATTTCATCAACATGGAAATAAAAAAAGTGTTGCAAACTTCATTAATTAATTGTTTGAATGACAATTGTCTGTATTATTTACATCTATCATGTTGACCTCTACTAAAGTGCAGCAGCTCTGTAACAGCACATCACAAAAGTGCATGACAGTTTAGAACAGGAAGTAAAGAATACCTTACCCAATAAAACAGATACAGACTGTAGTCATCCAAACTAGGCTTTGGGCCAGAACATTAGGGGTAATGCCTTTATGCTTGCAAAAAAATTCTAGGGCATTTTTCATGGGCATGGGCAGTCAAGTCCTCTATGGGTATGTCTACATTGCAGTTAAACACTCGCAGCTGGCCTGTGTCAGTGACTTGGGTTCACAGGACTCAGGCTGTGGGTTTGTAAAACTTCTGTGTAGATGTTTGCGCAGAGGCTGAAGTCCGAGCTGTGGAATCCCATAAAGGACAGGGTCCCTGAGCACAGGCTCCAACCCAAGGCTTGAATACCTACACAGCAATTTTTAGACCCTTAGCCCAAGCCCTTGAGACATACCATGTAGGCATACCCTATGTCTTTTCAAAAAGCAACAGCCATTTATGAGAGACTTGTCACTGCGGTATCTATATCTCTCATGGCAAAGTTACTTCTACCGTCATATACAGGTTCAGAAATATTTTAGAGAAGAGAATGCAAGTGACATCTACTGAATCCTCAACACTCCAAATCCAACTGACCTCATCCCACTAAGCTGATCAGAACTGATGAGTGCAGAGTTTGTGATTTTAGTTGTGCTAACCTACTCTAGGGTTAGTTTAGAAATGTACTTTGCATGACATAACCCTTTATTGCTTTGTGCAGGTAGCAGAGCACCCTTCTTATTAGAGTATAGATCCTCCTGATGTTTGCAGGTACAACATCCATATTTTTCAAAAAGTTTGATCAGCTCAATTAAAAAAATCTCCCATAAAAAGCAAAAGACTTTTATGGGATCAGAATATTCTAATTCTGAGGAACAATATTAAGAATGGAGACATTTTTGTGGAAATTGATTGACACTTTTGTGGGCCTCCATCTACTTCTGCTTTTCATACAAACTGTGTAGTAAATGCAGGTAAAAAAAATTACCTGTCAAAATATAGCTCTGTTTGGTTACCTCTGTCCATGGGACAATTTTAGCAACTTGTCAATCAACGGGCTGCTAAATAGCCTCTCCAAAGCACAATACGCTATTTCAGACGACACGAGCGTGTCAATCATTTATTGAATCAAAGCCAAATTTGAAGCAGAGCAAAGCCCAGTTTGTCAATCACTCCTCGGTATTCTCTCCGCTAACCACCTGACAGCTTTTAACTTTTCACTTTTATATTCTGTGCAGCTAGTTAAGATCCTTTCATTTTTAATTGGGCTCCTTTTATGATTGGTAGCTAAGCAACTAATATGTTGTTTTATATGGTAATAATGGGCCCAAAACTTGAGAGCTTTCTTGACCATTCCTGTTTGTGCTTGGGAAATTATTTTCCTTCAAGTTGCTAAATAGCAGAAACAGTTATTTAATTATGGGTTGTCCTGTTGTTTCTATCTATAAACACTTTTGGCACTGTTTAAAAATAAACACTGCATGAGCTGGCAAATATATACTGCGTGAATTTAATTCGTGATAGAGTGTCTTGGAATTTCACAGCTAATTACAGGGAAAATTGGGTGCAGAAATGATAGGGGTGCCAAAAAAGTAGTTAAAAAAACATTAGAGATGGACCCAGTTCAAAACCTCAGCTCTGACCCCTCCTGAAAAGTTCCGGCCCAAACATTGCACATCTGTCCTTGTATCTATCACGCACTAAATCACAGTATCTGTGGATCAGTGGCAATAAGGAGGTTTAGGATTCAACAGAATTTCAATCCACAGATGTATTGGCATGGAATAGTGGGGTCATAGCTGGAGAAGAGTGGGTCCTGGAGAGCAGGACTTGGGTGGGAATGATGGATGATTCCAGCTGCCCTTGGCTGCCTCTCATTTTTGAATGTAACATGCTGCTAGGTTATGTATGCATTACAGGGCATGATTGAAGAGAGCACATGATGCTAAATTCAAACACAAAGAACAGGAAGACAACACCTCCTGCAGGCTAAACCCACCAGAGAATCACAATTTCATAGCTGCTACAGAATTTCTAACCCCCTCATCTCCATTTTCTGGCCCCAGTGGCATCAGTGCTAGCAAACAAGCTAACACTGCCCAGAACACCCTCAGAGACTCTATCTGTAGGCCCTTTCCTCCCTCTCTGATGCTTTGCTTATCAGACAATAGTGTGTAAAAAGAAGCTGTCTCCTTTACAACCACCACTCTTTTCCTTCTGCCTGAGGTAGACTGTGCCCTGGTTCAGTGTGCCACATAGAGGAATAAGGCTCGCATGCACCCTTGTGCAACTGCTCAGATTGTAGCTGAGTGATGTGAAGTACTCTACCGCCTCCCCTACCACAAGCAAGTGGGCAGAGCTGGCTGGATGTATATGGAGGCTAGTATGCTGTTCTCTTTTAAGGACTGCAACAACCTACTGATCAGTCCCCCACTCCCAGCAGAACAGGGCACCACCTGAAGAATTGTGCCTCAGGGCACAATGCCTTCCAATGTTTCCTATGGTGGCAGTGCATCTATGCATGCCCCCTTTCTCAGGGGTGTCTCAAAAGGGTCCATTGAGCCTTCATCAATTCCATTGAGTCTAAAGGCTCTGCATTGCAATCCATTGCCACAGAAGAGATCACGACTGGATGTACGTGAACCTCTGATACAGAAACTTGAAGCCAGTTATCACACTGTAGTCTGTATTGTAGACTCTTGATAATAGACTACTAAAAGCTGAAAGAAAAACAGCAGAAAAGGTCAGGAGCCTACTGGAAATAAAGAGATTCTGAAGAAACATGATTTCAACAGCAGATTCATAAAAAAGAAACACCCCTTTACAAATTCACCTTTAAGGCAAAAGGGCCTCTAAATCAAAACCTTCCAGCTTTCACTCTTATTCCAGGTGGAATTCCTAATTCAAACGAAGTTTCCAAGATCAGAATAGGTTCTCTAGAGTAGAGTAACCTCTAAAAGCTAGAACAAGCTGGTGAACTAGGCTAAACCTCCAGGCTGGAGCAATATTCAGAGCTATACCACACTCCCCATCTGCACTCTACAAAAACCCCTAGCTGGAATGAGGTCCTCCAAGCTAGAACAGACTCTTCACTAAAGGCAGCATACAAACTGGAAGAAGAGAGGTATGTGCCCAGAGACCATTTTATGGTCCCTCAGCCCCACCCCATAAAGTTTTGGCCAATCAACACCCTCCACTTGGCATAAAATGGAGTCTCACAACTAGCAGTAAATGCTGTGGTCTCTTCTCTTATAAAAAACCAAAACCAAACCATCAATGCATTACCCCAAGGTAAAGATACATAAGTCTGGATATTATTTCTTGATAAGGGAAGTTAAAAAGGAGAAACCACATACACAGGGCACGCCCTATAATTCTCTTTGGGCTCTGTTTTCCCTTCTGTTTTGGGGACTCATTAAGGAATTTTAATACAAATAACACTTTACTCATTAAATCCTTTTACAAATTTACACCCTGGGATTCTATGCCTTGTGCACTGTTCTATCACTAAGTATCACCTTCCTGGCCGTAAGTTTGATCACAAACCTGATATACAGATATGTTTGACAAAACTTTAGAAAGCATGGACTTGGTTTTGCGAGAAGCTGTAATGAGTTTTGAGTCAGCCTAGGACAGTTGGTTGCATGGGCTGGTAACCAAATGAACTCACTGTTCTCATCTGAATTTCACTTTTTGTTTCTGCATTTATTTTTACTCCCAGACTCAAATTGCTAGTGGCTGAGAACCTATGAAAACTGAAATCAGGGAGGAGAATAAAAAGGCTCAGATGGACCCCTGCAAACAGAAATCTCTGGTCTCATTGTGATTTCACAAGGGGGAATTGTGTCTGTAAGCCACAGGCCTGAGTAGGGAGCGTGGTGGAGCTTTGGAGGGGATTGTGCTGCGAGTGGAGGGCATACCCTTCTCCTTGGGGGAAGATCTTAGTGTATTGTTGAAGCTATGTACATTGTAAATCTCAACAAAAATTAGGCTGTGGGGGAGGGGAGGGAACAACCAGGTTTTGCTCTCTTATTCTGGTGTAGTTCAGGAGTTATGGAGTTAAACCAGTGTGTAACTGGTGTGAGATCAAAACTGGGCCCCATGTATGTTTAATAGCATTCTGGTAAATGGGTTTTAAGTTTGCTTGACTATATTAATGATCCTTTAAGAGATTTTTTTCCCATGCACAGATATGCATTATTTATACAATCAGACATTTGCAAAAGTTTATAAGTTTAGAAAAGGTTTATGATCCCAGACTGCTGCCACAATTTGGCACAGATTGTCAATCTTGGCTCAAAGGAAGCACAGGCTTGACTGAACATGATGCTAAGCTATCATAGTTCAGGCATCCTAGTAGAGCAGAGGGGAAACCCACACAGCACCCACCTACACAGCACCTGGTCTGTGAATCAGTAGAGACTCTCAACAGAGGAGCTAAGATGCACAGACCATAAATATTATACCAATAAGAAAAGGGCAGGGTCAGGAAAGCAAGCAGCACTTGAAAGGAGGTTTTTAAGCCACTCTGTGCTTGTCATACTTACTCAGTTAACAATACAAAGATGTCCTCCTGTCTGAGTTCTTTTTATCACTATTGTCCGATAACTCCTCCTAAGCTATATCTAATTCCAGGGGCCTTTTGTCCTGGCAAGGAGGATGCTTTTAATGTGTGTGTGTATGTACATCATACATTAGAAATATTGTCATTTATGAAACCCACTCTGAATGACAATACTAAATCTCTTCTGAGGTTACCAACTGTTTAAAAGACTGGAAAGAAATGTTTAAAAATATCATGATAATAGGTTTATATTATCCAGTGCCTTTTATCCCAGAGTGCTTTACAAACATAGGGCCTGATTCTGCCCTCCTTCCTTTTGGTGAATGGCAGTTTACTCTGTGAGTCGTTTCATTGAAATCAACTATATGCTATAAATGGGTAGACCGTATACGATATATGGGTCACCTAATCCATTGCAGAAATGCAACTGCCTCTGGCGTGAAATGTGGCAACTCGTGTAACAGTTGCTATTAAAAAGAGAGTATTTATCAACACCTATTGCACATCAGTATCTAAGCTACCCCCATTTTCTGCCTATACTTAGAATTGACAATATCTGTGATACCTGTGGCAAACATTACCTTTTCCAATGGCTCATGCTGCTCCTGTACCACGATAGTTAAGGCCAAGAAATGAAGAATACTTTTTCTCATTGGAAATACAAGGGGGTTGGTTAGGCAGAATGTAATTACTAAGGAATTTGGCCAGGATATTAAGTTTAATACTCTGACTCTCCCAGCGATTAAAAATGGGATCTTTTTAACTCAAGCTTGGGGGCTTCAGTTCATCTCTCAACCAAGTGCCCACTAACCAGATACACAGTACGACCTACTGATCATCAGCACTCCTACTTGTAATATACCTTGGTGTAGTTGGAGATCTCTCTTCCAAACACTAATCTACCAGTTTACAGCAGTTTGAGCACTTACAGGATGATATGGCTATAAGATAATATTAGTCTAATATTTATAAATATCCTAAACAACATAACTGAAATAATTTAAAATACTAAAACTATCTTTTAAAACAGAGAAGCAAGACTTGCCAATATTAATCATTCAGTTACACAGATAAGAAATTAAAGGGAGATGAAGGGTTTCCTTATTGCTTACACATTGCGTAATATCAAATTCCGAATGGGAATAGTTTTGTTCAGGGTGATATTAATTATCTCAGAATCAAAGAGTCAAAGATCAAGTGAATTAAAAAATAGTAGAGACCCCCCACCCACACAATTGCCACCCCTTATACAAATTATTTTAAAGTGTCTTCCATGAGTTTAAATTCCTAAAGTCTATGAAGAAAAAACAAAAATCAAACACTCCACACTTAGATTAAATGGATCTTTTTAAAGTTGACCCTTACTTTTAAAGAACAGTAGCATGTCTGGTGGACTCACTTTTGATTGTTGTTTTAAATCATTAAGGGGAAAGGTATGCAGGATTTCATATAAACACAACATACATTTTTCAGAGCTCTGTCCTTCTGATTAATTGCCTATATTTCGTGTTCACAGAATTATAGGGGTATTGGACAGCCTGAAATTAAATCCACTTCTATAGGACAAACCAGGGAAGTTATCTGCAATGTAAACTTTACAGTTACATGGTCTGCCCTGCAAATGACCTTAAACTTATTCTAGCAGGACCATTCTCTAGGGGCAAAACAATGTAATTCAGTCAATGTTAGCTTTTTCCTGATCCTCTTTTAAGCATATTACTGCCAACACGTTTATATATGTACAAGTATTATGTTGTGGACTTAGTTCACTCGAGGATGTAATGAGTTGAAACCCCTTGAACTCTAGCAGAATTTGTATTGGTCTAGGTAAGCAATCCAAATTCTAGCTATCCTCCTTGATCATAAGGTTTTCTATAGCACCCATAAAAGTATCTGAATGCTTCTTAGGACCTGTTCCAAAGTCCATTGAAATTGAGATCTTTGGATCAGGCCCAGTATATTCCTGTCTCAAATAATTGTGTATCTGATTTCAAATGTACTGACAAATACATTTTTCTTGTAAAAATGTCATCAGATAAAAAGCACCTAACTAAACTGTGAAAAATGTCAAAGGAAACGTATTGAATTATATTTCTGCAAAATATTAAACAATATTTATGTTCAAGGATGAACAGTTTCTAGAGGCAACATTTGGGAACAGAGACCCAGACTTTCTGGGTTCTACTCTGAGCTCTCCCACCAATTCTCTCTGTGATCCTGGGGGGTCACTGAAACCTAGCTCTGTGCTTGTGTTTCTCCATCTGTAAAATCGGTATACTACTTATAAGATCTACATGCCAGGGATGTTGTGAATTATACTTAATGTTTGCATCATCTTTTGAGATTTTTGGATTCAAGATGGTATCTGAATGCAAAATAGAATAAGGTTTATGTAATACAATTAAACAATCATGATATAATTAAAATTTTGAAACATTGCGCAGGCTTTTGTGCCATGCTGTTCCCTTTTAAGGGCTAGATTCCAAACCCCTTACTTCCAATGATACTAAATGGGACTGCTTGGGTATGCGACTGATTCCTGTTATGTTCACAGCATATACACAGAAAGTTAGATAATAGCATAAGTACTATTTCTGAAAGGCTACAATGTAACACCACTTTATTTCTGATAATTCAGAATGATAACATATGAAAGCCCAAAAACACACACAGAGAGAAAGCAGGCTGCTCCCTAAGACAGTGAGGCACAACTCATGCCTGCTTGCTTTACACTGGCTCTTTTCAGACTGATTGTCCGCTCACTGACTCAGATAACTCAGATCATAAGGCTTTTCTTAGAGACTCCCAGCCTGCAAGCAGGATCGGGAAATCCCTCACACTTAAAACAATAGCTTGTCATTTTTAACCAGTTTTTAATACCCCACGCTCCCTAGTGTGTATACATGTTACAATCCAGCCTTAAGTTAGTGGAGAGATGTGTAGCGAATAGAATGCACCATTTTTTAGAATCTTATTTAGGTCTTCTGGTGGGAAAAGCGATCAGATATCTTACCAACAATATGTAAGCAACATTTGAGGAAATAAATGTTTTACTGTCAATCACAATTTAAATGGCTCCTTCTTCTGATTGTGTTTTCTTGATAATGCACATGCTATATTTTAGAGGTTCTTGATATTTGCCAGTGGCTGGAGTACATGATCACTACACATTATCACAGGAGAAAAATGTTCTGGAAAGCAATGACTGATTTTCACTCAGTTCATTGAATCATAGACACTGATTAGAATCACATATATATGTATTTCCTCTCATGCACAATGCAGATCAATGTAATATTATCAAATGTACTGATGTGAGTGGTGTGTAAAACCAGGGAGATCCTGAGGTTATCCTTATTACAGAACCAGATTCAGATTTTGTCAGCGTCTCTTCAGTTTGCTCATTTGGGATGTTGGTTTAGATGTACATTTGGGGGAGATTCAGTCTCTCTTGTATGTTTCCTTCTTAGGATGCTTGCTGTCACCACTTCTCTCTCTTGAAAAATCTACCAGAAAGTGGCCCGATCCTGTAAGATGCAGAGGAGCTCCTGTAACACTCCTTGCACCTCAACCTTACAGGCAGTACTCAGTGCCTTCAAGGTACAGTCCCTCAATGAGTATTGAGTCAGCTTTTCTTCTGTGGCTGAGCTCTGCTCTGTGAAGGGGTGTGTGTGCAGTGAGCAGGCATTGGGTAACCAGTTACAACCCTAGGGGTTGTTCTGTGCTGCCCTGGTTTAAGTTAGAGCAGCCCCAAACATCTATACCACAATTAAAGAGCTCCTTAGCCTGAGCCCTGGGAGCCCAAGTCAGCTGGCATGGACCAGCCACAGGTGTCTAATTGCACTGTACACATACTCTTAGTGTTGCTTGAGTGATGCAAAGGAGTGGTGCATTTGAGACTCTGTCCTTATGTGTCACTAATGCCCTCTACTGGATGGCCAGGTGGTCCTACTCAAGTGTTTGTAAGTGTATTCCCTGCAAGTGCCTGACCCACAAAGAGGATGCAACCCCTATTGCTTGCATATACTACATTACATACTATAGCTAACTTAGTCTCTTATAGCTGAAGAGGTTGGGGTCCTGTGTTTTTGGAGCAGAGTGCCCTGGGTCCTGTGAGGATGCTGCCAGTGTGTGTATCAGATAACTGTGATGTCTGTATATTGGCCACTGACTTGGTACAGATTGGTGTTGTATAGAGTCATCTACTGTACACTTCACATTTGCAGAACATAGGATATCACTGATATGTGGTATCTAAGTGATGGATAAATATTGCCTGTTGCACTGCACAAAGATGGACTCTCAATTTTGATCAGATTCTGTTGCTGTTTTTTGTCCAGACTCACTGTACGTGGAGAGAGAAATCCGTGTCTTAAGTTATATTCTCTTCAACTCTCATTGGCAGTTAATGAAATGAGAGTGAACACTGAGGAAATAATTAAATGTTGTGCAATTAGGACTACAGCACACTGAGATATAAATAAGTACAAAACAATATATCCTTCCATAGATTTAGATTGTCTCTATTTTGTAGCCTTTCATGAGTGCCTATGGCAAACTAATTTCTTGCATAGCACTGCGGTCTGATCCTAAGATCATACATAACTCAAGAGCACTAGATAAGGTTCTTGTCAGGCCAAAAGTAGCAGGGATATATGAGGCTGACTGGCAGATATGTGAAACAATGATCAGAGCAGAGAAAAGAAAGACAGGTTCAGCAACATTTGGACTACGCGTGGCACCTTGCCATGTGGCCAGTTGATCTCAAATTTACCCAAACTCTCCTACAATAGTCTGATGGTAAAAACCTAATTTCTCAGATATGAAATGCTCAGACCTAGTATTTTATCCATTTGCCTTTCCCTGCAAACTTCAGTTCAAGCTATGTTGTGGTTCAGTGGGTATTATTTTCTCCTCTTTATTCTCCAGAGTGATCTGTCAGCCCCTCAGCTGAAGAGACCCTTGGAAATAGGGATCATCAGTACTCACCAAACATTATTAGGTTAATTCCAGCCAGGCTAGCTTTGATGGGAGGTCCTGACGTTGAGCAAACCTGTTTCCTTCACTAGGATGTGTCAGTTAGAACCACCAACTGCAAGGATTTCTTATGTTCTCATGAAAAAGGAAGGAAACAGCTGGTAAATGTATCACAGATGGTAAAGCTCTTGGCATCTCTCAGGAGAGGGCCACCCATACAGATGGCTCATTATTTTAACATTTGGATTTTCATCTTATTAAAACATCTTTTTTCCTGGTTTTATTTAGCATCATAAATTCTCTTACACTTTAGTTAACTCAGTAATCTGGGGGCTGTGTGCATGCACTAAGGAACATCATTTGGCTAAAGTACATATCTGTATCATCATTATTCACAGCTCTAATATGCAGCTAGTGGACTTGAACCTGATTAAAAATACCAAATGCAAGTGAATGCTCAAAAATATGACTTTATCAAGCAAAGGTCAGCTAAGCCTGTATAGAAGCTGAATTATTCAACAAAGAAAAGTACTGAGTGAAATGGGAAAATATTTATAACTGAGGCATTACAGTTATTGTGCTGTACAATGCAGTATTCATATACCAAAATACAAAGGCAGTGCACCTGTGTGTAAGTAAATATGCTACATTTATAAAGAGATGCAAAATGCTACATTTAAAAATCTGATCAGAATTCCAAGTTACACTCTGAGGCTCAGATGGTCAGAAATGTGTGCATGCAAAATTATACCCATATCTGCACAACTAGTTTCACCTTGCACTTATGATTGTGTGTGCAACCATGGTACAGTAGCATGCAAATAAAAATATGAATGTTCAGTATATGTAACAGGTCCATCTCAGAGCCCTTTTCAGAAGAAGTCGGCAAGTATCACTAGTCCTACTGTGCAGATGGGAGAAAGAGAGGCACAGAAAGGTGGAAGGACTTGCCCCATGTGACAGAGGAAGTCATGGGCGGAGCTGGGAATTGAATCCAGAGCTCCTGGCTCTCAGTCTGATTCCCTATATGTTGTAACACATTTACTCCCTGAATAGCTAACTAGTCACTTACTCATACAGTTATTGCAATGGCTGATACATCATATGCTTTTTTTTTTTTTTGCACGTGCACAGTTCTGCAAATTTGAATCATAGATATTTAACCCTATCAGAACTGCACACAAAAATGAATAAAAAATAACATGCAATTAAAAATTAAATCAATCTTTGGTGTCTATTTGTCTATGGCTCTGTTAAGCTTTGAAGCATCCCTGTGAAATCATTAAAGTGTATGCTTATGCTGTAGATATGGATTAACAACAGAACAGATTGTGTCACATGGATCATCCAGAGAGATGGAAAGTAGGGTCTGATGCACCTACAACATGTAAATCTCCTTATGGTCCTGATCATGAGAAGTGCTGCCACAGAGTTTTTAGGATCAGGCCAATCTCTGCCATTTAAAAAGAAAAAGAAAGAAAGAAAGAAAGAAAGAAAGAAAGAAAGAAAGATCATACACCAGGTGAAAGACCAATCCTGCCTCTGGATAGGTGTGCAACTCCAATAGGTCACATATGGGTTTTGGCCCAAAAATTGTTAACTACAAAATTTCCTTTTAATAAAAAACAGGGCCAGATCCCCAGCTGGTGTCAATCGTTGTAGCTCCATTGAAACCAATTAGGTTATATAAATATAGAAGGGTAGGAGGAAGGGACCTCAGTAGCTCATCTAGTCCAATCCTGTGCATTCAAGACAGGACTACGTAATAACTAATAACTCTTCCCAACAGGTGTTTGTCTAACATGTTCTTAAAAATCTCCAGTGATGCAGATTCTACCATGTCCTCAGGCCATTTGTTCCAGTGTTTAACTGCCCTGACAGTTAGGAAGTTTTTCCTAATGCCCAACCCTAAACTTCCCTTGCTGCAATTTAAGCCCATTGCTTCTTGTCCTGTCCTCAGAGGTTAATGAGAACAATTTTTTACCCTCCTCCTTGTAACAACCTTTTATGTAGTTGAAAACGGTTATCATGCCCCCCCCTCTATCTCCCCGGTCTTCTCTTCCACAAACTAAACAAACCCAATATTTTAAATCTTTCCCTATAAGTCAAGTCTTCTAGACATTTAATCATTTTTGTTGCTCTCCTCTGGACTTTCTTCAATTTGTCCACATCTTTCTGAAATGTGGTGCCCAGAACTGGACACAATACTTCAGATGAAGCCTTATAGGTGCCGAGTAGTGTGGAAGAATTACTTCTCCTGTCTTGCTTACAACACTCCTGCTAATACATCCCAAAACGATATTGGGTTTTTTTGCAACAGCATTACACTGATGACTCATATGTAGCTTGTGATCCACTCTAACACCCAGATCCCTTTCTGCAGTACTCCTTCCTAGGCAGTCATTTCCCATTTTGTAAGTGTGCAGAATGGGATTTACATCAGCTGAGGGCTTGGTCCTTGAAACTCTTGTTCATTTTGAGATCAAAGCGTCAGCAAATGGTAAACATCATTTGTAATTTGCAGCCCTCTAATTTAAAAATAGCCAAACTGATTTATTATTAAATGGATGGGCTCTTATGGTGAGACTTTGGATGCCAAGGGACAGCCAAGCTGTAAATCCTTCCAAAATGGAGTTGCTAGCTGAAAAGCTGAAAACTCTGTAATGCTTGTGGGTACTGCTGTGTAATATTTATAATGTATCATATAATCTAATCATATCCCAGAAAGAGAGAAGGCACAGGGGGCTGGATGGCTCAGGAAATAGGTTGGCTTGCCAATCTATCAGATGAGTTTGTTGGGTCTCAGTCAATTCCTTTTTGTCTTATCAGAGAGGCCAATGAATGAGTGATCGATGGAGACCTGTGCTGCGGAGTTGCAGTTGACATGGCTGTCAAAGTGATGCCTCTTGGGAGCACTAAATCCACCCAGATAAAGAGGTTGCCCCTAGTGGTTTGTACTAGTGCATGAGTATTTTCATTAGTATTGTGTTCAACGTGCACTGGCAGACTGAAAGACAAAGATAATGGCTCAACGTGCAATTTTTGACTATGTTGAAAAAGTTTGTCATTATGTATAGTTGTCCCTGCCAAGACACATGGCCCACTTACCACAGGTGTTTGCTCTGAAATGCTTCAGAGCAAAACCTGGGGATGTAGTTGAGAGCAGAGCTGAGGGTCAGAGCCAGGGATCAGAAGCCGAAAGCCAAAATCAATGGGTGGACCTGGTCAGGAAACAGAGCCACAGGTTAGAGCCAGGGATCAGATGCTGAATGTTAGAGCCAATGGGTGAGCCAGAGACATGGTAGAGAAGCAGAGCTGGGGTGTCAAGGATATCCAAGGGCAAGAAATGAAGTGGGCACAACGGCAGGCTGTGCAGGATCAGGCAGAGGAAGCAGGACCAAGCGCAGCTGTGGGTGTGGAACATGTTGAGAAGCCAGCTGCTGCTGCTGGGTCAGGTAGTAGCTAGCTTCACCACCCCACCAATCAGGAAGTGCCATCAATCAGGCAACCCTTGGCAGGATCAGCTGTATCCAGTGTGATGTTAGGAGACTGACCCTGGTGCAGTTGGCTTCCTCACAGATGGGGGGGGGGGCAGATTTTTTGCAGGAGCTCAGTTCTCAGTTAGCCACTTGCAGGAAGTGGCCAGTGCTCAGTGTCATTGTTCATGATGGGAACTGCAGATTACCTTTTGAAAATCCCCACTTAATGAAGGTGCCTAAATGAGAGGTGAGTTTGTCCAAAAAGCTGGCCTTAATTGTGGGACTGGATTACTTCTGAAAATCTGCCAGAGTTCTTAAGACACCAGGGCCTGACTTTTCCTTGCACTCCAAGAAGAGAGTAAGTGGAAATATTGAGCTAAAGGATGCTCAGAAAATCTGCCAGCAGCTCTTGCCTGCAAATGTTGGAAAGTGGGCTGTCAGCATCTGGAATGAAAAGTGTCCTACAGCACCCACCTCATGCCTCTATGAGGGAACAAAAGTGTTGACAGAATGGCTGCAAAAAGAAACAGCAAACACGACTGAGGACATCAGCTATATTTCAAACTAAGATCATCCTTGGTTATAAGGCTACAGAATTTGAGTCACCCCAGGAAAACGTCTGTGAGGCAGAATTAGAAAACGTCTGTGAAGCAGAATTAAAGTATGAAAGAAAAGCTGATACTCATGGGTGCTCCTGCTTAGGCAGACACAACCATTTGTGTATTGTACAGATGTAGCCATGGTAATGGAGGTGTAGTTGTACACAGGGATAGGTGATGAGGGGCAGGAGTGAAGTACGGTTGGAATAAAAAGTCTGTGGCAGTGAAAAGTAGCACAAAAGTGAGCAGTGCAACATCTATCGCACCCATTCTGTGCAGTGCACAGGCAGTAGATGCTGCTGCTGTTTGCTGCAGGGTCCTTTTCAGTGAACACTGTCCAGGACCCCCACAGTTCCTGTATTTGTGGTCTTATGTGCAGAGACTAGCACTCCCCACATCCTTCTTTTGTCCTGGACCTCACCTGAATTCTCTCATCAGTGTAGCTAGATGCATGTAGTTGTCCCAGCATATGTGCAGCAAGCCCTGTGATAGAGAAGAGCATACAGTGCAGTTCTTTCCCCTCCAGCGTTGCCCACTTTTCCTTTGGCCTGCCCCACTTTCTTAGTGCTTCCTGTGGGCTGGACGATGTTGATGTGGAGAGCTGCTGTCCCTACACTTCTATGAGGGCTGCTAGTGAGAGGAAATTTGTTTATTTTGTTCTGTCCAATAGTGGACTATGCACCTTTCCATTCACCCCGGTGGTCTGATCAGGCCCTGAGGATTTTAGCAAAGGCAAAGGTGCTCTATAACCCAAGAGAGTGCTCCTGTTTACTCACACTCAGTTTCTCTCTTCCTTCCTCTCTGCTCCGTGCTTCTGAGACTCAGGTCCCAATTGACATTATGTCAAAGGCCCAGTTCTCTTTGGAACAAGCAACCAACAGCCTAACACAGCAAAGTCATCATTTCTGCAGATTTTTCACGTGTGAATTTGGCTGCACTCTGAAACTGGGCTCGGCCCCAGACAGAGTCAGGCAAGAACAGACTGAGCATGAGGGAATTTGGTACTGAGAGTGAACAGACACCTCCTTTAGTTGGTAGGCATAGAAAAGGCCAATCTTTTAAACAAACTAAGTATTAAATTCTTAGATTCTAAGATTCAAAGATTCATCCTAGTCCTCTGTCATGGCCCCTGTCTATGCTTTGTTTGAGAGGTTATCTTTTAGCACCAGTGTAGCAAGACCAGTGCAAACCTGAAATGTAGATGCACTGCACCAAAGTAAGGTGGGACTTGTCCTGGCATGACTTACATTGGTAAATTGCACTGTCACGCTGTCTGTTTGGGGGGTTGCTCTGGTGCAGCTACTTCAGTGTAGCCACCTGAGTGCAAATTTCATTAATCTAGACACACCCACAGAGTAGAAAAAGCAGTTGAATGATTATTTTCTAATCAGTTTATTACCCAGAGTGCAAGACATGTGATTGTCTGCCTTATGGCCAAAGATTTTGAGGAATTTTAAGGGGACATAACAAAGCTCAGGGAAGTGGTGGTGTTATGGAAGATGATATTCAGTGGTCACAAATTTAATGTAAAGCATGTTGGAAAAAATAATGTAACCGATGTTATTAGTTTCTGTATGTCCTACTAAACCAGGAGAAAGACCTGGGTGTCATTATGCAGAGCTCATTGGAAACCTCTGTTCAGTGAGAAGAATAGGTTAAAAATAAACAAAAATGGTGGGATGTGTAGAAATTGGGCTAGAAAATAATACTGGAAATGTTTTAATGCCACTACATAAATTACTGATACATCTATATCAATGGTGCCATACATATAGCCAGCAGGCAGGATCCAGTCCCCAGGACCGTTCCCTGCAGCCTGCCGCTTATACCCCACCCTTCAAAACCATCCAGCCTATAGCTGCTGGCTCTGCAACTCAAGGGGCTGGGGCAAGAATGAGCGGCAGGCTCATTCCTGATTGGGCACAGGCAACTGAACCCTCTTCCATTCCGCTGGTGAGCAGAGGCTCTTTGAGCAGCCACCACATCACTGTAACCAGGGCTTAGAGGAGGTTCTTGCCTTGCTCTTGCCACCATGGTAGAGTCTCAAGGACTTTGCTTCTGATCTCCCCCCTTTAACCTTCTCCTCCTGCACTCTCACGGCTACCTGTTTGGCTTACAGAGCACCATTGCCTTTAAAATGCCGTAGGGGCTGAGACTGAGGAGAGCAGCTCTTTCTGTATCCCCATCCACCATGGAAATGGCCAGAGTGAGTGTGGGGGAAGAAAGGGAGAAAGGAAAGCGATGGGAGAGACTGAACATTAGAGGAGGGATATTTCCCAAAGGGGCAGGTGGGAGGGAAATTTTCCAAAGGCATGGTAAGGGACAGGGAGCAGTTTCCCAAAGAGTTAGGGGAAAGAGAGAAAATTCACACAAATGTGGCAGTGCAGAGGCACAGGGTGAGTTAATGGATGGAGGAAGGGACATTTAAAATGCATTAATTATCTGTGAAGTCTTTAAATGGAGTATTTAACTTCACTCGAAAAAGCAGCATACCGTATACTTGGATAAGACTGCAAAACTGGCCTCTCACCATTGAAGTTTTTATTCCTGGACCTTGGACTTTGAATGCAAGGGTAATTTGGCCCTCACCACAGAATGAGTTTGACCCACTTGGTCTATACTGTGGTCAGCTCTGGTCACCCTCTCTCAAAGGACATGTGTACATAGCACTTGGGAGTCTGCTTCCAAGCATGAGCAGGCAGACGTGGTCTAGCACACTAAGAATAGCACAGGCAGCAGATCAGGCTAGCCATCCAAGTAAAAGCCCATCCTACCCCCCACATACAGACTCTGGTGGCCATGCTGTTAGTTTTAGTGTGCTAACTTGAGCAGAGCTAGTGCTTCTCTGTCTACCTGTGTTGGGAAGCACACTCCCAGCTGCAGTGTAGACATACCCCAAAAAGATATAGCAGAAATACAGAGTGTTCAGAAAGTGAAATGATGGTAAGAAGAGGCAGAGAAGGACTTCCTTATGAGAAGTGATTAAAAATAGTAGGAGCCTTTACTTTAGAGGGGAGAGGCATAAATGGGGACATAATACTTACACAGATGATGGTCTAAAGCAGATAAGCTATGTGCTCCTATTTGCCCTGTCTCATAATACAAGAACAAGGGGACATCAGTGAAACTGAAAGGCTATAAAACTTGAAACTGACAAAACAAAATACTTAATTACAAAACATGTAGTTAACCCCAGAAACTCTTTGCCACAGAAAACATTGAAATCAAGAGCTTAGTAGGAGTCAAACAAGGATTAGATATTAATACATGTTGAGAACATCTAAATTTTATTAGGGTTAAAAAAATAGAAATAATATCAATCTTTATGTTTTAGGTCAGAAACTAACCATTAGCAGATGGGAGAGAGGAAGAAACTTTTACCATGTGCATATATGGGCCCATAACTATGCAGATCTGGGAGGGGGAGGAGGGAGAATGGGAGTTTGCATCTTCCTGTGAAGCATCCATATCTGCTGCTGTTGGAGACAGGCTACTAGACAAGATAGACCTTATCTGGTATGGCAGCTCCTATGTTCCACACTCTGTACACAGTTCAGAAACATGTGTCCTAATTTTGCACGGGCACAGATGCTATTAGCTTGCAAATGGAGTGTGGATTAACTCTCTGAAATCTAGTATGGGCATGGGGGCTTCCTTTTTTGATCGTTATAGGGTATGAATGTGCTGTAATTCCTCGAGTGTAGAAGAAGCTGTTTGGTGACAGCCATCAAATAAAATTCCTGCAAGAGCCTGGCAGCAGAATACATTTGTCTGTTTAACTGCATGCAAAATACTTGTCAAGACAGATTCTGGTGCCCTTTCCTCAGCAAGCACTCTCATTACCTTGTGTTCCATATTGCATGGCTGAGATGGCATGTGTGTCCCCAGGAGCCTTTGAAGTCTTACCATAGCACTAACATACCCTTTTTTACATTTTGGCACATCCGATAAGGACACATCACCAGCAATTCTAGGGTGGAGTCCGGGGGGGTCAGGCAGCAACATGCAAACCAGGAGTCAGTTTTCAAATCTTCCAGGGGTTTGGTTCAAGACCATCTTAAGGTGTGACAGGCTAACACATTCCCGCTGCATATGCTACAGGGTCCAGACAGTCCTGTGGAAGAAAATAATCCCATTGAGCCAAACCATTTCCATGGAGAGAATGGAAAGTAAAGACAGACAGTAAGAGATACAATGGCAATGAGAGTGATATAACTGCCCCGGCTGATAGACAAAGAGGTGAGCATGGCAAGTCATATGATGCCAGTTTAAGAACATCTACATTTCTCCATGTGCTGGCTGATGGGGGAAATTTGTGTCTATGGTAGGGAGTTATTTAATCCACTATTAGCGCTGTTTCACATTACCTCAGCCCCATGACATAGTAGGGTATGTGCAGGCTATATGGAGTAACATGCAGATTCTATCCACCTCCCTCTACACCTATATGACTGGGTTTCCTCACCCCTACCTCTGCATTTCCATGGGCTCCTCTTGCCTGCCTGCGTCTCTGCTCAGGCTATGTCAAACCCACTTCTTCATCCATCTCTCGTTTGAGACGCTGTGACGAAATTCAGATGAATATGCTACAACAACCAAGAAGCCTGGAAAAGAAGCTTACGCACAACTTTCCAAGAAGGGAGTGTGAAGTGTCATGGAATTAATTCTCTGTTGCATCCCTCTGACTCCAGAATTAGATGGGGCTATGGGTGGAGAACAAAGGATGGCATATTTGCCAGTAGTTCAGGTGTGTGTATATGATATAAAGCTAGGGGAAGAGTAAGGGTCCATCTGGCTACATAAGGCTAGGGCTGTCACTCCTCACAACTCTCTTCTGATTACATTATTTCCCTCTACTATTAATGCTACAATCCCTTTATTGACATTTTTCCCTCCATCATTTCTACTTTCTCTCTCTCCCCCATTTTACCTTCTGTTCATATGGTCCACCTTTTTTTCTCCCCTGTTGTCTTGGCTCCTTAACTTTCTTCTATGTGCATCTCTTTCTCTCTCTCTCTCTCTGTGTTCCCCCTTGCCAATTCAAAAGTGCTATTCTATCAGTTCGACTCTTTCAAGTTACCTCTTGGGCTCTCTCCTCCTTTAGCACCATCTGACCTTTCCCGAAAGCCAGCCTCGCCTCCTTGGCATCCAATTTCAGAGGCTGAAGAGACAGACAGATTTTAGAATGTGATGGTCAGCTCTGGCAAAGGAGCCGGGGGGAGGGGTGGGACAGAGGGACTGGATGGCTAGTTGGTTGGAAATGTGAAACCATTGACAAACCCCACATGTGTAGAATAGAGAACTGGAGAAAGCTTGAGACATCCCAGAGCAGGGTAAAAACCCAAGAATCTGTTCTTGTGTCCAGACGGTGGTTTTACAGTATCTCTGCTTGTTACATTATCACAGGCTGGATACAGCTTGTACTGCTTTTTGTTCTCATTTCGACCTTGTGAAACAATCTGATCTGTTCCATTTTGACTGTTAAGTTGTTGCATTAGGTTTTATTTTATACACAGGCTTTGTCTACACAGTGCAGTAATGTACTCTACAAGGGTGTGATTTCCAAAGTGCATGAACATGTGCACCAAATGGTCTGTGTAGTCCCTGCTGGTGCACACCTAAAGTTCTCTAGTGCACTTTAACGTGGTCATGTTCAAGCGCTACATTAAAGTGTGCTACAGAACTTTTAGAAAAAAGAAAAGGAGGACTTGTGGCACCTTAGAGACTAACCAATTTATTTGAGCATGAGCTTTCATGAGCTACAGCTCACTTCATCGGATGCATACCGTGGAAACTGCAGCAGACTTTATATACACACAGAGAATATGCAAGAAAACCTCCTCCCACCCCACTGTCCTGCTGGTAATAGCTTATCTAAAGTGATCATCAAGTTGGGCCATTTCCAGCACAAATGGACTAACATGGCTGTTACTCTGAAACCTGTCAAATAAATTGGTTAGTCTCTAAGGTGCCACAAGTACTCCTTTTCTTTTTGCGAATACAGACTAACACGGCTGTTACTCTGAAATCTGAGAACTTTTAGAGTGCAGCAGCAGGGTCTAGATGGACCAGTTAGTTCACAATTCATTCGTGTGCTTTAGAAATCTCACCCTCGGAGTATGAATTGTCATGCCATGTAGACAAACCCATATATATATATTTATAACATATATACAGCAGAGAAGTGTAGAGCTAGAAGGGACCTTGAGAGGTCATCTAGTCCACTCCCTGCCCCATGCTGAGGCTGGGTGTGTGCATGTGTGTGCCCATGTGTGTGCATGCCATTGTGACAACATATTTAAGCAGCAGTTTTGCCATTGTTGAACTGTTTTAATGCTAATGTTTGACTCTGTCACTTTAGGTGTTTCCTGTTTTCAGTAATGATGCCCATAGAGCTACATTGTCTCAAAAGCTTATTCAGTCATACGGTCGAGCAAGATCCTATCAAGCATTTATATACTGCTCAAAATTACTCCAGTGGACAGTATCCTATGGAAAAATAAGTAGTCCAATAGCCTAGTGGGATAGATGTGTTGTATCAATATTTTTTCAAAAAATTGTCTTTTTGAAATTTACTACTAAAGTTAAAACGTTTCTGGTTGTTTTTATGAAAGAAGCAAAAAACACCCCCAACCTCAAAACTGGAAAAATAATTGGTTTTCCTCTGCTTTCCCTTTTTTCTCTTTTAAACCTTTTCAGTAGCAAAATGGAGAAAAGGCAGGGAAAAGAATAGAAACCAACCACCAATATTTTGGGGGTTTTAGGGGGGGAGTTGTTGAAAAGATGGATTTTTTTAAAGGAAAAATTTCTCCTAAAAATCATTTTTAAAAGGCCATTTTTCATGGAAAAAATAAATAAAAAATTAACCGGCTCTAATAAACTAAAAGTAATGAAGAAATTAAACTAGAGATTTTGAGTATTTAAAAAATGGCATTATCTACCCTCCTATGCATAGGATGGGGTTTGTGTAGGAGCTCTGCAAAATGTATTAGAATCAGGAGTTTAGTACCTGAAACAAAACATGCTTCCTGATGGAGAGGTTCTAATCCACTCCAGTTACTTAATCTCTCTGTGCATCAGTGAATATTTCCTTTTTTCCATATTTTGTCTGTCTTGTTTATTTAGTCCCAGAAGAGTTGACAGTCTTTCTCTTACTATGTAATGTGTATGGAGAGCACCTAGCACAATAAGGTCCTAGGTTGGGAGATCTAAATGCTGCTGTAGTAATATTACATTAACAACTTGCATATCCCACCCTTCCCTTTAAATGTCTCGTGATAGGGAGTGTGTCTAGTGGTTAGATCATAGGACTGGGAGTGAGGGAATTATAGGGATCTGTACCCTGCTTTACCACGGAACATTTAAACCTTTCTGTGCTTCACTTTTCCTAACAGTAAAATGTGGAATCACACCACTTTCCTATCCACAGAGTGGTGTTATGGGAATTAATTCAGTAATGTCTGTAAAGTGCTTTGAGATCCAACATCCAAATGTACAATATAATTATACAAATGAGACTGAGCGGAAATATCCACTTTCACGTGAAGATGCCCCCAAGCTGTCTAAATGTGCACAAATATACGTCTACATTGAGCAGGGAATTTCCAGCACACCCCTTACATTCGCTTTTTGTTCTCTTCTGTACTACCTCCACTTGTGCACAATGTACACCTGTGGCCTTTTGTCAATATACTGGGTTTGGTCCAGAGCAGGAAACCCAGGGATTTCCTGCTAGCCTTGTCTCTTTTTGTTGCATTCTGTTTACTTGGCTTTGGTGTGCTCCATAGAACTGTAGCCATAGCATTTACGATTTCATCCTTTTTATGAATGTTCTACATATAACATTGAAGCAAAACAATACAGCCAGATAAACAAAGAAGCACGGGCGATGAAAGCAAAAAATCTCTTCAGCAGGTCTTGAGTCAGCCAGTATTTCCTTTTTTTGCATGTTTTATCTAACAAGTCATTGAACTAACAATAGAAAAAGAGGGAATGAAGATTTAATGCTACTCATTGTTTTAAAATATATATATTAATAATAATAGTCTGATTTAAGCCAATAAAAACAAGGACATTCAGCTAATATTGATAGTTTCCCCTTAATTTTCCTTGGAGTGCTGGGGGCTCATATCTGTGATCTTAAGAACCCATTTCAAGGGCCCAATCCTGCTCTCAAAGATGAAATACTAATTTCCTGAGTTCCAGTCCCTTCTTTAACCACTAGGCTATGTGTCTTCCCACAAGCCTTTTCAAGGGTAGAATCCAGCTAGCTTGTGACAACAGAGCAAGTGAAAGTGAAGTCAGCATTAAATATAACAGTAATATTCCAATCTTAGCATACATGAGCCATTACATGTTATTTTAATGCTATTTAAATACATAATTCAAGGTCTAATCCAGCAACCCCTACTCCAAGAAAATAGTCTCTGCTCGCTCGGTATGTACATAAGTGAGTGAGGGTTTGCGGGATTGGAGCCAAAGACACTATTAAGAAATGTAACATTTCTGACAAAATACCCACACATGGAATTTTCAAAAGCACAAAACATTGGCCTTCCTCTGCTCCCATTAAAGTCAATGGGAATTTTACTATAGACTTTAGTGGGAACAGAGTTGGGCCAACATTGAAAATGTCATTAAAACGCAGGACACCTTTTCTGAAACGTGTCCTTTGGCACGCACAGCTCTGTGTGTACTCTATCATTTGCACGTGGAAACAGTTGTGGATGCGGAGCTGCTAGTTCAGAATCTGAAAATGCATTAGGCCCTGTGGAAACTCTGATCCACAGAATGTATAAAGATAACACAGGGCACGACCCTGTGCTTTAACAACATGACTTTTGGACTGAGAGGTAAAATCACAGTTCATGAGGACCACATAAGGATATAACACACAGCACGATTCCCTATCTATGCAATAACAACAAAGCAGGCTCCCTTTGCATTTAATGCTCTTTGCTATTTAACTAAAGAACTTGGCCTAGGATTTTGTGAAGGAGTATTATTGCACATTGGCATTTGACACGGCTTGCCACATCCATGGTTGGAGTGTGCCACTGAGACATGAGCAGGGACAATGCTGAGATGCACTCTAGAATGCTTTGTGTCTGAGGGAGGCAACATGATACGCAAAGCTCCCTGACAGGTTTCAGAGTAGCAGCCGTGTTAGTCTGTATTCGCAAAAAGAAAAGGAGTACTCGTGGTACCTTAGAGACTAACAAATAGGGTACTAACAAATAGTACTCGAGGCTTTCTTCCGGCAGCTCACGGACGCTACTAGATCGCATGCCCTGATTCTCATGGGTGACTTTAATTTTCCTGATATCTGCTGGGAGAGCAATACAGCGGTGCATAGACAATCCAGGAAGTTTTTGGAAAGCGTAGGGGACAATTTCCTGGCGCAAGTGCTAGAGGAGCCAACTAGGGGGGGCGCTTTTCTTGACCTGCTGCTCACAAACCGGGTAGAATTAGTGGGGGAAGCAAAAGTGGATGGGAATCTGGGAGGCAGTGACCATGAGTTGGTTGAGTTCAGGATCCTGACACAGGGAAGAAAGGTAAGCAGCACGATACGGACCCTGGACTTCAGGAAAGCAGACTTCGACTCCCTCAGGGAACGGATGGCCAGGATCCCCTGGAGGACTAACTTGAAGGGGAAAGGAGTCCAGGAGAGCTGGCTGTATTTCAAGGAATCCCTGTTGAGGTTACAGGGACAAACCATCCCAATGAGTCGAAAGAATAGTAAATATGGCAGGCGACCAGCTTGGCTTAATGGTGAAATCTTAGCGGATCTTAAACATAAAAAAGAAGCTTACAAGAAGTGGAAGGTTGGACATATGACCAGGGAAGAGTATAAAAATATTGCTCGGGCATGTAGGAATGTTATCAGGAGGGCCAAATCGCACCTGGAGCTGCAGCTAGCCAGAGATGTCAAGAGTAACAAGAAGGGTTTCTTCAGATATGTTGGCAACAAGAAGAAAGCCAAGGAATGTGTGGGCCCCTTACTGAATGAGGGAGGCAAACTAGTGACAGAGGATGTGGAAAAAGCTAATGTACTCAATGCTTTTTTTGCCTCTGTTTTCACTAACAAGGTCAGCTCCCAGACTGCTACGCTGGGCATCACAAAATGGGGAAGAGATGGCCAGCCCTCTGTGGAGATAGAGGTGGTTAGGGACTATTTAGAAAAGCTGGACGTGCACAAGTCCATGGGGCCGGACGAGTTGCATCCGAGAGTGCTGAAGGAATTGGCGGCTGTGATTGCAGAGCCATTGGCCATTATCTTTGAAAACTCGTGGCAAACCGGGGAAGTCCCGGATGACTGGAAAAAGGCTAATGTAGTGCCAATCTTTAAAAAAGGGAAGAAGGAGGATCCTGGGAACTACAGGCCAGTCAGCCTCACTTCAGTCCCTGGAAAAATCATGGAGCAGGTCCTCAAAGAATCAATCCTGAAGCACTTGCATGAGAGGAAAGTGATCAGGAACAGCCAGCATGGATTCACCAAGGGAAGGTCATGCCTGACTAATCTAATCGCCTTTTATGATGAGATTACTGGTTCTGTGGATGAAGGGAAAGCAGTGGATGTATTGTTTCTTGACTTTAGCAAAGCTTTTGACACGGTCTCCCACAGTATTCTTGTCAGCAAGTTAAGGAAGTATGGGCTGGATGAATGCACTACAAGGTGGGTAGAAAGCTGGCTAGATTGTCGGGCTCAACGGGTAGTGATCAATGGCTCCATATCTAGTTGGCAGCCGGTATCAAGTGGAGTACCCCAAGGGTCGGTTCTGGGGCCGGTTTTGTTCAATATCTTCATAAATGATCTGGAGGATGGTGTGGATTGCACTCTCAGCAAATTTGCGGATGATACTAAACTAGGAGGAGTGGTAGATACGCTGGAGGGGAGGGATAGGATACAGAAAGACCTAGACAAATTGGAGGATTGGGCCAAAAGAAATCTGATGAGGTTCAATAAGGATAAGTGCAGGGTCCTGCACTTAGGACGGAAGAACCCAATGCACAGCTACAGACTAGGGACCGAATGGCTAGGCAGCAGTTCTGCGGAAAAGGACCTAGGGGTGACAGTGGACGAGAAGCTGGATATGAGTCAGCAGTGTGCCCTTGTTGCCAAGAAGGCCAATGGCATTTTGGGATGTATAAGTAGGGGCATAGCGAGCAGATCGAGGGACGTGATCGTTCCCCTCTATTCGACATTGGTGAGGCCTCATCTGGAGTACTGTGTCCAGTTTTGGGCCCCACACTTCAAGAAGGATGTGGATAAATTGGAGAGAGTCCAGCGAAGGGCAACAAAAATGATTAGGGGACTGGAACACATGACTTATGAGGAGAGGCTGAGGGAGCTGGGATTGTTTAGCCTGCAGAAGAGAAGAATGAGGGGGGATTTGATAGCTGCTTTCAACTACCTGAAAGGGGGTTCCAAAGAGGATGGCTCTAGACTGTTCTCAATGGTAGCAGATGACAGAACGAGGAGTAATGGTCTCAAGTTGCAGTGGGGGAGGTTTAGATTGGATATTAGGAAAAACTTTTTCACGAAGAGGGTGGTGAAACACTGGAATGCATTACCTAGGGAGGTGGTAGAATCTCCTTCCTTAGAGGTTTTTAAGGTCAGGCTTGACAAAGCCCTGGCTGGGGTGATTTAACTGGGAATTGGTCCTGCTTTGAGCAGGGGGTTGGACTAGATGACCTTCTGGGGTCCCTTCCAACCCTGATATTCTATGATTCTATGATTCTATGAAATAAATTTGTTAGTCTCTAAGGTGCCACAAAAGCTCCCTGAGGCGCTGCAAGAATATGCCCACTGGGCTACTCTGGGTTTGGTGCAACATGAACATGCAAGGTGAGAGGAGGTCTAGAACCCTGCGTCTCATTGGAGGGTACAAGTATGATACAGCCAGGGGAGCTCAGGGAATGCAATTTCAGCTGACACCTGAGCAGGACAGGCATGTGAAGAGGAAGGCCCCTCTTGCCCTCCTGCCTCTTGAATGCCTGTGAAAGGACTTGCCACAACCTCAGCCAAAATCTTAGTTGCTGGAATCATGCAGCGCTGTACATAGGAAAAGGCCGTGCTGGTACTGTCTGTCAGCACCTTAAATCGAGATGGGTAAGTGGGGAATTTGGCCTACTAAGAATAATATGCATTGACATAATACACGGTAAAGAACAGCTCCATGTCACTACACAACAAATGCATTTGAATAATTGATTGGTATTTATTTAACATACAACCACTGTTGTCTTATCTCTGAATCAAGGAAATTGTACTCTCCCATTGATTCATGGGCTTTAAATACCCAATTCTTTTTTAGAATAAATGGAAGTTTCCATCTGTAAGTGAATCTCCTTTGACACATGGAATAACAAACTGTATGCTTGATTTAGAGATAGAGAAGCAGACTCTATGCCCAGGCTCCTCCTTTTGCACCGCTCAAATGGTGCGAAAGGGAGCAGAAGCCAGCTGCTATGCCCTTGCATGGAAGAGTTCGGAGTGGGTGTAGAGTCAGCATATGCTCCCCTTCCTGCAGTCTCTGGCACTGGTGACATGTTGGGCCTGGGCTAGAGGGACGGGGAGTAGATGTCATAGCCAGAACACGGTGCACTCCAGCTGGCATAAATTAGAGAAACCCCTGGGCTGTTACAACTTGTTCTGTGGCAGAAAATCAGGGACAGCCTGACAGCCCACACACCTCTGCTGCACCCAAAATCTGACCCATTATGGTGTTTTCCCGAATCTCCTACTTGCAGGAATAATTCCATTGTCTTATACACATTGTGTCTTGTTTGAAAAAGACTATTCTCAGGACCTGCTTCCTTCATAAAGACATGGCCAGCCATGTGAAAATGATTTAATGTAACTTTCTTCTCATCCGCCTACCTCATTTGTCAGCCTTCTCCTGTGGGTAGATAAAAGTGACCAATCTGTGAGCATCATTTTCATTTGAACATTTACCGGAATTAAAGCCAATATGCCAGTGCTTCCTACGGACGTGGAAACCTGCTGGTAACAGAATCTAATCTAAAGTATTCTAGGCTGCTTTAATCATTAATTCATCTACTTGCAATTCATTCATCTTTATTTCACCATTTAGCTAATGAGGATAATAAGGAGCATCGAAACCTAAAGACTGATCTTTTTTTAAAAGAAGTGAGCATCTGTTAATTAATTAATTAATAATAGTGACAACAATAACCTTAATTTTCCAGGTATCCACCCAGGAGAGTTATATTTTAATTATAGTTGCCATGAGGACAAATTAACTCTCCTGGATTCAAGCTTTGGTTTATAACGTTCACATCATGAGAGCAAGGAGAGAGCTATCTTCATGTAAAAATAATCAGAATATTTTTTAGAATCTCCTTCAAATGGCAGAGATGAAGAGAAGATAAATACCGCGGATGATATTTGGTATGACATTGGTAATTCTCAAAGGGACCCCACAGTGTAGTGTGCCAGTGTAGATGTTCTTTGCTTTTATGAAGGTGACAGACTTGACCTGTCATGTACAAGTAACGCCCTGGACAGACTAGAAATGTCACAGACTGCTAACAGTTACTACACGAGATATAAAAGCTTCTGTTTGAAAAGCTGTGGCACTTTTAAAAGGCTTATATTTTGAAAAGTAAAATGTTTCTATTTATCCCTTACCCACCCCCAAATATGATAGTATATTTACCATTTTCAAAAAGTGATAAAGCATGATGGGGACAGGGGAAACAATTCTAAGAAGCTTAAAATGGCAAGTTAAATAAAGCAATTGCAGGAAGCTGGACAGAATGCTCAGTTATTCTACAGCCATTCTATTTACAGGGCTCTATTAAAATCCAGGGGGGCGGACGGGAGGGGAGGTGCAGGAGAATGGATCTAAAATTAATGTAAAGTTGTTGCTTATATTAAATGATTCTGGGCCTAATTCTCAATTCATACTAGTGCATATTCAGGATAACTGCAGTTAGTACAGCTATGCTGATGTAAATGAGCTCAGAATCATATTCCTTGTCTGAAAATTAAATTCAACCCAGGTGAGGAGTTACTGAGAGGACTTAGGTCCAGATTCAGAATCATGTGCCTAACTTTAACTATGCAACCAATTGAAGTGAATAGGACTACTCGTGCTTAAAGTTAGGCGCATGCTTAAGTATCTGGTAGATTAGGAGCCTTAAGCAACTGTTTGGTGGTCTGTGTGAAGTACATTGACATTTCAGTCAGATTCCTAGTGTTGGATAGCTATACTTCAGAGTAAATATATATCTCTGAAATGAATATTTAGTTGCTAATATTTAAGCCCATTAATTTTGGTGAAGTTACTCTAGCTTTGTACCACCGGTGTAACTGGGTGAAATCCACTCCTGTGCAAAGGGCCATGAACCACATATGTCCCCATTAAGCTCTCAAAATGCTGTTTAAGTGGAATGTAAGTGGTATTTAGGTCTTGTGTTGACCCTCTGCACAGGGATGGATTTCATGTTCAATTTTTTTGTTCTTATAAGCCACTTTTCTAGGCCATCTCCACATTGCGGGCTTTCAGATTCATATTGGAATCCAGATCCAAAATTCACTCCTCAGATCCTTCTCTAACTTCAGGGTTCTTATGGCATCAAAAACTACTCAAGTTCTGTTCTCATATTTAATGGGATGCTATCAGAACACCTTCATGTCTACATAGCCTTATATCTTGCACTTGCCTAGGGAATATCCTCCATATAGTGTTAAAATTGCATGGTTTCCTTACAGAAAGAAAGCACTTTGTCTATTTGTGAAACATTCTATTATCAGACTTCATGATGAATGAGATGTTTTTATTTGTTTCCTTCCTGGCTGTCTTTATAGGATGATGTAAGGTTAATGGTGAAAGCGATACCAAAATAAATGGTTTCATGTAGACAAATCTTTCATTGGAGCACTTTGTTTCAGCAGACTTGGAGGCAAAACAAATGAATATCTGTGGACTGTTTGCATTGATTCCTTAGCTTCAACCTGAAGACTTTGGGAAGTTTCTCAGATTTTTTTTTCATTCCACCCCACAAAGCTCATAATTTTCAACCGAAAGGTAAATCCAACTTTGAATAAATACTGAAGTTCTTTTTCCATCCTGAGTACCACAGAATATTTTATGGAGGGATTAAGAAGGGACTATATCTTGGTCCATGACTGAGGTTCCCAAGTGCTACTACGATAGCAATAAATAATAATAATAATAAAATGTATTGTCTTGTTCTTATTAGGCCTGGTCTACAATGGAAAATGCTACTGTATTTAAACATGATTGAGAAGAATTGCCCTGATCTATGACGACTGCTCAGTGGTAGTCAGCATTGTCAGCTAACTTGGTTCTTTGCAAACAACACAACATTTTCTAGTGAAGATAAACCCTTAGGCTTACTTTCACCAGATCTTAGTCATACCTTTTTGAGTGTTAATTAAAAGATTCACAGAACAAACCCTCAGCTTGTGTAAGTTGGCGTAACTCTACTTTATTTAACTTTCACCATCTAAGGATCTGGCCCCTAATTCTCAAAACCAATGGCTGCTTTTCTGGAGACTACTGCTGATAGTTAAGATCTCTCTGAAGCATTTGCTGGTTGCAGTAGTTCATATTTAGGCAAATATATCTTTGGGATGGCTCTCACTTGTTAATTTCCCCCGGAAACTTTTCACTGTCTGTCATTTATATTTGGTCTCAAGTTTCATACAGTTATGAAGCATTTTTAAAATTCGGAGTTACACTTCAGACCATGTTCTCCTCAGTTGAAATGTTGTACTTAGATAATATCATTAAACTAAAATAATGCTGTTGTTTCTTTTCCATGTAGTACTTATTAGTTGGCTTGTGTGGAAGACGGAAGTTGCTTTTCATGAAGGATATTGAGATTTTGGAGTAAAACCCCAAAATTCTGAAATTCTCTGTGAAGAAAAATTCTAAAAAAACGTGTTTCGAGTTGATGAAAACAATTTGTTTAATTTTCAATGTATTTATTTTCTGTATTATATAATATAATACAAAATGTTAAAAAATTCAAAATGAAGTTTGTTTCCAATCAAAATGTTTTGTTCTAAAATGTTGAACTTTCCCCCCAGTTTTCTTCCAAAACGTTGATGGAATTGCATAGTCCAGTTCAATCAACATTTCTCTGACCAACTATACTCAGGGCTTGCTCTATACAGTAGTGTAATGTGCTCTGTGGGGTGTGCTTTCCAGACCCTGAGGGTGTGCACTAAAAGTTCAGTAGTGTGCTTTAATGTAGTACTGTTTCAAACAACTTCATATTAAAGTGCACCCACAGGGTCTACATGGACCAATTAATGTGCAATGTGTTGGGAAGCTTTAGAAATCACACTGCTGTTGAATGTATTATCCCACCATGTAGACGAGCCCTCAGTCTTTTGGATAAGATCCTAAAAACCTAGCACCTCTCTGTTATTCATGGGTGTTAAGAGGTAAATTTACAAACTGTGACACAGCCTCAGTTTGTACACATTAATGTACCCACTTTTTTAGCAGCAGAAAGAATCTGTGTACTTTTGAGTCTAACTGCTTGATTTGCAACAGGTAGCTAAAGGCAAAAGTACTGTGGCTTGTACCCACAATCAGATTGCAGGCACAAACTTTTTAGGTGCAATTTAAACATATCCCTAAAGATTTCATGGCATTTTCTTTAATGAGGAGGTATTTTCTCTTGTGCCCCAGAGGTGGCTGCATTTCAGTGGTGCTACTGTACTTACATCATTTATGCATAGTTTATAGTTTGGAAGGCTTTGGGACAAAAAGCTCTTTATAGATTAGTAATTATCAGGAATTCTTATGTTTTCATTTCATACTTTCCCATACAAGGTGTTCTGTTCTGTACAGAAAGGAAATCTTTCTCTGAAAATGCTCTCTTTGGTTTGTATGCATTATTATACCAAACGATCTTTGCACTGGTATTACAATACCTACCCTACCTGCAGATATTGAAATAACTGGGATCAAAATTATTATTGTTCTGTCTCACTTTGGCTCTGATCCCCGTTCCATTTAAAGTCAATAGAAAGGCTGGAGTGGAGCCAAAAGAAGCTCCACATGACCCGTGCTCCAGGTTAAATCCCTAGAGTTGGGAGATGTGGGCCAGTCAGTGGGCCCCTCCTACCTAACTGGCCAATGGTTGCCAGAGGCTCCAAGGGGTGGGGAAGGATCTACTTGGTGTCCTTCTGTCCTTCGCTGCTGGGGCTGTACCCCTTTCCTCCAGCCCCACCATGTTCCATCACCAGTTCAGGAGGGTGGGTGGCATTTAGATCAGACCCTCTGAGATGGGAGTGCCTAGGAGTCAGTCAGGCACTTTATAAAGAATTCAGATTTCTTTTTAGGCACCTCTGTGGAGCTCTGTAATTTAGATTAAGTGTCTTATAAAAGTTCTGTGGAAACAGGTATGTAATGGCTAGTAAAATTGCCTGTAAGGTGCTGTAGGACCTTTATCATTCTCTGTTATATATAAAAAGGCTATTTTGGAAACAGGCTCCTTATAAGTGATGGCAATCATTCCCCTACTTTCTTACAGTAAATAACACATTCTGCATAGCATGCCTGCTTTTTCAATCTGAACTTTCTCTTCCTTCATCCTTGCCTTTTACAATAACCACTCCTCAAGGAGAAGAGTCCAGCATCTGCTTAAAGGAAATAAAGTTAGTCATTAGCAAAGACTCAGCTTTTAGCACTTTGTGCTTGAAGGTTCCTACTGGTCTCCAGAGGCATGACAAGCTGTTTGCATTCTCTAATTTACAGGGGAGATGTGACACACACAACACACTTCAAATTCAGGTAGCAGCAGATACACAACCTGAGCATGAAGGCCTTACTCGGTCAAATTTCCCATTGAAACCAATGACTGAATAAGGAAGGTAGGACTATAGCCTAACAGTCTGACCACTATCATTGGATAGGGATTTGTGTCTTCCAGGTCTGCTTTTTACTAGGGACAACATTGGGTAACAAATGCCTAATTAAGTAATTTAGAGATAATGAGGAAGGGAAGAAATCCTCATTTCTTATGAAAACATCAATATTTGTTATTTATTTACTGCTTTTTTTCTTCTTTCCACATTCCCCATATGACAAACAGCATCATGAGGTGTCAGGTTAGGCTGCATCAAGCATGTCCTTTTCATGACATCGTATATGTTTATATGTTGGGTGGTGGTAACCATTTATGGGTCAGGCAACAGATCAGAGAGACAATTTTCTGCAGTTTAAATAAAATAAATAAATATATAAACATACAGGCTTGTTCTGAGCAGATAGACAACCCACCCACCATCACGTAAAGTCAAACAAGCCCATTGACTGGAAGGCAAGTTAATTGAACTTCATCAACTGGGATTGATATTTTCATAATAAAAACATATTGTGATACAAGCCTGATCCTGAGATATGCTGAGTAGCCCTCGGAAAGGAACAAGTTCAAAATTAGAGCGGGTCATATCAACTTACTCAGAACTATTATTCATCAGAGAATGAAGGTCGACCAAAGTCGAAATGCTTTCTAATATTGGATCAGTTTTGCTGCAGTTTTGTTTCAGGGGTTAAAAAATAGTCTGACAATTTAGAAATGACCCACTTTGATATTTTTGCAATGTAACTTTGATTTTTGTTTTGTTTTGATATGACTTCGCTTTGAATTTTTAAATTTTTTTTGTATTGTATTATACATTATAATATAACAAGTAGGTGAAATTAAATGTTTCAATTTTGTCAAAATGATTTTTTCTGGAATTTTCCTTCTTTTCAAATGTTGAATTTTGGGGTTTTTTGTTCATAATCAGAATGAGGACAAATGCTGAAAACTCACAATCTTTGTGAAATAGAATTTCTGTCCTCCACAGAGTTCTATTCAAAATATATTTTCCCTTTCGTAGGGATTCTCTTGAGTTCCACTGATTTCTGAGAATGTTTGAGAGTCAGAAAACTGACTCTCCAGGGTCACTCTGAGCTCAGCTCTTGAAGATAAATCCAAGTGTAACATGCAATCTTTTGACCCTTTTTATATCTAGGTCACAGTAACAAGGCAATTGGTTCTCAACTGATTTTAGCAGATTCCCTCATTGCAGAGCTATCTCCCCTCATCTAGCTCCTCATCTGGGGCTATTCCATTCCTCTCAATAGCAGATTTTAACCTTTTTCAGCAAAGCCCTGATTTTCAGAGAAGCTGAACACTTGTAGCTCCAGCTGAAGTCAAGGGGAGCTGGAGTTGCTCAGCACCCTGGGAAATCAAGTCTCAGGTCACAAGGGTATTAGTTCAAGATTAGAACAAGTTTAGATATGGTTTCTTATCCTGTGAAAATGTTTGATATTGCAATAAATTTTCCTGTCCTGAATCAGGACAAAGAGTCAAAATCTTCAGTTGTATGAACCAAAAATCTGGAGAAAAAAAAAATCAGTTCACATCAATTGAAACATTTACTTTGATAATTTCAAAATGTTTCATTTAGATTTCAACTCTATTTTATTTTGAATTTTTTAAAAAACTATCGTTAGCTTACTTCTTTAAAAGTACAAAAGCAGAAAACTGGAATTTTTCGTTTAGAAAATGTTGAAACAAGACATTTTGACAACTTTGAAACTTTTTTTGAAAGTTTTCCAACTCAGAAAATTAGTCAAAACCAGCCCTTTCCCATGGAAAGTTTTGATTTCAATGAAATAGCATTTTCCGATTAAAAAGATTTCCTCAGAAAAATTCCCAACCAGCTATAGCTAAGATCTTCAAAAATAGGAGCCTAAAAGAGAACCCAAAAATCACAAACTGACTTTTGAGTGCTCTGCTCTCTTGAAAATCAAGCCGGTGCCTAAACATGGATATAGGAATATAACTTTAGGCTAATATTGAAAACCTTTGTCTTCAGTTATTTACTTTAAATGAATACCATTGCTATAAAAATATTTCAGATGATTTTTCACTCACCAAATCTTTGTATAGAAAAGTATCTCTAAAAGAAACCAATCTATTTTCCTTTTTTTTCCACTGAATTGTGGTATCTTTGGCATGAACTCATCTCCAATTTATACTCACTGTAATTTATACGTTTATTTTCTGGAATACATTTTTGATAGTACAGTTTTTGATCTCCTAAGACTTCCTGGCAATGCCAGCAGTCATTTCAGTTTTCCTGTCTTTGAGAGACAGGTAACATCCCATCTATATTCTCATGTGGCCTTCACATTTCTGGGAATGTCACACGTTTCTGGCTGCATCTAAGCTGACTATTGTCACTCTGTGTGCTGTATGTAGTAGACAGCAAATATCAGTGCTATAGAGATCACAGATGGTTGTCTCTGTTCTGTACAAGGAAGCAAAGAATTTTCGTTTCCTTTGTAAGTTGCAGCTTCCTCAAGTGGATTGGACAAAACCAAAACCCAAGAAAAGAGCGTATTATTGTTGTGTTGGCATAATGTTGATAGATGGCACAAATATAGATTTTCCTTTAAAAAGGGTTGTTTAGTTAAATTATTTGGAGGAAGTGAAACAAAAATACATTGGAGTGCCCAATACATCAAGTAGAAATGCATATCTTTAACTTAAATAGAAAAAGTGAGTTTGATATCAGGAAAGACTGCATTATTGCCCAGTCATCGTAGACAGAACAATTGTTATGGGGAAGTAGTTAATGTTAAGATGATCATAGGGATAAAATCCAACATATTTCACACTCACAAGTTTTCAATAGGCAAATAAAAAAATTCTATTAAATGTTTATACTGAAAGTCACATCTGATGTATTTTTCCCTCATGGTATAATAGGGCCTTCTCTTGCTCCCAAAGAAGTCAATATGCGTTGACTTAATGGCCCTTAAGGGACAGACTACCTTTTCTGTAAGTGATCCCTTGATCCCTGTAATCTTGTGTCAGGATGTAGTAATAGAGTAAAAGTTGAAACGTTTGCTTAAAATATATATGCAACTGAATCTAAAACAAAGCTCATCCACCTATAGAATACTACACCTGCCATTTACTTTGATTCAGCTTGGTTGGGACCTGGAAGAAGAGGATTTGGCTGGGTGTTAGTAGTTACTGGAATTAAGCCTTTCTTTCTTCTCATGTCTCTCCTCCCATCGTTCTTTCATCTCCTTCAGCTGTGGCAGCAGAATTTAGAGCACATTTAAAAATACAGTGCTTGTTCCAATTTCAGGCCATTATTTTTTAAGTGTCAGCTAGGACACACTTGTAGTACACTTCCCAAACTAGAAAGATATGTGTCAATAGATAAATATGGTTGGTGTTTTTATATAGTGTCAACCAAATGTAGATTTTCTAAATAAAAAAAGGAAAACCATATTTATGCTCAGATTTCACATTGCATGTGATAATCTTGAGACTGTTCCTCAAACAATATGTATTACTGAGGACAGTTCTGCTATAGCATATAGCTATGGAATGATTCTGAGGGTCCATATTTAAAAAGATGCCTCATCTCGGTTCCCACCCCTTTCCCCCCTGAGAAAAGTCCGCTGCCTAGACTTGAGAAGCCTTTTCCAGTCATTCCTGCTTTCCTCCTCCCATCACAGCCTGATCAAATAAACAATTAAGGGCCAGATCTTCAACTGTTGTAAATTGCCTTCCGTTGAGCTATGTTGATGTACAACAGCTGAGGATGTGGACAAAGATTTTAAATGGAATAGGATCTGTCCAGAGCCTGAGTACTGTAGGAATGAAGACATCATCCCTGAATTTCCCCCAATGGAAATGAGACAATTGACAGAAATTTGCAGCTGTGATTAGACATGAACTACAAACGATGAAGTTCTGAGAGACAACGAGCAGGTTATTCTTTTATTTCCATTTTCATGCTATATACAGTAACCATTAGTAATGTCATGTAATTTAACGTGCATACAGTATGTAAATACTTCTATGTTTTCTTAGTAGTTTTAAACCCCATAAAATAAAGCCAAGTACACCTATAACTATATCTACCTGAGGGGCGGCTATCCCCTGTAAAACACGATGAGCTCCTGAGGCAGACAGCCACTACAATGGACTGACCAGACACATAGATGTAACCCCTGGGAAGGATCTGAGCAACACATCTTTCCCTATGTGCATGCGCACACACACACACACACGTTTATTATTATCCTGTTGTCGAGGTCACCCTTAAATGACTGGAGAATTCACGCAGTTTCACTTATGTCCCTCCTTCCCCAAACAGATTCTAGATTTTAGAATCTCTCAGGGGATAAAAAATTGCATGAGTGTCGGGTTTTGGTTTTTTCCTCCCTTTACAGAAAGTAGTAGCATTGCAGACAAGTTTAGAGGATGTTAAGTCTTGGCTTGCTAAGGGAGGCTCAAAGATACTGCAATCTGGTCTCAGTATAATGAGCCCCTTTGTTATATTTAAACACGATCATACTATCCTATACACAGCAAAGTGTTGGGATGTTTTATATTAACAATGCACCAGCACTAAAACCTCAGACAACTCTAAAAAGACACTAATTATTATTATTAGTGTTTTACACTAACAATAAATGTCAAATGGAACCCTGCAAACAAATAACTACCTGTCACTAAGTGAATGAAAAGCAATCTTAGTAAAGTGAATTAAAACCCAAACAACAGACAATTCAACAGGCAAGCACGGCTAGGGTGGCTTAGTTGCATGGTTGATGTAGCTCCTGTTATAAGAAGAGCCGTATGTCCTTGGCTGTGACAGTCCCAATAGGCCTGTCTTTTCACTGACACATAGGCCACCTGGTTAGTGGGAGGTGTATAAGCTGATATCAGCTGAAGTGCATCAGCTCTAAGAGACACTTAGTCATGGTAAATGGAAATTGGATACCAGCGGGGATTTAGCTGTTTTATTTATTGTATGGCTGCAGTGCTTTGGGGGTTTTATCAGTGAAAAATTAAAGTTGGACAGTAGAGCACGTATTTGTTTTGGTGACATATTCCTCTTACATTTTTCAAAGGACTTTGAGTGTGTCTCCGAAAGACTTATTTTTATAAACTGTACATTTTATTTTTCTATCTTCATTTATCTTTGATATCTGATTGACATTTTCAGGACACTCTAATCCTTTTTGCTGAAGGAAGCTCTGAGAGTGGCAGCTCTGGCAATCAGCTTCAGAGAGTTCTTCACCGTCTGCTCTTACGACAGGAGTGAGGTCTATGACTTAAGAGCTGAAAGGAATTAAGATCTGGTAGAGACAAGGGGCAGACTTCCTAGGTGTCGGGAACTGCTTCTCACATGGTCCTCTGCTTAATAAAGCCAAGTTTCTTGGGGCTTCTTGACTGTGCTCTCCCAACTGTGTAAGGCTGAGTAACTTCACTGAACTGAGCGGAGTTACATGAGTGAAAAAATGTCACAAATGAGACCCCTTTGTCCTTGGAATTCAGATCAGGAGTTTAATATCACAGCCAGTAATAGGGGTGCACATATTTTTAAAGTCCAGGTTGATTAGCCAGGTTTCTTGTGTGGGTGGGAAAACATGGAAAGTTTGACTGTCAGTCCAAGAGAAGCAACCAAAGGTTTTTGAAGCTTCCCTGAACCCCTTTCATCCAGAAATCAGGCTGGATACCTCACAAAAACAGATTTCTTCACAAAATTTCATGTATTTTTTGCTCCTGATTTGAGCCAGACCAGTAAATGTAGATGTATATGACAAAGAGAAAAAAAATAATGATTTTATCAAACAAGATTTGGTTTGAGTTGTGGATGAAGGTTTGGGTTAGTTCTTATTTTAGCTGAATGAGTTTACCAATTCCCAGTTTTTCTGCTTTTGGGTAGAAAAGTCCCTTCTTCCTAAAGTTTCTTCGGAAAGCTTGTGCATTGGGACCAACAGCAGCAATAGCCAAAATCTGTATGCCTAGTGCAATACTGGCATGTAAATGTGTGGGGACCTCAAGTTTCTTTTTATACATCCCCATCTCTCCATCTTTGCCTTTTTCATCTTGGATTTTCCTTACACGGGGGAGGAAGGGGGAAATATCACATTCGCAATGGAATCTTGACTGCCGCGATCTGTATTATGATTTATTCTCAGCACTTGCCAATTCATTCTTGGTAGGTCTGTCTCCTCTGGATGTGAATAATGGGAACCATTTACAATTCATCTAAGGATGAAAATGTGTAGATGGCTGTATTCAAATTTAGTAATTTTTCCCCCTGCAAACCTTGTCTCTTATTTGCTTTTCAAACACCCATTGAAATGCTCTCTTGTTGAATATCCAAATGAATGTGTGGCACACAGGGAGTGGCATATAGTTTTTAATTTGTAGTTAACAGCTGGGCAGCAATTCTGTCATGTACAAAAATGATACTCTTAAGATACTGGCAACTCCTGCTAAGAAATTTTGCCATGACCCCACCCAATCCCCATGCATCTTAAATAGAGGGGCTACTAGATTGATGTCTGATAAAGTATAGTTCTCCTAATAATATTGCCAGTTCTCTGTGGTGCGGTATTATTCTTCGAAGTTCTGCTTTCAATAAAGGGATGTAATGATGGGAAGGTACAAGTGTCATAGTGATGGGTCAATTGTAGAAAAGTGTGGGTTTCATTTAAAAATTCAGCCAAATTGCACCTTAAAGTTTTCCAAGGCTCATAAATCTTTCAGGCAAATGTGGGCTGCATTTTGCATCAATCTCCTCAAAAGTGATGAGGAGGGATTTATGACTTTGGCCTGAAATGATACAAAATGTGACACTTTCTCTTGGTTTTTCACTCTGCTGTTTTTGTCTAAGATTTGTTTTGAGCTCTGTGGGTTTGTTCCAATCCAAAATTCCAAGTGAAACGTAGCAAATGAAAACCCACATGAACTGAAATTATAGTTGGTGTCCACCCACGTGAACTGAAATTATAAATAAAGGTTTGCCAAGTCCCGGCTGAAATGAAGCTGTTGACTTTTACAGAAGACAAGCAGGAGTTATTCAGTATGAATCTCTTCTTTGCTAGCCAAACCTTGAGTGGGCTTAAAGGCCATATCCCTCTCCCAGCTGCAGCATCCTTACCTGAGAGCAAGAATCTAGCAAGAGGATCTACTTTGAGAGAGAGAAATTCACCCCATGAGGGAAAGAAAAGTACAAATAATGAAGGACCTGTAAAAAAGGAACCCCTGAGAAGTAAATCCTGGGTGAGGACTTAAGTGTGGCACGGGCGGTCACCCTCTTTGCACCAGAGACAAATTAGGACTGGTGCACAAATGAGGGGATATAATCACCTTTCCATGAAGAATGACTGTTGAACTGAGACTGCCCTAACAGTACAATGCACAAGAGAAAACATCCATGGTACTGTTATCCCACAGACTAGGACAAGAGTGTGCAATGTCACTTTGACAAGCTCAAAAAGCCAGCATGGCTGTGGAATGTAAAAAGGTACCCAGAACAAGGCTATCGGTGAAGGATGCGCAGCCCTGCAACCCCTGACTCTGCCCTGCTAGGAAATGGAAGAACAATGGGACCTGCAGAAGCAAAACCTTATCCCTATTATTGACCAAGGAACAAAATGCAGCTATCCTGTTCTCACCCTCAAGTAGTCACCACTAAGAATATAGGCAGGGACCCCGTCTACCTGCCTTTATAAAGCATAAGCCTACCTGTGCTCACCTGTAGCTGTATTTCATAAAGGTGACAAATGAACAACAAAGTGGATAAAAACTCTTGCTAAGCAAAGATATTGGGTCAAATTCTGCCTTCCTGCTCCCAAGTCAGTGGGACTGGCATGCACGTATCTGAGGTCATTTGTTTTTAAGATGGTGAGGTGAGGGGAGCAATGTTCAGAGAAGAGGGCTCATAGACAGGATTATTTTTCAATAAAGAAATTTTTCAAATTTTCCCAACAGGCATCAGCAGCTCTGTAAACCACACTGTCTATTTTAAGTTTTATTTAGATTAACAAATTCTACACCCTCGCATACAGAGGCAGAATAGAATGAAAACACAAGCTGCCCGACAGAGCAATATCCAGTAAACATTATGCTGCTCAGAGAGATTTGCTGTTTAATCCCCCTCACAAATGGACTTGTTCAGCCAAAAGATGTCAGATAGCATCTTGCTAAAGGCAATGGTGCCAGTGAAGCTTGTTTCCAAGTTCATGCAGCTGATTTTTCCCCCCTACATTTGTTTTAAACTGGGAGTATCAGTCTTTTGTAGCCTACGAATATCTGAATGTACATATGTGAAATAGATGGGCTTTAAAGTGCTGGACATTTGACCGTGTCCACCAAGCAAACTGATTTACAGGAGCACGAGCACTTGCTACTATCCTCTGTTTAAAATAAAACTTTATTGTACACATTTGTTTTCAGGTAAGTGCTTTTTAAATTCTTGTTACTTTTTTATGTACTTATTTGTGTGACATTAGTTCCTGGAGTCCCTAATGAGGGCATATCTACACTGCCCCACAGGTCGGACTAAGGGGATGTGAATAGCAGCGCACGTCAAAGTGCTGTGCTGTAACTCCCCCGTGTGGATGCTTTGGGCACAAATTTAAAGGTCCTTAAAGGTCTTGTTGAAGAGGACTATATGAGTGCGAACTTGGGGTCTTTCATTTCATTCCTGCAGCATCCACGTGGGGGAGTTACAGTACAGCACCTTGGTGCGCACTGCTATTCACCCCCTCCCGCCCAGTTCAAACTGTGGGGCAGTGTAGACATGCCCAGAGATTAGGGCAACATTTTCAAAAGATCCTAGGTTACGTAAGAGCCTAAGTTCCATTTTCAGAAGTGATGAAGACATTTATGAATCTAAGTCCCATTAACATTCAAGGAGACAGACGGCTTATGGACATGACAAGTTACTGCGCAGCAAGCTAGGGTGTGACTCTGCTCTCAAGCAGGAGAAGAGAGGTTATTTTACCTCAGTATTTGGCAATGGTGTGTCCAGTTCTTGTGCCCACAATTCAAGGATAAATTGGAGAGGGTTCAGAGAAGAGTTAGGAGAGTGATTAAAGGATTAGAAAACCTACCTTATAGTGATAGACTCAAGAAGCTTAATATATTTATCTTAACAAGGAGAAGGTTATGGGGTGACTTGATTACAGTCTAGAAGTAACTACGTGGGGAAAAATATTTAATAATGGGCTCTTCAGTCTATCAGATAAAGTTATAGCACGATCCAATGGCTGGAAACTGAAGGTAAACAAATTCAGAGTGGAAATAAGGCATACATTTTGAATGGTGAGAATAATTAATCATTGGAAAAATTTACCAAGGGTCATGGAGGATTCTCCATCACTGACAATTTTCAAATCAAGATCTTTTTCTAAAAGATCTGATCTAGGAATTATTTTGGGAAAATTCTATGACCTGTGTTATACAGGAGGTCAGACTAGATGATCATAATGGTCCCTTCCAACCTTAGAATCTATGCCACTTAGCAATGTCCCCATGGGACTACAGCACAATGGAAGTCTCAGAGTGCAGCTTGGCGTACTACTACATGAAAGCCTAGTAAGACAAGTCACCCTGGGTTGCCATGCAGTAACTTGCCATGTGATCAAGTCACTTAGGACTGATAGTTAAAGGTACAGAGATGTCTAAAGATAAAGATAGGTGCTTGGTGGGATTTTGAAAAGCACCTAGATGCCTCACTCCCATTGAAATCAAAGCACCAAGGTGCTTTTGAAAAATTCACTAGATGTCTGTCTGTATCTTTAGCTGTCTAACACTTTTTAAAACCTGGCCCTTTGCCTACATTCCATTGAAAGTGACTTAGGCACATTTCAGAATTATATCTTGGGTCTCCATTGTGCCAGAACTTGTATATACATATCGTAAGAGACAGATCTTATCTTGAAGACCTTACAATCTGAATAGTAGAGACAGACATATACTGGAAGAAAGCAAGCATTATTATTCTTATTTTACAGATGAAGAGCTAAGGCACAGAGCTATGAAGTGACTTGCCCAAGGTCACAGAGTAAATGTGTTGCAGAGTTAGGAATTGAACTGAAATCACCTGAGTCCCAGTCCTGTGCCATAGTCACCAGACCATTTTTCATTCATTTGTAAATGAACAACATTCCACACTGCTCTTTACACCTAGACATGTTTCCCTGTCTGTATTTGCTGAGCACTAACTGTGCTCAAACCCATCTCCTTCAAACCCACCTCTTCAAGCAATCCTCCTTTTTTTCTTTTCATCATTAATAATCCCCTCAGCCTTCCTCCTTTGAAGTCTTGTCCTATCATGCTTTACCTCCCATTTGTTTATCTTGTCTTCTTTAGATTGCATGCTCTTCAGAGAAGGCAAGGCACCTTTGTTTATGTTTGCAAAGCACCTTGTGGCTTTAGCCCATCTCTAGTGAGAATTTACAGAGATATGTAGATGATTTATGGTACTAATAGTATTTTATTACATGCTCATCACATAGTGTGTTGGTATATGTACAGAAGCTTAACTAAACAATTGCCAACCAATATGGCTACAAGATAGCATTCTGCATGCCCAACCCACCTGCCAATAATAAATCTGTTGATTGCTTAAAAAGCTACTGCACCACACTCACTGTCAATGAACCACATGCCAGTTAAAAAAGCCAGAGGGAACAGAGGCATCTTGCACAGCATCTTAAAGTTTGCCAAATTAAGGGTCTGGCTGCCTGTAAGAGAAAACTGAATGCTGACTTCAGCTATAATGACAGGGCAATGGGGGGAAAGTGGTATTGGTTTATTCAGGAACCTCTGAATATAGAGGTACCTAAAAACCTGTGGGCCCTGAGTACATCAGGTATATTACAATATTAACGGGGACTAGGCAAAACAGTGAGACTTCCAACTAGCACTACTTTTCGCAGAGAAGTGAGTTAAGGGAGGTGAAGGAGACTAGAAGTCATAATATGTGGTAGCCTACCGGTACATTCTGCAGGAAACCATGCCAATGCAAAGGACTTGACATTCCACCTCCCCTTCTGGGAATTTTGTATCCTGTAGAATGATTTCCACTGAATAACACTGATTTCCTCTACCAAAAAGATGACCTTGCCTCCCTGCCAGAGGAATTAAAATGGCTCCAGCACTATAAACTTGTGTTTAAGGCAAATTGTCTCCTCAAATGTTTTAGAATTATCTACTACATCTCATCATGTTTTCACCAAATTTCAGCGAAGTTCTCTACTGTCTGGGGCATAAACTGAGTAAATTTGTTCTCTTCTTGAAATATGACTGAGGATTATTTAAACATTCCTTTTTTCTTCCTTGCTTCTCAACAACCTGCTTCCTTGAATTGTGTCGCATATTGAGTATTGATTCAGCACTTTCATCCTCCTATTTGCTCTCTCCATCCTTGGCCTCCTGGAATGAACACATTGCACAAACATTGATTCATTTATTAGCAACATTGCAAATCTCTTTTCCTTACTGAAGGTTAGTTTTAATCTTGTATGAAAATGATTAATAATTACTGGCATTACCTTTAGAAAATAGTCGTGACTCTTCCAAGGATCTATCTAACATTCATGCCATCCATTGTCTTCCTTGTATTTCAAGCATTTTGGTTGTCAGTGTCCTAAACTACTGCCTTCTTACCTACACCTGCATCCCAAGGTACATAGTGGAAATGTCAACAAATTCCTAGATACAACAATGCTAGCATAGGAGAAAGAGAAACGGTTAGAGGTCCTTCCAGAATGCATGGGATATAAATGTTCCCTCCCCCGGAGCAGAAGGTGTATCAGTGTTCGCATCTGATCCAGCCACTTCCTGATTCCCCTTTGGCTCCACACCACTCACAATCCAAATGCTGTAGGAACCCTTAAATGAGACCCACCCCATTTCTTCCTGCCACCCAGACAAAGACCTACCACATGCAGTTGCACTAAGCACATTTGTTACTGGTTCTGGTTTTGGTTTTTTATATATTAAAGGTGGTAATAAATGGTTGAACTGAATTGAAAGGGATAAATATAGAACAGATGTGAACAGATGAAACTCCAATGGGTTTGTCTGGGGGAAATTAAATAGTGACAACCAGTGGTGTTAAATTAAAATGTCAAACTTAAGTTGATTGTAAAGGAGGACAAAAGTGTTGTAACATGCATGGATTTGGCATTCACTGGGTGTGCCAAATGAGTTGCAACTTACACACCAAGTGAATGGATTGTGGGAGTGTGGCAGAAAAAGCTATTAATATGAGTCTGTAAGATGGTATAAGATTAATCAGGCACCTTCTGTTCTGCCACCACTCTCACCACATTTTGAGCGTCTTTCTCCATTACCCTACACCTTCTGTAGACATTTACACATTACAAAGAGGGTGTAAAATGCTATCAGTCTGATTTAGTAGAACTTTGCACACCTACTTTGCACTGGTGTTAATTACTATGCAAAATGCAAAGCACTGGCAAATCAGGCCTTCTATCTTATCCCTCTACTAGAGCTGATTGAAAATTTTTCATCAAAACTTTTTTCTTTATAAAAACTGGCCTTTAAAAAACTATTTCCTGTAAACAAAAAAAAATTCAAAGTTCCTCAGCTTTTCAGTGGAAAAAAAATAAAATATTTTTTATCAAAACACCCTGGAAAGTTTTTTTTGGAAAAAAGTTTCATTTTTTCTGAATGAAAGGTCGAGGAAAAGAATGCCTGTTGTGACCAGCTCTCTCTATCTTGCAAGCAGCTTTTATCTCTAAAACAGGCTGAAATAAACCCCTAAACTGAACCATCACTTCACTTGGAGGTGCTTGAAATCAGGATATGAATCTGAATTTTATGGCTTGAGGCCATCTCTAGTAGCTGCCCCACAGACAGGTCTATAATATTTTTTTATCTAGGAAGCATTCAGTAGTTTATGGGAAGAGACAAGAATGAGTCTGAAATGGTCGGGAAAAGGTGACTTACAGCATTCTAAAAGTTTGAGGAACCAGAGGTCCATTGTCAAACTCCAGATATTCTGGAAATCTGCCTGCCTCTCTCAGTGCATTAATTAGTCACCATTTTGTTTACGAGTGCGAAAAAATATTATGCTGTACTTTTATGAGACTACAGCTAATTTGAAACAATCTTCCAGAAACAGCACCAATAAAAGCTTGTGGAAAGCCCTGTTGCCATACCCTCTGGCTACTGACACAACACTATTGATATACAAATCAAAATTGACTGCCCTGGTAACAGAAATTCCCCGGGCAGAGTGCAGTTTAAACAAGAAAAAAGCTACCCTTACTACACACAGAACCAGCTTCATCCAAAATCTGATATCGGTATAAACTGCTTACAAAAGCTACAGGTGATGGGGGGTGTTCTGTTAAGCATGCTAGAATCTTGTTAGCATTTCATTTCACTATAAAGGACCTAAAAATTAAAACAAAACAGGAAAGACCCTGCTCCTGCTTATGTGTCTTTGAATGTAAAACATAGAGGGACTTGGGATAAGGTATGGTTTATCATTTACATCTAGCAGGAACTCAAAACCATTGAGATTTTTGCAGAACCAGGGCTTGTTAATCCTAAAGAACTTCAACTCTGGTTCTCCAAAAGTCCAGGATAAAAGAGTAAATGTTCCTAGCTTAGCACAAAGATCACCCTGGGAACAGTGCTTATTTCCTCATTTATGAGATAATCTTATACTCGATTAATATCCTAGAAGGTATCATGTTTAGGCCTAACCATCTGAAGTTAACAAGTAACTCGGAGACTGCGCACATATATTCCCAGAGACTCAGCAGAAGAGACAACAGGAGCCACAATGTAGAGGCTTCATTCATTAATGAATTTTTGGGGTTTCATTACAGAGCTACTCCCCTGAATTAGCTGGCTGAGAGTCCTATAGTTTCCTGCCATTTATAACCCCGTGAACTTATTTTTTCTCCCAAAAGTGCAACCTCAGCTCGCCTGCTGAGGGTCATCTGCACATCACATTTAAGAATAAGACAGGTATCAGCATTTTTGTGCATTTAATTACAGACGTACCATTCTGAAAATGTGGGCCTCGCCTTCTTTGTTGCCTTCAGAATTAAAATGAGAAATTTGCTTTATATCATTCTTTCATTCAAATTACATGGACTTGGTAAAGAGAGAAAACAAACAAACAAAAACCACAAAATAGCATAGGCTGCATTCAAAAACATGGAGACAGACTTGTGCACCCAGCAATGGGATCATGATTTGTCTAAAAAAAATTTCCCTAAAAGCAGATTGCATGTGTGATTCAGGGTAAGGAGCAAAGCAAGTTAAATTAACTCTGAGTGTTTAATTAGGTTCAAGAAAACATTTGCAATTCCAGCTGGCAGACTCACCCTAAAGCCATGCTCAGTCATGTCTTTATCATCTCATTGTGATTATCCCTACACCTGGCCCTGATTTTCAGAAATGTTGAGCATCCTGTGGGGGGCTAGATGCTTCTGAAAATTAGGCCCATGGTTAAAGAAATAGCTATATGATTATCAAATGTTTCTCTCTACAAAAGTAGGATATGCTCATCTGATAGAGCAGGGGTTCTCAAACTGGGGGTCGGGACCCCTCAGGGGGTTGCAAGGTTATTGCATTGGGGGTCCTGAGCTCCACCACAAACTCAGCTTCGCCCCCAGAATATACAATGGTGGTAAATATATTAAAAAGTGTTTTTAATTTATAAGGGGGGGTTGCCCTCAGAGGTTTGCTATGTGAAAGGGGTCACCAGTACACAAGTTTGAGAACCACTGTGATAGAGGCTGTAGCATAGACTAATTTGCCTGAATTACAATTTTTCTCCCAGTTATATCAGTCGGGCAGCACTGCTGTGAGGGAGTGATATTTGGGGCCCTAAAAGTATAATAATCCCCACAAATTCTCTCTCAACTGGTAGGTTTCAGAGTAACAGCCGTGTTAGTCTGTATTCGCAAAAAGAAAAGGAGGACTTGTGGCACCTTAGAGACGAACAAATTTATTTGAGCATGAGCTATCGTGAGCTACAGCTCACTTCATCGGATGCATACTGTGGAAAGTATAGAAGATCTTTTATATACACAAAGAATGAAAAAATGAGTGTTTACCACTACAAAAGGTTTTCTCTCCCCCTACCCCACTCTCCTGCTGGTAATAGCTTATCTAAAGTGATCACTCTCCTTACAATGTGTATGATAATCAAGTTGGGCCATTTCCAGCACAAATCCAGGTTTTCTCCCCCCCACACACACACAAACCCACTCTCCTGTTGGTAATAGCTTATCTAAAGTGATCACTCTCCTTACAATGTGCATGATAATCAAGGTGGGCCATTTCCAGCACAAATCCAGGGGTTTAACAAGAACGTCTGGGGGGGGGGTAGGAAAAAACAAGGGGAAATAGGTTACTTTGCATAACGACTTAGCCACTCCCAGTCTCTATTCAAGCCTAAGTTAATTGTATCCAATTTGCAAATGAATTCCAATTCAACAGTCTCTCGCTGGAGTCTGCTTTTAAAGTTTTTTTGTTGTAATATCGCAACTTTCATGTCTGTAATCGCGTGACCAGAGAGATTGAAGTGTTCTCCGACTGGTTTATGAATGTTATAATCCTTGACATCTGATTTGTGTCCATTTATTCTTTTACGTAGAGACTGTCCAGTTTGACCAATGAACATGGCAGAGGGGCATTGCTGGCACATGATGATCACATTGGTGGATGTGCCGGTGAACGAGCCTCTGATAGTGTGGCTGATGTTATTTGGCCCTGTGATGGTGTCCCCTGAATAGATATGTGGGCACAGTTGGCAACGGGCTTTGTTGGCACCCTGACAGCAGGACTGTCTGGCTATTTAGACTCCCTCCTCAGACCCTATGCTACCAGCACTCCCAGCTACCTTCGAGCCACCACTGACTTCCTGAGGAAACTACAATCCATTGGTGATCTTCCTGATAACACCATCCTGGCCACTATGTATGTAGAAGCCCTCTACACCAACATTTCACACAAAGATGGACTACAAGCCGTCAAGAACACTATCCCCGATAATGTCACGGCTAACCTGGTGGCTGAACTTTGTGACTTTGTCCTTACCCATAACTATTTTACATTTGGGGACAATGTATACCTTCAAATCAGCGGCACTTCTATGGGTACCCGCATGGCCCCACAGTATGCCAACATTTTTATGGCTGACTTAGAACAACGCTTCCTCAGCTCTTGTCCCCTAATGCCCCTGTCAAGGTTACTCCCCCACTCTGAACTCTAGGGTACAGATGTGGGGACCTGCATGAAAACCTCCTAAGCTTACTTTTACCAGCTTAGGTTAAAACTTCCCCAAGGTACAAATTAATTTTATCCTTTGTCCTTGGAATATCCACTGCCACCATCAAACTCTAACTGGGTTTACTGGGAAACGTAGTTTGGACACATCTTTCCCCCCAAAATCCTCCCAACCCTTGCACCCCACTTCCTGGGAAAGGTTTGGTAAAAATCCTCACCAATTTGCATAGGTGACCACAGACCAAAACCCTTGGATCTGAGAACAATGAAAAAGCATTCAGTTTTCTTACAAGAAGACTTTTAATAGAAATAGAAGTAAATAGAAGTGAAGGAATCGCCCCTGTGAAATCAGGATGGTAGATACCTTACAGGGTAATTAGATTCAAAACATAGAGAATCCCTCTAGGCAAAACCTTAAGTTACAAAAAAGATACACAGACAGAAATAGTCATTCTATTCAGCACAATTCTTTTCTCAGCCATTTAAAGAAATCATAATCTAACACATACCTAGCTAGATTACTTACTAAAGTTCTAAGACTCCATTCCTGGTCTATCCCCGGCAAAAGCAGCATACCGACAGACACAGACCCTTTGTTTCTCTCCCTCCTCCCAGCTTTTGAAAGTATCTTGTCTCCTCATTGGTCATTTTGGTCAGGTGCCAGCGAGGTTACCTTTAGCTTCTTAACCCTTTACAGGTGAGAGGATTTTTCCTCTGGCCAGGAGGGATTTTAAAGGGGTTTACCCTTCCCTTTACATTTATGACAGCCCCTACTTGCGCTATATTGATGACATCTTCATCATCTGGACCCATGGAAAAGAAGCCCTTGAGGAATTCAACCATGATTTCAACAATTTCCATCCCACCATCAACCTCAGCCTGGTCCAGTCCACACAAGAGATCCACTTCCTGGACACTACAGTGCTAATAAACGATGGTCACATAAACACCACCCTATACTGGAAACCTACTGACCGCTATTCCTACCTACATGCCTCCAGCTTTCAGCCAGACCACACCACACGATCCATTGTCCACAGCCAAGCTCTGCGATACAACCGCATTTGCTCCAACCCCTCAGACAGAGACAAACACCTACAAGATCTCTATCAAGCATTCTTACAACTACAATAAACACCTGCAGAAGCGAAGAAACAGATTGATAGAGCCAGAAGAGTTCCCAGAAGTCACCTACTACAGGACAGGCCTAACAAAGAAAATAACAGAACGCCACTAGCCGTCACCTTCAGCCCCCAACTAAAACCCCTCCAACGCATTATTAAGGATCTACAACCTATCCTGAAGGATGACCCAACACTCTCACAAATCTTGGGAGATAGGCCAGTCCTTGCCTACAGACAGCCCCCCAACCTGAAGCAAATACTCACCAGCAACCACATACCACACAACAGAACCACTAACCCAGGAACCTATCCTTGCAACAAAGCCCGTTGCCAACTGTGCCCACATATCTATTCAAGGGACACCATCACAGGGCCAAATAACATCAGCCACACTATCAGAGGCTCGTTCACCGGCACATCCACCAATGTGATATATGCCATCATGTGCCAGCAATGCCCCTCTGCCATGTACATTGGTCAAACTGGACAGTCTCTACGTAAAAGAATAAATGGACACAAATCAGAGGTCAAGAATTATAACATTCATAAACCAGTCGGAGAATACTTCAATCTCTCTGGTCATGCGATTACAGACATGAAAATTGCAATATTACAACAAAAAAACTTCAAAAGCAGACTCCAGCGAGAGACTGTTGAATTGGAATTCATTTGCAAATTGAATACAATTAACTTAGGCTTGAATAGAGACTGGGAGTGGCTAAGTCGTTATGCAAAGTAACCTATTTCCCCTTGTTTTTTCCTACCCCCCCCCCCCAGACGTTCTTGTTAAACCCCTGGATTTGTGCTGGAAATGGCCCACCTTGATTATCATACACATTGTAAGGAGAGTGATCACTTTAGATAAGCTATTACCAGCAGGAGAGTGGGGTGGGAGGAGAGAAAACCTTTTGTAGTGGTAAACACCCATTTTTTCATGCTTTGTGTATATAAAAGATCTTCTATACTTTCCACAGTATGCATCCGATGAAGTGAGCTGTAGCTCACGAAAGCTTATGCTCAAATAAATTGGTTAGTCTCTAAGGTGCCACAAGTACTCCTTTTCTTTTCTCAACTGGTAGTTCACATCCACTTGAATTTCTGTTTTTTATATAAAGCAATCGCTACTAAACGTTGTTGGAGGGCCCAAGAAATAGGGTCCAAAGGGTATTATCTAAGATGACAGTCTAGATGGAGAAACATCTTTGCACAAGGATGCCTCGGTCAGTGGATAGATGGGTAACTGCTTTAATTATTAAACAAGAGTTGGCAAGAGCTTAAAGAGCTGCACTTTAATAAAACACATTTTTTTATTTTAACAAAATGCCTTGGATCCAGTTAAGGTTTCTTTGCTCAATATTTATTTATTTCACTTGCCTTGAGGTGGGGACTGTAAATTAGAGGTGGCCGGAAAACAAGAATTCTATTTTGTGAAACATTAGGCTTTGACACTTGTTTTCATTCTGCATCAGAACAAAAGCGAGACCTTTAGAATATTTTTTTGGAGGGGTGGGTCCAGAACACCGCTAGAGTAACCAGTGTTTCAAGGCACTCACTTGGCATGCATGGGACTCAGGTTCAATGGTGGGGAGGGACCTCTAACTGCAGAAAACTTGATGGTCCTATGGTATGCCATCATTTTGAATTCAGGTGGAAAGGATCTTATGAAACTAACAAACAAAAATAGTAGAACTATTTTTTGAGAACTGTGAAAAGGTGGGATTACTTTGGAAATGAAAACTGGGTTTGACTCCCAATATCACATTGCCTAAGTGTAGCCTTTTGTAATGAATTCCACTGATAGGGTCCTTAATATGAAAGTGTACCCTGCTGAGTTGAAAAGCTATGAGGAATGTGACATGACAAATAAACAGGAGAATGAAACTTTGGGGGAAACTTGAGTGGTTATTAGCTAAGAGCCTTTAACATAGAGTGCTGCACGGGGACTTAGGAGAGAGAGATCGAGCTGCTGGTTCTGCCACAGACTTCCTGTGGGACCTTGAACAAATTGCTTCTCTGTGTCTCAGTTTTCCCATTTTACAAAAGGGAAATAATACTTCCCTACCTCACCGGCTAGTGTTGTGAGGATAGTGCTGCTTAAGTTTCTAGAAAGCCTAGGAAGTACTTAGAAAGCACCTGGTTAGATTCCTGGGGGGGCTGTGCATAAGGAAAATGTAATGATTAAACTTTGACCTAGAGTTAAAATATTTTGTCTGTTGGGCTTAGAAGGCAAGAGTCCTGGTCCTCATAATAGTGGAAGGTAAATTTTGGGAAGCTTGAAGAGTCCTTTCCCCCATTGTCCTGTTCCACTAAGGACTGTGCAAAACATAATAATGACCATAGCAGGTCAGACCAATGATCCAACTAGCCTAATACTATGTCTTCCCACAGTGGCTGGTGCCAGATGCTTCACAGTCAATGACAGAACAGGGCAATTTATCAAGTGAGCCATCTCCCGTCATCCAGTCCCAGATTGTAGCAGAGGTTTGTGGCCACCCAGAGCATAGGGTTACATTCCTGACCATCTTGGCTAATAGCCATTGATCGACCTATCCTCCATGAGCTCATCTAATTCTTTTTTGAACCCAGTTATACTTTTGGCCTTCACAACATCCCCTGGCACGAGTTCCATAGGTTGATTGTGTGTTGTATGAAGAAGTATTTCCTTATGTCTGTTTTAAACCTGTTGCCTGTAAATTTCATTGAGTGACTCCTGGTTTGTGTGTTATGTGAAGGGATAAATAACCCCTCCCTCTTCAATTTCTGCACACCATTAATGATTCTGAAGACCTCTATCATATTTCCTCCCCTCAGATGTCTCTTTTCCAAGCTGAACAGTCCTAGTCTTTTTAAGCTCTCCTCCCATGGAAGCTCTTCTATACCCCTAATCACTGGACCACCCTTGTCGACATGTTTATTGACATCCTCAAAGAATTATAATAGATTGGTGAGGCATGATTTCCCTTTACAAAAGCCATGATGACTCTTCCCCAACATATTGTGTTCATCAGTGTGTCTGATAATTCTATACTTTACTATAGTTTTAAACCAATTTGACTGCTACTGGAATTACCAGCCTGTAATTGCCAGGATCACCTCTACAGCCTTTTTTTAACAATCAGCATCACATTAGGAATTCACCAGTCATCTGGTACAAAGACTGATTTAAGTTATATACCACAGTTAGTAGTTCTGCAATTTCATATCTGAGTTCCATCAGAATTCGTAGATGAATGCCATCTAGTCCTGGTGACTTATTACTGTTTAATTTATCAATCTGTTCTAAAACCTCCTCTAATGTCCCTTCAAATAGAGGCACTGCACTGTCTTCCCATTGATGTTATGTAGCTAGAAACAAGGCAGGAGCAGAGGAGGAACCACAGTCAACATCAGTAATTGCTGAGGTGCACTTAAGTCACTTAGTGGTTAAAATTATCTCTCTGTTATGGCCACTTTAGGAGCTGGAATTGACACTGGAAGGAAAAGAAGGCTGGTCAGACTTAGCAGGGGAGCTCCTTTTTATTCCTTGTAATGACACACAGCTAGCAGCTGCATTGAAGGGTTTGCTTGCTATTTCAGCATTTGGCTGAGCTTGTCTAGGGGCTGGTCTAGGTATTTTGGTTACCATCTGGCTGAGGTAGGAAGGAGTACAGAAAGGTGTGCAGAAAAGGCTGAAATAGAAAAGCAGAGATCTTCAGCTAGGCCCAACAGAAAGGGAGGGGAGAAGGCTGGGCAGAGTTTTGTTCGAAGTGGAACTGCTCCACTAGGGGAAATGAGAAAGTGAGAAAGATTGACTCGATAGCCCAGTGGTTAGGTGAGTGCCCAGTGCCAAGGAGTTTATTGAGAAATTTCAGGTGACTCTGCAAATATTCTTTCTCTTCAGCCTATACAGACTGCCTGGTGGGATTTTAACAACAGAGTTTTGTTCTAGGTTTTCTTTGCCTTTATTGGCATTATCTATAGCCTTGGAGCTGATGGCTAAGGCAAGACATCAGATCGGAATTTCTTGAAGAAGATGATTTTAAAGCATCACAGATCTAAAGCTGTCTGCCCACTGCTGCTCTGGAGGCAGAACAAATTGGCAGGCTCATCCAGGAGAAGGGCTTAGCTCCGTGGCAATAGTCCACAGGTCTGGATACACCCCCGAAGAAATGGAAGATCACACTGCAGCATGTGTAGACTTGGAGGTGCTGAAGAATGTAAAGGTGGATGTTAGACAGGAAGATGGATGGATTGGATTTGAAGATGCAAAATAAATTTTGGAAAACCACCTTGGGACTCTGTACTTCCATAACACAAATTGCATTATTCATTCTGTGGGCAGGTGAAAGTGTTTGCTTTTGCAATTGCACCTTAGTGAATAATCTGGAACGTTATGAAAACAGTGAATTCATCTGTTCATGAATAGTGTGGATATTTTCGCTTTTGTGCTGTACCCATCCACAGCAATATTTTTTGTATTAAATACTATGAATCCACTTCACCTGTCAGCACTATTCAAAACACAAAATGCTGCATGAATAGGAAGGATGTTCTGGGATCTCTCAGATGATTACTGTTGCTAGGAAAACCACTTCCTGATATCTTTGTGCTCAGTGTCTGCGTCTCTCTTTGTGTACAGCCTTCAGTGACAGGCAAATTCATATCAAGGCACTGGGAAGAAATAGGAAAAGTTTAGAAATGTTTAAAGAACACTGCTTAAAGTTAAAGGCGGATGTCATCTCAAATAACAGTGAAGACTTATGATTCCTTTCCTAGGTGGGATTATTGATATCAAATTGGAGAGAATTGCAGTGGTGTTTGTGCCATGAATGCGACTGGGTTGCATTAAAGCAGAAAACGTCTAGAACCTACAAAATGTGACTAATTTATTTTATTTCATAATAACAAAGTAGCTGCTGCTGAAAGGTTACTTCTGTTGGTTTCTGATTCCCAAAGGGTGGGGGGGAGTGGGAGGAAGGAAAAGTCTTGATGAAATATAAGCGCTAGGTTAGCCAGATGGGGCTTCCACATAGATTTGTGTCTTCTCTCACCCTCTCATGAAAAAAAAATCATAACATGAATCTGCTGTGATTTAATGTGGTGAATGTATGGTGAGTTGCAGGTAGTGACAGGAGGAAACTAATGTTCTGAATGTGGTGGCGCGAACAGTGATCTTTTAGGACATAATTATAGACGTCTATATACTCAGTATTATCTGTACATACAGTATTATACTGTATACTCAGTATTATCAGGATAGTAAAAATTTGGCAATTTGAATCAGACTTCCCACTTGTAATATTGCTTTTCATCCAAGGATCACAAAGCACTTAAAAAGGTGGGTGGTGTAACCCCACTTAAAGACAGGAAAGCCGAGGCCCAGAGAGTTTGTGAGGGTACATCTACAACACAAATTATGGTGTGATTGTAGTGTGGGTAAGCATACCTATGCTTGCTTTAATATAGCTAGCATGAGTAAAAATGGTAAGACATGTCAGTACGGGCTACAGTGTAGGGTAGCTGCCCTAGTACCAGCCCACCAGGGACCCTAGCGATGTACTTGAGTTGTCAGTCCACACCACCACATCTTCACTACTATTGTTACCCATGGTAGCTCAATTAAAGCTAGCTCAGGAACCTGTACAATCACACCTTCATGTGTCAGGAGATCAGTTCTCTCTCTGCCTCTAACTCCCAGACTCCTGCTCTAACCAAAAACTCAGCGAGCAAAAACCGAAATGTTTTGGCTGGTCAGGCAAATGCTTTTGTTTTTTTGATGAAAACACCAAAAAAATTGTTAAAAAAGGACAGTTTCACAAGGAAAGATCTGGTTTGACCGAACAGCCATTTTCAAGAGAAAAACTTTTTCAATGGAAAATTTGCAACCAGCTCTATCCCTGAAGTTCCTTTGAATATCCCAACCACAGATTCCTGTGCTCTATTATCAGTTCTGTCACCTCGGACAAGTCACCTGGCCTCTCTGTGCCTCAGCTTCTCCATCTGATAAATGGGGGTGAATACATTCCCTACGACTTCATAGGGGTGTTGTGAAACTTTATGGGTTCATGTTTGGATAGGGCTTTGAGAGGCTCAGTTGTAAGCGACTGTATATGTGAAGAGTATTTTTATCTACTGATCCAGGGGGGAATCTTGAAAAAGGTTCAGTCCTCCAAATTACACCTAACTTGCATGTATATATAACCTACTGGTTAGTGTGTGTTATAGGTACCCCTGTGCACCTGATCCACAAAATAGATGAAAGAGGCTTGGTTTTTTTAGCTGAAGCTGTAGTATTACATGTTTTTTAGCTGTGGAGGTCCCCAGTTCAATTTCTGGTGAGTCAGCCACGATGGTGGCCATCAAGTATGCACAGGAGATGTTGCCACTGATGCTCTTCTGCTATTGTATACAAGTTTGCTGCAAAGCTGTGATGAATTTGTCAATTCCACTGGTTGGATAACTGACTGTATGATGGATTGATCAGTTTTATCTCCTGGACTTGGTTTGAACTGGTCTGAATGGATCATTCCCCTCCTCACCCCAAATTAATTTGTAGCTCTGCTGCTGGCCCTAAGAGGACAATGGCTCCCACTGGAAGTTTTGTCCTATTTTTCCATTCTCTAGCTCCTTTTCACAGGCCCACTCCCAGCCAAGCACAGACTTTCTCCGAACACACACTAATTCTTTAAAAGAGCAGAAAATATATTCTGTTCCCCAGGGTCCATAAGTCAATGCTTTAAAATTCTACCAGAGTAAGGAGAGTATCCTCCATAGTCATATATCCAAAAAAAGTGGCAATATTGCATTTAAAAAAGTGAACTAGCTTAACAGTTTTTGTGATAAAGAACTTGTAGTTTGTGTGTGATGTGACTGTGGATGAGGCATCAAGGCTCTCTATCTTTCTATCTCCTCCCATCTCTTTCCAACTACTTCCTCACCTCAACTCTCCCTTTCCTTTCCTATTATTTATACTTATTTGTACTGCAGCAGCACGTAGAGGCCCAACCAAGATCAGAGCCCCATTGGGCTGGGTGTTGTACAAACACATAATAAGAAAAAGTCCCTGACTCATACAGCTTCCTGTCTAAATAGACAAGACAAAAGGTAGGAGAAGGGCAATGTTATCTCAGTATTAAAGATGGGTAACTTAGACTCAGTGAGATTAAGTTATGTGCTCAAGGTCACAGAGGGAGTTTGTGGCAAAGCCAGGAATTAAACTTACATCTTCCAAGTCCCACTCTTTTAATCACAAGACTATCCTTTCTCCCTCTTCTCTGACCCTTTCTCTCTCACACACTCATCTTTTTTTTACCCATCCTTCCTTCACTCTGTCCCTTCTAGTTGCCACTGAAGAACTGGAAATCAACCAAAGCATACAGTTGATGGAAGGTGGTCTATCTGCTTCTAATAAACTATCTATTGAGCTAATTTAAGTAGTCATTCAATGTTCTAGAATTTCTCAGTCTCAGTGACTAAATTCCTTCCCCTTTTTGCCTGTGGGTAGGAGCAAAAAAATTTAAATCATTATGTGGTGCACATACCCTCACCCACCCACCCACCTACCCACTAACCTCTCTCCCACATTCCCTCTTCTGCAATAATGAGTCATTGTTATCTAATTACTTTCTGCCTCTGCTGCATCTTAGTGAACAAGGCATTTCAAAAAGATTTTTAAAAATATAATAAAGAACATTGCTTGAAAAAAGCGAAATAAAACATCTAGGGCTATACTGACTCCCACTTATCTTCACTTTTGCCAAGTGTAACAAGAAGTGCCTTCTTTCTATGAAGCAGTTTTTATATTAACAGTTTCATGGGTCATCAAACTTTAGTGTAGGATATTAAAATGGGGTGGAGAAAAAATGGTTCCTACCTGCCCTTTTCCCCTTAAACCTTTATTAATCTCTTCTATTGTCCAACTCTGCAATGCATTTTAGTATTCAGATTGCATACAACACATTATGCAAAATAAACATGAAATTGAAGGAATGCAGAATAATATAGTAAGGGCAGCTACTGGATTATGGAATGACTGTGCCCATATTACCCTGTGCCTGTTTAGCACATTGGCTGCCTTTACCACAGGGACCCTTTTATGTGCCAGATTTCTATACTTAGCATGTTATTTATGCCATGGCATTGGAGGAAGGAAAAAGTTTGTTGTGATTTGAAGGCAAGCCCTAAACCAACCTTACATCTGGGGAACTGAATATCAAATCCGAGGGCTTCTGATGGAGAATGCCTTTTTGGCCTATCTTTTAAAATGAGGTACTTCAGCTCAAGTGCCTTTGCTAAGCACACCAGTGACAGCATCTCCTGCAGAAAGAGATGGCCAACACCTCTACTTACATAGTGGGAACCAGAAGTTCTTTGTTACTTTTGGAATTTGTTTTTAAGGATTGTTTCTTCTGAGTGACATGGCAAAGAATGGAGAACCCAGCTCTCAGCCACTAAACAACAAGTGATTGAAGAGCAGAAATTCAATAGGGCTTTCTTTTGTAAACAAAATGGCAGAGAAAATAACTATTTCACTGAAATATTTCCCATTCATGGATTGTTGCCTTTGGTAAATAAATATCTTCCCACCTGCAACTCTCTGTTTTTAAGGGTGTTTGAAATATCTAGTATTTTTGGCTGGACTTGCTAGACTCTCACATGGTCATTAAGAAGGATGTTATTTAAAGTTTTTTTTAAAAAACCAACAATCCTACATCAAAGATATCAACATTTTCACTTTGTGTGTATTTCCCCTGAATATGGAGTTGGCAAACTCTCAAATCCCTTTATCATGTTTGAACTCAGAAAAATATATGGTAATACCAGCTGAACTAATATTTAAAGAGCAATCCACCCCAGAGTTGTATTGTCTGTCACTCTCTGTGTGCCTCAATTCTCCCAGACAGGCACAATGAGGCTTGGTGGTGAAAGCACTAGGTTTCTCTAGTGACAGCCCTCAGTTTACACTTGGTGCAACTGGAAAGAGCAGGGGAGAAAGGTGGCTCTATACTTATATGCTCCCCTGACCTTGGCTCAATAAGGGAGTGGGATGAAATAGTCCCTCTCCCCAGTATCACCTACAGCAGCCTAAAGCTCTACTTGCTGCAATGATCGCATACAGACTGATGTCCCAGCCAAGAGTCAGACAGAACCATGTGCTCTTCCCTTCCCCTGACATGTGCCATCCTCTGCCCCCTTTCTGCCCCCTACATCAGCTCGTCACTACTCAAGGATTCCTCTGAGTCCATGGGAATCCTCAGTCACCCCTTTGGAGCAGCTTTCTGGGTATTTGCAGGGTTCAGACAGCACAAAGCAACCTGAACCAGGAGCAAGAACTGAGCCCACTATACCTGGGTCGGGTGAATAAAATCCCTCTATCACAGTCAGTACTGTAAGGTTAAATAGGTGTTTCTGTTAGATTCTGATATTACATGCTTGTTTTGCTCTTCCTAATGTTTCTCTCTCTCGGTTCTTTCACTGCACCCATCATTGTGGTATCTGCTTTTCATCCAGTTGCTGGTTTCTGACAAGCACAGGCAGGACTGGGAGATAGCACAGTTTATGTCCAATATGAACATGATGTGCACCTGGGGGTTTGCCTGTATATTAGCGGCATAGCCTGCACTGTTTCAGAGTCTCTTCAAGTGGCTTTATATAGGTGTGGAATCAGACAGTGGGAAAGGATGGATCCTGTTAATATTCTCCTTGAAAATTCTTTGAGGCTTGAAATGTGTGGGTAACAAATACTGCCTTATGAGTACAGTATGCTGGCTGTACACGTACTCATCTTACCCAATAACATACCATGCAATCACACCACTCTTTGCCATATTACCCTCTGGAGGTGATACTCAGAAAAACAGTGGCCACTGCAACATAAATAAAGAGGAATCTGTGCTACTCACAAGTTTTTATCTTGCCTTCCTAAGAGGTCTGATCCTGTGAAGGGCTGAACACTATCAACTATCTCAGTATCTTGGAAGACTGGACTCTTCAGTAGAAGTTGAGGGTGCTCAGCCTCCCACAGGCAGTGCTCAGCATCTGTCAGACTCAAGCTTCAGTGTCTTTACCCCTATATTTGAAGGCAACAATTACTTAAAGGATTACCTAGGGTATCTGTAGGTGAACATCTCCTTTTCTTTTCCTTGCTGCTATTCAATATCTTAATCCCAACTTGTGGGAGTGAAACAGTGGCAACCTTAAGTATATAATTTGCTTCCTATTACATTATTCTTCCAGTACAGGAGGTACCAGTGTTTGTCATTTTGGAGTGTCATATCATTACATTGCATATTGCTGTGTAATGATGTGAAATGATTAAATGACAAAATGCCAGTTTGCTGCCAAAAAATTAAAGTGGCATACTTTTATTTGCTGATGGGAAAGCTATTAATTTCTGTATGGTCTTTGCCAGATGAAATAATGTAAGCAGACTGAAAATGGGAGGTGGGTACAATCCTTTTCCTAATTTCAGCATGTCCCCCCACCCCCCAGCTTGTGACATTAGAGCACGTATCCAGTGCAGCAGGTACTGCCATATGTCAGCCTAGTATCCTAACAAATGAGGAGAGGTAGATATAAAAATAAACCCTGATTGGCATGTCTGATTGTATGAAGGAAAGGATCTGGTCACACAGAAGACTGTAAAGGGGAAATGGTTTTAGCTTTTTCTGTTCAATATTTTCTTTGCTAGTATTGCATGGGCGATTGAACTTTGCCTTTTAGTCATCTTTATAGGAAAAAAAGAGCATACCAAAGGGTTGTAGTTAATGGGGTAGAACAGACAGACCAACTGGTGGTTAGTGCAATAGAGTCTTGACTTTTTATTCCTAATACTATTATAGGCTTTGACCTGTATATTAGGAGTTCGAAGCTCTGGCTCATGCAGATGATGCTGTAATATTTTTAGATAACCGGCATTCTTTCTTTGGCTATGAAATTAAGGTCAAAGATGACCAAGAGATGAAATCCATAAAATTTTCTTCATTTGCTTCCATTGTAACAGTGCATCAGTTTCCAAACATAATTCTTTCTAAAGGATTTTGTTTGGTTCATCCACTATGTATTTAAGTCCCCTGTGTTTCTGTGTACATATAAAAAGTATTACAATAGTGCCTTTCACTTTGATGTCAAATTACCAAAATGCGTAAAATGCAATGGACCAGATCCTTGACTAGCGTAAAAGAATACAGCTCACTTCAGAGAAGCTACATGGAAGTACATCAGCTGAGGATCTGGCCTGACATATTTGCGTTCTCATTTGGCACTCATTTTTTCCACCGTTTTTATATGGAATTCTTGACCTCTGCAGAAGTTTAAAGAGATCTCTAAGAGGAAGAATGCTCCCACAGCTAGTTGGCCACTCAGCCTTGGAGGACACTAACCACCTGTTGTCCTTCATTATCAATAAAATGGCTCCCGAACACCATCCATTATATCATCCTCATCGGGTGTCCCAGGTATGCAGAAGAGCCATAAGAAATGCTTAGTAAGAGGAGACTAGAGCACTTATGGTGGAAATCATACTCTCTTAGTGGTGGCACAGCCAAAGAAAGTTTTCCCCTCCTTCTCCTCTGTCTAGATCAAAATCTGAAGTGTGTTATTCCAAGTTATAAGCTGCTTGGTGAGTATCGGCTGTATCCAGTCAGGAGCCTGGGAAGCCATTCTGAAGTCACAACTTGTGCAGAATGTGACCGCCAGCTTGTGTTGAATTATGGCTACAGGGAACATATTACTAGGGGCTGGTTGGAAATTCTCTGATGGGATGGCTTTCCAGCAGAGAACACAGATTTCTTGAAATTAAAACATCTCACAGACACAGTTTGATTTTGGTGAAGGTCCGATGGTTTCCTGCCGCTCATCTGCCTGGCTCCTCAGCAGTCAACCTGGTGGACTGACGGGGAGCTAAAGCCCTAGTAATGCGCAGACTTCCAGCCTAGTTGGTGCTTCCAGGGGACTTCCCAGCTCCCCGTCAGCCAATGTGGTGGAGTTTTGTTTTGAAATTTTTTGAAACAAAATTTTTGGATTCTGTTTTGTGAAGAATTTCAAATTTTTGGTTTTCATTCCAAATCAGAACAAAGCCAGATAGTGAAATTCCAAAATCCTCCGTGACACACAATTGCTGTTCTCTGCAAACCTCTAGGTATTACGCCAATCTCTACAGATGGCAGTGGCTCTCTATACACATGCTTTGTGCTTTCCTGGATTGGTGCCTTAGCCAACAAGTTATGTATGTTGCCTTTTAATAATATGATTATGTGCTCAGAGAGATACGGTGATGCTTACTTTTATAAATTAAAAATTAATAAACACATAACAGCATTTTGGCTGATTATTAATATCTAAGCTAAAGTGTTGTTTATTTTTAGTGGTAGTTTTCCCTACGTTTTATTATTGTTTTTGTTTTGTTAATATGTTCTGCAGTGGCAGCAACCAAGAGAAAAATAAAAAAATTACTGGAAAAGGTTTGAATTTAAATTGTATTGGGTTTTTTGACACTGAAATTCACTTGCCTGTTATAAAAAAAAAGTAGGTAACAGAAACCATCCCAAAACAATAATAACTTTATGGAGTTCTAAACAATGGTTACATGTTTACCAAAATGTTTGGAACTATCTCTTTATTTGACATTTTTTCTAGCAAAGGAAACTGCAAGAGACTGCCTTTTCTTACTTCTAGCATGTTGGCAAAAGTACAAAAACCCCATTTTTAATGTGATAGGATTCATAAATGGACAACTATTCAACTAATAAAACTGTCAAAAGAATTCAATGTCCATATGGCTAAAACATTAGACATTTGAAAGGCATTGTCATGCTAAACATATTGCTTTATATATGGACTTATTGCCACTAATTTATTCGTCTAATGGATGAACTACTACATATATAAAATGGTCTTAATTTTTATTCATGCATTCTCTGGGCTGAAGCATAAAGAAACCAGAAATTCCATAAGGGAACCTTAGAAAACTGGATCTACTGCACTATGCAGTATAGTTTGCTGTTCTAAATCTAGCTGTTAAGTCTCTAATTTTCACCCTCACACACACTCCCAGCTTCTGATCTTAGTTACAATGAAATCAACTATGTTACTCCAGAATCACACTGGTATAACTGAGGTGCCTTTCCATTACATAGTCTTTACTACGGAGAAGCTTCTATTAACTTCAGAGGTAGATTTGTCAGAGTGAAAATTGAGTCATGACTTGGTCTAAAATATTTCTTTTTGTTTGTCTTGTGACCTGGTTGCGGTAAGGGCTTAGCATTCTCAATTCATCTGCAATCACATGGGCAGTGACAGCGTTCAGCCTCTTGAATGTTCAAACCAGGAAGACTTGAGTGGTGACCTTTAGTTATTTCTACTGCAAGGAGAGGAGGAGATATGATTCTCATCTAACGGTTATGGGTCATATCCATCCCATGTAATTCCACATAGGCTTAGAATTCCATATTACCAGTGAGAACTGAACACCAAAACATATATTATGAATATACTGCACCGAGTCCTCAACTTGTGTAAATCTGTGGAGCTTCATATAATTTCACTGCTGTTAGTAGTGTAACACCAGGAGCAAATTTGGTCTGATATCATTACTGATCAAAAAGATAATCACTAAAAAAAATCACAAAAAAACCCACAGCCGGCCTTGCTTTCTCCTTTAATACTGAAAAATCTGTATATAACTTAGCTGGTAAGTTCCGCTTCCATGTACAACTTAGAGGAGCAGAAGCCAGCTCAGGTCTGGGATCTTCAAATCAGTATGCACTTGAGTCCATATTATGCCCCGACACCCACAGGTTTAAAAAACTAACAAAAGGGGTACTTTTTTTGCTCTGTAAAACCCTACCACTCTTATAATGTTATCAGTAAAGCTGTTTACTCTGATTTCTTTTAAAAAAACTTTTCACATTTAAAAAAAAAAAAAAGCTTTGCTTCACAGTTACACTCTCTCATATTTTTAAATTCATAAACATTGCAAAATGTCCTTGGCACTTGTCTCCAGGCAATATTTCTTAATTTCATTCCTATTTTTAACACTGCAAACTTGTATAAGAAAAACAAAAGAAAATTTAAAATATCCCCTTTTAAGAAAAAAGGATCTATCAACAGCCTGGTTGGTTAAATAACTATATTATCTCAGGTTAGGAAAGGGTGACCAAACTAATGCATTTTTGCATGCTTAATTTTGGCTGTAAAATGAGTGTAAAATTCATTTCACTTTTGAAATTAATTGAAAATGTGTTTTCTTCAACTAAACCGTGGTAAAAAATGTTGCCTCAAAAGGTTATTTGGGGATAGAACAGCTGAAAACAGAGTGAGTTAATTAAAAAAAGGAAACCAGGTTTGGTTAGATAAATTGTATGTATGTTGAAAGTGGAGTTGACCAAGCTAAGCTGATTGACCAAAAATAGAAATCAGCTTACACACACTTCCAATTGTAGGGAAGGTGAGGGTATAGATTTAAACACTTGATTTTCTTTGCAAAAGTAAGACTGTAGACAAAACTACCAGGTTCATGCTGTTGGCAGCCTTGGGCAGCCTGAAATGTTTAAACTCGTCTCTCATGTCTAGTTGGGATAGATTTTATTTTTTTGTTTAAAATTGTATCATCACTCTTCTGTGGGCCTCAGAAAAAAACTTCTCATTTCTTGTGGAGGGAGGGGTGGTGGATATCTGTCTGTCTGTCTACTGTTCTTCCATTTGAATCACTAACTTTACATACAGTTTTTTTTGTTTTTTCTTGGGGGCGGGGAGGCGCTAAGTGAGATATTGTAGTGAAAGAGACAGGATGTGAGCAGATACTGTGCCTGGGAGCCAAAAACAAGATTAATTTAGACTTTGTAAGTCTGTAGCAACCATCTTCAGGATCCCCGGAGAATTTTACCTGTTCGGGCAGAGGGTGAAGGTGGACTAAGAAAATACAAAGAATTAAAACATCTGTGTAAAAAGAACTGTGGATTTTGCGCCCTTTACTTTGTGTAGATTCTATAGTATTGGGCTACTCCTGCACCATGGAAATCAGTGGGAGTTTTGCTACTGACTTCAGGGTGAGCAAGACTGGGGGCCTGTAAGAGAAAAAAAGCAATAGTTGCTCAGATGAGGCCAGTCATGTGGGATCACAGCAGCCAGGAAAAGAGATGTAAAAACTTAAAGGGGTAGTGGGAGATGAATAATGTAGCTGGAGTCGACATAGCTTAGGTTGACTTACTGCAGTGTCTACACCGCACTGCGTAGATGGGAGGCACTCTCCTGTCAACTTACCTTACTCCTCTCGTTCCCGTGGAGTACTGGGGTCGATCGGAGAGAGCGCTCTGCGGTCTGCTTAGTGGGTATTCACTATACCCACTAAATCAACCCCCGCTGCATTGATTGCAGTAGTGTCGATTTCTAGTAAGTGTAGATGGGGCCTCATTGCTAATTGTTAGCAAAGGATTGAAAATGCTTGAGTTATACGGCCTACTAAGATGTGGTGCCATCAGATCCATTGTGAGATTGTCAAGATGAGAAGAGCAAGAAACAGGTGTGTAAGGCTCAGACAGTTGTAATGGGTTACTTCATAGGGATACAGCAGAAAAGTGGAAGCACTTTAGAAAATAAGATACTCCCATTGAGAGTCAATCTAGAAAGGTTTCTTTGGATTGACCACCAGGAGGGGACTAGTTGGAGGCTAGAGGAAAATCTCGGTTGAGCTTTATTGTTATTGTTGCTGTCTCATCTTTAAAGATGCTTAAATGAGACGAAGAAATTGAAAATGCTGTAAATATAAAACCTCATTGTTCAGAGAGACTAGAGTAAATCTGTCAGGGTCCAATCACTGGAACTGTCCCTGCTTGTCCCCAGCACCACCCACACCCACTCCTCTATGGAAATGAGTTTGTTATTAAACTCATACACAATGCTCAGTGTGCATGAGATTTTTTTAATATAACTTTTTGCCCTTCCATAGCACCTTTTAGCCAAGGATCTCAAAGCACTGTACAACTTACAGTGAGAAGCTGAGGCACAGTGAGGCCGCTTCTCACCGCCCCCATTGGCTGGACACAGTGAACCGCGGCCAGTGGAAGCCGAGATCGGCCGAACCTGTGGATGCGGCAAGTAAACAAACTGGCCTGGCCCACCAGGGGCTTTCCCTACACAAGCAGCGTCCCAAGTTTGGGAAACACTGTTCTAAAGTGATCATAATTTTGGGCATCTCAATTTTTGGATGCCCAACTCGGAACCACCAGGGCCTGATTTTCAGAGATGCTGAGTCCTCACAGCTCCAGTTGACTTCAGAGGGAGCCATTGCAGTCTAATCCTTCTGAAAGTCAGGCCTTTCTGAGTATTAAATTTTTTGCTTGTCAGGTAGGTTATGTTACCTGATTACAGACAGGTTTTGGAGTGATGCACATGACTAGATAGTTGGCTTGCACATTTAAATGCTTGTTCATCGATTAATATATTGGAATTAAATTTCAAAAGCCTTGTCTGGCAGCATCTCAGTGTGACAATACCAGGAAAGCCATGGATTGGGATGACATTCTATGTAGAAAGGCTCAGTTCATCCCCATCTCCAACAAAGTGCATACACATCCCAAGTTACTGCCAAACTCATCCTTCTTCCTTCATCCATAACATAAGAAATAGTAACTCAAAACAATCCTCAACCTAAACTTCCTCCTTTAGTTTAGCTTCACTTCTTCTCTAGGCCCAGGTTCCTCAACTTTGAAGTCCTCTCCCACCACATGGGAGTGCATGAACCACACCTTCCACAGTGAGTTAGCAAGAACTAATCACTCTCTACCTTGAAGGGTTCTTACAAATGGCAACAGCAGGGTTTCATTCTTCATTGCCTCACATAGCTATGTAGCACATATATAATTTATGTCTCTTCCTCCTCCCACCTTGCCAGCTTGTGCTGGTTCATATGCCCTCCATAATGCCACTCAATTCTGTTTGTTTTGTGATTAATAGTTTTTGTATTGTGGAAAGCATAACAAATGGTGTTATGTCCTTCAGAGAACCAGATATTATAGGGGGGAAATTGCGTCTCTAAGGGCATTTTTGGTATGATTCCCAAACAGTTATTTTGCCGTTATTTTTTTAAATATACATATCTGACTGTGGGCCTCAGAGTTACCATCCCTAAAAGCAGTGCTCAGCTTAAAAAGTAATGCATTATATTTTGAACACTGTATGTTTGACAATACATTTCATGCCTCATTTCCTGCTAGTTGTGAGCTCTAGTAAACACTCAAACAGCAAATTCACATTTTTCATGTCAAAAAGCCCTATAGTTTGTTCCTGCTAGGATGTCACTAGTTAAATAGATTCCTGTAAGGACATATTCTGTTCACACCATAATCTGTTGTGACACTAAACCTTAAGCCGTCTTCAAATTTTCATTGTTTTTCCACTAAAAGATTATTTCTAAAATATGTTATACCTCACATTCATTTTCTTTGTAAGAATTAATTGCATAAGCAGTGAGTATCTAACTAGGACTAAGTCTTCCATCCTAACCCAAAATTAAGAATTTAATGTGGATTATTCATAACCATCCTATACAGTTAATTCAATGTGATTTTCTCTAGCCTACGCAGAATTTCCCTTTCTTGAAATGACCTTACCTCCTTGTAAGATCTGGAAGGAGGACAGACAGCTCTGGTGTACTTATGGTCATTGTAGCGCCTGTCGATGCAGCTAATTTATAGATATCAAAGTGTCTGTTATATTATAAAATTGAAGGTTTGATCCTGCCCTGTCTTAGGCAACATGCAGTTTATTACACATGTCCAAAATGAGACAATGAGTCAAAACACTGGCCCAATTAATACACAATGGATGGACAACACTACTATTAATGGTGGGTGGATAACACTACTACTAATGTAAGTATGCAGAGAATTCTGACCTGATTGCATTTTACACCCATTTTTCGAATGTAAGTAACTACAGAAGGATGGAAGGCCGTGGAGAATCAGGCCCCATATATCAGGGGTCTGTATTATCACTTTAAATTAACTCAGCATGGAGCTGCCTGGAATCTTCAGTTGTAATAAGCTGCCTTAAGGAACACTTATAGTATTTGAGTATCTGGATTTATGTCTTCCTTACTTCCTAGTTTAACAGAGTTTAGCTCCCTAACGTTATCCATTGTGTTAGATACTGTACATACACATAGGAGACAGTCTCTGCTCCAAAGAGCTTATGATCTAAAGAGGAACAAACTGTGGGAGGGGAAACAAAGGCACAGAGAGACCATATGACTTCACTAAAGTCACACAGCAGATTATTTCAGTCTCCAGTCCAGCAGTGGAGCTTTAAGGTTGGGTTCCTGGGTGAACTCCTGACCCTATCAAAGTCAATGGGAGTTTTGTGACTGACTTCAGTGGGGCCAAGATGTCACCCCCTAGCTGTGGCTGTCTGTCCCAAGGCTGGTAGAGAAGATCCAAGTTCAACTTCATAGCCTGGCCCCTCCCACTGGAGATCAGATGTGTCTCCTGCACCCATTTATTCAGAGACAAGCAAGAAACATGTTGCAGTGAAATCTTTTCTCAGTTGCACGTCATTCTCACTAGGGGTATGTCTACATTGCAATTCGACACCCATGATGGGCCCATGCCAGCTGACTCGGGATCACGGGCGCAGGCTAAGCGGCTGTTTAAGTGCGGTGTAGACCTTCAGGCCTGGGCTGCAGCCCAAGCTCTGGGACCCTCCCATCTCGCAGGGTCCTAGATCCTGGTCTGCAGCCTGAGCCGAACATCTACATCACAGGTTTCAGAGTAGCAGCCGTGTTAGTCTGTATTCACAAAAAGAAAAGGAGGACTTATGGCACCTTAGAGACTAACAAATTTATTTTAGCATAAGCTTTCGTGAGCTACAGCTCACTTCAGAATGCATCCAATGAAGTGAGCTGTAGCTCACAAAAGCTTATGCTCAAATAAATTTGTTAGTCTCTAAGGTGCCACAAGTACTCCTTTTCTATCTACATCACAGTTAAACAGCCCTTTAGCCCAAGCTCGGTGAGCCTGAGTCAGCTGGCTTGGGCCAGCGGCGAGTTTTTAATTGCATGTAAACATACCCTTTGAGCCATTCGCATGTATTGTGTCTGTGGGCAGATTTTTAGCACTCTGTTTTGATCATTTATAGGGATGCTTTTTATTTACAACTCAGCAAAAGAAAAGGTTTCCCTCATAATATGAAATGTGTAATTATTTAATCTAAAATATAGAATTGGGTCCCTTTGTATAAATATCGAAGAGCAGGATTGCTCATCTCATTCAACATGGGAAATAGCTCTCTTATACAAAGGTCCACTGAAGTCAAGACAAATGTGCGTATCACCATCTGAATAACGTTATACTATCCATTGCCTAGTATACCTGCTATATCCTGACAGGTACAGGGTAACAGCTCCAAAAGATCAATACCAATCCTTAAAAAGGAGACTACTAGGAGAACCCAGCTGATACTCAGCTCTATGTAACTGCATTGCTATCAGTGCATGGGGAGCAGCTCCGGGGGCGGTGGAATAGGGAAGGAGGGTGGCGTCCTATGCATGCTTTGGAGATGGACATTATGCTGCTTCTGAATACACTGATGCAGAAAGAATTTTTAGGAGTGGGTGACAGAAAGAGCCCTGGGGACCACACTTAAGCAGGCTGAGAACATGGAGTGGGACATGGAAGGGAAGTAGTCTCTATTCCAGTTTACAGGTATGATGGGTGACAGAGGAAACACTGCTCATCTTTTTCGCCAAAAGTGGGTCAAGCCTTGACAAAATTTGTTTGTGTAGCTGGGCTGAGTTTGGCCAGGGGTAACAAACTCAGCTGAGTTTGAAACGGGAAGTATTTTGTTTGCACAGATCAAACTTTTCTATCCTTCTCAACCTCTTTTTAATATAAGCTTTCCCCAAAAATCACTTGTCATGTCTCTTCCTCATCGTATCACACTTCTTGCGTATATTGGGAAACATTATTTAAAAAGAAAAAAATGCTGAATCCCCACAAATGTTTTGCCACCCAGAAAAGTGCCATCAGAAAAGTATTTAAACAGTGTCCATGCCAAATATTGCAAGGATGTTAGGTATCTGACAAATTGATTTGAAAGAGAGCCAAGAAATCTCTAGCAGAAAAGAACTGAATATAGATATATGCAGGACATGGAAATCTCTCCTTATAGCACACCGTTGGGTTTTTTTATTAACTTAAATGCAAGCTGGGATAAAGTAACTAGCTAAGCAGAAAAGGACCTCTTGGAGTCAGATATTTGTGAATAAAATGTCTGCTGCAGAAAGGTAATACAAATGATATACAGTCACTTTGTAGTCGTTGCCTCTTTAATTGAGCAGACTGATGTGTTGCTAGCATAATGGATCTTTGGAGCAGACGGAGAATGAGGTGCTGTTATTTTGTTCCTCAAAGCCACACATTTGAAGTGTAGGTGAATACAAACCATTTAAGAAATAATTGGTCTGACCCAGCAGCAGAGTAGCCATTTTGGCAGCAGTAAAAGAGGTGTTACTCAGGTGACAGAAGACAATGAGACAGAAATATATAACACAGTAGTTACAGTCTCAAAAAATGTCAGCCTAATGAAAAAGAGAGGGGAAAAAAACTACAAAAGAAGTCCCAATCCTTTCAGATCTATTCTTATATTATCTGCAGATTCTTCTGCTTCATTAGCCAAATTTCATCTTTCCTGACTGTTCTTTAAAAACAAACACACAAAAAACCCAGTTTTATTTGCCATCCAGGCATCTTATACCTCGCTGCAACTTCCTGGCCTCCCTTCTTTCACTTTACTTCCTGCAAGTCCATCCAAACCAATGCGCCTAATTTCACCCCAGCCTGTCACTGGTCTGATCAGATCATCCTCCCTTTTTATTAAACTAAAAAGACGACCCCCCCCCCGCCTGCCAATCAGTCTCCTTAATAGTAGACTTCTGTGGGTCTTTCCAGTGGAAAGGGATTTTTGCAGAATAGCCCTAGGTTGCTGGTATTTTATTATTATTATTATTTTTATTATTATTATTTATTAATAATTATTTATCTGTATTACAGTAGCACCTAGAGTCCCTAGTCGTAAAACAGGAACCCATTGTGGTAGGCACTGTACAAACACAGAACAAAAAGAAGTCAGAGCCTCATTTTTTGGAATTGATGGAGCTAAGCTGTTTTACACCATCTGACAATCTGACCCTCCATACTTTTATGTGGAATTTGAAACCTGCTATTGTTCTACTTATCATTAAAATTATATTTTCCACACTGCAGCACAACAGAAGCAGACCATATAATTCCTTTATCAGATAAGTCCAGAAGCATCACAGTATCCTTGGTCAAAATAGCATGTACTGGTCATGTGGAGCCAAAAGGTTGAAAAGTGAGAGTTCTTCTCAGCCTATTTGGAGCTGAAGGAGGGGATTTGTGAATGGAAAGACCTCGATTTTGGAGGCTATTAGAAGTAAGGTATCTTTGTAAAGGAAGAGGACACTTGCTAGCAAAGACAAGGCCAAATCTTTAATTAAAGTAAATATTTGTCACAGCAGGGGTCACTAGCTCAGCAACAGAAATAGAATCCGATGAAATAATGTACATGTTCTTGGGTCTTTCTCATCGTGCAATGTCATTTTAGACACTCAACACTGTAGACAGGACAATTACTGAAGAAAGGGACTTCAGCTGTAGACAAGATGATATTATAGCCAGTGGAGTTAGAAAACATCTCTTGCTGATAATACTTTGTAGTTCTACAGCATCTGCTATTCCATGGAACTTGAAACGTTATACAAACATGAATTAATTAAATCTGCTTTCTGAGATTCTTGAGATGTTTAATTTCACTGTAATATTGAGAAATAATTAAATAATGTTACCTCCATTGTACCAAAGGGGAAAATGAGACACATTGTTTCTCAGTTTGTAGGACATTTTTCACCTAAAACCTTGAGATCATAGACACCCAACAGCTCTGACCCAAGATGGTTCCATTGACACTCCATTGAACGGAAAGGACTCTATGAGGCACCAGGTTTGCCTGTCAACACAGCAAGTATATTTTACCTGGATGGATCTTTAACATTCAACAGCCATCAAAAGGGGATCCATCTTTTGAAAAATGTGTTTAAATTGTATATTTTCAAAGAAGCTTAATGGATAACACTGGTTTTGCACAATGGGACAAGTTTATCCCCTTTGTAATTTCATTGACTCTGATGGAGTCCATGCCAAAGATGAATTTGGTCCATAACATTTGAGCAGCAAGTAGTAACAATCTAACGAGGTATAACAAAGCTTTCTGTTTGAACAAGTGTTTTGCTACATAGTGATATCTTTTTTATTGCAGATGTGCTCATGAATGGTGCAAGATTACAGGGTGGACTTTCAACGGATACATGTACGACTGTGAAACTTTAAAAATGTTGATATGGACATAAGTTCTTCATGATTATCTAATCTTTAGGGCAAATTTTAAAATTAATCTCTTAAATTGTACTGGGTAAAAGATGCAAAAATACCTGTCTGCACATGTTAGTGTTTGTACGTGCAAGTGGATCTATCTCTGTGCTGTAAGGATCTGATTGAAGTCCATGGGAGTATTGGAACCTCATTCCTCAATGAGTTCTTCTCTGGATTTGTCCTTTTCAGAGGATGGTTTGAATATCTGGCTCTTATTATTATGGATTCTATGAATGTTTCAGATTCACCTAAAAGAAACACTTTGGGATGTATGGATGTAAAATCCTTTCACTCAAATTTTTAGGGTACTGTAATAAAAGTCTTCTTTATAATATGTTCAAGGTCTATTAAATAAGTGCATTGAAGAATTCCTGTTCCATCTTAAATGGGCTTGTCAAGTTAATCTATTTTCAGTGTCTGCATGCGTAAGGCATGTTATAGTCTTCTCTCGGTGATTTTAAAAATTAATTATTTAAGTTTCCTATTTCCACTTAATAATCTCTGCAAATTACTGCTTTCCATTTATTCCTTTATGTTTTACGATAGTGGTTTAATTATTGCTATGGGTACGTCCATGCATGACACACTAAGAACATTCATATCAAACTATTTGAAAGAACTGCTGAGCTAGGACAACTTCAGGTAAGAAAACTTTGTAGGTCCCATTTATTAATAAATCCTGGCAAGATGCTTGTTTCAAAGATGCCAGCCTGTCAAAGACTTAATCAGGAAGAATAATCCTGATCTCTCTATTGTACTGTGGGGGAGGGGAGAGATTGTTTATGATTTTAGGAAGTGTGTGCTTGTTAATTTCAGATATGTGTTTTCTTCCTGTGCTTGGAAATGAAACTATATTCACTTAGAGCTTGATCCTGTGAGGTACTCAGCCCAGTCTACGCTATGAGTTTAGGTCGAATTTAGCAGCATTAGATCATTTAACCCGTCCCCACGACAAAGCCATTTTTGTCAACTTAAAGGGCTCCTAAAATCGATTTCTGTACTCCTCCCTGACGAGGGGATTAGCACTGAAATCAACATCACCGGGTTGAATTTGGGGTAGTGTGGATGCAATTCGATGGTATTGGCCTCCAGGAGCTATCCCAGAGTGCTCCATTGTGACCGCTCTGGACAGCACTTTCAGTTCAGATGCACTAGCCAGGTACACAGGAAAAGCACCAGGAACTTTTGAATTTCATTTCCTCTTTGGCCAGCATGGTGAGCTCATCAGCACACGTGACCATGCAGTCTCAGAATCGCAAAAAAGCTCCAGCATGGACTGAACGCGAGGTACTGGATCTGATCGCTGTATGGGGAGACGAATCCATGCTATCAGAACTCCGTTCCAAAAGATGAAATGCCAAAATATTTCAAAAAATCTCCAAGGGCATGATGGACAGAGGCTATAACAGGGACCCGCAGCAGTGCCGTGTAAAAACTAAGGAGCTCAGGGAAACCTACCAAAAAAACAAAGAGGCAAACAGCCACTCCGGGTCAGAGCCCCAGACATGCCTCTTCTATGATGAGCAGCATGCAATTCTAGGGGTGCCCCTACCACTACCCCACCCCTCTCCGTGGACACCTGCAAGGGGGGAGTCTCATGCAACAGGGATGAGGAAGATGAGGAGGAGAAGGTGAAGGAGGATAGCACACAACAGGCAAGTGGAGAAACCGTACTCCCTGACAGCCAGGAACTGTTTATCACCCTGGAGCCAATACCCTCCCAACCCTCCCAAGGCGGGTTCCTGGACCACGAAGCTAGAGAAGGCACCTCTGGTGAGTGTACCTTTGTAAATATGATACATGGTTTAAAAGCAAGCGTGTTTAATGATTAATTTGCCCTGGAGACTTGGGATGCATTCACAGCCAGTACAGCTACTGGAAAAGTCTGTTAACGTGTCTGGGGATGGAGCGGAAATCCTCCAGAGACATTATTAAGGAGACATTCAGAGGTGGCTGTTCCTGCTGGGCTGTTTGCCTGTGGCTGAAAAGAAATCATCCCTGGTTTTAGCCACGTGGTGGAAGGGGGCCCGTTCACGCTGAGCTGTTCGCATTTGGCTGGCAGGGATCTTCCCTGCTACTAGTCACGCGGTGGGAGGAAGGGTGAAGCGATCATCCCAGAAAATTGGGGGGCGGGGGGAGTTAGTTGGATTTGTGCTGCATGTTAACCTGAAAACCGCAGCCCCTCCTTTTAAATGGCCAACCCAACAGGTGCTTCATATGGGAAAGGAGAGCGCTGCTATTTGAAACCATTCCCACATGTTATGAAGGTTGAAGAAGCTGAAAGACTGTGGCTTACCATGGCTGCCTGCAAGCCGAATTCTGTTGCCAGCCCTGCATGTGTGATCTCTCACACCAAACCAGCAGGCCTTCAATATAAGAGGCAAAATGCGACCTTGTACCGAAAGCACATGTGCTATGTAATGTTAACAGCTTGGGTCACCGTGGAAGAGTCTACTCATTGTTCTCTAACATGTGTCTTTTTAAATACTACTCTCCCTTTTTTCCTCCCTCAGCTGCAAATGTATCAACACTCCCCTTATCATCTCCATCCCAGAGGCTAGCGCAGATAAGAAGGCGAAAAAAACGCACTCACGATGAAATATTCTCTGAGCTCATGCAGTCCTCCCACACTGAAAGAGCTCAGAAGAATGCGTGGATACAAACAATGGCAGAGTCCAGGAAAGCAGAAAATGAACACGAGGACAGGAGGGATGAGCAAGATGAGAGGTTGCAGGAGCAAGAGGAGAGCTGGAGGCAGCGTGATGAGACGAGGCAGGATGTAATGCTGAGGCTACTGGGGAATCAAACTCATATGCTCCGGAGTCTGGTGGAGCTGCAGGAAAGGCAGCAGGAGCACAGACCGCTGCTGCAACCCCTGTGTAACCGCCCACCCTCCTCCCCGAGTTCCATAGCCTCCTCACCCAGATGCCCAAGAATGCGGTGGGGGAGGCCCTGGGCACCCAACCACTTCACCTTAGAGGACTGCCCAAGCAACAGAAGGCTGGCATTCAATAAGTTTTGAAGTACAGGGTGGCCTTGTCCTTCCCTCCTCCCCTCATCCACCACCGCACCCAGTGCTTCCCTCCTCCCCCACCCATCCCGGGCTACTTTGGCAGTTATCCCCCTATTTGTGTGATGAATTAATAAAGAATGCATGATTTTGAAACAACAATGAGTTTATTGCCTCTGCAAGTGGTGATCGAAGGGGAGAATAGAGTGGCTTACAGAGAAGTAGCGTGAACCAAGAGAGTGGGTTTTCATCGAGGAGAAACAAACAGAACTGTCACACCGTAGCCTGGCCAGTCATGAAACTGTTTTTCAAAGCTTCTCTGATGCACAGCGCGCCCTGCTGTGCTCTTCTAATCGCCCTGGTGTCTGGCTGTGCATAATCGGCTGCGAGGCGATTTGCCTCAACCTCCCACCCCACCATAAATGTCTCCTTCTTACTCTCACAGATGTTGTGGAGCAAGCAGCAATAACAATGGGAATATTTGTTTCACTGAGGTCTAACCAAGTCAGTAAAGTGCGCCAGCGTGCTTTTAAATGTCCAAATGCACATTCTACCACCATTCTGCACTTGCTCAGCCTATAGTTGAACAGCTCCTTGCTACTGTCCAGGGTGCCTGTGTATGGCTTCATGCTCCATGGCATTAAGGGGTAGGCTTGTTTCCCAAGGATAACTATAGGCATTTCAACATCCCCAACAGTTATTTTCTGGTCTGGGAAGTCAGTCCCTTCCTGCAGCTGTTCAAACAGACCAGAGTTCCTGAAGATGCGAGCGTCATGTACCTTTCCTGGCCATCCCACGTTGTTGTCAGTGAAACATCCCTTGTGATCCACAAGTGCTTGCAGCACCATTGAAAAGTACCCCTTGTAGTTTACGTACTGGCTGCCAAGGTGGTCCAGTCCCAAGATAGGGATATGCTTTCCGTCTATTGCCCCACCACAGTTAGGGAATCCCATTGCAGCAAAGCCATCCACTATGACCTGCACATTTCCCAGAGTCACTCAGATAACAGAACGTCAATGATTGCATTGGCTACTTGGATCACAGCAGCCCCCACAGTAGATTTGCCCACTCCAAATTGATTCCTGATCTGTCTGGCGTTGCAAGCTTCAAGAGAACTATAGCCACTCGCTTGTGAACTGTGAGGGCTGCTCTCATCTTGGTATTCTTGTGCTTCAGGGCAGGGGAAAACAAGTCACAAAGTTCCATGAAAGTGCCCTTATGCATGCGAAAGTTTTGCAGCCACTGGGAATCATCCCAGACCTGCAACACTATGCGGTCCCACCAGTCTGTGCTTGTTTCCCAGGCCCAGAATCGATGTTCCAGGGCATGAGCCTGCCCCATTGCCACCAGGATGTCCAAATTGCCGGGGCCCGTACTTTGAGAGAAGTCTGTGTCCATGTCCTCATCACTCTCATCTCCGCACTGCCATCGCCTCCTCGCCTGCTTTTGCAGGTTCCGGTTCTGCACATACTGCAGGATAATGCGTGAGGTGCTTACAATGCTCATAACTACCGTGGTGATCTGAGTGGGCTCCATGCTTGCCATGGTATGGCATCTGAAGGAGAGCAGAGTTGCAGTGGAAGCAGGTGGAGGATGACGGTTAGCACCATGCACATTTCCCAAGGAAAAACACACGTACCCAAGAGCCCATGACAGACAACATGGGGAAATTTGCTATTGAGACAATAGCAGCAGAGCAGAGTTGTGCAGAAGTGGTGGATGACGATGGTTTGCAGTCCTACTGCACCATCTGCTGAAAAGAATATGGCGTCCACACGGAAAAAAGGCGTGAAACGATTGTATGCCGTTGCTTTCACAGAGGGAGGGGCGAGTGACGACATGTACCCAAAACTACCCATGACAATGTTTTTGCCCCATCAGGCATTGGGAGCTTAACCCAGAATTCCAATGAGCAGCGGAGACTACGGGAACTGTGGGATAGCTACCTACAGTGCACCGCTCCGTAAGTCGATGCTAGCCACGGTAGTGAGGACACACTCCAGTGACTTAATGCGCTTAGAGTGGACATATAATATTGACCTAATTTCGTAGTGTAGACATACCCTTAGAATCTGTATCATAGTGGGATTGAAGGGCACTCAGCACCTTCAAGAGAGCTTCTGCGTCTTGCAAGATCAGACCCTTATAGTGAAGCAGGCATAGTTAATTAAAAGTGAATATTTGTTTGGGGCATGAAACTTTTCTTATGTATTTCTTTTACCCACTCATCACCATGAGACAAAGTCTTTAAGGAACATGTTTCTAAATTCCTATTTCTCAGTTGGATACTTGTAGTTCTTAGGCTAGTCAGTATTCATATTTCTTTCTTTGGCATTGCTCTTTCTCATGCGTTAAGTTGGGTTTCTAAGAAAATGCAACCCAAGTTGTCATGCACTTCAGAACGTGAAAGTTGAAGTCAGTAATCACCAGTGAGGGCTGTTTTTTTTTTTCAAATTATTTCTTCAATCCTGTATATTTCCTGCTTCTACCTGAAATGTGCAAGCATTTCTGTGGATACACCAAAGGCTTCTGATATGGAAATCAAAGCATGACAAGATCATTCAGACAAAAAATAGTATCTAAATACTAGTAGTGAAATTCACCACAATGCAGAGAGGCCACACATGGCCTGTTTCACAACTTAAACTCTTACAAGATGGTACATAAACCTTTAACATCTTTTAAATTTTCACCCTTTTATAGTCCCTCAGCACAGATGGTTTTTCTCAGCATCATTCACTTGAGTGAATTGAAGAGAATGAGAACTAATTACTTTTCTATAGTACAGTAAGTGTCATAAGCACTTCTTGATCAGGCACTAGAGGGCGCTTTGGCATAGATCAGTTGGCCAGTGTCTTGAAAACCATAATCCAACCATATCTAATGTTGTGGGGTTTTTTTCTTCTGTAGGATGCAATAATGTAGTATTAAAGACAAGTAATCAGAATATCCTATACTGCAATATTTATTTAGAATTGTAGGGTTTTTGAATGATAATACAAGATGGAATCGATTGCTTGATATACTGTAGTCAGTCAAGCTAGAGTAACATTCTCTGAACTATGATACCAAGCTAATTATCTGTGGTGCTGAAGCAGAGTACAAAAAACAGAGACAAGTTCATGCACAGAGATCATTAACCCAACATTGCACCTTCAATAGAGCAAGTAATCATCATGACTGGGTATCCAAATTAGTTAACAGGGAGATTTTCCAAAGTTCCTGGGAGAGGTGGCTGCCTAATTCTCAGTGAAAATCAATGCAAGTTGGGTGCCTGATTCATCTAGGTGCTTTTGGAAATCCTACCCTAAATGCATTGGCTAGTGTATAGGTAATGACACTAGTCACTTGCATGGAAATTTACATTACCAATAGGGTGACCAGATAGCAAGTGTAAAAAATTGGGACAGGGGGTGGGGGGTAATAGGAGCCTATACAAGAAAAAGCCCCCCAAATCAGGACTGTCCCTATCAAATCAGGACATCTGGTCACCCTAATTACCAATGTGTAATTTCATATGAACCTTGAGTTTCTATTTTTTGGAGGGGAAAATGTTAGGGGTTGTCTATGTGGTGCGACAAAGCCTACTTGAAGGTCTAATTTGTAAAGTATTCTAACATACTATGCTCTAACTGCCGCGTGTAGACCCTGTGGCACACACTAAAAGGGTAGGTACTCTTTCAGTTCTTAGGCTTTGTCTACACTAGTGAATAGGGTAGCCATTTACCAGTAATCGTATAGGTTCAGTTGTGTGAGCAATGGTGCAGTTCCACCATGTTAGCATCATGCATGCACTGGTTTATACAGGGCTTAGGTGTTTCATGAAAACCTAGAAGGAAACAGATACAAACTCTTCTTCTAATATACATTCAGCCTTAGTGACCAGCATACAGTGTTGCTAATGATTTATTATATTGTTTTAAAGGTAGTTTAGAGATAGCCCTGCCACTTACCTTTTAATGCTCTGTGGGGATAAACAGTCACTTTTGTTCAGAAGGTAGTTAGATGGGGAGCTGGTGAATGGTGATGGGATATAGCTCCTTTCATCTCTAAGTTACTGGTGTGAATCTGGTCCAGGTCAGTTAGAAGTGACAAACTCTAGCATCCCTCATGGAAGAGAAAATGACAGGAGTCAGCTGTAGTGAATAAAAAGGTAATGCTTTATTCAGGCTGACTAACACAGACAGACCCTGTACTTCTGCCTGGCTCTCCAACTCCCAGGCTAACACAGTCTGTACTGCTTCATGTCACCACACAGGGTCTCCCTAAAACATGGCCATCATGCCACTGTCTGTTGCCTACAATAAAACAGTCATTATCTGAAGTCTATTTACATAAATGATTGGGTGAATCTTAATCTAGTTCTCAGTTGGCCACCACCTAGATCATAAGAACAGATACCACCACTGGCATGATTGCTGGCTCTCAGCAGAGACCAACACCTTAGTGGGCTGTGGCAACTGAACTCCCCTCTCTTTCTTAATGGTGGTTACTCCTGGTGAGCAGTCAGGCCTGTGGGATTGTGTAGAGATGTTCACAGTACTGCTGCTGAGCTGTAGCTATTATTTAGAACTTCCATTACTGGGGCTATCATTCTGGAGGTGGTCTTGTGGTGAAGGCACTGGACTGGGACACTAGAGACAACTCACTGTATGACCTTAGGCCAGTCACTTAATGCCTCAATTCCCCGTCTGTAAAATGGGTATAATAATACTTCCTTTCTCCCATTTGAAGAGTGTCTTTCCTGAGACAGTAAGGTTTTTGAGGGCAGGGACTGCCTCCTAATACATTTATACAGAGTTTAGCACAGAGTGGCCTCTCACAACTACTGCAATACTAATAATAATGGCAAACTTTAAATTCACTTTCACATTCTTTTGAAACCAAGTCAATGTCTCAGAAATTCATTTTTCATTTGTAACAGTATGTCATAATCCATCATTTAAAATCTGACCCCTGTGCTGCTATAAATTACACTAGTAATCATTGAAACCTCTGCAGAAAATACACCAGTCAGGTTGGCTATTTAGCAAATATTGTATGGATCTGTTTAATTACTGCTTCTGCACTATTAACAAAACCCGCAGGAGAGCTGAGAGCAATATGTAGGAACTAAGTGGAGGGCTGGCTGTGCTACGTGTAATGAAAGGCCTTGAGTATGCAAACTCCCCTTTAAGATAACAACAGTGACATTTAGTAAAGTCAGCGCCTGTGATGGAATCAGGATACAACACAGATGCCCTTTAAAATAACTTCCTGTGAAAAATGGGCTGACTTGAGTTGCTGGAGGTGAGTGCTGGGAGTTTACAGACAGCCTACTTAGTTCACGCTGACTTTCACAGTTTGAAATTTTGTTTGTTTATTTTAGCCCTCCTGGGGTCTTGACCAATTGCTATGTGACAGAGCTTATATTTTTTTATTTTAATTTAAAAAAAAATTCAGAGGAGGTGAGTGGCAACTGAAACAAATCGGTTTCTGCCTCTGAAATCTGATCTGCATAGATTCTTCTTTCAGAGCCTGCTAGTCACACTGCTCTGTTTTTTCTTCACAAAAGATAAATAACATCAGTCCAAGTACATGCATTTAAAGTGTATCGCTGTGTAAAGATCATCAGAATATATACAGGATTTGGTAGAGTGAATTAGTGAATTGAAGCCTCTAATGGATATTTAGAAAATATCCTGTGGAATAAACATAATGCATGCTTAATAGAACTGAGTGAATAACTGGTTTTTCAGTTCTGAAAAAAAACAAAACGGAGTTTGGGTCTAGCCAAATCCAAAAACTGGAACAAAAAAAAATTAGTGAATTGAAAAAATATGTTTTGGGTCCAATGAAATGACCTGAAACTAGCCCAGTAGTTCATGTACTCAGCTGGGATGTGGAAAACCTAGGTTCAAGTGCTCCTTATGCCTGAAGTATTTTGTAACTTTTGGACTCAGCACAACAGGCATGATTTGAAATTCCCATTTGTTTCCACAAAGATTCAATTTATATGTGCACCACCAGTAACTGCATGTACAAAGTGACATGGGAAATGTACACTGACATCAAACCACAACTGTCTAAAATAATAGTCAAGTCCTTGACACCATATCACCTGATTTGCAAAGCAGATGTTTCATCAGGCAGATGCTTCTGGAGAGCCCTCCTGCAGCACAATACTTGCATCTGCCTCAGTTCCCTCCTTCAGTGTCACCAGTAACTCCATTCAAGCTTCTACTCTAGTCCATTGGCATGGTTTATTACCAAAACATAGTTCAAATAATCCACAGTAAATTCAAATAATCAAACAGTCGGCCCATCTCACACACCACAATGCATATAGTCCTTAAAATCCATGACATGATACCCCACATGCCACACTCCGGAGCCTGCCATCCCACCTAGCCAGGCTCCTGTTCGGGCCCTTTCTGTCCCTTTGCCAGGTCAGCCATCCCAGCCCTTCCAGCTTGAGTAGAACCTTGCTCTTCCCAGCAGGAACCCCACAGCCTCTCTTCTGGGAGATCATCCTCACCATGGGAGCATCGGTCACTCCCCCATGCCCTCTCACTGTTCCCCTGGGTCCAGCTCCCATTGTGGAGATGTCAGCAGGTAAGCCCCTCCATTACCTCCTGCCTTCCACCCTCTCCAGCCCTTGGCTTCATCTGGCACCTTCCACTGCTGTTCTCTGACCTTCAGGCCCCCCCAGCTCTGGCTATCTGGCTTGGGGAAGTCAGCCAGTAAACCTTTCTCACTGCTCTCCTGCCTTAAGCCTTCCCCCAGGAACCACCCTATAGTCTCCTAGCTCTGGTAGCTCTGACCTGCAGATTTCCAACGGTCAGGCAGCTCTCATCTGCCATCTTCCTGACTGACTCCCAGAAACTGTCTCACCAGGTCTTTCTCACCTCTAGCACCTCAGTACCTCTTTTTATCCTACTTAGGAGGCAGCTGATGAGGCACAGGTCTTGCAAAGGGCCAGTGTCACCCTGTGACAAATTGCAAGTTAGGTTCTTATTTAGTAGTAGGACACCAGGGTTCAAATTTTCGGAAAAATGAATACGGAATTTCAGACCTAATTCTGCGTGTGTAATTATTGTGCTTGTGGGAGCAACCCTGGTAACTGTACATATAAACGACTCGTCAGATGGGTTCGTCTCACTTCCCACAATTGTGCATGTCATCTCAGTGAGTGGAAAGTATGCAGACATTCTTCTGAACATCTAGGGCAGAAATTCTTTTATTGCTGCTCACAGATGATAGTGCAGGTAAAATTGTGGATACCAATGTTTGGCAGGAACAGAATTGCCCTCCTCTATGAGAAAAGTGCTATAGTATTGTACATATCAGTGGACATACTGCTAGGCAGAAGACAAAGCTCTAGATTCTAAAAACATTTTGTTTCTGTTTCCTAGAGAATAGTACAAATCACTTGTGAGAAATTGCAATATGTACTCCTAAAAGGCCAAAGTTCTTTCAGATATGCACAGTGTAGCCCTGATGAGAATGCTACTTTAGGAGGTATCTTTACACTCTCTAGTCTCCTTTTCATGTGCTAACCTCTTGCAAATTCTGTAAGTCATGACGTTACAGCGAAAACTGAGCAAGAGACTATCCCTATTAGGTAAACTCTTGTCTTAAGATCCTGCCTGGAGGAATCTTCCAACGCATTGGTTCTGTTCCATCACAGCTGGGAGGAGATCTTGCTTAACCTATCGGTGGTAGTCGCTTCAGACAGGTTTCACTGTATTCCAAGGTGAGGCTGGGCCACTTAGGCTGATTCCAAGGTATTTACCCTGAAGTACATCCTGACTGCAACCTGGAGTGTGAGATTTAAAGCTATTTGTAAGATGTAGCGCAAGTACTTTTTCAGGCAATTCATACAGTGGAACCCATTGCCACAGGATTCCACCGAGTCCAACAATTTAGCAAGATTCAAAAGGGAATTGGACGTTTATATGGATAACAAGACTATCAGGAGTTAAAATACTTAATGCTAATAAAAAGACTTTTGGAAGGGACACATATTTCATGTTCAGGGCTAAAAACAATCTATTGCTATCAGGGATTAGGAAGATACCTTCATGGAGGAGGACAGACTATCCCACATCTGACTTCAGTGGGGTTCCTTTCACCTTCGTCTGAAGCATCTGGTGTTGGCCACTCTCACAGAAAGGACTCTGGACTAGATGGACTACAGAGCTGATCCAGTATGGTCATTCTTATGTACCAAAGTATAGTCATCTTCCTTGCTACTTAAACTTGCATGAACTCTCTCCAAAGGGAAATCATTTGGAAACTGAGCATTCAGGGAGAAAGAACAGATAGCTCCAAGAGACATGTACATTCAGGGTGGTAGTGTGGGTGGAGAGTCTCTTGGAAGAAGCAATGTTTAATATCAGTCTGAACAAAAGTAGCAGCAGAAGGGAGGAGACAGAACATGCTCAGATGTTGGTCAAGAGTCAGAATCTAAGATTAAGACTTGAATAGACTCAGGAGCAGCAGGCAGGAGGCCAGTCAATGAATAACAATTAGCATGCCCCATACTGCTCTCCATATTGTTGCTTGCCTGCCTATTCAACCACCTCCACTCCCTGTATTTTCTTTAACATACCAGTGGTCAAAACAAATAATGACATTATGTTTTCAAGAGAAGCCCTTGAAAGCTATTCTGAGGCAAGGGTGCAGAAAAACGTAATCTCAATTTGATTCTGTGTTTAGTGGGGATTCAAATCCCAACTTAATTTAATCTTTGATTTATCCTGCAGGTACTGCCTGATTATATTCCAGTGCCACCAGTAATAGGATTGTAGGAAAGAAATCTTGCTATTAGCACTTGGAGAAATAAAAGCTTAATAGAAGCCATCATTGTCATTTCTCAGTGTAACACACCACAAATGAATGACTGCATCTCTGGGCACTTTCCCTGTTGTCTAATTTTAATAACCTCCGGTTAGAATTACATACCAAACTTTCAGATACAATTGATTCACAAAGCTGTTTGGGCCTGTGAACTTTAGCTAAAAAACACTGCATACCTGATTAATGTGTAGCATGAAATCCTAGCCCACTGAACTCAATGGCAAAATTTCCATGGACTTCAAAGGGGCCAGCAATTCACCTGGAATGTATGAAGTTGACTATGAGAAGATTGGTCCAGTGGTTAGGCACTAGATTTAGGATTTAACAGTTTAATGTTCAAGTCCCTGCGCTGCCACAGATTTCCTGTGTGACCTTGGAAAAATCATGTAGCCTCCCTGGGCCTCAGTTCCCCTTCAGTAAAATGCACATCTTGACCTCACAGGTTCTATGACAGCGGTCTTCAAACTGTGGGTTGGAATCCCAAAGTGGGTCATGACCCCGTTTTAATGGGGTTGCCAGGTCTGGCAGTAAACTTGCTGGGGCCCAATGCTGAAGCCCTCTGCTTCGAGCCAAAGCCTTCAGTCCTGGGTGGCAGGGCTCAGGTTACAGGCCCCGCACCCAGGGCTGAAGCCCTTTGGCTTTGGTGCCCCCCCTGCCCAGGGCAGCGGGGCTCAGGCAGGCTCAGGCTTTGGTCCCCCGTCCTGAGTTGTGTTGTAATTTTTGTTGTCAGAACGGGGTCACGGTACAATGAAGTTTGAGAACCATTGGTCTATGAGGATAAAGGTGCTCAGAGACTCTGGTCATGGGAACATACAAGTACCTAAAATAGACAAAGTCCATCAAATCACAATGCAGGTGTCATCCTGCCTCTTCCTCCACAATCTGCACATTTCTATGACTGAGTCCTGTTTGTATCAATCAGTTTGCGTTTCCCAGTTGCACCTTAAAATGTTAAACACATTTTATTTAATTTTCCCCTGGCTTTCCCAACAAGATATCAGTTTGTTCCTATCCTTCAAAAAGCCACTGTTTAAAACTATTTTTAAAAAAACATATTAAATCTTTAATATTCTCCTATGGATGATTATGTGCCTAAGCAGACAAGAGCAGCATGCAAATTTAGTGGCATGCCTGACAGACATAATGCATTTATATTAAATCTATTGTACACCAAGAATTTAAGAGAGCAGAGAAAATCATGCAATTGGATTAATACAGAAATTAGACCCTCATCTACCAAAACAGTTAAACACGTGCTGAACTTTAAGCATAAGTAGTCCCATTGACTTCAGCTGAGACTACTCACATGCTTAAAGTTAAGCACAGGCTTAACCTCTTTGTTTGTTTGGGGATTTAGAGAAAAGATCTGAACAAATGAAATCTTTGGATTGTAACGTGCAATGTAACACATGGAGGGAGACACAACACTCCCCATGCAATCATAAAATAAAGCAGCAATCTAACTCAAGCTACAAACCCTTCAATTTGTACAGGGAGAAGGAAAAAAAGAATGCTGCCACTAACTACAGGGGTAAATAGTTCATGGATTATTTATTTTACCTGCATTCCTGGTTAAATTGAGTTCAAAATAATTAGATAACCCTGTAAAAGCAATCACTGGTGCTGTTAATTCTACATAAAGATTTTCTAATGCAATACCCAATAAATAGGGTTGTCTTCTAACACAAGTTTTGAACAGATTAATATACCTTACTTAAGTTGCACTCTGCAGTTGAGTTTAAATGTTTGCTTTGGTTCTAACCAGAACTGAGTGGAGGAAGAAAACTTCCTGAATGACCTTAGATTGTCACCTGGAGTTGACTGTACTAGCTCCACCAGTTAACTCAATTGTGATGCTTTAGAGTATTTGTGGCCTTAATTGAGGGACCTAAACAAACAAATTTATCATTGCAGCCCATAAAAATGACAGAATTCATATGGTAGCATTCTTCATTCTCTCCAATTTGTTTCTCTGAAATCCCTGCAGCGATTTATTTGCTGAATATGTGAGTTTTCCCTTTATGAAAATTACAAATTGTTGTCAAGGTTAACGAGTTAATATTCTCATTCAATATTTATTTTATAAGGGGGGGGAGAAGAAGAAGTGCGACTGTTCTTGCACTTTCTTCCACTGCAAAGTCTGGTTTCTTAATCAATATGACAAGGACACTGTCCTTTGGATAATACCCTGAATCATCGGGACTAAAAAATGAGCTTTATTAATCAACAGCCCCTGATTAATTATTATAAAGTGATGCTCATACACTTCTGTACATTTTAATAATTCCTGCAGAAGGCTAACAATGTCCCCAGTGATTTGAAGGCTTTTGGGTTTGAATTTTTCTCAGCAATGTCACAATAAATAGTCCAAGGGTACTAGTGCTCTCTCACTAATCCAGTCTGTTTCAATCCAGCAAATGAGTAAAACCTTCTTTTTTCCTATTTCCCATATATAATTCATCATTTGCATACAAAGTAAGAAGCAAGAATCAGCAGTCTCATCAGTTTTCAAAATATCAAGGGACAACTGGGGTGATTTATAGCAGGCTGCATTATCTAGTTCATATAACCAGAATATTTCTGTAAAAATAGACCTATGTAATTTCTCGATAACAGTGGCTATGTACCAGATAAATGTGATGAAGGTCATTGGTCTGGAGAACTTATAGTAAGGATCAACTTGACTAGCTGTTTGCTCTTTCTGCCTCCTCACCCCACAAAAGCAAACCATCCCTGTCTTAAAATAGCAACTGTGAGTACCAAAGATACATCGTTATTTAAGGCTGTTTCAAAGCCCCTCAAAGAATATACTTGTCTGCTACAAGTGAGATGAAAAATGTGCCACCTGTTTCTTCTGCTTTCAATGCACTTTTGAAGATTGTTATTGATGTAACCTTACTGAAAGGAACAGATGCAGCCAGCAGGCAGTCTCTCTTGGTTAAAAAATTATTCAACCCCAATAGGTATATAACAAGGTGACCACAACTGGTTTAACAACCTTGTATTCATATCTTAGTGTGCATGAAGACTAGGAGTTCTGCACCCCAGTGATGTACCCCCATGGTACAAATAAATGCTAAGACAGACAGATCTTAGTTTATAAGAAAAATATTGGGGCTGAATTAACCAATTGACGATACTAAAGTAGTATGAGGGGGATTTGGTAGCCAAGAACTGTTGGTTTCTAACACTTCTGTTGCTGACTCTGTCCGTGGTCTTGGGCGAGTCATGTAATTTTTTTGCCTCAGTTTCCTCTTCTTTAAAATACTGAACTCATAGGTGGCTTGAGAGGATTAATTAGTTCATGTTTCTGAATCACTGCAAGTATGGTAGATATTAGACTTCCAGCAGCACTAGTGTCTAGAGTTTGTGCTTAAAAAGAATGCGATGGAAACATACAATGCCCTTTTCACAACCTTCTGTACAAAACCTTTTTAATTACTAGTCAATGTGCTCATCTATTCTGAGACCAGGCTGAGGATTTCTTCATGGTGAGTTGTCACAGTATGCTCAGGTAACCTATAGGTTACTTGGGTTAAGCACGTCGGTTTCTATTTGAATTCAAGAGTATCAATAATGACTTCTCCACTGGTTTTATTAATGCCAGTCAGTGAATAATAAATATTTCATTGCTTTAGAATACTGTGTGACAGGCAGGGCTCCTGCATTTTGCCCTCTAGAAATATGGGTTCTGATCACAGATAACTAAAATGAGATTAGGATGTTAGCTTTCTCTAGAGATAACAGCAGTCTAGGTCATAAAACTACCATATGGCAGATTTGGCAGTCTTTACAGAGGTCCATGGTTTAATTATCACAAAGACAGATTCAGTTCCCCATTTGCAAATGCCTGGGTCCTCCTGCGGCAGGGACTGGCTATGCAATTAAGGGGAAAGCTGTATTGTACTTGGCTGAAACAAGAAGTGACCTTACTGTGGCCAGCGCTGTCACTTCCTAACATTTCACTCATGATTAAGTTTATCTTTTCAAACAAACAACATAAAATGTCAGGTCTCTGGTCTGTTTAACGTGTTGGAAGAAGGGAGGAAGGGGAAGTACAACCCACATCTCTGTATTTTGCACCAAGCCAAACTGGAAAGCACTTTTATTTAAAATAGAGGAAATAGATGGAGGAAATTATCTGGTTAGCGCCTAACTGTGATATATGCGTTAAGAAATCACTTAGGTGCAGCTTGCGATGTAACTGGCTGATTGTCCTGGATCAAACACCCTGGTGTTCCAGCAATCACTTCTCACACGCCTCCCAAAGTCCCTTCTCCCCCAGCTCAATCTGACACCATCAAGCCAGCACTACCATCTACCCCATATCAATATCGCTAGCATTGGTTCACCCTTTAGGGCTTGTGTTGGTTTTCATCTATCTAAAGCTGTCTTGCATCATCTGGTATCTCCTCCCACTCCTGATTAAATGGGGACAACATCTAATCCTCTCTCTAAATGCACTTCCTACAGCCATTCTTCAGTCAGTTTTGGGTACTCAATGGGCATAGCCCTATTTCCTAAACCTTCTCTCACCCAGACATTCAAAAGAAAACATAAAAACCAAAGCCTTGTGTAGTCTCTAAGCTGGAGTTTTTCCAGCTGCAAAAATTATATTCCCTAGAGATTCTGCATAAATCTTCAAACCCTCCCATTAGCTACAGATCAGGCCTGAAAGCAGTTCCAGTTTGCATGTGTTTGTTTATGTCAATAGGGTCCATTTATGTCAATAGAAAACAATGTCTTACACTAACGGAATATACCTCCTAGGACAAGTCAGCTTCCCTTAGCTGCTTACACCTGAGCCTACTTCTCCTTGCTAATGCAGAGACTTGGATTTTCAACACTTTTTTTCCAATCTCTAGATCTAGCTTCATATAAAATCCTAAACTGCTGCACACCCATCTTCTATGTGTTTTAATCTGTAGCTCCCACATTCTCTTCTGTGGCATTAGCACTTGTCTGCGTGATGTGGCCACAATTTTAACTGGTGTTATGTCTCAGACAAGAGAGTTAGGAGGCACCTTTGGATCCCTCACTTCCCTGCATGTGCTACCCTTAGGGCAGATCACAACACAGGGGAAGAGCTGTCACCTGGGAGGCATTATTTCCCCTCCCAAGTATGTGGACGTGGAGTGGATGGAGTGTTGACTCCACCCTATGGTGCTGTGGGCAGCCCAGTTGTGCCAATGCAGAGGGAGAAGTAATCTGCACCAGGTAGAAGGTTGATACAGATTTCTTCCTCTCAGGGTAAGGGTGGATGCAGGGCCCAAATAGTGACTGAACTCTGACTAAATTTCTATTTCCATATGAAGTCCATTATTTTACCAAAATGTGGTAGTAAAAGATTTGACAACAATGTTCATTAGACATAAAACACTTAACAAATCATGCCCTCTTACAGGCTCTTTCTGACATGTTACAAAAGGGGAAAACACTACTGGTCATTATTTGTAAGGCACTCATTCTACTGAGTACTGTAAGGTTGAATTTAACTCTCAGTAGTAATTAACAAGAGATTTGTCATTCTTTCTTTTTTGCATGTGATATTGAGAATAGTAAATTGTAGCAGTGAGATAATTGCTTTCAAACAATTACATGATACATTAAGGGTAGGATTTCAGCCATCCTTAAGTGTTTTAGGAAGACAAGTGCCCCGAAAGTGAATAGGACTTGTGTTCCTTCGTCACTTACATGCTTTAAATCAATGGGACTTGTGTTTCTAAGTCCCTAAGGTGCTTTTGAAAATCCCACCCATATTTTATAAAGTATACATAGATTTATGAAATATAGAAAGTGCTAAATGTTAAAAATCTAACTTAAACTCATGGAAAAAGTAACCTTTGGAAATTCAGAGTTATTAACAACCTCCTTGGTTCCTTATGGATGTTCGTCATATATCCTGAAAATAATTATCTTGTTGCCAAACGCACAGCAGTGCTGTTGAAATTTTTTTTTACAAGCAGTGGTGTTGTCTTTTTAAAATTCTGGTAGCACCTAAGAACCCTGGTTGGGGATCAGGACCATTTTGTGCCAGGCACTATACAAACACCAAACAAAAAGATGGCCCCGGCCCAAAGAGCTTACAGTGTGAATAAGCTAAACAGTAGAGCTCTAATTTCTCCTTTGGGGTGTTTTGGAAAAAAGAAATGCAATAGGACCAAAGTCTGAACAACATTCCTAGGTAGTATTTTTCTTACCATTGTTACCAATGTGACACCAATTCCCTGTTTACTTGCATAGTTAGCAGCAGCAGCAGCCGCCCGACAAATTCATGGTAACATTAATGTAAGCAGAGATAATGTTGCAGACTTTAAAATCCAGCCTATGGAAAATGAGAGCATGATGTCAATGTAAAAATCAAACAACCTCAGTGGAAATCTGTGGAGGCAAAAAAAAAAAAAGAAGAAAAAGAAGCTATCAGAGAATGGTGACATAGGTTATTACAGAATTAGCATGAAGAACTGCATAGTGTTTTACAACAACATGCAAGGCAACTATGGAAAAATATACAATAGGAAAAATACTGTTCTGGTCAAGAATGGGACAGATAATCAACAAGATCTATTCCTTTGCTTATTTCCAAGGTTTTATGGTAAACACAATGACATCTTTGGAATCAAACTTTCTTCATTCTGCCTCTTACATCATCACCAGTAATAAATATTTTGTAATTAGCATTTAGGGGACAATGTTGTTAATGACAGGTAAGTACCCAGATATTACAGTGATGCCTGATAAGTACCCTAGATAGAATAAAATCCATAGATGACACTGGCTCTGGGATACCATAAGTAGTTTAAAAAATTGCTTTCACCATGAAAGTCAGCAGATAGACTCAAATCACTTGTTGGAGGATTCTCTGCTCCTTGAAGTCTTTAAACCATGATTTGAGGGCTTCAATAACTCAGACATAGGTGAGAGGTTTATCGCAGGAGTGGGTGGGTGAGATTCTGTGGCCTGCACTGTGCAGGAGGTCAGACTAGATGATCATAACGGTCTCTTCTGACCTTAATATCTATGAATCTATGAAAAAAAAATCCACATATGGAACTGGTGTGTTCTGTAAAAAAGGGTTCCGTTTCACAGAGTGACTTCCTGATCATAACACATGTAGTAAGCAGGCATAAAAATGGATATATAGGGAAGCAAAGAAAATTGGGTAATACAAAAAAAAGTAAAAAATGTTAGACTGGGTGAGAGTTCCTTGCCGTCATAAACCAAAACAACACAAGACCAGGAATCAGCTGGTTATTTCAATGATAAGGTGCCACATGTTCTTTGTTGTGTAAATTATGACCAGACGCATTAGACATGAGACTGATGACAACTCACCCCAGATGTACATAACTGAACAATAATGATGGGCCTTACGTGTCATGCTATATTTTTAACAAACTATACATACAAATTAAGAAAAAAATTATAACTAAATGTGACTCCATCATTTTCTGGCACATTGATTCTGAAATAAGTTCAACTTGCTAGCCTTTTTTGCAAGAACACTTCATGAGGAAACGCCCATGGTTTTCTTTTAAAAAGAATAAAAAATAAAAATAAAAGCTAAAAATAAATAAAGCTAGCTAAGTTTACAGGTCAGATTCTGCACACTACACATCCATATGGATATCATTGTATGGACATTGATAGGGTACTTGAGGGATTTGGTCATTCAGATCTAACTTGCCAATTCTGTGAAGTCAAGTAGCATAAAGTATCTTTCCATCAAGACAAACTTTTATGAAAAACAGGATGTAAAAGGCAGAGATTCACTTATAAGAATTGCCTCTTTGCCATATCTGATTACAGAGACAAGGCAATGAATGAGCCATTTTAAATAACTTAAATTTCATGTTTCAGAGGAACAGCCGTGTTAGTCTGTATTCGCAAAAAGAAAAGGAGTACTTGTGGCACCTTAGAGACTAATGAACTCATGAGTGTTAGGAAGTTTACTGATGACAGATACTAAATGAAAGGATCTATCTCCCACTTAAGGTTACTGGTTTCCTGCAGGATACATAGTTGTACCATTAACAGGTGGAAATCCATGACTGATATGTTTTCCTTAAAGACAGTAATGCAATTACTTGATGAAAACTGTCCTTTCCTTGTGATTGTTTTTTTTACGAAAAGCTTTGTGCAAGATGCTGAACTTAGATAACTAGACCAAAGGTGGTCTCTAAAAATATGTTAAGCCTTTATCCGTCAGTGTACTTAAACAAATGGTTAACTTTAAGCTCTGGAGCAGTTCCACCAAGTTCAATGGAATAACTTGCATGTTTACAGTTAAGCATATGCTTAAGTACTTTGATGGATTGGGGCCATAGTTTGCTATGACTCCTAAAGCTTGAAAAGATCACAGCCTAGTGATTCTGTTGCCCTTTGTGTATTCGCTATTGGAAGATTAGAGAATCCCCCCCCTCCCCCCATTAGAGTTGCTAATTTGTTGTGGCTTGTATCTCTCACCTTTAACAATCAGATTGTTTCAGATGCCAAGGTACTCTGTACAGTACTACTTAGATTGGTCAAAAGAATGCAAGGTAGCAAGAAGAGCTATTAATTCAGGGAGAAGAACAAAAAATCAGATGTAACTGAGAAAGGTTTCGATTCTTATGTGTCAGAATATCCTAATTCAAACCCAAATGGGAACCCACCCTTCTAGGGGATTCACACAGCTCCAGGTAAACAACTAATGAGCAGCCTGCCAGTTTCATTTTTATCAAGAGCCCTCAGAGATTCAACCGTGCCATTTCATAAAATATGCAGATGATAGTGGAGGGAGAATAGCAAAGGCTTTGAAAATGATTCACACAACCTAAAAATGATGTTGAAAAGGGAGGAATTAAATATTCACAAAGTGAGAGAAATTAAGGCATATTAACTGTTAGAATGTGGAAATGAAGTGACTAACATGCACAGAGATGATGAGAACTAGATGATTACAGATCTGTCAAAAGTTTCTAATTCTGACACAGTGTGATGCCGAGGTGCTAGCTGGCTGGTAAGGGCAAAAAAATAGGTTTGGGACAAGTAAGACAAACCTGACAGATCAGAGTCAAAGGCAGCAACACACTGCAGTGATTAACATTAGACTCAGTCCTGTATCAAGGGTGAACTTTAAGCTTGCAAAATGAATACTAATTATAGTTACAAAACAGAGCACAAGGGGGTTGATTCATCAGCTGTGCATTGATTTAGATGCAAAAAATTGTCACCTGGGGCCAAATTTGTCTCACCATTGGGTTCTGTGGGCTTACGCTGGGGATGAATTTGATCCCTGAGATGTATAAGTGAGATGGAAGTGTAATTTGCACACTTCTGTAATTCATTGTTTGTGTGTTCTAATTCCACTTGGTTGGAGGGTTGGGGGAAAGGAAAGAGCAGGCATCATTTACACAGAGGCAGATATATTGAAGCAAGGGTCATTAAAGAGGTTAGAAGGGCGTCTAACTTGAGTATCTAATTGAAGTAGGCTCTCCCCCCCAGTCCTAGTTTAACCTGGATACAGTTCTACCTTCCTCACAGCATAAAGAGTCTGCCTCAGCTCAGACACCCGTATTTACTATCAGCTACATTGGAACAGTGATCTCCCAAAAAAACATTCCAAAATCATGAGATAAAAAAAATTATCTTTAAATCACTTGGTGCACACCTGCTAGCCCTACAATAGGTAGATCTATGACTTGACTGAAACTGTTCACGGTGGTCATCAGCAACACAATCACTTTGTTTGGCTGCATAAACAACTTATTGTGCCCATCTTTGGCCCACTGAGTACTGTTGTTGCTTCATGGTTCCATGACAATCACAAGTACACAAAGAGGATTGGTCTTTACTGTGATCACATTATATGAATTGGCACCACACCCACCCCTGGATATATCCATCTCAGAGCTGGCTTGTTCACCGATGAATACCATTCATCCATTGCACCCTCAAAGTAGTTTACCTGTAAGAGTGCCCTTTAATTATAGTGAGCATGGCAGAAATTAAATCAGTACCAAGTACTCTAGATGCAAACCTGCTGGCCAGATTTCTTTGATGGGCCAGATTTTTTTTTAAATATGAGGTATATGCAAACACACAATTCATAAGCATGTGCTATTACCATGACAGCACATGCAATTCAGATAAAGTCACATGCAGATTTGCCTAGTTAGCCATTTGTGCACACAATGATGCAATTTGTGAGTGCAGTCTTCTTTAGTATAAGGCAGTTTGAAATGCAATAGAGTTAGGTAACTCTCGTAGGCTCCTTTCAAAATGACAGCCTTGGGGGTGTGTCTACAGTGCAATGAGACCTGTGATTAGAGCACCTGTAGACATACCCAGGCCAGCTTTAATCTAGCAGCAAAGCTATGGCAGCAGAGGCAACCCCTGGGCAGGGCACATGGGGTCACGTGCCCCTCCCCACCCCATTTGCTGCTTGGTCTTGTACTGAGCATGTTCACATGGACTGAGTATTCTCAGTAACATCTGCTGAAGCCACTGCCTTCATTCGGCCCCCTAACCCCACTGTCAGTAGGTACGGGTCATCTCTGTGTGGCAGCATAGACAATAGCTGTCCAAGTAAAAACCTAGATGCCTAGGCGGCTTGCACAGCTCGCCCTGAAACCTGTGCTCCTGCAGCTTCACTGCTATTAATTCTCGATTAAAGCTAGGTCAGGCATGTCTATACATCCTCGCCCCACCCAGATTGCACTACAGACATACCTTTAAATTGCAAGGTCTTCCGGGCAGGGACCGTCCATTTAGTGTCATGTACAGCCCTGGGAACATTGTCAATGCTTAACACATCAATATGATTTAGATTGCATGAGTATCCACAGTGCACTGGTTGACTTCCAAACACACCCAAGAAACAGTACTTAAACTGAAGAGCTTGCAGACTAAAATATAAATAAATAAAAATAATTGCGGCAATTGTACATGCCAGTTAGGCATGGAAATGTGGACGCATTTTGCATATTTAATGTATTGGAAAACCTGTCCTATGTTCATACTCCAGGGGTGAAAAGCCTGAGTTTGGTGAGGTGGATGTTCTGAATATATTAGGTATGTAAAGCAGTATTGTGGCTCCTCCAAACTAGAATTAGTGGTAATTATGATATAATATGTAATGATGGGATTTAAATGGCTAACACATTTTTTCTGCTGAGATCATTTAGACATGATTCATATAAATGATTAAATTAATAGATCTTCCTCTTTAAGACTGCTAGGCAGCTTAAACTAGATTTCTCAGCAGAGACTGATCCCAGAAAAATAGTATGAATAGAGACTTAAAAATCAAAAGAGGAATTTCTGGGTCAGTGTGTAAATGCGTACTATAGTTTGAGGAAATGTCTACAGTCATCTTTTCCCACATTCAAATGTTATCTAGAAATAACCCATCAAGGACTTTAGAAGGTGAAAGAAAGAAACCCAGCTTTCCCCAAAAGAATAGAATGGTAAAATGTACTGGGGGACAGGGACTTAAAGGATCACTGTCTACTTAGTTTAGGCTTAAAACATTAGGCTTTTCATAAAACTAAATGATTTACAAAACCTAAAATGAATGGAATGTTTTTCCTTCTTTTAAATCAAATTTCAATAAGATAAATTCCACCTCCCACCCCCCATATATTCAGGTCATTCCTCCACAGTGTTGCAAGCCCACACATTGTGATAATTAGTAAGAACAAGGACATGAAACTGACTACTTGTAGGATTTACAACAGAGCCAAAGGGAGTTAGCCACCCAAATCCTAGCAAAACTCAATGGGAGTTGAGTGCTTAAATCCCTTAGGCACCTTTGAAAATCTTAACCTAAAAGTACAAAATGCCCTGGCTGAGATTCTCTGCTGTGCCCCTGTAGTAAGTCTACACTGCAGCTGAGGGTGAGCCTCTGAGCCTGGTAGACAGATTTGTGCTAGTGGGACTTGAGTTAGTGCACTAAAAATAACAACGTGGCCATTGCAGCTCTGGCAGAGACTCAAGCTTGCCACCCAAGCTCAGACCCATGGGGTCTGGTGTGCTTGAGAGCCCAACCTACCTCCTGAGCTTGAACGTCCACACTGCTATTTTGAGCATGCTTCAGCCAGCTAGGGCAAGACTGTCAACCCGAGCAGGGAGGTTTGCTCCCACCTTCAGTGCAGACAGACCCTATGAGGCTTTCATCCACTTTGCACCCTCCTGATTCTGGCCTGCTCTACAGCCCCCCAGAGTAAATGAAACATCGGTGGGGGCCCTGGCAAACTAACAGCAGCCTCCCTAGGCTGTCTTGTGTGCCATAAGCATTGCTGGGAACTTCCCCAACAGTGTGTGCTGTGGCCTTACCCCAATACACTCCTCCCACCCATGGAATGCCCTCATGCCAGGGTTCCTTTGAAGGCAGCTTTGTGGCCATCTTTCTCAGTTCCTGCACTGAGGGAATCCTCCACTTACGATCCATGCCTTTTAGAGCTCTTTTAGGCCACTCCAGCCCTTTTACCTAGCATAAAGATCTCCTAGGTGAAGATCTCACCTAGAGAGATTAAGCTATTTTTACTCAAGGTTTTACACAGAGTGTTACTGCAGAGGAAAGGCTAGAACCTGGTATTTCTGACTCTCAATCCCCTGCTCTAACCACTAGTTCTCTCTTATAGCTATTAATTATCCCATTCTGCATTTAGGCTACAACAGGGAAGATGAGACTTTCCAATTCCAAAACTAGCCCTAGGCATTCCTGAGTCTGCTTACTTCATATTAGCACAATTAATAATCAGGGATAGAACTTTAGCAGCTTACTGTATATCAGCCATTCTGTTGGGAAAGGCCTGTCATCTTCTAGTTCTCTTTTACTCAGACTGAGAAATTGATAGGTCACCAGTGTCTTGGAGTACCACTCAGAAGATATCATATTTATTTTAGCTACAGCTTTGAATCAGTGCTATCCACACTGTAAAGAATTTCATTCCATAAAGCATATTTTGTCTTCATTTTTCATATTCCTCGGAATAGAACATATGGTGATCTGTTTAACTCTACCCCACAGGGTTACCCCAGTGCTATATACCAAGTGGCCTTCTATTTTTACTGTTGAATTCATGTTCTTTCCTTATCCTAAATATTTCACTTTTCTGCTTAGAATGTTAAAAATACCTGAAGCTGCAAGCCTGGCCTATTTACTACAGGATTCATGACTCATGCACGCTACTGAAATCTTGAAATATCACAGAGGTATTATTCACAGGGTGTCCAGCAAAAAGAACGGTGAAACCTGCTCTTCAAGGATCAGGAGTCAAACGCGTTAGTATAACTGATTGTGGAGCTTTATTTTTCAGGGGGAAAAGCACAGGAACGTTTCCTTTGCTTTGGATTAGTAGGACAACCTTTACTTTGCACAGAGTTTAAGACTGACTCTTTTGGGAGAGGAGGGGACACAAAAGTTACCAGTATCAGAATGTCCAGTTAGCCTTGTAATTTTGGTGCTATATTTCAGAAATGCTGATTGTTTCTCCAGATTCTGTTCCTGCTCCCCTCCTCCTCCGGACTTTGGTGACATATAAAAAGCTGACACCATGTCTTAAATATCTCAGAGATTTTGTCTCCAGTCTTTCTGATGGAATTTCAGTATGGAAGGTAGCAATGGGATATCCAGACTTCCACTTTATGATGTAGCTATTATTGATGGATCAACCCAGTGAATCAGAATTGGAGGATGGTCAAAGGTGACTTACCAATGCAGGAACAACATAGATTTTTTCTAAAAACTGATCTCTCTTAACTCTGGGTTTCCAAATGAATCCATTTAGATTCATTTTATCCTGGGGCTCAGTATGATAAATTAAAATCTGTTCTGCATCATATTATCCTTTATCTTGGTAGCAAAAATAGCCTATTGAGGTTTTTGGAAAGCATTGATTGGCAGATTCGCGTGTCATTGTGCAGCACAGCATAAGTGAAAAACTTCTCAAAAAAGCTTTAGTCAAGCCTTAAACAATGGGCTAAAAGAAAGCAATGTAGTTTTGTTTTTGTTTTTTCTTTGTTTGTTTTATTTTGTTTTTAAAAAGTGTTACTTTAACAATTAGATTGAGATTCAGGGCTTGTACCTGAAACTGTGAGAACATTTTCTAGCTGGTATTACCTACTAGAAGCACAGATTTGTCCTCATATCCATGAGTTATTACTAGGTAGAATACTAAGTAATACATTTCAAAAAGAAAAGGAGTACTTGTGGCACCTTAGAGACTAACCAATTTATTACAGCTCAGAGCTGTAGCTCACGTAAGCTTATGCTCAGATATATTGGTTAGTCTCTAAGGTGTCACAAGTACTCCTTTTCTTTTTGCGACTACAGACTAACACAGCTGCTACTCTAATACATTTCAGTGAGTTATCACTAGGTACAATAGACAAGTTGTGGGAGGAGGAAGGATGGTCCAGTTGTTGGGGCACTCAGGTAGATCTTGGAAGACCTGGGTTCAATTCTCTGCTCACCCACAGAGCCCCTGTGTGACTGTAGCCAAGTCACCATCACTTTCTATGCTTTAGTTCCCTGCCCCTTGCAGGGGGAAAAAATTATAATAGTTCTTTCCTACCTGCAAGAGTTGTGGTGAAGATAAATACATTAAATATTGTGACATGCTCAGATGTTATGGTGATGGGGCCCATATAAGCACCTTTGAGGTGCGTCTTTGTACTCTTTGACTATTGGGTTAAAGAGTAATAGGGGAAAATAGGCCTAGAATTTCAACCTTATGACCTGGTACTTCAAACTTCCCCACATGGATCCCTGCCACTATATGGAACCCACTGAAGTCAGTTGAACTCCCCACTGGAATCTTCTCACATGGAACAGCCAGGGCCAGCCTTAGGGGTGGGCAATCAGGGCAGTGGTCCTGGGAGCCACATCAATATGTAGGGGGGATGCATCTAGTCAGGAGGAGATTTTTTGGCTCAGCTGTTTTGTTTTTTGCCCCACCCAGGGAGGCAGAACACCTAGGGCCAGCCCTGGAAACACCTTGCCGGATAGGGGTCTTAGGTGAACATCAGCCACCTGAATCCTATTGGGTATATTGGGTATTGGCAAAAAAAAACAAAACCCAACCTGTGTCATCAAGGCTCAGAACCCAGATCTACAGGCTTTGGCTCAAGGGAGCCATGCTATGGCACTAAAAATAGCTGTGGAGATGTTCTGGCTCAGGCTGGTGCATGCGCTCTCAGACCCATCCCCCTTCAGAGCCCAAGGTCCAGCTTGAGCAGGAATGTCTGTACCACTAATTTTAGTGCCACAGCACGAGTCCCATGAGCCTGAGTCTGTAAACCCAGGCTCTGAGACTTGCTGCCGTGGGATCTGGTTTTTTGTTTTGCATTGTAGACATACCTATTTCATCACCTTAAAAGTAGCTTGATTTTCAAAGGTGGTGGCAACCTGCAGCTTCCATTGACTTTATTGGAGTTCAGCATTTCAACTGATTTTTCTCAATGTGCCTGTACGCAGATTTAGGTTCCTGACTTTTAAGATGAAAATTGTGACCATAATATAAAAACAATTTCAGTATTTCCAGGTGAAACCTCTGTTTTAAAAGTAAAATGTTTGGGGTGCTTAATTAATGCAAAAAGATGGCCTGGATTTGTGCAGTTATCTAAATTTTTCCTAGACTCAGGGATGTGTGTCCTCAGTTGCATCCTCACTGCTTGTTGTGCTGCTTTGTTCAGAGCCATAGACCTGACGGCACTAGCTGGACAGAAAACCATGAAATTTCTATACCATATGCCAGAATGGCTAGAAGCTCCAGAGCTGCGGGGTCATACATACTTTCATTTCAGGAGTGCCAGGTGTTGATGAGGATGTAGAATTTGGGCAGGAACACTCAGGAACACTTCCCACTCAGCCTCCTGCGTGTCCCATTCTTCCTTCTCCCACAACTTAGCTTTTGTACGTACCTAGGTTTCAGAGAGGTAGCTGTGTTAGTCTGGATCAGCAAAAACAACAAGGAGTCCTTGTGGCACCTTAGAGACTAACAAATTTATTTGGGCATAAGCTGTTCTATTCTGTTCTGTGTAGGATCTCAATACTGTGCTCATCACCATAGAATCTAATCAATCAGGGCCTAAAAGATGTACATTTGGGAAGCCGAAATTAGTCTTTACCCTAAACATAAATAAATAAATAACTACAGCATCTAGTTAAGCTGGCTGAAAAATGGTCAACTTTTTTGCAGGGCTGGGGAAGGGGGGAAATTGTTTGTTTTGGGGGGTTTCTGTGGGGAAAATAAAAGCTGAAATTTTACCATTTTCCACAATTTCAGCTAGATAAGAAAACTCACACTCCATAGTAATTTTTAAAATTCCAAAACAACAGGACAGAAAATAGGTTTATCTCAAAATTCCCAGGTAGCTCCACAAAACGGATACTTGTACCTCTGCTCATAAAAGGGGCAGGTGCGGTGTGTGAACTTCAAGGAAAACTTGGCAAGATCATTATGTCAAGTGGTCTGATAGATAAAGGCCCAAACCTGGAATTAGCAGACCCACCTTCTATTATTGGCTTTGCCACAAAGTTGCTGACCTTGGGCAAGTCATTTAACCTCTTTGTGCCCTTTTATCCCCCATCTGTAGGACGAGGATATTGAGATTTACATTCCCTTTTAAAGTGCTTTTAGATCTATGGATGAACAGCACTAAGCAACCCCAAACTCCCAATTAAATTACATGGAGAGAAGGACCCAGGTCAATCCAGTAGCAAGGTTCATTTAGACGCCTCTTATATATCTCTGGTCTTCCATGGAAACCCCTTTATTGTGCTAGTATCCACAGAACACTCCAATCTATAGAAGTAGGCTCTCTGGGACAAAATTGAGGCACATACATGGGATAAAATGTGAGAATCTTACACTGTTTCTAGACCTGTTCTCTGCATAAGTAAAGGACTTTAGACTAAATAGCATGCAATCCAGTACTTTAGCGAGCCCAAAATTCTTTCTCTCAGTTATACACACATATGCCTTACAATTGGCAGGGATCTAGTGAAAACTCTGTGCCATGCCACTGATTCAATACCTTACATGAAAGAAGTGACTAAATTAAACTGGGAAGCTGAGCTCTTGCAAGGTAAAGCCAAATGTGGGCACAAAACAGAGTATTTGTACCTTTTACTACTTGATTTATGCCCACATTTGGGTTGTTAGATGTAAAAGTACTGAGATTTGTGCCTTTACTCAAGTGCAGGAAGAAACATGCAAGTGCAAATTCTGTGGGTGCAAAGTTTATCCACAAAAAAAGAGTCCCGTGTTTTGAAAACTTGGCCTGGTATATACAGTCTTTCTTGATGAATTTGAATCTCAAAATTGCTTGGTTTTTTTTGTGTTCTAGCAGGTAAATATAAGAAAATCTAGCAATTTCCTTTCATGTCAGTGGCTATCTGAGTCACGCAAAGGTTGTGTCATTTGGGGGGTGGGTGGGTTAAGGAAAAATACATGAAAATTTGCGCTGCATGTGGGTATGAAGTAGAGTATATTGCACAAAAGCTGGTTTTGTTTTGAAAATTTCCAGGACCAATGCAGTCCGGAAACTGTGATCCTTGAACAGCTCAGAGATCAGAAGTAATAAGAAGCCTCTGAATTATCTTTTGTCTGTTCACAAAGCTTGAATTATCTTTTGTCTGTTCACAAAGCTTTAACTTAATCTGACTGACTGCCTATGGTATAGCTGGTACTTGACAAGATGCAACACCAAATATCAGATGCATATCTGGATTATGCTGTATACAGGGAGCAGTCATGAAGCATGTATAGAACAAAGGAAGGAGAACAGAAGCCCAAGAGCTGCAGTTTGCCAAGTGTTTTTGATGGTTTCCCATTATGACAAAAAACAGTTCTTTAAAAGTTCCCCTTTTAGGAACAGAAATGGTTTTTGCAGCCAGGTCAGTGCACTCCCTGCCCTCTACAGTCTTGCACTGGATCCATCAGGTAGATGTGAAATGGTGACAATTATTTTTTGCTCCGTTTCCCCAGACAACTCAAGAGTGTTACTGGAAGTTGAGTCTTCTCTTATATGAATCTATTGAAGTGAGTGGAATCACACCAGTTTAAAAGTGCTGTGAGAGGAGACTAAGGTCCTCTCTGTCACTGCACCATGTTCTTCAGTATTTTTACATTTGATACCGCATGTAATATGGCATTTTGGGATGCTTCCATAAATATTACCTCTTAACTTTACATCAATCACCTTTATTTGCAGGGAGAGGGGGGAATTTCAGCTAGGAATGGGCAGGCTGGTTTTGGTATCATCCAAAGGGCCCTCAATTGAAGCTGTCTTCTTATTTTTGATTGACAGATGGTGATAATACATTTGTTATCTACAATATTTATTATTTAATGTGTGTGTATTTATTATATGAATAATTTTTTGATTAGCTCAAGTATGTGAGCACCACTCAGGATGGGCGTGCAATGTCCAGCCAGCATACTACCTACCTACAGAGGTAATAGACAAAAAAACATATGGGCCAAAGAAATAGATATAAGGGTCAGAAAACTTTCATGTCTGCAGAAAGACCTTATTTTTTAAAGGTCTACATATAAAGAAGCATTTATCATTTGAACCAGTTTGTTCAACATCAATGGGTGTTTCACACCTAATCTTCTAACCACAAAGTCTCTGTGACAGAATGTCAGGCTTTATGATCCTATGTGGAGGTACAGAGTTATTCTGCAGACTTCTCCATGTAGCTAGATCAGATGCATCTCATTAGTTCCTACTCAGCAAGATAACACCCTGAATATCTGTCTAAGGTAAGAGTAAGAGCTAGAGGGAGGGACAAGTCCAGCAGTGGAATTCATGCTTCAGGGTTACAGTAGGGTCAGGCAGAGTTTTCCCCTGCTTCCTCAGTGTATTTTGGGAGGGTTTTTTTTTTTATCTCCTTCCTCTGAAGCGTTAGGGGTGGCCATGGTTTGAGATAGGACATTGGACAGGGAGGGCCAGGGCCTGGAGGCAGCATTGACCATTGTGTCTCTTAGGTGCTGGCTGGCTGGCTGGTACTGACTCAGGGTCTAACTAATCACCATGTGTGGAGTGAGGAAGGAATTGTCCCCAGGTCAGACTGGCAAGTGACCGTGGGAGTTTTTCGCCTTTCTCAGCAGCATGTGGGTGCGGATCACTTGTAGAATTAACTGGGTATATCTCATTTAAACATTTCTCTGCCATTGTGGGAGCCTTGAGCACTGGTGCACCTCGGTCCCTTCTAGTCTCTGCCTGTGGCAGAGGAAAATGTCTAGCCTCCTGGGGGCTGTAATACGTTGGTCTAACTTTGGTAGTTGGGTTCAGTGTGTGGGTATTGGATGGTGTTGGTGGCTTGTGATTTACGAGAGGTCAGACTAGGTGATCTTGTGATCCCTTCTGGCCTTCACCTATCACTTTATGAGTTGCTGTGGATTTTCACCAGTGGGTTTACACTGAGATCAGAATGTAGTTTTTTCTTTGTCAGAGTGGATAACAACAGACACAAGGTGAAAAAAAATTTAAAGTATTTTTAATTGTTTTCCTGACTGCCATCTTTTACTATATTTTCTACCAAAACATTCCTTGTCATTAAACATTTTTTTAACTAAAAAAATATTCTTCACTAAAATTCTGTTATTGTGTAAAAACTTGTCAAACAGTTCTAGAATTTTCTAAACGCATAATTTCTTGGGGTTCTCCATTCAAGAATTTGGTCTGCTGTATTCGACAGAAATGTTGACATATCAATACATTTCAGTCTTAAGTTTGCTGCTTTTGTGAGTAATAGGGATAACTGGAATTTAAACAAACTGCAATGCATCAGGGAACTGTATTGATAATAGATACAAGAAGGCCTTTCATTACTAGGCCAGTGGATCAAATCTCACCTCACGAAGTCTGGTGAAATAATTTGAGGATCTCAGTCCAGGTCTCAGTTGATTGGTATCCTTCTTACATGAAAAACCCACTCATAGAATCATAGAAGATTAGGGTTGGAAGAGACCTCAGAAGGTCATCTAGTCCAACCCCCTGCTCAAAGCAGAACCAACCCAACTAAATCATCCCAGCCAGGGCTTTGTCAAGCCTGACCTTAAAAACCTCTAAGGATGGAGATTCCATCACCTCCCTAGGTAACCCATTCCAGTATTTCACCACCCTCCTAGTGAAATAGTTTTTCCTAATATCCAACCTAGACCTCACCCACTGCAACTTGAGACCATTGCTCCTTGTTCTGTCATCTGCCATCACTGAGACCAGCCTAGTTCCATCCTCTTTGGAACCCCTCTTCAGGTCATTGGAGGCTGCTATCAAATCCTCCCTCATTCGTTTCTTCTGCAGACTAAATAAGCCCAGTTCCCCCAGCCTCTCCTTGTAAGTCATGTGCCCCAGCCCCCTAATATTTGTATTGCCCTCCGCCGGACTCTCCTCAATTTGTACGCATCCTTTCTGTAGTGGGGGGCCCAAAACTGGATGCAATACTCCAGATGAGGCCTCACCAGTGCCAAATAGAGGGGAATTAGCACTTCCCTCAATCTGCTGGCAATGCTCCTACTAATGCAGCCCAATATGCCGTTAGCCTTCTTGGCAACTGTTGACTCATATCCAGCTTCTCATCCACTGTAATCCCCAGGTCCTTTTCTGCAGAACTGCTGCTTAGCCAGTCGGTCCCCAGCCTGTAGCAGTGCCTGGGATTCTTCTGTCCTAAATGCAGACTGCACTTATCTTTGTTGAACCTTATCCAATTTCTTTTGGCCCAATCCTCCGATTCGTCTAGGTCGCTCTGGATCCTATCCCTACCCTCCAGTTTATCTACCTCTCCCACAGTTTAGTGTCATCCGCGAACTTGCTGAGGGCGCAGTCCATCCCATCATCCAGATTATTAACGAAGATGCTGAACAAAACCAGCCCCAGGACCAACGTCTGAGGCACTCCACTTGATACCAGCTGCCAACTAGACATTGAGTCATTGGCCAGTGTAAAAAACTCCTCAAGACACTGTGGATGCAAGAACAGGTTGGATACAACATTAAAAGGAATTATTATTTTAAAACATATATATACAGGTAGTGGCTCTTGCAGTACCTGGGGTTTGACTTGGGGGACCTAAGTAAGACCAAAGTAAGTTAATATTTAGCAACAGTTACTACTTATTTCTTTTTCTAAGTGTGGGGCAGGGGTAACTGTACTAATTTCAGATGCTACTGTGTTAATTAGCTAATGCTAATATAATAATAACAGTATTCCCTAATCTGCAGGTTTCATTGCAGACTTAATCTGGCTCAAATAAATACTTAAAGTAGCTAATGCTCTTTAGTGTAAGAATGAGTTTTAAAAGACTTTTCTTTGAAGGGGTAGTGCCCCCACCACACTCCCTTGACACAGCACACATTCCGTTGTTGTCCAAAATGTACCTCCATCCTGGGATTATAGTCAATTTAAATAACAAAATGTAAGACGCAAACTAAATTTTCTTTTGTGTGTGGCTTGTTCCTAGGATTCCTACTTGAAAAGTCCTGGGTTTAATTCCTTCTTGTCCTTCAGACACATGGGTACAGATAGACTTTTCCATACCCTGATTTGAAACTAATGTGTCTCACCTGGTCTGGCTTGCAGCATAAGAGTCAGAAGAATATCTCTGCCTTTCCTTGCAGGGTCCTAAATCCTGACCTTATACCACAGGTCTGCTGTAAACTCATTGGAGAATATAAGACTGTTTTTAGCCAGAATTATCAGGAAACCTTATTAATTAATAAAGCAAAATTGTTTCATAGTTGAGAATCTTTGAGGAGGGTGGCAAGTGGCAAAATATAAAATGGTCAGATGAGGGTTAGGTGAGAGGGAGAAGTGCGCAAAACATTCCTTGCAAGAATTAGAATTCCAAGGGCCTCCAACCTATTTAAAATGGGTCATCACTCATCAGCACCATCATCATTATCTGCTCGATCAGGAGAAGAAGGAGGAGGGAGGGATAATCAGCAAGGGATGCTCAGCTTGTTATCACTGAGCTCTTCATTTTGGGGCTAAAACTGCAGGACTCTTTCTGGAGATAATTCATATTTTATCATTAAAACTGCTGATCAGAACCCTGTTAATATGTGCACATCACTAACACACATACACACACACACACACAAAAGCTAACACGATAAAATTGTAATGCTTCTATTAAATTACTTAAACTAGTTTACCCACCTCGGCATTATTCCCATCCCCACTCCCTCCTCTGCCATCACAGATGCTGCTTGTACATGGCACACAAAATCTATAAACTCTTTCCAGGAATACAAAAGCATTCTCTATGATGTTGATAAGAAACAGGACAGTCACTCTCCCCTGACATATTTGTTCTTTAAAAACAAATCAATGGTGCAGGGATTTGGCACCTGAATGCAGAACAACGGCTTGATGAGGCAAAGATTGTCTTCATTAAGGACATTAATATTCATAGAGAGTAGAAAATCTGACACAAGAGAGGACTCACTAACCTTTTCTCATATTAGATTTTTACTTCTTAACACAATTACAGTCCGGCAATGACTTAATTAATGCTGCTTTTCGTCAGGCTGCTTTAAAGAGCTGTCAATTTGGTCCTGCAGAGGCTGTCAGTGAAAGAGAAAGACAGTCATCTTGGCTAAAAAGACACAGGAAGAAATTCAAACACTTAATAACATTCAAAGTGCTATGCAAAGTCACACATCAGCCTGTATTAAGGCGAGTTTTTGTCTTTCTTCTCTTCCTACTTATGCTAATATTTTACAGGTAAAATAGGGGCAGTTACCATGCTCCGGCTCTCAAATACAGGGCAGAAAATGGAGGAAAGTCACCCAAACCATTGTCTCTTCCTGTCAGATGCTAGGTATATCTCAAACAAGCTGTGAGAATGAAGAAGAACAAATAGAACCAGACTCAATATACATCTTAAACGTTTGGTATTTCCGATCCAGGTAGACCCATAAGTGAGTGGATCTGCTGGGATGTTGCTACCATTTCCAGCACTGTCCTGGAGCCTTAAATATCTGCATGTCCAGCCAAAGTAAGGGAGTGTCTTTCTGGTGGGATTTGTTCAACCAAAACTCCACGATATTCAAGGGAATTCACCCAACAGACCAGGAAATTTTTTGAAGCGCAGGTGGAATTTTAAGGTTACCAGGCCTGTAATTTTAGAATATATTTTTCTAGTGATTTTATATTTATGTGTTTAGTTAGTTAAGAAAAAATACTTCATTTCTCTGCAATCCTGCCACTGGCCAGAGAGCTGAGAGTGGCCTGAACTTCAGATCTTTTGCTAAATTCAGATGCTGATCTGAATCCAGATTTCATACCTCATGCTTATTTTTCTTACACAGTGATGTCTTTCCTAATTTTCACTTTAAACACTAGCAGAAGAAATTCACCCTTAACTGTTGCTATGTAAGTGATTTTTAAAATGTCATTTTCTGGGGAACCAGATGTTTCAGAGAATCTGTCTTTCTAATTGTATGACTCCATGATTATAGTAGCTGAATGCTTCATGAACATTGATGAATTTAACCTCACAATGTCTCTGTAAGGTTGGGAAGTATTATTTACCCCATTTTACAGATAGGGAATGGAGGCACAAAGAGATTAAGTAATGATGAAAGATATACAGAAAATTATAGCAAAATCAGGAACTGAAGTCCATTCTCCAGAATCCCATGATATTGTCTCAACCATAAGATTATTGTTCTTCAGATGGACTTCACCATTAGATCACTACAGCTCTGAATGGTATCGACAGAAAGTCACAGGCATCAAATGGTTGATGACTGATCTACAAGATATGACTGAGTAGTCTCAGTCCAGTTTCCAAGCGACAAGCCAGCACACAGATGGCATCATTCTTGGCAGACTCAGAAGAGAGGCCAAGGCATGAATGATCATGGAAAATGAAGAAACACTTGCTTCTTGAGTTGGTCATGAATACTGGTGGAAGTATGTGGAGGAATATCATATCTATGTAACAAAGTATATTGATCATGCAACTTTGACTGTCTCACCTGTGTTCTTCCCACTACCCATATCCAGCAGGAGCTCTTCTGATATATCAAATTTCTGCACAGCTTCCACCAGCTCTCATTTAAAACAAAACAAAAAGTGCCAGGCAAATATCTCCTTTCCCCCCAAATATGGAATTTTTCTCCCCCAATTAGGCTAGTTTAAGATTTGATGCCCAACCCTGCCTATATACAGTTCTGACTACATCCCTTCCCATTCCAGATTGCATAATACCTCCGCTATTTCAATTACATATATGGACAATTCACATTGGGATTTTAATGCATTCTTATCTCCAAATTAGCAAGTGGAAACTAAGAGGTGGAACCAGAACTATGAGTGCAACCAGCTCTCTGCTGACTACCAGTTCTTTGGACCACTAACCACACTTTACAACCTCTGGCATAAAGAATTTATTAGCACATGTTTGGGGTAATTTACATAATTTGACTGTATCGTTGCCTCATGAAAGTAATGTGGTCAATCCATCTTGGAGCCACTCTGCTCATTTAATGCTCTTTATTTTTTTTAAATTCATTTTTGGGAAATGTTTTAAGTGGATAACATAAGTAAAAAGAATAGGAGAGTAAGCACGCTGTGCTAAAATGAATAATAAAATAAATAAAATAGTGTACAAGAGTGTACAAATATCAGATTTTACAACAACAGTAATGAATGTTTTCAGAAGCTGATTTAGGCATTGCAGTGTGACGTTGTTTATCTGAAGTGTTCAGATAGTCCAACTTTGAGGGCCATAGAAATGCCATGTAGATAGGTTTTGTGCAGAAATCTCAGAAGTGACTTTGACTTTGAAACTTCAGTGGATGTAATGCTCCGTAAAAAGTAGTGCTTTTTTAAAAAATGTCAACCTTTAATATTGGGTTTGATTTTAATAAACTTGTAAGTACTTGAACATCACACTGACCAGGCATAGCAGAAGATAGATCTGTGTGCAACCTTAATGTAGTGACCTCTGAGTGCTTAACTGCAACACCAAATCCTGTCTCAAGGGCAAAACTCCCATTGACTTCAATCTGAATGAGATTTCACTGAAATATATGCAAGGAGTAATAAGGCTACAGAAATGATGGAGCCTTTTTAAAAAAAACAAAGATCCACACTCCAGTCTCTACTCCATTATACCAATATTAAATCAGTGTAACTCTATTTTCTTCAGTGTGTTTACCAACGTATAAAACCAACGTAATAAAGAGGAGAATCAGGTCCACAGTACTGAATTCATTTCTAGTGGTTTCTTTGGTATGTGCTAATTTGTACAAATAAACAGTGTGAAACAAAATCCAAATAAGTGGTATTTACAAGTCTCTTCTGTTTATGAACAATCCCCCTTACACAGAGGTTGTATGGTCCTATACATGTTGGTCCATGGAAGATTTGTGTTAATAACAAGCAACCTTGTTATCAAAGCCTTCAAGTGATAGGATATATTATATATATGGCTGCCCCCTGTTCAGCATACCCTTCTGGAACAGAGAGAGATAAAAATGAACTTTGCCAAACAAACTTCTGCTAACACTCACATATACTGCTTGTTAATATTATTATTATCTTGTTTAAAATGTGACTCCATTATTCTTGATCCTACATAGCATATGTTACATTTTAATCATTAGGTTCTGGCACAAGGTAAACAACACTATTCTAAACTTCTTAGTAATATTAGCCCATAAAATCTTTCAGCTCCGAAACGCTACTAATATTTCTCAGTCACATGATCTCATGCTCAGTTAATTATTTCTGCTCAGTTCTATTCCCTATTCTTCCATGGGTTTACTGTGTGACCAAGGGCAAGTAATTTCACCTCTCTGTATTTCAGTTTCCATATCAGTAAAATAGAGATAATAATACATACCCTAATTGCTACAGGACTTTAAGATGTCTGGATGAAAAGCGCTATGTAAGTGCTAAGGAGTGAACACAGAAATATTTATTTGTGTGAGTCAATGCCCTGTTTTGGAGATTCAGCGGGTATGCAGTCTTCAGACATGGCTCACTCCAGACATGGGCCTTTGGAAATGTGGCTGATAAACTGATTATGCTTTTTACTTGCTGAATTCTCAGTAATGTTCATCAGTACAACTGGTTGAAAAATTGAACAAAAAATATGAAACATTTTGACAAATTTTTCTTTCTGGTTTTACCTGAATTCCATTTATGTCAAACTTTTCTGACTATCTCACCTGTCATTCATAGGTATTTGTATGGCTTTCAGAGAAATGATAGAGAAGCTTTTAGAAAGATATAAAATGAAACAACAAAACTATTTACATCAACCAAAATAAAATTTTACTTCTACAGCTTAGTGTAAAAAAAAATCTAATATGCTCTTGGAAAACAGACCACTGCATTTAAATTAGGCCAGGCCCTTTAAATGTCTGTTTCCTATGTATACAAATGAGATCACACCTCTAAATAGTTTGTCTTTTCCAGTCCAGAAGCTTCAAGAAAACACAGTGAAAACCCAAGATCTGTGAAGGTACCTTGTGTACTCACTTTACCCTGGGGAAACTTGTTTGTTTTGCAGAACAGAGGTCTAAAAGACTAGGACTGAAGTGAGCTACTCAGTCTTACCATGTTTGTAGAATTATCTTGTTGACAAGTAGAGAAGTATACATTTGAATCCATTAGCTATAAAAGGATCCATAAACATTTGAATAATGGCCTTTTACTTTTTTCACCAGTCTATCAAACACATCATGTCTTCTTTTTTTTTTTTCAACAATTTTCCCACAGATAAGATAAAAAAGATCTGGATGGAGCTGCACTAAATTTAAAGATTTTAAATATTTCTGTAATTTCATACTGGAAACAATTGTTGGGTTTTGTTTTTGTTTGTTTTTTTTTTTTGTGGGGGGGGTGCTTTGTTTTGTTTTTTCCTGGATTCTGTGCTCATATCTCTGCCATAGCCATTCGCCAGTAGGAAAAAGTAAACATATCATAATCAATGAAAATTTCCTCCACTCAAATTGCTTCATTAAATGTTAAAGTAAAAACCACCACACAAATGAATTTGGTATTGAAGGAAGTGAAGCCCTTCATATGGTCCAACGGGAGTTGCATTGGGCCATTGAGGAGCATCAGAGTAATAAGGAACGAATAAAAAGAAAAGCAGAAAACATGGGTCAAATTTTCAGCAGCAATTGTGTGTCTAATTTCAGTACAGATACCTACCTGTAATAAGATATGACCTTGTCATATGAATGCAACTACGGAGAATGTGCATGCAATACCATTAAGTGTGTGCTTAATCTGTCCAAGCATCATTCCGTAACTCTAACCCTGTATGTTATGTTGGCCTAGACCTGAGGTGTATTCAGCTCCTGCTTAAATCAACAGAAATTTTAAGTGAACATTGATTGCAGGATCAAGAACATACAACATATTTAGAATGGTGTCTAAATAGAGGGCCAGATAATCACCTAGAATAAATCAGCATAGCTACATTGAAGTCACTGGATTTACACCAGCTGAACATCTGGCCCACAATGTTTTAGGACATTTTCCATGACATATCTGCTGCTCTTCAAGGATGGTTATTCAGGATCTTATCCAATATTCATTGAATTCAGTGGAAACACTCCCATTGACTTCAGTAGACAATAGATCGGGCTATTAAACTGGGAGCCACCATACATTGGTAGAGGAAAGTCTTACTTCAAGCATAAATCTCAAAAGACATGTTAAGGAGTACATCTGAAAGTCATCCTGAACTGAATCCTGGAATGGCTCCTCATTGTATCATGGTCACATTATAACTGAATCATATATAGTTTCTTATTGTAGTTGCAGCACTAGGTAGTTCATATTCTAAAACACAGTATGAAACAATAATTATTTTATTAATTGGTTTTGAAAATGGAAATCCATATATTTTCTGTATATGACAACAAACAACATTCTCAAACTGAAATAGGGGATTCTTGTCACAGATGGGGTGGGGGGTGAGGGGGGAATCTAAGTCATTTCCCTTCCACTCTATACCACAAATAGTTTGTGGCTGAGCCAAATGTAATAAGGTTTGACTCATTTGTAGGAATTAGCATGACTGAAAAGTATGCCAGATTTCAAAACAATTTCTAACAGTTTCTGTGATACTGTGTAAGCAACTGAAAATTGGCATGTTGTGTTGTGCACAAGTCAGCCAACTTCTGTCACTGAATAAATAGATTTTCTAGCAGGAGAAAGAGAGAGTTTTCTAAATGAAATATTAGGAAAAAATACTGAAGCTTTTATTAGCTATTTTAAGTGGAAATGAACCTAACCCCAAAAGCTTGTATCCTCACACCTGGAACTTTCAAGAAGTTTCTATCTGGTTCCAAAATGCAAGATGTGGGCACATCTCTAAATTTAAAGTATAAATTAAGTGTGTGTGTGTGTGTATACACATTGCAGTATGTATGTCATGTACACATGGAGATATGTTTTCTTTCTTGGATATGGCTGAACTCTCTAATCTATATCTGAATGTGTTAATTTTTCTAAGACTAATTTTTCATGTAAACTATCAATTCCAGGATCCCAAGATCAAGGACCAGAATCTAGGTTATGGGCTAGTTAGTTATATCTTCATCTACTATATAAATTAAATGATTGTGACATTTGTGTATGTGGACAGAAGGTTTGATTCTTCATTTTCTTCCACCTGGGGTAGTAATCTGTGTAAAAGGAGCACAAATAGGCTGCGGAACCATACTGGTTTGTTAGTATTGGCACCTATTTGCTTTGTGCAGGTGAAAATGATTATACAAAATACACTGGAGAATCAGGCCCAGTGATTACAGAATGAGCGTAAGATGCCACATCTGGCATGAGTGACAGGAGATTTCTGATTTGGTAGAATTTTACACATACTTTGCACTCCCTTCATACAGTTGTGATTCAGAAATGCAGATATTGTCTGTAATGAAAGACTCTGGACCAGATCCTCATGGAATGATGCCTATTTGCATCTTCCAAGGATTTAGCCTGATATCTAGAGATCATAAGAGTCAAGAGAGTGAATATTGAGCAATTGAGAGGGGAAGGAAGTTTTAGTTAAAATGTTTCAAACTCTTTGTTTTGCCTGCTTGGTTTTTGGTAACCTCTAATCCATTTCAATGGCTAATTTCAAATAAATAGCTCAGGACTATCCATCTCTATTTGAAACTTTCTCCAACTCCTTCCATGTTGCCCACTCCACCTGAAAACCTTCTCCCTAAGCCAGGTCACCATGACTCCATCTTCTCCTGGTAGATCCCCCAAACAAAACAAAACACAAATGGTGGGGCCAACAATGCACAGAAAACATCATGGTTCTGTTGCACTGTTTTTTTTCTAGATTCCAACTTTTGTCTGCACATTCCCTAGATGGTAAACTTTTTAGGCCAGGGACCTTGGGAAGGATTTGAAAAGCGTTCAGCATTGATCTAGCTGGTCCCATTGAAACCCAGGGTAGAACTCCCACTGACTTAGTCTGTTTGAAAATCTCACCTTTTCTTTGACAGGACTGTAAAATGCCTGGTACGCTGTTGTCTCTATATAAATGAGAGATAAATAATAAACATCTCCCAGGGCATCCAAAGCTACACATATAAATCCATATTAAATCCAAGGTTCATAATTTATTTTGTTTTATTGGCTGTGGAGAGTTCTTCCAGTTTGGAAAATCTTGACTCCGTGCAAAGCAGTTTCCTTTAGGAAGTGCTTAAGCAACAGCAGTCAGTAGTTCAGCTCATTTTAGACTGGGGCATGCTGGAAACACAATGGGAGAGAGAGTGAAGTTCTGGTATTTTGAGTTTGTCAATAACAATCAAAATCCTTTTTCTTTTTTCCCCAAAATCATTTTGTATCCATAACAACCCTAATTCAGCTTGGCCTTGCAGGAAAGAGAAGTGGCATCCCACTCATTAATGCTTTGCAGTGCTCTGTTCCCTGGCTTAGGTGGGAGCAGCTTTAAATCGTTGGGGGGAAAGGGAGGAAATAAAAGAGATAAAACAAGCTTTTTGAACCCTGTAATGTAAATTTGCAGACAATTATTCATTATGAACTGCCTGCAGCATCACACCTCTCTCACCTTTTGCTGGAATGTCTGAATATTAGGGTAAACAACACAATGCTGTCTTATCATAATGCGGTCTGTTTCACTGCAGCAAGAACTTGTCAGAAACAGATTGTGATGTTGACTTCTCAATAGGGGGAAAAAAGGGCCTAAATTAGACTTCTATAAAAAGAATATTGCATATTTATTTCCACAATAACACCAAGGAAAAGCGTTAGTCAAGAAGCAAGCAATTGGGTGAATAAATAAGCTTGTCTTTGTTCTCATCAATTAAGTTATTACATCAGTTGGAAAACCAGTGAATTATAATACAGATGTTTAATGAAACACTGCTGTGCCTATAAGTCAAACTCCTATTTTGTGGTGTGATTTTGGCTGCATAGTTTTGTGTGTGTTAAACCGTATTTATTAGCTGATACCCATTATTATTTTGAGCAAGGTATAATTCAGTTGTCAGGCTCCAGCTCTGGGAAGGAGATTTAATCAGTGAGAGCCCGCTTTGCTGCTGAGCATAAAACAATGTGGGTTTCATGAAGCAATCACACCAGTGTGAAAAAATGGGATTAATTAGTATTGTACAAGAACAGGCAGCATGCTCATTAAAACCTTGTGAGCTGCCTCTTGATAAACTGCCACTTGATAGGGCCGCATTAATGTGACAAGGCAAAGACTTTATTTCCAAATCCTTTCTGATTATATCTCACTTTTAAGTTACCTGAATTGACTCTCCAAGGCTTTTGGAATACAAAGATCAAAATTGCAGCAAGAGATCCCCAAGACACCTGGACAAAGGAACCATGCTCAGATAGCAAGGCTTCAAACGACAACTTTTCTCTTTAACTCCCATTCAAACAGAAATCAATAGCTGTACAATGAAGCCGCTCCAAAGGTGGTAAATTTGCATTTACACTCAGCAGGTTGGGCTGAAACTAATTTGACGATTGGCAACTGCCTTAATGAATCCCATATACAAATTCTCTGTGTAACTGTTTACCAAATGCGTCCTATGTTTATAGATATATAAAGTCTTATGAATATTCCTATGGTTTCTAATATGCTTTGAGGCAAGGGGGGAAAAACAGGTAGGTATTCCTGTCTGTACATCTATTTTATGTAGTTTAGGGTTATTGCTGTCCAATGACACACATGGGTGTATATATATATATTATCCTTTCCTTTAGAAATGTTCACAAAATAAAAATGTAGATTTCTACTAGCGGATTTGTTTCTACATGACAAAACGTAATAGGAGATATGCCTGAATAACAACAGTAAATGTTGGATAGGATGTATTTTTGATCTTGTGTGTTATTTTCCTCTAGGCATAATGTTTTATTCCTTCCTGAATTTGTAGCGGTTCTGATGATTTACTTGCACACCAGTTTTTCCTTTTATTTATTTATTTATTTCTCCTAGCTCTTGTGAATTAGCAGCTATAATAAAATTAAATCTGAACTTTTAATAGTTACCCAAATCTACAGTCTATTGTGTGATGTGTAAGTGAACCAAGATGCTGACTTTTTATGTCTCTTTAGCTGACATTGTATGTAAGGGCCATTGTAATGCAATATACTTATCTGTCAGCATGTATTTGTAGGTGTGGAAAATGCCACTCAGAGAACAGAGATCTCCGATTCCCTGAAGCTTTTTCCAACTATTTTATTTTTAAGCAAAAACATCTTGTTAAATCTCAACAAAAATTAAATTAATGCTTTCGACCATAAAGTCTGAGTATTCAGTTACCAATTATAGATTGTTTGCAATCGTACTTGTGTAAATCCACTAGAAGATATGAGTGTAAAGGCATCAGACTGGAGGCAAGATACCTGAGGTGGCTAGATATGGATGAGTACAACGCTTTACAAAGTGATGGGTTGCAATATTATTAATTTAAACCCTACGATTTCATTGTTGTGATCTGGGCTGCATGATGTAATGCAAAATGACAGCCATTGAATTAATAGAAAATGGGATTCATCTCTTGAAATTTCACACAAAATAGAAGCAAGAGAGACAGACAAAATAAAGGGAGATAGATAGACAGACTGATAAATACTACTAATACCTTTAAATTTAAACTGAATGGGTGAGATAATTTTAAAGTACTAATGGTATTTATCAACAGTTTGATGGCAGAGAAATCTCTCTCTCTCTCTCTCTTTCTCTCTCTCTCTCTCTCTTTCTCTCTCTCTCTCATTGATTGCTTTGTTGAGCAAGCCAGTGAATATTTTACACTTTGTTTCTTTTATTTTAGCAAATGAACTGCCTGGAGCTAATGTAGCGTAAGTGGAAATTTCAAGCCCCGACATCCACTGCATGATCCTGTAATAGGAACTTTCTTCCCCTGCAAGCTCTGTAGCATTGTCTAACAGCAAACTCCCTGAAGCCTTTCAGGTAATCACGTGGCTGATTTATAATCCTATATCTTTGGAAGAGGTTAGCTAGGTAGTTTAAATCGTTGGTTTTCTCTAATGAACTGGGGTCAGGGAGAAAGTATTGTATTATAAAGGCTCTATTTGGTTGTTACTTATGCCCTACATACCTCACCTCCACATTTTTTACATAAGTTAAATCAAAATGCCATTTTACACAACGGTATTACTGAAAATTGCATAAAATGAGCATTCTTCCTCCTATTTATTCTGTATCTTGGGGGAAAGTGCAGCTGGAGATTCATGTTCAAGAGTGCAGAGTGACAATGGAATGAAGGAAGGTTTCTTACCCCAAAGATGGTGTTCCACAGGGCTAAATTCTGCTCGGACATATGCCTTTGAAACCCCAGTACTAATGCCTAGATAGCAGGGAGATGGGTGTATTAGTAATGTATGAGATAGATAAATAGGCTGATCTCAGAGAGGTTTCCAGAAGCTTGTCTAAAAGTTCCTGGAAGTTTGGAAAAATTGTGTGATATCCATGAACCTCATAGGCAGCTCAGTCTTGCACAAGCAGCGCTTACTCAGTAGATGACCATCTTGTTGTCCTTGATAGCAGTACAGTGATGGTACTTGTATAAAGGTACACTCCTTTTGGACAATTTTTCCCCATTGTGTTCAGGATGTTCTTCAACATCGGTCACTCAACCGGTTTTTACTCTGATACATTATTTATACATTAAAGGCAAAACTAATATTTGAATTACTTACTTTCCTATGTCCCTCAGTAGCTGCTTAATAGAGTATGAGACTCTTAATGTGCCCTGAAACGTCAATGCCAGAGAGCAACTGCCAGGGCTACTCTTTCCTTAGCGTAGTTCCATGTTTGGGAAGTAGCGGGGTAAATTATTCCTATCTTGGCCCACAGCAATTCAGATTGTCCGTTTCCTGTTACCTAAAGAGTTCTAGTAGCACAGCTTTTTTTACCACCTGGCCTGTACCTCTGCAGACAGATGGTTAAGCATTCACTGGTTTGCATTTAGAAAGACTTGTAGGACCCACTTCTTTGCCCATGATTTCCTTCCCAGCTGACTGGTAAAGCTGCAGGCAGCAGAGGAGCAGAGGGTCTGGGCTCTTTCACTGAGCACTTCAATGTATCAACTTCGAGGCAGAAGCCCAGAAATGTGGGGTATTAGATGTGCCATCATCAGAAGGATCAACCAGGGTGAGCCATATTTAAGCAGCTTTCGCTGTATCCTCATATGAATTATTGATGACGGAGACTCGCTATTTGCAAATTGTTGTATACAGTGGTGTGGTAGCCATGCCAGTCGCAGCATGTTAGAGAGACAAGGTGGGTGAGGTAATATCTTTTATTGGACCAGCTTCTGCTGGGGAGAAGGACAAGCTTTCAAGTTATGCAGAGATCTGAGGAAGAACTCAGTTGGGTACATTGCACTGCCTTATATCCCTGCACTGCTATACCATGTGAGGTCAATTTGGCGCTCTGTGAGGTAGAAATATTTCTGTAAGTCACAGAAGCCAGAAAGAACCCTCGGAGTTTTCATGTGCAGAGTCCTCAGTTTGCACATAGGGATGGCAGGGTCAATTGTCACAGCACAGACAGGTAATACGGGTCATTCATTCTATCAAAAATATGTGTAAGGACCCGTGAATAACTGGAATAAATTATGGAAGTTATCCCTGTAAAATGTATGTAATGTTAGATGTGAGGGTAACATGTTTTTAAATTGTATGCTACTAAGTACCGGTAGGGTGCTACCTAGTTCATTTCTAACCATACTAGTTAGTGATACAACACAGGAAATGATGATTCAAAATACTTAGAGAGAAACATCCTGTGGCACTTACAGGAGAGTAATACTGGGCCCTTTAGTAAATGTGGGACTGGAATTCAGCCTAGGATTGTCTAGGGGCTAGAGTAAGACATGAGCTGCCAGCACTCCTTGGTTTGGTTTCCAGCTCAGCCTGTTGTGTGGTTTTGGGTAAGTCACTTGTCTGTATGCCACAGCATGGAATCTACTCACTTACTCTTTATCATCATCGCTAAGACTGAAGATACTGAAGGATCTCATATAATTTTACTGAACCTTCAAAAGAAAAATATACTCACCCCAGGTGAATGGGCAAGTAGGATTTTGTAGAGTTGATAGATCTTATATTAGCCCTGAGCCAGTAAAATTCCACCTCTCTTTCCAGAGATTTCCTGACCACCAGAGTGAATTTCACTGAATAACTTGGATATCCTGCAATAAAACAATACTCCTTTCTTTGGAGAGCCAGACCTCTGCAGGATGGTATATTGTTGGAGCACATTCAGCTTGGGCAGGGTGATGGACTATGATTTAACATGTCTTCTCCATCTCTGTCTCCTCCAGTCTTATGAGCGTGTGCTGCGTTGGAGAACTTATTAACTCTGAAACTATGAGGATACTTCACCCATCCTCTGGTGTTTCAATCTATCTAACTAGTGAAACATGTACACGGTTGGAAGAAACTCTTCAAAACATTGCCCAGGATATACCAGTGAAAATACTTAATTGTTTGAAAGGTTTGCGGAAGGATCAATCTTGTGAGCAGCAATATCCCTCTTTCGCTCAGGATTTTTCATTCAAGCCAATGAGAGAAGAGCCAATGAGACAGGCAACCTGGAAAAGGGGAGGAACTGCTCCAAGAGCTTCCATGTGGTCTCTGTTGCTATAGAAACCATTTCTTTTGTCTGCATGTGCAGCTGCTTTATTTATAATCTGGCTTTCAGGTAAGGCAACTTGTGTCGTGACATGTGGAAAATAAAAAAGGAGGATGGGGGGGGTCAAAAATGCTTAAAAGAGGGGAAAAAACCACCACAACTAGACACGTACACAGATAAAATCCAAGCATGTAGAGTTACAAGTCTTTTCCCCCTTGCAAGAATGCAGCAATGCACTCAGCCTGCTGCATACAATGTATCTGGATATATACAAATACCCTTGTCCTATAGGTATGTATATTATCTTTGACTTCCAATTGAGCGTCTACAACCCAGGTTGATATCCTTTGAATGATGCAATCTCCCTATAAGTGTCTAAACAAAAGAAAAAAGATATTTGTTTTATTTGAACAATTGATTTTTCCTGGCTGCATCATACTAGGGGAGAGCTTTATAGTTACTCTCTTATTTTTCTTCAGTAGCAACACACATATAAAATATGAATTAGAGCTCTCATGTGCCCACTTTGAGGGACTATCCTTCTCTTTCTGTTTGTCTGAGAAAAACCTCAGTGATTGCCGTGAAGTAACTTCCAATTGCCATCTTGTGAAGTGCAAAATAATCCCTGTAGTTTATCCATTAAAACAAAATCCCTTTAAGCTTTTAGTTGAAAAGGTGCTACAGGATCCCAACCAGATAATGCAATGACTTGTAACTACTCTTAAAATAGAAGTAGATGTCACAGCTAGAACTTACCACCACATGTTGTTATTGAAGCAAAATATTTCGTAAGTTTCAAAAAAAAAGATTAGCCATTTATATGAATCTGCATTTCTATACTGACACTAGCTAGGACAAAATGACAAAAACTGTCAGCCCAAATGCTTCAGCGCAGAAGAAGATCACCAGCTGATAGAAACAGAAAGACATATTTTCTAATGTATAGTTGTACATTTGCAAGTGTTATAGGTGTTGTCCCCTTTCTCTGGGGCATCAGGTACTGGCCAGTGCCAATAAAACATGTTTTTCATAATCCAGAGTGAGTCGGCTGGAGCGGTATAATAGACACTTCTAGCCTTTTTTTAGGGAAAATATATTTTAAAAAATAGTTCAGCAGCATAACATTATCTATCTAAGGACAATGAAAGAACTCAGGGCCGTGGCTATGGACCTCCAAATGACAAACTAAGCTTGGGGTAATATTTGCACTAACAGTCAAAAATAATCGCCTGCTGATTAAGGTCTTCTCTAACAACAAAATTATATTGCAGATTTCCTTGACTCCAAGCAGAAATTCACGCTGCTGGCATTCTGAATAATGATAAGGGCCTGGTGACGCAATATATATTCTGGAACACTTTGTCCACATGTTATCGGAATGGCCACAATGAAAGAGTTATGGGAAATATATCATCGTCCCTAAACTAGAGTTTATACAGAATATTACTCTGCCATGGGATCCCTTTATCTACATTCTAGATAGCCTGACAACGACTCCCCAAATGCTTGAAACCAATTTAAAAAAGGATAGTAAGAGCTCTCTAATAGCCAAAGTTATTACTACTAAAGTGTAAATCAATGCAGTGTATATTCCAAGAAGGAAGTATGGATCTGATTGAGCTTTGTCTTAATGGAAAGAGCATTTTAGATTAATTCTACATATGTGAAGCCAGATTTTACATATTGGTGCCAGTTTCTGCAGTCAGTTGTGCCTGTGGATCTCCTGTTGACTTCAGTGGACTATGCATACATTCGTCTTTAGAGCAGAATTTGACAAATGTTCTGCATTTTTTTACCTTATATGATCATACATAATCAGTTGCCTTCCTTCCTTATTAATCTAGTCCCATTAGTTTTGTAAGCCCTATGTCAATGCCCAGCTTCAGCTGTGCTGTATGCAAAGCAAATGGATGAGGGACATAGGGGTTAGAAGGGAGGAGGACTCTTCTACAGGTACTACCTCACCCCTCCCCCACCTCTGACCCCACTGTGTGTTGCTGTTCAGGGACTCCACCACACAGGGTACACCAGCCCCTATGAGGGGTCCAATTCTGGATCTGAACCATAAACCTAATTATCCCAAGTTAATCCGGCAATGAAGAAAGTTGGAAATTGGTCTCTTTCTTATTAATAATGAAAAAAATGATGAAATTCTCTGAACCTGCCAGTGTCATGAGCAATGCCACTTTTCACTAAGGCGACTGGCACTAGCTGTAGGCTGAGAAATGCCAATTATAATTAAAATCATTATTTTCAAATACATGTTGGTTTATTCCTGGTGAAAAGTGAAGAGAAGTTTAGAGTGACAGATCTCTGTAAAATGCAAAAGAAAAAGTTTTTTTGAGGCTGCCTGTAACAATTCAGTTTCAGGTGTGAAACCAGCATTAGGTCTTCCTTAAAAAGCATATTGACCAACCTGGCATACTGCATTATATTAGTGTAATTCAGATTCAGGCTGAGCCATGTAAATAGAACAGATGGTGATTTAATAGCCTAAATTTTCAAAAGTCGCTAGTGTTTTCTCAGTTCCTCCATGTTTATATGCCCAGCTTTCAGATACCTTAAAGGAGCATGATTTTCAGAAAAGTGCTGAGTGCCCATCCTCTGAAAATCAGGTCCCTCTAAGAGTTCTCATATTGGCCACCCAAATACTGAGACACCCAAATTCACCAGCCACTTTTGAAAATTTAGGCCAAAAGTGGTAATAAAATGGCAAGGAGCAGACTGAGCTCCAGAATTGTTTTTGGAGGGGATTTCAACCTGATTAGAGATGGAGATTTGCTGGTGAGCTAAGGGCAACAAATTCTTTATGCGTCTGACTAGGTTTAACTATTTACCTATCACAATGTGCAAGTAACTGTACTATCTAAGGGCCATATCATTAACTAGGGTATTCAGCATTGTCATGGCTGGACAGTAGTCTCTGTTTCACCCTTGCTGGGTTTCTGTTCCATAATTTGAGCTTGATTCAAAGCTGTGGCTGCAGGAGGATATAAATTGCATGCACAGGGGCATCTGCACCCTGTTGGTTGTTCACTACTGGAGTGCAACTTTAAACTCAGGCCTGGACTTCACAGGAGCCCTAGAAGTAAAAATAGTGTCAGAACATCTTCTGAGCACTCTAGCCCCTCTGACTCTACAACAGCCCCTGGCTGCCTGGAGAGAAGCAGGGTCTGTAAGCAGCTTGAGGTTGCATCTGCTCCAGGATGACTTTTTACCACTGGGGACCTGGAACCCAAGTTTGGCTGGAAGGCAGTGAACCTCAGAAGCATCTGGTACAGACCACTATTTGTAACAGGATACTGGAGTAGATGGACCACTGTTCTGATCCAGAATGGCAACTGCTATGTTCCTATGAATTTGGTCAATTACCATTCGATTTAGATTCATATGTTCAAGTTGATCAAACAACCTCCTTTTCCCTGAGCATTTGTGCTGTGGCATCTGCCACCATTTGGCAACAGGAATTATCCCAAAGGGTACAGGGGTCTGGTTGGAAAGCTAGAAGCTAATGAGGGATCTAGATATAATTCCAGAATGAAAAGGAGAAAGCTCACTGAAAGCTTGATTCCACTCACATTGCAAGTGACTAGGATACATGCCAGGGAAGATGCTATAGCTGAGGATTATTGCCAAGTGCTACTGAGGATGTCTGGCAAATACATTGTACAGCTATTTTGCCATTGCTGTTAGTCTTAAAACCTTGGGTTTTTACCTACCTGTAATCTTGTACTCCTGTCCGTTACATTCCAAATCTTTCTGTTTAAAAGCATTTTCACTCAATATGATTAGCTGCTATTGGGAGGGTTCTGTATTAATGACTCAAAGCTCAACTTCAAATATTTTGAGGAGGTTTTAGTGGGCCTGGTTGGGATAAATTAAGTCTATTTGCCCCCTGATTGCCTTGTTGGATCTTTTTGTAATTTCCCCTTGTATTCCTTTCTGTTCAATACTTTTCAAAGTACTGAGAGTTTAAAGAGGTACAATAAATCCCAGATCAGTTTTTAATGACCATGGTAAGCCTGCTTGTAATATGTCAGTAAGCTGAGCCTAAAAGCCAATGGGGAATAAGCCATTTCTGCCTTAGTAATTGCCTCCACAGAAAGATTTATAATGTCATTATCTGAATCTACAAGAAATAACTCATAGAGCTGAAATACCTGAAAAAATATTACAATTCTTTTAAAATCTAGTCATTCATAAATGCTAAATCCTAAAAGTTTTTACAAGATGTTTTATGTTAAAAAATAAAACCCAGTGAAAATATAAATGTACTTTTCTTAATCAGATTCTTCACGTATCTGTTTGCAGCCTTGTAGTTTGTTGGGAGGAGAATGGTGCAGTGCATTGCTCAAACCTAGCACTGTGCTGTTGATAGCACAAATGAGTACTGAAAAACCACAGAGAAAGAACATTCCTAGTCATTTTTCTTTAGCTAAGTATGATTCCGGGGGGAAGCGGGTTAGTTAGTACTGTAATAAAATTAATTTTAGCATTAAAAATCACTTTTCCCCTATTTTCCCGTGAAAAACCATACAAAATGTCCTGATAAATGTACTGCAGCACTGTTTAAACCATTTCAGCCAGCTTCCTTTGCCCTTAGCATTCCCCAATCAGAAGATATCATTCATTTCTTTCAAAAAGCAGGAAATGCACTCTTCAATTTGTCTGGTGTTTAACAAAGTGCTTGAATTGCCATAGCTACTCTCATCTTCTCGTGCTTTAATATAGTGCAAGATTTATACTAATTTCAGCTAGACGATATTCTTCAGAGTAGAAAACTATTACACTTAAAAAGGCAGTGTCAAAGTATTTTTCATATTTTTTTTTAAACAGTAACCTCTTGGAAACTTGAACTTGAAATTTCTCCCCTGCTGATTTATTTTATTTTATTTTTATTTTTTGTCTCTGTCTTGCATGCATGCTGGTTTGTTGTTGCAGAGTTGCTCATGAGTGCTGGGCTTCTGGCATAATTTTGTTTAATTTCTCTTCATAGAAATCTGCCTTCTAGTGAAGTGTATTTAAATAGTGATAAAACTGTTTTTTAATGAACCAGTCCCCTGCCCACCTGGGGTTTGATCCAATGTCCACTAGAGTCAAGGGGCTTTGGATCATGCCCTCTGTGGTGCTTTATGCATCATAACTATCATCAGTTGTGTTTGTTTCTTAGGGCATGTCTACACTTACTGGTAGATTGGCACTGCTGCGATTGATGTAGCGAGTATCGATTTAGCAGGTCTGGTGAAGATACGCTAAATCGATGGGAGAGCACTCTCCCATAGATTTGTGTACTCCACCTCCCCACGAAACGTAAGGGAAGTCCACAGGAGACACTCTCCCGTTGACACAGCGCAGTGTAGCCACCGCCATAAGTGGATCTAACTTCGGCAACTTCAGTTACGTTATTCACTTAACTGAAGTTGCATAAGTTAGATCGCTTTACCACGGTAGTGTAGACCAGCCGTGGGGTCCAATCTTGCTGTCTTTGACGTCCATGTTAAAACTAATGTTGATTTCAGGGTGCGAGATTGTGCCCCAAAACTGCAAGCTTATTGAGGCAATAATCCTGGTTGAAATCCCAGCCTCACTCAAGTCAATGGGAATTTTGCCATTATCTTGAATGGGACCCACATTTCACCATGCCCTGTACTATCCTGCTCAGAATACAGAAATCACTCAGTAAAGAATAATAATTTATTCATCATTATTGAGTATTATGAACTTAGAAGTTTTTTTTTACTTTGAAAAAAAAAATCAGCTCCAGGAACTAGATGTTCTCTCCCATTCTGGGCACTCAGACCTTGGCAAGGTCTCCTGAATCTACTGTGTCTGAAAAGAATATTTAAAGGTTTATTTCTTGAATTTCACAATGATCTACAAACAGAAGGGTGTGTATCTGCCTCTGGATGTGCATGCATTTCCCGTTAGCATTAGTGAAATTCATGCATGTGAATAAGAAAGGAAAATACCCTTTAATATGCTCTTCATTTATTTACCTCAATTACAAGTTCTACAGCTAGACTGTTAAGCGTTTGGAGGATTTTATCTTCTTTCTGAGGCAGTGTGCTGTGCATTTTTTCAATACTGAAACATAGCAAGATAGCTGAAGATTTTAGGAAACTAATGGAATTGAAATTTCTGAACCAACTGTCTTGAAATGATGTTTAAGAAACCCAAAAAACCACACATGCACGCACACAAAAAAAACCCAGCCTCTTTTATGAAAGCCTATTTCCCTTAAAAGCAGCTGCATACTGAGTTGACTCAGATTTAGAATTTGAAGTAAGCTCGGTGCATTGTTTATCATTAGCTTTTAAAGCCTAATCAGGATTGAGATCAGAACATAGCAACTAAAATAAAATAAAACCTAGCGAACTAAAACCCTGTGAAGGAATTGCAGAAGATGCAAGGTGACAGACTGGAGTGAGCCATCTTGAGCCACATCCTTAAACAGGAGGAATATAAATTTGTTTTCAGCTGGATTGTCGATAATAGGATTGATGGCAGAGAGAACTTAAACCGCAATGAAGGGTGAAAGAATATCAAAATACCCTATTGCTTCTTCTGTTGGAGACCCATCCTGTAAGAATCAGGGCTAAGTAAGGAATTGAGGTTGGCCAGGATTAGTCTCTGGTTACTCATTTTGTGCCACGCTTTTTCACTATTGTATGTAGCAAATGTTTGCTGACAAGCTAACCAGGAATAATAGAAGGATAAAGGGCTAGAGTGACACACTGAATGTTACAATTGTTATTCCTGTCTTCTAAATGTGGTTTACCTTTGACTAGGTCAAAGGTGACTAGTCTAGGAATCTAGGCAACTAGGAAGATGAACAGTTCAGGATATATGTGTTACTCATACCTAAAAACCGATGCCACATTCCTGCAAAATATTTGCCTATGTGAAGTCCCACTGAAGTCATTGAGGCTCTACAAGGGAGTAAGGGCCCATGCGAGTTTTCCCTTTGCAGGATTGGAGCCTGAGTTATGAATACCAGCGCAATGCCTATTCTTGTTCTCATGAAAATGCCCATCAGTTGGTTGGTTGATTTGTATCTTACATGGTATACACAACATCTTTCAGAGGTTATTCTCCACCACCAAAAAATAATGGTGTTAATAATGGTAATATACATAATATGTGTGTGCTATCTTGGGATCAGACTGTCACCTGGGAATCTGGACCTTGTACTTGGGCTGCCCCATCAGTGGAAAGTGGCCCTAAAGTGGCCATGAAAGTTCTTTTACTGCCCCATCTCACTGCATCCAGTGTAGGCAGGCGAAGATAAGGAGGGGAGGAATGTGTCTCAGAAGGCCAATGGCATTTTGGGATGTATAAGTAGGGGCATAGCAAGCAGATCAAGGGACGTGATCGTCCCCCTCTATTCAACATTCAACAGAGGCCTCATCTGGAGTACTGTGTCCAGTTTTGGGCCCCACACTACAAGAAGGATGTGGATAAATTGGAGAGAGTCCGGCGAAGGGCAACAAAAATGATTAGGGGTCTGGAACACATGACATATGAGGAGAGGATGAGGGAACTGGGATTGTTTAGTCTGCAGAAGAGAAGAATGAGGGGGGATTTGATAGCTGCTTTCAACTACCTGAGAGGTGGTTCCAGAAAGCATGGTTCTAGACTATTCTCAGTGGTAGAAGAGGACAGGACAAGGAGTAATGGTCTCAAGTTGCAGTGGGGGAGGTTTAGGTTGGATATTAGGAAAAACTTTTTTTCTAGGAGGGTGGTGAAACACTGGAATGCGTTACCTAGGGAGGTGGCAGAATCTCCTTCCTTAGAAGTTTTTAAGGTCAGGCTTGACAAAGCCCTGGCTGGGATGATTTAATTGGGGATTGGTCCTGCTTTGAGCAGGGGGTTGGACTAGATGACCTCCTGAGGTCCTTTCCAACCCTGATATTCTATGATTCTATGATCCCTTGACTAAAGCCACTTTTGCACTCTTCTCCTATCCTGAGTTGCACTGTGCACTCTGTGGCAACAGCCAATGGTCAGGGCCTTTGTATCAGAACTGTATTGTCAGATTTAAGCCATGATCCTGCAACTGACTCCACACAGACAGACTCTTGTGCCCATGTGACGTTAGTTGCAAGACTGGGGACATAGACTGTAAAATTCTTAGGGTAAATATTTATATGTATGGTGCTCAACAAATGAAAAACATAGTAGCTTTCAAATACCATCAATTGTCCCACTGGCATCTCAAAACATCCCCCAAAAAGAATGGCAAATTCTCAAGGCCTCAGCATTAATGCAGCTTGAATGAGAAGACAATACACATTTTGATAGAGTGGTTATGAAGCAAGCCTTTTAAGTAAAGGAAAATTCAATTTCCCCTCCCCCCTCCCAAAACAAAGAGGAGTTGAATTAGGAAACTGCATCACTCAGTGCTGTGAGGAAGTGCCTAAGTCTGTATAGTCAGGGTAATTACTGTCAAGAATCTCCTATTGAGGGATCCTTGAGAAGTGGGAAATGGATGCAAAGAACTAGTAAAAACACAGCCAATTGATTCTGGATTTATCTGCAGAGGATGGTTCCAGGAGGGAGGCAACTGTGGAAAAGTTTGTATTGCTTGTAGCATAGATTCAAGCTTAGAAAAACAGCTAGAGCTACAGACCTTAGGACGACAATGCTGATAGTGTACTGGGTGTAGAGGACTACATTCAGATTACTTCTGCGTTATGTTTCTTAGACAGTTTAGTATTTAGTGTTAAGTAACTTTTTTAATTTTAATTTTCAAAACACAAATGTTTTTGTGCACTATTTTCATCCAGTCTCCAAATATTACACACGCCGATTTGCATTCACAACTGACCCACAAAACTGGGTTTGGATAAATGGTTCTGGGTTTTGCCTATGTGTAATACATGAAAATGACATAGGTCAAGAGAAGAATATGTAATGTCCTTAGACAAGAGCTAACTGATCCATTATGTTCCTGTGAATCAAAATATGGGGGAAAGATCCAATCACATTTCCATTTGTCTACTCGAAACCTTAAGCATGGGATATGAAAGATCATTCGATAGCACAGGGAGTATCTGCCAGTGGAGATGGGACTAGAGAGCTCAGAATATACCAGGACAACACAGTGAGTGAATCTGTCATACACATAAATCAGCCACACTCCCTCTGCATTTCTAATTGTCTCCCTAAAAAGGTTTTAGTCAGCCCCTTAAAATGATGATCATACAAATGCATTCTTATGGTGTCTGTTTGCTTTTAGTTATGCAAATTTGTTCAAGAGAAATGATGCACTCAGAATGCTCTAAAAAATTTTAAACCTACAGATGTCTATAGTGTGTCAGAATGTACAGTTAATGCACACCAACTGGGTCTGGGATTGTAATGATTTTGGGGGAGGGGAGTCTTTAAATAAAGAGATCTCTGCCTTAAAATGGAGAACAAGGCAGAATCTTTTCTTAAAAGAAGTCTGTAAATATTGGTTTATAATCTTTGCTAATGCATTTTCTGTGCAGTTGCTTGCTGCGTCTATAGTGGGAAATTGGAAACACAACTGCAAAGGCATAGATTAGTCTTTTCACTGCAGTCAATATATTTAAACTTCCTTTTCTAGTATTAGAATTCCATTCATTTTTATAATCCTCTTCATAGATGGGATAGTGTTGAAGATCAGAGGAGCCAAGGAGACAAAGGGCCAGGACTACCAATATCCAGCACATTCTAATGCTACTTTTAATGCTCAATTTAGAAAGTGACATAAGAGTCAGCAGTTCCAGTCCAGCCCAGGTCAGCAGGACAGGAAATTGTTACCAATGTGATGGGCTGTTTACTGGCTTTCTAAAGCTGGTTGAAAATTGCCGTTTATTTTTCAGCTTTTCAATAAAAAACTTATCCCTGACAAAGTATGGATTTTGAAAACCATTTTTGGTAAAAAAAATTTCAGTGTTTGAAAATCCGGGTCCATAAACATTTACCAAACACTGAACATTTTTGCCAAACACTTTTTGGTTTCTGTCTGTGGATGTGTTTTGTTTGTTTTCTCAAAAAAATGGAAAAATTTGAACAAAGTGACTTTTTTTTACAAAAATGTTTCAACCAGCGCAACTGGCTTCTATTCCAGCTCTACAACTGCCCTGCTCCGTGACTTTGGGCAAGTCATTCTACTCTCTGTCCCTCTGTCTTTGTTCCCCTCCCCCCTTGATCTTTCTTGTCTATTTAGACTGTAAGCTTTTGGGTTGTGTAATTGTATCTATTGTACCTAACACAATGGGACCCCAGTCACAGGTAGGGACAGTAGTCACAGCCATAATACAAATAATAATAATTAATAATAAATATCCACATTAAAATAAAATATCACAGCCTGATATTTTGGCATTGATCACATGGGGCAACTAAACGGGAGACTGACTAAACATGGAGACTTTTAGATTAAAAATGGGACCTACGATCAGGGGCTGATTTTTCACTGCTTTACACTAGTTTTTGCACAGCTGTGACTTCAAGAGAATCATACCAATTAAAACTGGTGCAACAGAGTGGCGTAATTAGGTCCCAGCACTCAACTGCTGAGGGCTGAGGCAAATTTGGTGGGGCAATGAAGGATGCTTGCATTGTTGTGGCTTGTGCTGAACCCTTCCTCTGGTTTAAAAGTCTATCTGGCAGCTCCCACAAGCACTAAATTCATATATTAGAAAAAGTAAAGCAAGATGTTAAAAACCAAAACTGTGACTATGATACTGTGAATTTATAGAGCCCTGCACTGCCCTAAATCCACAACAGAGCTCCCATTGATGTCAGTGGGCATTATATGGCCCATAGTATGTCAGGCCATCTAAATTCAGTGGCTTAGCACTTAGAGGAGCCTTTTGGAAAACATCTTGAGTGTTATGATTTACAGCACTGTAGAGCTGATTAAAAAGTCACTCGTTAAAAAGGTATCTTTTATTATAATTGCTAAATATTTTTTTGGTGTGGTTAGTAGGTTTCACCTTTAAAATGATTTATGTGGCCTGGCTCGTCTCCCAAGCTGTCAGATCAAAGCCACTGGCTGGTAAAAGATTTGTACTGGACTGACAGGAGCTTTGCAATGGTCCATATTTTCACACGTTCACACTGCACAAGTAGGGGGAGGCAGCGTATTCCAGTGGATAGGGCAGGAGTCAGGACACCTGTGTTTACTCCCAGCTACTGACTTGCTATGTGATCTTGGACAAGTCGCTTCACCTACCTCTGCTTCAGTTTCTCCAATGGCTGCAATTCTTTGGGATGTCTATGTGGAAAGCAGTATTTAAGTGCTAGGAAATTGATGATCATGCACTTTGATGTCAGTGCACCAAATTTGATAAGGAAGAGTGCCCTGATTTGGGTCGTCTAAGCAGCACATACAGGAGCATATATATTGTGACAACAGTAGGTCCATACAAGCACAAAGTAAGCCGATCCTCTCCCCCATGGCTCTGGTCTGCCTGAGTTCTCTTCCTCCCCATCCTGGTCCTCACTACATGGAGCCTTTGTGCTGTCCTGTAGCTGTCCAAATTGGGAAGGGAGAATACCAACTAATCAATCCAGATTCTTCTCCCTGTTCTAGACTAGAGATGGCTGTAAAATGGAAAGCTCTTCCAGAGCAGCAAATGTTTTTGAAACACTTTTCATCTCAAACTGGGAAAAAATATAAAGGACACATTTTATTTATTTAATTTATTTATTTATATTTTATTTAATTAATTTATGTATTTGCTGGGAAGGTTTTTGAAGAAAATATTTGCTTTGGGGGAACCAAAATGGAATTTTTGGTGTCCCGGCTGCCCATCAGCTCTGGAAAGGTAGAGAGCCAGGCCACTCAGCCTTCCCCCACAGCTTCTGGAGCCAGAGATCCTGGGTACTCAGCGTTCCTCCTCCCACGCAGCTGTCTGCCTCTCCAGCTCCCAGAGCTGAGTGGGAGGTTGAGAGTCAGAGAGTCAGGGCACTCAGACTCAGCAGCCCTCTGGAAAAGCTTGTGTCATGTAAAGTGAAATTGACAAGACCCTTGAAGGCAGGCAGCCAGGGCATGATCATTTCAATAGTCCCAGTGGAATCGATTGTTTTATCAAATCTGAAATTTGCTTGTAGAAAATTTTTGTTTTGCAATAAGTAAATTTTTCATCAGCACATCATTCCAACAAAACCTTTTTGACCATCTCCACTTTGGATCTGCAATTATATATGTCCCAGGCCTTGTTAGATTGGATCTTAAGGAACCTTCCAAGCACAGCTTGCCAGATAGAGTGATGTCCTGATTAGCAAAGGACTCTGAGTCTCTGACACCCGATTATAGACCTGTATGTTCAGAATCACAGAGGTCAGCAGTAACTGGTTTTTCTCATCATCCCACTAGTGGCTGCATATCTTCCTCTAGCTGACAAGCAGCATCCCCACAGGAAGGTCTACTCTGTGACACTGCTTGCCAGGAATGGCATTGATCACTTGTGGAAGAAGTTGATGCCGGCAGAATACCATGCAAGTGAAGTCTACAGTATGCACGGTGCTATTTGGCTTCCAGCAAACTTGACCCCTGTGATCAGAAAATACACCAGACAAGCCACCTACACAGTGATTGGTGCATTGTGGGATAGGAGCATGAGGACTGTTTGTACCACTAGCTGTATTATGTCAGTGATTCCTGTCCACATTGTCATTCTATGGGTGAAGACTGGACTGGGTGAGGATCATATAATGGTTACCTTTATTTGAACCAAATCTAATCCAAATAATGATGTGATTGCTGGTGAATTGTTGGGAGCATTTAGGCATATGTGTTACCAGAGACGCACATGGTGGTTATCTTTGCAAATTTCTCTAGTGTAGCCTAGGTCTGAGGGTAATCCAGAGGAGAGAAATGAGTTCACCTGATAGGCAGGAGTGAATCTGGTATGTAAGAATATCAAGAAACATCCTTAAAAAAGCAATTTCATAGCTGAGTTGCATTTTTAACCCACCTTTACTCTTGGCTTGAAGTCTGCAGCCACCCCTACAAGTTTGTCTTCTGAATAAGATACTGCTTTTCTAGCAGAACAAAAGACCATTAATGACACCAATTAACCAGTGTAATTCTCATTTACACCTCTTTATTGCCTTCCACATACAGTATGTGATACATCATACATCCCATTAATTGTTAACATACACATAAGTCAAGATCTTTTATTATACTGGGTCATCATTCATTGATACAAAGATATTGTCATATTACAGCTGAGTCCACAGGCACCACTGTAATGGGGAATCCAATACCATTTTCAGGGCAAAACTGATTGTGTAACTAGGCCCTTTGAAAATGCTTTGTATGAAATCTGGTCCCCTTCTAATAGACATTGATAAAGAGGAAGGTGTGATGGGGACTTGGAGTGAGTTTTGCGTTCTTTTAAACAAATATTGAAATAAATCATTGTGGTCATTTTAAATTAGGAGACTGAGCAAGATGGTTATTTCATCATATTGTGATACTTTATGATTTCTACTCATCTAACAAGCATAATACAGTAACCCCTCGCTTAACGTTGTAGTTATGTTCCTGAAAAATTCTACTTTAAGCAAAATGATGTTAAGCGAATCCAATTTCCCCATGAGAATTAACGTAAATGGGGGAGAGGGGTTAGGTTCCAGGGAAATTTTTTTCACCAGACAAAAGACATTATGTACAAACACAGTATAAGTTTTAAATAATTTTAAACAAACAATTTAATACTGTATTCACCAGTGATGATTGTGAAGCTTGGTTGAGGCAGGAGTGCCAGGCAGACGAAATGGGACAAGCCAAACAACCTTATAATGGAACATTGCGCAACTTTAAGCGAGTATGTTCTCGAATAGATCAGCAACCTAATAACGAAACAATGTTAACCGGGACAACTTTAAGAGAGGAGTTGCTGTATTTTTTCTAGTAATTACTCACAATATGACAGACTTCATTTCACTAATAAAGTGGCGCCAATAGTTTGAAATCAGGGGTACAATTTTGTAAAGCCCTAAGGTGAGTTAGGAGCCTCCTGTTTTCCAAAGTGACATAAATACTTAGGATCTTTTTGAGAATGGAATTTAGGCTTCTAAATCACTTAGGTGCTTTTGAAAATTTTAATCCTAAATTCTCGTTGTTTTTTTCTCTCTCCTGTTGTTCTATGAAAGAGACACACATAACAAGAAACCGACTGACTCTATATGGGAGATGTGAAATTACACACAAAGTGCTACCACACACCCCATAATAAACTGGGAAATATATTAGGTCTCTACTTTCTTTTGAGGATAATTGTTATTTGTAACATTAATAGGTGAGAAATTTTCAGACATATATGTGTCCCTTAACACTTTGCATTTCTATTGGACTTTTCATTGAAAAGTCTACAGATGCTTTGCAAATTATATTAAATTTCACAGTATTTCTGTGAGATAGGCAGGAGTACAAGTAGGATGGTACCCACCTGTATGCAGTACCGACAAGAGATTTTTAGCGGGTATGGGGCATGGGAAAGATTTGGGGCTGCGTACGGGCCGGTACTGGCGGCCACTTCTTACCAGTATGCCATACTGGCCCACTTTCACCCTGAACTAGTCTTACGTGCATTTTGTTAACTGGAACTGGAGCAGCAAAACAAATGCCTCATTTTCCAGCTTTGTGGGTGAGAGAACTATAAGAGAAGATTATAATGCCGGACACTGATGGCCTTAAGCCCGCTGCTGCAGGAATCTGCCAAGAACTTTGCTGAAAATGTGTTCTTCATCTTAGCAATGGAGCTAAAACTTATCATACATCTGCCCACCTTTATTTGAACGAAGCTCCTTCTGATCTGACAGCTCAGGCATTGTCAGTTTCGTCCAGAACAATTTACAAACTTGGAACCTAATCCTGTAAACCCTTAATCACTTGAGCAATCCCACTGAAGACAAATGGGACTGTTTGCATGACTATGTACCACTTTTGTGGACTGGTAAGAGTTTCGGGAATCTGTTCCTATAAAGGAAGTTGAATCCCGCATTGAAATGCAATGTTTGGGTACAATACCATAAAGAGGTTTAGGATACAGTTCTACTTAAAATTTGTCTTTTAATAAGTCATACATATGCTGAAATGGCTCCTCACCCAACTCCCATATTCCATATAAACACACGGAATACTACATATGTGGGGGGAAAGTGAGTAGTTAAACATGTTGATGTTTGTAAATACAAAGGGGGGTGTCAAAGGGGACGAGAAGAGCGTAGGGGCCCCGGGCTGGGGGCGAAGTAGGGAGGAGTCACATGGAGGGTCACGTGGGGAGGTCATGTGCACCCCCCCCCCGTGTCCCTCCCACGAGTGCAGTACCAGCAAGAAATTATTTCTACCTGTACCACTGAAAGTAGGTCAGTATTATCATCTCCTGTTAGCAAATGTGTAAATTAAGTCACAGAGAAGTTTAGGGAAGTTAGGATCCTAAATACCTTTGAGGATCTGGGCCTTAGTGTCTCCTCCTAGAACCAAATAATAAGTCATTGACAGAATAGGAAATAGAACCCTGAATGTCTGTTTCTCCACACCCCGTGCTAAGCACTAGTCAAAGCTCCATCCTCTGTTCAGTAAACTATCAAGCTGAAATTTAAGATGTATCTGCTTAACTTGTACATCACTTGCTTTACATACGATTTTTACTATGTGGTAACTGGTGGACCATTATGCTCAGTTCTTAATACTAGTAACTGGAGCTGATCAGGAAAACTAAAATGGGAAAAATTTCTATCAGAGAAGGCAGCTATATAAAAATCGAAACACAAAATCTTGCCAACATTTCATTTTGGAGAAAAACATGTGGGACGGGGGAGAGGAATATTCTGAGAAAGCTGACATCCCATTTTGACATTTTCAGAATGTAATGTTTAGTTTTTGCCTTTGAAATGACTTTTCATTATAACTGGTTTATTTTGTATGATTATATATTATAATATAGCATAAAATAACATTTAAAAAAGTCAAAATCATTTTGATTTTGTTGAATCAAAATGTTTTCATCAATCCAAAATTATTATTATTATTTTTGCAGATTTTTCTTTTGCACGGAATCTCCAAGTTTGGGGCTTTTGTTCCTAGTTGGAATGAAAACAAATTTCAAAATCTTCCCAAGACAGTTGGACTTCCACACAGCTCTACTAATAACCCTTCGATTGTGATGCACTGCTGAAAAGTCCCATTGGGAAGAGTGCCGTTGGTCAAAACCTTTCAGTGCTACAGTGCTTTTGGTAGAAGGTGCAGCTCTGCATCTCTTCCCCCTCTGCTCCAACTATTCTCCTCCTTGCTTAGGTGTGGTCTCAAATAGTAACAGGTCATCCCCTCAGCTGGTCTGCACAACTGCATGAAGACTTGTGGTGAGTCTGCATCTTCTTTGTGTCCTCCAGGATCCTTCCTCAGTGGGCTTGGCTTTTTTCTTACCTTGCCCTGCATCTCTGTGGCTCTAGAATATTGCTTCTCTACTGTCACCCTGTCTTATACATTCCAGCTCCATTACTCCTGTTCCTTAATTTGAACAAAAGAGAACTAGGAATTATTGGAACTAAGAATTAATAACAGGGTATTAAAGGAAGAAGGCAGTGGCTGGAGCCATTACAAGGTAAACTTACTACTGTTACAGTAATACACAAAATGCATCTATGCTTCTCTATTAAGCCAGTATGTACCATTATAATATATAGAGGGAAAATAGCTACAAAAGAGTGGTTTGAGGTTAAAGTCACTGCAGATATGCAGCCTAATAAGGTGTTAATCGGGCAGCAGGTGAACATAAATAGAGAGCACAGAGTGTAGGTGCATGAAGAAGGTTTATTGTGGATGCAAAAGCAGTGTTAACGCTGTATCTCACAATAAAGACCTGCTGAACTTTATGTACCTGACTGGAAGTCTGTTACCAGAATAAGCCTCAAAAAGCAGAAGTGATTTTCATTCTCTTTGACTGTACTTTAGTGGTTGATTGAAGTAACAGGCCATGAAACAACTTTTAATAAGTAAATGAATGGCTTCAGGGTGACAAAAGCAAATAGCTATCCATCCCTATTATGCCTCCTGCCCCAAATTGCTTCAGGGTAAAATCCTAGTTAACAGGGGGAGGTTTCTCCAGTGAGATAGATCATGTATGTTAAACCTTTTCACTGCAAACTTACGACTGTAATAATAGTCCACCATGGCACCCTAATGGTTATTAGAGGACCATCTTCAAAGCAAGATCTGTGGCTTCTGAAGAACACTGATAAATCATTATGAGTAACTATCTTTTATCTCCATTTAACAAACAGGGAAACTAAGGGTTTGTCTGCACAGCAACTAGACACCCATGGCTGGCTCCTGCTAGATAACTCGGGTTCACAGGAAACAGGCTGTTCGGCTGTTTTATTGCTGTATGGACTTGCTGGAGGCTAGGGTCTAGGACCCTGCAGGGTGGGAGGGTGCCAGAGCTTGGGTTTTGGAATTAAATATATGTGTGTGTTTATTTTTGTGTAGGTCTGTGTATCTCTTGTGCTAGGTAAAGAGTAGTTGTGTTGAGAATTCTGTGCAAAGTCAATCTGTGTGTCTGTTCACTTGCACTATCATGTGCCCCTGAACAGTTAAACTGTAAATCCCAAGTGCCCACATGGTTGGAGTTCTGGGAGAAGGTAAGTTAGGTAGTTGGACTGCAGGGTCCCATCTGTCAGAAGGGGGTGCTAGCATGTGAGCATGTGCCTAGAGACCCCAAGCCAGGGACAGTGCCTGGATTCTGTTCTGCATCAAGAGGCTTAAAAAGCCCATAGGGCCCAGTAAAGTGGATCCCAAACACAACAGCTTGGGTAGTGTCTACCTAGTGGGAGCTCTCCCGGGGCTGTATGTGTGATACAAGCTCCTGGAACATTATGCTTTAATCACTAGACCAAGTGCCTCTCTAGAGACTGGTTGAATTGCTGTATAGCTTTCCTTCCCTGCCCATATTCTCTGTGGTTCACTGTAAGGAGACTCCATTGTTGATTCGCACTGACAGCAAGAGTTAAAGCCCTGCATAAAGCTGATGAAGTTCTGGTGATTCATTGTGGCAGGTGTGGCTCATTTACTCTATCTAGGATTTAAAAGCGGGATCAGGAGTAGCGTGCCCTTCTGGAGAGTGAGAAGGAGCTAATGAGCTAGGGTTGAGGAAGACCTATGGGGAAACCCTAGCAATAGCCAAATTCAGGGAGGAAGTTAATGCTAATACTGTGTTACTGTTGCATTACCAATGAAACCAAACCCCAGGTTGGAGATGAGTTTCAACACTTACTCTGAAACCTGAGTAACAGCCGTGTTAGTCTGTATTCGCAAAAAGAAAAGGAGTACTTGTGGCACCTTAGAGACTAACCAATTTATTTGAGCATAAGCTTTCGTGAGCTACAGCTCACTTCATCGGATGCATACTGTGGAAACTGCAGAAGACATTATATACACAGAGACCATGAAACAATACCTCCTCCCACCCCACTCTCCTGCTGGTAATAGCTTATCTAAAGTGATCACTCTCCTTACAATGTGTATGATAATCAAGTTGGGCCATTTCCAGCACAAATCCAGGTTTTCTCACCGGAGAGAAAACCTGGATTTGTGCTGGAAATGGCCCAACTTGATTATCATACACATTGTAAGGAGAGTGATCACTTTAGATAAGCTATTACCAGCAGGAGAGTGGGGTGGGAGGAGGTATTGTTTCATGGTCTCTGTGTATATAATGTCTTCTGCAGTTTCCACAGTATGCATCCGATGAAGTGAGCTGTAGCTCACGAAAGCTTATGCTCAAAATTGGTTAGTCTCTAAGGTGCCACAAGTATTCCTTTTCTTTTTGCGAACACTTACTCAGGGGTCTGTGTGTTCTTGCTGAGCCCATTCCCATTCACCTACAGTGATTTGTGTATCTCGTGTATTGCAGTCTTAGAACTGAGTATGAAATCCCTACAGGATACAAAGCAAATTATAGAATACAGAGAAAGAGAGGGGGAGAGAGAATTATAATTGTATGATAGGTGTGGGTGTGTGTGCGGTAAGCTTGCATATCTCTATCTCTCTAAAAATAGACAGCAGAAAGAAAATCTTGGATTTCACTGAAAACAATAATTATGCCAGTTATGCTCAGAGCAGGAATACAATACTGAAAGTACGAGTCTGTGCAGCACATGGGGAATGGCAGCAATACATACATTCTGGGGTGCCAGAAGTTAATGCTCTCGGGTTGCCCATGAGTGTTCACATCTGCCTGCTCTTCTTTGGAAACAAGGAGTGAAATCCTGCAGGTCTGACACAGACCTTCTCAGGGAAAATTCCATTGGCTTCAATGGCATTGTTCTGATGCAGGGTTTGACCCAATGCACTCTCATCATGTTAGGGTGTGCCAAGCTTCATCACTTGGCCCAGTTCATCACTGGCACAACTGCATTGACTTCAATACATTTCCCCCATATATGACAGCAGTGAATTTAGCCCTATATTTCTTGTCCATGGGGACAATGAATTACAGTGTTATATCAAAGAGGTACTATAAATATACAGAGGGGAAAAATAAGGCAAAAATTTCATGGAAGGCATTAATTACAGAAGGAAATTCCAACTAGGTATAAGGGAAATTATGAGAGAGCTTGGATATGGATCAGAATGTTGCAGTTGGTCTCTGTGTTTATAATGAGCTAGACCAAAATTTTGGATGCAACCATTTTAGGGGAATTTGGGTCTGGAGCCAAACTTCATGGCTCAGACTCATTTCTGATTAAGTCATCTGGCAACCTGCTGACACACGAGGAGAAATCTTCCTTATTGTTTAGTCCAGTTAAGTTTTCACACGATGAAACCTCTACTGTTACACTTAGGAGATCATTCCAAAATCTAATAGATTTTACACTAACAAAATGTTTCCTGATACTAAGCCTACTATTTCCATTATTCCTAGTTATAGTCCTTTAGACCAAGTTCTGTATTTCCTGTCCCTTCTTGGCCTTTACTCACATCAAATAATTGTAGAGCATTGTCCTATCCTTCCTAACTCAGTATTTGTCTGGTACTGAGACATCCAAATCTGTACACACATTGCCATATAAAGCAGGTTTATCAGGTCCTTGGTCTCTGGTCTGTTGTTTCCATGTGTGCACTCCATCTTTTACCCCCTGCCCCCCACTGAATTGCATTGCAAGCCTATATCTAATTTGTCTACTATCAACCTGAGTTTTCCTCTATTAGCCTTTCCCTCTCATTTTATTTATATATTTGGCTATCTGTGGTTTGGATTATTGTATGTTTTTCTTTCTAACTAAGCAATACCACTCAAAATTGAAAGAGTTTATTGTAACAAATTCAAATAACAATAAAGTCAACCATGATTTGCTGGTGGATGTTGCATAAATAGAAAGAACCTAAACTCCTAGATTAAATTATTCATTGCAAATTTTCTTCTCAGCTCTAGTCTTTGCAAAATGCAGACACACCAACAATACTGAAGCATCATTCCCAGAAGAACAGGGCACAGAAGTAGCACTCTTGTTTTGATACTTGCTTTCTCTAATCATTTATGTATTACTGGTCTGGAGATTTTGAAAGAGAGAATATTTCATCCTCCCTTTGCAAAAAAAACTAGGATTTCTGTGGCCCTGATTTGCCAGTGTGATCAAGAAGGACTTGGGGCAAATCTGTGATCCTGGAGATCCGGCCAATTTCCAGCATAGAGTAGCCTGAAAAGTGCTCTAATTTATGGTGTCTACTAACAGAATTGTTACAGCAGCCAGGGATCAACTAAGCATAGGGATGGCCAGCTATTTCCCATTTTCCATGGCCACATTTCCTATGTCTGTGGCTATGAACAGGTACAGCAGCAGTGCATCACCTAAGGATTTCCTAATACAAACTGGGGTGGGTCTCGGTGACAAGATTCTCTATAGTCCTAGCAGCATAAAGTAGCCCTGGTTATCAGAGAGTTGTGGTCTATGTCTTTTGGGGGGTTACTGAAATTAACTGCTGAATGTTGTTTGAATTATATTTTTTAAAAATTGGCTCTTTTCTAATTTTTTGTCTGCACGTGTAACTCACACACGTGTTCTGTCCCATCTAGTGGCACCGAGACCACTTAGAGAGAGAGAGAGATTAATGAGTCTGCTCTACAGCCTTAGCTAAGGGCCATATGGATTTTAGCTTATGCAGTAGAGGCTCACGCACTAAGCTCCAGACCAGGGTCTGTTGGCGTTACAAGTGGGACCGAACCTAGGACCTCTGGATTTTGGTGCATGAGCCTCTATTGCATGAGCGAAACGCCATATGGCCCTTAGCTAACACTGTAGAGCATACTCATTAATCTCTCTCTAAGTGGTCTTGATGCCACTAGATGGGACAGAACACCACACCCAACAGGTGTGTGGGTTACACGCATATGTGTGTGTGTGTGTGTGTGTGTAGGGAGAAGAAGGGCAAGAGTCAGACACTTTTTTACAAAGTAAAGAACACCTCCTCTCTGGAGTACAGCACTATTCAGGCTCTAACACTGGATATTGTGATTAGCATCCCCATTTTACACCTTCTTACATCTCACAGCCTACATTTAGCATAATTCAGTAAGTAGCCTTTTGTGACACTCCCCAAACTCTTTGATAGCTATGTGGGAGTCACGATTAGCTCCCTTTAAAGCCTAAATAGCTTCCCAAAGAGGCGAATGGGCCAGGGATGTGTCAATTGAGATTTTGATAAAAACCCAGTTGGAAATTTGTCTGTGAGTCAACTTATACGAGCTAGAAACACTGTAATGTGAACAAAGCTCAGCAAAGCTCCTCCAGTTGCCCTGAAGTATGAAGTGTTTCATTTGTGAAATCCCTAAAGCCTGCCAATACTTGAAGGCTTTGCATGATGCTGAAGGTGCACTGCAAAGTCAGGGTTAGTGCAGATGGATGCCAAAGGACCGAGATCATTTTTTGTATCCATCTGACAATTCTTAAAGCTTAATTTCCTATCTTAACAGCAGATTAAAAATAAGATACCAGGTGGTATGTTTAGGAAATTTAAAGCAACTGTACAATGCTTCTCCCCAGGAAGTTCATGTAACTCCAAAATGGTTAACTTTTCAGAAAGAAATCACTGGACCATATATCATATAATTCCATTATAGTCACCCTACTGCAAACTACTTTGGCTGTTGACGAGATACCCCAAGTCCCTGCTGGATATTGTGATGTACAGTAATGAAAGGCCATTCATGTTGTGTGCACTCCAGAACATATCACATAGATTGAATGATGTTCATGAGACAAAAAAAACAAGACACCAGTAAGGCATCCAGCTAAGCAGTATGGCTCTCAATTAGTTAAAATAGGAAACATCAAGAGGAAATATAGTTTGAAATGAACATGCTGAGTTTAAAAGCATGATGATTATTTCTCAAACAGAGAAAAACATGTTGTTTCAACATGTACAGTATCACTTTATTGGAGTCACAGAAAAATGTCTCCTTTTTAACATCAGCTGAGTTGTTATCTTTGTTAGAAAGAGTTTGAAAAGCTAGGGTGCCATCTATTTTGTGTGGGTGAGGTTTTTATATGTGGGAGAACCCCCAAAGTCTAATAAAAACCTTTTTAAGTAAATCTCACATAGCTCTAATCTCTCAAAAGCTCCCATGTTCTTCTCTGCTGTTCTTATTTAATTTTTAATAGGAACAATTCCATGCAGCTCTGAAGCATGGCTCAATTAAGAAATATTCCTACCAGGCAGCTTGTAAATCCTGGGAGGCTTTTTTTTTTCCCCTACAACTCTCAATTTTGGTTTGTTCAGATTTAGAAAAGGAGATTATTTTTAATTGCATGTTCCATTTCACACTGTTATTTACAAGTAGACAAAACAGCTTTCAAAGGCTCATGTATTTTATGCTAGAAGGAGACCATGGACACCTTGCTATCATAGTCTGAAATTACAAAGGGGATCTTTGATATAATTCCCCAGATATTAGCTGCCCACCAAGTATCTCTAGGTTTTGGGAAGTAATTAAAAAAAAAACCCATGTCTGAATCAAAACTCCAAACCCAGGTATTTTAAAGTAATCAAACCTTAACTCCTTTATGATTCACTTTTATTCTTATAGTTTATGGCACTGTTCTTGCTGCTCTAGTTAAGTTGTATCAGCATTTCTATTATAAAATGCTGCTTTCAGGGGTTTATAACTTAACCGCAAAAATTTGCTCTAGGTTGAAGCTAGCATATAAAATTTGTGTCTGAAGGAGCCATCATGTCTTGCTTGAAAAATCTTGTTTGTATCAGATATATATGATATATCTGTCAAAATGCAGTATTTTTGAGAATCCCATTGTGTGATCTTACAGTGGATCACAATGCTGTTGTTGTGTCTGAATGAATGTGCGTTGTTAATTAAGAGAGAAATAAATTGTACTTTCAGCTATACCACTTTGGACAGTGGTCATGGCAGATTTCATTTGCTGATCCAGAGTTTACTGCTGTCTATCAGAGTCTTTGCATTTACATCAGTGGATTTGGATCAGGTCCTAAGGAGGGCTGGGTCAGCATTTGTGTGGGAGACCTCCAAAGAAAACCCAGAGTGCTAAAACAATGGTATTTGTAGGTCAGTAGATGGTGTTCTTCACTCTGAGTCCCTACTGAGCTAATGATATGGTGCTACTTGACATGCCATTTTAGATGGGATGTAAAACTGGACAGCTTGACTGCTTATACTTATTAAAATTCCCATCACGCTTGCAGTAGTTTTAGCCTAACTGGCTGGCCAAATTCCAACTTAGGTAATGATATTCTACCTACTTAAAGGTCCCCTGCTTTTTTCAATGGGATGTAATGTCTGCCTTCACTTCCTAAACTTTGGGTAGATAAAGTTGAGATCAGTTGCTACTTTCCACGCCGCTTGTCTGTGTTGGCCCAATACCTATAAAAATGTCTCTCTCTATATAGAGAGATAGCTAATAAGGTATCCAACACATGTAATTACATATCGGTAACTATTAGAGCTGGCCGGAGGATGACAATTCCATTTCATGACAACTTCTGAGGTTCCAAAATTTGTTTTTGTTTTCGTTCCACCTTAGAACAAAAACAAAACTTTCAGATGTTTTCACAAAATGGAATTGTGTCAAAATGTCCATTTTCAGATGAAAAGGGGCAGGGGTTCAATGCAGATGTCTTTCTCTCTCTCTCTCTCTCTCTCTCTCGAAATGACCAGGGAGTAAACCCTGGACCTCAGAAAATGTTGTCAAAATCTATACATCTCTGCAAAACATTTTAGCTTCATCAAAAAGCATATTGTGATGGAGCAATTCTGCTCTCTCAAACAATGCAAGTTACACTTTATGAACATCTCAACAAGTGCATTTATTATTTTTTTACAAAGGCATTTAAATAAACTGGCATCTTTTGATCCAACCCTTGCCAAAATCAAGAAATACAAAGTTATGGCTGAGATGTCCATCTTTATCTTTTATGGGACTCTCACCCTCTCACTGAGTTAGGGGACTGAAGCATTGGTCTAAACTATGAAATTATTGGCTTTGGTTACTTGGTATCACATTATTTCACCATCATAGTTTTTATTTTCTGCTATTCTTGAGTACTTGAAGACAAATGGCAAAAGGCCACCAACCAAACAGATTTATTTTTCTGCATTCCATTTTATACACTTTTTGTATTTTAATGAAAAGCAGTTACACACGTTATCTCCACAATCCTCAATCTTCTCAGAGACAAGATGTGCCAACCTCACTCTTTCGATCAGATCCTTTGCTTACGTAAGTCGGTATCACTCCTTTGAAGGCAACTACCAATTTACAATATCTGAGGACCTCACCCTTTTATTTTATATCCGACAAATCACCATGTGATAAGTGCCATTAAATAGCATCTATTGACCAAGAAAATTCAATGCATGTTTCAGGAGATTTCATACTGCAAACTGTGTGGCAATGGATCTGTGAATTGCTTACAGATTTCCAGAGTCATTATCAAGATGTGGCCAAATTCAAAACAGAATTGTTGTTTCCCAGCCAGACTTTGTATAAATCAATAGATTTACACCATATTTCCCCATCACTGGAAGCACATTTCCCCATCAAAGCACATTTCCCCAGTATGTAATAGGGCATCCCTAAAACGCTTTGGAATAATCACACTTCCCTCAAGATATGACTAGGAAACTATTTATATGTGAAAACTATGCAATTTGAGAACTGCAAACCTCATGTTTTGCCATCTATTTCAATTTCCCTACCCACCAGCCACCCTTGCATGGATATGTCTAGGGAACAGGGCTGGAGGCATGGGGTCTTTTTTTTTTTTTTTTTTTTAGGGACACCCATCAGTTCCACCTTGTGAATCAATCTGTAGGGAATAATAGGTCCCCAGTCTCACCTCAATGATATTTTAGCCACCCTTGCTGAAGAAGCAGGAGTCAGTCACATGGTTATACACGAACCCAAGTTCTACATGCAGCAAGCACCCAGTTAGGCATATTTGGTAATTCTATCATTTTTCTTGCAATGTTAGTGCTGATGCCAGGTGCTGGACTGACAGCCCTGGTAAATGAAACCCTAACTTTATTCCAAACTAAGGGCAGTGATGGTGCAAGAATCCCCACACTGCCTAAGCGTGCTTCATGCCTAACCTGGAGAATCTGCCGCCACAGGTACAAGGAGAGCTGAGACTCCATCACCTGTTCAAACCTTAGTACCTCTTCTGAGACTGAGAACAAATATTCCATTTGTGACTCTGGTTTCTGTCTTCTGAACACTTCTCCACTAGGAGCTGGCCTGAAGTCAAGTTCACTTCACATAGGCCCACCAGACAATAAACGTGGCTCCAAGGCTGGATTCTTCAGCCTTCACCCAGGAGGCATATTTGATTTATTGCCATTTCAAAAGGTTTGATTAAATTTAACTCTTACCATGCCACTAATACTAAGTTCAGTCTGTTATGGAAGGAACTGAAAATTGCTTACATTATTTTATATACTTAAAAAACAGTTTGTCCACTTTAAAATGATGCTTATTTACCAAGAAAGGAAGCCAGCAACTGTTCTGTCATTGGTGAATAATGTCATATGAGTCCCAATTATGCAATGCTGGGAAAATTATTGTCTCTAAATATAGCCTTGTTTGATATGGAAGTGTCTTTGGAATAACAAATTTTCTCTTATGGATGTTAATATTATACTTTAATAAAACCAAAATCACTGCTACAAATCTCAAATTTAGCTAAAGGGCATGCATTGTAAATTCAAATTTGTTACCCTCACTTTCATAACTCACAAGAGCCAGTCCACTTGGTGACTCTGATTTACTTATTCCTGTCTTACTAGAGGTGCTGGTAGAACAAATACATTGTAGTATTTTGTACTGAACTGACAGGAAAACCATGCTTAGCGCTGTGTAAAACCTTCCCATTGTTTAATGCTTTCTGTCATGCTATCACATTCTCTCTACATAATAGAAACAGCACCCACAGCTAGTGGGCTGCAAATTATAAAATAGTTCATCATTCAAGGCTCCCCAGCATATGATAGTATTGCAAATATTTATATTAGCAGCTTTTGTGCTTGACTGCAAGACTGGAGGTTTTTCTGAAAGTCTTATCAAGAATATAGTAATAACTACAGCTCCGTGCACAAACACTGACCTCAAAAAACAGAGCGGGTGATGGAACTGCTGAAGTTCCAGCCTTTTACAAACTTGTTTTTCCTTTCAGGGCAGAAACACAAGTCAGTATTTGCAAGTAGTTCCTACTACACAAATGCCCGTGCTTCCTTGTGAAAATAGTGGATGATTTGCCCTGCAGTAAATTTACAGTCATGACAGATTAGGTGGATTTAGATGGAATTTAACAGAATTTCTATATTTCAAAAGTTGTGTTTGCTGGCTAAAGTTTTGAATGTTGTCCTTGAATAAAATAGATGGAATTCTAGTGGGGAAAGAAATGGTGTTTTGTCACACATACACAAACAACTAATATCATCCACTATTGTCAGGACTAGAATGAAGATCTGTTTTCACCAGGGAGATAACCTAGCTTTAAAAGAACCACTTGGGCTCAGTTTTGCATTACCCAAAATGCAAATTACTCTTGACCACACCAGCGTGGGAAACTTTGGCAGGAATTCTGCCTCAGAACTCAACCAACAGCTCCCAGTGTACAGGAAGAACTCACCTGCTACTGCACCTCTTCAGGAGGGCAGGATACTCATTGCACAATCTGATGCAGAGAGCCCTAGACCATGGTCTCTGCTCTACCCCTCCTAGGCCCTTGAGGGATGTGTGTTCCTCTGACCAAATGGAATTCATTCATTTGTGACAGATCCTTATACAGGCCAGACAATGGGCTGGGCTCCTGCACATTCTCACACTCCTGTCCACTCACAGAAATGTCTCTCACTACCTGAGATACAAGGTCTTACTATGGGAGAGACCAATGTATTTCCTTGCCCCATTTTGGGATGTTCCATTCATATGGATGCTTTTGTTATCAAAGTGCACAAAGAAGAGAAAAGGCTTCCTTTACATTTTCACAACTTGCCAATGATTGATTTTAAGAATGAAACACTGTGCTAAATTATGCAGAATGTTGGCCTTTTAATATCATATGTTTTTGGTGTGGTGTTTGAGAAAATACCAGAGTTACATCTGGAACTTACTACATCACAGGTACAGAAATGTTTTTTCTATTTCCTTGGTAATGCTCGCTTCCTCGTTGACATCATACAGTGGGTGCCTTGATTACAATAGATACAAAACTGACTTTCAGTGGGACTTCATCCATTAGGCACTTTTGAAAAATCTTTCCCATAATGTTCTAGGTGCCTCAAAAAATTGTAACTACTTGGCAGAATTGCACTGGCATCATTTCAAAATAACACTCCCCCCACCCTCCGAAATCCCAACATCATCCTTACAGTGATATAACCCAAACAGACAACACACACTGACATCAGGAGGGTTACATCTCCCTAAAAACTGGTGAGTGTCTGCTAGGTAGCTCATGGTGGGTGTTGCAGTATCACAAGCCAATCAGACTCTGTCTGGGTTACTTGACTGGAATGGACTCTACTAAAAAGAATCAGAGCTTTGACTGCAAGTATCCTGACCTTATAATACGCTAATAGGCTTACACCTGGAAAGTGCAGTAAGAAAATTGCAAGTGTAAAATGTTATGCATGTACAAGTGGAAGCTGGACAGAAGCCTAGTTGAAAATATATCCTTTTATTTCACAGTATGGCCACAATCCTGCAGTCTTTAAAGTAAATACCTTTTGAAAGGGAGAAGTCTATAGTCAGTTACTGTAGCCTTCTGTGTAATTATCACTTTAAACTAAACACCCCGGGTTTTTTTGTTTGTTTGTTTGTTTTTGTGAACCAAGCTGCATTTGGTCCTTTGAGAAAACATTTTGAGATGGATAAATGTTAGAGTGGAGCGGTGAGACGTCACTTCTGTCTGCAAATCTGGGGCTGTCATTGAATTTTTGACTTTGTACACTAGTTCATTTCTTATAGCCATTCATGAATCATTCGTTAGTGATACAATGGTTATCAGATGCCACAGGAGCATGAAAAATTTCCACTCTAATAAACGCTATCGTAGCTATCACTTCTTTATGATGTGCAAGAGGATATGTACCTGGGATTGCCAACTTTTCATCAGGGCAAAGTCGGACACCTTTTCTTGGGAATTCAGTTCCTCATCAAACTGTCCTTCTCAGAAGTTAACTTGGTGTAGTCAAGACAGGTACAGCCTCCCATGTGCACACCTACATGCCCGCTTGCCCCGGCATCAGGGAAGTTGATCACGGATCTAGGATAACATGCTTGGGGTGGTGGGGGGAGGTTGATGATCACATCTAGGGCTTCTAAGAGAACAGGAGGGCAAATGAAGTTAGAAGAGAAAAAGACAAGCAAGGAGGATGTCATAGGACACAGGACAGGGGATGTAGGCAAGGACATAATCATGGCAAGCCATGAAAGTGAAAACAAGGAGGAAGTGACATGTTCATACTGATGGGACAGAAGATCTGTTTTAGTAGTAACGTGCTGAATAGCCTGTTTTTCACTCCTGTGCTGACAGTAGTAGGCACAATGGGCCTGATTCAAGCCACTTTACAATGTCAGTAACATAAAGGGGCCTCCTTAAAATGGGCTTAAATGTAATTTACATTCATTTTAAGGTCTACCTAGATCAGGGAAAAAAGTAGCCTTAATGTAAATGAGAATCAGGCCCAGAACTTTTATTGTGTCAAATGTGTTTGAGTTCTTGCCCCACTATGTTCAAGGCTCCTGCTCCTCTCAGTACAGGGTTACCAATGGCCGGATTTTGAAAGAATGCCTCCAATTTTCTCAGCACAAAATTATACCCACAACTTATTTACGGGTGTAAATCAGAGGACGTGTAGGCAACTATCAGATAGTGCCCACCTACTGTGCAGCTGGACAGCTATGGTAAATACTATCATTTGTGCTCAAAATTAAATGAGGGTGCAGGGTCTAACCAGAAAAGAAAAGAAAAAGCCACGTTGAGGCCTCGTTAAACTTTGAACCTTAATTATACTTTGTAGAAATCCTCAATAATATATTGAAGGTTCTGAAGACTATAATGAGAGTTTAAAGGACTGAACAGTCCCTCATTTTATATTGTTCCATAATATGGGAACAACAAGGTGTCACTCCATATAGTGAATGGCAGGTAACAAAATACCAGAGTCGCCTATGTATCAAATGTTTCGCCAGTTTTCTAGATCAGCCTGAGGTCCAAGGGCAATCCCTGCACCCTCATGACTGTTTCCCTCCTTCATCTGCCCTTTTCTTTATCACAACTGATCAATTCACTTCCCACCACCATCACCACCTCCCATAGAGTCATAGATTCAAAGGGGAGAGGGAGCCACTGTGATCATCTGTTTGAGTCTGACCTATATAACACGGGCCATAGAACTCCCCGCAAATAATTTCTTTTGAACTAGAGCATATCTTTAAAAAAAATCCAATCTTGATTTAAAAATTTCGAAACCACTTGAATCCCCTTGTTCAAGTGGTTAATTACCCTCACAGTTACAAATCTATGCCTTATTTCCAGTCTGAATTTGTTTAGCTGTAGCCATTGGATCATGTTATACTGTACTTTTCTCTGCTATCTTGAAGCGCCCACTGTCAAATATTTGTTCCTTATATAGGTACTAGTAGACTGTAATCAAATCTCCCCTTAACCTTCTCCTTGGTTAGGCTAAATAGACTGGGAAATAGATTCCCATTTTTAATTGTTCTTGTGGCTCTTCTCTGACCCATCTCGAATTTATCAACATCCTTCTTTAATTGTGGACACCAAAACTGGACACAGGATTCCAGCAGCGGTTGCACCAGCGCCAAATACTGGCTTAAAATAACCTCTCTACTTCTACTCAAGATTCCCCTTTTTATGCATCCCAGGATCGCATCAGCCCTCTTGGCTACAGCATTCCACTGGGAGCTCATGTTCAGCTCATTATCCAGCCTGGCCCCCAAATCTTATTCAGAGACACTGCTTCCTGAGATAGTCCCCAGGCTGTCTCCTAACTGCCTCCATTTATCTCATCCATATGGCTCCTTGCAGCTCCTTCTGTCCTTTCTCTATGTCTTCTCTGCCCCCAGCACGTGAATGAGCCCCCTTTCCTACTCCCTACAAAGTGCCCTGGCACCTGCTGTTGCTGAGGAAAGAGGAGCAGCTAAAGATCAGGGAAGAGAGGGGAAACTGACCTGCCAAGTGAGGAGCAGCTTAGAGAAGATGTAGCAGCTCCTCAGACTGGACTTTCGGAAACCTAGGCTTGTCACAGACAAACTGGAGCCATTGCCTTCTGTATTTGGTGATTCATTTCTGAATGCATATGATAAGCCTCAGCAAGGTCTGGCTTAAACACTGTGGGGAAGATCTTCAGCTGGTGTAAATCAGCTTAAATCAGCTGTAGTTGTTGGAACTATGCTGATTTACACCAGCTGAAGATCTGGGCCAGAAGCTGGATATTAAAATTATGCCTGGTAACTTTACAACCTATAATAACTTCTGTAATTATGGACATTAAAATGAGGGCAACCTCTTCCCATACTTCTGGATATTGGAAGGGCATCAGAGAGAAATTCTCTCCCTTTTCTAGAGCATTGCATGCCTAGGTCCATTACATGGGATTGGGGTGGTATCTTCCTCCTATTGCCAAACTCAGCATGATAGATTGATGGTCTGATGCTATATAATAAGGGTAAGTGTCTGTATTAATGCATATGGCAGAGTAGGCATCATATTAGATAAGAATGGCATTTCACCAGACATATAGTTGCAAAGCAGAGCTGACTTTGAGTGATGGAGAGGTGAGGACTATTTTAGGTTATAATATAGTGTTCCAAGTGAATATGAAACTATTTGGGATTATCATTACATTTTTAATTTAAACAAATCAAATTATACTAAATTAAAGATGTATTTAGCCAACATTGTAATATTAAATGCTTAAAAATTTTAGCTGTCCGAGATAAACATAATAAAATGGCTCTTGTTTAATCTACAAATTAATCCAAAAAAATAAATTGCATTTTCATTACCTTGATAATGATCAAGCCAAAGCATGACTGGCATATCCCTTTCAAGAGACAGCCAAGCAGCAGAGAAAAGCAACCACTATGGGTCAGATTCAGCTGTCATTTACACCCTTGAAAATGTTGAGAAACTCCATTAAATTCAATGAGTTTATTCCAGTTTGCAGTGGTCTAACTGGGAACAGAATTTGGCTCTGTACCTGAAGTTAGCCCAACACATTCCAACCCTGTAGATGGCTCTAGTAATGAAAACCTATATTGCAAATGAGTCATTGTGAGAAGACTGTGCTGAAGATGTTGAAAATCAGGATGATGCATTTGAAAATGAAATTAATCAATATGAAGATGAGGATCAGCAGTCTATCAGAGCAGAGCTGTTTGATAATAATGAAACCCAAGGAAACAGCCAGCACTAGGGAAACACATGAAATTGCAGGAAATGTCAGTGATAATAATGAATTAGTAACTATTTCAAGACACAGAAGAGACCGAGTTTGCAGACAAAGAAAGGTGAACTAGAAAGTTATGGCACTTGTGAGAGGCCAGATTTTTTGAAAACTTGGCTGTATAAATGTGTATGCAAAATATATGTCTAATTTCCTTCTGCAATTACCCTAATTGTGTATTCAAATTAAACAATTGTCCATGCAAATAAATTTTATTCATAATTTATATGCTGAGCTGCTCAATCTGCAGTGCAATGGTGGGAGCTGCATGTGCAAAGTGGGTTATTCAGTTACCCCAATACTTCCCCTCCCCCGGGACAAAATGTTATCCAAAATTAGGAAATAAATTGAAAGGATTAAAAGGTGGAACAAATGCTCATCAGTTAACATCACTAACTGGTTAAAACAACAAATTATTGACGCAATCAGTAATCCTATCTTGCAAGATCTTCTCTCTTAGAGATAGGTTTCAGAGTAGCAGCCATGTCAGTCTGTATCAGCAAAAAGCACAGGAGTACTTGTGGCACCTTAGAGACTAACAAATTTATTTGAGCATAAGCTTTCGTGGACTCCTGTTCTCTTAGAGATAGTGGCTACTCCCCAGCACATAGCAGCTTTAACAACCACCATCCCCATTAGTGCCTCTGGCCAGTACACAGCAGGTTGTCATGTGGCAGTTCTTGCTGCAGTCACATGATATCTATATTCATTGACTGCACTAGTTGGCTGGATACTGACTTGCAAGCAGAGTGTCAATTTTGACCTATAAAACCCTAAATGGGTTGAGAGCTGCCTGTTTAAGTAGCTACTCTCCATTTGGCATTCAGCAGGTGAGGTTAACAGAGATATTGGAGAACCCTGGTTTCGAAGAGAGCAAGAGAGAGCTGCTCTTGGAGAATTCACCTGGAAGGAGACCTTAACTTCGGAACTAGCTCCTCATGGCCCCTTCTCAGTAGCCCAAATCTGTTGACCTACAGGATGCACTACAAACTTGTCTACTCCCCCACCGGTTTTGAGAGTGGGAAAGGTGAGTGGAGTCTTGATCTCTGTGCATCAATGGCTGGGGTTTGTTAGTGTTTTAATTCCCCTTTGTGGGTTTTGAGAAGGCTGCTTCACTTAGTTTTGTTGTATTGGTGGTGTTGTATTGTTTTGTGTATTTAATATATGGCACAGGCTCCTAGAGGCCCAGGATAGGCACTTTTTTATGCTTTGTATTAACCTAAAGAAATGTATATCATGAGGAGCACAGATAAGTAACTGATGGAAGGGCTCAGAGTTGAATTAAAATATGATTTCAACTGACATTCATCTGATGAACCTGCAAGGGAAAAAATCCCAAACAGGAGAAAAAAGACAAATTATGGGACACAAATACTTGGAGAAGTAACCTAAGGTCACCACTCCATGTCCCAATCTTTCCACATGGCATGAAATCACTGTTGGTTTGTTTTTTAATCGACTGCTTTGAGGTAGATACAGTTAACTTAATAAATGGCAGGTGTTAGCAGCTCTAAGCTGATCTTAACCGCCACAACAGGAGCCAAGAGGGGGAATTCTCCATTGCCAGTGATGGTAAAGAAACTGGTAGTAAGAGGCATGAGATCTGTTTCCTGTCCTAAATGGCTGCCTATGTGGCAGCCATTACTGTAGTATCTGAGCACCTCACAGTTGTTAATGTATTTATTCTCAGAGCAGCACTGTGAGGTAGGGAAGTGCTGTTATTCCTATTTCAAAGTTGCGGAACTGAGGAACAGAAAGACTAAGGCCCAGATTCTCAAAGGCTCTTAGGTGCCTAATTCCCTTTAGGTACCTAATTTCCACTGAAGTCACACTAGGTGCCTAGCTGCACCTTTACGCACCTAAGAACTTTTTAAAATCTGGCCCTAAGTGACTTGCGTGAAATCACATAAGAAGTTTGAGGTGAAGCAAGTAGCTGAACTCAGGTTCACTAAGTCCTACTCGAGCTGCCTAACAACTGGGCCAAGCTTCCTTCTAGGGTCTTGTTGTTAGGGTGCAATATGTGATATGCTGTTCTGGGTGGCGGGGGCTTGGCCAAGAAAGGGGATCCACTTTTGGAGTACATTAGGACTAACTCTTGGTATCAATGATTTCAGTAGGAGTTCTGACAACTAATACTTTAGGATTTGGCCATCATTTTGCAAGATGTTGGCTGGAAGTTTTTATTTATTTATTTTTAAACATTTAACAGTCAACAGTGGAGTTTACCCTACCCTTCAAAATGTAATCCATAGTCAGTTACTCTAGCGTAATATGTAAAATGCAGCAAGTTCATGGGAATTACACAGAGACTAACTGCCACAGAAGCCACAGTCTAGCCTTGGATAGATGTTTATTATATATTTATTAGATCATACTCCTAAATCAAGAAGTTAGACATCTTCATGGGAACTGATGCTCATTTACGCTATTGGTATTGTAAAGGGGCCTTAAAGTGGATGTGTAACATTTTCAGAATCACCTAAGTGAGCACTTTGACTTTCAGTGTAACTGAGGACCCTAAGTCCTATTCAGGCATTTTTGAAAATGTTACGTAGTGTAACTGTAATTTTCACACGCTTTAAAGCTACTTCATGTGCCAGGAAGGTACAAGTGGCCTTAGTGGAAAGGAAAATCAGGCCCCTAAATTTTAGTATTTTTGCTCACAGTTAATTGTTCCTTCAAAGAGCTAGATCGCTTAGAGGCTCCTTTCAAAATCTTGCCCCTTAGGAACACAAGTGCATTAATTGGCTTTAAGTGTATCAGCCTCTGTGAATGGGTTGATGAAATGACTAGTCCCAGCCTGTCTTATGCCTTTAGGTTGTTTGAGAGTTTAAAAAAAAATTCCTAATGATTATGTAATTTTAACAAAATAAAAAGTTCTCTGTGTGTTTTGATTTCCTAAATCTCTTTTAACTGCCTCATAGAGAACTAAAACAGTTTGTTTACCAAATCAGTGTCATTGGAATATTTGCCTGTGAGATCAAGAAAAGAAACTCCACCACTATAAATTCTTTTTTGCCTTGATAATTCTTTAAATGATCTCCAACTTTTTCCTCGTTTGTTGCTTATCCAATATCACAAAAACATAACTGCAAAAAGTGGACAATACAGATTAGACAGGCAGGATGAGATTCAAGCTCATGCTTTAAGTTAAACGTGCTTAAATATTGTCCTCGTAGGATAGACTTATCACAGTGCTTGGGGCCCCAGTCATTGATGGGGAGCCTATTGTGCTAGGTGCTGCACAAACAAAAATGGTTTGTGGTTCAAGGGTCTTACAATCTAAAACATATGCTTAACTGTTGTTCCTGAATTAGAGCCTTGATTATTAATTAATGCATGTGAAGTATTTTGAGATCCTTGGATGAAAGCTGTTTTATGAATGTTACGGTAAAGTGTGATTCTAAGACACAATAGGACTTCTCAATGTATATTTTTCTGGTTTTTCTTCCTTTTAATCAATACATTACATTTCTATTTTTTTAAAATAAGTAGCAAATAGTTTTAGAGACCACCATTGCATACTTATATTTCTAGAAAAATCCTTTACATTTTCTTTAAGGGAAAAAACTGCAGAAGTCACCCCCGTCCCCAGTTCACTAACATAGAACATTTTTCTTATTATATCTTAAAGTCAAGTTTTCAAAAATTATTTGCATGATCAAAAATCCCCAAGTCAGCATGCAAACAGAATACATTTTAACTGCTTGTTTCCAAGTGCCAGTTGCACAAACATATTTGTGCTTTTGTATTCAGAAATGATTGTGCTTGCAGAACTGAAGGTTCAACTCTGCAGAGCAGTTTGTCCTTGAATTTGAAATAGAAAATTGAAGGGTTTATGTAGCGTTCATGCACCTGGAAACAGTCAGGGCACACCCTGACTGTTGTGTAGGAGCAATGCACACATTGCTCTGTTCTATCCAAGGACATGGACCATGAAAACATGGACCATCTGGGAAGTCAAAATAAGGACATTAGCCGTGGGAAGCTTCCTCGGCCGAAGCTCAAGGCCTAAAAATAAAAATTGTAGTAAATAAAGGCTAGTAAATAAAAATATTAATCAAAGTCATATTATTTCCTTTGTTAATGCCTTTTGCAGTCAGTTAAAGTATGTAATGCGCAGGGGAAAAAAAAATAAGAGGTAAAAAAGCTGACAAAAGTAATCCCATCAGCAGACCAGCCTGCTTGCTTGCCTAAAGCCGTGTCCTGACTTGTATTGAACCGCCACAGAAAATATTTGTTGAGACATTTTTGAGGTATTTATCCAGATTTAATGTATCAAATCATTAACCATATGTTTAAATCACAACAACACTTTGGCCCCTCTCCTGCGAGCCTTTGCTCATGTGAATAACTTCACAAACAACTGGTTTCATTGGGACTGTTCTCATGTGGGTGTTTTCAGGATTAGGGGCTAACAGAATTTTAAGTAACATTTACTTGTATGATCTTTAAAATAGTGCTTCTAAAGATTAAATGAAATTCCTTGGAATTGTGATGCAACAGTGTTTACTGCTGCCCACGTTCCGGCAGCGGTATTGCCGATGCACAACTATATTGCAGAATCCTATTGTAATGTCATAATAGCAGAATATTTTCCGGGTAAACTGGGATAACTGGGTATTGCCTTTTATCTTGGGTTTGTATTTAAAGGGTTAAACTGAGAACATCAAACTGAGAACGGGTTTTAAAACCCCTTTATTGGAAGAATTCAACCAATATAGCCTATTTATTTTTTTATATTTTTCATTTTCATTGAGTACTTTTAGCACCTCTGATGACAAAGGGGGGGAAACAAACAAAAATATTGCTTTCAGCCTATTGTAATAAATAATTTGCCTCAAGTTCCAAGTCTGTTGTTAAATGAAATTTGAGGTAATCTTCTAAGCAGAGCTTCAGGGCACCTGTGACTTTTAAATGGAACAAATCTGTTGCTAGGGAAATACACAGTTTTAAAAATTAAGCTTGAGGCTAAAAGCCTCAAACAGTAAATCTCTTCCAGCACACTTCTCTGGGGATAAATGTACTATGCAATCTACAAGCAGGGCACCTGGCCTACCTTTGGGTCTCAGTGAAGCAAAAGTCCCTTTGTCCTTCCTTACAGTACGGATTCTAGCGGGAGATCCTCTGTGCCTTGTTGAGTTTTCAAAGACTCCAAAACATCTCCTGAAATTATTCCAACTGTTGAATTGGCAGATGATCTCTAAACAACTAGAGCGGGTTAGAAAAATAGATATGTGGGCACAGTTGGCAACGGGCTTTGTTGCAAGGATAGGTTCCTGGGTTAGTGGTTCTGTTGTGTGGTATGTGGTTGCTGGTGAGTATCTGCTTCAGGTTGGTGGGCTGTCTGTAGGCAAGGACTGGCCTGTCTCCCAAGATTTGTGAGAGTGTTGGGTCATCCTTCAGGATAGGTTGTAGATCCTTGATAATGCGTTGAAGGGGTTTTAGTTGGGGGCTGAAGGTGACGGCTAGTGGCGTTCTGTTATTTTCTTTGTTAGGCCTGTCCTGTAGTAGGTGACTTCTGGGTACTCTTCTGGCTCTGTCAATCTGTTTCTTCACTTCAGCAGGTGGGTATTGTAGTTGTAAGAATGCTTGATAGAGATCTTGTAGGTGTTTCTCTATCTGAGGGGTTGGAGCAAATGCAGTTGTATCGTAGAGCTTGGCTGTAGACAATGGATCGTGTGGTGTGGTCTGGCTGAAAGCTGGAGGCATATAGATAGGAATAGTGGTCAGTAGGTTTCCGGTATAGGGTGGTGTTTATGTAACCATCGTTTATTAGCACTGTAGTGTCCAGGAAGTGGATCTCTTGTGTGGACTGGACCAGGCTGAGGTTGATGGTGGGATGGAAATTGTTGAAATCATGGTGGAATTCCTCAAGGGCTTCTTTTCCGTGGGTCCAGATGATGAAGATGTCATCAATATAGCGCAAGTAGAGTAGGGGCGTTAGGGGACGAGAGCTGAGGAAGCGTTGTTCTAAGTCAGCCATAAAAATGTTGGCATACTGTGAGGCCATGCGGATACACATAGCAGTGCCGCTGATTTGAAGGTATACGTTGTCCCCAAACATGAAATAGTTATGGGTAAGGACAAAGTCACACAGTTCAGCCACCAGGTTAGCCGTGACATTATCTGGGATAGTGTTCTTGACAGCTTGTAGTCCATCTTTGTGTGGAATGTTGGTGTAGAGGGCTTCTACATCCATAGTGGCTAGGATGGTGTTTTCAGGAAGATCACCGATGGATTGTAGTTTCCTCAGGAAGTCAGTGGTGTCTCGAAGGTAGCTGGGAGTGCTGGTAGCGTAGGGCCTGAGGAGGGAGTCTACATAGCCAGACAATCCTGCTGTCAGAGTGCCAATGCCTGAGATGATGGGGCGCCCAGGATTTCCAGGTTTATGGATCTTGGGTAGTAGATAGAATATCCCAGGTCGGGGTTCCAGGGGTTTGTCTGTGCAGATTTGATCTAGTGCTTTTTCAGGGAGTTTCTTGAGCAAATCCTGTACTTTCTTTTGGTAACTCTCAGTGGGATCAGAGGGTAATGGCTTGTAGAAAGTGGTGTTGGAGAGCTGCCGAGCAGCCTCTTGTTGTCATCATGAATAGGTCGGAATATGAACAGCACCTCCTTTGTCAGCCTTTTTGATTATGATGTCAAAGTTGTTTCTGAGGCTGTGGATGGCATTGTGTTCTGCATGGCTGAGGTGGGGCAAGTGATGCTGCTTTTCCACAATTTCAGCCCGTGCACGTTGGCGGAAGCACTCTGTGTAGAAGTCCAGTCTGTTGTTTCAACCTTCAGGAGGAGTCCACCTAGAATCCCTCTTTTTGTAGTGTTGGTAGGGAGGTCTCTGTGGATTAGTATGTTGTTCAGAGGTGTGTTGGAAATATTCATTGAGTCGGAGACGTCGAAAATAGGATTCTAGGTCACCGCAGAACTGTATCATGTTTGTGGGGGTGAAGGGGCAGAAGGAGAGGCCCCGAGATAGGACAGCTGCTTCTGCTGGGCTAAGAGTATAGTTGGAGCAAGGTTTGAATAGTGTGCAGTCAATATGGCAGGGGCCACACACTGAAGAAAGAATTAAACGAATTATTGAATAGATGCTCATTAGTCAAGTACCATTCATTCTGAGCACTGTGTGAGGCAGAGGTCCTATAGGAAAAAATAGCTACCATGATGCATACACACAAGGGGGGATGAATTAAGTTCCCCAGGCATCTGCATATAGGATATAGATTTTTTTTTTAATAAACCCCATGATAGTGCAATCTTTCTATGAGGCCATTCTTATGATCTACTACCTTGTATTATGTTTCTGAATGTTACATATTAGAAACATAGAGTAATTATTTTTGGTCATGTATCATAAATGTTACAATAGCTAGCTAAATTGTAGTGTATTTTGCAGCATCCCCAGACAAATGAATAATACTTTGGTTTCTATCTCATTCTGTATTTATATTAATGACTTACATAGAGGCTGACTGATCTAGCTGTTCTCAGCTTACTTTTCAATGCATTATGACTTTGGTATTTTGGTCAATACGTTGATCATTTGTATGATGCCCCATCTTAAACTGTTTAATAAAATGTAAATAACAGGAAGGTATATCCAAAGTCAAAATAACTCATTATTGCTGGTTATACACTTGTCAAAATCCTAAAGGGGCCATGACCTGATTGTAATTTTCCCCTAGAGCCATACAATAATTTTAGCTGTGAAAGGAAATTTTATGGCATGTAAGATTAGCCCACACTAATGCAAGGTCAAAAATAATAGAATCAATAAGCAAACTCAATACTGCTAACATTTTGAGAAAATTACTACCAGAAAACAATGTCAACAATGGATTGAAATGGGTCTCCAAAGTTGTCTTATTGATTTCCTTTCAGTTTCATGACAATCCAACTCTTTTTTTCCTTTGCAATATGGCATTCTTTTGCTTTTTTCTGCCCCACCCCCAGATCTGCAAATTATAACTGTAGAATATTTTTTACAATGTTTACTATTATGAGTATGGCAAAATGAATGTGATTATGTCTACATTATGGAATAGGAAAGAGCCTCTGATGCCATCAAATTAATGCCTAAAAAGCCATAGACTGGTTTTAAAGGTTTCATTTTGTTTGTGATGAATGAAAAAACCAGCACAAAATAGAAAATAAAGTGAAAGCAACTTTTGAGTTCTGGCTGGAACTGTCAGAATCAGGAATATTAAGATAGAGACAAATTCAGTGCTTAACGCATACTTGTTAAGTATTGCATTTCATACAGTTAATACTTTATGCTATGGTACAACCCCAAACCACACGTGTTATGTCCATGAAATGAATGAGTTGTAGCCTTAACTTTAAAATGGAGAATGTGTGATCTAGTGCTTTGAGTCAGGAGCTGACTTCCTGTTCTCTACACCAATCTGATGTGATTGTGAGCAAGCCGTGTAATTTCTGTGTGTGTGTGTGTTAGTCTAGCCTCCTTTAATAAGGGTATAATACATCTCTCCTATAGGTTGTTTGCAATGTGTTAATGTTTGTACAGTGCTTTGAGATCTTGGATGAAAGGCTCCAAATAAAAACAAAGCAGTAGCATTATCACTCTTTTTTGCTTTAATTCTTATTAAAATCCGCCCAAAGGTTGAGCACACCACTTCTACTCTTTCCCTTTACATGGGTGACTGGATGTTTCTGGTTATTTGTATATTTCACGTGAAGCATGCCTGGTACATAGAGCTGGATGAATAGTAGGAGAAAATGCTGCAAATATTCACTTGAATTAAAAAGTGTATTTTGATTCAGCCCTTTTCCGTGACCCTTTCATGTTCCTTTTCAATGAACATTGGAGTATTTCAGCTTTGCTGACACACATACTTGTGGGAAAATATTTTAAGCTCAAATGCTTGAATATTCATCAGAAGCAAAATTGCAATTGGATTTTCAAATGTAGTAGAGAGATAGTAACATATGATCTGCATAACAAACCAACATATGGTGGGTGAACTGTGACTATTCACAATGAACTGTTCATAAACAATCTGCAGGGCAAAAATAAGGAGTAAACTTGAGAATTTTATGATATGTTTGCAGCCATTATGATCATGAAAAATAGAATTAATCCAATCTATTATTTATTGCTTAACATGTCTTCAGCTCTCCTTTAAAGTATCCTCCACTAAATTGGACAGCATGCTTTTAGATGGCAAAAAGACAACGTTTCCTCAGAGATCAAATTTCCACCATTCTACCAGTCTAGACTGTCCACCACTATGGTCTCGATTTAGGAGAGTCTCTGTATGCCCATGCTGAAATGATGCCTACCCTTGTAAAACAAAATGTCCTGTTTCAATGCAGGCTTCAGTGCATCAGGCCACTTGCTCTAAGGAATAGGAAACAACAATGTAAGGCTCTTCAGGCAGGTGATGTATTATAATTCTACGACTTCATCAGGCAGAACAGTACAAAAACTAATAGTCCAATAAGGTGAGTTACACCACTGTTGATTTGTGTGCATTTAGGGCTAGTCGTTATAGTGTTTGTTTATAGGAGCCCAATCGAATATTTTTTTGCTTTCCTTTCCTCCCCTGTCCCCTCCGAGTTTAATACTTTGACCATGCAAATATATTTTCGGTTGAGGCTTAATAATCTTCACACCTACCTGAGATTTGGTGTAAGTAGGATCAACTCAGCTGATGTTGCTGGAGTTATGTCCTATGCACCATGTCATACCCTTAGCACGTGAGCAAAATTATTTTATATTTGTCAGTGGTCATTGTTGACAGGTTCAGCTGCATTTTCTTTTATTTTAAAAAATGTATTTTGAGTGAGAGATGAATGGGTCACATTCATCTTTGGTGTAACTCCACTGAAGTCTGTCTCAGCGATTATGGACAAGAGTGCTAGAAATACCTAAGTGCTATATACAGTAAATAGGGTTTCCATAGTGTTGTCCATAGTGGACTCTGCTCTGGGCTTCTCCAACATTCAGCAGCTTTGCATCTGTCCTGGGTACAACACAACTCCCTTCCTCCCCCAAACATAATGCTTCTTCTTGGCTTTCTTGTTGTAATAGTTATATTAATTATTATTAGGGGCAGATGTATTATGCAGTCCTGATGTAGTCATTGCTGTAACAACATCTGTGTTTTGCAACAAAAGCAAGTGCTGTGTTCCTTATAAATAGGGCTTAGCTTGTCATAAGGGCAGGTTATCAAAAGTTCATTTGAACAAGATGATTTTCTGTGAGCCTGATGCCACCAGCAGGAACAGCTGTTTGGACAAAGCCAGTATTGGCGACTACTCAGTAGGCAAGATTTAGCCAACAAATAACGGTGGAGTTTGTGAATCTAATCAAACTTTGACAGTCACCCAGAACTTGTTTGGAATGCATTTGTCACTGTCATTTTAAAAAAGCCTCCAAAGGGAGTTGTCACATAAAAGTGTGTGGTATGAACTCAGGGACCTAAAAAAATCAATCATGGCAATTATTTTACTAAATTATTTTAAACAGTAGTGTGTCCAGAAATCTCTCCGTTAAATGTCTGCTGTCACAGCAACAAGCTGTGCTGTTTCCATCTCTGACCTTTTTCATGTTAAAATGTGTGTCAGTATGTAAAACAGAAATGCTCCATAGGAAGATAACTGCAGCGCTGCTTTGCTTTCCTGAACCAAAGGTCCTGAAGATACATATTTTGCAGGAAATGAGTATAATGGGACAATTCACTATTTTGTAAGGGGCGGGGGGACAGAAAATCTCAACAACAAGCAAAGGTTGCTTTTTTTTATGGTTGTTTTGTCATGTTCATTTTCACTGTAATATGTTTGAGGGAACAGAATGAAAGACTTAAATGGCACATGTGGTGAACAGATGACTTGATGATCAAGTGTGAAATGACCATTAAAACACTGACCATTTATCCTTAATACTTCATTCAGACCCGAGATCCTAAGTGAAATGAGTTTAGTGGTTTCAGATCAGTACCAAGTGGACAGGAGTCCATATGTCACAGAAATCTAAATCAGCATGTGCAATTGAACATCAGTAACAGCATTGCCTTAGAACAGACACGGATCAGATTCATGGTTGATGACAATAAGGATCTGAGTAGTTCCCCCAAAGTGGGTTTTGAGAAACATTTTAGAATGTTTTGGAAATGTCCATAACTTTTTTGTAAAGGGTGTTTTAGGGTTGGTTGATTTGCTTGTATTGTTATGTTTTTGTGTTTCTCCTATGAGAAATTATGGCCTAATAATTTTCCTAAAATTGGATGCAACCAACACCCTACCCCTCTTCCCCCGCAAAACAAACAAACACAAAAAACACTACCACACCAGCAGCTCACTGTGGACACTTGGGAATTGTGCCTTCATGTGACCACAACTAGTCATTTTAATGCAATTCCTGGATTCACCTGTGAAATTGTGGTAAGTGCACGTGCCATTTCCACGCACACAATTAACACACAACTTACTTCAAAATTAGGCCTTAATGTTTCATATCTACACAGTAGTCTTCAGGCTGAATAACACCAAAAGGAGGTGGTTGGTGTAAGTCACAATAACTTCATTTACTCCAGTGAAGCTATGCCAATTTACACCAACTGAGAATCTGCCCCACCATTCCTTAGGGATTTTAGTCAATAGATGGAATCTGTGTGTCATAACAGGAGTGTTTTTAAAGCTACATTAAAACACATTTGTAAGGCACTTTGTCATGCCTGGATGAAGATGCTAAGTGTGAATTTATTATATTTATGTATTTATTTATACGTACTATGGCAATATCTGGTCATGATCGGGGTCCTACCGTGCAAGATGCTGTACAAGCACAGAATGAAAAAATTAACAATGTAACTTAGATATTATTACGAACTTTATATACAGAAATCACATCCATCATCTCTGGCATGAAAGAAACCCACTCTTCTCTTTCTTCTTTGCCTAGGAAATCATGAATGTATTTGGTTGATTAAATTTAACACACCAATAATATCTGCATACTACTGTGCCTCAGAACTTTATAAAATCAGCCTCTGGGATACCTATTACTGTAGTTCTCTGTAAATATATAAATCTGGTACAGACAAGTAAAGGAAATCTTCATTATCTGGACCCATGGAAAAGAAGCCCTTGAGGAATTCCACCATTAACCTCAGCCTGGACCAGTCCACACAAGAGATCCACTTCCTAGAAATTACAGTGCTAATAAGCCATGGTTACATAAACACCACCCTATACCGGAAACCTACTGACCGCTATACTTACCTACATGCCTCCAGGTTTCATCCAGACCACACCACACAATCCATTGTCTACAGCCAAGCTCTATGATACAACCGCATTTGCTCCAACCCCTCAGACAGAGACAAACACCTACAAGATCTCTATCAAGCATTCTTACAACTACAATACCCACCTGCTGAAGTGAAGAAACAGATTGACAGAGCCAGAAGAGTACCCAGAAGTCACCTACTACAGGACAGGCCCAACAAAGAAAATAACAGAATGCCACTAGCCATCACCTTCAGCCCCCAACTAAAACCTCTCCAATGCATCATCAAGGATCTCCAACCTATCCTGAAGGATGACCCATCACTCTCACAGATCTTGGGAGACAGGCCAGTCCCCCAACCTGAAGCAAATACTCACCAACAAAACACACTTAACCTCACACAACAAAAACACTAACCCAGGAGCCTATCCTTGCAACAAAGCCCGTTGCCAACTGTGTCCACATATCTATTCAGGGGACACCATCATAGGGCCTAATCACATCAGCCACACTATCAGAGGCTCGTTCACCTGCGCATCTACCAATGTGATATATGCCATCATGTGCCAGCAATGCCCCTCTGCCATGTACATTGGCCAAATTGGACAGTCTCTACGTAAAAGAATAAATGGACACAAATCAGACGTCAAGAATTATAACATTCCAATCTCTCTGGTCACTCGATTACAGACCTAAAAGTGGCAATTCTTCAACAGAAAAACTTCAAAAACAGAATCCAACGAGAGACTGCTGAATTGGAATTAATTTAAAAACTGGATACAATTAACTTAGGCTTGAATAAAGCCTGGGAGTGTATGTGTCATTACACAAAGTAAAACTATTTCCCCATGTTTATTCTCCCCCCCCTCCCCCCACTGTTCCTCAGACATTCTTGTCAACTGCTGGAAATTGCCCACCTTGATTATCTTGATTATCTCCCCCCCACCACCCCGCTCTCCTGCTGGTAATAGCTCACCTTGCCTGGTCATTCTCCTTACAGTGTGTATGGTAACACCCATTGTTTCATGTTCTCTGTGTATATAAATCTCCCCACTGTATTTTCCACTGCATTCATTCGATGAAGTGAGCTATAGCTCACGAAAGTTTATGCTCAAATAAATTTGTTTGTCTCTTAGGTGCCACAAGTCCTCCTTTTCTTTTTGCGGATACAGACTAACACAGCTGCTACTCTGAAAACAGATCTAAGATTGTGTAGTTCAGCCAAGATGCATGTCCCAGAAACCAACTGAGAGTCACAGTTGTGAAAGAGTGCAACAAACTGGCCACGTACAGTACAGCTATTCTGGGATACTTAACCTGAGCAAATGCATACCCAGAAAACCTTGTTGTAGAAAGGTTGACCCTGAAATAGCAAAAAGCAAAGAATTCCAAAAATATTAAATACCAAAAAAAAGTAGTGATAGGAAGGAACTAAATCCTGAGTTTAAATGTGATCTAATTGCTAAGGCGTGGAGACTGAATGTCAGAAAATCTGAGTTCTATCCCAACTCTACCCTCCGACTTCATTTCTGATCCCTTTTGTGACATTGAGCAAATTACTAAACTGTATATGTGTTATCATCTAGACTATAACAAGGAGTCCTTGTGCTACCTCAGAGACTCACAAATTTATTTGGACATAAACTTTTTTGGGCTAAAACCCACTTCATCAGATGCATGGAGTGGAAAATACAGTAGGAAGATCAATAGACACACACACACACACACACACACACACACACACGAAAAGATGGGAGTTGCCTTACCAAGTGGCGGGGGGGTCAGGTCTAATGAGACAATTCAATTAAAGTGGGCTATTCTCAACAGGAGGAAAAATCACTTTTGTAGTAGTAATCAGGGTGCCCCCTTTCAAACAGTTGACAAAGTGTGAGTAACAGTAGGGGAAAATTAGCCTGGGGAAATTTAGTTTTTGTAGTGACCCGTCTAGACTATATATCTTCCCCGAGGAACAGATAAGAACCACAGAAGAAAGAGTTATTTATGTTTAAACACAGAAAATGGTTCAATTTTTGTCAGCTCCCCTTATGACTTAGTCTGATTACAACTGCAGCACAGTCCCAGACCAGATGTGAACTGTTAGCTCTTCATGCTCTAAGCCACAGTAGACAGTTCCTCCCATCTGACCAGCCACTGTAAATCTGCTCCATGGTTTGAAAATAGAACAACAATATTCTTTTCAGAGAAACTGTAACATATGGAAATGAGGCTTGGTGCTGTAGATTCTCCCGTTTGAGATTATTTGACTTTGCTAAGTAATGAAGAATTGCAGGAAGGTTATATTCATTCTCTCCCAGAAGAGGGTAGTATGAGAATTTCCTGGAAAATAATAGAGCCCCACAGTGGGTGAGAACTTTTTTTTTTTATTGGACCAACTTCTCTTGAAGAAACAGACAAGCCATTGAGCTACACAGGGCATTAATAGTATTGTAAATCTGGCATAATACTGGCATTTTCTTCAGGACCGAAAGAAGAGCTCCATGTAGCTCAAAAGCTTGCCTCTTTCACCAATAGCAGCTGGTCCAATAAAAGTTTTACTTCACCCACCTTGTCTCTCTAATACATTTTTCCTGCGAGCTGAACCCTAACAACTGCCGACATGTATGCAGAAATAGGAGCCATTTTGTTCTCAAAGTTACTGTTGCGTTGTACATATACAAACCCGGAGTGCTCTCTCCTGGAGAATATTTTTAACATGATTATTGTTGGCATTGGTTTATAAAATAATAGTAATTCTGACCCAGTGGTACAGTTGCAGTTGAAGTACAACAAAAGAAAATGTAGCTATAGTCTTCATGGGGGAGAGAGCATTTGTATATTTCCTCTGTACCAAATGCAGTAACTTCCCCTCATGCCATAGCAGCTACCCCTGAAGGCAGGCAGACTCTAGGGGGCCATATTTTCTAAAGAGCTCAGCTCTCATTTAGGCATCTATATTAAGTGGCTGCGTTTTTCAAATGTGTTCACCTGTTCACCCAGGAGCTACTGGGTACTGAGGGCTTATTAAAATCTGACTCTAGCATTTTAAATGTGCAGGAAAGAGGAAACAAAGCACAGCTGGTATAGAGTTACATACTTCCATTGTATTCTTGCCTGTGTTATATGCCAGATGTTTTATGTAGCTAAACTTGCAGCCAGCTTACTTCACTGGGGTTATATGACATTTTAGATGACAGAAGTCCAAACTGGACCCTGAATTAGCAACTGCTATTTAGCTGACTGCGAACAGGCGTTGGAGGGAAAAGACGAAAAATTATTCTTCCAAAACATGATTCCATAATAGCTCCTGCACTGAAGATGGTGGAGGGTGGGAGATGGGGAATCTTCCTTCTAAACTAGTTTCTTCATATTAGCCATATACATATCAACTTGAAAAAAATAGTGCAATATGAGTAGTGATCACTGGTTATTTGGCACTCATCTTCTAAACCAAATGGCACGTTGAAGCTATCACATGCATGATCAGTTTTGCATGTAGACTGAGCACACATGCTTCTTAGTAAAAATATATTGTTTTTGTGATCACGCCATTCCATTATTCCCATTATGGGTCTTAATGTAATCACAAAGTTTTCAAGGAGGTATTAATTCAAGGTGTTGGAGATGACATTTATTCCCTAAGTCCACAAATGCATATGCATGCCTACTTTGCACTTGCAATATGGCTTACATGTATTCAAATTTCTCAAGTGCAATTACTGTATAGATGGCTAAATATGTGCAAAGTGGGGGTATTTGCCTGCATGCATGTGTAAGGTAGTTGTACAGATTCACCGAGACCTCAAGGCCGAGAATCTGTTGTCCGACTGGGTTGTAAGGAAAGCAAACACTCAGCCCAAGCTTATGGGGATGATACTGTGTTAAAGAGGGGGATGCAACCTTTGGTGCAAACTTAAGGAAACAATCTGAAGAAAGGTAGAGAATGAAGTAAAATTCAGTGCAAGCCTGGGGCAATGGTATTACTATATGAGGCAAAACCATGGATACTCAGTTTAAGAAAACATGGTGGGCACCATTCTCCCCCTCTACTCTGCTACTGGAAACCAGCAGAAACTTGGGAAAGGAGTCCCAGAGTCCAATGTCTACCCAAAGCAGGACTTTGAGCAGCACAAGGCATCCTCATTATGTTTGTGGGTTCCAGACATGGCTGATGCAGCCTGAAAGAAAGTAGGAGTGGCATTAAATTCACTAGGACAGGAAGTATGGTGCAGCGGTTAGGATACCAGCTTCGGCTGTGGGAAACGAGAGTTCAATTCTCTTCACCACCACAGATTTCCTGTGTGATGCTGGCAAGTCACCTAGTCTCTCTCTGTCCCTGAGATCACCACCTTTTTTAAAAAAAAAAAATGGGGATAGTGGTATTAACCTACCTCAAAGGGGTGTTGTGAGGATAAATACATTAAAAGATTGTGAGCCATTACACTAATGAGGGCCACATAAGTAACTAAAATACATACATAAAATAGATACATAATGACTATAGGATCTGACACATGGCACATTGTTCTAATCTATTTTTTTTCTAGCTAGAAACACTTTCCCATAGGAAAAAGTCTGTGCATTTAACCTGCATGATCTGTAGCTATATAAGTAAAGGGTGTGTGTGTAATATCATAATGGGATACTGCCATGTGTGCCATAAAATCTAAAGTTAGTAATACATAATGCAAGAGCAGATTTTCTCACTTTATTTCTGTATCTGGAAAGTTTCAGCACTGACACCATATCAATATTTATTAATGCATTGTGAACTAGAACCTGTGATTATTACTCATACTATCTCTTTACAAGCTTCAGCTCAGAAGAATAAAACCACATCTGCTTTTACTCTCCCCATATTTTATTCAATGTTTTAACAGCTTTGCCATAAATATCTTATCCATTATGATTCAGTTGTGACTGTATCAACGTCACATCTCCTGTTTTATTGCTGTCATTACAGTTAAACAACACACTTGTTAATTCTGTTAACTAAGTTCATTGTTCTCACTAGTCAGCAATCTCCATTTGTTGAGTCCACAGCATTATTGGTTGTAAATCAAAACCAGCGACTGATTGAAGCATTTTCCTTCATTGAAAAATGACAGTAAGTTCGACATTAAGGCTACTTAATAAAAAAACCTATTTGAGAGGCCAGGTAATTACTGATTTAGTGAAAGCAGAAATACTGGGTATTTGTTCTCTGCAAGTCCCATCACATCAACCAGATGAAAGAGGTATGAGTATACACTAAGTTGGGGTGAACTACTCAATACGTGTACTTGATACTATCAGTAAAAACAAGATCAGTGAAATGAAGAGGAAGAAGAAATGTTAGAGAAACAATCAGATGGAAAATATCTTGCTCAGTTTTATAACTGCTTACCTTCAGTACTAGCTTGAATGCTCACTACTTCTCCTTGAAGTGGGCAAGCCACATGACCCTTGTCATAATCCCTAAGCTCCCCTGCTCCCTCACGGTAATAGCTTTGTTTGGCAGGAAAGTGTTAGGTGAAACTGTCCTAAAGATGCCTTGACAAAACTCTCTTGCTCAGGACTTCTGAGTTCTGGAAAATATTCTTTGTGCCATAAGCAATAGTATTCAGAGAGCATTCGAATGTACTGTGATTAAACTGTGCTGTCCATTCCAAAATCATGTATCAAACTCTTCTCCCAACTACTTAGACACCAAGATCTCTCTCTCCCTCTCTCACATGTGTGCGCACCTATGACAGAGAATGGTTTGATCCATCCTTCCTGTGGGAAATATTTAGAAGAACTATTTTAACTTTGAAAACTCCACTGGATCACTGCTTCTTGGATCCAAACTGCGCCGGAGGGCTATGTGCCCACCCCGACCTCTGCCAGCTCTCACTTTGACAAAGTGCTAAGTGTGGTGTCTTCTTTGTGTGTAATCACTTTCCCTTGGGAGCTCCCAGCAGTGATTGCCCTTTACCTATCAAGCACCATTTCCAATATTTTTAAACAAAACTGGGTTTATTTGACACTGAAAACAGGAAAATCAAGAGTAAATCCAAGTTAAGGAAAACATAACATGCTCATCACAGTGTTATACTAACTATGAAGGAAACTACAGAGGCTAGATCAAATAATTTAAAATCCATTCATTAATCAGGATTAAAAAGCTGTACAATTAGTCTATTTGCCTCTGTACTAATCACAATCTTGCTCCCAGTCTCCTCACTGCAGCAGGGAGTAGTTCTGTACCTGTGGCTGCTAATGCTCCCTGATGGACCAGAGCAACCACTCTGATGGGTACATTGAAAGAGCAGAGTCAAGACTCCATCCACCTGCACAAGAGGGTATGTAGCAGTTCTGTGAAGCCTGCAACGTCCCACACGCAGGAAGTGTCAGCATGGTACACTGGTGTAAGGAGTTAAAGAGGCATAAATCCCTTGTACCGGCACACAAATGGGTCATAACTTGGTCCTAAACAATTCCAAGTAAAAAATCAGTTCTCTTGCCTCCAGTAACTATGCACCTACATCTAGGATTGATAGAAACTGAGATTTGGTGAGCTGCTGTATCTTGGCCCGTTTGAAACTGACTTTTGTGCAAAAAATAGAATCTGCCCTTTTAAGGATATGTGAGTCAATTGATTTCACAACATGAGTAAGCCTGTCTTATTTTTCAAAATATGTAGTCATTAGATCTAATTTTTTAAGTACAATTCCTAAAGGAAAATATACCTAGCTTATGATTTGAAAGCTGTCTCTTGAGAAATCTTCTATGCCTGATGATCATTTGAATTCCTTGCAGTCCTTAACTTGCTGGCTGTGTGTTAGAAATCATTTTAAATGAATTGAATAGAATTCACAAGTGTTATGTGCCAGCATATGATGAACTCTCAGGAAATATGACTCAAATCTAGCTTTTCTTCTTTTTTATTGTAATAAATGGGAATGGACAAATATGATTTTAATGACACATGTCTGAGTGAGATCTTTTCTTGGCCAGTTATCAGCTGGAAGCATGTAATGTGTTGGTTAAGTCAGCTGGTTCAAGATATTCACAAGATGGAACATTTTTATTTTGCTATATTTCATTGACATTTCCTATAGATACATAATAGGATGGAACCTCTACGAACCAAATAGAGCCCGGGGTATGCATGGGTGCAGCTGCTATTGATGCTAATTAGGCCCAATTCTGTAAATTAAAATACAATTAAATGTTGTTTTTTCCTGAGATATATGTATATTCCCATTTTTTAACCTACAATAGCCATTCCCCCCCCCCTTTCATAGATGAAAGGTTTGTTCACCCTAACGAACTGTTGAGGTCAGTACTAGGGTACACCAAGCAGGCAGCCCTGTCAATGGAACCAGCTCAGATCAGAGTTCCAAAGATCAGGCAGTGTGGCGTAGCAGAGCCATATGGTCTACTAGAGGGACTAAGAAGAGCTTGATTCTATTTCCAGCTTAACCATCAGACTGCTGGGTGATCTTGGGTAAGTCATTTTAACCTCTCCATGCCTCTGTTTCCTCATCTGTAGAATGGGGATAATGATACTTAACTATGCTGTAAAGTGCTTTGAGATCCATGGATGAAAAGCACTTCATAAGACTAGAAATCCTAATTAAATCTGCCTGCCCACCTTTTGGGGGAACTTGAACTATAGGGGGCAGATTTTCAAGTGCTTGGCACCCACAGTCTGGATCAAATTTCCCAAAGGGCTCTTCTCCGATTTAGACAAACAAATAATTATCAAAAATGCTCAGCACCTATGTCAAGGTTCCTCCCCCACTCTGAACTCTAGGGTACAGATGTGGGGACCTGCATGAAAAACCTCCTAAGCTTATCTTTACCAGCTTAGGTCAAAACTTCCCCAAGGTACAAAATATTCCACCCGTCGTCCTTGGATTGGCCGCTACCACCACCAAACTAATACTGGTTACTGGGGAAGAGCTGTTTGGACGCGTCTTTCCCCCCAAAGTACTTCCCAAAACCTTGCACCCCACTTCCTGGACAAGGGTTTGGTAAAAAGCCTCACCAATTTGCCTAGGTGACTACAGACCCGGACCCTTGGATCTTAAGAACAATGAACAATCCTCCCAACACTTGCACCCCCCCTTTCCTGGGAAATGTTGGATAAAAAGCCTCACCAATTTGCATAGGTGACCACAGACCCAAACCCTTGGATCTGAGAACAATGAAAAAGCATTCAGTTTTCTTACAAGAAGACTTTTAATAAAAATAGAAGTAAATAGAAATAAAGAAATCCCCCCTGGATGGTAGATATCTTACAGGGTAATTAGATTCAAAAACATAGAGAACCCCTCTAGGCAAAACCTTAAGTTACAAAAAAGATACACAGACAGAAATAGTTATTCTATTCAGCACAATTCTTTTCTCAACCATTTAAAGAAATCATAATCTAACACATACCTAGCTAGATTACTTACTAAAAGTTCTAAGACTCCATTCCTGGTCTATCCCTGACAAAGACAGACTATAGACAGACCCTTTGTTTCTCTCCCTCCTCCCAGCTTTTGAAAGTATCTTGTCTCCTCATTGGTCATTTTGGTCAGGTGCCAGCGAGGTTACCTTTAGCTTCTTAACCCTTTACAGGTGAGAGGAGCTTTCCCCTGGCCAGGAGGGATTTCAAAGGGGTTTACCCTTCCCTTTATATTTATGACACGCCCCCCAAATCTCAACTAGGGTGAAACACTGGCTGGGATTTCTTCCTGGAGCTCTAGGAAAAACAGAGTTAATAAGACATATGCATCTCTAAATATACTACCAAGTGCATAAAGACTAACAATATTTTCCACATCTCAAGGACGATTTTAACCAGTTGATTCTGGGAAACTTTCACGGGAGAGTGCATCAGCCACTTTGTTAGAAGCTCCTGAGATGTGTTGGATGTCGAAATCAAAATCTTGGAGAGCTAAACTCCACCGAAGAAGTTTTTTGTTAGTTTCCTTGACGGTGTGAAGCCACTTCAGTGCAGCATGGTCGGTTTGCAGGTGGAAACGCCGTCCCCAAACATATGGGCGTAGCTTTTCCAGAGCGTAGACAATGGCATAACATTCTTTTTCAGTGACTGACCAGTTGCTTTCCCTCTCAGACAGTTTTTTGCTGAGAAACACTACAGGGTGGAATTCTTGATCAGGTCCTTTCTGCATTAAAACTGCTCCCACACCACGCTCGGACGCATCTGTGGTTACTAGGAACGGTTTGTCAAAGTCTGGGGCCCTTAGTACAGGGTCAGACATGAGTGTCGCTTTAAGCTTGTTAAAGGCCTTCTGACACTTTTCGGTCCACTGAACAGCATTTGGCTGTTTCTTTTTGGTTAGGTCTGTCAGTGGGGCAGCGATTTGGCTGTAGTGCGGTACAAATCGTCTGTAATAACCGGCCAAGCCTAAGAAGGATTGAACCTGTTTCTTTGACTTTGGGACAGGCCACTTTTGGATAGCATCCACTTTGGCCTGTAGGGGGCTGATAGTTCCTTGACCCACCTGGTGTCCAAGGTAAGTCACTCTGTTTAGGCCTATTTGACACTTCTTAGCCTTAACAATTAGCCCTGCCTCCCTTATGCGCTCAAGGACTTTGTGTAGATGTTCCAGGTGGTCTGCCCAGGAATCCGAAAATATAGCCACATCTTCAAGGTAGGCGACTGCATATTCTCCTAATCCCGCTAGGAGACCATCTACAAGTCTTTGGAAAGTGGCGGGTGCATTTCGCAGCCCGAAAGGGAGTACATTAAATTCATACAGCCCGAGATGTGTGGTGAAGGCTGACCTTTCCTTGGCAGATTCATCTAGCGGTACCTGCCAGTACCCCTTGGTTAAGTCCAAGGTAGAGATGAACTGGGCCCGTCCCAGTTTCTCTAATAGTTCATCTGTGCGTGGCATGGGATAGTTGTCTGGGCGAGTTACAGCATTTAGCTTACGGTAGTCCACGCAAAAACGTATTTCCCCATCTGGTTTGGGAACTAGAACCACTGGAGATGCCCATGCACTTTCAGAGGGGCGGATTACACCCATCTGTAACATATCCTGGATCTCCCGTTCTATAGCAGTTTTAGCTTGAGGAGACACCCGGTAAGGTTGGACCCTAATTGGGTGAGCATTACCTGTGTCAATGGAGTGGTATGCCCGTTCAGTCAGTCCTGGGGTGGCTGAGAACGTTGGCGCGTAGCTAGTGCACAGCTCCTGGATCTGCTGTCGCTGCATACGCCCAAGGGTCATGGAGAGGTTCACCTCTTCCACACCACCAGCACATTTCCCTTCGTAGTAGACACCTTCAGGCCACTCAGCGTCGTCTCCTCCCTGGGCTGTAAACTGACAAACCTTTAATTCTCTGGAATAAAAGGGCTTTAGAGAATTAATATGGTACACCTTAGGCTTTCGGTTGGAGGTGGGGAATGCTATGAGATAATTAACAGCTCCCAGACGCTCCTGGGCCGTGAATGGCCCTTCCCACGATGCTTCCATTTTATGGGCCTGGAGCGCCTTTAAGACCATGACCTGGTCTCCTACTTTGAAGGAACGCTCTCTGGCATGTTTATCATACCAGGCTTTTTGCTCTTTTTGAGCATCCTGTAAGTTTTCTCTAGCAAGGGCTAAAGCGGTTCGGAGGGTGTTTTGTAGGTTGGTTACAAAGTCCAGAATGTTAGTTCCTGGAGAAGGTGTAAATCCCTCCCATTGCTGCTTCACCAACTGCAATGGCCCCTTAACCTCACGGCCATATACAAGTTCAAATGGGGAAAACCCTAAACTGGGATGTGGTACAGCTCTGTAGGCAAAGAGCAACTGCTGCAACACTAGGTCCCAATCATTGGAGTGCTCATTTACGAATTTACGTATCATGGCCCCCAAAGTTCCATTAAACTTCTCCACCATGCCATTTGTTTGATGGTGGTAAGGAGTGGCAACCAAGTGATTTACCCCATGAGCTTCCCAAAGGTTTTTCATAGTTCCTGCCAGGAAATTAGTCCCTGCATCTGTGAGGATGTTGGAGGGCCAACCTACCCTGGCAAAAATGTCTGCTAGTGCCTGGCACACACTTTTAGCCCTGGTGTTGCTTAGAGCTACTGCTTCCGGCCATCGGGTGGCAAAATCCATGAAAGTCAGTATGTACTGCTTTCCTCTGGGTGTCTTTTTCGGAAAAGGACCCAGAATATCCACAGCTACTCGCTGAAATGGAACTTCAATGATGGGGAGTGGCTGGAGAGGGGCTTTGACCTGGTCTTGGGGTTTTCCCACTCTTTGGCACACCTCACAAGACTGGACATAGGTAGAAACATCCTTGCCCATTCCCTCCCAGTGGAATGACCCCCCCAAACGGTCTTTGGTCCTGTTCACCCCAGCATGGCCACTAGGGTGATCATGGGCTAAGCTCAAGAGCTTGGCCCGGTATTTAGTTGGAACTACCAACTGTCTCTGAGGATGCCAGTCTTCCTGGTGTCCCCCAGAAAGAGTTTCCTTGTATAAAAGTCCTCTTTCTACAACAAACCTGGATCGATTAGAAGAGCTGAGAGGCGGTGGGTTGCTCCGTGCCGCCGTCCAAGCTCTCTGGAGGCTTTCATCTGCTTTCTGTTCGGTCTGGAACTGTTCCCTTGATGCTGGAGACATCAGTCCCTCATTGGATTGTGGACCTAGGCTTGGTCCCTCTGGAAGCGATATAGGGGATGGAGCTGTTTCTGTTGCCTGTGAACCGCTCTCTGCTGGTGCACTATGTTGGGATTCAGGCTCCGGCTGAGCCTCTTGTGTTGGGTTATCTGCTGCTGCCAGTTCAGGTTCGGTGGGGCCCTCTGTTGTTGAGGTTGCAAGTACTGGATTCAGTGCTGACACTGGGTCTGGTGTTGGTTGTTTGGCTTCTTCCGGTTCTGGGACTGGTTCCATCTGGGTCTCTGGGACTGGATCCACTACTGCTGTTGCAGACATTGGCCTGGGGTCCGGGTCCATCACCTCTGACCGGGTCCTGATAGAAGTTTCCGGAACAGAGCTAGGCCTCACGGCTTGTTTAGCCTGACTGCGGGTGACCGTTCCCACCCTCTTGGCCTGCTTCACATGATTGGCCAAGTCTTCCCCCAACAGCATGGGGATGGGATAATCATCATAGACTGCAAAAGTCCACATTCCTGACCAGCCCTTGTACTGGACAGGCAACTTGGCTGTAGGCAAATTGAAAGAGTTGGACTTGAAGGGTTGAATCGTCACTTGGATCTCTGGGTTGATTAAATTGGGGTCCACTAAGGAAGCATGGATAGCTGACACTTGTGCTCCGGTGTCCCTCCACGCGGTGACCTTCTTCCTGCCCACACTCACAGTTTCCCTCCGCTCCAAGGGTATCTGGGAGGTATCTGGGCCTGTGGACCTCTGGTGTGATTCCGGTGCAATGAACTGTAATCTGTTGGGGTTCTTGGGGCAGATGGCCTTTATATGCCCCAGCTCGTTACATTTAAAACATCGTCCAGCTGACGGGTCACTGGGGCGAGGAGGGTTGCTGGAGAACGGGGTGGTGGGACGATAAGGGGTCTGGAGGGTTCTTTGGGAGGTAGGTGGGGCTTTGGGCGGCCCCCGGTAATAGGGTGTGGTCTGGGGTGGTCCCTTCTGGTCTCCGCTCCAACTGCGACCAGTTTTCTTCTTCTCTGCCACCTCCACCCATCTGGCTCCAATCTCTCCTGCCTCGATTACAGTTTTTGGTTTCCCATCTAGGATGTATCTTTCTATTTCCTCAGGAACACCCTCTAAGAATTGTTCCATTTGCATTAGGAAGGGCAAATTTACTGGAGATTCAACACTTGCTCCTGATATCCAGGCATCCCAATGTTTCACAATGTGGTAGGCATGTCGGGTAAATGACATGTCTGGTTTCCACCTTAGGGCTCTGAACCTCCGACGAGACTGCTCGGGTGTTATCCCCATTCTGACTCTCGCCTTGGATTTAAACAGTTCATACTTGTTCATGTGTTCTTTAGGCATTTCAGCTGCCACCTCAGCTAAGGGTCCACTGAGCTGCGGCCTCAGCTCTACCATGTATTGGTCAGTAGAGATGTTGTACCCAAGGCAGGCCCTTTCGAAGTTTTCTAAGAAGGCCTCAGTATCATCACCTGCCTTGTAGGTGGGGAACTTTCTGGGATGGGAAGTGGTACCTGGAGAAGGATTGCTAGGGTTTGTTGGTATATTCTGCTGGGCCTTTATCCTCTCCACCTCCTCCACATGCTTCCTCTCTTTTTCCTTCTCCTCCTCCACATGCTTCCTTGTCTCCATTTCCCTCTTGTGGGCAGCCTCCTGTACCTCCTTCTCCAGCCACATGAGTTCTATCTGTCTTTCATGTTCCCTTTGTCTTTCCTCAGCCTGAAATTTGGTTAATTCGAGCTGTAGCTGAGCCACGGATTTTGTCATTCTAACCTCTCTGTTTTTAACTAACTTTACACCCGAGGTTTAGAAATAAACAAACAAAACTTGGCTGTAAAATTTTGCTGTGCTGGAATAGAATACCTATTCTCTGATAGTGATTGTCAGCCTACAGAAAAAGACAATTCCCTTGTCTCTCCTCTGGGCCCAAATTAAAGCAAAAAACCTCCAACTACTTGGAAACCTGCTTACCCAGCCCAAAGAAAAAGCAAATGGGTAGAACACACACCCCCTATTTACTTTTAGGAAGAAAGGAAAAAAAAAAAAACTCTGGGTTGGAAGACTGTGAATTTCCCTGCAGGAGTTAAGTACCCTGCCTCCAGGCAAAGAAAACCTGCAATTCACAAAGATAATCCCCTTTTGTCTCTGCTTGGCCACAAAGCAGAGAAAAAACAAGCTGCTTTCAGTTTCGGCTGCTTTCTGGACTTTCTTTCCAAAGGAAAAAAAAATTTCCTTTTTAAAATCTGTATTTCTAGTTCAAAAAATCTCAACTTGATCTCAAAATGATTTCAGGTTAATCCCACCACTATGCCACCATGTCAAGGTTCCTCCCCCACTCTGAACTCTAGGGTACAGATGTGGGGACCTGCATGAAAAACCTCCTAAGCTTATCTTTACCAGCTTAGGTCAAAACTTCCCCAAGGTACAAAATATTCCACCCGTCGTCCTTGGATTGGCCGCTACCACCACCAAACTAATACTGGTTACTGGGGAAGAGCTGTTTGGACGCGTCTTTCCCCCCAAAATACTTCCCAAAACCTTGCACCCCACTTCCTGGACAAGGGTTTGGTAAAAAGCCTCACCAATTTGCCTAGGTGACTACAGACCCGGACCCTTGGATCTTAAGAACAATGAACAATCCTCCCAACACTTGCACCCCCCCTTTCCTGGGAAATGTTGGATAAAAAGCCTCACCAATTTGCATAGGTGACCACAGACCCAAACCCTTGGATCTGAGAACAATGAAAAGGCATTCAGTTTTCTTACAAGAAGACTTTTAATAAAAATAGAAGTAAATAGAAATAAAGAAATCCCCCCTGGATGGTAGATATCTTACAGGGTAATTAGATTCAAAAACATAGAGAACCCCTCTAGGCAAAACCTTAAGTTACAAAAAAGATACACAGACAGAAATAGTTATTCTATTCAGCACAATTCTTTTCTCAACCATTTAAAGAAATCATAATCTAACACATACCTAGCTAGATTACTTACTAAAAGTTCTAAGACTCCATTCCTGGTCTATCCCTGACAAAGACAGACTATAGACAGACCCTTTGTTTCTCTCCCTCCTCCCAGCTTTTGAAAGTATCTTGTCTCCTCATTGGTCATTTTGGTCAGGTGCCAGCGAGGTTACCTTTAGCTTCTTAACCCTTTACAGGTGAGAGGAGCTTTCCCCTGGCCAGGAGGGATTTCAAAGGGGTTTACCCTTCCCTTTATATTTATGACAACCTAGCAGCTCTCTTTGTGACACTCCTGTCTAGATTTTGCAGAAGATGATACAAAATTGTTCAAAATAGTTAAGTCAAAGCAGACTGTGAAGAGTTACAAAGGGATCTCACAAAACTGGATGACTGGGCAACAAAATGGCAGATGAAATTCAATGCTGATAAGTGCAAAGTAGTGCACATGGGGGGGAAAAACAATCCCATTATACATATATAATGTTAGTTGTTACTAGCCAAGAAAGAGATCTTAGAGTCAAGCAGTCAAAAAGGCTAACAATATGTTAGGAGAAAAGGAGTGCTTGTGGCACCTTTAGAGACGAATAATTTTATTTGAGCACGAAAACTTATGCTCAAATAAATTTGTTAGTCTCTAAGGTGCCACAAGTACTCCTTTTCTTTTTGCGAATACAGACTAACACGGCTGCTACTCTGAACCCTGTCAATATGTTAGGAGCTATTAGAAAAGAGTTAGAAAATAAGATGGAAAATATCATAAAGCCAATATATAAATCCATGGTGCACCGACACATTGAATACTGTTTCCAGTTCTGGTTGCCTCATCTCAGAAAGGGCATAATGGAACTGGAGAAGGACAACAAAGACGATCAAGGGTATGGAATGGTTGCCATTTGAGGAGAGACTACAAATATTAGGGCTGTTCAGTTTAGAAAAGAGACAACTTGTAAGGTTTTGATAGAAGCCTGTAAAATCATGAAATGGTGTGTGGAAAAATTAACAGAGAAGTATAATTTAGCCATTCACACAATTTTAAAAAAAACTAGGGGTCACTCAATGAAGTAACATACTGTAGCTTTAATACAAATAAGAGGAAGCACTTTTTCACACAACACACAGTTAACCTGTGGAACTTATTGCCATGGGATATTGTAATGGCCAAAAGTATAACTGGGTTCAAAAAAGAATTACATAAATTCCCAGGGGATAGGTCCATCAATGGCTATTAGCCAAGATGGTCAGGGATGCAACCCATGCTCGGGGTGACCTGAAACTTCTGACTACCAGAAGCTGGGAGTGAAAGACAGGGGTATGGATCACTCCATAATTGCCTGGTTCTGTCCATTCCTCCTGCAGCTCTGGTATGGGCCACCATTGGAAACAGGATACTGGGCAAGATGGACCATAGTTTGATCCAGTCTAGCAACTCTTATGTTCTTAAGAGCTCAACATCCCATATGTGGGCTGAACGCCTGGCCACTTATGTTAGTACATCAATGGGAGCTGAACTCAGTCTATGCCTGTTTTGGCTAGAGTTACAATAGATGGTTGTGTTGAGCTCAGGTGCTTATAATTAGACATAGGGTTAAGTACCTTGCTGAATTGCATACAGAAAAATGCACCTCATCAGGGGCCCGTGAAAGTAAGGTACTTCCCACCTACACTAGAGTAAAAGACTCCTAAGGCAGGGTAGTCTTTGTTTAAGATAGGGTAGGATAGCTACAGTATCAATACAGTATGATCTTTCTTCATTCCCTGTAGCCTGACAGCATATTTTTGTATCACTTTTTTGCTTAACCACCTTTTGCTATGATCAGCCTCCACTCAGACAGCAGTAATGACTGAGCTAAGCAATATGCTAATGGTGTAGTAATGCACTGCATACCGTAAAGTAGTCAGTGGTAGAACAAATCCTAGTGAGGTACAAGAGTGGAAAGGGATCATAGGATGGGTCTGCTTCTCCCCTCACCCATGATTGCCCTGTGGGATGGGCTGTTCTCCTGGACCCGTCCCTCCCTTCCCGGTCTTAGGTGGCATCTCCATTTCAGTGCTGTGGTCCAATTCTAATGCCTCTGGTTGGGTCACATCCTTAGCCCCCTATTTCTTTTTTTTAGCTGTCATTCCGCTTGGGAGAGCCAACTTCTGAAACCGAGAACATGTGGGAGACACTCTCTGGTATCACTCCCATGTCTAGGGGGCAATAACAGAGACCACCTCTTGGGTGTGGTGCATAGTGGGGTAGGGCTGCTGTGGGGCAGTTGCCAAACTATGGCTGAGGAGAACCTCCCTGGTCAGCACTGGAGCAGCATTCAAAGGGAAGGGAGACAGGAGTCAGAGCCTGTCTGGGCAGTGAGGCTCTGGCAGGGTTCTGTGTCTCCCCTGTGCCAAGTTCAGGGTTTGGCCCAGTGTAACGTCTATAAGCTTTGCCTCAAGAATGTATGAAGCTGAAAAGAAAACTGTTTCTTCAGTTGTAAAGAGCTGTGTGTATAAATGGGACACCACTCACGTGACTGCACAAAATTATGCTTCAAATTATGTCACTTTAAACTGGGCATTGTTCTTATGCTGTTGCGTTGTGGCGGGTTGCTGTTGTTTTTCTTTTAACAATCAATTATTAAATTTATTGACCAAGAAATGAAAGAACTTGAGGATACAGTGGAAAAACAAAGGCCTGCTTTATTCTGAATATCCTCTCAACTATTAAGTCTGTTTGCTTATAAGAAGCCTGAGAGCGGCTGCTGTGTCCCTTTGCTGAGATTTTTGTGTTTCTGCAGAATTAGTAATTGGAAAGGGAGTGCCACGAATTCCCATTTCCCCATTTGAAACTTACTGCTAGGTAGTGTATCAAATTGAACACAATGTGTAGCTCAGCTCAGTGACAATCAGTTTACCCATTTGTTGGTATTTTTAATTGAATTTAATAATGGAACTAAAGCTGTGTGGAGCAGGGTGGCAATTGATTCACAGGGGCCTGTTGGAACCTGTTCTGCGCATGGGTTTTGTTTTGACATTCAGATCTGAATCAACTCCAAAATTACAAGTGAAACTCAGAGAAAACACAGCCCAAAACCAACTTCAATCAGCCCAGGCTTGCTATCCTCTTGAAATTTGAGCCAGGATGGCTCAGAACTTGATTCAGTCTCTCTAAAAGGCTCTCGGACCTCAACTGACCTGGTTGCCCTATGATTAAGGCATAGGACTGAGAGATCTGGTTTCAATTTCTCACTTGTGCGTAACCTTAGGCAAGTAATGTAATCTCAGTTTCCCTATTTGCAAAATGAAATGAATAGTACTTTGCTATAAGGGGTTATTTTTGAGCCTTTAATTCAATCATATTTATAATTTATAAAAAACTGAGTTCCTCCGATGGAAGACGCTAAGGAGGGGCACTTTAAAGGAAAAAAAAAAAGCTGGGCATAATTCTGAAGGGAACTTCTTTACCCTAAACTTTGCTTTCAGCACTTTAACTGTATTCCATATGGACCTTTAACTCAGCTTTGTTTCCTTTCTATAAAATTTTGTTCCAAGGAATTCTAGGGAGGAATGATCTTTTCAGTAGGAAGCATAGTTCTGAAAAGAAGTGATTAGAATGAGGGAGGGATTAAATAATACTTAGCATTTATATAGGGCTTTACAACACCAGAGTTTTCTACTGTACAAATATTAAGGGTTGTAACCTGATCTTGAGAGGTATTCTGCTCTTATCAACTCACTGAAATCATTGTGTTTGTATCTCTTGATCACACAGGACCTGATTCTGCAAGCCTTGTTCACAATGAGCATTACTTACGCATGCAAGTAATTCCATGGGTTCAATGGGGTTCATGTATTAATAGGCTGAAAGGTGAGAGAATTGGACTGTATCTCTCTCTACTTTACAGCACTTACTGATAAGAGCATTTGGTGATAACTGTGATACCCACTATGTTGGGTGTTCTTGTTTTGATTTTATTGAGTGGTTGAAATCCATGGGATTACTCAGCATGAGTCCTACTGGAAGGGTTGCAGAAGTGGAAGATGATGCACCATGGTGATCCTCAAAGGTTAATTCAAGTTGCCACTTCCCTTACTAGCTTTGGGGTACTGACAGTGGGTACAACATGGTGTGTTAACTTATATGCCATTTCCATGGCAATGAGGAAAATAAATGTGCATCAGTCCTGAAGCTCGGGCCGACCTGAAAGAGAGGCTTCCTGACTGAAAATTTCAGTAGCCAAGTCTCAGTTCTAGACAGGCATTTACCAGCTGGATGACCTCTAACTTGGCAACTGAATTTGTATTTGAGAATGTTATTAATCTGTGCCAAATATATGATCTCATGTGAAGCTTGTACTTGGTATTATTTAATTTCGTTCCAATTATTCCAGAAAAAACAATTAAGAAAATGAATAATTATAAAAGTAAGGTCAACTCAATTTTCTCTACTAATGTTTTTAGTTACTAAACTCATTATTGCTAATTCATTTCATAATCTTTGCCATCTAACCTAATTTGTTTCATTTATAAGTGGCAAGAAGGGAGCATCATAAAACTTCAGTGAAAACAAAGCAGCAAAACCATAAAAAGAAAGGGAGTATTTGTGGCACCTTAGAGACTAACAAATTTATTTGAGCATAAGCTTTCGTGAGCTACAGCTCACTTCATCGGATGCATTCAGTGGAAAATACAGTGGGGAGATTGTGTATATACACAGAGAACATGAAACAATGGGTGTTACCATACACACTGTAACGAGAGTGATCAGGTAAGGTGAGCTATTACCAGCAGGAGAGAGGGGGAAAAAAACCTTTTGTAGTGATAATCAATTGCCACACACTCTGTCAAAGAAACTGCAGAACCACCCGATCAACATCCTATACAGCAAACAGGGAAAGATTAAGAATGAGCTCTCAAAACTGGATACTCTCATAAAAAAACAACCTTCCACACAAACTTCCTGGTGGCTGGACTTTACAAAAACTAGACAAGCCATTTACAAAACACATTTTGCTTCTCTACAAAAGAAAAAGGACAGTAAACTACTACATGCCACAAGGGGCCACAACAGTGGTTCCCTTAACTCACCCAGCAATATTGTTAATCTATCCAGCTATACTCTTAGGACAGATTTTTCTGCTGGGCTATCTCGGGGCCTCTCCTTCTGCCCCTCCACCCCCACGAATATGAAACAGTTCTGTGGTGACCTAGAATCCTATTTTCGATGTCTCTGACTCAAGGAATATTTCCAACACACCTCTGAACAACATACTAAACCCACAGAGACCTTCCTACCAAGACTACAGAAAGAAGGATTCTGGGTGGACTCCTCCTAAAGGTCGAAACAACAGACTGGACTTCTACATAGAGTGCTTCCGCCAATATGCATGGGCTGAAATTGTGGAAAAGCAGCATCACTTGCCCCATAACCTCAGCCGTGCAGAACACAATGCCATCCACAGCCTCAGAAACAATTCTGACATCGTAATCAAAAAGGCTGACAAAGGAGGTGCTGTCATAATCATGAATAGGTTGGAATATGAACAAGAGGCTGCTAGGCAGCTCTCCAACACCACTTTCTACAAGCCATTACCCTCTGATCCCACTGAGAGTTACCGAAAGAAACTACACCATCTGCTCAAGAAACTCCCTGAAAAAGCACAAGAACAAATCCGCAAAGACACACCCCTAGAATCCCGACCAGGTGTATTCTACCTGCTACCCAAGATCCATAAACCTGGAAATCCCAGATGCCCCATCATCTCAGGCATTGGCAACCTAACAGCAGGATTGTCTGGCTATGTAGACTCCCTCTTCAGGCCCTACGCTACCAACACTCCCAGCTATTTTCGAGACACCACTGACTTCCTGAGGAAACTACAATCCATCGGTGATCTTCCTGATAACACCATCCTGGCCACTGTAGATGTAGAAGCCCTCTACACCAACATTCCACACAAAGATGGACTACAAGTCATCAGGAACAGTATCCCCGATAATGTCATGGCAAATCTGGTGGCTGAACTTTGACTTTGTCCTCACCCATAACTATTTCACATTTGGGGACAATGTATACCTTCAAATCAGCGGAACTGCTATGGGTACTCGCATGGCCCCACAGTATGCCAACATTTTTATGGCTGACTTAGAAGAACGCTTCCTCAGCTCTCTTCCCCTAATGCCCCTACTCTACTTGTGCTACATTGACGACATCTTCATCATCTGGACCCATCTTGAGGAATTCCACCATCAACCTCAGCCTGGACCAGTCCACACAAGAGATCCACTTCCTGGACATTACAGTGCTAATAAGCCATGGTTACATAAACACCACCCTATACTGGAAACCTACTGACTGCTATACTTACCTACATGCCTCCAGCTTTCATCCAGACCACACCACACAATCCACTGTCTACAGCCAAGCTCTATGATACAACCACATTTGCTCCAACCCCAGACAGAGACAAACTCCTACAAGATCTCTATCAAGCGTTCTTACAACTACAATACCCACCTGCTGAAGTGAAGAAACACACTGACAGAACCAGAAGACTACCCAGAAATTACCTACTACAGGACAGGCCCAACAAAGAAAATAACAGAACGCCACTAGCCATCACCTTCAGCCCCCAACTAAAACCTCTCCAATGCATCATCAAGGATCTCCAACCTATCCTGAAGGATGACCCATCACTCTCACAGATCTTGGGAGACAGGCCAGTCCTTGCTTAGAGACAGCCCCCCAACCTGAAGCAAATACTCACCAGCAACCACACACCACACAACAAAAACACTAACCCAGGAACCTATCCTTGCAACAAAGCCCGTTGCCAACTGTGCCCACATATCTATTCAGGGGACACCATCATAGGGCCTAATCACATCAGCCACACTATCAGAGGCTCGTTCACCTGCACATCTACCAATGTGATATATGCCATCATGTGCCAGCAATACCCCTCTGCCATGTACATTGGCCAAACTGGACAGTCTCTACGTAAAAGAATAAATGGACACAAATCAGACGTCAAGAATTATAACATTCAAAATCCAGTCGGAGAACACTTCCATCTCTCTGGTCACTCGATTACAGACCTAAAAGTGGCAATTCTTCAACAAAAAAACTTCAAAAACAGAATCCAACGAGAGACTGCTGAATTAGAATTAATTTGCAAACTGGATACAATTAATTTAGGCTTGAATAAAGCCTGGGAGTGGATGTGTCATTACACAAAGTAAAACTATTTTCCCTTGTTTATTCCCCCACCACCACCACTACTGTTCCTCACATGTTCTTGTCAACTGCTGTAAATTGCCCACCTTGATTATCACTACAAAAGGTGTCGTCCCCCCCGTCTCCCCTCTCTCCTGCTGGTAATAGCTCACCCTACCTGATCACTCTCATTACAGTGTGTATGGTAACACCCATTGTTTCATGTTCTCTATGTATATAAAATCTGCCCACTGTATTTTCCACTGCATGCGTCCGATGAAGTGAGCTGTAGCTCACGAAAGCTTATGCTCAAATAAATTTGTTCGTCTCTAAGGTGCCACAAGTACTCCTTTTTCTTTTTGCGGATGCAGACTAACATGGCTGGTACTCCTGAAATCAGCAAAACCATGTCATTTTAGTGATTTCCTGAGCAAGTAATTATCCATTGTTAACCTTTATGGGAAGAACTTTTCTGATTCAACCACAATATAGTTGTTAAATTTATCAGACAGAAATTTCTCTCCTTCTATTTGTAACTGCAGCTGCCTAAAGTAAAACAAAAATTTAATAATTGTATTATATATTTTATAAATGAAATATATATCTGTTTTCTAATGCTTAGAAGCAAGCCATTTTATCACTTTACTACATAATCAAAACTAGGAACTTATAAGTGAATTTCAAGTAGTTTTCTGCTGATTCTGAGTCCTGGGCCTGCAAATCTACCCTGGAAATCTTTTAAGAGCTAGTTCTCTCACAGTATGTAAGACCTGGGCTAAGATCCATTGAAGTCAATGGGAGTCATTTTATTAATTTCACTGGACATCAGCTCAGGCCTTTTCACTTTAGTCTTGCAAGATTAATGTATTGGCAGATACCTGCACAGTTTACTCCTGGGGGAGCTTTGCGCCACTGTGCATGCGCAGAATTCATTACTTCCATGCAGAAAAATTGCTTTCTGACAGGGAAGCAAAGGGAAGCCTCAAGAGTGGTCACGCACCCTTCCCCAGCATAGCGGGTGCATTATTTCAGGCACCCAGAGCAACTGGCAGAGAGGTAAATCACAGCAGGGGGTGGGGCTGGGGATACTTCAGCCAGTGGCTACTTCCCTGTGCCAGGCCCAGCTGCTAATCCTGGCTGGACGGGGGATGGGGAAGGACGGTACCACCTCTTTCCCTAGGATTGGCAAGTGCCTGGTTTTCAACTGGAATGCCCAATTGAAAAGGGACCCTTGTGGCTCCAGTCAGCACTGCTGACCAGGCAGCTAAAAGTCTCGTTGGCAGGACTGGTAGGCTCCCTACCTGGCTCCGTGCCACTCCCCAGAAACAGTGACATGTTCCTAGGCGAAGGGACAACGATTGGGGCTCTGTGTGCTGACCCCGCCCCAAGCGCTGGCTCCGCAGCACCCATTGATCAAGAATTGCAGCCAATGGGAGCTGCAGGGGTGGAATCTGCAGGCAGAGGCAGTGTGCAGAGCCACCTGGCCACACCTCCATCTAGGAGCCGAGCGACATGTCACCGTTTCCAGGGAGCTGCCCAAGGTGAGTGCCACTCGGAGCCCACTCCCCTCTCACATCACAACCCCTGCCCCAGCCCTGAGCCCTCTCTTGCATCTCAAACCCCACCATAGCTCAGAACCGCTCCCCCTGCACTCGGAACCCCTTGGTCCCAGCTGGAGCCCTCTCCTGCACCCCAAACCTCTCATTCCCAGCCCGGTGAAAATGAGTGAGTGAGGGTTGGGGAGAGTGAGTGACAGAGGGAGGGGATGCAGTGACAAGGGGGATGGAGCCTCGGAGAAGGGGCAGGGCAAGGGATGGGGCCTTTTGGCCGGGGTGGGGAAGGGAGCGGGGCAAGGGTGTTCAGTTTTTTGTGCAATTAAAAAGTTGGCAACCCTATCTTCCACTGCAAGGAGCAGACCCAGGAAATCTTCCCAGGTTGCAGGATGCTCCACACCCCTCCCCCTGCTTCCTGCCCCATTGCTCCTCAGCTGTGGTGGGAGGAGTCACTGTACGGGGAGCTGCTTCCTCTGTCTGCCACCCATGCATCTGGACCCCCCCATTGAACCTTTCTCCTGCCCCTGCACCCGGAACCTCCCCACTGAGCTCCCCACATCCTAACTCCCACCGCACTGAGCCTCCTGCATCCAGACCCCCACCCCTGCACCTACACTACCGCTTGCTGAGCCCCCTGCACTTGAACCCACACCCCAATGAGTCCCACCCCCTTGCACTTGGACCACACCTCACTGAACCCCTGCACACCCGACTCTCCCCCCTCCTCCGCTGCGCAGCATCCCCTCATATCCAGACCCCCTCCCACTGAGCCCCAGCCACCTTCACCTGGACCCCTCTGCAGAATCCCATTACCCCTGCACTCAGAACCCCAAATGACCCCCTGTGCATCCAGATCCCCCCCCACTAAGCCGCTGTACACAGATTACCCCACATAGAATCCTCACCCCACACCTGGATCCCTCCACACTTGGATCCTGCTGAGATGAACCTGCCTGTCCCACACCTGGTGCACCTGGCATGGAGGGGTAGGGCCCTGGGGTGTTTCTCGAGCAGGCCTGGCCCTTGCACTGTCAGGGTCAGGTGCAGCCGAGTCTGTGTCCTGGGGGTGGGTCACAGGGGGCTCTCCCACGTCTGTGCAGCCAGTGGCCTGTGCTCCCTGCTGCTATGTTGGAGCCTCCATATATATTTATTGACAAATAAAATTTGCCAAATTTTAAAATATTGTGTTCAGAAAAAAATTTTGTGCAGAAATTTTAATTTTTTGGTGCAGAATTCCCTCAGGAGTAACAGTTGTGATACCTGCTGACGTCAATGAGGCTCTATCTTCTTGCAAGAGGAGTGGGTCTCTTTTCTTGCGTTACTAGCCGAAACCAAAAAACAGGAGGAGGTGACTGTTTAAAAAAAAAAATGCATATGGGAGAGAAGGTAAGGGTTGGGTTCTGATCTCAGTTATGCTAGCATTAATTAATCTATTAAAATGAGTGGAGTTGCCTCTTATTTACTGTACACTGGTTTAAGATCCAAAAATGGCCTTAATGGAACTTTTTTAAAACACTAAACATGGCTGTTTGCTTTGAGCTTTAGATGAAAGTTCTTATTTTATTTGAAGAGTGATCCCCCATTATGACAGATAATGAAATAATTGTACTAGCTATAGAAAAATACTCCTATTTCAAAATCAAACTTATAGTAAAATCCTTTGAGCTATATTGATATGTAGGGATAGTAAATTTAACAATGACATGTTGATGGGAGCCTTCATAATTCCTTAATTGTAGGGAAATCATTATACAAGAATGTTAAGGTGAAAAGGAAACCTTTGTAGATGTTTGAAGGAGCATATCCACTTCAAGAAGCCTAAATTAAAAGGGGGGGACAAAGGTCATGGGCAGTCTTTCACTGGTGATGGGTTTATTGAGAGAGAGAAGCCAGTAAAAGAATAAACTGCTATATAAATTTTCTCAGTATGATGTTACCAAGAAAAGGAAACATTTAAACTGAGAATTTGAAAAAAATAAATAAATGAAGATTGAGGTATTGCCCCCGCCCAGTAGGGCTTCTGCTGATATTTTGGTAGCAGCAGGATATCTTATTGTCTCTTCTTGAAGAGCTATCAGTGCTCTTTGTGAGAAGAGGAGTGGATACTGTGTAACTGCCACATCACAAGTGCAAGTGAAAACAGAGACAGACGATGTTATGAACTGCTTAATAGCATTACACATAGTGAGACTGGTAAGAAGAATTCTACAGATCAAAGCAGCTTATGTCTGAGGCTTGAGGTCTTCTATCTCTCTTTTCTTACCTTTCTCTCTATCATAGCATTCATTCTTTCATCCAGGCTCCTCTTTCCTTCTGATCTCCTCATTCTTTGTCCACCCGTTCCGCTGGTATCTCCAGTTGTCCCCCTGAGAAGAATTAACTCTCTAGATGACAGGTTTCAGAGTAACAGCCGTGTTAGTCTGTATTCGCAAAAAGAAAAGGAGTACTTGTGGCACCTTAGAGACTAACCAATTTATAATCTCTAGATGATTTCCCACCACTCCTATATCAAAAGTGGGATCAGTGTGGATGTGGATGACTCAAACAAGCAGTAACAAATTAGGCCAATTGCTGTATTAGAAACCCTTAAAAGAACCCGATTTTCAGAGGGGGTCTGTTTAAAACTTTCTGAAAATTGGGTTCCTTAAGAGATTTCTCAAGTTGGGCATCTAAAATCCGTAGTCACTTTTGAAAATCGTGACCTAAGTGACCAATGTGACACTAGCAGACCCGGTGCCAGTTCTTGCCAAGACTTGAGACATTCACTAAGAACTGACAAACTCACAACTGGAGACCAGACCAGTTTATATGTGTGTTAGATTTGTTGAAAATAGATATTAATCTTATAAGAATGTTTTTACTGTTTAGACTCTATGAAATGCTTGTAAATTGTTGCATGCATTAATCTCGCTTGTAATGTCTGTGTTTCATGCTATACAAAAATTACGTAGATTTTGCTTTATAACTTTGACAGTTTTTTGCACTGAAGTTGTGAACCCAGGGACAAGAATTGTCATTCCCACCCCTTGCCCATCCAGGAGGACTATCGATATTTAAGTGGGCTGTTATAAGACAAAAATGTTGTTAGTTGCCCCACCTGTGCAGGAGGCCTTGTCCCATTGCTTTGAAGGCTGGAACAGGGAAATGAAAAAAAATCTTCACATCAACTATTTTTATCTCTTGACCCTGTGAGAATTCAAACAGCAAACATGCCAAACTAGACCTAGCGATCCCCAGTGGCTGCTTCCTGGATCCGGTTTGAAAGATGCTTTGAATTGATAGATCACTATAACTCTGTCACTCTTAGGGTTTAGATTGCAGCTCATTTGTTCAAATGTTTCCTTGCTTTAACCTCTAAACAACTCTCTTATTTCTCTTTCCTAGTTAATAAACCTTTAGATAGTTTATTACAGGATTGGTTATAGGTACTGTCTCTGGTGTAAGATCTGGGGTAGAGGACTGGCCTCTGGGGATGGGAAGTAACCTAAGTATTGTGTGATTATTATTTTTATTTTTGTGTAAGTGACCATTTATCACATAGTCTAGTTTGTCTCGTGGCAAGATAGACCAGTGCTTTTTAACCTCTGCAGTCTCAGGGGTCGATCTGTCTGACTCCATGGCAAGACCGTTATAATGATCCAGGAGTTCCCATTTGTTACTGACTTGGTAAAACCTAACTATCAAACATACCACCACTCGGAGGGATCTGCCCTGTTTTTGACAGTCTGCCCTGAGGTAGGCAGTCAGTTTCGTGAGCCACTCCAGACACTGTGACACTCTATAGGTATGTATCTTTTGGAGGAGGGGGCAGGAAATCTCACTGAAACATTATCTGAAATGAAACTACTCAGGTTGGCAACAACTGCATGTCTCTAGCACCTCTGTGGAAATTACACTAAACTAGACCCATAAAGCCTTGGATTACTTAGGTCACAAGATTATAACTGTTGAATTTATAAGCATAAATTTTAAAAAGTGCCAAAATGGTTGCTTTTTTTCCTCAAGTAAAATATTGTGACACCTCCACAAGGATCTTTCTATTCAGACTTTTGGCTAAAACCGAGTGTGGGAACAGTTTAGTATTTGATATATCCTCTGCCAGAGATAATATCCTGCCTTGGAAGGGAGGTGGATTTGAAGAACTAATAGGTCTTTTCCATCTGTAACTACTGCCAGTATTCTCATATTTTTGATCAGGAAAATGTGTTGCTGAAAACTACAGAGAATAACCATCCAAATTGCCTGTACCAAAGGCAAATTTTGTTGGATGAGTAGAGATGTTGATGAATGACATGATTTGAAATGTTTTCATCCCAATGACTTCCTCTGCTGGTGTGTTTCGTGTTTTTTGTCTTTGATTTTTCAGTTGCCAAAACACTTGATGAGCAGATTTGCAGATAATGACACTCTTACTTGGGGGTTTATATAAAAATCTGTTCCATTTGCAACTGAAAAGACCTAGAATTAAATTTTAAGCAAACTGGGCTGGAATTTGATCTCACACCAGTAAAATAAATCAACTGAAGTCAACAGAGTTACACTATAAAAAGCTATAAAACTGTGTAGTAAGTGAGCTCCAAACCACAGGCCTGTTGTTTCTTCCTTGGAGAAGGTTAGGGTCAGAAATGGCTGATATTGACAAAATATTATCTTGCAGTAAATTTTCACTATCCACTAGAATGGACTTTTAATATGCAGAAGTTCCCACTTTCCTGGAGAGGAACCATTGGAAGAAAAAGCTAAATGAATTAAGCATTGCAAATTTCTTACTTTATAAAACAAATACCTACATTTTGTAATCAGTCCCTCTGTCTAGTATTCACTATGAGTCATCAAACTTTGTGGAGGGGGGGGAGAGTGAATTTGTGTGTGGAGGGTGAGAAAACCTGGATTTGTGCTGGAAATGGCCCAACTTGATGATCACTTTAGATAAGCTATTACCAGCAGGACAGTGGGGTGGGAGGAGGTATTGTTTCATGATCTCTGTGTGTATATAATATCTGCTGCAGTTTCCACAGTATGCATCTGATGAAGTGAGCTGTAGCTCACGAAAGCTCATGCTCAAATAAATTGGTTAGTCTCTAAGGTGCCACAAGTCACACACATAGACTTGAGCAGAAATGAACTAGGGAAAAGGTTGTTTGGGAATTGTTTGATAGAAGTATTCTTATTCCTTGTGAACAATTAAACAAGAAGAGTGGAGAGCTGACTAGTTTATATTTCTTTTTTCATGTGTAACTAAGAGCAAATATTCAACATCTTTTAAATCCAACATTAGAACAGAAAGATGCAGGAACCTCTAGTTCATAAAAAGATTCATAGAGCCTTAGGCCAGAACCCCAGATAACGTATATCTGCATAGTTTCATTGAAGTCACTGGAGGCTGTGCCACATCATATCACCCAAGGGTCTGGCCCTATATCTTTTATTTGTATAAATGTGTGAGCCTTGTTGATGTCACCTGTACAACTCAGTTGACAGTCCAGTGGAATGAAAACCTCTTTGTTAGGAGATTAAGTACTGAGAAATGAAATCTTATTCTGTAGAATAAACTGGAAACCTTAAAATGTAACTGTCCAATTTTCATCCTCCCAGTCAACATGCCACTGAAAATGCCCTGACATAGCTAAAGCACAACCATTGTCATGTGAAAAATCTACATTTTCACATGGAAAAAAAAATTTATGCACGCAAGGCCTAGCAAGGGATTTTTGCAAGTCCACCTATTTTAGTGTCAAGTATGGCATGTGCATCCAATGATACATCTACACTGCAAAAAAAGTGTTCTTATTTTGGGTTAGCTAATCCAGGTTAAAACAACAATGAAGACATGGCAACTCTGGCTGGCAGCTCAAGTTCAACCCCAAACTCCCTTATAGGCTTTAACTCAAGCTACTAACCTGTGTTAAAAGCCGAGTTGTATGTTTTCATGACTATTTTTTGTAGTGTAAACAAACCACTAGGAGGCTTTAAAAACATGGCCCATTATCGATCTTTCCAGCCAGCAGCATTTATGATGTATGGGATTTTTGCATGGCATGTTTCTACATGTAACTAGAAAAGGCCACTATCCTGGAAGCATGAACTTCTGTAATATCATGGGAATGTATTTGTATCATCTCCTAATAATGCCAAAGTTAACTTTTATGTCTCACTTTTCAAGGAGATGCCCACAAAACCCCCTTTGCTGTTTAATCCTTGTAGGATGTCCAGATCTCATTGAAAACATCTCTAGTAGGTGCTAAATATGCCAGCATCTGCCTCTTCAGAATGCTCCTCCAAAACCGTTATACAAAACATTGTAATATTTTAGTCTGTAAACACACATTTTCTTTTTCTTAAAAGTAGGTTGGAGAGAAGCATAAATTAGAATCCTTAAATCATAAGGTGACATCCTGGCCTCATTTAAATCAATGGCAAAACTCCAATTGACTTATAGAGCCAGCATTTCACCTCTAATGTTTAGGATATAAAAAAAGACCTTTAAGGTCCTACCTACACTATTATCAGGCCAGTGAAAGGTTGTTTCCTGTAATATATTTTCTGGTGTTTGTTTTCCAGTCTGCTTTTCAACAATGGGGTTTCTACCACTTTCCTCAGGATATTATTCCACAATCTAATAGATCCTGTTCATGCTGGACTTCGAATCAGCTTTCAAATACCCAGTAGTTTCTTCAAAGCCTTCTGAAAAAGAATTGTTTTCAAGGATATATTTGCTTTGCCAGTATTATGATTTGTTGTTCATCTTGTGGATTTTTAAAGATCTCTGTACTTGGTATTCAAATTAATGGCCTTGCTGTATTTGGCTGGATAAAACACGCTCAGTACAATGTACATAATACTTACATTTCTCTGATATGCATACTTGGTAAAAGCTTTCTCAGTTTCATCATTTAGACAGGTAGGATCCAATAAATCATGCACTGCACTCACAGTGGGATGACAATGGGGTTGGGGGTAGAGGAAAATATCAGGCAACTGCTGCAGGAGACCCATCCAAAAGCCTTGAGCCAATGTTTAAACCTGAAAGATGTGAAATGGTTTGAAATGCATTAAACTGATATTCTTTTTCTTTCTCCACTTGCAAATGCCTTGTTAGATGTTTCAGTAGAAGCTTATGTTTCTTATATATGGTCTGCTCTTGTTTCCAAGCCCATATGTAACTAAAGTATCATTCTAAATGCATTCTGCCATTGGCCAGTTGTGCACCCTTGCACATAGCACTTAGTTCTAGATTTTCAAAAATGTCCACTAGTGTTGAGTACCTCTGTTTTCTTGGATATATAGCTTGAGACATATGGGGCCTGATGTTCAGAAAAGCTGAACACCCTACCATACTAGCTGATGAAGTCAATGGGAGTTGCATGTGCTTGACCATGCTTAAAATTGTACTTGATATTTCTAAAATTGGGGGACCAAATACTGAGGTGCACACAACTAGTGGATACCTTTTGAAAATCTAGTCCGTAATTTCTCTGATTCCGTTTCTCAGTGTATAAAATGGGAAAGTGCCAATCTGGATTCAGCACTCTGCTATTCCAGCTCTTACAGAGAGATGTTGTGATGGTAACAGATCATCCATAGCCTCAGCTCCAGTGGGTCACCCCACCTCTTGAACATTTTTGAGCCTAGATTTATCAGGGAAGACCTCATTGCATGCTGCAGAAATCCATTTGTCCATTGTATGGTAGTGGCAGCAGCAAAGTAGAATGGGTCCCCTGGTAATCTGTCAGTAGAATAAAAATACATTCTTGATCTCAACAGTCTGGGAAGTCAATAGCTGAAGGAAAGTCTCTGAGCTTGATTCTCCTCTCACTTTTATACCAGTTTCAAACCCTGTCTTGGAAACTGACTATTCAGCAGTTAAAGTACAGTAACTAGGGGACATCTCCTACAGTATATACAGTGGACAATGGAGAAATATTACCTGAGGGCCAAATTCTGTTCCCTTGGAGGGGTAAATTCAACATAACTCCATTGACTTACATCTAGTCAGTCCAGACTTGCACTGATGTAAATGAAAGAGGAATTTTAGCCCTTGGCTAGAATTTCTCCACTTGAAACTCTCCATTCTCCACAGTATGCTATACAGATATATGCCCCCATTATAACTTTAGCAACTGTAAGCTTAACTGCTGAATAGTCAGTTTACAATACAGGTTTTGCTATTCATAATTATTGTCTGGAGGAAAAACATCAGTAGACTGTGTGCATAAACAGGCCAAGTATCCTTGTTAGATGAATGCAATGGTAATTTAATGGAAAGGATCAACAGAAAGGCAAATCTATTGCATCTCATCATTTTCCCCTAAGCTTTTACTTAATTTCCTCCTAACACACATTGTCATGACTTTTTTTAATTTCACACCAGCTTTTGTGAAGGTTAGAACATCTAATCAGTGAGAACAGAACATTTGTCTTTTTTTTTCTTTAATTTAAATTCACTGCTTGCTAGTCTACTCCCTTAAACGCACAAGAACACAAACTGTCTTCACAAACCTATATACACACTGTCTCTCATTATCTCACATCCTTGTGTATGTATGCACATGCTCTTTCTCTGCTTCTCTCACTCATGCACAATCACACAGTTTTCTTCTTCAGTATCTCCAGTTTTACTTCATAACTATAACGTCTCACTGGATCCCACTTCCGTGGCAATTATCCTGTTTTTTAAAAAATGAGGAAAATAAACCTTTTGCTTATCTTGAAGCCTAAAACAATAGGTGTTTAACTGAGTGTCAGAGAGAGAAAATTAAAAGAATCAATGTAATTTTCAGTCTGGTCAATGTAATTGGTATTAATTTACCACTCCTCTCAACTGATCAGAATCCTTTTACCCTTTCCGCTACTTGGTAGCGTCTCAGCAAAAATTACCAGCATCACCCCACTTCTTGCTGTAGGCTGTGAAAACGCAACCTACTATAGGTTTATCCATGCACATTCTAAAAGAAAAGGTCCTACATTTCTCCTTCAGATTTCTAAGCCTCGTGTTTGTGCTAGCCATATAAGTATTATGAATAAGAATATAAATTCCAGATTGTTTTCACCCAGACTTTAAAAATTCTAAGCTCTGTTCCAGAAATACAATTTAGGTATTTTTCACCTCACATTAATTGATGATCATGCTGCTGCCATAATGATGCAGTTTCCCAATAGCCTGGACATGCCTGTTCTTTAGCTGACGTCATGATGATAACAAATTGCACATTTAATAGTCTAATGGGGGGCGGGGATGTCAGGTTATCTATCAAGGGATCACTTTGATCCATGACTTTTATGAAGCTCATATCCCCAAAAGAAGCTCACGAAAGCTTATGCTCAAATAAATTGGTTAGTCTCTAAGGTGTCACAAGTACTCCTTTCCTCTTGTACCTGTCCCATTGGGATTGGAAGCTCTTATATATAAGGAGTCAAAGGTAATGGAGCCCCCACTAATCCACAGTCTCATTAATACTGGTCACCATGAAACATGAAGGTTTATGACCAAACTTGTTTAAAAACCAATTTGAAAGATTTGTTATTAAAAGGGATATGCTTCACTACTTTTACTAGTTACTAATTCCATATTTATCTAGCCATTATTGGTAAAATCTGCTTAGCTTGAAAACAAAGTTTTCCCCTGTTTTTTAATTCAGTGATTCCTGAGTTGTTTTTTTTCCCTCCACTGGATTCCTAAAAGCAGCAAAAAGATAACCAGAGTTCTTGTTTACTTCATTGTTTGTGCATTGGTATAATCAAACATCCATAAGAATGTGAACAGATCTGAGATGAGTTAATGCTTGTTCACTTAAAAAGTAGAACTGTACAAAACTAAAGGGTTTAAGATTTCATTATAAACCCCCAAACCTGGGTCAGACTCACTGAAATTATTTTTGGTAATCTTGGGTTGACTCTCCATGGTACCAAATCCATCCACTATCTAGTTATTTATACCATTCTTACTTTTATTATTTGTTGTTATTTAAGTAATCCCTACAGGCCCCAATCAAGATCAAGGGCACATTGTAGACACCTAGTAAGAGACCTGGTCTGCTCCAAAAAATTTACAATCTAAATAGGAAAGACAGACAAAAGGTAGGAGACAGGAAGTATAATTAACTCCATTTTACAAAGGGTAAACTAAGGGTCTGTCTACACTTTGAGCTGGAGAAGTAACTTCTAACTTGAGGAGATATGCCCATGCTGCCTCTTGTGGAGCAAGTGTGCTAAAAACAGAAGTGTAGCTGCAGTGGCAGAAGTGGCAGTGCAGGCAGTGGGGAGGGTTAGCTGCTCTGAGAATATACCTAGCACCATGGATGGGATTGTACTCATGGTGGCTAGCCCCTCCCACCATTCACATCACCATGGCTACACTTCTGTTTTTAGTACACTAGCTCTATCAGAGCTAGAGTGGGTATGTCTCCTTGAGCTGGAAGCTATACCTCCAACTGAAAGTGTACACTTACACTCAGATGCAGGGAGATTAAGTGAATTGTCCAAGGTCACATGGGAATCCTACATTAGACACAAGCAATTTAATGCAGCTCTCCCGATTCTCATCCTAGTTCAATAACCACAAAACCAATTATTCCATATTATTATGGACAGATATTGGGACAAGTTTCAAGCAAACCTGGGTTGACTGTGTTTGAGCCTGAAATCAGGTGAAACTTTTCAGTTATGGCTGAGTTTTGCTTTGAGCGTGGGGAGCGCTCACAGGGTATAAATGTATGCAAAGTTCATAAAATTAAAAAGATGTTTGCAGGGAGGGGTGGGTCTCAGAGTCCAGGTTCCAGCCTGAGTAGGAATGCCTATACTGCTATTTTTAGCCATGTAGTACAAGCAGGAGTCAATTGACCCAGGGTCAGTGCAGTGGTATCATCTGGTGTAGCTATGTTAATGTAGTTACACCAGGTTGAATTTTCTTAATGGAGACCGCACCTGATGTTCACTTCCTGACAGTTTTCTGGGGCTTGGAATCTGCATTTCAGCCAAATCCTTGCCCTAGCATTTTCTGATGAAGGTACAGCACCCTACATTCCTTCTTTTTCATACATTTTAAATTCATGTCACTTGGCAATTCATATGAACAGCCCTTTCCTTTATTTTCCATAATGTCTAAAGCACTAGGAGAAAAGCTTTGGGAGTGCACTAGGAGAAAGATGTAGATAATTATGGTTTTAAAGTTTTAAGAGGCTTTGTGCATCATATGAAGATTTATACTTCACCAATAACTTTAAAAAAATTAAATTGATTTATCTACAATTGTGGTATATTTAAGACTTTTAAAACGCCATGGCACATGTGGCTTTCCCTGCATGATCTGAAGTATTTTCAAAATACTTTAGAATACGTTAATGTGTGACGTGTCTACAGGCTATTAAAAATTATCAGAGGCGTAATTAACTCTTTAGGTTGTCTGCTTAATGAACGCAGCAGATTTGCTAAGGCATTATATATCACTTAGTCTTAGTTGTGCTAAATTGCTCAGCCTTTAGTCACAACAATTGTAACGAAGCTTGGGATAAATCATGCGGAGTGTGCTCATAATGCTAAACCTATGGCATTTTTTGTGCTTTTGCGAGCATGAATTCTTTCTCATTTCAACAATGCAATAGAAACAGGAAGAGTTTCTAGTTTATTCTTTTCATGTTTGATTTAAATCTGTGCTCGGGTGTAGATTCTCTTTATTGTTTCATAGTCAAACCCTTTTTGTTTTTGTTTTTCCTGTCTGCAATTAGTTTATATCAAAGAATTTCAGCCTTATTAATGAGTTACTTTGAATTATTTTACTGGTCACTAGCTGACCGACCAGCTAGAGTTTGTGATCACCTTTCAGCTCCCCCATCCCACCCCACCAACCTCTCCCATTCATGGGGTGGGGAGGTCAAATTTACCTACCTGTTCATTAGAGATGGTCAAAACACAGAATTTCCAGTCTGCAGAGAAGGCCAACATTTTGAAACTTCCTTTCATCCTTAATCAGAACAAAAAAAATTAAATTTCAAAATTTCTGGCAAAACGAAAATTCTGAAAAACATTGTTTTGGAAATATAGAAATGACCTTATTGAAGCACTTGGTTTCAGACCACAAGTCCTCAATATTTTGGTATCACTTCTCCTGCCATGGAAGTGCAGCCACCACTTGGGATGCAGAAGCTGTTTCCTATCTCAGAGCAGTACTAAACATTGCACAAATAGGAAGATGAAGGAATACCACATCCAACAAAACTGCAGAGGACATTTATCAATCGAGGTACATATTTGGCCACTATATGGCTACTATATTCTATAGTAGCTTGAGTGCCTGACAATCATTGAGTGAAATAATCATCACATTGCCCTTGTGAATTAGGAAAATATTTCCATTTTGCAGATGAGGAACTGACATTGGATCCTAAGATCACAAGGGGAAGTGTGTGACAGAGGAACAGAATTGAGATCTGCTGAACCCTAATCCAGTAGCAAGACCATCTTTCCTTGCTCAAAGGTAGCAAGATGTTGGACATGGCTGTTAGGCTAGCACCCTTATTAATTTTTCATAGATCCAAAAATATTGCCCTTTAAAAAAAAATGAATGCACTACAGCTTATTTCCTAAATCAACTGTACGCTGGAATTTTACCTTCACTCCTGAGTTGAGAGATCACATAATGCAACTGCAGTCAATATTTACATTTCATGTATTCATATTTAAAATAGAAAACAGGAAATTGTATGTAATAAAACTGACATTTGTGCTGACCCCTTATCACTTTTTCAGCCGTGGTTCTTTCACAGTCTGTACTCCTGGCAGGGTAGAACCTTATTCTGTCTTTGAAATAGTTTGAAACAGAATCTCCCCGGAGCACTTTTACTAGCACATCAGAAGCACTTCACCCTTAACTTTTCAGTGATAGGTGAAAAGGGCCTTTTGTCCACTCACAAACGGAGCTGAAAATTATTTCTGCTTCTCTGATGACAGATCCTGTCTGTCAGAAATGATAGATGGGCATTTCCTTAAAGGAAAGGGGGGGGGGGGGAACACTTGACATGAAAATTGAAAAATGGTGTGGTTGCTCCTGGCCAGACTTTTTAAAGAAAAGTTGACAGAAAATTTGAAATATGGTGGCTAAGCCCATTCTATCATCTTTTTTTCCCCATAAAGAGTCAGCTGCTCTCCATTATCAGTATGCCATTTGGGCCAATGAGTTAAATATTAGGATCTAGCACTGCACAAAAGTCTGAATGTTTTTACCATATTTACATTGTATTGGCATTTTTCTGATAATGAGTTGAACATTTAGCCACTCTTGGTTACTAAAGAGTGATAAGATCTTCCCAGATCTTCAGAATTGGATGTGTGTGCATTTGCACACCTAACATGCTTGCATATATATGACCCGGTCCATCTGTCACTGAAGTCCATAGGAGTATCTCCATTGACTCTAATGGGAGTTGATTTGACCCTCACAGCACTGCATGTGTGTGTGCTTACCTGAAGGCAGAATTAATCCAATATGTATTCCCACTAGTGTAATGCTGTTGGGTACTGATTCCATTCTCACTTCATGCTGGTGTAAATAAAGAGTAATTCCAAATGAAATCAGTGGCCAAAATGTTTTCCTGCTCCCAGATCCAATTTGAAAGGTGGGATGGGTCAGCCCTTTCCTTCTCAGGACCAATGTTTGTTGGCCTGGTATAGATTAAAGTAGCCTTGGGGCTGCTCTGACTTGTGACTGCTGGCAATGCAGTGCCTAAGGGATTATACATCATATGGAGATGTCCAGAACACATTGTATTCAGGCTATTCTCTTTCTCCATCTCTAGTAACATGAACACCTCTCTGCACACTGCTCATGAATGGCAGAGTGGCACAGAAGCTAGGTACATAGGCTCTGTAACAGATAAGAAATTCCCTGTGCAGGGAGTTCTCAGCTGACCAGATCCACTTCCTATCTTGAGTAGTGCAAAGAGGCTGGAATGCAGTAGAGATTCCAGCTCAGTGGTGTTATTCAGATGCAACACGTCTATGTGTGAGATCAGAATCATGTCATAGGTATCAAGGAAAATGAACATCTATAACAGGTCATGTATGGCAAGTTAGAAAGGAACTGGGAAACTGCAAAGCGAAGGGGTAAAATTGCACTTAGCCCAAGTAAAAGTGGTGCACGTTCTTGGAAGCCCAAGTTCAGTATCTAAAGTTAATGAAGTTATAGTCTTAAGAGTTGAACCTTTGATAAAGCAAAACATTTTGTAACACACACATTGTGCAAGTGCTATTGCCATTTAAAACTTGCTCGTATCTTTTGCTACATTAAACTAATGGTTCCTCCAAGATATCCAAAGGCCCCAGTCCACCTGAAGGATGACGTGTCTTCAGGACTCAATACATTTAGTGATGACAGGCCTTTTTGTTTCTTTTGAAAGTAATAGTGGGAGTAAAAAGCTATTTAACTAACAAACGTTGTTACCTTCCTCTAACAGAAATAAATTCCCAAACTGACTGTCTTCATATTTTCTAGGGCAAAATGTGTTGCCATATAAAACCTCTATGAGTGCCAATTTCTAGTCTAGAATGAAAATTTCACCACAATGTAAGCCTCTGATAGTAGGAATTTATACTAGACATAAGTTATTGAATGTAAAATTGATACAGAAAAGGTTTAAAAGCAACTGCCAAAAGAGGTTGGTTGGTTGGTTTTTTACATTGGTTTGCAAAGAATATACAATATTGATTTATTTTTTAAATGTAAAACAAAGCCTTAACTGTCATGGAAGGCTCCTAAATAACAGGTGATAAGCATAGTATACACACTTAGATTGTTGGTTAGGAATGTTTGTTTAGCTAAAATAAATCAATCCCATCACCCCAACTTTCTTGAGCAACCTTTCAATAACAAACCATTGTGTAACACTGTAGTGTTCCTGAGCAACAGGAAAGTCAGATCAGTGTGCAGAGTCCAGTACCTATGAGCAATATTACAATAACAAAGAAGGTTGGAGCAATCCAGTATCCATACCCAGTGCTTATGAATAGCATTACAGTTAACAATCCATTGTGTCTAAAACACAACAGTCCTAAATAACTTTATAAATATGAACCAACAACTATGTGAAATACAGGGAGGGGGGAATTCGCAAAGGAACAGATTTCTGCTTCAATTTTCCAATGGTTTTATTTTAAACTACACTGAGGGGAAAAAAATTGTTAGAACTTATGAAAAATAACTTGACATTGCCTTTTTAAATTGTCTATTGATATCCTAACGCATACTGGCATTTGTTCATCCAGATCTCTCTACACACATATATTCATAATGATCCATCCTTCAAATGGCACAGTTCTTCTGTGGTTGCTACCTGTCAGTGCTTGTACTCAAAAACCTTGAATATCAGTGACTCACTAATGTTTTATGATATTTTACCTTACTTTATGGTAGTCATTTATGACAAGACCAAAATGACATAAACTGCCATAAAGCAAAGCAGTGCAATCATACAAATGACCATAAATCAAGGTAGCAACAGAAAAAGGTCATAAAAGGAAAGAAAATTGAAGAAAACAACATTTGAGCTTAGATTCAGAAGTCTGGAGTTAGCAGCTCCAAAGTCGAGGACAGATGGATGTGAATAAAAGCAAATTCAGTATCCCAGTGTTACTAATAATTTCGTGTGTGCATGGATGCATCGACAGATTGATACATTGTTAAATCTTCTTTACTTGTAAGACTGTTATGATGCATATATTAGTCTACGTACAGTGTGTCCAGTTCTTTCTGGTGACACAGTAGCTTCTATTTGTCTCAGTTTGCTATTGAAGTTGTCCCCAGTGCCAATAACTTTTAAGGAAGTTTCCCCATAGCCTTTACATATTTGTTCAGAGACCATTTTACTGTCCCATTGCACTGTAAAATAGTCAGGATAGGTATAGAGACTTCCTAGAAAGATGATACATCCTTTGGCTGGGGGAGAGGCTGCCTAGTCTGATCAAGAGAGAAAACTGGATGTTGCTTGGAAAGGGGATAAAAACGGAGCTCCAGGCACTTGTGAACTGGGGTGGGTGGATCAGGTTGGAAGTAGTAGCTTATTCCTCTGTATGAGGTCAGAAATAATTGAAGGGCTCTGTCCTGTGTGGTGGTCAGTGTGCCATGGGAAGGAGTGAATCAATGGGAATGGAGGCCCCAGCATCTCACCATATCGGAGGCTAAAAGGGAGAAGGGGGAACTATATGGAATGAAGTAGAACTGTATGTACACCATACCTTAAAGTTATACTATCATAAAAATGAGAAACTGCTAGTTGTAGAGATAACAGCATTTACGAGGAAGATTTATGGGCAGTTCATGGGGTATGAATACAAAACACCAGTGGGGATAAATTCCAATGGACAACCCTGTTGTTTTAACAGTAACCTTGAAAGTATTGTTGCTATCATCATTTGACTAAAGAAAGTGTTAATGGAATAATATATATTTAATCTCTTTTTCCACCCTGTGCCAATCACCTCTATATTAACAGCTACTGGTGCTTAACAAAAATGTGTACTGAGATAAACATTGAAGTTTAATTACATTTATTTTAACACCGCATCCTTGCTCATCCTTGTACCCACCACCCTACTTGCAAAGCTATTTTCAGTGGAGTCTGTTTTCTTTTAACATTATAAATAAATATTTGTATTCCCATTCTTTAAGTCCTCTGCTTATCACCCTATAACTCTGCTTCTCCGTTTCTAAAGCCAGTCTCTTTCCCCTTTTGTTGGTACAGTGGTAGCATTTGCATTAGTTACTGATGTAAACTATGCCAGTCATATTTTATACGTGTATGGCCATTTCTTTCCAAAGCACTTAATAAATTTATGTACATCCAACCCTTTGAAATATAACTGGTTCTGGGGTGGAGGGTGGCAGCCAAGCAGGCAGCTGTTCCTGGGAGGTGCTGAGCATTCACAACTCCCATTGTCTTCAGCTCATACTGTATAAAATTCCTGAGTCAAGAAATTAGACAGGGGATAAACTGATCAGGTATTCTAGTGCATCCCTATTTAGTGCCAGATTGCTCGCTATGGTACATCTTCTACAGTAGATTGTAATGATGGGAATGAAATTGATGGTAAAGAACATCCTGACTAGTGCTGGGTGAAATTTTTCATACAAAACTTTTTTCATCAAAAATTACAGCTTCAGGTTGACCCAAACACTTCACAGATTTGTGTTGAACATGTCAAATTGTTTTGGTTGGAAACAACAAAAACAAATTCAGAAAAAAATCAGTGTTTCATTTTGACATTTTTGAAATGAAACATTTTATTTTTTTAATTTGAAATGGCTTTTTTCCAAAATTTCACTTTATTTTTATTTAAAAAATCTAGAAAACAAAACCAAGTTTGACCAGACCAGAAAATCAGTTATTCTCACAGCTCTAATCCTGACTTCCCCAAAACACAACAAGGAGGCCTTATGGACTAGAGTAAATGAGCTAGAAAAACACTTGAACTCCCAGGAAGCCCATGTGAATGGAAAACTACTAGGATCTGTTCTTTTTAAATGATATAAGGCTTGATCTACTGCCACTGGCTCAGACGGATTAGGGAATGGGGGATGAAAATGCAAGTAAGGAGAGGTCTTTGTACCATGGGGAAAGGCAGGCAGAATTTGCATCCAACTTCCTGGGGGTTCTGCCAGTTCTACTGGGGCATCACTGAAATGCTGCCTGTGGAAGCTGCCCAAGGATGCCCTGAATCAGTGAATCCCACAGTCCCCGTGGCCAGTAATCCCACTTTGGGGGTAGTGCAGACCTCTGTTTCCTCCATCCAATGCAGAAAGAGATTTGGGGTGCCTTGCACGACTGCAGTCTACTTCTGGATGAACTTTATGCAGTTTGGGGCTCTATGGGCTGGGAGTCCTAGGATATTAATCCATGGGAAGAGCAGTGGACAAGCCCTTTAAATATCTTAAAAGTGAAATGAGCTCAATAAAGAAGTGTGATCTTGCGGAGTAGGAGCCAGGAGTTCATTTCCTGGCTCTGCCATAGACTAACTGTGTGACCTTGGGCAAGCAATTTAATCTTTCTATGCCTCAGCTCGTGCCCTGTAAAATGGGGAGGATGCTACTTCCATATCTAACTGGGGGCATTTTGAACATAAATTAATGAATGTCTATGAAAAGCTCAGAAACTGTGTGGTAATGGGGAGCATATAAGTACTTAGATAAATGAAATAATTATAGGCATTCCATTACCCACATATCATAGTTGTGACCAGACACCGTGGCAACTGGATGCTTTATTGATGGTTCATATTAATACAAGATTATTAGATATGCCCTCCTTCATTGCATCTGTATGTCCTACAGTAAGAGCAATGATTAAATTAATCCAATTCAATCTGAACAGGCATAGGGCCTGCTTTTGTTCCTATTCTAGTCAATGACAAAACTCGCATTGAGTTCAGTGGGGTAGGAATGCCTTTGTTCCTTGTGGGTCATCAGCATTCTCTTGCACTTAAAGATCAGGACCAGACACCAAGAGCAGAATACAGTGCTTCTTACTTGCAAGAACAATGTAATCTGCACAGAAATCAGCAGGATAACTCACATGAGGAAATGGTTTGCAGAATCAGTGCCCTAGATCCAATTCTTCAGCCATGCCACGTATACCAAGAGAAATTTCATTTGCCTTTAAAAAGACTTTTTGCAGGACTGAGTTACCCTGCTCAAAGGAGCACTCTTTTTTACCTCTTTTCACTGACATAGAACATTTATTTATTACAATGGAGCTTCTGCTGTTACTCTACTCAAGAAAATAAAATAGGACAAATTAACAGAAGGAGCCAAGAGTAAAAAAGAAGCTGGTATCTGCATTTTTGATGCAGTCTATGCATTCTCATTATTACATTGTCTTTTTGTATTACTTTTGATTTATAATGTAATTGGGAAACTATGGAAATGTTAATGGGAATGATGCTGTTTTGAAAATGACAAAGTTGTTTACTAATTAGTGCCTTTAACTTAGACTAATTTTTGTAGTATTAAAACACTTTAGAAATACCCTTTTTTGAGCATTGCCTTGAAATTGTTGTCTAGTTTGAACTCCGTCTTCAGTTAACTGAGTTTTCCCCCTTAAAACTAAGGACACGTAAATTAAAAATTTGCTACACTGGAGTTCAATCTCAAACCTATTCATTTAGTTAAATATTTAGATGAGAAATTGTTGCTTGTATGTTTATTTATTTATTTTTGTAACATCCAGTGTGCTGCTCATTATCTTAGGGGAGATGGAGAATATTGCAATGATTATTAGTGAGCTTGGTAATGAGATTACTGAACCATTTGGAGTTGACTTTTTTGTGATGCATAATTACAGGGGTTTATTTACAGTGTGATTTTTTTTTAAAATGATTCACATTTGTATTCTTTGTTCTTTGTCTGAAGGATTCAGTTCTTTAACTCTGTGGATGCTTTGTAATTCCCCTGAAATGGAAATGGAAAAAGAATGTTAAACAATAAAATATAAACAAAGATTTTAAACAGCTCTGTAGGCCTGATCCTTCAAACTCATGTATATAAGAGTAGTTTCGCTGAGGTCAAATGGGACTATGCACGTAGGTAAAGTTACACCAAAGAGTAAGCATTTGGTCTAGGTTACTGTTCCAGTGTCCATTGAAGTCAATGGAAAGATTCATATTGATTTCCATTGGCACTGGCTGGGACCCTAAATATATGATATTCTGATAGCGTATGAACAGAAAGGAAAAGCCACCATGCAGGTTCAGATATCTAGCAAACATAATATGGACATTTATATTGTTTTATTTCTTGCTTCTCTGTATGACCTGGTCCGAAGCCCATCAAAGTTGATATAAAGACTCTCATTGACTTCAGTGGACTTCCTCCTGTCTTCCTCCTTTTCCTGCAGTGCTGTTAATATGTACTTTCATATGCTTCCTTTAAACCAGGGATAGTCGATAGGCAGACCAAGGGCCAAATCTAGACCACCAGATGCTTTTGAATGAACCCCAAAATCGTATTTACTTATTATTAGTATCGTTATTGTTGTTTTCTCTGGAGTCTGAACCTTGTCTATACCTTGACCAAGAAATTTGGACCTTGACAAAAAATAGACTACCCCTGCTTTAAACCAAGGCTCATGTGATCCAATGGATATACCTGTTGCACTGTATTTTTCCTTTAAAGGAAATGAGTTCTTACATCATAAACACTTGTGTACTATGAAAAGCAGTGGCAGTCATCATAAATACAGCACATTTCTGAGACTACACAGCAAAGTTGTTCCTTCTCATCACAAAGTGACAGAGAACCTGATTAGAGTATCCCTGCCATGAGGAAAAACAGACAAAAAATATTGTATGTTCTGGGTAAATTTTACTCTTCAAATTACAGATTCAGCTAAACTGCTATCCCCCTCATTGTCATAACTCGTCACACTGTCAGAATTTAAACACCTTACCAATCTTCTGGGAGTAAATGTCCTTATGTATATGTCTTAAAAGATAGCTACCCTGGGGTTTCTATCAAGCTTACATGACCATATATTGATGCTAGGCTTATTTATTTCAGTGGTTCTGAAGTACAGTTAATCATTTAACTAAGATGTCCTGTGTGGTACATAATTAATAAAACATGTTGGCTTTGGAAGAGAGCTGTGCGTGAGATTCAGGTGAACCAAAAGAAATATTGTAGCTTCTTTACATTCAACAGAGGTCCTAGACTGTACAGGTTGAGATCCTCCATCGACAGAAATGAGGAACAATGTTAATTTTTTTTCATATACCCCCCCTTTCCCATATCACTTTCCACAATCACTCAACTTAAACACTGATCAACTGCTAAATGTTTGCCGAGAGAGTAAAATCATTAATTCAACTTCTCACTGTTTTGCCTCTGGTGATTGCTGTCACTTCAGGTAATAGCTTGTCTGTGGTTCTGACCCAATTCCAAAACCTGTTTTACCATACTCAACCAATTAATCTAATGGTTCATTAATTGCAAACATCTGAAATCATTAGAACCTGATTGAGCACAAAAGCATCAAACCCTGGGAAGCTGTGACTGCTTAGCCAGCAAATGGTCTCATTGCAAAGGAATGTCAATGTTTATAGTAAATGTAACCTAAACTGGGGTGTTCACTGACATATCCCTCCATTTGTATACAACGACTCTGACATCTATCAGTTCAAGAGTGCATGATTTATCCACTACTATATCCTGGAACTGACAAGCCAAAGATTACAGCTTAACCTACATGAAAGCAGAGGCTGTATGCGTTCCTAAAATAAATATTTAGTAACTGACAAGCTCTGGTTAATATTAATTCATGATAGAAAGCAGTCAATTTAAGCTTACTTCATGCCAAAATCTATTTGTATTTTGTAAATTATTTTTCATGGATGTGGTCTAGAGAGGTTCAAGAAAATATTGGGGGGGGCAGGGTTACCCATCTGTATTAAAAGAGAACCTTCCACTTATACATTCTTTTCCAGTTCTAAATAGTAATTTTTATCTAAACAGCACTATGAGAGTAACTAGTGATGTAGTTATTTTTTTAAGTGAATTTAGTGTGTGTGTGTGTGTGTGTGTGAAAGATCTCAAATGGACAGCATCAGAGAACGAAGCCCTGTATTTACGCAGAGAATGTATACAGCATGGATAGTAGTACTGCTAGCACACAGCCCCTTCTTCACTGTGCCTCAACCCCGAACCTGAGGGTGAACTCCAAGAATGAGATGGGAGGTCCGTCTCTCTGACCTGGGCAATCTTTGACTTTCTGTTTTTAAAAGAGTCTGTAAATGGTGCCAATTGTGCTGATGTTTTTGACAATGGGTAAAAATGGAGGGGAAAAGAATGGGGATGGGGAGTCCGCAAAAATGTTTCCGAATTTTCACATTTTCTGACATAGTTTTTGAGAAGTTTTGTTGACATGGTCTTCTCCACTATAGTATAACAGTCTAAGACCATAAATTAATGTTCTACTGGCCAAGGTTAATTTATGCATAGAAAGAAAGGGAGATATTGAGCTTGTTAGTTCAGAGTTACTGAGAAGAAAGATTTGAATATGTGTGCAATAGGAAAAATAATATTGTTGCCCTTTTTGACCTGAACAGTTAGCCAATATTCATGGTCTTCCAGGTTGTTTCTGTTAGAAGCAGATGATAGAGTTGGGTATTTCTTTGATGCAATCCTGTATATTTAGAAGAATTCACATAAAGTACTCTTTCCCTGAACACAGCAGGACTCAAACAGCAAGAGGCAGTTTCTTTGTACACAGTTCCCAGCCTCTTTCCAGCCAACACTCTACCCAAAAAGCTATCTCACCTACCTTTTTCCCAAAGTCACACAACAGGTGCTTCCCTGGCAGCCTCTGGGGCTACTTTGCTGCCTCGACTACAAGCTTTTGTCATGTTCCTTGGCCGCTTTACTCACTCACTCACACCTCCATCCAACAATACACAGCCTCTTGCACTTCCATTCAGTCCACAGCAACCCTCTGTCCACGTAGCTCAGATTCCTGAACAGTCTTGCATGTGGCCTGTGATTCGGGCAGTGGCTCCAATTGTTTCAGCTGTCTTAGCCCATAAACGAGTATGACCACTTCTTACATTTATTCTGAATGAAGAGTGGCTGTTACACCCACCAGATTCAACAAGGTTTCACCCAACGCTCGGCAAAATAATATTGCCCCTTTTGATCTGAGTGGCTAGTCAAAAGTTTGGGGTCCTGGGGATGCTCCAGATGGAAGTAGAAATTGGTGGTCTTCTTTTTTCATGCAATCTTGTTTATTTACAAGGAATGTACGAAGTCCTGCTCCTCTGAACACAGGAGGAACTGAGAACTAGAGGAGATTAGCATAGAACACCATGCTCTTTAGCCAACAGACCCAGAAGCTCTCTTTGGCTTTTTCCAGAATCTCACTAGGCTCACCAGCTACTGCTTGACTTTCTTAATTTTTGCTTCTGCCTCTTTTCCTGTTCTTGTCTGTTCTCTAGTCCTCTGTGTTCTGCCTGTGTTCTCATTCTCTCTCTCTCTCTGCTCTCAACATTCAAAACTGCTGGGTGGGTTCACCTAACTCTGTTGTCTTAGGCTAGGGCTTGTGATTAATTTGTCCTTACAGTTATGAGAACAGAAGGGTAAGTTCTCACCCTTTAACCTCAGTGAGATTTTTTAACTCGACCCATAACAAGGTTGCAGCTAGTTCATAACAATAATACTGTAGGCATAATAGCCTGAACCAAAATTTCCTATTCAAAAACCATCCGAATTTTGGAGGTGGCTTGAAATCTGACCTTTACGCTCATCTTTTTATTTTCTGCTCAGTCCCAGCTCGTGTGTGTGTGTGTGTGTACATATGCGCAATATATTATTGTAATCAGACCTGGGTGAATTGGGAGAGCAAAAGATCTGGCTAGTGGAGGGGACTGTCACCCACTTCAACATCCATCCAATAAAGGGCTCCATAATCACTAAAGTACAGAAAAAAGAAGGGCTGAAAAGGGGCCTAAGAGAGAGCCACCACTTGGCAGTGGAAGCAGACAGCTGGAGGCAACAGCTTAGGAGTTGGCTGTGGAGAAGCCTGTGGAGACTCTGGGGGTATTTTTACATTGCATAGTAAACTTGGGTCTGTGGGACTCATGCCTGCAGGTCCATTCTTTCCCAACTCACGCTTGAGCATCCCCACACTGCATTGCTATGCAAGCCTCGTACCCGTGCCATCACGTCCATACTGCTCTACCAGACCTGAGTCAGATGATGATGGCTCTGTATGTTATCTCAGGGTTCTTAGTGCCTTTGTTAGCTTTAGCCACTCTAGGACTTGGTTCATGATGTACTGTGGGAGAGCTTGTCTGTCCATTCCATGGCACTTGACCAGAAGTGATCTTAGTCCCCAAACAAATCCAGCCAAATCATTTTTGAGTCTGCACGCTCCCTACAACTGAACACGTATCTTGCACTGGCAGACTAATTTCTCCTGCTCACACTTTCACTCCTGTTTCATGTTTCAGGCAGACATCTTTGAGGTGCTGGGGGATATTTTGGGGGCAGAATTTTTCCTATTGAAGACACCTCCTAAATGGAGGTACAGATGTGGACAGCCGTGACCCACCTGATGCTTCTCATGCCTGTTGAGACAACTGCACATTCCCCATATATAGATTGGAGCTTCTGGAACAGGGCCATGATCACAGAGCAGCGGAATCACGTTGTCATGCAGACTTGGGATGACCAGCAGTGGCTGCAGAATTTTCGCATGAAGAGGTAACGTTCCTGGAGCTATGTGAACTGCCTGCTTGGATCCTCCAGCATCAGGACACGAGCCTGAGGGACGGCAGGCTGGTCTGGAACCTGGTGGCTATAGTCACCTGATAGCTTACGAAAGGTTCCTGGCTAACCAGTTGGATGCTTGCAAGTGAGCTGTGGGGGTGGAGTTCTGTGAGGAAATCAGCACCGTGATTTATCTGAAGGTGGTGGGCATCAGCAATGTTCCTGAAATAACTGCTGGCTTTGAGAAAAAGGGCTTTCTGAACTGCTTTGGATCCGTCAATGGAACTCATGTGCCTATAGTTTGACCTCCGCTAGGAGCATACGAGTACATAAACCACAGACTCTGTCATTCTGCAAGCCCTGGTTGACTAAAAGGCAGGTTCATAGGTACCAGCATAGGATGTACTGGTGAGGTGCATGATGCTAGGGTTTTCTGAAAATTGGGACCTCTTCATGGACTGTCTTTTGGGACTGAGCGAGGATCCATTGGTTTGATCTTCTGTATTGTTCCTAGGGCAGGGATTCTCAAACTGGGGGGTTGTGACCCCTTCAGGGGGTCACGAGGTTATTATGTGGGGGGGTCACAAGCTGTCAGCCTCCATCCCAAACCCCATTTTGCATATTGATAATAGTGCTAAATGTTTTAAAAAGTGTTTTTTCAATTGTAAGGGGGGGTTGCACTCAGAGGCTTGCTGCATGAAAGGGATCATCAATACAAAAGTCTGACAACCACTGAGGGTAATTGCATCTTTTGCATTTCAGCCAGTCGTAGTAAAGCAATTCTCTGTTTGAGTGTGGGAATGTTTATGGAAATTCACTAAGGGATAGATCTTAGTGCTTGGAGCACCAATAGTCCTTGACCCCGAGCATATGGACCTCGCTACCAAACATCTAGCAAGGACGTATATACACGTATAAGCACTCACAATGACACACTGCATTGTGATCAGTGATGATGTAAATATCATTATAAACCAGATTTTCAAAAGAGCTTAGCATCCATGATTGGTGTGTACCCAGTGCATATATGTGTTCATAAATATATGTGTATATATACTTAATATCTCCTATATACAGTTGCGATTTCTGGCATATTACAATTCTGTTGTTCAGTAGATTAAATTATTCTGGAGTGACATTTTAAATTCCTTGGCAATTTTTTTTAATGGAAATATGGTTCACAATATTCAATGAAAACATTACATTCCTCTGTCATTAGGGTGGATTTTGTTTGCATGCTCTCTTCCTGGAATACTGATGTTAATTTTTACTTCACTTTAACCTTGCAAGGTATGAAGCAATTTAACTGACTAAGTAACCTTTCATTAAAGTTCAATGCAGTACTTAGGGGTGTTGGGTGCATTAATTGTTAGCTGACAGCTATTATTTCTGTGAAACCTTTTTATAGTAAAATTTCTGTTTGATGAATTGGAATTTACCAAATTTGCATTTCACTGAGCCACACTCAACTTGTGCTTCGAGTTACTGTAGATATTTAACTGGAAAACCAATAATTCTATAAAGTATTAAATATTTATTCAAAAATTTAAAAAAACCTTTCACTTAGATGGAGTTCATTAAAGATTGAACTTGGATCTTGACAGTGTTGACTTTGTATGCAGGGAATCATAATAGTACATTATTAGAATAAGAGCACTTTTTTCATATAGACATGATTTAATATCCAAGGCCAAATCCGGGACGGGACCCTGCTGTGTGTGTGGCATGAAGCCTACTGGAGCTGTACTGACCAGCCTGGCTCCACAGATGCAGAGGCTTAATGGAAACCTGAGGGGGAAATGCTCACCAAAAGGGTTGTGACTTGCTAAGCCTCTGCTGTGCCTAGGGATGAAGTCACAGACTCTGCCCCACCCAGGCAATGGGGGATGTTATTGGATCTCATAGTGCGTGGGCAGAAATTCCATGGGATTCCTCCTGCTAGTAGACTTAGAAAGGTTAAATTAAGCAAACCTTGTTCTTCTGGCTGAGGCCCCTTCCAGCCCTTAAACTGAACCAAATACCTGTTCCCCTCTTTCCCGCACACCCCAATACTATAACAATCAAAGGGAAGAGCAGCAGTGCTGATGGTGGCAGGGAGGGCAGAGAAAGAAAGCGAGATAGGAGTTGAAAACTACACCAAGGTTGTGAGCCTGAAGAGGAATAAGCATGGTGGCATTACCAACAGTGACAGAGAAGGTGGATTTTGAAAGTAATTAGAAGTTTGAATTATAGTCAGTTGGTGGGAAAACATCCTGGAAGTGATGTGAGTCTGAATGAAGGGTGAAAGCTAATGGGCAGAGAGAGAAATCTGAGAGCATTAGAGATGGTAGCTGAAGCTGTGTAACAGACTGAATGTGGTTGTCCAGAGAGGAGGTGTAGATGGAGAAGGGGAGAGGACCAATGGTAAAACCCTGAGGGATGACATTAGGAAGGAAAAAGGAGCAGCAGGAGGAGAAACCAAAGGAGAGAGGAGTTGTAGCAGTAGAATGAGAACCAAGAGAGTACCAAGTCTTCGAAATCCAGAACACTAAGAGTGCCCCAGGAGAAGGGGATGGTCAGCCGTGTTGACAGTGGCAGAAACGGCGAGGATTGAAAACAGGCCACATGACTTTTATGCCCTTTATGTGCATTGGACTTGTCAATAGCATGACCAGATGTCCTGATTTTATAGGGACAGTCCCGATTTTGGGGTCTTTTTCTTATATAGGCTCCTATTACCCCCCTACCCCCTGTCCTGATTTTTCACACTTGCTGTCTGGTCACCCTGCATGTCAATGATACACTATGACTATGACTGGTCAGAGCTTGATTTAAAGGGAAACCACTCAAACTTCTTTCAAACTTCCTTATGTAAGCCTTTCCTTGCTCACTGACCATGACTCTCTCTGCTTTCACCCTTGTTCCTCATCCTTAGATTGCTTATACTGCAACCATCCAGTGTGAGCTTACTGGGACAGGGACCCGTGTATGTGTTTCTGTGAAATGTTGCACATTATCAATATATAAATAATAATGAAAATATCCTGTAGGTGTTTCTCTCTCATTCAGTAATTTAAAATGAGGCACTATTGACTTATTGGTTGATGGCAGACTGGAATCCCATCTCTAAAGTAATCAAAGAGGTGAACAGAAGTTGAAATACGAGTCATCGGTAACAACTGGCCTAACCTGACAATTACCTGCAAAATGTTGGGTTCAGCGTTGCTTACTTATGAACTACAAAAAATGACTGGTTGAGATCTCATGGTGTATTGTCTCATCGGCAGTGGGAGGGAAATACTGTGTGATTCAGCCCTCCCATATCCCAGAAACATGACCAGGAGAGAAGAAAACAGAGCGGTGAGGAGAAATGCATGTCCTCTAATTGTGATGAGGACTACTTCTCTATAGAATCCATCTCCTGACTCACGCTGTTGAAGTTCGGTTTAATTAAATAAGCAGTGAAAAAACATTAAGCGTAAAATTATTAGATTAATCAAGAGACAAACTTATGAGACAAACAGAAGAAATGCAGAACCTCAGGTGTGGGAACAGCCTTTTCCAAAAGAAAGGGTGGAGGAGAAATGGAGTTGTCTACAGTATATGCCCTAGTCAGAAACCTCATGGAATTCATAGTAGTTAGTGACCAGACTGCTCTGGGAACCTTGAACGTTTTCAAAGATACTAATTGAAATTCCCCATGTTTGCACTTCCGCAGAGATGATCCACATAGAGAAAAAGACTTTCCAATACATAAGCTATATGAGGCTCTGAAATAAGTAAGAGCAGAGCGCAGCACCATTATGGAAAACGTCAGTATCATACTATGTGGGGTACCTCATCCAGTGCATAAATGCCCCAATAACTATATGGGTTAAACAGACAATCACTACAATCTCCAGTGAATTCACACAGAAAAATGATAAAAATAAAAACACGCGATCACCTGTGGGTGAACACTTTTTACAAAGAGGTCAGATATGGAGTGATCAATCAGTCCTCATGCTCAAAGGAAACCTGCACAATACCTTCAAAAGACAAGCATGGGAACTTAAGTGCATAACTCTGTTAGACACTTAAAATAATGGGTTCAGAGACACTGCTTTTATGACTTTTTACAACAATTTGTAACTACGAACAGTACAGCAGAAGAAGAGACACATTCAGTTTGTTGGAAGCAGAGAAATGGACGTAGCACATTCTTTTCACGAGAACTAGTCATGAATGTGTTCTAATGGTTCCACAAAGAAGAAAAAAGATTTAAATAGATTGGGGGAGACATCTCAATGGGATGTCAATGCTAAGCAGAGTACATTAGAAATTGACAGCGGGATGTTTGAAATATACCAAGCTAAGAGCAAAGGCAGGCTGACAGCTGGTGTGCTGCTGCATGTCCCTGGTGTGTGGGACAAACAACATTTCAGGTTAGGCCCAGGTACAAGATAGCACATTTTAAAATAACTACACAGAAATGCCACATCACGGCCTCTACACAGAAGCTTCTACCAAAAAAACAGTAGTGAAGGATTTTCAGAGAGTGAGTGCTAATCAGACAGCAGGAAAAATTGTTCACAGAAATTTTCAGTTTTTCTGTTTCCATTAGAAACCATTTTGATAGAAATTTTCTGACTTTTTGTTCTCATATTGAGGTGAAATGGCTGGTGAATCTGAAAACGTCTTGTTTGAGAAGATGGAAAAATATTCTTCTGGAAGAGACTTGAGTTCATGTTGGGGACATTTCGGAAAGTGCCTATGCTGAACCTGCCGCCAGGTTCCACATCCTCCTCCCCAAAACGTGCTATGAGGCGGTGGGGAGTTTGGTATCCCTTGTACTCAGCACCAGCGGAGGGTACAAGGACCAGAAGGCACCCATTCCCACACCTTTGATTTTTACTGCAGTGTAGTTGTAAGCAAGCTGTCCTCGTTTCTCTTCTCTTCTCCCCCCCGCCCCGGGTTGTTAGTCCTTCTGCCCCAGCTAATCTTATTTTTCATTGCTGTTTGTGTGCATAATAAAACTTTATGGATTGAGGAGAAAAGGCTCTTTATTCATTCAGCCCACTGTGGCTAGTGGGGTGTGGAGTTTACAGGAGAGAAAATGCAATGAAAGGGACAGCTTGGTAAGGAACAATACAGATAACTGTCACATTACTGTGGATCGTTGCTAAAACTGGTCTTCAAAGAGTCATGGAGACACACAGCCCCTCGATGTGTTCTTATTGCCCTGGTGTCTGCCTGGCAACCAATTTTGTGCAGCTAATTTGCCTCAACCCCCCACCCCACCAGAAACTTTTCTCCCTTTGTGTCACAGATAGTATGAAGCACATAGCAGGCAGCAATAACAATGGGAATATTGATTTCACTGAGGTCTAACCTAGTAAGCAAACGACACCAACGGCCTTTTAAACATCCAAAGGCACATTCCACCACCATTCTGCACTTGCTTAGCTTATAGTTGAACTGGTCCTTACTGCTGTCCAGGCTGCCTGTGTACGGCTTCATGAGCCATGGGACCAAGGGGTAGGCTAGTTCTCCCAGGATCATGATTCGCATTTCAACATCACCAATGATTATTTTGCAGTCTGAAAAGAAAGTCCCTGTTTGCAGCTTTCTGAACAAACCAGAGTTCCTAAAGATGCTCGTGTCATGCACCTTTCCCAACCATCCCACGTTGATGCCAGTGAAATGGTCCCTGTGATCCACCAGCGCTTGCAACACCCTTGAGAAGTACCCCTTTCAGTTTATGTACTCTTTGGCAAGATGGTTTGGTGCCAAGATAGGGATATACATTCCATCTGTAGTCCCACCACAGTTAGGGAACCCCATCCTGGCAAAATCATCCACTGTCATCCACTGGGCATGTTGCCCAGAGTCACTTCCTTCTTAGCAGAAGTCTGTTGATTGCCCTTCAAACTTGGATGACAGAAGATCTCTCAGTAGATTTACTCACTCCGAATTGATTCCCCACTGACTGGAAGCAGTCTGGCGTTGTGAGCTTCCACTTGCTTCTCCACTGTCAGAGCAGCTCTCATTTTAGTATTGCTGCACTTCCAGGCTGGGGAAAGCTTTTCACACAGTTCCTGGAAAGTTGTCTTACGTATTCGAAAGTTCTGCAGTCACTGCTCATCATCCCATAGCTGCATAATAAGGTGGTCCCACCAGTAAGTTCTTGTTTCCCAGGCCCAGAAATGGCACTCACCCATGTCAAGGTGATGCGTGACTGTCACCGTAAACTGCAAATTGTTCTGCTCCATGGCTTCCAGCAGGGCTGCTTGCGGGGCATCACATAGTTTTGTGCAGCGGCTCCTGTATCGGCTGAGTAAATACTGCAGGATAAGGTGTGAGGTGTTTGTAATGCTAACAACAACAGCGTACAGCTGAGGGGGTCCATGCTTACCATGCTATGGCATCTGAGTGGGTAACCCAGGCTTACAAAAAAGACTTAGTTTGTTTGTCGTTGATTGGAGGGAGGGAGGTAAGTGCATCATGGGGGCTAATGCTATGTTCCCTTAACCACCCGCACAATTGTTTTGGTACCATAAGGCATTACAAGCCCAACCCAAAATTCCACTCAGCTACATGCACTGTGGGACAGCTACCCATAGTGCAGCACTCCATGCGTTGATGCAAGCCCTGCTAGTGGGGATGCACTCTGCCGACACAATGAACATAGTGGGAACACGCAAGACCGACTTGCTTAAATCAGAAGCTCAATGTCGACATACATAAAATCAACTTAACTTTGTAGTGTAGACAGGACCTCAGTCTACCACCTTGTGAATAAAGTCATTGGAGTCAATTTGCATCAGTGACATTCTAGACCATGTTGTCACAATCATTTAACTCTGCTACCGTTTTGATAACATGGGGCAAGTTTTCAAACCAACCTCCAAAATTATGCCTGAAAATTTTCCATTCCTATTGGTTTCCCCCAATAAAAAAATTAATATTTACATACTCGGGCAGCTACCCAAATGAATTACATTGGTAAGTACAAAATTCATTTTCTAAGTTGTATGAATAAATGGCCTTTCTGCATGCCAAAAGATGCGCAGGCAAGATTTACATAGTCCTCTTCTGAAGTTGTGTTTGGAAATTTTGATCATTCCTTTTTAAATTCTCTCTGGCTTCAGAAAACCAAACTTATGTATTTACATGTGTTTTGGGCTTGTGGAAGGGTTTGAGGGTTTTTTTTTTTTCCTCCTCCATCTTTTTTCTTGAGATTACATTCTCGTCTCCTTTATTTGAAAATGATCTCTGCATGTGTGTTTTCTATTGAAGCAGTGAATCTTAAGTATGTCAACAGCTGCTATAGTGAGCAACTTCTTTGTGATGTATGCTAAAAAGAATCTTTCGTGGAAAGACGTATTTGGCACAGAGTGATAACTTCAGCGGTGGAAACAAACCTGACTGTTGCTTAGTTTCTAGCAACTAGGTCACAGCATTCTTGACTGTTAGCATCATTCATTGGCAAGGATAATGCACTTCCTGCTTTCCTAACTGAACAGGATATTTTTAATTTTGCACAAAAAGAAAATCAGTGAGATAGAGAGGGAAAGGACAATGTGTTTACAGTGTCCTAAGGGAAAGTTTCTCTGTGGGGTAAGTTTTCTAAGGGGCTGACCCAATCTCACCTGTTTTTGGTGCAGCTTACACCTGCAAAAATTGCACCTGCAGTTTTGTACATGCAAAATGAATTACAGGTGCAATTCAGAGCACTTGGACATCTAACCATATAATTTACACTTGTAATCACAAAGTTAGAAGTGCAGAGTTGTTCTGTAATTCAGGTGCAGGTGCAAACATATGGGTGCAATTGAGCCCACAAAAAGAAGGCTGCCTTTCTGAAAATCCTGTCCCATATTATCCTTTGAGATCTGATTCCAGTACAGGATAGCATGAGTTGAGACCTATGTGACAGTCTTTATTCAGAATGTTCTTGTTAGGTTTGTTTAGTTTTACAATGAACATTAGTGCTGCTTATTGCACCTATTATGTACACACTGATTGAACTAGGATCCTTGCTTTTCTAGGCAATGTGATCTGCTTTGCTATAACTGGACAGCAAGAATTCAATTGCCTTAACCCATTTTAGAGCTGACAGGACATTTTCAATCTTAAGCAGTTTTGAACAGAAAATGGTATCTCAATGTTGCCTCTGGAAAAGGTTCAAAAATATGGAAGCAAATGGGAAAAAAGGAAACAAAAATGGGGGAGGGGGAAAAAGGTAGAGAAAAGGGGGAAATTAAAAAAAAAAGCGATTTTAAAAATCCAAAACCGAATGTTTATTGGATTTTGGTTTTGTGGTGACTACAGCAATGTTAAAGCAAATTAACTTCCCAGACCTTAGGATGTGTGATGGCCAGATATATTGATACAAAATGTTATGAAGTTGCCATTAAGGTTTTGTGATAGAATTTGATAAAGCTGGGGGGTGTATTGCTTTATGGTATGTGTTGGAGATGGAAGCCAAAGCCTCATGGAGTTTTGGTATCTGCAGGTTGCAAAGAATGCAGAAGACTTCTTCCTTCATTTGAGATTTTTATGCTTTTGACACTGAGTGACTGCGGCTTATCTTGATGCAACCTTAACTGTCACTCAATATAGGTTTTTTGTTTTTTTATTAATATAATTGTATCTACATATATTAATAGTATGGCTAGATTTGCAAACATGCCAGGCATGCATGGACATATATCATTAGCACATGCAATTGTGACAATTGGTATTGGGTAATGGCTTGCAAAAATGACTGTAAACAGTCATTTGCATGCACTATTTAACATTTTGTATGTGTAATTGTGATACTTGTGCACTTGATCTAGGCATCCAAGTGCACGTCTAATGTGTCAGAAAATCTGTTTCACAATCTGTATATTAATATAACACTTTGGGATACCCTGTGAGAACAGGTGTTATATAAAATTTAAGAGTATAATTGCTGTCATATGCAAAATGCTCTTAATAGGATGATGCCTTCATGTCAAGAAGCAAGCAAACTTGAATGTTGTTTATCAAATGTAGCAGATATGGCTATTTTAGAGAAATGGAAAGGGGGAAGAGGGAGAGAGAGGCTGTGTTTAAAGTTTGTATTTTTTTAAAAAAAAGATCAGAGCTGTCTTGGCAGCAAGGAAACAAGTGTCTGAATCCTTTCGCACTAATTTTTCATCTACCCCAAAGTCAAAACAACACTACAACCTTCCATTTCTTCTTTTATAAGTGAGCTCATAATAAGTCACTCAGAGATGAGTGTAATCATACTACAATGCACAGTTAGGATAATGTACAACTGAGACTCTCTAAAATATATGTATCTTGGGGAATCACGGTATGCCTTGGAGGAATGCATTAAATGTTATGGTTAATTAACTAATTTACTTAATCAAGTTTAACAGTGGTTTTAACTTTAATGGCACCATTACATTTTAATATGAAAATAACAGGCTGTATTCCTAGCCTTCCCTCCAGTCCGCCGCCTCTTTACCATTCACTTTACAGTTTGATTCTGATTTGTGAAGCATTATACCTGTTTATAACATCAAGCATGTGTAATACAATATGTCTGGTGTACATTACACATACACACCTCACAAAAAGGTTGGCTGAAGTTGTATCTTCTGACAGGCACAACGTGCATTCTTCAGGAATTGCACAGATTTTACATGTCCTTCTAGGGTGACCAGATAGCAGGTGTAAAAAATCGGGACGGGGGTGGGAGTTGGGGGGTGTAATAGGTGCCTATATAAAAGAGAGCCCCAAAATCAGGACTGTCACTATAAAATCAGGACATCTGGTCACCCTATGGCCTTCATGCATGTAAACATTTGAATGAAAATACAATGCAAGGACACTTAGGGTCCAATCCAGCAAAATTTTAAGCACATGCATAAATTTAAGCCATTGAAGTCAAGTGAGACATGAGGCATGTGTACCACTTAAGTCCAACTTAAGCCCTCTTGCACAAAGGATTTACTTTTTTGGAGAACTTTTACTTTCAAAAGGTACAGGAGACTACTGTAGAGATTAAACTAGGAAAAGTTGTACAAGACAGTGGAGATAATGAATCATGAATTCTGTAAGGGTGAACCTACCATGCTGAATCAAAGTACAGCTGTCTCAAATTTGCTCTGTGTGCATTTTGCAACCAGTAATTTTTGTCATCAATTTTCATATTTTGTGTTTAAACATATTTGTCTTTTGGACAAGATAGGTCATATTTCATACATTTGATGAATTTTCTCCTTGGTCCAGTTTTACAGAATTTGCACTTAATTAATTGCACAACCTTTAATTCTACAGACTGTTTTTAATGTCCATGTAGTTTCAAATGCACATACATAAAAACAATTACTTCTGGAAATTGTTTTGTGTCACTGCCATTGAAAGTGCACTTATTAAAATGTATAGAAAATGGCACACGTTTCCACAGTCGTTTGCACTAAATTGCATGTATGTTGTTTGCATGTCCTTTGCGGTGCCTGTGTTGACGTTGGAATAGGTACATGCATATACAATGACTGACTTCTGAGAGTGCATTGAGCATTGCCTGTGTACAGTTCTGGGCTCGCCAGAAACGCTCACTGTTTTGCACGTTCGCTTTTGCAAATGTGGGTCATTTTTCATGTGTGTACTAATTAGAAAGAAATCCAATTATATGTTGATGTATCATTTCAATTTGGCATTCACTAGAAATATTTCATTTTTAAAATGCAGGAGAAATCCTGTGCGTCCAAATGTTATATAAGCCTGGCTATGAAAAAAAAAAAACTGCCTTTCATTATTACAAGAGCTAAGCACTGAAGGCTGAGGCACTTTTAAAAGCCTCCTTAGTTCTTAGCAGATTCACAAAGTACAACTTCTTCACCCATCCAGACAGCACACTGTCTGGAAATGTGCCCATCAAATCTGTCTGTCAAGCCACCCGGCTTTTCCATGCCTGGTAAAAGGCAGACAGGAAAGAGTAGACAAAGGTCAATCCTTGTCAGTTTCTTTGTAAATGTAATTGTGCTGCCAGTTTGCAAAGCACTGGCTTGTATCCTAGCAACTTTGCGTATATGCGGAAGAGTTAAATACATATTTTTGCTTGTGTTATTTTCACCAGGGTGGTTTTGTATTGTGGTGTTTTTTGCTTTGCGTAGTTTTGTTTTTTGTGTGTACATATAAAATGCAACCTGACATAAGCAGTCATGCTGGGCACTGAAAAAACATATTTTACTTGAGAGACTGTCTTCTAATAATGGTACAGTGGAACTATACTGATCGGGCCTGGTTCTGATTCCATTTAAACAGACATGAAACTGGAGTAACTCCATGGAATTAAAGAGATTTGCTTCATATTGATATTAGTGAACTGAGATCAGAATCTCTGTATATTTAGGGATGCTTTGGAGTAGTCTCTTATAATGGGAGATTGTCTAACAAGGATTTTTTTCTAGTATAGTTTTCACTGTTTCATAAGTTACTCCTGTTTTGGACAAAGACTAATAGAAAGGACAATTATTTTATTGGTGAGTTTGGTGTGGATTTGAGGTTTGGGAGAAGATTCATAGGGACAAATTCAGCCCTTGAGTAATGGAGTACAACTTCCCTGGTATTAGTGGAAGTTACACCCACTTACACCAAAGATAAATTAGGCACAGTCAAAGCATTCAAACTTCAGACAAAACTGTGGGGCCCAAATTCTCTGCTGGTGTACATTTGCATAGTTCCATTGACTCTTTGAATGAGTTGGCCTAGAACACACATTTGATGTTGAGAGATACATTTTTTGCAGGAGCAATTTGTGCCTATAAAATTGGTGCCAGCAATTCTGATTCCCCAAAATAAATTACAGGTGGACATGTGCCTTTAACTATCTGAGCAGCACCTGCAGTCAGATAGCTAGAGGTATAAGTACCCTGGTTTGTGCCCTCAACTCAACTGCAAGTGCAAATATGTGGGTGCAAATTTCGCAAGTCCAAACAATACTCACAAAAAGAGAAACCTATCTTTTGAAAATTTTTGCCTTGATTACAATCAGAGATGCTACAATTGGAGATGGAGCCGTAATACTATAAAAAGAAAAGGAGGACTTGTGGCACCTTAGAGACTAACAAATTTATTTGAGCATAAGCTTTCGTGAGCTACAGCTCACTAATAAATTTGTTCGTCTCTAAGGTGCCACAAGTCCTCCTTTTCTTTTTGCGAATACAGACTAACACAGCTGCTACTCTGAAACCTGCCATAATACTATGTTAATCCAGTTTTAATTTAATGGACCAAATTCTCTGCTGATGTAATTCTTTTGATTTCAATGAAGTTACACCAGCAGAAAATTTGGTCCAATGATTTTTATAGTTGTACTGACTCTTGGGAATTTATCATTATAGACATATACCACCTTAACTGATTAAAAACTACAAAGAAGGATGTCTTGGTGTGACTTGCTCTCTCTCAGCATAGATAGTAATGACTCATGCTTTGCACATGGTGTTTTTTCCCCCCTCGTCTGTAGATCTCAAAGTGCTTTATAAATGTAGTGCCCAAGCTGTGCCTGTTAAAGCAATCGGACATTTTAGGGTTCCAGAAGAAGCCTCCTGGAACACTGTGGTACATAGGGGGGGGTGTACTTGTGGTGATGCCTCCTTAGTAGGTGGCAGCATGCATTGCCTTCTGTGGCTGACCAGTTCTGCCAGCCCTACGTGGTTGGGGCAAGGGTAAGCCATGTCCTGCTCTAACTCTTCCTCACCCCAGTTCCTGCATGGGGAGCCACAAGGGGGGGCAGTTGCCAGGGAGCTTCTTTTGCTCTCTTCCCTCTCCAATTCGCTTTACACCTCTTGCAATGTGAGGAACAGTCTGCTTGTTAGCTAATAATTCTCCTTATAGGAAAACTAAGGCACTCAGAGGTTAAAGGGTAAGTTTTTAAAAGGTTTGGTCTCCCTTTCTATGAGCAGGTAATGCACCTGAAAAATGTGCATTTTTGCACCTGGAAAATGAATAATGGTCACACATCTGGGTACTGGCTCCTAAAGTACCAGATCTGGATGTGTAGTGAGAGGCTCAACTAGTTAGATTGATGCCCATGGTTGAATCTCAGCCATTAAAATGCAAGTGCAATTTTTGCCTTTTGAAATATGGTCATAAGTGATTTGGCCACACAAGGAGTTTGTGGTAGTCAGGAGCAGAGGTCTCCTCACTCTCATCCATACCATAGCCACTGAATGCCACCACCTCTCTGCATACGAACCGGATAACTGGGCAATATTAGGTAGCTGACATTTTAGGCTGACAGGTTTTTCATTTCATACTGGCATCAGTGTGTGCCAACGTCAGCTAGGTCATTTGCTGCTGCTGCTGTTTTATTATTTGCTCATTTGAAACAGCTCCATATTGTCACATTAGAATCTTGGCTCATTTGTAACAGTTTCATTTTGCATCATACTGAGGTTTCTCCTACTTGTTCATTGCAGTTTCTAAATCACTGCTGGACACAAAGCTCTTCTCAAAGAGGTGGTTTCTTTTGGCATGGAAGGATAATTGCCGGAAATTACCTATTCATGCCTCCTTTTTTTGGACAGGCCAGACATGCATACTACACTCCTCCTCCCTGCACTCCAACAGGTATCAGCTGTACTAATTAAAACATTAGAACTGGTTTTAATTGAACTGGTTTTAAACTAGGTTCCAATCCTGCAGCCAGATTCTCAGCCCTTCTGTGGCACCCTTGTTCCTTTCCAGCAGCACAAAGAGACCATCAAGCCAATTTAACTGGCTAGCTGGAATTCCCTCATGGGAAGAAATCTTGTGTGGTGGCATGACCAGGGAAAGGGGACACACCTGCATCACCCTCCCCCCATGTTTCAGGGATCATTGGCTGAAGGTATTATTGGCCCCTTGATATTCTAGACAGCGGGCACAATTTACAGTGGTCCTGCTGGCCTAATAAAATCCAGGATATTCAAGGGGTAAGACTGTCATTCCACCCATATATCACCCTGTGGGTCTCCAGCATTGAAGGAGTCAGATCAGTGCTAATGATTGCTCTTTAAATAAATAAATAAAATTTCAATATGAAACAACACAAATGGAAAAAATCCAGGTTTATGGGGCAAAGAAGCTGACTGAACTAACTAGAAACAAATAAGAAAGGTCTGACCAGGCTGTTATAATAAATCACAAACAACTTGTTCTTTGTTTTTTAATGTTCCTGGTTGCAATGGGGTCAGCTGCCTCTTGAGCACCCCTTCCTAGCCAGAGGTTACTCTGCAACACCCTGCCTCTGTTTCCCCCACTTCTGACACCCCCAAGAACTTCACACAGGATTTCCTGTGTGCTACCACCCCCATTGCCCCCCACGCCCCTGATTGGGGCTGATTTGATAACAGAAACTGTTCAAAATAATCCTTAGGATCCCAAAATAGAGCCCGTTACCACAACACAAACATTCATACTTAGCTCTAACATCACAGCTGTCCCAGTCTGTTCTCACAGCCAGTCTTCCTGCCTGGAGCTTAGCCTTTTGACTCTGACCTCCGGGCCCAAACCCAGTGAGGGTTTCCTACAAGAGCCTTACTCATTGGGCTTTGACCTCCAAACTCCCCTGAGGTCAGGATTTTTCCTGCAGCAGCCTTTCCCACTTCCTCTTGCTCTTGATAGTGGACTCACCTGACCCAACTCAGGTGTGCCTCTTCAGGGTTGGCTAGAGTGATGCCCTTTAGCCTTTAAGAGGCAAGCTACCTGGTTACACTGAACTAATAGGGTCTTAGCGTAGTGAGAAAGGTGTGGAGGTTCCTTTTGATTTTTATTCACCTGTAACTTTTCTAATTAACATTGTAATTGCTCCTTAGAAGCAGACACAAAAGCTCTCAGTGCAAAGGAATAATGTTCTTACACTCATGTTATTTTCTGTTCCAGTGGTCCTTTGGACATTATTATTATTATTTATTATGTTATATTGTTTTATGTATTTCAGCTGGTGACAGGAGATTGTCCATAGTTTTGAATTGAGGTTGGGAGAAGTTTCCATGCTATGAGTTTCCATACTGAACTATGCAGCCACCTTGTCTGTTTGGTTAGAAATGGCATAAAATCAGGTTCTCTCAGGTATTTCCTTCTGTTCCCAGCCTGAACCAGAAATCTTGACATAATGCAAAGTGGTGGGGAAATAAAAAGGTAACTGAATATTTCTGACCATTGGAAAAGTTCAACGTGGGTGTTGTAACAAACTAGTGAATGCATCCAATGAAGTGAGCTGTAGCTCACGAAAGCTTATGCTCAAATAAATTGGTTAGTCTCTAAGGTGCCACAAGTCCTCCTTTTCTTTATACTAGTGAAGGACTCTTATGGTGCAGATAACAAGGCTGTGAAAAGTGCAGTGGATGTATATGGGAGGCTCCGCTGTCTAGGTAGGAAGGACTGGCTCTGGCACCCCAGTCTCGGGCACTTGCCATTGGTAAGTTGCCTGTCAGTCCTTTTGTTTTTTCATTCTGCTCAATATGTAACATTTAGCTATCCCCCCGTGTCATAAATATAAAGGGAAGGGTAAACCCCTTTAAAATCCCTCCTGGCCAGAGGAAAAATCCTCTCACCTGTAAAGGGTTAAGAAGCTAAAGGTAACCTCGCTGGCACCTGACCAAAATGACCAATGAGGAGACGAGATACTTTCAAAAGCTGGGAGGAGGGAGAGAAACAAAGGGTCTGTGTCTGTCGGTATGCTGTTTTTGCTGGGGATAGACCAGGAATGGAGTCTTAGAACTTTTAGTAAGTAATCTAGCTAGGTATGTGTTAGATTATGATTTCTTTAAATGGCTGAGAAAAGAACTGTGCTGAATAGAATAACTATTTCTGTCTGTGTGTCTTTTTTGTAACTTAAGGTTTTGCCTAGAGGGATTCTCTATGTTTTGAATCTAATTACCCTGTAAGGTAGCTACCATCCTGATTTTACAGAGGTGATTCCTTTACTTCTATTTACTTCTATTTCTATTAAAAGTCTTCTTGTAAGAAAACTGAATGCTTTTTCATTGTTCTCAGATCCAAGGGTTTGGGTCTGTGGTCATCTATGCAAATTGGTGAGGATTTTTACCAAACCTTTCCCAAGAAGTGGGGTGCAAGGGTTGAGAGGATTTTGGGGGGAAAGATGTGTCCAAACTACGTTTCCCAGTAAACCCAGTTAGAGTTTGGTGGTGGCAGTGGATATTCCAAGGATAAAATTAATTTGTACCTTGGGGAAGTTTTAACCTAAGCTGGTAAAAGTAAGCTTAGGAGGTTTTCATGCAGGTCCCCACATCTGTACCCTAGAGTTCAGAGTGGGGGAGGAACCTTGACACCCCGAAAGGCTAAGTCTGATCCAAGATCCACTGAAGTCAACGGCAGTCTTTCAATGGACTGTAGTTCAGGCCCTTAATGAATTAGTATTTGCGAAAGACTGTGAGACCCTTGCTGGCACTACACTAATAATACATAATGTCAATAGTAATTATGGATGACAGTGATGGGCACCTCAAAAATACCTAAAGTAGATAGACCTTATATCTTACGGACATAATAGCTATGTGTTCTTGTTATTTTGTTACATAAACAATAGCTGCCATTCAGTCTTAAAATATCTTACTTTACTTTGCTGCTTCATACCTAAAGACAACAAGGACAGATCCTCAGCAGGTGTAAATTGGCATAAACCCATCTGGCACCATGGTCTACGCTATCCACAAGGTTCCTGCAAAATTAAGCCATTTTTAGTTAGATAAGAGCAGGTGTGTGGGGAGGAATACAGAAAATTGCTTTAAAAACCCTTCTCTTTGAGCTGTTTTACTTTATTGCTTTTAAAGTAATCTTTTAGTCAAAACAATTGTATCCAAGCTAAAAATTCACATGCCATGTTACAGCCTCATGAAATGCAAACTGATTGAATTATAAGCCTATAGAAAACTTATTTTATTATGGAAATGTAAACTGTCCCCTAAGCATAGTATGGGGAGATGATGCTATAACAACATGCCAGTAAGTAATAAACAACCCCCAATATTACATCGTGTGACTGCATACAGCTAGAAATGTATCTGTTTGGGTGTTGAATTATCCCCAAATTTGAATTATGGGTATAAAATTCAAATTATCCCTTTCTAGTAGTATAAAGCCTGACAGACATATTTTTTAATAAACCTCTTGTGCTGCTTTGCATTATGTCGCGTCCTCCAGAGTTAAAGCCACAGTTTTCCTACCATGATTCATCAGAAATCAAGGGGTGGGGGGGGAAGTAGTTGAGATCTGATATACTGAGCACTCTTAAATTACATAGCAGCTTCAAGTATAGTGTCTGAGGAGACAGAAGCAGAGTGAATAAGTACGTCTCAGGCTGTCATGTCCATGAACTGGGAAACTCACTGGCTCATTTAATCATTTTCTGGTACTTCTGCTCATCCATCGATACAATAGGCAACCAGACCAGGTTTACAGAGATGAAAGCTAGAGTAATTCACAGCCAGCTGTAATTCTTTATAAAACATACAGTAAGTATTTTTGTTGACTCCTACATGACATTTCCAAGGTGGTTGGGAAACCAGGCCATTTGTTACATGGCATCCAGATCAATAGAAAGCACAGAGGAAAGCAAGTAAAGTTAAAATCCAGTGGAAAGAAGGGCAGAACAACTTCGAAGCTTGAACACCTACGGTTTAAATGGAGAGTTCACAAATCCATCCAATTTCTTCAGCAGGTGATACGGGGCCTAAAGATGATATTCAACAATATGCGGTGTGTCGTAAATCTACTCTGGGATCACTACATGCAGTTAGCATGCTTCTGTACCTGAGTGTAAAATAAGTGCATTTGCACAGTTATCCAGTTTGTGTGCAACTGCAGTAATTGCATATGCCCATTTATACTCATGTGTGTACTCATTCTTTGCACACTCTTGCATGAGTGAATCTCTGTTCAGTTACACTAATTTTACACTAATGAACCTCTATGGATGTCACTGAAAGTTACATATTTCTATCAGCATAAGTGAGATTAAAATCAGTCTCCTAATGTTTTGGTAAATATGTGTTTTCCTAGAGTTAATCTATAAAAGACGCAAATAAAAAAATCATACTAATCATGCTTCTTATACAATATGGATATCAAAGGGCCTAATCCAGAGCCCACAGGAAGGACTCCCTCCCCTTGATTTCACTGGTCTTTGTTAGATAATTCTTATTATTTCCACTTTTATAGGGGAAGAAACTGAGGCAAGGAATGGTTCAATGACTCGCCAAAGGTCAGGGGAAGTTTGTACCTGAGCTGGGTCAGAGTCTTACACTTTAAACACAAGAGCATCCTTCCTTAATCTTTAGATTTTGTAAACAAGTTATACTATATAGAGAGGGGGCTTGTTCTTTGAAAATCTGGATCTGAATGCGAATTTTGAACATCCCTTGTTTGGACTCAGGGTTTCCTTCATAACATTATAAAGATTGGGCCTCTTTCAGCTTATGTTTTGAATGCTCATTATTCAGGAGTGTTTGCTTCCAGGTTTTTTGTTGGTGTGTTTCCCCTCCCTTACAATATGGAAACAAATCCTCGTAGGGTTTCTAGTCTCTAGTCACACCTCAGTGTCTGAAAAATTAACACATCACCTGGACTTTACATGTAGAGATTTAACTTTTGATAAACAACAAAGTCAGCTACTGCTGCGCTAGCTATTTTTAACCCACCTTGTGAGTGTGCTTTTTTTATTGCTTTATACAGCATATCTGATTCTCTCTAAAGCACAAACTAAAAAATCTATCCGGCTGTCATTTGCTGCATAGTGCCATCTATCATCATGCAGCTTGGCAGCTCTAGTGCATGACAGAGAGAGAGAGAGGGGAGCTAAAACAGGAGGCATAGTCAAGGACTTTCACATGTAACAAAAAAAACTTGTCACAGTTATTTATGACTCTTGCTAGGGCACATAATAGGACACATAAAACCTCTGTTTCAGTTTCAAGCACCTTCACATCCCTGCTCCCTTGTCGAAGTTGGTCGCAGGCAGTTTTGCTTTACACATACAATTTCCTGAACAATGCCGAGCACTTGTGAAGTGACAGTGACAAATACTAGAGATGCTGGCTGCAGCTCTGCAGGCAGCTACAGGAGCAGCGGTGTCAATAATCCAGCCCGGCTGCCAACGATACCAAAACACCAGTGTGAAATTCTGCTTCTCTGGCCAACTGCCTTTAATGTCATTGTTTTGAAGTTGTAAGAAGCTTCCTACGGCCCTATGTGATCCCAAACCCTATAGGAAACAGAGTGACTCCTGTCTTAATTTGTCAGAGGAAACTGCCAGGAATCAGATTCGCTAATCTTCAGTGTAGTTTGGTTTTGTGATGGCTGAATATCCCTGTTCCAGAATGAATGGTTCAATTAGTTTGTTTTACCTCTTTGTTGGCCTAGAGTAAGGTCATTTTTGTCAGGTTCTATCATCTCAGCCTTGTGCTGTGGTATTCTTGACTTTGCTGATCATAAAGTAACCTTTGCTTCAGGTCCCAGCTGAGGAATTTCACAGACACTCTGTCTACTAGCTCTCTAGATGACAGGCTATGCAGAGCTGTGCTGCTAAGGGTACCTTGCTAATTAAACATCAAACTTGGGTCCAGTGCAATAAATGATCTTTTCTGAAGTCCGGAGTAAGAGCACAGATAGATATTAACCTTGAAGTCCTCATTAAAGTCCTCTGATGCACTTTTTGTTTCCCTTATCTCTTTAGTGTTTTGAGCTCCAGTGTTAAATAGCAGACTATACATATCTTTAATCAAATTAGTAATAGAGGGCCAGGATATACTTGCTGCCATGAAGCAACTCAAGTTGAATATAAGGTCCACAAAAATGCCAGGAATAGGAACTAAGCAGAAACAGCTGAAAACTAAACATACTAACTTTGAACTTAACTAAAACTAACCAGAATTTCTCTGCTCCTAAGACAACTGCAAACTAGCTCCAGTATGAAAACCCTCATTCCATCTCTATACTTCTGGCTAATACCTTTTAGTATTACCAATGCAAGACCATGTATATCCAACCAGAATGCATGTGAACTCTTCCTTAACCTACCATAACAAAAAACATGCAGGCCTGGTAGGAAAACAGCTAAAACTAATTCAAGTACAATATTTCTAGCAAGGAATTTGAGGTTTTTCACTGTTTTGAAAGAGCAGTTTAAAAAAAAAAAAAAAAAACACCAGGCCATGACCTCAAGATCTTTTCTTGTACCTGCCAATTGATTTCTCTGGTATGTTTCTTCCTTGTTTCAGGTATGTTGGAATGAGTGTGCAGGCTACATGCTGAGTGGTGCATTTCAACTTGATTCTGCCGCAATTATAACCATCTTGTCATGACCGTTCCAACAGGTTAGAAGAGTGAAAAGAAGTGTTTAGAGGGTGTTCTGACTTGGTCCTGATATGTTAGTGGTAGTAATTTTTCAACCTACTTAGCTCTTCCTCTTATCGGTGATATGAGAGAGGTTTTTTACATATGGTAAAATCTGTCTCTGCCTGTTTCTCAGCAGTCCACGTCCCAGACCTCTCTGCAATTCAATAAGAGACTTCCTAGCAAACAGGACTTACTGCCGGCTAGTTGCATAAAAACATGTTTGCCAATACATTTTGTTTACCAACTCATAAATGTTAGGCATAGCATACACACCATTAATGGATATTATATGCACTGTGTGTGTGTGTGTGTGTTGGGAAGCTATGTTAACCTTTTCCCACAATTCTGTTCAGCCATGTCAAGTATCCCTCAGCACATTGCATAGTTGAAGTTGACTTTGGCATTAGAAAATGGGAAGAATGCAAAAGTCAAGATACATGAATGGTATGTCCTAGCTCAGGTTTGGATGTACTACTATGCCTAAATGGTTTGAAATGTAGCATCCAAAACAGAGATAAGAAAAGTACAGAACAAAACAAGAAGTTAAGGAACTGTTATGAACTGGTAGCTGGATGTTAGTGATGTGCAAAGAGTTCTGTAACTTGTAGAATTATGCTACAAATGCTCCTAGCTGCAATGCATACCTTGGAAGTACACCACCTGTGCAAGGTGAACGTGCTGTGAGAATATGCTTCCCAGCAGGAAGGTATGTGTATGTCTCCTTTTCATATTGTGCTGCTTTGTCTTCAGAGAATAAATTTGGCTAATTTCAGGTCTTTGGTCTATTGAACATTTAAGAACAAACTGTAAATGTAGTCACTACAAATATAAACTGAAGCAGCTGTTTGTTCTTCACTTCAGCTGCACTAGAAATCACATGCTGTTTTCTGTTTGCTTCCTTCTTCCCAGTCTTTCCAGGTTAAATACATACAGACACACACACTTCTATAACTTTCATTTTATTTCCTCTCTTTATGTTTTGGGTTCTTTTTTTCCCACCTTAGTGAAAATAGTAGAGGGATCAAATTTTAAGAAGAAATAATACCTGTTTCCACCAACACTAATAACTGAGGATGTTTTCTTTACATAGCAAGTATCTAGTTGGATAGTAACTGGTTCTTGTAGAAGGTACTTGGACAGGCCATTTATGTGGATGTCCATAACTATCCTTAAAACAACAACAAAGGTGAATCTTCTTACTTTAACTGATGTTTTGGCATGTTCTTTACCTGCTGCATCTCAGCCAGGGCTTTTGTTGACTTTATTAAGCAAAGCGGCTACAGTGAATTGCAGTGTTGTTGTAGCCATGTTGGTCCCAGGATATTAGAGAGACAAGGTGGGTGAGGTAATTTGATGTGGACACAGTGGCAAAATGAGGCCAGACACGTGCGTGGAATTAAGTGGTGGGTCACAATCTTTATTAAACTTCAGCACAGGAGACTGGCACTACCCACCCATCACCCATATTCTCCTATACCAGGCATTTAATTGGTTCTGGTGTGGGGATTACAGGGCACATTACCATATAAACCTAACTCAGCTCTTTCTGAGTCCTAGCACCTCTGAGTCCAAACCCCCTGTGTGGGGCACAGAGGGTTCATAAAAGTGGGGACCTTGGCCTATGAGGTCTGATCTTGGCCTGTGAAGGCCACAAGGTCTCACCTTCTCCCAAGGCCCATCACCAAAATCCAATGTCTATTACTTCTCCTTAAGCACTGGGATCTTACAGACCCCCTTTTTTATGCTGCCCTGTTGGAACAGCGCTTTACTCCCATAACAGTGCATTATGCTGACCCTCCTAAATTGCTGTTTATACCTGCATTGGGAGTGAAAACATTTCCCATCAATAAATGCAAAGCACACATTGGCGCTTTTTTTTTTTTTTAATGAGGTTTTGGCACTGGCAACCTGCTGTCTGTGAATGCTTGCTGGACAGGCCGATAAGGAGTCATGCACTCGAGCCAAGTTCCTGGTCTATTTTACCTCAGGATAAATCAGGTTGCTGTGCAGCCCTCTGTCTAAATTCTCTGTCAACCTTATGACCTAGGGCCTGACTCCTGCCGCCTCGCCCTAAGGCAGCAGGAGGACTGAGCATTCTGCCCTGATCCCTCAGAGTGGCTCCTGGAGTTGGCACCTGCAGGCCATATCCCTGGCTGAAGCCCCCAAGCCATTCCCTGCTGCCCACCAGAAGCCTGAAGTGGGGAGAGGCATAGCAGGACGCAAGGAGCAGTGCATTCCGGAGGCTTCTGCAGCATGCCCCTGGCCTCTCCCCTGCATGCAAGAGAAGCAGTGGGGGCCACGGCAACAGACCTGGCTCCAACAGTGCCACTGGGATACATGCCCCCCCACCCTAGCTGCTGTAGTGACACTATATACCCTCCTCCCCCATCCCCAGCAAGTAGTGGGGGGAGGGGGTGCAGCAACAAATCCCGCTCCACCAGGGCCACCACTGGTCCCGTCAAGTTTCCCCACCAGTTGAGGCAGGTGGGTCGCATATCTTTTATTGAACCTGAAAAAGAGCTCTGTGTAAGCTTGATCGCTTGTCTCTTTCACCAACAGAAGTTGGTCCACTCGCCTCATCCCCTTGTCTAGCAAAAGTGAACATTATTATGTATCATGTAATAGTTCAACACACTGTGCAAATGTGTTCCCTGATACAAAGTCTGGGACTATGGTGTTCAAGCACGGTTGTTTTTTCCTATAGCTGCTCACTTAAAGTGATGTCAAAAATCATAAGGGAGATTGAACATAGCTGACTTATGTAGTTCTAACAATATGTTTGCAAAGTGTTTTTCCTTTCAAAGTCATTAATAGAGAGTGCATTAGTTCTTTCACCACAGCCTTGGATGTGGTAGTTGAAATGTCTGACTTACGTATTGCCCAGCGGTACCGTTATGACTGTATGAATTACTCTTGCACTGTTGACCCATGTGCAATGAATGATGAGAACCTGTTGTCCTCTTGTTAATTTCTGTCGTCCTCGTACTTTTCCTACATACTTATAGCATCTTCTAACTGCGCAGCATTCTGTGGAGTGGAAAAACATTTCTGATAGGAGTATGAAGCCTTCTATTTAGGACTGACATGAATTTCTGGAAAAATCTGCAAGGAACCACTACCAGTGGTAACTATATAATCCATGCAGTGGAAGTTTTATACGGTTTACGCTTTAATGCTCTACATTTTACTTTGGGTTTGCTGCTCAGGTAGATACAAGTTTACATTTTCATATATGATTTCAAGTGTTTTGGGAAGCTGTGGAATTGTAAATCCTTGGAGATAGGGGCTGTTTCTTCTTTAAATTTAGAAAGAATGTGGCATATTTTGGATGCTACCACAATGTAAATAATTAATAATGATATGAATGCCTGGCTATGTGACTGCAAAATTCAGAGGTCATTGCAATTTAATTAGCTTCATTTTTTGCTTCTTTTTTGGTCCTTTCTTATTCCAAATTGTATTTATTTTGAATACAAAGATATTCACTCTCCCTCCTCATGCTATATTTTTACAGGGCTATAGAAATGCTGCTATATTTTTACAGGGCTATAGAAATAAAGTCGGTTGCCATAGTCTGGGTGTGTTGACCCTGAGCCTTGATGAGGCAAAATAATTACCCAGAAAGTGGGTGAATGTACAAATTTTTGATTGGTGTGTGTTTTTAAAATTGGAGTATGACTAAGAATAACTGTAGGACAGATGTTGGTATTCCTCACTCCTTTGTTTACATTTTTCAGCTCTCTCCTTCTCATATAAAATGAAGGTTTCAACTTGTTCCTCTGTCGTATCCATTGGATTTGTTTAATAATCAAACATATCTGATTTGCTTGGCTGACGCTTTGGAAATATAAACTCCAATTAAAAGAGTAAAGGTATGTGCTAAATTCAATGGCCTTTGCACATGAAAATTAGCCACATTTTGTAATCTTTTCCCCCTTTAAAAATAAAATCTGGCCCAGAATGTCCTTATCTTGGGCCAGATTTTTTTAAAAAATTGGCATTGCAAACATATGCCTAATTGGAAAGGGGAGGCTGTAGACACAGATGAGCATAAATGATGGGGTCTAAATTAGCTGTTACCAATTCAAGGAAGATCTTGGAGTCATTGTGAATAGTTCTCTGAAAACATCCACTTAATGTGCAGCGGCAGTCAAAAAAGCGAACAGAATGCTGGGACTAATTAAGAAAGGGATAGATAATAGGATAGAAAAATATCATGTTGCCTCTATATAAATCCATGGTATGCCCACATCTGGAATACTGTGTGCAGATGTGGTCGCCCCATCTCAAAACAGGTATATTAGAATTGGAAAAGGCTCAGAAAAGGGCAACAAAAATGATTAGGGCTATGGAAAGGCTTCAGTATGAGGAGGGATTAATAAGACTGGGACTTTTCAGCTTGGAAAAGAGATGGCTAAGGGGAGATATGATTGAGGTCTATAAAATCATGACTGGTGTAGAGAAAGTAGATAAGGAAGTGTTGGTTACTACTTCTCAGAACACAAGAACTAGGGGTCACCAAATGAAATTAATAGGCAGCAGGTTTAAAACAAATAAAAGGAAGTATTTCTTCACACAATGCACAGTCAATCTGTGCCAGAGGATGTTGTGAAGGTGAAGACCATAACAGGGTTCAAAAAAAGAACTAGATAAATTCATGGAGGATAGGTCCATCAATGGCTCTTAGCCAGAATGGGCAGGAATGGTGTGCCTAGCTGCCAGAAGCTGGGAATGAGCGACAGAGGATGGATCACTTGATTACCTGTTCTGTTCATTCCCTCTGGGGCACGTGGCACTGGCCACTGTCGGAAGACAGCATACTGGGCTAGATTCATATTGGTCTGACTCAGTAGGGCCATTCTTATGTTCTTACATTGTGCACACAATTATCTGATTTGCCCACACAAACCTGGGAAATTGTGCACAAAAACTAGGGATGCAATTACATGCACATTTTGTGTGTGCATTTGCATGCCTAACATTTTTTTAAAATCTCTGCTCATAACACGTTTTCCCCTACATTGTAGATTAACATATAGTGAAAGATCAACAAGCAGAAATAAGACATGCCTTTTATCCTAATAGAAAAAGGAAATTCCACCCCCATATTCCCTGTCTCATAGTCATTTACACAAACCATGTTGTCCGTCACATAAGTGCATTGAGACACATTTCCAACGTGGAAAAAGTGGACTATTGTTCAAGGGCGCCTATCCAAGTTTTAGATATGGCTTTAGAGATGTTTCTGCACTAAAAAATGTACCAAATTTACACATTCTTTATTAGGTTTTAGAGTAGCAGCCGTGTTAGTCTGTATTCTCAAAAAGAAAAGGAGTACTTGTGGCACCTTAGAGACTAACAAATTTATTGAAAGCTTGTGCTCAAATAAATTTGTCATTCTTTATTAGGCAGCCAATGAAACACTGTTCCAAGGTAAAAGGGTTTAAAGGATTTTTTTTTAAATCAAGCTCTTAATTGAGTTCAGAATTTTAAATTATTAAATATTTAGCCCTATTTGGGATTTTATTTCCTCTGATGGCACACAGCATTGTTCTTTACTTGAGATTCTGACACCAATTTAGCAAGATGTGGCAAACATACAGCTACCAAGGAAATAGTTTCCTTAGCAACAAGGAACCTATTGACAACTCTCAACACAGAACCCACTTTAGCCCCAATCTGTGGTGTTTCTATTTTTCTGTTTTCTACTGTTCTTTGCAGCAAATGTGACTTTAGAGGATCAAATTCTGCTCTCCATATACACACAGGCAACATCGGATCCAATGGCAATTGCACATGTGTATAAAAGAAGAAGTTGGTGAGCTGTGGTTTGTGCCATTAAAACCTGCATATTTATCCCCGCATATTAATACTTACTTCAGATGGCATGCAGGTTTTATTTCCCATTCTAAGTAAGACTGTAGTAAAATCCAGGGGTAAGCTAAGTATCCAGTTTTCACTAATGCCCATTGTAAAGTAGGAGAAATAGGAACATGACTTTTGCTAACTATAGCCAGAAGACATTCTGGACAATGAATATTTACATGTAGTCAATGCAAGAAACCTGCGTAAATACAACATTAAGTGTAAGACTGAAAACCAAAAACATTCAGGAAATTCAAGATAAAAGAGAGAGAAACGGTTAACCAATATAAGACTTGAGAACTGAGGGGGCCATTTAGGGATCTGGGACAAAAATTGGGGATTGGTCCTGCTTTGAGCAGGGGGTTGGACTAGATGACCTCCTGAGGTCCCTTCCAGCCCTGATATTCTATGACTCTATGACTCTAACTGGCCCCTGACCGCACTTATAATGTCAAAAATAGAATAATGTATTTTCCTCTTATGATACTAATCAAAGAAAGGAACTGATCCTGCTTTCATGGAAGTGTGGTTACTAATTTTGATGGGAGAAGATCCAATACACCTAGAGGGTTACCTATTCATTACAAGGCTCCTGCATTACTCCAAACCACTTCCTTATTGAGTCTATCAGTGTATTTAGACACGTGTCTCCCATTTAGATCCCAATCCTGCAGGTGATTCCATAGAGAAAAAAGATCGGCCAGTGGTTCAGGCAATCGGCGAGGAGTTGGTTGGAAGTTCCTGCTCTGTTTAGCCTTTGGAAAATCACTTAGGCTTAAGATTTTCAGAAGTGATTAATGATTTGGAGCATTTCAGTCTTTGGATGCCCACCTTGAAATGCATTAAAGGGACCTGAGTTTCAAAAAGTGCTGGGCATCTACCCTCAGAAAAACAAGCCTCTCCAAATTGCCTCAAGGGGAGGACCCCAAAATTGAGGCACTCGATCTGTCATGGAACATTTCTGAAAATCTTGGCCCCAGTCTCTGTGCCTCAATTTCCCTCTGTAAAATAGTCCCTTACAGAGGGGTTGTGCTGATAAATACATAGAAGGTACGCAGATACTATAGTAATGCATAGATTCATAGATTCCAATGCCAGAAGGAACCATTGTCTGTCATCTAGTCTGATCTCCGGTATAAGACAGTCCAGAGAACATCCCCAAAATAATTCTTGTGTATTTTTTTTAGAACACCATCCAACCTTGATTTTAAAATTGTCAGAGAGAATCCACCACTCTCCTTAGTAAATTGTTCCAATTGTTAATTACCCTCAATGGCAAAAATTTACACTTCATTTTCAGACTGAATTTGTCTCGCTTTAACTTCCAGTCATTGGATCCTGTTATAACATTCTGTGCTAGACTGAAGAACCAATTATTAAATATTTGTTTCCCATGTGGATATTTATAAACTGTAATCAAGTTACCCCAAACCTTCTCTTTGTTAAATTGAAAGATCTCCATCTTTTTAGCTTATCACTATAAGGCAGGTTTTCTAATCCTTTAATCATTCTTGTGGCTTTTCCCTGAACCCTGTCTAATTTATTAACATCCTTCTTGAATTGTGGGCAACAAAATGGACACAGCATTCCAGCAGTGGCCCAGTGATAAATACAGAGGTAAAATTGCCTCTGTACTACTCGAGATTCCCCTGTTTATGCATGCCAGGATCACATTAGATCTTTTGAGCAGAGCTTCACACTGGGAGCTCATGTTCAGCTGATTATCCACCATGACTCCCATATGTTTCTCAGAGACACTACTTGCCAGGACGAAGTCCCCCATTCTGTAAGTATGGCCCACACTATTTGTTCCTAGATGTCTACATTTATGTATAGCCATATTAAAATGCATATTGTTTACTTGCGCCCAATCTACCAAGTGATTCAAATTGCTCTGAATCAGTTACCTATCCTCTTTATTATTTACCACCACCACCCCCATTTTTGTGTCATCTGCAGACTTCATCAGAGATTATTTTATGGTTTCTTCCAGGTCATTGCTCAAAATGTCAAATAGCACAGGGCCAAAAACCAGTCCCTGCAGAACTCCACTAGAAACACACCTTCTTGCTGACAATTCTCCATTTGCAATTACATTTTGAGACCTATCAATTAGCCAGCTTTTAATCCATTTAATGTGTGCCATGTTAATTTTATATTGTTCAAGTTTTTAAATCAAAATGTCGGGCAATATCAAGTCAATGCCTTACAGTAATTTATTACGTGAGCACTATGACCTTTAACTAACCAACTTGTAATCTCATCAAAAAAGGGTATCAAGTTAATTTTGGGGACCATAGTAATGGAGTACCTAAGATACTCGTTGACTTTGGCGGGCCTCAGGGTAGACACAGAGGCTGGCTGCATGGAGCAGTTTACAGCACCAGATCCTCAAATTGTAATCTCCTTGGGTTAAGGAAAGTCTTTTTGCACCTTGTGTAGCACCAAGCATGTCACTGGCACACAGCAAATAACAAACTATTGTTGTTGTTGATTTAATTAATACTGAAGTGATAATCCTTCCTTCAAAAATGAAACTGGGAATGAATTAGTTAAATTTTATGCCATGCTTTGGAATTACAAAGCACTATATAAATGTTAAGTATTAACATTATTATTATATCCAGCCAGCTGCTATTTGGAACTCAGTGTTTTGTTTCTGTCAGCGTTAAGGACTTGGGGCCAAATTTTCAATAAGGTCTCCAAAGCCTACAAAGTGTGCAATCATAACCATGTGCTCATACAAGAACATGTGTCATATTCATTTTCACCCTAACTGTTGCACAATCTTAACACTGTATACAATTAAAGGAGAAGGAGGCAGAGAATGATGAAGATACATCATTTGGGCTGAGAGACAAAGATCCTGATTCAAACCCCTTTTAAGTCAATAAGAGTCTTTCAGTTGACTTTGGTGGGATTATGAGTCTGGCTCTCAGAGAGACCTATTTCTCCTGAGTGCAAATGAATACAGAAATTGTGACCTAGTATATTTTGGGGGAGCATCTTGTAACCCCATATTCCTTATCTGTATATAATTGTGATATTGAGTATAAAGCATGCCATGTGCGGTATCCGGGAAAAGGTTATGATCATCTGAAAGTTACTGTTCTATTTAAACATGTATATCTTTTGCGCATATGAAGTTATGCGATTGTGTTGCATGGTTGTCACTAAAACATGCTGTAAATTGGGGAATCAGCCAGATATTAGTTCCCCACAGACAGCAGCAAGGAAAGTAACCAATGCCCGGGCGGGGTGTCAAACAACCATCAACAGCCATTGTCCAGCAAGGGAGCTACAATTCAATGACTCACCAGCATAAGACCACACCAGGGGAATTGCTCAACCTTGCCTGGGGACTCAACAATGCCTACCAGATATGCCGGGACTTGTGTTCTCCGAGCACATAGGACTGAGGGTATAAAACAGAACACGGAGGCCCCATGGTTGGCCTTTCTTCTGCCCCCACCTATGCTGCAAGCAACAAGGACAGTAAGAAGATTTAAGACTCCAGCAGAGAAGATTGGGCCAGGTTTCAAGGGTGAAATCTGTGTACTATGAACTGCAATATCCAGTGGGGTGAGAAAAACTGCTTAATCTAGATGTTGCCCAGTCTAATAGGGTTGAGAGTTTAGACTGCATGCTTACATTTTCTTTTCTTTTCTTTTGGTAACTAACTTATAATCACTTTTGTAGTCAATAATTTTGTTTAACTGTTTATCTTTACCAGTGAGTTTGCCTGAAGTGTTTGGTAAGGATGCTTGCTCAGGTTGCAAAGGCTGGTGTATATCCACTTTCCATTGATGAAGTGGTGAACCAGTTAATACATTTGCACTGCCCATCTTGAGCAGCGCAAGATAGTATATTCCTGCGGTACAAGTCTGGGAGCTGGGGAGATTTGGCTGGTGCCTTTCTCTCTGATTCAAGAGTGGGTCTGAGAGTATTCATGCAATCTAGCTGAGTGTGGGGCTCCACATGTGGTTGTGCTGAGTGATAACAGGGCCTGGAGGGGTTTGCTGCTTGTCACTAGCAAAGCATTGTGAGAGACAGCCCAGGCTGGAGAGTTGAGGAGGCATAGCAGTTCCCTCAACTCTCACCCCGGCGATCCAGTCACAGAAATAACTTCAGAAATCCCTCCAGAAGCAAGTATGTGAGGAGAAAATGAGCTAAATGTAGTGCACCATTCTGCAGTCACTACTACTGTCTTGATTTTTTTCAGCTGAAACTATTTGCCAAATTTGCCCCATATTCATGAATAGTTTCCATTGACCCAAAACTATATATTTTTGGCTAATAAACGATTCATCTGAAAAATTTCGTCCATCTCTAGTAGATTGTGCTGCTGAATAGAACTTGTGTCAATTATTTTTCCCTCCCCAGACCTGAATGACCCAATTCACTTCTTTTGTTTGCACCCTTTTCTTGTAGAAAAAGATCACAAATGTTCAAATTCTTGAACCTGTGGCAGCTCTTTAAGAACTCTACTTTCTTGCTGCTAAACTGATTTAATTAAATTGCTGTATCAGCAATTCCACATTGAACAATTCTTTTATTCTGAATGGTTGTGATTTGATTATCTCTTCCATGAACCCTTGCAATTGTGTGGATATGCTTTTGTATAATTAGATGAAGTGTGTTCTGAACACCAACAATATTTCCTAGCCATTGGTTTTAGAAAACCTTGCCAGAGAACATGCTAGTAATAAACTGAAGGTTTTTTTTATTTTTATGCAAATAGAAGTATTATAATCACCATATACTTTAGCATTACTTGCTCTCCAATCTGAGGAAATGCTAATTTAAAACATAACTTCATACAAATTATTCAGTGGAGCATAATAAAAAAGCATGAAACTTCCTTCCATAAAATTTTTACAGGCATTTGGGCAAGGACAGTAATAGTCTAGTAGAATTTTTGTTAAAAACTGCTAGCTAAGATGCTCTTGTAAGAAGTCTAATGCAGTGTGCAAGCATGCACCCGTGTAAACATACACAGTATGGGGCCAAACAATTGGATTATGCAGGCATAACGGAGAGCATAATTTGGTCCATAATCTTTAACTGATTTCTCTGAAACTGTACTCTGATGTATTTCCTCAAAAGTGCAAGGTGTGCAGTTGATTGCCGTCTGACAGTTGAAGGTAATAGTGATTGCAATGGGCAGACTGGCGCCATCTTGACTTATCTATAGAACATGTACAGGAGATAGAGCTGAGCAAATCATTGATTTTTTTATTTTTTTTTTTGGTTCAGTGGCCAAACTGGAAAAAAATTCATTTCATGTTAAGCAAAACATTTTGTTCACCTCAAAATATCTTTTTAAATTTGGTTTGGGGGTGTTTTTATTCTTTTATTAATTAAAAAAAATCTAGCTAAATTTCAGAATTTCAAAATGAAAAGCTGAAATGTTCCAGGAGAGGTATCATAACATTCTCCAAGCTATCCTGTAAACTTGCTTCAATCCTTTGGCTCATCCACTTTTAGGGATGAGATGGAAGTCCAGTTTCTAGTCCCATGTAATCCTTGGCCTCCCCCCAGAGACTGCTAGCCCAGATACAGGGTATGATGAATCTGAGCACTCAGATGGTGATCTTGCTGATGAGGCTGTCTCAAAATGGCTTTGCAAGCTGTGTGTCTGATAAGAAGACCATTACTCATGGATTGCCCAATGTATCATGTCTTCTTTATCTCTCTCCCTTTTAGACTGTAAGCCCTAAGGAGTGGGGTCTCTATTTTTGTGTGTGGTACAGTGCTGGGCACAGTGTCAATGCTAGACATACTAAATAACAATGTGGACACTTCTCATGAACCAACAACTTACTTTGTTGGCAATTCATTTCCAGAGGCAAATAAAAGCCTGTTTGAAAATGTATCCCTCTGTGTATATTAAATAGTGATGATTTTCTGTTGACCTCTCCTGGATTTGAGCAAGTGACCTGGAAGAGATTTAACCTCTATATCTTAATGCCAGCTCCCTGAGCCATCCAGTCCCTCACACTCAACGTAGATGTAATTTTTGTTTTTGTGTGCGGGAACAGACATTTCTTGCTTTCATCTCTGGTGCATAATGGTGCCAAAGAGTAACATTAGGGATATGCTATTGCTTCTGTTTTTCTGACACTTATTAAAAACTCCATATGAATACACCACCGCCTGTTGAGGTCACTCATGCTGAAACTCCGTGTTACATAGATATTGAATGCTGTGGATTTACCATTGCTGAACTTATGTAACCAGCCCCCTATGCCTCTTTGGCTATAGATTATCCAGAATTATGCCAGAGGAGGCAGGATCCTGAGAGTGGAGATTCCCCAGGGCAAGAAATAGTGGCTGCAAACTCCAGTCTGCCAGCAGCAAGTGCAGCCCAAGAAAGGCCAGGTGTGGGAAGTGTATTGTCATGACATTTAATCAGCTTCAGAGCTTTTGTGAAGCCCTGCTGAAAACTAGAGCTATCTTAATTCCCCTCCTCCTGGGGTTCACAGGAAGTAGTTGGTCTCCGCCCAACCATCAATGAATCTGACCCACGTAGCTTGGGCTGTATTTTGTGTGTTTAAAAAAAATAAGTGTGAGGCTGTGAGAGCTGTGAGTTTATCAAAAAGAATTTAGTGAGTCCAGAGAGTTCAGAAATAGACTGAGCCAATTCTGTACTGTTGCTGCTCAGTGGCCTGTACGTCATCTTGAGAGTCTTCATGTTTTTACAGATGGCTGCATTGAGTTAGAGGCTCATAGGAAAAGGAGCTGGAAAGGTTGTCTGCAAGATGTCAAACACCACATTTCTTTTTGAATTTTCATGACCCTGGATTTATATTTGCTGTAATAAATATAAGGCATATACCAGCAAATCTCTGTAAATATACAAATTATTCCATATCTAAAAATGAAAAAAAAATCTGACAGAATAAGAATTTCATGGGTTTGTTTTTGTTTATTGTTATGTAGAGTTTTGTTATACTCACTAAGATTATTTATAGTTCATTGAGACCTGAAACTTTCAAATTCCACCAGTTCTGGGTGAAGGGAACAGGGGGTTGGTTTGTTTGTTTGAACAGGAACACAATGATGTTCTAGCAAATTCATATGGGAAAGGTGGAATTTAAAGGCCCTGCATATGAAATACACACAAACAGTAGATAATAGAGATGAACAGTACAGAGGTCAACTAAATATGTATAGGTAATCATGCTGTTCAATTACATTACATAGTACCTAGAGAAACTGCCATTGGCAATAACAAGGAATTGGATCACGCATTCCCCTATCAACACTGGGCATCACTGGCAATCATAAAGAGGCTGAAACATGGGAACATGACTAAGTTAACAGAACAAAGATACCAAGAAACAACACAAATATCCATGATCAGGCTGTGGAAAATGAATATGTAGGAGGACTCAATGACACAGTGGGGCCTGGCAGGTAGTGAGTGTGGAGGAGACTGGGACTTTCTGAGCAAGGAGCTGTGGGGTGAGTGGGACCAAAAGTCTGGGGAGTCCAACCTTAATTCACCACCCTTTGTGTGTATGCATAGTCATTTATTCCATGATCACATATTATTTTTTCCTTAGGACCCTGGCCACATTCAGTACATAGGATTGACCTGCTTTGGGGATGAATCAGGGCTGGGTACTGATGGATCCGACAGACAATTGTCTCCCTGCTTCATTTGTTGCAGAAGTTGAAAGGTGTGTAGTAAATGAGGCAGGGGTTGCAAAAGACAGGAGGTTTAATCAGAATGCCACTCTGGAGGACTGAATTCTATACCTGCCTCAGCCACAGCCACAGAGTTTTTATATGTGGTGCCAGAGAAGTCACTAAAACCAAACTTTTCACAGATGGTCACTATTGTATGTTCCTCACATTATGGGTGTCCAACATGAGACCCTGGGCTAATCAGTCACAGCTGTAACTGAAGTCAATGGGAACTCAGCTCTGAAAATATAAACTGATATGTAATATTAGGCACTCTGAAAAATCAGGTCCCAGGTGTCTCAAATTGGGCACCCAAAATTTGTGGATACTTTTGATCTTTATCTCTGCCTCAGTTTCCCATCTGTAAAATGGGGATAATAGCCTCTCATCTCAGAGGGGTGTTGTGAAAATTAATTAACTAATGTTTGGGAAGCACTGTAGGGCCAGATTTTTAAAGATATGGAAGTACATAAAGATTAGTGCTGGGCAAGCTTTTCGGGGCGGGGGGGGGTCAAAACTTTTCTGCAAAAAATGCAAATTTGGTGGCATGAAACATTTTATGAATTCATGTCAGTTTTGCCAAATAATTCATCTAAAAAAACTCAGAAAATTCCACAAAATTCTGAAAAATCAAAACAACAGTTTGCATTGAAATTAACTTTTTTTCTTTTTCTTTTCTTTAAATGCAAACACAGAAAAGAAAAGTGCTTGAAATTGAAATGAACTGTTTGGTTCCAGGTCAAATTAAATGTTTTGTTCAATCTGAAATTAATTTTTCTTTTTATTTTCACTGAAAATATTTAGAATATTTCACCTTCTGGTCAATCCAAAACCATTTTTTTTTCCAGAATTGCCAGTGAATCAGAAATGCTGCTGTTTGTGCAGCTCTACTAAAGATGCAAACAGGTGCTTGGTGAGCTTTGAAAAAGCACTTAGATACCTAAATTCTATTGATTTCACTTTGGAAAATCCCATTAGGCATCATTCAGCATCTTTAGCTACCTAAATACATTTAAAAATCTGGCTCTCAGATACTATACTGATAAATGCCATGGAAAGCACCAGGAGAAAATTAATTATTCTATATTCAGAACAAGGTTTGACTAGTGTGCAGTAAATAAAGCATGAGGCCACATTAAACAATAAGGATAAAAAATAATGTTGAAGAGCTTCTCATTCAGTGAGCACTGTCCAGCCTGTGCACTGAATGAGGCTAGGGTCCGGTGAGAAAATAGCATGTGACCATGTAATTAAAGACACATGCACAAGGGGAGTGAATTAAGGTTGCACATATAACTGTAATTTTGGCATTTCCTAATGTTTGGAGTGTTTGACTTTGCAACCTTAATATTTTTAGCATATTTTTGTTTGTAATATATACAAGCTGACATTTTTTCAAAGCCACCTTGAAGAGTTGGTGCCCAAATTCATACTAACGTCAATGGGAATTGTTTGTCCAGATCCATTAAGTGTCTTTGAAAATCTCATCCACAGTAGATAGTTCAATTTGTTGGCAGTTCCAAAAAGAAAAACCTGTTTGACCCAAAACAAAACAGAAAATTCTGAAAAATGTCAGTGAATCATTTCAGGGCACTTTTTAAAAATAAAAGCAAAAGAAATGAAGGGCTAGATTCACAAACGAGCTGGAGGAGGAGTGGCAATAGTGGTGCTGCCCACCTTATCACTTTAAGGGTTTGTCTATTCAGTAGCTGGGAGCATGTTGCCTCACAGGGGTAGGCAGACGTGCTAGCATTATTCAAGCTAGCTCCATAAAAATAGCAGCGTGACCACAGCTGCCCAAGTACATGCCCAGGTCAGGTAGGATTGTACTCGGGCACTTAGCCCAACCCACCACAACCACAATGCTATTTTTAGCATGCTAATTGGAGCAGGGCTAATGGGTGTCTGTCTACCCAGGCTGCAAAATACCCTTGCAGTGGTTGTGTAGCCATATTTTCAGTCCAGTGGTAAAAGCACTCACATGGAGACATGGGTTGAATTTCCCACCTCTTCCTGATGTGAACTTGAGTCTCCAGCAATACAGGAGGGTGCCCTGGGCTATGGGATATTTTGCTGGGGGTGTCCCTCTATCGCTTTCCCCCACGCCCTTCATTTTTGTGACTAGCACCTAAATCCCAAGAAAAAAAAAGAATTGGCCAAAACTGTTTGGTGAATTTGTGTCATATTTGTGAATCGTTTCAGGTCAATCAAAACTGCACTTCCGGGTGAATAAATGATCTGTCCAAAAAATATTGCCCAGTGCTCATACACAGTATTTGATTAGCAAACAAGAAGGTAACAGCCTTTGGCTAAATTACAGTGCTAATTTCCAATATTCTATTATTCAGAAAAATCATGCGGAATATACTGGGAGGTTTTCTTCATGGACCTTCAATACACATCTTTGTAACTTTCTATTTCCCTGGTAAAAATATCCAAATACAAGTGTTCTGCTGTAAAACTGCAAATATATAAACACTTCGATAATGAAAATGTAGCCAAATCAGCAAATGATGCTACACAAGCTACCTTTTAGATCTCTCTGTGAATACACTGAGGACACACAATCCAAAAGTTTTGGTGACCATCAGATTTTGGGTATTCGGTATTGGACTAAGCTACCAATTTTTACTAATGATTTGAAAGGCAGAGAAATAATCCAGTAACTATGTTGCAGGCTGAATTGACTACAAATTACTACATGTTTCGAAGGTTAATGAGAGAGGAATTGAACACGTTCATACACGTGGATAGCTCTGTTTCTGTAAGAGCTGTTAATTTAGGATAGCAGTAATAAACCTATAAATTAAAGGTTCTTAATTGTCACTAGAAAATATTGCTATCTTTAAATGCAAATGTAAACTGGGGGGGAACCTTTCTTTTTTTAAAATGAGCATGAGTTAAGCAAAAAAAAAACAACTAGGATTTTATTTTCCTTTTAGCTTTAACTGGGGAAATGCTGAATATGCAGTGAATTTTTTGTTTCATTAATAATAATAGGAAATGGTAGATAGTGGCATCTCAGCACAATTCTAATTTAATGAGAAACAATAAAATAGTTTTCCAAAGGGGCCTATTTAGGCCCAAGAAAAGGGGATATTAAAGTTTCAAGATTTATTTTACTTTCATTAAGGTATGCTGATGTGCATTTTCTATGGCTATATTCTATCTGTTGATCTTTTTATAATTTCCTTATTTGGGAGAGAACTGGACTGGTATTCCTCAGACCAGATCATTTAGAAAAGTTGTTCAACCAGGTCATTTTATTATAGTTAACAGTTGTTGATCTACATTGCAAAACATTTGCTTTTGCATATGTATAAGACAGTTTTGTGCAATAAAAAGAAGTGCAGATTCCAAATTCAGTTGCACAAATCTGGATCTTAAATGTTTGGGAAATTGAGGAGATAATTACTGATCAAAGCCTGGGGGAATGCTATGGAAGCCTCTCTAAGCAACTGTGCCTGTGCAAATCGGTTATGTGCAACGACCCTACTTTAGGGTCAGAGTCCTACATCTCTCTGCAATAAACAGGGCAAACGTGGTGGTTTTGTGGTGTGGATGAATATCTGGTAGAAACAGGAGAGAATCAACTTAATGTCAATGAGTATTGTACAAATATATCCAAAGGAGAAATTTGGTCCATAGCTTTAGCTACTTGCTAAAGCTGGTCAAAAATATTTTTCCACCACAGGAAATTAAACTTTTGGTCTGAAAAGCTAAATTTTAAATCCAAAAATGATGACATGGTGCATGGAGTTGAAGTTAGTACTCCTTTTGTCCCCATTCTCCACGGGAGGCTGGGCTCACTGGCCTGGACTACATTTCCCATGATGTACTATGGTCTCCTCTCTAACTGAGCCATGGTAGTTCATAATGGGAGATCGTAAGAAAGATGTTGCCAGGCTGGGGAACCCATCACCAATGGATGAAAATATGGGCACAAAGGATCTGATTGACAACTCCCATGGTGCACCATGGTGGCATTTCTAGATGGATTTTTTTCTTTTTAGTTTTTACTAGGGCTGTCAATCACAGTTAACTAACATGATTAACTCAAAAAAATTAATCGCGATTAATCGCACGGTTAAACAATAGAATACCAATTGAAATTTATTAAATATTTTGGATGTTTTTTCTACATTTCCAAACATCTTGATTTCTATTACAACACAGAGTACAAAGTGTACAGTGTTCACTTTATATTATTTTTTATTACAAATATTTGCACTGTAACAATGATACATTTTTCAATTCACCTCGTACAAGAACTGTAGTGCAATCTCTTGAAGTCATGAAAATGTAACTTAAATTACATTTTTCAACCAGCCTTGCTACTTGCCTATACCATTTTGGACTCAGCCAAGTAGTAGGCCACATTTTCACATGGAGTACACCATCAAAAATGGACACGCATCTGAAAAAGAACCACATCTGTGCATGCAAATCTGATTGGCTAAAAAAATTCCATGTGCAGGTAAAAATGTCTATCTGAACATTACAGTGTTGAGTCACAATTGTGTTGTCATGCATTTTTGTGAGTGCATCTGTAGCATTTAGGAATAACCTTACCCCCACCATACAGGGAGGTGAAGACTTCCCCTTCCTTTCTCAGGGAATCAGAGATGCTTACGCTGCATGGAGGGATATCACTGTAACATTCGCACCAGCTCTGAACATGCTCTCTAGTATTTATTCCCACAGATCCAGAATAACTGACCAAATGCCTATGAAAATATTCATCTGTCAACCATTTTATATAATATTCTTTTCAATGTTGTTGTTTGTTATTATTTGTGTTATAATAACACCTAGGAGCCCCCTCTTCAGGACCCCAAAACCTGTACAAACACAGAACAAAAAGATGGTCCCTGCCCACAAGACCTTGCAGTTCATTCCATCCAGCATCTCAGACCTGAATCAGAGTAACAGCCATGTTAGTCTGTATTCGCAAAAAGAAAAGGAGTACTTGTGGCACCTTAGAGACTAATCAGTTTATTTGAGCATAAGCTTTCGTGCCGAAAGCTTTTGCTCAAATAAATTGGTTAGTCTCTAAGGTGCCACAAGTACTCCTTTTCTTTTTGCAGACCTGAATATATCACTAACTAACTGATGAGCCAGGTTCTATACTTAGTTGCACTGTAACTGAGAATGGAAACTGGTCCTTTGATGGTGGTGTTCCCCTGTTTAGATGTGTGATAACTGGTGGATCTCCTTGTATAAGATGACGTGGGCCCTCCATGCTATTATCAAATGTCATTTGGAGTAGAAATGACTGTTCCTTTCTGTTAATTTCTTTGGCTGTTTTGTTTGGCAGTTGCTATAATTTAACTACAACGCCTCTTCTTTCCCCCCAGCTGCATTGTATATACCTACCTGTTTCTTCTCATATCATCTTTCGCTGCAACCCCCAGTTCTCCTACACAAGAATTAACATAGTATTTTGAGGTGTAACATGGTATTATGTTACACCCCAATACTATGATCCCTCTGATCATTTCTTGGATATTATTCCTATCTGAACCATCTCACTGATGAGCTGGCGAGATGTCGAAGACCATATTGTCCGTACTAATTCCATCCCTCACTGCATTCGGCAATTGTCAGTGAGAACAATGTTCACTGAATTAAACTTGTTCCTAGTCATCAAATTATTATAACTTAGTTTCAGCAAATACAGTAGCTGCTCAAAAAACACATTACTTTGTGGAGCTGGGTGAAATATCTTGCACATATAGCAAATGTGGCAAAATTTGCCAGTTCACTGATTTTGCAAAAAGGCCAATAACTAAATAAAAAAGAGAGCGAGAGCAAGAAATCTCCATTTTTTTCCTACTGTAATATCACTAATTACCACATTAGCAAAAAAGATCATTTCATCAACAAAAAAAGTCGTATTTGTACATTTCATGTAAGTGATACTGGAAGTGGAAAACAGGAACAGAGAGTTTGTCATGCATGTTCAGACCAATACGGGCAAGTACTTGACAGCATGGCGGAGGGGGGTGGGGGGGCTGTGGCAAAACAAGCTAGGACAAGGTCCTGGGCAGGAGCATTGCCTAGTGGATAGGGCACTGAATTGGCCTCAGATGAATTCCTGTCTCTGCCACAGCTGTGTGCCTTTGGGCAAGTCATTCCAGGTCTCTGTAACTCTGTTTCTTCTGCCATATTTTGCTTGTCTTGTCTAGTTAGACTATAAGCTCTTCGAGACCGGGACTGTCTTCCACTATGTACAATGCCTAGCACATTGGGTCCCAATCTTAAGTGGAGCATCTCGGCACGACAGCAGTGATTCCCAAACTCTGGTCCATGAGCTTCAGGGCCGTCCTTAGGCATCCGCAGCATAGGCGGCTGCGTAGGGCACCTGAAAATTTGGAGCACCACCAGGATGTGGGGTTCTTCTGCTTGTGCTGTGCTCTGACTCCACTGTCCCTACCCATAGGCAGGCTGGTCGGGTTGTGTGCAGTGTGCAGCCGGCGTCTTCCTAGCTGTACGTGTGCAGAGTGAATCAGGACAACCAATCAGCAACACCTGTGGGAAATTTTTTTAAAAAAAGTGTGGGGGGGAGTGGAAGAAGCCCCCTGACTCCTCCCCCTCGCCCACTGCTCACTCCCTTCAGCCCGCCTGGTGGCCAGAGGGCGTCTCTCCACCCCTGGGAGATCAACAAGGTAGGAGCTGGCGTGAGGCTGTGGGTGCCGGGACGGAGCTGTGTGCGCTGGAGAGCAAAATCTCCTCTCAAAGCTGGGTGTGTGTGAGGGGACACTGGCCAGAGTTTCCATCATTCCCTCATGCAGATTAACACATAGGCCAACAGGGCCCGAGCCCAACCCCACCCCCACCCCTAGACAATATGGGACCCCCAGAAAAAAGGGCACCCAAGCAGACAGCCCAAGTCATGGGGTGGAAGAAGCCTCAAGTTCACCTGGGTGCCCTGTCAGAAGCCATGCCAGGTGGGGGGCAGCAGAGGGAAGCCCCAAGCCGCAGCAGAAGCCGCACTGGGTGGGCAGCAGAGGGAAGGGCGGTGCCAGGTGGGGGAGGGTTCTGGGGGTTTGTGGGGGATGGGGTGGCTGTGCCCCCTCAACAAACTGGGGTCAGCACCACCGGCTGGGGACTGCCTTCAGTGGAGCCCCCGCCTTCCCCTCCCCCATCCCTAAATATCCCCCTTCAGGTAACTTGCGTAGGGCCTCATAAATCCTAAGGATGGACCTGATGAGCTTGATGGTCATCAATTAATTTCATAATATTTTTTAAGATGGTGGTACGTGAATCAGTAAAGTTTGGAAATTGCTTCTCGATAGTAATAAAAATAATAATAATCATAAAGATCCTTGGCTAGTGTGAAGCAGCATAGCCTCCTGAAGTCAGGGTAGCTACACTGATTCACACCAGCTGAGGATCTGACCACGACTATGTAATGCTGCACATAGAGAAAGCTTTCCTTCCTGATCTCTGTAGTCATCAGTTTATGTCCTGAAGCATGACATTTGATTAACCTAAATTCGGCATCTGTACATGTAAATGTTGATGCTGGTGATAGTGGAGGCATATTGGGAAAATTATAACTCTCAGTTTCACAGAACATCTCCAGCTTCTTTGCTGAAGCAAACGAATATAATCGTTTTTACTCACTCCCACCGCTACATTGTTGTCCAGAGCATAGACATGTAGGATATAATCTTAATATCATTCATGCTTTTTTGCCACAAAATAAATGAGTATTTTAGGTTTATAATGTCACATATTATAATACTGGATACTATGAAAAGCAGCAGCTGATTTACAGGCAAATGTTCTGACTGCAAATATCTAAAATACTATACACGGGATGTGGTTATCTGTCCCTTTGTAGATACATCATAAGTATACATATACTGTAGACTAGAAAATTAATAAGCTACTCAGAAGTTTAGTTGTGTTCATTTGTGTCTCAGCAGTTTGACTGGGCTCAGCCCTTGAAAACACAACCTACATATTGATATACCTTTTGTAAATGTCAAGAGAGGATGTACTTATTCCTTTGGATAAGAGGTGGCAAGCTACTGAATGCAGTATGACTTTCCTCTTGTATTCATCCAAAAAATCATTTCTCCTAAAAGCTGTAGTCAGGATGTTTTCTGTTCACATGGGTAAAGAAAATACATAGAGCTTAGAACCAATCTATGCCTGCTGTCTGAAGCTCTACTGGGGCTAAGGAAGGAAATGAAGAGAAGATAGAAATCAGTCCCAAATAAATAATAGAGAGAACCTGACATTCTTCCGCTGTTGAGAGGACCCTTGGATAATTTGGGAAGATAGAAACATAGGACATTGGACTGAAAGGGACCCCTTGGGTCACTGATTCCAGTTCCCTCTATCACAGGCATCTCTGTCCTATAATCCCATTCATAAACTTTTCAGTTATCATTTATTGTAAGGTTTTCTGTAGATAAGCAGGAAGGGAATTCCTCTTCAGGTTTACCACACTAGGAGTGAAATCCTAGACCCATGGAAGTCAATCACAAAAGTCCCATTGTCGCCAGTTGATTTCACCTCTTAGAAGGGCCTTTTTCTTCTGACACTTGCCAGGAAGCAAGCACTGTTTTAGAATCCTGCACTGAGGATCAAAAATGTGCCAACCTATCCTTTGCTGTGGGCTCTGATTACAAGGATTCTTAATTTTATTCTATATGAGGTTTTATACAGTGTTCGTCACTGTGGTAGTAGTGCACCTTCCATTAGTGCATTACGCCATATGACTACACAGCTGTCGTGTGTTGTTTGTTCTCTTATACTTTCCACACACAGTGAAATATGTGCCAGGTGGGATCTTGTTTTGATAGTGTGTCTCTTTTAGGATAGACAGACAAACAGATAGATGTTGCTATGTGTTTATATTAGACAGAGCAAGGTTAAAGAAATATGCCTTGTACTTGGAGCAGAAAGTGGTGAAGTTTGTAATGGTCCTTAGTCCCTGGGGGAATTTGTTCCTCAGTCTCAGACCACACCTAGAGAAGGTTCAGTCACCTGCACAGATGAGATTTACTCTTCTTGCTGAGAGTTCTATTGTGCCAGATGTGTGTAGTTGTCAGCCATGGTCTTTATCCTGGAGCTTTAGATGATCTTTTAGAGACGCTGAGCCCAGGCCATGGAGAGCTTTGAACATAAAGAATGAGACCTTGAACTTGATTCAAAATTCTACCAGAGCAAATATAGAGAGTAGAGGATAGGTCTGATATGTTCATGGTAGCCTGTGTTGCTGAGGAGATGGACTGTGATGTTCTGTACTCTTTGGCATTTCCTAAAGGCTGAAGGCTTCACACCCAGGTATATTGCATTTTTTGTAGCCCAGCTGAGAGGTGATGAAGGCATGATTGACTGAGGCCAGACCTTCGTCTGCCAGGATGACATGGTGTTTCCTAGCCAGGCACAGATAGTAGAAAGTGTTATTTGTGGATACTTCTATTTGAGAGCTCAGCATCAGTGAGGAATCCAGGAGTCCTCTTAGACTACAGATTGAATTGACCAACTGTGATTATGTATTGTCAACCACTGCAGCCACCAGTTCTTCAAAATACCATCCTCTGCCCACCAGTATCACCTCTGCCTTGCTTCCAGCAGCTGTTTTTAACCCAAGAGCTGATCTCATCTAAGCACTAGGCCATCCTAGTAGTAATGGTATGGGTCGTATGTTATGAAGGATAGGTACAGCTGTTCGTTATCTGCATATTGCTGACACTTGAGTCCATGTTCTCTGACCCGCTCACCTTGTGGTTGCATGCAGATGTTGAAAAGGAATGCAGAGAGAATTGATCCTTGTGGAATTCCATAAGTCAGGGGGTCTAGTGGTGGAGGTGCAGTTCCCCTCCACTACTCATTGGGATCATCCTTCCAAGAAGGACTGAAATCATTTTAGCACGTGCCCTGGACCCTGCCACTTCTCTCAGGTGAGAGAGCAGAATATCATGGTCAATAGAGTTGACTGCTGCAGAGATATCCAGGAGGATGAAAATGTATGTCTGTCCTCTATCCATTGACATTAGGAGATCATCAGTGCCACTAAAGTGGTTTTGGTTCTGTATCCTGGCCTGAATCCAGATTGTGCCAGGTCTATAATGTTAGCTTCAGTTAGATGAGCTTCTAGTTGGCTTTCTGTATGAGCTTGCTCAGGAGTCGAAGATTTGGCACTGGGTAGCGGTTTGTTAGGGCTAAAATATCAAGGGTGGGTTTCTTCAGTTTTGGTTAGACTATTGCGTGTTTAAAGAAGGAAGGGAAGATTCCTTCTCTGAATGAGGCACAACAACCTACACAAAGGAAGGTATCCGAGGGAATGTCTATATAGGGACATTCAGGTAAACCAGATTAACATTGCCAGTGATGACGTGCCCTCAAATTGTGAGTTTAAATTCACACTTTTAGTTAATTTGGTTTACCTTTTCTGAGTGTCCCTTGTAGATGTTCACTAAGTGGTATCTTTTTTGTAATTTCATATTGAATATAAGAGGCCAAGTTCTGCTCTCATTTACACTGGAGTAAATTCAGGATAACTACTTTGAAGTCAATGAAGTTATCCTGGATTTACCACAATTTAATTTAGAGCACAATTTGGCACAAGACTGAAGTTTCTTCTCCCTCACCATAGTGTAGTTTCTGCATATTGGTGCTTTTAAACCTCAATGGCAAAGATTCTCGCTAGGTTGTGGAAAGAAATTCCTCCCCATAAAACAACTAGCAACAACAGGACAACAATCTTACCTTTGCCACATTTCCTGGAGACATGTGCAAAATGTCTCCAGGCTCAATTGAGAGATATGGGTAAAGAAAAATGATTGCAGGCAGCAAAACTCATCCTTCCAGCATAAGATCTATGCATTTGAATACAGTTTATAAAGTTTCTACTTAGAAGCATTTAACTATAGGAGCAACTTATGTGAACAGTTACTTTTTTGCTCCTAAGTCCAGAGTTTGCAAGGCTTTCCTTTTCAAAACACAGTCATCTTTGCAAAGCACTTTCATATTGTCAGACTTGCTGGGGAAGAAATTCAGTCAGCCATTAAAAGGTGGGAAAGCTTCCTGCTGTTATGTATATGAGAGCAGGGCATTCTCTTGTCACATGTCAGATACGCAGCAGTAGAGGGAAAGAAAATCCTGTTGGTATATGATGGAGTTTGCGAGATCTCCAAACCGTAATTATTGGAATGCGTCCTGGGATAAGTGATGCTGTCACTGAACCCTGATTAGTTCTGAGGCAGGGTGGATGCAAGAAGGAGGAAAAATAATGTCAAACTTGTTCATTAGCAGCTAGTAAAAGCTATCAAAATTGTACATTCTGAAGAGCAATCTGTCATCCACTTCCTTTAAATTAGAAACTTGGTAACACTATGCACTTATTTTGCACCTTTCGCTTCCGGACCTCAACACACTTTATATACATTAACTAAATCTCAGAATGTCTCTGTGAGGTGGGCAAGTATTAGCATGCCCATTTTAAGATGGGATAAACAGAGGCACAGAAAGGGTAAGTGACTTCCCCGAAAGTCACACAGCAAGATCAGTAGCCAAGCCAGGAATAGAATTCAGGAGACATCTTCTCTAACCATGAGACAAATGCTCCCTCCAACTGATTTAGAGAAAAGAAATATGTAGCTGGAAAAATAGTTCATGACAGATGCATCAATAAGATCAATGAGCATGAAAAATACATTTCTGAGCCTGCATCTTGAATGCCACATATGGGACATGAGTTTTAGATTACTCAGCTCTCAGCATGATCAAGAATTCTGCCCATTTACCATGTTTAATAGACATGACCATTCTCAAGACCAGAACATTGGCCCCACTAAATCTGTTCTGTCTACCAGTTGGGTGGTACAAAGCAGGCTTAAAGTTGGTTTTAACCAACAAGTGGAGGATTCCCCCACAGTTAAAGAAACTCTTCAGTGTTGTAGGGCTACCCTAATGCTTCTATGTCACTTCTTCCCCCAGCATAGGGAGCCTGGCTCAGGAAAAGAAAGCATGGAGAGAGCACTGTAGTGAGCCCCAAATGCCAGAATAGCCCTTGGGGGTCATGGGCAGCCAGGTGCAACTTAGAGCAGCCCAAAGCTTCTTTGTTACTCCAGGAGTCAGACCAGCTCAAAATCAGGGGAACGCAAAGGAGGCTTCTCCCTTTTCCACCGCTCAAGCCCCAGACTAAAACCCAGCCCCTGCTCAGGATTTAGCCAATAGGTCTGTGAGCTCAAAACTTTTTGGATACATCTGAGCCATTCTTCTTGATAGGTTTCAGAGTAGCAGCCGTGTTAGTCTATATCCCGCAAAAAGGAAAGGAGTACTTGTGGCACCTTGGAGACTAACCAATTTATTTGAGCATAAGCTTTCGTGAGCTACAGCTCACTTCATCAGATGTGGCTCACGAAAGCTTATGCTCAAATAAATTGGTCATTCTTCTTGATGTTACTTGTTTGAACATTTCACAAAAGTAAACCTAGCTTTCAGCAGACTTTTGAATGCTTTATTAAAAAAAAACTCAGCAAACATTACTCATTAAATTGTGGAAAGATAGTCATCCAAAAAATGTGCCTTGGGACTTGTGCAGCAAAAGGAAACAAAACAACAATAACAAGTCCACCTTGTTTCTTTGGAGAGAAACTTTTTTTTTTAACAATCTACCGATATGGAATATTTTCAGCATTTCCTGGATGACTTTCTAAAGGTTTAAAACACCTAAAGGCATTCCTGAGTGCTGTTCTTGGGAAGAAAGCTTTACTTTAAAGACTGGACAAACGATGCACAAACACTTTGTAATAGTGCCTCTAAGCTGGCTATTACCACAGTGGGTTTATACATGCATAGGATTGGACAGTTGCTACTTCCAGTCAATGCTAAAGAGGTAACTAGTACTAGAGGGTTCTCTCTCTGTAGAAATTAGGAGAGGACTAAAGGGGACTTCCAACTGTAAAACAAAACATGTCAGGAGGGAAGGGATTGTCTCAGAGTGACACTAACAGCTATGTGGCTCTCTGAGGAGGGAAATATGAGAAGGCTTTGTGTGTATTTATAATGACAGGTTTCAGAGTAACAGCCGTGTTAGTCTGTATTCGCAAAAAGAAAAGGAGTACTTGTGGCACCTTAGAGACTAACCAATTTATTTGAGCATGATGCTCAAATAAATTGGTTAGTCTCTAAGGTGCCACAAGTACTCCTTTTCTTTTTGTGTATTTATAGAGCACTGGAGAATTGTATATTTAGAGCCCCCAGGTGAACTCAACCATACTAAAAGAACAACAGTCAGTGGTGTAGGGATCTTGGCAAACAGGTTCCTGTGACATTTCCTGGACATATTCCAAAGGGTTCAATAGCTCCTTCCTACAGCACGTTTTCCAGCTTAGTAATGAAATTCAGATAATCCTGCCAGTAATTTATTACAATTATCAGGGAAATTTGTTTTTTCTTTCAATAATTTTAACCTGGTGCTATGTGACTGATAGACAGAGGGACACCGGGCCAAATTCTGCACAGATTTACACCACCTGCAACCCCATTGAAGTCCTGTGGAATACAGGGATTTGATCTAGAGAGATGGTCAAATTCAGGGCTGATGTTTAAAGGGGTAAGGGAAGTGGGGAACAGGTTGCGTTCCCACCTTGTTCCAAATAGTTGACACTTGCCATATATGGTCAGTTTAGCCTTTCTTTGGATTTAACTTTATTGGTAACTTAAATAACAACAGACCATAACCTGCAGACAGAGCTTTCTCCCAACTCTGTCTTCCTCTAGTTTCCTTGGATAGGATAATGCCATCTATCCCAGTGGAGTTAACAAACCACATCCAATACAATCAGGCACCAAAATATACTCAGCATCACTCTTATGCAGGGTTCTAACTCCCACTGACAGGGAAGTCAACAGTCTGGCATCTCTGTATGGCTGTAGGACCTGCCATCCCGTTACAAGGGATAAGGGCCAGATTTTCAAAGGTATTTGGGTGCCTAAAGGTGCAGATGGGCATCTGGACACTTTTCAAAATCCCATTAAGTGCCCATCTGCACCTTTAGGCACCTAAATACCTTTTGAAATCTGGCCCTAAGTTACTTTTTGGTATGTTGGCCTATATAAGTCTGGATCCTGAGGGACTGAAAGAAGGTACAAGTGATAATAGCTTCCACAAAATGATGCAGTGGTTAAAATTCCAATGATGGATGGTTGCCTTTTCCACACTTGCACTCCAACTATTGGAAATGCAGAGCTGCAATCCTGGTAGGGAAAAGAAATAGAATGTAGACACAGCCTTAGACTCATGTCTGAATTTATCTCAGAAAATAGCTTGAGCCACAAAATTCAGATCCAGATCCAAATCTGGATCCAAACTTACCAGGGCATCTACTCTGTCTTTATAGAAATGTGCGTGAGTTACAACTCAGCTGAACGTCCCCAAATTTCAAGGAGGTTCAGATCTAGGCTTCAGCACCTTGCACAAATTGTATCATGGCCACTCATATAAATACACCTGAAGGGCAAGCATTTTGCCTTTGGAATAGATTGTGTCAGGTGGTTTTGTTTTGTTTAAAACTCTCAGACTCTCAGACCCTTTTCAGACTCTGAGACTCTCAGATTCTTCTATAAGGCCTTTGTGCCCTATTCTAATACCCCATCCCATTTCAAAGTATGCAAGATAAGCCCTTTCCTATATGCTGAGAGCTATATTGATAGTATCTTTTCAGAATACAATGTAAGTGTTTCCAGTGACATGAACAGAACAGTCCAGATCAGTACTTCTCAACCTATCTAATATTGTGGGCCCCATATGTGGCCCACAATGTGTTACCTAGGCAACAGGTTGAGAACCACTGTGGCCCCCAACCCTTCCCGCCAGAGACCCCTATGCCCAGCTCCTGCCCCTGCCCAGAGACCCCTTCACAGAGTGAGACCACGAGCAGACCCCACTACTGGGCTGCAAGGCAGCGCAGCCCCCCACAGCATGGAGCAGGGCAGCTCCGGACCCCACAGCGTGGGACAGCGCAGCCCTGGACCCCACAGTGCGGGACAGAGAAGGGTAGGGCAGTCCCGCGGCTCTGGGCCCTGCTGTGCAGGGGTGGGAAGGGCAAGTCAGCCCAGCCCCAGACCCTGCCGTGCCTGGCAGCAGGGTGGCCCCGGACCACGCCACATTGGGAAGCAGGGCAGCTGGGGCCCCGGATCCCACCGCACCGGCAGGACAGCCAGGCCGCCCAGACCCCATCCACGCAGGCCCTGCGGCTTTAGCACACAACTGGGCCGCAGCTGTGTGCTAATTGGGCCACGCATTGAGAACTGCTGGTCCAGATTCTCCACTACATTCAGCTTAAAGCTGAGCAAGGGCCTATCAAGGAACCGGTTCTGGCTCCCTGGTTCTCTGCTTCGCCCACAGCATAGTTTACAGTGTAATTTATAGACTACAGGGCTGGCTGCTTCAAAGCACACCAGCCAGCAATTTTTCCCCAGGGACCATATTTCAGCCCTGGAATGCCAATATGTACACTCCAGAAACTCCTTTTTACCTGACCCGCCCCACCCTGGGGAGTTATTACAGCCTGATAGGAAACTGTTGCATGGGAACCTTTTCCTAAAATAGCAGCAGCACATCGCCCAATGCTGTGGGATACTGCTAAATGTGGGTGGTTGAAAATAATTACTGTTTGATCATTCAGTGCCTAGCCTTTTTCCTGCTCTCTTTTGAAATTAGACTGTTCCACTTCTAGCCCTGCCCTCCAGCTGCTGAAGCAGAATTATCTGTCTCTAACGTTCAAAACAAAGGATTCCTTTCAAATATAAGGGTGTGGACTTGGATTGCTTGCCAACTGGTATAGAAATCAAGAATTTGGTCCTGTGGAGAGCTAAGAATCCTCAACTTCTGTGGGAGTTATCATAGAATATCAGGGTTGGAAGGGATCTCAGGAGGTCATCTAGTCCAACGGTCCAATCCCCAATTTTTTGCCCCCAATCTCTAAATGGCCCCCTCAAGGATTGAGCTCACAACCCTGGGTTTAGCAGGCCAATGCTCAAACCACTGAGCTATCCAATGACCTTGTTCCAAATCCCTTTCAAATATTCCTTCAGTTTGGAGAATCATGTGACAGTTCTGTTGTGTCAAATGCGGATTGCATCATATGTCATTGGCTTTACTTGGGATGAGATGCACTATGGGTAGGGTCCTACCAAATTCATGGTCCATTTTCATAAATTTCACAGGCGTAGCATTTTTTTAAATCATGAATTTCACAGTTTCAGGTATTTAAATCTTAAATTACATGGCTTTGTAACAAATCATGAATACATATTTAAAAATGGCAAAATATAAACATGTAAAGCCCGTAAGACTTAGCGTTTCTCAAACTGGAGATCCTGACCAAAAAGGGGGTCACAATCACAAAGCTATTGTAGGGGAATTGCAGTATTGCAACTGCTACTTTTGCGCTGTCTTCAGAGCTGGGCAGCTGGAGAGTGGCAGGGGTGCCCAGCTCTGAAAGCAGGGCCCCTTCCAGCAACAGTGCAGAAGTAAGGGTGGCATGGTTTGGTGGCAGTAGCATTGCCAGGATTACTTCTGCGCAGTTGCCTGCGGTGGTGCTGCCTTCAGAGCTGGGTGCCTAGCCAGCAGCCGCTGCTCTCCAGCTGCCCAACTCTGAAGGATAGAGTAAAATTATCCAAAAGACCAGATTTCACACGGGAGACCAGATTTCATGGTCTGTGATGTGCTATGAATTCTGCTATGAATTTGGTAGGGCCCTAATTATGGCATGGTCAGATTTAATCTGATGCAATGTTGTACAATCACTTTGATTGTTTTAAATTATTTCAAGTCAGTCACTTATTATCATTTTGGCTTGCAAATATTGACATATCAGTATTCTATCCATGGCTGAACTGACATGAGCATATAAATACAAAGTGAAGCAAGCTGGCAAGTACTTTTTGTTACAGCTACTCAAATTAAAGACAGGTACTTTGGTGTGTCTTCTACCAGAAACAAACTGTGAAAATTCATTTCCCAGTGCTAACTGAGTGGTTTGGGGTTTTTTTTTTGTTTTGTTTTCTTTTTGTTTTTGTAATTCACCGTGATCACACTATATATGCAGATAGAAGGTAAAAATAAGCTTTTCAACTCTTCCTTGTTTATATAATTTTAGCAGCAGTTTATAGAAATGGGTGCTAATTAAATGCTGTATTTTAATGGAATTCCTATGAATTTGTAGAGTACATGCCGGAGAGACATTCCAAATAATTTACTTTTAAAACAAGTGGGATCAAAATAATTCAAATATTATGTTTTGATTCCCACTACCTTTATCACCAAACCTATTATGCTTAAATGCCTCACATGCAGAAAAGAGTGGGGGAAAGAGGATCAAAGGAATTTTTTGCTCACTTAATTTTTCAAGCGTGGCTATTTAAATAAAGGTTTCCCCCCTTATTTTGATCAACCTGAGACACCTAGTTATAGGCCAGATTTTTAAAGTGTTCAGCCATGAATTTGCACACAAAAATCAAGTAATTGTGCATTTGAATGGCTAATTACGCACATCTGCACACACAAGTACCAATGTAATTTGCATATGCAATCGCAGGAGTCGTAAGTGCATGTTAAGCACATATATTTTGCCCACACAATTGCACTTTTTTGAAAATCTTGCCCTGAAATATTTCAGAAAGAGATTTTTGTGTTTTTTCACAAGATTTTGTGGAAATTTTTGAGGTTTGTTTGCTACTTAAACCACAGTATGAAATCTCAAACCCCATCATTTTGATTTATGGCATTTTCCTGAGAACTAAGTGGAGAGCTCTCCAGTATGAAGTGTTAAATTGTAATTTACAGGGCTACAAGCTGCTGTTCAGGATAGTGAAAGCTAAGGGCTACACTCTGTGCTGTGACTCCCAAAAGAGAGAATCCAGGGGAAAGGGTGTGACCTTTTTACCACCTGGATCCCAGGGTGGACCCTGGAACTACTGTAACTTCTGCCAGCCTCCCCAAGGCTGCCTTTGGGATGCACTGCAGCCCAGAATTTCTGTAAGTCTGAGGAATAACAACCTCCTATCTCTGCATCTGACAAAGTGGGTATTCACCCACGAAAGCTTATGCTCCAATACGTCTGTTAGTCTATGAGGTGCCACAGAACTCTGCTGCTTTTACAGATCCAGACTAACACAGCTACCCCTCTCATACTTAACCTATCTCTGACACACTGCCTACACTGCTCCTGCACTCAGAGAATTCCCTGCCAATCCCTTGTGGATCATTTATAGCCCTTATATGCTGTCAGAGACACATCTACAGACCAGAGTGGAGGGCAGAATCACCACTCCTCCAGAGTCTTGAAGATATTGAAAACAGGTCAAGGACCATGGGCCTAATCCTACAAAATGCTCAGCCCATTTGGCAGAGTGCTGAGTTCCCTCAACGCCAATCAAAAGTCAAAGGGAGTTAAGGATGTTCAGTCCTTTGGAGTAGTTGTTCGGTAGTTTGAACAAGTCCTGTGTCTGTACTCAAGGGCATCAGTCAGAGGCACCACTCTTTGCCCTTGATATTAGGGACAGGTGCATTGGTTTGGATGAAATAAGAAGTGGCTCACGTTTTCATGGGGACTGATCCTTTCTGGAGGTTCAGAAATCTGTGTTAACTTCATTCTTGCACTTCTCTGCGCTTCTGAGTCATAGATCAGGTTGGAAGTTGAAATGACAAAATATTTTGAAAGTATCTGTTTTTGTGTCTGGAAATGTAGAAAGGCAGAGCAATTCTATGCCTTCTAGATACATCAAAAATTCAATGTATACCTTATTTGTTTGAGTGAATTATTCAACCTAATTCAAATATAATGTGCCTAATTCGCCTTGTGCTTGCAACAGTTTTACATTGACTCCATATGTTATCTCCTAACAAATAAGAAGAGAACCAGACCCCCAGGTACAAATACAGACCATATTAGTTTGGTATTCCTGCTTCACAAGAGCATAGAAAAAAATTCCCCATTCCAGAACATTGGAAAAAACATCTCATAATAGAGACCTCCATCCTGCCTAAGTAGGTTTTGAAAATACAAAGAGGGGATAGGGACACTTCAAGGAAAGTTAATAAAAATGGCAAAACAACATTGTCAGAGTTATTAAGAAATTGCATACTCCATGAAAAAGTGATTGCAAATGCAGAGACAATAAAATCTGAAAGTTGTTAAACTCTAGATTGATTACACATATGATTTTCCATTTATTATATTTCATTATTTTAAAATGGATACTGAGTCATAAACATGGCTGCCAATAAGTCCACCTGGGTCCTATGAAAAAGATAATAAATACTCCTCCCTGACTTTTTTCTGTCATATTACAGATATTGCAGAGATTGCTTTGGGGCTTTCAACCAGGGCCGTAGAAACCTCATCCCCTGTGCTTTTCTCTACTCCATAAGTCGTGGTTATAAAACATTTTCATCTGTGTTCCGTATCAGAAAGCATCTGCATTATATTATATTTCATCTTTGAGCCAAGAAAGGACTATATTTTTGGAATTTCTGAATACGGTCAAATAGTTTTCATTGCTAGAAAAGTAGGGGGCGGGGGGAATCCCACCATACTGTCTTGCAATGACCTTACATAGAAAGAAGACCTGTAAGAAACTTTACAAGGATAAAGGATATTGACTGACAGGGCCCAGTTTATCGCTGGTGTAAGCCCCTTTAACTTACATGGGGTATGAATTAAGTTTACTTATTGTCAATAGCATTTTTCAGTTGAAAAGAAAGAAAGAGAGGGAGAAATTGGTTATTAATAGTAAGCGACATTTCAGTATTCTGTAACAGCAATAAATTAGCAGAGCTTAAATATGTTCTGCAAAGTAGATAACAATAAAATAATCATGAATATTTCACGTATAAAAACTAGATTCACAAAAAAGCAAATCCCTTGGAGCATTTTTTTATCATTATTTCTAGAGTAATTAATTTTCAAGTAATATAATGTCAGCGTGGACTACACCACCAGTACTCCTTTTCTTTTTGCTAAAAAGATAGAGGCCTGATCTTGTGGTCAGTACATAGCACTGAGAGCCAAGAATATCTGGGATCTAATGCCAGAGTTGACATTCGTTCCCTGTGTAACTTCGGGAAACTTAGCCTCTCTACCTCCTCTTCACAACATATAAAATGGAGAAAATAATATTTAACTCCACAGGACTCTTATGAGGGCAGATAAGCCAATATATGTACAGCAATTTGAAGATGGAAACAGCTATGTCAATGCAAATTGTTAATTCCTTTTTTTAGGAAACCTACATAGTTAACACTTTAGCAATCATTTCTTGCCTTTTTGCCCTGTTTTAAATTATTATCTTGAAAACACACAATAGCAACTTTTTGCTGAACTTTAGCCAATCAGGATCATCCCTCCGAAATAATGTAAATACAATTAGTTGATTTAAAGCATATTTCATGTTATGCTTATCTGCTAAGTGTTTCAGTTATGGCGTTCATAGAGCATGAGTCACTCATACATATTCCTCAAGGAAGAGCCAAAAGATGGAAGGAAAATGCAGCCTGAGGAAAAAGTCTATAAAGATTTTTCGCTTTTCTAATCCCTTCTCTCTAATGTTTCTTTGTAAATTTGTCAGATGGGAATGAAATTGCCTCATAACTCTCCAGACGTGAAGAGCATCACTGCACAAAATTACGTACTTGTCAAAGCAAGGGGGAATTTATGTTGGTGTTCCTGAGATGTGATTTTATTCAGTCTATTTTCTTTGTGCACATCATAGCAACTAGAGAGACAAAAACAACTAGTTTATGTATGTTCTTTTTTCCTTTGGTTTCTTTTCTTTTCTTTTTTTTTTTTCATTCTGGTGAATTTTTTTTTTCTATTTTCCCTGTTTGTTTCTTCCCCCCACCCCACCTTTTATCTACTGCTTATTGCTAGTGACAGTAAACTTCCACCCAACAATACAGTGATGATAGCAGCTATGATTCTACCAGCACTAGGCAGTTCAAACAAGTACTAAGATAATTTCCCTATGGAGCATACAGGAAGGTGTGGGTTCTTTTCCGGAGCCATGACAAAACCTGCTCAGGACAGATTTTGGTTCAAAAACCTTTAACATGTCTTCCAGACAGTAGAAACTTTATTTCAATTAGTTCTTTCCCCTGGGTTTTTGTATTTTAATTTGAACTCCGTGCATTTCCCATCTGAAGGCTCTGCCTTTGTATCTAGCTACTATGGCTAAATTTGCCATAAGCCTTTTCCCAGTATGTTTAGGTCCAGCTCCTTGGCACTATTTTAAAATTGTGTGGATCTTGGATTTTGTATGGTTTTTTTTTTGTTCCTTTCTCTTTAGGGCTGGAATCTGCATAGGAGATGAAGGGATTTAGGCACCTAAATCCCATTGAATTTCAATGATACTTGGGTGCCTAGTCCCCTTAAGCATCTTTAAGAATTCCAGCCTTAAATATTATGTATACTTGTATTTGTCTGTGTCCACATTGTTAGTTTCTTTTTGAAAAATATACAAAATAGGTAGGTAAAGGCTCAGTCCTTTATCAGAGCAAATTAATGTACCTAATTGATCTCTGGTTCTTTACAACATGTATAACTATAGTATCCAGATTGAACCAGAAAAGGATTGTCCATAATGGACTTCATAGTGAACTCTGCTCTTCACCTCTCCCAGACGCTGAGTTCTTCTCTGCTTGTTTTGTTTGTTTTTTCTTGACTTCTGTCATAATAGCTGGGTTTCCCAACGTGTTTTGAAAATATCTAGTCTCTGGGTTAGTCTTGCCTTATTCATGCAGGTACTCCTAATGAATCCCTACTTATATGAGCTAGCTATATATGGGGAGCTAGTCACAGCTTGAGTTGGGCTCAAGTTACAAAGTTCATACATGGGTGCAGATCTGGACTTGTAGGCAGCGGAGGTCATTTTCATGGTGTGGTCTCAAGACCATCTATGTTGCTAGCATCACACATGGTAGACTAACCAAATGAACATGCAAAACTAAAAGTACAGTTGTGTGAAGTAGTTTACAATATGAATAGAATGACTCTAAAGCAGGGGTGGGCAAACTTTTTGGGCCTAGGGCCACATCTAGGTGGGGAAATTGTATGCAGGGCCGGGGCAGGGGTTTGGGGTGCAGGAGGGAGTGCGGGGTGTGGGAGGGGGTGTGGTGTACAGGAATAGGCTCAGGGCAAGGGATTGGGACAGAGGAGGGGTGCGGCGCTGGGGCGGCAGCGGTGCACACCGGGGCCAGGGCAGGCTCCCTGCCTGCCTGCCCTGGCCCCATGCCGCTCTGCTCCAGGAAGCGGCCGGAACCACGTCCCTGCGCGGCCCCTGGGGGAGGGGAGACACAGGGCTCCGCGCACTACCCTTGCTACGCCTCCAGGTACCTCCCCCAAAGCTCCCATTGGCCGCGATTCCCCGTTCCTGGCCAATGGGAGCTGCGGGGGGCGGTGCCTGGAGGCAAGGACAATGCACAGAGACCTCTGCCCCTCCCCCCCCAGGGGTGTGGTGCTGGCCTTTCTGAGAGCGGTGCAGGGCCTGATCAGGCTTTGATCTCCCCTCCTGGGGTCATGGAGTAATTTTTGTTGTTAGATGGGGGTCGTGGTGCAGTGAAGTTTGAGTACCCCTGGAGAACAATGAGCTAGCAGTCAGGACTACTGGGTTCTGTTTCCTGCACTGCCACAGCCCTGCTCTCTGACATTTCAGAGAAGCAGTTTATCCATCTATATATTGGGTATAATAACATTTACCTCCATATAGGTGGAATTGCATGGCTAGTTTTAATAATGCTGATGAAGTGTCTTGAGAGCCATCTAAGAAAGATGGTATGTAAAGGCCAAGCCACATATTGTACTAAAGTAAATTAACAAGCTTCATGGCAGAATTTTCTACTATTACTCCTTTTTTTACCCTTTTATATTTTCTCTGCTGTTTTGATCAGAACATACATTGTTTATAACCCCTAGTTTACTGGCCCCAAATATCATTACAGCGTCTGCACTATGATATATGTTTGGTTGTTACCCTTTTAATGGATAAAAAAAGATTTAAGTACTTCATTCTGTTGCATTTTGACAGCTGTTAGCCATCATTTTTCCATTCACCTGCATTTAGCAATCCCATAAAGGGAGGCAATCTTAGAACTAACAAGAGCTGGGCACTGCAAGGTGATAATTCTGTATCACTTTGGCCTATAAATACCTGACAGGCTTTGCGCTGAGTCAGCAGTCTGTAACAAAGTGGCAGCCATGCCCTTTTATCTGTGTGAGTGTTTCACAGCAATTGGACTATCAGCCCCTGCAGTGAAAATCTATAGTATCGATCAGGCCATTTCTCCACTGTAATTCTTTTGTAGGAAATCCCTGATGACAAATTTTATCTGCACCACTTTTTGATCGCTGGTTTGATGTAAGCGATCTCCAAGGGCAGAGTTAAGCTCTTGGCCGTTCCACATTATCAAGCACTAGCTTTATTTACTGAAACTACACTTGTGGTCACCAAAGAAAATAAAAAGAGAGAAGGGGGGGCTGAAAATTAGGAATGAAATAATATTTCAAAGAAGCAGGAGTGGGGGAAAAACCAGGTGCATTAGCTACTTGACTCTGTGCAGGTGCCACATTTATAAACACACAAATAGTAGAAATATATTTTGGTAAGAATGCCTACATAATGCAGCATGGTATATTGAAATTGAAGTGTTTGTGGACTTGATCCTGTAAGCCCTTGTTTTTGTGATTGGTCCTGCTGGTTTCAATAGGACAACACTGTTAAAAAAAGACAGGTCACATGAGTAAAGGGTGAAGAATTAGATTTGACTCCATTTTCAGATTTATAAATCTTCCTTTTAAGCTGTTTCCCTAACACACATGTAAGGGTGCCTGACACAGTGAAGTTTGCTGTCCTATTAAGTCTTCCCCCTCCCCACGCCCCCCATTATCGCAAGAGGTTTGGAATCTGGGTCCAGTTCTGATACTAATTCAAAAGATCAGATGCTTATACAAAGCTTGCACACAATTAATTCCTGGTAGAAATCTGACAGTATATGGAAGTGGTAAACCAAGGATTCACTTTTAGGCCCTTTAGTCTCTGGTTTGAACATGAAAATCCTACAAAAACAGGCTTGCGAGATTCTAGCCCTTCTATTTCTGCTCAAACCCAGGAGCAGAGAGAAACTATAAAACACTGAAGAACAAAGGAAAGGTGTCAGAGTAGCAGCCGTGTTAGTCTGTATCCGCAAAAAGAAAAGGAGTACTTGTGGCACCTTAGAGACTAGCCCACGAAAGCTTATGCTCAAATAAATTTGTTAGTCTCTAAAGTGCCACAAGTACTCCTTTTCTTTTTTTAAAAGGAAAGGTGCAGTTCTAGAAGAGGACCCAGGTTTAGGGATGTCCTATTTTTAATTATCTTGCTTGGTCTTTCCTAGTGTTGTACCAGTGACATTTCCCCACACAAGTCCTATTGAAGCTAATGGAATGTGTGCATGTGTGTCCCCCAGTTAGCTCATATTGCCACAAATGCAGCACTACAGATTCCAAAATTTAGTCAGTCTTTGTTTGGCTTCAATGAAGAGGTATAGCAAGCTCAGTAGAGGCATGGTACTGCATTCCTTGGACCCTTCCCTCTTCCCCCAAATATTCCATTTGGCTTTTGAGTGCACAATGAATGTAGACTTGGGGACTATAGTTGCATCCCTACTAATAATATAGACTTATTTCTCACAGATGCGGATAAAAGCTTTATCTGTACACTAGCCATACTCGGTTAGTATTCTATACCCTTGCTTACATATTTCCTCTTTATCCAACTATTCCAACAAGAAATACTGAAAGGGTGTCCATGTTTCCCAAAAATTGTACTAGCAGATATTCAGATGTTTTTATTTATTCATAGCCCTGAATCTTCAACATATCCCAAACATGGTAAAGAACAAAACTACTTAGAGAGTGCTCTGCTTTCCCGCCCCTCCCCCCCCGATAGGTTAGGTATAAAAACAAAATAGGTTGCACAGCGGTGAATTCCTGATTATGAAAATGTCTTTCTGTTTCCATGGTTGTGCTTCTGCATGGAATTATGTCACTCCAGTGAAATTCAATCTTATATCCACAGCTACATATTGGGTAGGTTAAGATTAAGAAATTGGAACTGGATGACCAGGGATAGATCACTCAATAAATTGCCCTGCTCGGTTCACTCTCTGTGAATAATCTGGCACAGACCACTGTCAGAAGACAGGATACTGGACTAGATGGACCATTGGTCTGAGCCCCTATGGCCATTCTTATGTTAAGGATGATCTCAGTTTGATAGAGATACTAATCCTAATTTACAAAGGGTTTTAAGTGCACAAGTGTGTGTGCAGAACAGGCATTTGCAAGCACAATATCACAACAATCAATTTGCACATGCAATTAGAGTTTTCGATTATGGTCCTTGCAGGCATAAATCAGGCATGCATTTATGTGAACATTTTTCACTTCTAGTTCCTTTCCTAATTCATTGAAAATTTGGCTTGTTATTACTGGAGCACTGAAAGGCATAATAGTTTGAGATGAGTAGTAAAATTATCCATTTTTGACTCGCTTTTCTTACAATATTTGATTCATTCCGGATGGTATCCCAAAGAGGTTGCTTTTCTCATCCCTTACTTCAGCAAACTGACTTAAGTTAAGGGAATCAACAGTCATTAGGTTGGAGAACTTTGGGGAAACCTTCTTAATTCTACATATAGTTGAATTAATTCAAAATTTACCATGTGGGTTCTTACTATGTAGACTTATAAGCATGGAGACAAATAATTGAAGTTTTGTTGGGCATTCACAACACATTTAGAAGGCAATAAGAAATATTCATAGTTTGTTTATTTAGATGTTTAGTGACCAAGTATCTTATGTTCAAGGTGCCTCCCATAAAATAATGGATAGTATTCAGTACAAACAGTTGAGACCTTAAAGTAATTATACAGTTACCATTACAGTATTACCACATCCCCAGAAAATAATCCTTACTGCATATCACCTTTTTTTTAAAAAAAATCCAATTATTTAATTGGATTTATTTACTTAATTGCTCACGCCCTTTCCAAACGCCTGGGGGAAAACGCATGTCCTTGGAAGGTTAGCAAATGCCCTGCCACAGCTAAATCACATTGATAAAGAGGCAGCTCCAGCTCAGATGCCCCTGAGGATCATTACAGTACCATGGGAATGCAGAGGCGGTCTTTTGGTAACCAGGTACTAAACCACCCAGGAACTTGCCGGCAGCCAGTGCAGATCCAAGTAGTTGCAGGGTTTGTACTCTTTTGTGATTCAGTCAGCCCTCAGGGTTTCTTTTGTTTGTTTTAAATCTTTCCAATAAATTCAGCACTGGTGAAATGTACCAGCTTGACAGCTTAGGCAGTTGATTTTGTATGTGATACACACACCTGTTCACTAGGAACTGTATTCGGACCACCAATGCATTTTACTTGAGCTACTGAACAGCCATCAAGTGGTAATGACTTTCAGTTGCTACTAACTTGGGCTGGAGTTGAACCAGTGACCTTGAAACAGTCTCTAGCCCATTAACAATCCCCTAATGTTTGAGTGTTCTGAATACTGCATAGGGGCTTTTCCTCTTTTCTCTTTATTTCAGTTTTTAAAAGCACTTAGCATTGGTGGGTGGGTGGAATTGAAATACTCAATTTGAACGGTTTCAGAGTAACAGCCGTGTTAGTCTGTATTCGCAAAAAGAAAAGGAGGACTTGTGGCACCTTAGAGACTAACCAATTTATTTGAGCATGAGCTTTCATGAGCTACAGCTCACTTCATCGGATGCATACCGTGGAAACTGCAGCAGACTTTATATACACACAGAGATCATGAAACAATACCTCCTCCCACCCCACTGTCCTGCTGGTAATAGCTTATCTAAAGTGATCATCAAGTTGGGCCATTTCCAGCACAAATCCAGGTTTTCTCACCCTCCACCCCCCCCCACACACACACACACAAACTCACTCTCCTGCTGGTAATAGCCCATCCAAAGTGACAACTCTCTACACAATGTGCATGATAATCAAGGTGGGCCATTTCCTGCACAAATCCAGGTTCTCTCATCCCCTCACCCCCCTCCAAAAAACACACACACACAAACTCACTATCCTGCTGGTAATAGCTCATCCAAAGTGACCACTCTCCCTACAATGTGCATGATAATCAAGGTGGGCCATTTCCAGCACAAATCCAGGTTTTCTCACACACACCCCCCCACCCCCATACACACACAAACTCACTCTCCTGCTGGTAATAGCTCATCCAAAGTGACCACTCTCCCTACAATGTGCATGGTAATCAAGGTGGGCCATGTCCAGCACAAATCCAGGCTTTCTCACCCCCCCCCTTTTTTCCCGGGGACACACACACACACACAAACTCACTCTCCTGCTGGCAATAGCTCATCCAAACTGACCACTCTCCAAGTTTAAATCCAAGTTTAACCAGAACATCTGGGGGGCGGGGTAGGAAAAAACAAGGGGAAATAGGCTACCTTGCATAATGACTTAGTCACTCCCAGTCTCTATTTAAGCCTAAATTAATAGTATCCAATTTGCAAATGAATTCCAATTCAGCAGTTTCTCGCTGGAGTCTGGATTTGAAGTTAAACTTAGTTACACATGACTGAAGGCTACTGACACTCTCACCACATAACTGCAGCTTGTCACTCACATGGAAGAAAGGTCTAAGTTCTCCTTGAAGGTTTTGAGAATGTGTGAGTCCATTGCAAACAGGTTTCTGAGATATTTCCAAATATCATTCCCCCTCCTCTTGCTGGATTTGCGTGTATGTGTATTGGGGCCGGGGGGGGAATGACTTTTCTGACCATAAATAGTCTTGAAATAGGCTTTTAAAATGTGGCATCATGGTAGACCCTATTTGGCCATTTCTGGGTAAACAATCTTATCAAAGGTGATCAGCTTTCAGTCATGTCACGTTAGCTTGTAGGTTATATACACTAAGGTTAATATGCTAAGTGGAAGGGTGCTTATCTATAGCAAGGACAAAGTGTAATGTTCCAAATGCAGCATTAAAATCAAAAATACAAATGAATTAGGAAGGTTCTCCCACAAATACATATGATGGCATTCGTTATAATCCTACATTGTGAACCAGACCTGGTGTTCCAGATATGGAAGATCTGATATTGACTTACCTGACCCAACCAGCTGCCTGAGATTCCACCCCTGCCCCCGGATATTTGCCTTACTACACAATCCAAGGAAAGGGTCATGTTTTTGCAACACTCCTAACAATGCTATCACTAAAATTCATGTCATAGCCTCAATCCACATCAATAAATCAGAATTGGCTAAAAGTTTGGTAGCCTACCCAGAAATACCACTTACTCAGATTATGCTTCAAAAAATAACATATTTCAAGCATGGTGACAGCAAAACCCAAGGATTTTATAGAAAGATCAGGTACCCAGAAACCCTTTTCCTAGAAAAAAGAACAGGAATACTTGTGGCACCTTAGAGACTAACAAATTTATTTGAGCATAAGCTTTCGTGAGCTACAGCTCACTTCATCGGATGCATGCAGTGGAAAATACAATGGGGAGATTTATATACACAGAGAACATGAAACAATGGGTGTTACCATACACACTGTAACAAGAGTGATCAGGCAAGGTGAGCTATTACCAGCAGGAAAGCGGGGGGTGGGGTGGCGGGGGAGGACCTTTTGTAGTGATAATCAAGGTGGGCCATTTCCAGCAGTTGTCAAGAACGTCTGAGGAAGGGAGGCGGGGGGAATAAACATGGGGAAATAGTTTTACTTTGTGTAATGACCCATCCACTCCCAGTCTTTATTCAAGCCTAAGTTAATTGAATCCAGTTTGCAAATTAATTCCAATTCAGCAGTCTCTCGTTGGAGTCAAACACATAGCTGGAATCAGTCTGGTTCTACCTGTGTGTTAGAATTGGTAAAATAGGTATTAGAGTTACAAAAATGTGCTCAGTGTTTAGGCTGTATTGAATGCTTGTAAGTTGCTACCTGCATTAATGTCACATATAACATCTGTATCCCATATTGTAAGGTAATGTTTGAGCATTTGCACTGTAAGTCTCTGAAAGTGTGCAAACCATCAGACAGGAGGAAGCATTAACGAGTGTGAAATACTAGGCTATGTGTATGCTACCACTTTTGTCGATATAACTTATGTCGCTCAGGCGTATAAATAAGCCACCCCCTGAGCGACATAAGTGGTGCCATCCTAAGCACCAATGCGGACAGTGCTATGTTGGCCAGAGAGCGTCTCCTGATGCAGCTGTGCCACTGTAAGCTAGGGTGACCAGACAGCAAGTGTGAAAAATCAGGACGGGGGTGGGGATGATAGGAGCCTATATAAGAAAAAGCCCCAAAAATTGGGACTGTCCCTATAAAATCGGGACATCTGGTCACTCTAAGTGTAACCGTAGCCAAAGTCTCCAACAGGTCTTATGTCCTGCCTGACAAAGAAGGCCCATTGACACCAGATGAACTATTGTGCAACAGCAGCGGACAAAAGACTTTGTTGATTGCTTCTCCCTCCCCCTATGAAGAGGAGATCTGCAAGTGAATTCCTCCCATCAGCTGAGTTTGCAGAAGGGGGGAAGGAGTAAAAAGTCCTAACAAGGAGGAACTGCTTGGACCCTGAGGGGCAAGGATTACTAAGCATAAGCAAAAGATCCCCAGTGCTTAGCTTGGTAACCCTTAAGGACATAGAGTTATTGGCTTATCATAGAACCTTCTATTAGATTTTGAAATTTAAGATTGGAACTCATTTGTGTGTATATATGTTTACCTGCTTTAACCTTGTAAATAACTCTCATTTCCTTTTCCTATATAATACATCTTTAGTTTTGTTACAAGCATTGTCATTGGTGTGAGATCTAAGGTGCAATTGACCTGGGGAAAGTGACCAGTCCTTTAGAACTGGGAGTAACCTGAATATTGCTGTGATTTTTGGTGTAAAGGACCATCTATAACAAAGGCAGCTTATCTGGGTGGCAAGATAGATCGGAGTACCCAAGAGAACTGTCTGTGACTCCATATTAAGGCTGTTACAGTGCCTTAGGAGTTCACACTTGATAACTGATTGGTGACACCTAACTATAAAACTCACAAGCAATTTGGGGTTTCTGCCCTGTTTCCTAACAGTCTGCCTTGAGTATGCTACACTCTTAAGCCAATACAAGAGAGCTTGAGGGGGCCATTTCCAGAATTTAGGTAATTTTATGCATGTAATATCCTGGTGACCACCAGTTACGTATCGTAACATCACACAAAAGTGAGCTAGACAGCTCAGAATAGTCATATGATGACAGTGAAGAGGATTAGAAACCAGGGAGGACAGAGGAGGCAGAGGAAGCATGAGCCGGTTTACAGCTAGAATATTATGTGCTGCTCAGTAGAGACCAGGGCACAGCATTGTAAAGCAAATAAAATAATTATATGTACACAGTGGATTGAATCCTCAGTTGTGCCATGATCAGGCTTGATAGTAGCTGAAGTGGGAGAGGGAAAGATGGCTCTAAGCCACTTTTCTGCCCTCCCTATGATCCCAGAGGAAGGGAGTGGCTTAAAGCAGGAATTCTCAACTGCTCATTTATGGTTTAAGTATGAGCACCAGAATAAGTGTCCCCACAGGGGGTCCTATACTGAAATAACTATTCCAAAATCATTGTAATATTCCAGATTAGCTCTTTTGGTAAATTTCCAGGTGTAGACAAGCCCTTATTAATTTTCTTCCTATAGTCCTTATTTGCTCCAGCACCAAAAATAATACAAATAATGGTGTGTGTGTGTGTGTGTAAAAGTGTAAGTAAAATGCCTGATATGCTATTTATTTTTTGGTCTAGCATGGAGCAAAGTTGCAGGTGTGGTAATTGCATCTACAAATGTATGTACATAACTGTGCATGAATTGACACGCTAAATCATCTGGAAATCTAGAAAAATCATTTTCTTACTATTCCGTGTCTCATTTTGGAAGAACAAGATATCACTGATACAAAGGGTCAGTTCTTTAACAATGGAATTTTATACTATCACCAAAGAAAAAGTAATCATCCTAAATTTATGTGTGTGTCCCTTTTCTTTCCTATAGTGTCATATTCAGGTTCCCACTACTGCTGAAGAGAAAAATTCTCTCCTGGTACAAATGGGAAATACTACATTGAAATCATGGAGCTACATCTATTTAGACCAGCAGACAATTTGGCCTGTAAGTTTCAGCACAGTCCTTTCTTCAATGGGATAATTTAAAAACATATGGGTCTGCCAGTCAGAATGTAATAAAATGCAGAATATACTTGTAAAAAGAAATTTGATATTTACTGTTCAGCCATGTAATATCCTCCACTTATACAACTCCCTCAAGGATAACTTTATGTAGTGACGCTCTTATATTATCCAAAGTGCAGTCCTTTTACAGATGCTCCATTTTTCATCTTTCAAACTCTCTTGCTCCTTTTTGACATTCTCCTTCTCTTCTCTTCTCTTCTCTTCTCTTCTCTTTTCTATCTTTCTTTAGGAAGTGCCGGTCCAACAAAGTGTGGTACTGTGGTAGCAGACAACGGCAGCCCAAGACAATCTGCTGCCTTAGGCAAAACTTCAGTGTGCCACTCATCTTTTGCTCCCTAAAACAGAGGGTCTCAACCAGGGATGTGCGTTGGACTTTCAAGGGGGAGAGGGTGTGATGAACCTTCTGATGGTTCGGTGGTTATGGTAGGCGTAGGGAGGCGTAGGGAGGCCAAGCACCCGGTTGCAATATTGCTCACTCAGATTTGACCCTCTCTCATTACATGGGGATGACCAGGCCAAATTTGAGTGAATGGCTCTGCGACCTGGTGTGCAGAGTCACAGCACCACTTAGGTTTGGCCTGGCCACCTCGCCATCACAACAGTCAGGCGGCTGGGCCAAATTTGAGTGAGTGATGTTGCGCCCAGCACAGGGGGTCGCAGCACCACTAAGGTTTGGCCCTGTCACCCTAGGAAGAATCTGCCACCCTAAGCATCTGCTTAGTTTGCCTATAGCTAGAGTGGCCCCTGGTAGTAGAGATGAGTAGCCACTACAGACAGAACATCATAATGATTTCACAATACAATTGTGGGTAATGGTATAAGCTGAGTATATTTTAACTCCATGGAAGATCTAGGCTCTGGTTCTTATTTACACCAGAGTACATCTTGACTGTTCCATAAAAGTAAATGGACTTACCACTGTCAAACAGTATAAGAGAGACCAGAATCAAGCCCTGGGAATAATGAACAATGAGGTTACCCTTCAAGAGAGCTGATTTACACTAGCTGAAGATTTGGCCCTTTCTCTCACTAAACTTTGCGGCCATATTCCAGTCTCTAATAGAGTGGGTGTCAGGTACCTGGTTCCAAAACTAGAATATGGTCCTGTGTATAAAATCCTCCTAGATTGCATCCTAATCTTTCACTATTACGCTAGACAGACAGAGGGATGTTATACTGAACAGGAAGCATATAGTATTTGCACATCTGCTACACCGAGCATCTCAATCTGGTAAGTGGAGTGCTGAAAGGCTAGCACCCATACAGGGCATAGAATTAAGACCTGTGCTGTGTGTTTTGTGTGTGTAGTTGTGGAAGTGGTAAGGTATGTTCCTGTGGATGGAGGAGTGGAGAATATATACCGTACATTTCCTTGCTCTTTGGCTTTGAGTCGGGAATGTTACGTGTGGAGTGCAGCAACGTGTGACTATTATACTTATTCTCATAGAAAGGATGATCATGTTGAAAGCCCAGCCAAGGAGCCCCAGATTTCACTGTGATGGAAATTCAGTGTGAAAAGCCAGTACAAGTCCCTCTGTACCAATTAAGCCCCCGTTGGGTCTGTGCATGAGGTCAGCAAGCTAACGAGCTGTAGAGGGCTGTCGTCTTCCCCACTTTGTACTGTGGAACTAGTCTCCATGTATCATCTATGTATGGGGGCAACATGGGAAAGGGCTAAGAGAGAGGCTATGGATCTACATGCACACAGATGCAGTTCCCTAGTATCCCATGCAGTAAATGTGGAAGGGCTGCAGCCATTGTTCTGGCATATAGAAAGTCCTGCATCCTTACCCTGGGTTAGTGCAGACAATTTTCTTCACCAAGCTCTGTTCACATTGAGTACAAATACAAATGCCTTACGCAGGTGGTGTGAATTTCACACTTTATTAGCCGTGCTTTTCTGTACGGTATTTTTGCAGTGTGCTGGACTGAAATGACTGCTTTCACCAAAGATGCTGCAGCCAGTACCATCCCCCTGTGAGCCAGAAAGGGAATGCTACGGCCGAATGCATCCCCTGATGGGATTTAGTCAATCACGTCTACAATATCTCCTGACCTCAGCTTTCATATAGGTCAAGAACCCAAGTCTGCTTCTGGTCCCAGGTCACTGCACAATGAGCTGCTGCCATGCTCTGGGTGATAATAAGCTCTTGGTTTTCAGCTGGGGGTTAGAGTGATGTAAAAAAAAAATACCCCCAAACAACCCAGACCTCTGTTTGGACTCTAATGCAAGGGAAAGATGCATGCCTGCTCTGGAGGAATTTAGACTATTAATTAGGCTGCACTCTTTTATATTTACCTTTGAAAGCAGTGCATCAAACAACACAGTGCATTGCACATCACTTTAACATTGTGCATGGCATGGCGCATAGGCTTCTGCAATGTGTAATGGAAGTTGACAGAAATTTAGAAAAAGTTGACTTTAGATTGAAAGGCAGTGATCAATTCTGACAGCATCTTGCTCAACTAGATATTATTTCTGAACTGCCTAGAACCAAATGCCAGTGAGCAGTGCATGTCTTTCCAAAGTTCAAGAGGGTAGATGCAAACACAGGCCGTAAAAGACCTGCATGTCTTGAGCTTGTAGGGGTCATAATTCTTTCCAGCAAAGTTACCTTTCCTGTTTCTATGAATTACTCTTACATTCTTGTACGAGATATGGTTTGAGGTATTTATGGTGCATTCAATTCTGCTATCATTGATTTACTGGACTAAACCTGCTCCAGGATATGATGTAAAGCCCCTAATTCCAAAAAAAACCTCTTACATCTTGGTGAGAACAGCATTTTCTGCCCTGTTGCCCTCAAGCAGATGACCAATGGAGATAAACAGAGGGCACTCCACTCTCGGTTGCAATGTGCTTGGTGATGTGAAGGAATCAATCAGACAAAAGCAGATTATTAGAGTGTCTGAGAGAGATCAAACATTGTTGGCATCTTCACCCACACACGGTTGATTTACAGGCAAGCTGATAAAGTGCTGCAGCTCACTGTCAGAAGTACATGACAGCTCCTCTAGCTCTATGGATAAATTATTGCTGAAGCCCATGATAACATTTCTCCACCTAGCAACCAAACATAACAGGATGTGGCTTTTCGTACTAGAAGCCAAAATGATACAAAGAGAAACATAGGAACTCTTCAAGCAGGAAAGTAGTGCACTAAGAGAGAAATGGCTTAAGGGAATCACACACACATGCATGCACACATACTTTATGTATCTACATAGAGTGGGGTGTAAGTAACAGGAAAATTTTTAGAATTGCAAACTTGGAAATACATATGCAAAATAATCCTGCATAATTTGGTTACGCAAATACTGCAACAGCGTGCCCATTCATGGTAATCATGCAGTGGTATGTGCATACAAATTATGGCACACAGTTTCAGACTTCAGGGCCATTGTCTGAGTTTTTGAGTCTGTTTTTATGTCTCTCACACAGTAATTTTTAGAGCTGTACCTTTACCGTCACTCCTCTTTCAACTTCACAAATATGCACAAACACGCAGAAAAAACAAGCAGTTCAATTAGGTTTGTGCTGCTGACTGGAGAAGATAGCAGTGATATGGAGATAAGCCAGTGATCTTGCTGGATGTAGCAGCCTCACAGTGCTTTTAAAAACAATGATCTGGAAGACAACATTAAACAAAAATATAGTTCAAATCATTCAAAGGCCTAGATACTATTTTACTTGTATCTAATATCTTATGTTGTTAATTCTAATGCATATTATTTTATATTATTACATTGTAGATTTAGTCAATTGGATTTTGCTCTAAAATTAAACTGGGTTAATAGCATTATTGGTTATTAGAGCAGTAAGTGTTGAAATTTATGCCCTAAAAGGGGTAAATTAAACTCTGACTCAGGAGTTCAACTTTCTCAAAGATTAAAGGGACACTTGTCAACTTAAAATCTGCAGTTTCAAACACTGAGTTAAAAGTAGTTTAAGTCCTATCCTGACTCAAAATCACCTTGCCAGTTTTTGTTGTTTTAATATACATCTTTATATTGTTTTTTTAAAAAATAGTTTTTTCTTATCACTGTTGCTCTATGAAATATCCATACACACAGAAGAGTTGGAAAAAGAGCATGAAAATAAGTATATAAAGGATACTGTTTGTACACAATATGTTGCCTAGTGAAAAATATTAAAACACGGAATTTTTTCTCTCTCTGAACTCCTCCAGTTTATAGAAATCATAGATATTACTTGGAAAACCATAACTATCATTTTTTGATCTGATAGCGTTCCTTTAATAATTCCTTGCATTGTACTATTAATTTGTTCCAGTTCTCCTTATACAGACAGAACTCCCATTGGCTTTAGTCAGAGTTCTGTTTGCCTGGATCTAGTATTCTGGGCCCTGGTGAGCCCAAATTTCAAGAACTGCATTTGCACATCTAATTTGTACCTATACAATTATTGCTGGGATTGAGTGCAGTCATTGAGTGCAAGAGGACTCACAAATCTGCCTAATTAACCATTTACACATGCTGTTGGCTGCTTTGTGTGCACAACTACAATAACTACATTTGCAATTTTGAATATGTGGGCCTAACTAGAGAATTTTCTCTATGATTAATATCACCGTTCTCTCTGGATTATTTGAAGTGCGTTCCTCTCTACTTTGGTTCTCTGCATTGGGATATCAGAGAAGGGGTTCTGTGGTTGCTAGACATATTTTAAAATATCAATATACTGTTTAGCCTAATCCTACACACACACACACATACACTGTAGGTCAGTTTTCAGTGGACTGCATGGGGAGGATTTAGCTGTGTGACTCCTGTAAGTGGCTTAATCCTTGCTACATTGAAAAATTACCCATAAATATTTCACCATTATATTTTATTATTACAGTCAAATGTGTTGATGTACTTATTATTTAAGGGATAATAGGGCAGATGTCCCATTTTATGAGGCAATAATCTGGTTTGCTTTGGTTCCATAGTTTATCCCTACCAATGAGCTGCATTATTGCTAGGAAAATGGGGAGCTTGTCCGATTGTAGTAATAACATCCTATACTTCTATAACACCTTTCATCTCAGAAGAATCTTAAAGCCCTTTACAAATCCTACCAAGAATGATATCAACAGCACCAGTTTTGGAATCAGGGCCAGAACCAGAGTTTAGACTGATTGTGCCTCCTGATTCTCCTTTCATGTACACCGTTGTAACTCAACCGACTCGTGTAAGCATGTGGAGAACGAGGCCCAAGGTGCTGATGGATGTCACTCACTCTGAGACCCCATACTGTAGCATATGAACATGATGCCCTTCTTCTCAGACATCTTGCAAACACAACTTCGTAAAAGTATGAAACAGATCTCTGGGTATGTCTACGCTACGAAATTAGGTCGAATTTATAGAAGTCGGTTTTGTAGAAATCGGTTTTATATATTCGAGTGTGTGTGTCCCCACAGAAAATGCTCTAAGTGCATTAAGTGCGTTAACTCGGCGGAGTGCTTCCACAGTATCGAGGCAAGCATCGACTTCCAGAGTGTTGCACTGTGGGTAGCTATCCCACAGTTCCTGCAGTCTCCGCTGCCCATTGGAATTCTGGGTTGAGATCCCAATGCCTGATGGGGCTAAAACATTGTCGCAGGTGGTTCTGGGTACATATCGTCAGGCCCCCGTTCCCTCCCTCCCTCCATGAAAGCAAGGGCAGACAATCGTTTCGCGCCTTTTTTCTTGCGTTACCTGTGCAGACGCCATACCAGGGCAAGCCTGGAGCCCGCTCAGGTAACAGTCACCGTATGTCTCCTGGGTGCTGGCAGACGTGGTACTGCATTGCTACACAGCAGCAGCAACCCATTGCCTTGTGGCAGCAGACGGTAAAATAGGACTGGTACCCGGTCATTGTCATGTCCGAGGTGCTCCTGGCCACGTCAGCAAGGAGCGCCTGGGCAGACATGGGTGCAGGGACAACATTAGAAGTGACTTGACCAGGTCATTCTCTTTAGTCCTTCAGTCAGTCCTATCGAACCATCTTATGGTGAGCAGGCAGGCGATACAGATTGCTAGCAGTCCTATTGTACCATCTTCTGCCGGGCAGGCAAGAGATGAGGATGGCTAGCAGTCCTATTGTACCATCTTCTGCCGAGCAGCCATGAGATGTGGATGGCTTGCAGTCCTTCTGCACTGTCTGCTGCCAGCCAAAGATGTAAAAGATAGATGGAGTGGATCAAAACAAGAAATAGACCAGCTTTGTTTTGTACTCATTTGCTTTCCCCCTCCTCCGTCCGTCTAGGGGACTCCTTCCTCTAGGTCACACTGCAGTCACTCACAGAGAAGGTGCAGCGAGGTAAATCTAGCCATGTATCAATCAGAGGCCAGGCTAACCTCCTTGTTCCAATAAGAACAATTACTTAGAAGCACCATTTTTTATTGGAACTCTCCGTGAAGTCCTGTCTGAAATACTCCTTGATGTAAAGCCACCCCCTTTGTTGATTTTAATTCCCTGTAAGCCAACCCTGTAAGCCATGTCGTCAGTCGCCCCTCCCTCCGTCAGAGCAACGGCAGATAATTGTTCCGCGCCTTTTTTCTGAGTGGACGCCATACCAAGGCAAGCATGGAGGCCGCTCAGCTCACTTTGGCAATTAGGAGCACATTAAACACCACACGCATTATCCAGCAGTATATGCAGCACCAGAACCTGGCAGAGCGATATCGGGCAAGGAGGTGACATCAGCGCGGTCATGTGAGTGATCAGGACATGGACACAGATTTCTTTGAAAGCATGGGCCCTGCCAATGCATGCATCATGGTGCTAATGGGGCAGGTTCATGCTATGGAACGCCGATTCTGGGCTCGGGAAACAAGCACAGACTGGTGGGGCTGCATAGTGTTGCAGGTCTGGGACGATTCCCAGTGGCTGCAAAACTTTCGCATGTGTAAGGGCACTTTCATGGAACTTTGTGACTTGCTTTCCCCTGCCCTGAAGCGCATGAATACCAAGATGAGAGCAGCCCTCACAGTTGAGAAGTGAGTGGCGATAGCCCTGTGGAAGCTTGCAACGCCAGACAGCTACCGGTCAGTTGGGAATCAATTTGGAGTGGGCAAATCTACTGTGGGGGCTGCTGTGATGCAAGTAGCAAGTGTGGAGGTCATAGTGAATGGCTTTGCTGCAATGGGATTCCCTAACTGTGGTGGGGCCATAGACGGAACCCATATCCCTATCTTGGCACCAGAGCACCAAGCCGCCGAGTACATAAACCACAAGGGGTACTTTTCAATAGTGCTGCAAGCTCTGGTGGATCACAAGGGACGTTTCACCAACATCAACGTGGGATGGCCGGGAAAGGTACATGACGCTCGCATCTTCAGGAACTCTGGTCTGTTTCAAAAGCTGCAGGAAGGGACTTTATTCCCAGACCAGAAAATAACTGTTGGGGATGTTGAAATGCCTATAGTTATCCTTGGGGACCCAGCCTACCCCTTAATGCCATGGCTCATGAAGCCGTACACAGGCAGCCTGGACAGTAGTCAGGAGCTGTTCAACTACAGGCTGAGCAAGTGCAGAATGGTGGTAGAATGTGCATTTGGACATTTAAAGGAGCGCTGGCGCAGTTTACTGACTCGCTTAGACCTCAGCGAAACCAATATTCCCACTGTTATTACTGCTTCCTGTGCGCTCCACAATATCTGTGAGAGTAAGGGGGAGACGTTTATGGCAGGGTGGGAGGTTGAGGCAAATCGCCTGGCTGCTGGTTATGCGCAGCCAGACACCAGGGCAGTTAGAAGAGCACAGGAAGGCGCGGTACGCATCAGAGAAGCTTTGAAAACCAGTTTCATGAAACCCCTCGCCCCTTGGTTCACTCTACTTCCCTGTAAGCTAACCACCCTCCTCTCCTCCCTTCGATCACCACTTGCAGAGGCAATAAAGTCATTGTTGCTTCACATTCATGCATTCTTTATTCATTCATCACACAAATAGGGGGATGACTACCAAGGTAGCCCAGGAGGGGTGGTGGAGGAGGGAAGGAAAATGCCACAAAGCACTTTAAAAGTTTACAACTTTAAAATTTATTGAATGCCAGCCTTCTTTTTTTTTTGGGCAATCCGCTGTGGCGGAGTGGCTTGTTGGCCGGTGGCCCCCCCACCGCGTTCTTGGGCGTCTGGGTGTGGAGGCTATGGAACTTGGGGAGGAGGGCGATTGATTACACAGGGGCTGTAGTGGCAGTCTGTGCTCCAGCTGCCTTTGCTGCAGCTCAACCATACACTGGAGCATACTGGTTTGATCCTCCAGCAGCCTCAGCATTGAATCCTGCCTCCTCTCATCATGCTGCCGCCACATTTGAGTTTCAGCCCTGTCTTCAGCCCGCCACTTACTCTCTTCAGCCCGCCACCTCTCCTCCCGGTCATTTTGTGCTTTCCTGCACTCTGACATTATTTGCCTCCATGTATTCATCTGTGCTCTGTCAGTGTGGGAGGATAACATGAGCTCAGAGAACATTTCATCACGAGTGCGTTTTCTTTTCTTTCTAATCTTCACTAGCCTCTGGGAAGGAGAAGATCCTGTGATCATTGAAACACATGCAGCTGGTGGAGAAAAAAAAGGGACAGCGGTATTTAAAAATACACATTTTATAAAACAGTGGCTACACTCTTTCAGGGTAAACCTTGCTGCTAACATTACATACATAGCACATGTGCTTTCGTTACAAGGTCGCATTTTGCCTCCCCCCACCGCGTGGCTACCCCCTCAACCCTCCCCCCTCCCCGTGGCTATCAGCGGGGAACATTTCTGTTCAACCACAGGCAAACAGCCCAGCAGGAACGGGCACCTCTGAGTGTCCCCTGAAGAAAAGCACCCTATTTCACCCAGGTGACCATGAATGATATCTCACTCTCCTGAGGATAACACAGAGAGATAAAGAACGGATGTTTTTTGAACGCCAGCAAACATACACTGCAATGCTTTGTTGTACAATGATTCCCGAATACGTGTTACTGGCCTGGAGTGGTAAAGTGTCCTATCATGGAGGACGCAATAAGGCTGCCCCCCCCAGAAACCTTTTGCAAAGGCTTTAGGACTACATCTAGGAGAGCCACGAATGCCAGGGCAAATTAATCCTTTCACATGCTTGCTTTTAAACCATGTATAGTATTTTAAAAGGTACAGTCACCAGAGGTCCCTTCTCCGCCTGCCAGGTCCAAGAGGCAGCCTTGGGTGGGTTCGGGGGGTACTGGCTCCAGGTCCAGGGTGAGAAACAGTTCCTGGCTGTCGGGAAAACCGGTTTCTCCGCTTGCTTGCTGTGAGCTATCTACAACCTCATCATCATCATCTTCTTCTTCTTCGTCCCCAAAACCTGCTTCAGTGTTGCCTCCATCTCCATTGAAGGAGTCAAACAACACGGCTGGGGTAGGGGTGGCTGAACCCCCTAAAATGGCATGCAGCTCATCATAGAAGCGGCATGTTTGGGGCTCTGACCCGGAGCAGCCGTTTGCCTCTCTGGTTTTCTGGTAGGCTTGCCTCAGCTCCTTAAGTTTCACGCAGCACTGCTTCAGGTCCCTGTTATGGCCTCTGTCCTTCATGCCCTGGGAGATTTTGACAAAGGTTTTGGCATTTCAAAAACTGGAACGGAGTTCTGATAGCACGGATTCCTCTCCCCATACAGCGATCAGATCCTGTACCTCCCGCTCAGTCCATGCTGGAGCTCTTTTGCAATTCTGGGATTCCATCATGGTCACCTCTGCTGATGAGCTCTCCGTGGTCACCTGCAGCTTGCCACGCTGGCCAAACAGGAAATGAGATTCAAGAGTTCGCGGTTCTTTTCCTGTCTACCTGGCCAGTGCATCTGAGTTGAGAGTGCTGTCCAGAGCGGTCACAATGGAGCACTCTGGGATAGCTCCCGGAGGCCAATACCGTCGAATTGTGTCCACAGTACCCCAAATTCGACCCGGCAAGGCCGATTTAAGCGCTAATCCACTTGTCAGGGGTGGAGTAAGGAAATCAATTTTAAGAGCCCTTTAAGTCGAAATAAAGGGCTTTATTGTGTGGATGGGTGCAGGTTTACATCGATTTAACGCTGCTAAATTCGACCTTAAGTCCTAGTGTAGACCACGGCTCTGTGGAGAATAATGTCTTGAGATAGATAGTTGCAGTGCAGAGCCAACCTTTATATTTATTGGAAGGATGGCTAGAAACCACATCAAATAGAAATGATTCCAGCACTCCATTAGACAATTTTCTTATTACAGATGATTTACAGTGTATTTCCTCTACATGGTCACAAAGTTAGGCAGCATTAGTGGCCTTTTGCTAGATACTAGTGATGTTTCCAGATATATATATTCTATGTTCCATGTAGTTTGGTTTTGCACTGCGTCAGTGGTGAAAAGAGCATTTAAGTCTAGGCTGGGCTGTTGTCCCTGTGCTATTTTTACAGGCAGTCAGTGAGTAAGGAGGAGTTTCAGATTGCCTAATAGCCTCAAGTGCCTAGGTATGCCAATTCCCAGCAGCCATTTTATGGGTTTGTCCCACTTGAGTTCTTGGTTAGTCTCTAAATAATGCTATATAACACATGTGCCCCCAAGCATCCACCCCTTCAGCTAGTTCTGGTGTGGTTGTATAACAAAATACCTCATCGCTCAATATTTCTAGGGCTACAGACACCTCCAGGACTTGTGATTACAATGTTTTTTGTCAGTTGTAGTCTGTTCTGGGGGAAAGAGTTGCCAAACTGAGGTTAGGCTGATAATGTATGTTATCAGAGGAAAAAGAAGAATTTACCCACAATCTGCTGTTTCTTCCGCCTCTTCATTCTCTCTGTCTCATTCATTTTCTCTTCCTTCTTTTTCTTTCTCCTTATCTAGCTGAGGAGCCAGAAAGGCAAAGTAACTTTATTATTTTATGGCAAAAGTGTAATTTTAAATAGTAAATATTGTTTTATTTGTACTTGTACCTGAAAGTGGAAACTGGGGTATTGAGGACGGTGCCTTTAAGGTCTAGGGTGACCAGATAGCAAGTGTAAAAAATCAGGAAGGGGGTGGGGGTAACAGGTGCCTATATAAGAAAAAGGCTCCAAAATCAGGATTGTCCCTATAAAATTAGGACATCTGGTCACCCTATTAGAGTCTGAGTTTTTCAGACAGACAGAGTGGGCAGGACACTGTGAATGTCGTCTTGTTATGCACAGCTATTTGGAACCCAGCACCAAATAAAGCAGATCTCTTGCTAGAACCTTAGGCACTGAGGGAACATCACAGAAGTCAGCCCTGGTTAAGCTGTGTCATCTTTGATTAAGGAAGATAGGCAGATCAGAATGTGTATGCTCTTTTCACAACAAGGGGCCCTGTTCCTCCCCTTTGCAGGACGTAAGTGACTCCCATTGATTTCAGTGGAAAATACCTGTGTCCTTCAGAGTGAGTGTGTATGCAGGGGTCCATACAGCCCCCATTTGGGTAGACAGAGTCAATGGACTCCTTCCATAAACTATAAAGCTTATGCTAGAAAATCTGGAATCTCTTGTGACCTTTACTTTTCTGGGAAAATACTACCAAGTTATTCGCAAAAAGAAAAGGAGTACTTGTGGCACCTTAGAGACTAAGGTCCCAGTTTAGCAGGGTACTTAATCAGAGGCTTAAAATCACCCCTACTCAGTACAGTACGTAAGTAGTCAATGGTTATTGAAGCAGCAAAACACTGAAGTCAGTGAGAATTAAGTATATGCTTTAAACTAAGTATGGGTTTAAGTGTTTTGCAGAATTGGGGCTCTCACCTAGTAAGTTGCAAACCAGGCTGCATGGATATGCTGCACTGTACAGCATCTGGTACTTTGGAAATTAGCTTAGGTGGATGGGTGGAGACCAGAGAAAAAAGCAGCCAGACAAATCCAGTAATCTGGCAGTGAAATGCCTCTTGAAAATCTTTCATTTCTTAACAACTTCTTAAAATTATCATCATGATAAACTTGTGAAAGAAGATGGAGAAACAAAACCACTCACAAAACCTACCCAGAGACATACCCTGGTGTATCTCATGTGCAAAAGTGACTTCTTTATTGCTGGCGATGGGCTCAAGTCTCAAAATTTCCAAACACAGCAAAGGCTGGCAGTGCACGGAGCCAAGGAATAGGAAATCTCTGCTTTCGGTGTGCTCAAGTTCTGTGCTCTATAAATCTTGTGTAAATCAGGATACTCAAAATATACCACTTTTCAGTAAGTACTGATGCAAACAGGGCCAAATCCTGCAGTTTTCAAAGAGAGTTAAGGGCTTCAGGTCAGATTTTAAAGGTTTTTCATAGATTCATAGCTTTCGGAGCCAAAAGGAACAATTGTTATCATCTAGTCTGACCTGCTGTATAACACAGGCCATAGAACTTCTCCAGAATAATTCCTAGAGCATATTTTTAGAAAATATCCAATCTTGGCTTAAAAATTTTCAGTGATTGACAATCCACTATGACTTGGTAAATTAAGAATCTAAGACCAGATGTACTGGGTCAAACAAATGGTCCATCTAGCCCCGTACCCTATCTTTTGACAGAGACCAGTGCCAGAAGGAATGAACAGAACAGAACAGTGTAATTATCTAGTGATCCATTTCCTACCATGCAGACCCAGCTTCCAGTTGTCAGAAATTTAGGGACACCCAGAGCATGGGATTGCATCCCTGGTGATTTTGGCTAATAATCATTCATGGACCTATCTTCCATGAACTTACCTAATTCTTTTTTGAACCCAGTTATGCTTTTGCCCTTCACAACATCCCCTGGGAATGAGTTCCAGAGGTTGTGCATTCTGTGAAGAAGTTATTTTAAACTTGCTGCCTATTAATTTCGTTGGGTCATCCCTGGTTCTTGTGTTACATGAAGGCATGAATAACACTTTTCCTATTCACTTTCTCCATACCATTTATGATTTTATAGACCTCTAGCATATCCCCTCTCTTTTCTAAGACAAGCAGTTCCAGTCTTTTTAATCTCTCCCCATATGGAAGCTGTTATATACCCCTAATAATTTTTGTTGCCTTTCTCTGTACCTTTTTGCAATTCGAATATCTTTTTTGAGATGGGGTAATCAGAACTGCACTCAGTATTCAAGGTGTGGGCGTACCATGGATTTATATAGTGGCATTATTGTATTTTTGGTCTTACTAGCTATTTCTTTCCTAATGGTTCCTAACATTGTCAGCTTTTTTGACTGACGCTGCATGCTGAGCAATTGTTTTCAGAGAACTATCCATGATGACTCCAAGATCTTTCTTGAGTGGTAACAGCTAATTTAGAACCCATCATTTTGTAGGTATAATTGGGATTATGTTTTCCAATGTGTATTACTTCGTGCTTATTAACATTGAATTTCATCTGCCATTTTATTATCCAGTCACCCAGTTTTAAGAAATCCCTTTGTAACTCTTCACAGTCAGCTCTGGACTTCACTAACTTGAGTAATTTTGTCTCAGCTGCATATTTTTCCATCTCACTGTTCACCCCTATTTCCAGATCATTTATGAATATGTTGAACAGCACAGGTCCCACTACAGATCCTTGTGGGAACTCCGCTGTTTACCTTTCTCCATTGTAAAAACTGACCATTTATTCCTACCCTTTGATTCCTATCTTTTTACCAGTTAATGATCCATGAGAGGACCTTACCTCTTGTCCCATGACTGCCTACTTTGCTTGAGAGCCTTTGGTGAGAGACCTTGTCAAAAGCTTTTCTGAAAGTCCAAGTACACTATATCAACTGGATCACCCTTGCCCACATGCTTGTTCACATCCTCAAAGAATATTGGTGATTCCTTTTATAAAAGCTGTGTTGACTCTTCCCAAATGTGTTTACGTGTCTGACAGTTCTGTTCTTTACCACAGTTTCAACCAATTTGCCTGGTACTGAAGTTAGACTTACTGGCCTGTAATTGCTAGGATTGCCTCTGAAGTCTTTTTTAAAAATTGGAATTACATTAGCTGTCTTACAGTTATCTGGTACAGAGGCTGATTTATGTGACAGGTAACATACCATAGTTAGTAGGTCTGAAATTTCATATTTGAGTTCCTTCAGAACTCTTGGATGAATACCATCTGGTGCTGGTGACCTATTACTGTTTATCAGTTTGTTCCAAAACCACCTCTACTGACACCTCAATTTGGGATAGTTCCTCAGATTTGTCACCTGAAAAGAATGGCACAGGTATGGGAATCTCCCTCATATTCTCTGCAATGAAGACTAATGCAAAGAATTCATTTAGCTTTCCTCAATGACCTTATCTTCCTTGAGTGCTCCATTAGCACCTTGGTCATCCAGTGGCCCCCTGACTGGCTGACAGGCTTCCTAGTTCTGAGGTATTTTTAAAAATTGATGTTAGTTTTTTGTATCTTTTGCTAGTTGGTCTTCAAATTCTTTTTTGGCCTGCCTAGTTATATTTTTACACTTGACTTGTCAGAGTTTATGCTCCTTTCTGTTTTCCTCAGCAGGATTTGACTTCCAATTTTTAAAAGATGCCTTTTTTTGCCTCTGACTCTTTTATTCTGCTGTTTAGCCATGGTGGCAGTTTTTTGGTCATCTTTCTGTTTTTTGTTGTTGTTTTGATTTGGGGTATACATTTAGTTTGAATCCCTATAATGGTGTTTTTAAATAGTTTCCATGCAGCTTGCAGGCATTTTATTCTTGTGACCTTTCCTTTTAATTTCCATTTAACTGGCTTACTCATTTTTATGTAGTTCCCCTTTTTGAAATTAAAAGCTACTCTGGTGGGTTATATATTCTCCTCTTTGTTCCACTTATGACTAAATCAAGAATTGCCTTTCCCCTTGTGGGTTCTAGGACTAGTTGGTCCAAGAAGCAGACATTAATGGTGTCTAGAAATTTTTTCTCTGAATACTGTCCTGAGATGTCATATACCCAGTCAATATGGGGATAGTTGAAATCCCACATTATTAGTGGGTATTCTGTTTTTGTGGTCTCTCTAATCTCCCTGAGTAATTCACAGTCACCATCGTGGTCAGGTGGTCGGCAGTATACTCCCACTACTATATTCCTGTTATTCAAGGTGAGAATTTCTATCCATAGAGATTCTTTGGTACAGTTTGATTCATTTAAGATTTTTACTATATTTGACTATATACTTAAATAACAATTCAATGGTTAATTACTCTCCCTGTTAAAAATGTACGGCCTGCATCTGTAGGTACCTAAATACCTTTAAAAGCTTGACCCCAGAAGATTTGGCCCCAAAATAATACTTCAGTATTGTGCCTAAGGAATAACACTGGTATCAGACCTATCACCCAAGCACAAGATATAGCTCTGTACAGCATTTACATCAGTAAAACAAATCCTACTATGCCACAAGATTTCCCCATTAGTAACTGAATGGATATCTTATCTCACTCAGCCATTAGGTCCGGGTTTGTTAAAAGTTTATTGGCTTTATGGATGAGAAATCACCAACTATCTGTATAAAATTATCAAGCATGATCTAATGTCTCGGAACAACTGATTCAGTGGGGTATTTAAGTATGTGCCTAGTTTAAGCACATGAGTAGTCTCATTGAATTAAAAAATATAAACAAATAATATGAATAGCTAGAGTGAGAAATGAAATTGGCAAAAAAAAAAAATTCCATTCTCTCCTAGGCCAGATTTTCAAGAGCTCAGTTCCCGGTTAGGCACCTAGCTCCGTGCCAGACTTCCAAAAAAGCTCAGCAACTACCCCACTGATTTTCTTTTGAAAATCTGGCATAATGTGTTTTTATTTTGCTGTTAAAAAATCTGTTAAAAATGTATAATTTCAATAGAGCTGATACTGCAAAAAAACCCACAGAAATTGGATAAATCCAATTACATTAAACTGAAAACATTTTTAAGATGGATCATTAATGTTACAAACTTTCTAACGGTGCCCCGGTAAATTAGACAGAATGAAAAGGTCTGTGATGAAGGCAAAGCATAAAGACATTTTATCTGAAAGCCCCTTTGGAGCTCCTTAGAATTTGTCTTGGAATGTACGGTAGATTTGAGAAAATTGGCTCATGTATGCCATCAATTACAAGGTGCAAGCCACTTAGAACTGCACCCTACAGTATATGGCAGAATTGGGCCCAATCAGTCTATACTAAAGAACATATAGCAGCTTTTATGTTGATAGCAAAATTCATATTCAAGCCGTACAGGGTGTAAGATCATGTTCCGTGCTGCTGACTGTTAGTTATTTAAGACAGTTGTAATTCCACTTGAAACAATAGCAGAGCTGGAGCCTGGAGGGCACATTCTCACAAACACAAGCACTACAATATTTTACTAATTCCTAAAGGTCTGTTTCTTTCTTTGTCCGTGGGACTGCAAGAAGGAACTGCGGGAGAAAGAGAGGGAGGGAGGCTCCATGCTAACTCCAGATGTTCAAAATATGTTAGTACCCAATTACTGCTACTGCACACACACACATTGCGAAATTGTTCAGGCAAATGCATATCCACTTCTGCTTATTCACAAAACAGTTAGAGTATGTACAGTGATCGTGAAACCTCGTCCACACTACCCTATTCCACTTCATGAGTCTCCCCCAACTGCTTGCTGGAGTGATCACACCTAAAAGTCAAAGGGTATTTCCATCACTGGACACCTCTCAAACCTTAGCCTCTTTGCCAGTAAGGGTGCCAGTTGTGATTGTGCTGTTTTTGGAGGACAGATATCTGTCTACTGAAAAATGGACTTAGACCAACAACTCACTTCACAATCAGCATGTCTTCAAAAAAGACCCCAAAAATGCAGTTCCGATTTGTAAATGTACTGTGAATGCAACAGGAGCAGTTATAACTCAAGACTTACTTATGCAACGCTGCTGTTGAAGCCAATGAGAGATGTCAAAGAAGTAAATATATGTTGCCTGGCATCTAGAAACTATGCTGATTTGCACTAAGGATACATGGACCGACAGTCTTGAGTTAGGACTGAAAGCTTTTGCTGATCATGTTTAACAAAATCTGCCATGGTTCCCCCCTCCACCGCATAAATGAGTTTCCAAATTGTGTGGGATATAATTGCCTCCTGCTTTTTTTAAATGAAAGCCGGTAGCAGCAGGGAGCTTCTACAACTCTGTGAGTATTCAGACAATTTGAAATGCAATAAAGAAAATATTTTTTGGTGGCATCAGTTTTGAAGCTGCGGATAGTAGGACACAGAGGTGTGATACTTGTGTGATCAGCAATAAAATTCTATATTGATGAGAAAGTTAAATATGAAGTAGTTTAAGTAGCTATTTCTTTAGTACTTTATCTTTTGCCAGTGACTGAACTGCTGCTAAGCACTGAATGCTGCAGAAAAAAGTATACACTTCTCTGGTACCCTGTTATTCTGCATCTATCCATCCTAGTTTTTGAGATCCCTTTGTAACTAATCTTGAAAGATTTGATTGAACTTTTTCTGGGCAAATAAGGTTCTGTTATATTATCTATTATTATTATTATTATTACTCGTTTTATTATTAAAATAATCATATCATATTTTAACAAATTAAATGTTAATTATTATTTTTCCCATTTTCATGCACTGCTGCACTTCCTGCTTCAAATACACCAGAAGTACTAAAAGTTCCTTGTTTTCTCCTCAACTGCAGGACCATTCTATAATAAGTTGGTGAGAGTTTGTGTGAGCCTCTGAGCTTCTTCAACTCCAATTAATATGGAGTCTGAGTCTGAGATGGCCTTGCAGATCACTGGCACCTCACAAGATCAGGCCTACTAACAAGACATACCACAAGCGTAAGGAAAGTAAGTGATTTTCACCCTATTTCTTCAGACCGAATAGTTTGACATAAGCTAGATGAGGTGTGTATAGGAATCTAAAATGTGATGCTTGTTCCAGTTGGACTTCTAAAACTATCACAAGTTGGCTTTGTTATCTGCAGCATTTCCAGGAGATGTGAGGAGTCTACATTTAGCTATATGTTGTAAAGTATATGAATTTCTAGCAAAAATTATAAAAAGTCCTGTAATTAAATGGTTAGAGCTGCAGTTTTCCAGGCCAGTGAAGGCACCTAGGGTTATGGCACTTGGCTTGACAGAAGACCAGTCTGTTCAGTGGAAATACTGGCCTCCTTCCTTCCTGTACCAAAATTCCAACACTAATATAAAGTGAAGATTTTTTGTATTCAAACATCCTTAACTGCTTTCAAATAGAGCACTTCTGTTACTATCAGATTTCTAACATATCCCATGGTAACGAGTAAAGCTAGGCAAATAACTCAAAATATTTTCCACAAATACTCCTGTCATAAATATAAAGGGAAGGGTAAACCCCTTTGAAATTATATGACATTATGACAAATCCCTCCTGGCCAGGGGAAAGCTCCTCTCACCTGTAAAGGGTTAAGAAGCTAAAGGTAACCTCGCTGGCACCTGACCAAAATGACCAATGAGGAGACAAGATACTTTCAAAAGCTGGGAGGAGGGAGAGAAACAAAGGGGTCTGTGTCTGTCTGTAGTCGTCTTGGCCAGGGACAGAACAGGAATGGAGGCTTTTTATCCAACATTTCCCAGGAAAGGGGGGGTGCAAGTGTTGGGAGGATTGTTCATTGTTCTTAAGATCCAAGGGTCTGGGTCTGTAGTCACCTAGGCAAATTGGTGAGGCTTTTTACCAAACCTTGTCCAGGAAGTGGGGTGCAAGGTTTTGGGAAGTATTTTGGGGGGAAAGACGCGTCCAAACAGCTCTTCCCCAGTAACCAGTATTAGTTTGGTGGTGGTAGCGGCCATTCCAAAGATAACGGGTGTAATATTTTGTACCTTGGGGAAGTTTTGACCTAAGCTGGTAAAGATAAGCTTAGGAGGTTTTTCATGCAGGTCCCCACATCTGTACCCTAGAGTTCAGAGTGGGGGAGGAACCTTGACATGGTGGCACAGTGGTGGGATTAACCTGAAATCATTTGAGATCCAGTTGAGATTTTTTTTGAACTAGAAATACAGATTTTAAAAAGGAAATTTTTTTTTTCCTTTGAAAAGGAGTCCAGAAAGCAGTTGAAACTGAAAGCTGAAACTGTGGCCAAGCAGAGACAAAAGGGGATTATCTTGTGAATTGCAGGTTTTCTTTGCCTGGAGGCAGGGTACTTAACTCCTGCAGGGAAATTCACAGTCTTCCAACCCAGAGGTTTTTTTTTCTTTTCTTCCTAAAAGTAAATAGGGGGTGTGTGTTCTACCCATTTGCTTTTTCTTTGGGCTGGGTAAGCAGGTTTCCAAGTAGTTGGAGGTTTTTTGCTTTAATTTGGGCCCAGAGCAGAGACAAGGGAATTGTCTTTTTCTGTAGGCTGACAATCACTATCAGAGAATAGGTATTCTATTCCAGCACAGCAAAATTTTACAGCCAAGTTTTGTTTGTTTATTTCTAAACCTCGGGTGTAAAGTTAGTAAAAACAGAGAGGTTAGAATGGCAAAATCCGCGGCTCGACTACAGCTCGAATTAGCCAAATTTCAGGCTGAGGAAAGACAAAGGGAACATGAAAGACAGATAGAACTCATGCAGCTGAAGAAGGAACAAGAAAGGGAGGCAGAACTACACCAAGAGGCTGCCCACAAGAGGGAAATGGAGGCAAGGAAGCATGTGGAGGAGGAGAGGGAAAAAGAGAGGAAGCATGTGGAGGAGATGGAGAGGATAAAGGCCCAGCAGAATATACCAACAAACCCTAGCAATCCTTCTCCAGGTACCACTTCCCATCCCAGAAAGTTCCCCACCTACAAGGCAGGTGATGATACTGAGGCCTTCTTAGAAAACTTCGAAAGGGCCTGCCTTGGGTACAACATCTCTACTGACCAATACATGGTAGAGCTGAGGCCGCAGCTCAGTGGACCCTTAGCTGAGGTGGCAGCTGAAATGCCTAAAGAACACATGAACAAGTATGAACTGTTTAAATCCAAGGCGAGAGTCAGAATGGGGATAACACCCGAGCAGTCTCGTCGGAGGTTCAGAGCCCTAAGGTGGAAACCAGACATGTCATTTACCCGACATGCCTACCACATTGTAAAACATTGGGATGCCTGGATATCAGGAGCAAGTGTTGAATCTCCAGTAAATTTGCCCTTCCTAATGCAAATGGAACAATTCTTAGAGGGTGTTCCTGAGGAAATAGAAAGATACATCCTAGATGGGAAACCCAAAACTGTAATGGAGGCAGGAGAGATTGGAGCCAGATGGGTGGAGGTGGCAGAGAAGAAGAAAACTGGTCGCAGTTGGAGCGGAGACCAGAAGGGACCACCCCAGACCACACCCTATTACCGGGGGCCGCCCAAGGCCCCACCTACCTCCCAAAGAACCCTCCAGACCCCTTATCGTCCCACCACCCCGTTCTCCAGCAACCTTCCTCGCCCCAGTGACCCGTCAGCTGGACGATGTTTTAAGTGTAACGAGCTGGGGCATGTAAAGGCCAACTGCCCCAAGAACCCCAACAGATTACAGTTCATTGCACCGGAATCACACCAGAGGTCCACCGGCCCAGATACCTCCCAGATACCCTTGGAGCGGAGGGAAACTGTGAGTGTGGGCGGGAAGAAGGTCACCGCGTGGAGGGACACCGGAGCACAAGTGTCAGCTATCCATGCTTCCTTAGTGGACCCCAATTTAATCAACCCAGAGATCCAAGTGACGATTCAACCCTTCAAGTCCAACTCTTTCAATTTGCCTACAGCCAAGTTGCCTGTCCAGTACAAGGGCTGGTCAGGAATGTGGACTTTTGCAGTCTATGATGATTATCCCATCCCCATGCTGTTGGGGGAAGACTTGGCCAATCATGTGAAGCAGGCCAAGAGGGTGGGAATGGTCACCCGCAGCCAGGCTAAACAAGCCGTGAGGCCTAGCTCTGTTCCGGAAACTTCTATCAGGACCCAGTCAGAGGTGATGGACCTGGACCCCAGGCCAATGTCTGCAACAGCAGTAGTGGATCCAGTCCCAGAGACCCAGACGGAACCAGTCCCAGAACCGGAACCAGCCGAACAACCAACACCAGACCCCGTGTCAGCACTGAATCCAGTAAGGGAATCCATCAAGGGAACAGTTCCAGACCGAACAGGAAGCAGATGAAAGCCTCCAGAGAGCTTGGACGGCGGCACGGAGCAACCCACCGCCTCTCAGCTCTTCTAATCGATCCAGGTTTGTTGTAGAAAGAGGACTTTTATACAAGGAAACTCTTTCTGGTGGACACCAGGAAGACTGGCATCCTCAGAGACAGTTGGTAGTTCCAACTAAATACCGGGCCAAGCTCTTGAGCTTAGCCCATGATCACCCTAGTGGCCATGCTGGGGTGAACAGGACCAAAGACCGTTTGGGGGGGTCATTCCACTGGGAGGGAATGGGCAAGGATGTTTCTACCTATGTCCAGTCTTGTGAGGTGTGCCAAAGAGTGGGAAAACCCCAAGACCAGGTCAAAGCCCCTCTCCAGCCACTCCCCATCATTGAAGTTCCATTTCAGCGAGTAGCTGTGGATATTCTGGGTCCTTTTCCGAAAAAGACACCCAGAGGAAAGCAGTACATACTGACTTTCATGGATTTTGCCACCCGATGGCCGGAAGCAGTAGCTCTAAGCAACACCAGGGCTAAAAGTGTGTGTCAGGCACTAGCAGACATTTTTGCCAGGGTAGGTTGGCCCTCCGACATCCTCACAGATGCAGGGACTAATTTCCTGGCAGGAACTATGAAAAACCTTTGGGAAGCTCATGGGGTAAATCACTTGGTTGCCACTCCTTACCACCATCAAACAAATGGCATGGTGGAGAAGTTTAATGGAACTTTGGGGGCCATGATACGTAAATTCGTAAATGAGCACTCCAATGATTGGGACCTAGTATTGCAGCAGTTGCTCTTTGCCTACAGAGCTGTACCACATCCCAGTTTAGGGTTTTCCCCATTTGAACTTGTATATGGCCGTGAGGTTAAGGGGCCATTGCAGTTGGTGAAGCAGCAATGGGAGGGATTTACACCTTCTCCAGGAACTAACATTCTGGACTTTGTAACCAACCTACAAAACACCCTCCGAACCTCTTTAGCCCTTGCTAGAGAAAACTTACAGGATGCTCAAAAAGAGCAAAAAGCCTGGTATGATAAACATGCCAGAGAGCGTTCCTTCAAAGTAGGAGACCAGGTCATGGTCTTAAAGGCGCTCCAGGCCCATAAAATGGAAGCATCGTGGGAAGGGCCATTCACGGTCCAGGAGCGCCTGGGAGCTGTTAATTATCTCATAGCATTCCCCACCTCCAACCGAAAGCCTAAGGTGTACCATATTAATTCTCTAAAGCCCTTTTATTCCAGAGAATTAAAGGTTTGTCAGTTTACAGCCCAGGGAGGAGACGACGCTGAGTGGCCTGAAGGTGTTTACTACGAAGGGAAATGTGCTGGTGGTGTGGAAGAGGTGAACCTCTCCATGACCCTTGGGCGTATGCAGCGACAGCAGATCCAGGAGCTGTGCACTAGCTACGCGCCAACGTTCTCAGCCACCCCAGGACTGACTGAACGGGCATACCACTCCATTGACACAGGTAATGCTCACCCAATTAGGGTCCAACCTTACCGGGTGTCTCCTCAAGCTAAAACTGCTATAGAACGGGAGATCCAGGATATGTTACAGATGGGTGTAATCCGCCCCTCTGAAAGTGCATGGGCATCTCCAGTGGTTCTAGTTCCCAAACCAGATGGGGAAATACGTTTTTGCGTGGACTACCGTAAGCTAAATGCTGTAACTCGCCCAGACAACTATCCCATGCCACGCACAGATGAACTATTAGAGAAACTGGGACGGGCCCAGTTCATCTCTACCTTGGACTTAACCAAGGGGTACTGGCAGGTACCGCTAGATGAATCTGCCAAGGAAAGGTCAGCCTTCATCACACATCTCGGGCTGTATGAATTTAATGTACTCCCTTTCGGGCTGCGAAATGCACCCGCCACTTTCCAAAGACTTGTAGATGGTCTCCTAGCGGGATTAGGAGAATATGCAGTCGCCTACCTTGACGATGTGGCCATATTTTCGGATTCCTGGGCAGACCACCTGGAACATCTACAAAAAGTCCTTGAGCGCATAAGGGAGGCAGGACTAACTGTTAAGGCTAAGAAGTGTCAAATAGGCCTAAACAGAGTGACTTACCTTGGACACCAGGTGGGTCAAGGAACTATCAGCCCCCTACAGGCCAAAGTGGATGCTATCCAAAAGTGGCCTGTCCCAAAGTCAAAGAAACAGGTTCAATCCTTCTTAGGCTTGGCCGGTTATTACAGACGATTTGTACCGCACTACAGCCAAATCGCTGCCCCACTGACAGACCTAACCAAAAAGAAACAGCCAAATGCTGTTCAGTGGACCGGAAAGTGTCAGAAGGCCTTTAACAAGCTTAAAGCGACACTCATGTCTGACCCTGTACTAAGGGCCCCAGACTTTGACAAACCGTTCCTAGTAACCACAGATGCATCCGAGCGTGGTGTGGGAGCAGTTTTAATGCAGAAAGGACCTGATCAAGAATTCCACCCTGTAGTGTTTCTCAGCAAAAAACTGTCTGAGAGGGAAAGCAACTGGTCAGTCACTGAAAAAGAATGTTATGCCATTGTCTACGCTCTGGAAAAGCTACGCCCATATGTTTGGGGACGGCGTTTCCACCTGCAAACCGACCATGCTGCACTAAAGTGGCTTCACACCGTCAAAGAAACTAACAAAAAACTTCTTCGGTGGAGTTTAGCTCTCCAAGATTTTGATTTCGACATCCAACACATCTCAGGAGCTTCTAACAAAGTGGCTGATGCACTCTCCCGTGAAAGTTTCCCAGAATCAACTGGTTAAAATCGTCCTTGAGATGTGGAAAATATTGTTAGTCTTTATGTACTTGGTAGTATATTTAGAGATGCATGTGTCTTATTAACTCTGTTTTCCTAGAGCTCCAGGAAGAAATCCCAGCCAGTGTTTCACCCTAGCTGAGATTTGGGGGGCGTGTCATAAATATAAAGGGAAGGGTAAACCCCTTTGAAATCCCTCCTGGCCAGGGGAAAGCTCCTCTCACCTGTAAAGGGTTAAGAAGCTAAAGGTAACCTCGCTGGCACCTGACCAAAATGACCAATGAGGAGACAAGATACTTTCAAAAGCTGGGAGGAGGGAGAGAAACAAAGGGGTCTGTGTCTGTCTGTAGTCGTCTTGGCCAGGGACAGAACAGGAATGGAGGCTTTTTATCCAACATTTCCCAGGAAAGGGGGGGTGCAAGTGTTGGGAGGATTGTTCATTGTTCTTAAGATCCAAGGGTCTGGGTCTGTAGTCACCTAGGCAAATTGGTGAGGCTTTTTACCAAACCTTGTCCAGGAAGTAGGGTGCAAGGTTTTGGGAAGTATTTTGGGGGGAAAGACGCGTCCAAACAGCTCTTCCCCGGTAACCAGTATTAGTTTGGTGGTGGTAGCGGCCATTCCAAGGATAACGGGTGTAATATTTTGTACCTTGGGGAAGTTTTGACCTAAGCTGGTAAAGATAAGCTTAGGAGGTTTTTCATGCAGGTCCCCACATCTGTACCCTAGAGTTCAGAGTAGGGGAGGAACCTTGACAACTCCCTTGAATAAAACGTTGAATTCCCTTCAGCAGTGTTCACACCCTTTTAGTATTTGCTTTCTGTGAATATTCGAGTGAATGATTTATGGGCAGGAATAGTCCCTGAAACAGTGAATTTTAAGAGAATGTTACATAGTATTTGTGGAAAGTGAATTTTGAACTCAATAATATGGGTCTCTTTGCCAGAAACTATCCAATCAGGGAACAGAAACATCACCATGTGAGTTCACTTGGAGCTAATCAACTCACCTTGATATTCAATACTCAATAGTCCAAAAAACCCCTGCTTCTGAACAATATAAAGACCAAAATTTAGGGTCAGATTTACAAAGGAAATTAGGTGCCTAAAGACTCAGATAGGTGCCAGTGACTCCTATGGACTTCAAGGGAAGTCAATGGAAGTTATGAACCAAACCTGCCTTGGCACTTTTGTAAGTCCCACCAGGTGTCTATCTGCATCTGTAGGTTCCTAAATACCTTTGTCAGTCTGGCCCTTATCAAAGAAAATATTCTGAAAATGTCAAATACTGAATAAATCTGAGAAAACGATAAGCAACACACAGCCAATCTGTGAAGAGAAAAAGAAGCTATTTCATTGACTAAATTGTTTGCTATAAATTATTCACCAAACCCTAATAGTAAATGCAGCACATACTTCCTCCGCTTTTTCAAGGGCTTCCTCTTCAAGACTTGCTCTTCAACATTCATTTTATTTTGCATGATGAGCTGGTAAGGCCTCATGTTTCAAAAATGCACACATATTGTGTGCCAAATTTGCATGTGCAATTACTGCCGCTGCATGCATAAATCAGGGAAGAGTGCACACAACTAGCAGTGGTCATTTCCATCTGCAGTTACCCAGTGTGACTGCTTAAAGATGAAAAGTGCATGCACAAATTAGGTATTCAGTTACACTAATGAACACAATTTTTAAAATGTAGACTTAAATATTTGCTATTGAAGTTCTTATTCCAGTCCCTAGGCAGTTCCAGTGTGCCACAGGAAGAGCTGTATTTGTTCCCTTTAAGCTCAAAAGTATCCTCATGACATCTTTGAAAAACATATTTTAACTACTCTGTTAACACAACCCTTTCAAGAAGCCAGAATGCAGTCATGTATTTTGGATGATCTTCAGCTAGAACACTGTCCCATTAATGCATCAACCCTACCATGTAAAAGATTTTTGGGAGGGAGGGGGGAATAAATGGGAGATAAGCCAAAAAAGTCAGACTAAAGTCTATAATCTAAATTCATACTTCTAAATAAAGATGGACTGAGTGTGTTCTTATTACCCAATTCTACTAGCAGTTGTCTTTCTTTATAATGAAGAGATAGAGCACTTGCTTATGGTTACTTATGCTACACCATATGTCTGCAGCCTTTCACGCATTGCAAAATATCACAATGGGAGAGCTGTTTTACATCTAGCAGAATTAATAGCATGTAGTCTAAGGATAGGAAATGTGACTGAATATAGTATGTGCATTTCCCAAGAACTGGAAGAGTTTGCGCTGAGCCCCGATAAAGAGATATTAAGCATATTTTCAAGGACTACCATAGCGCCATGCTTTTTTATGAATTAAATCCAAGATGTGTGAGCACTTGGTAATTTCCCCCATCCAGTTTGCTTATCTCATGCCACTCCCTTCTCCCCCCACTAGTTAAATGAAGTCACATCTTTCTTTTATTAATCAGGCACTTTGTTTCACTGTTTCTTTAATTTCCTGTATTTTCCTACCACAGAATTAATTCACTTTATTTCTTAGCCCAAGAATGATAACAGGGTTTCTATAAAAACGAGGATTCATGATCAAAGAGCAGCTCTGTATCACAAACAAATTACAACAACTGGGCATGCTTTTAAATAGCTTAACCTAATTAAGCTCAAACACTTTTGGCAAAAGCTTAAAAAAATTGGGAGTAATTGGAGCTCCATTCAAGTTCCTGACTTAGTGTATTTTAGTTTTATTTTTGGGGTTGTTTTGTTTTTCCTATTTCTTTTAGAGGTTTGCATAAACAAACTATTTTGACAGTGGTGCCTTCTTGGGAGAAAGAAAAATTGTTGATACTGAAAACTCTGGCAACTTTTCCAAATTAAATTTAATTCGAACTGCTCATACGTGGGCTTGATTTTTAATCACTTTGGTGCACAGCTGCACATACAAAATGCAAACTGTACACCTACTTTGCATGTGCTAAGATTATGATCATATTCAGACATCAGGTAATTGTGCAGACAAATAACCATAATAAGGAATTTGTGCATTTGATTACCCAACATGTTAATGAAATCGTGGTAAACTTCTTTACAACTCAAGTCTTTTTATTCTAGTAAATAAAATCCAATGCACTTTCTAACTGCACAGTCTATCATTGCCATTAAAAGTCTCAGTAGAATTACATTTTTAGTGAATGCTGAAGGGTGTTATACTGTAATACCTCATGCCACTGCAGAGGTGATGCATGTAGGAGGTCCGCGGGGGTCACGTGCCACCCCAGATTTCTGCCTTCCATTTAGCACAGAGGTTTTCAAACTCTTGAAACAGTTTGAAAACCATCTCCTCCAGCCAAGAGCCAGCAGACTGGAAGCTGATGGGAGCCGCCTGGCCAACTCAGGCCTCTGGTTCTCCGCGCTGTGGGAAAAGGCACACCGGCTGGCTACCCGGCAGCCCTCCCTGCCTGACTCCCCGAACCAGGCTGTCTCTGCATGGCCAGGCACTCTCCAGGTAGGGCAGGTGGCACAGCTCCAAACTGTGCCCCTGACGCGCTCTTGCTTCTCCCCCAAAGGAGCTTGGTGCTGACCACCGATGCCCTCTGGAATCAGCCCCTGCCTGCGGAGTCTGGCTGCTATGAGATGCTCCCCAAGGTGCTTGCTAACTGCTGCCCTGGCGCTCCTGGCTCTGCTACTGCTCCTGAGCCAATGCCATGGGGCAGTCACATGCCTTACCCCCCCCCCCTCGAAAATTTAAATTGTATCATCTCTGTGCCCCTGCCTGGTACTGAATGGAATATCAGAGCAGTTCAAGTGTGTGTCACAACACTGCTTCTGTGAAAGGAGATTCTCATTAGTTTGAGTGGTGGTAGCTTATGCTTTTGGAATATGGAGATTTAGGAAGGGATTTTAAAAGAAACATAAGCAATTTAGGAGACCAATTCTAATGGGATTTAGGCATGTAACTCCCTTCGGCACTTTGAAAATCTCACCCTGAAGTTCTGTCTCCAAAAGAAAGAATATTAAATCCTGGGTGGCCATAGTGCATAAATATTTTTTTTCCAATGAAGGACTCATAAGACCACAGCTTAAAAAACAATGCTGCTTAAAAAACAATGCTGATCAATAGATAAAAAATATTGGCCTGGAACAAAGAACTCTAAGCAGTGAGAAGGCATTTGACTTTTAGGAGAGCTCATCAACAAAGTCTGTTTGTTTCTTCTTCCTGAGTTCAACCCTAAGCAAGTTTACAACAGTATACTGCAGAACTTGACCTTCTTTCATTGAAGTCAATGGTAAAGCCTCCAGTGACTTTAATGGTGTAGGATCAGTGCCCCATGAAAGAAAATTATTTCTCTGTTGAAGAGTTAACTTATTTTAGAACTCAGTCGGTAATTCTATTCTGTTCAGGTTCTTATACTGCCTTCCTCACCATAGTATCTGAGAACCGTCCCACAGTGCATTAAGCAAATATCATCTATCTTGTGAGGTTTGTTCTTTCTCTCATCCTCTCCGCAGCGGGGAAGAATTGTGTGTGGAGTATGGTGTTTTGTTTTGGTAGGGTTTTGTTTTGGTTGATTTTTAATTATGCATTTATGGCAAATAAGTGATTAAATCAATTGTGAGTCTTTTTCTGCCTATAGAATGTCTGCGAGTAGATAGTGATTTTCTAAAGCTTATTCTTTTGTGTGTGTGTGTGTGACTTTCATTTAATCTACAGCTTTGTATTTGAATATTCAGACACTAAAATTCAAGCTGGGTTGCTTACTTGTGATTGGTCATAGAAGTCACATTGTATCAGTTTTGCTCACTGATTGATTACAAGAGCATATCTCTTGTAATCAATTTCCAGCATGAATGCTTATGGAAAAAGAATTTCAAATGTGCTTTCTATTCTGTGAGTATTCATGCATAACATCTTAATACTTTCTGTGTTCAGTGAGTTATTCATGCTTGTAAAAACTAACTGCACCAGTGATTGGAGATGAACCCAAAGAGGCCACAAACATGGCCAATGCAAATGTATATTTACATTTGAACAAATATTTTTTGTTTGCATGGTTTACCCATCTCTATTGATTTCATTTTTAAGAAAAAGCACAAATTTTTAAACTAATAAAATTTCTTTCATTAATTGGAAAATAGAAGAAGCACTAAACCAAATTACCTGTAATTATATAACCTTCTGATTCTTACTGAGTTTAACAGATTAAATGTTCCATTTTTACAACTTTCAAGGTTAAGTGCTCATAATGGGGCATGCTGGTGAGTAAGTCATATAATCCACAGCAAGTGGCACTCAGTAAACTAAATAGAAGATAGTTATTAAAGTCTACAACATACAACTTTAATCTAATGCTTAAATTATAAGGGAGCCACTTGGCAAGAGCTAAAGGCTGTTTGCAGGTTCAAAATGTTCATGGTGCTCTCAATAGCAATCTAAGACTAGTACTTCATGTCTCGGGCTGGTGTGAGGGCCAATTCAGAAGAATTGCAAAAATTCTGCTGTTAAATCTCCAAGCTACAGTAACTCATAACTGGAATCTTTTATCTTTGAATAAGCAGTTGTTTGTAGTATGTAGCTTTCAATCAGTATTACATCATTGCTTTCATAAGGGTTAAAAGTCAGTGGACATTGAGGCCATGAATACAGAAGCTAAGATAAATTCAACCCATATCTTATCAGAAGTCTTCAACTTGATGTAGTCAGGCTTTCATTGGTAAGTATCACTACTGAAACCCATAGCCACCTTTGCCGTAAATTTCAGACACACAGCTCCTATCAAATGCTCCCTGTATATTAGCTCCTGGATTTTCTGACTCATGTACTTCCTTTTTTAAAAATTTGAGTTTTTCCCTATTCTATTGATGTTTTCTTTGTACAATCTACCTTGAAAACTATATAGTAGTTGTAAAGTTAGCTCCAAAACCTCTTTAAACCTGTGAGCTAACCTACATCATTAGAAAAGGAGTTAATTTTTCAAAAGGCTGCCTATATTTGTTTTAAAATTGTAGTAACAGTCCTCTACCCAAAACCACTACACCACCTTCGCACTGCTGTTTTTTCCCTGACTGTCCTTGAAATGACCTTGGTTTAATTACCTGCATCTCAATGAGTGAATCTACATAGAAAGTGAAGGTTAATTAATGAAGGATCGTTTCTTACTCTAAACCCATCAGGCACTGGCTGACAGCAAGTCTGGTCCATGCAGTATTATCCTATATCTCATTGCAAATGGTCAGATTGATGGGTTAGCTTTCGTCTAAAGAGAAGAAAGAGGACAGTTTATTAATGATGAGCAGTGATGGTGCTGTTGTACAAAAGTTCCCAAATATGGTATTGGAGTCTATTATCACCAGTGTTATTGAGTTTCAACTTTTTCCAGTGAATGGTTATTTTCAGTAGTTTTATTTATCTCCTAAACTATTCTGGGTACAAAGTTGGCATCAGGTTTCTCAGACCAAAACTTATAATGTTAATTTAGTCATGTGATAAGTGACCAAAAGGCAAAATAATTAGAGATCTCTGATGGTGTGACTTAATATAGCTCATTCAAGTAAATGGACTTAAATCAGTTTACAGCAGCTGAGATTCTGGCTCCAGGGTTTATTCTGTTGACTTGTAGTCTTAGATCTCAAAAGATATATATTTGCACAAGATTCAAATAATTACACTGTAGAGCTCACCTATGTTAACAATCAATGTGGTGTCCAGCAAACTATTCATAGACATGGCTGAACAGTTCCTCCCCTTACCATGTGCCTTTTCAAACATTCAAGAAAGCTGTTTCACAGCTCAAAAAAGGCATGAGCAGAAGAGTAATGAAGCAAACTGAGGAGGGTCTTACTGTCATTCTGTCATCCCCGTAGGTAGATCACTGATTAAATAATGGCTACCATGTCATTTACAGCACATTGAGCAATATGCTAGGATATCTGCCCTGCTAATCTACTATCACTGCTGTGCCTACAGCAAGGCAAACATTATTATCATGAAAGCCAACTTCGTTCGTTAAAGGTTATTGAAAAACACCAACATGAACCCACTGAAGGTGACAATGAGATGAACCTCAGACATGGGCTATGGCTTATGACTTTGAGCATTACATTCATTATTGTAGAAGAGTTATTGGTATCACTGGTATCAAAAAAACCTGGGGTTTGCAGAAGAGTCCTGAATGTGAGTCCATAATGCACCTGGCTTTTCACACTGCTTAAATTTACTATTAAACTGTAAAGTGGTAGAAGTTTTATTGCTTGAGAATTGGCCACACACAAGAAAATATTCTGAATAGTAAGCAATGGTAAATGTGTGGACCAGATTTTTTATTATTATTATTTATTTATTTAGTATCTTTGAGGGCTATGATCCCATTATTCACTTGTTAAATAACAATTTCCTGAGTGACAATGTACTGAAAATGTTATTGGTGTGAGATAAGAACTGTGAAAGGCACCTAGGGCCAAAAATAAAATCCCATCAAATAACCACAGGAAGAAGACAGCTTCTTGAAACTAGTAGCTGAAAACAAAGGTGCAAATCTGTTTGGCTGACACATTCTTCAGAGGTCCCTAAAAGCTACACATATCTATGTTGGCAAGAAGGAGATCTGAAAGGCAGATACATTTCTCATTCTTACCCACTCGACTGGTACTGCAACTGTAAGGTAAGGTCTTCCTTCTTTTTTAAATAGTTTTTCAGAAAGTCAGTGACAAGTTGCCTGTTGTGTGCATATCTTGGTGAGGAAGAATGAAATCAAGGTACTGTCACCAGTGAGGCCAAAGGATACTAAGCTATGGTGAAATTCACGCCTGTGGAAAGGAGGGACACAAGGCCCATGCACCACTTAAATCCAAATTATGCCAAGTTTAAGTCTCAAAAAGTAAGACTTAAGTGATGGATTTCTGCACAGGGGTGAAATTCATCTATAGAGATTGGTCACAATCATTTTTTTAAAAAAAGCTAGTCTCTAGAGCCTCTAATTCAAAACCCACTGAAATCAATGGAAACCTTTTGATCAGGCTCATAATATTCACTGGGATATCACAATCAGTAGACCAAATAACATAAAAAATTCTCCTCATCAGCATATCCTGATCAATGTCTAAAGGGCAAAACAGAATACTTTCACCCCATACAGATACCTGTGAGACTTCACTTTAAGTCAATTGCCAATCCTTCCCTCATTGAGGTCAGTGGAAATCTTTTCCATGTATTTGAATGAGAGCTGGATTGGCTCCTGAGTGAACTAGGAGACTGATCCTTTCGACCAGTTTTTTCAATTTTTCCATGTAGATGACCTCTTATTCAAAGTCAAAAATTTTCAAAGTAAGATATGATAACAATAAGCGTTTATAACTTATTTGTATGTGTATGTTTCAACTACATTGGATCTCACAAACTCTGAATGTTTTGGCTGCCCCAAAGTTATTCTGGAAAATGCATTGTTTTTAAGATTGTAATAACATTTTCAATGCCTCACAACCACCACCACCACCACCCAACTCCCAGATTGTTTTTTGTGACCCCGATAGGTCATGAACCACAGGTTAAGAAGCACTGCTTTAGACAAGGAAGGCCTGGAAAAAAGTTAATCTTTTACTTTTCATCTCCTTGAAAGCTTCAGGTGAAAGAAGGTCAGACTGAGCTTAAGCGGTCACACTGAATGCTTTTTTTCATCCACTAGACAAATCTAGTTCTTTGGAAGCTTCCAAATGTACATCCAAACCTTTCAGTGGGAATGTTACCCTCCTTTTCTTAGGGAGAAAATATCCCGTGTGATCATGAATCTGTCTGCCTTTAAAAATGTGTTTTTTCTGTATCCAGAAATATTAGGAATTATATCTGTTTTGGAGATGTGCCAGAATTTAACTCGTTATGCTTTTCCATTTTCGAGTACTAAGAAAAAATGAGATATAAAAAGTTTTCTATAACCATGAAACCGAACTCATTTACCTTTGTAATTTCTATTAATCTACTACTAGAATTCATTTTTCATTCAATTCGGGTCTCTAATGGTTTAAAACTGTGTCTTTGGTCTTTACATGTTTGTGGTCCCAGGCTTGTCAAGCTTTTTCGTCTTCTTTATGTTCATTTATTTTAACTTTTAGTGGTCTTCTAGCCAATCCTTTATCCTTTTTATTACAAGAGCATGACATTTTATCATCCCCTAGAGCTTTGTTAGTCAGCTGCTACCAGGTTCTTAACCTTAGTTAATTTATTCCTTCATTTTTGACTTTCAGATATGGAGCATGCTTTAATATTTTCTTTTTGAATACGAAAGCAACTCTTACTAAGTAGTTTTATTGCATTAATAGATTTTTATTTCATCTTTTATGGTTGTGTGTAGGTTTCCTGCTAGTTATATTGCATATCATTTTGCATAACAATTTCTAATTTTGCATAATATAATTTCAATTTTAATATAAGAAAGCATGGGTAATATAATAACAATGACAATAAACTTTAGATAATTTTACTAAAGACTCATTTTAAACAAAGATGCCATTTTTAAATTATTATTATTACTTTAGAACCAAAAGTTTTATTGGTGTTTGTTAGCAACTTCCTAAACTAGAGCAGCTAGCCTCTGTTGAGAAAGATAAAGATTAAGCCACCAAAAATGTATACATTTTGATTACTATGTCTGGGGATGTTTTTTAATGAAAGGTGAGATTTGCAGGCAATCTCTTGATTTCAACAACTGGGTCTTAAAAAATTCCAAAACAACTGCATCAAAGGTTGCTAGACTCATGATCAGATGATGAGAATTAGCACTACTGAGTTCCAGGCATTAAGAAAAAATACGTGGAGGTGGGCCTGGGCAAAGAAGACAAAGGGGCATAGTCAGACAGTTGACTAGAGCTGATCAAATTGAGTGAACGGGGAGCAAAGGGAGACAAGACTATACAGATAAAAGGAGCTAAGGAATTTGGAAGGGGCTTCAAGCTGAGAACAAGGAGGGTGAATTTGGTGTCTGATGCAATAAGAAGCTAGTTGAAGGGATTTGGAGAAGGGTAAAGTTGACCAAGGGTTTGGGCCAGGAAATAATTTTTGCATCTGAGTTTTGAATTGATTGGAGAGGAAAAGAGGTGATTGTCAAGAACACCAGAGAGATGTTCCTGCCAAGGCTCAAGAAGCTCAAATTCTGAACGAAGGCCTTTGTTGTTGGGAATGGGAAGGAATGGATGGTTTCTGGAAAAGTTGTGAGAGAAAACCAGTAGGATTTAGTGATGGTGTCGGGGCGGGGCGGCGGGAAGAGAAAAGGAGAGAGAGGAAGTGGAGTTGTTGACAACAATGGAAAAAAGTAAAGGAAAGTTGTTCAGGAAAGAGAGGAATTCTGTGTTGGACTTATTGCGTTTAAGTTGAGGCAAGACATCCAGGACAAAAGGTCAAAGAGTCAGCCTTCTCATTCAGTACCTGCTTTCCTCTTCCCAAGCACGCACAGGCGCAAACACACACACACACGCTCATGCACCAAGTAATATTAGCAGGGAATGAGGCATTAACATTCCATAAGACAGGAATAAAAATTCTGCTTTCTTTGCACTTTGCACCACAATGTCAGTTGATAGAATAGAATCATTAAAAAAGCAGATGAACAAAGAGTTAAACAAGCTACATCACAATACTCAAGACGTTGGCTAGTTGCCCAGGAGCTGAAGTATAAGTTGCTTGTTTGAGGTATTATTTTTTTTTTCTGTTTCAGTTTACATGATTTTCTATTAGTCTTGAATGCTAATAAAAGGATATTTTCATTTTAGAACAGGTAAGTGTGCCGATGATTTCCATTCTGTAATGTGATATATGTGCTATTCCACCAGTATTTATTTCTGTGTGTGTGAGAGAGAGAAAGAGAGAGAGATTCCAATCCCCTCAGAGTTTTGCTTCTGGCCCACGGGGAGCTAACATTTAACATGATTAATTTTCTTTTTTAAAGAAATGAACATTTCTTTGTCAGGTAGAAGCTTTTACTCATTCTGACATGAGGCTTTCATAGAGCAAAAATATTACTAATACTATTTTGCCTCTAAAGTGCATTTGTTATCAATATGCACTTAAACTAGTGATCAAGAGTTGGTGGGAGAGACACCTGCTCTGCATTTCTTATCTGTTTAATACCTTAGGGATACATCACTTAATAATTTAGTGCTAAACCATTTAGCATTTTAGCCCATCATCTCTTATATTACACATAGGATTTCAGTAATGTCTGATAAAATTATGTGTTAGCTGCCTTATGTGTGTGTAAAACTTAATAAGTCTTCTTCTCCCCCCTCCCCCTCAAGTTTAATAACTGATTTCTTACATTTATGGATGTGAAATTTTATTGCTCATGGATATAGTTTGAGCCTAAATCTTCATATCTTATAAATTGATTTTTAGTTTCCTTTTTGACCTTATGAATTTCAATCAGACATTGACCTCTTGTTGCTCATGAATCTGACTGATTTAATGCCATATAACAATAATACTATAGAAAAGCATTATCATAAGAGCCCACAGGGTTTGCTGAAACCCGTAACTAGATTTTGGAGGCCTCTAGCAATAATAATTCTTGACCCAAGACTATTCTTTAATGCCTTCATTCTTTACTGTTCTGGACTGGCCAATCCTTGTTTTAGCACAGTCAAGAAAAGCAGTGGACATTCCCAGGAGGTTATGAGCTAACATTGTATATAAAAGATGGTGCTCAATATACTCCAGTAATGAGAAGCATATAAAAGGCTAATTTTATCTGGATTTGTCATGTTTAGAAGTGAAAGGGAAAGAGTACATAGGAGTCTTTTGTAGTAAAATTACTATTTTTGAGTGCTTAAGCTCTCTAAAAATAAAAACATAATATTAATTGTCTTTATAGATTGTATTGTTACTCTTCAGTCTATTAGTGTGACTACAGCCTAAGTAGAGGACTTGAACAATTGTGCCTTTGTTTGCTTGGCTGTGTTAATTTAATTTAATTTAATTTAATTTAATTGCTGATGTGCGTTCCTGAATAACTGTGTGTTGATCATTATTCCTATAAGAAGGACTCTTAAAGCAAAAATAAAAGTGTGAAGGATGTGGGGGCTGCTTGGTATTAATTTATGAATAATGTATGTTACTGGGCTATGGGAAATGTTTACTGTATGACTGTGCTGGAATGTTTACCATATGCATATGAGGGGGTAGTTTAATAGCATGGTTGTTGGGAAACAAACAGGAGGGCAACACAATGGATCAAGATAAAACACCTCCTAGTAAACAATAAAGAGCTATTAGCTGTGAAGATTCTACTTCCAGGCTTCAGCCAAAGATACATAGCTGTTTTGCCAAGGCTGGGAACTGACAGATAAAAAGGACCACAAACAGTTAAAACCTTTCCTTGCCCAGAGGTGGGGAAGGGCAGTTGTTAGGGAGCTGTTTAGGAGGAGCAGACTGACAGACAGACAGTTGCTTGGGGGTCTGAAGAAGCTAGGACTAGGATGGTAAGCCTTAGGTAAGATGCATATAGATTGTTCCTGTTAAAAAACCTTTTCTCATATGCTTTTCTATGTTCCTACTGTTAATATTAAATATTAATACTTTGTTTTATGAAAATTGATGGTTGCTGGTTGCTCCTGAAGGGAAGACTTGCAGGTGCCATACTCAACTGAGCCTGCTGTGTAATCACAGTTGGTTACATGGGGTGCTGTAAACCAGGCCCCAGTCTGAGAGTGGTTGAATCACAGGATTCCATCCCAGAGAAGATAAGGGCACAAGACATATACCTGAGGGGGTACACGGCTTATTAAGTGTTCTGCTCATCTCAAATGATTGATAGTTGAAGCCTGGATCCAGAACTCATTTGGCTCATGGAAGCATAAAATCTGCCTGACGTGCCGCTCATAGAATCATAAAAGTTAAGGTCAGAAAGGACCATCATGAACATCTAGTCTGGCCTTCTGCACACTGGAGCCCACAGAGCATCACCCACCCACTCCTGTAATAGATCCCTAATCTCTGGCTGAGTTATGAGTTTAAACCTACAAGTGACCCATGCCCTGTGATGCAGAGGAAGGTGAAAAAAAACCCAGGGTCTCTGCCAATCTGACCCAGGGGAAAATTCCTTCCCAACCCCAAATATGGCCATCAGTTAGACCCTGAGCACGTGGGCAAGACCCACCAGCCAGACACCCGGGAAAGAATTCTCTGTAGTATCTGAGAGTTCTCCCCATCTGGTGTTTCAATAGCAGACCAAAGCTGTGAGCTTTATGGTGGTGATGTGTCTGTCCACCATGTATTCCTATAGTCATAATGGCTGTCTCCAGAACATATGCAGAACTGTCATATCTGCACCCTTTGCACCCACTAAGTATATATTCTTTAAAAAGTTTTACAGTTAAACTAGCTCTTTGTGTGAAAAACCATCAGGAGGACAGACTGGTACCTGCTACTCAAACTCCTGGAAACTAGTGCTGCATCCTGCCAAGACCGAGGAAGCAGGAATTGTCACTCTCACTTCTTGTTAAGGATGCCATGTCCTTGATGCCTAGTATTTAAAAATTAATTTAAAAAGACCTCTTTAATGCTGTCCAAATATACACGGACACAGAGTCTTTCCTTGGAGAGCCCTTCCCTGCATACTGATACCATATAGTGCAATCATTGCAAGCATGCTGGGTTTCACTGAACTTAATGGGACTCCACCAGACACAAGGATTCACCTCTGTAGATCTGCCTGAGGGATCAGGGCTCATATTGGTCTTTTTGGAAAGAAGTCAGGGTTCAAATCATCATTTAAGGTCCAAAAATTAAAACTAGGTTAACTCCCTAATGAAATCAATCCCAATTCCTTTCTTTTAACAAACCCCACACTGACCTTTTTCTAAATACCACCGTACCTCTAGTCTCTGTGATAGGTAGTATTTTTAAAGTGCTAGATTTTGAAAATGAATGTCAAGGTGTATCCAAGAAATGGTAATTTACACTCTGACAGGCCTGTAGTCTGAAATCTAAACATACCAGCAGAACTGCTCCATATTACTTTACCAAGATTAGAGTAGACCACTAAGCATATTGAAAAATAAAAACCCTGCCAAGTCATTCCACCTTCTATGAGCTATTTAAATTATTTAATGTTATTTAAGGTTACCAATTTTGTGTAGGTACTTGAGTTTATGTTGTGTTATAATATGAATGAGGCTGTTTAGACTTTGCCTTTTTTATCCAGTTTTCTCATTGTTTGCAGAAGTTTTGCTTTTTTCAATACCTGATCTTAGTCACCTGCTGTTAAATGTACTTCTCATTTTGAAATTACAAACCCAGCATCAGCATTATTGCAATTAGTGATTACAAAATATCAGAAGTTTTAGGAATTCAGTTCAGAGGAGCATACAAAGATTTGGGATCCAAATTTTCAACATGGCATGCATTCAATCATTTCCCTAAAATTTGCTCATATAGTTAACAAAATTGTTCATGCAAATGAGCAGTTCTGTTTGTCTGCACATGAAGTTATCTGATCTGTGTGCTCAATCACAGTAAATTCACGTTTAAATTTGGAACATTACAATATGAGAGTTTTGCTCATGCAATTGCATGCCTAATCTCTCTTTTTTTTTTAATTACAAAAAAATCTGCCATCAAATGCTTTTCTGATGCTCGTTGAAATGTGTCTGACACACATGATTTCAAGTACTTCCTTGACTTAGCTGGAAATGTGACAAGGCTAGCTTTTCTCCTCATATTTGTTATGGCTACTGCTGATTTGGGTTCAAAACAAGAGATAAAAACATGATTGATTCTTTTTATTTAATTTAATTTTATTAAGTTTACCAAACTTCTTTGACCCTTCAAAAATGTTGGCTTTCCTTTGATTCAGTGTTTGGTCAATTCCTGAACCACTTTGCCGATCAAAAATTCCCTTCAAATAGGCTATGAATTTATAAAGTAGTAAATGCTTTGGATCCTGGCACTGTATCTAAAAGACCATTTTCTCCCTTGTATGATATGAATGCAGCTGAGATCAGCAAAGACATTGGAATTATATATCCCTATGTTAGAGCTGTGCAGATAACTGGCTTTTCAGTTCTCTGGCAATTCTGAAAAATCAGGGAAGAAATTGTTTTGATTTTGAGCATTTAACTTTGTATCTTTTTAATAAAATTGAAGAACATTTCAAAACAAAAAGTTGCTTTTAATTGGAAAATTAAAATATTTTGTTTCAAAATGTTGAAATGAAAATGTTTTGACTTTTTCAGACTTTCTGGTTTTGGTTTTTGTTATTTTAAGGAAACAGCTTGGCAAAACCAACATAAATTCACAAAATGTTTCTGTCTCCCCAAATCTGCAGTTTTTGCTGAGAAAAAGTTTTGGCCAAAAACTTTCACCCAGCACTACCCTAAGTTTGATATTAGAAAACCTAAAGGCAGAGTGTTTTCAGGGAGGACTCCTCAATGCTGGAACTGGACTTGGTTTGAAAGAACTTGAATTTGTTATATGTGGTGGTTCTAATCTTTCTGTTGAAGTAGCCCACATCACTATAGTAGCTAATCTTCCTCTTCTGCCTAAGGGTGCAAGGAGGATTAAGTGGGAGGGAGACTATGCAGGGAGAGTGAGTCTGTACATGTGAACATTGGTTCAATTTGTATTTCGAAGGTGGTATTTTAACAGATGTACCTGCTCCTTTAGTGGATGGAGTTAGCATATTTTAAATAAACCAGTATAATGAATGGATTTTAAAAAATGCAGAGAGGGGGGAAAAAAGAAAATTTTCTCATTGCTGTTCCTAGTCCGTGGCTTGATATAGTACTGAACAATCAGATTTGCCAGAGATCATCAGATCTTCCTTCTTCTTTTTTGGTTCTTCAGCAACAAGAATCTATGTTGATTTCCTGGTGTCCTTTATAGTTATGCTGTATTACTCATAACAGCAGGGCAGTGGTAGCTGCCAATACAAATTTAATCTTTTCTGTTTATTTTGTAGTGTCCTGTCAAAGCAGATAAGTCTGCTTTGCATTAGAGCTCAAAATTTAATTGTGGGAAAATGATGAGTCACTCCAGTTAAGGTAAACCAGTGTCTGTGTCAGAGGGTTTTCTTCTGATGTGCAAAGCAATGAAATGACATTATAACCACAGGCCAAATTCACTGCTACTAACACAGGGAGGTGTAATTTAAACTTTTGTGTGCCAGCAAATCTTCTTGTGCCAGGGAAGAGATTCACTCAGGGATCAAACTAGAAGATATAAAACAAAAAAACGGTAGTACTAATCTCTCAGGCTTTGCTCACCAACCAACTTCTACCCAGTACACCAAAATGAAAAGTCAAAACAAGAGGCCACTCACAATAAATTGTACAAGATATTGCCCATATGATCATCTTACCTCTTTTTTACCTGTTTTTGCCAGCAATTAAATAGTAAATAACGTTGACATTGAGTGATCATCCTTAGGCATCAGGATTAACACCAGTTTTAGAATAATAGAGGCAGTTCACATTTCTCGGAGGGTTAGTGGCACTCGAATTTAAACCATCTTCAGAAGGTCATCTTTCTGTTTCTCTTTCATCCTTTCCTCATTGGCATTAACCATACCTCCACAAGAGTTCTATGCAGTTGTACTGGTCCCTGTGCAATCAAGCCAATGTCCTCTTCTGGTGCCAGTTTAAAAGCTCAGTTCGTGTTTGCCAAATGTGCCTTTATCCCTTGAAGAGAGAAGACAGAGTGAGACATCTATTTAAGAACATGAATGTTAGCCTCCAGGTAACAGAATTTCAGATTAGCTAGGTGCTATATTTTCTGACGTAAATTCTCCATTCAGCTGTGCTGTTGCAATGATAATGACTTCAGTAGGGTGCATCTGTGTAACTATATTGTGAATTAGGCCCAAGGGATCAGAACCTATTTCATACAGTTCTGGCAGCACAAAGCAGCCAGAGACTGGTGCTGCTACTTAACTCAAGGTTCCCCAGGTGGGGTAGAGCTGATGTAGCTGACTTTATGCATCCCTCTCCTTCCCAATCCCCAGCACAGGAAACAGTCTAGGAGTTAAAAGTAGTGTGACGAGAGAACCATTCTGCTCCACCAGTCTCTGGATGTGGGAATGGCCCGTTGGAGCTGTGAGCCGTTAAGTGTGATTTACAGCAGGCCAGAGACCTCTCTAACTTGCACTGAGGGTCAGCCCCAGGACAAGGAAGCTAGAAAATCCTCTAAAAGCCACTTTCTTGCCCTGCCTCCATGAACATATCTCATCTGCAGCTGAGAAGCTAGCCCATTATGTCCATGCCAGGGCCAGTTTTCTTCACTATTTTTTATTTTTGCTCTTTAAGTGCCTTTCTCGCTTTTTCTTTGCATCCTCCCTTCCATGGTGCACATCAAACAGAAGAACAAATCTGACGGCAAAGCAATTTGTCTGGTGAAAAATCTTTTCATATATTTCTGTATCTGTCCCATCTGACACGCGTAGTAGGTCAGAACATGCCCCATGTTTTTGCATTAACAAGAGTCTTGGTTGTAATACCCCTGTACGTGCTTTACAGTCACCTCATTCAAAATAAATCTATGTCTTATCAACATGTCCGTACACCCAGCTGTTCATCTGTTCTCTAGAGAAAGTTCAAAAGACAAAGGCCTTTGCTGAACTCGGTAGGAGGCCCAAGTAAGGAAGCAGAATGCTCTCATCCCAGATGTCCAAGATAATTACCAGACTTGTCTGGTTCTTATTTTTTTTCTTTTTTTTTTTTAAACAAAACCATGCAAGAATTACCTATTTTTGTGTTTGTTTCAAACTCCAAACTCATAGCACTTTTGTCTGAAGGTTATCTAAGTGGAGAAAGGATGGTCTTGTATTTAAGGGCCTGTTCTCAGCTTTGCCACTGACTTCTGTGCCCCTATAGGTAAGTCTTTTTACCTCTCTGTGCTTCAGTTCCACATCTGTAAAATGAGGTTTAAAAAATGTAACTTCCTTGTGTCCTCAGATCAATAGTTACGTACACGTCTGAGAACTTTTGCCATTGATTTGCAACTCCTAAAGGGTTCGTTATTCCTGGGAAATTCTGTTTGGAGCAATAACTTCTTGGGCCTCTTTGCCTATGATAAAAATAGTACCCAAGTGTATGGGAGAAGCCAAGGGATTCCTTACTGGACTTGATTTGAGTGTGACACGTGCAAAATTAGTTCTACAGCAAAATTTTCAAAACTGCCTAAGTCCCATTTTCAAAAGTGACAGTCACTCAGGAGCCTAAATCTCACTGAAATTCACTGGAACTTGGCTCCTAAGGTCCAGATTGACAAAGGTACTGAGGTGTCTAAATACTTAGGTGCTAAGTGACTAAGTCACTTTTGAAAATGAAACTTAAGCTCCTAAATTGCTTGGACACTTTTGCAAATTTTACCCCTAATCATTATTTTGTTAAGGAATGCTCTAATGTGGCTGCTGTTGAGTGGTTGTGTTCATATACAAATTGACTATTGTAAAAATAGAGAGTACCCCTTACACACCTTTGAAAATTCCAGGCCTAATTTCTACATGTGGACTCTTGTTACATAAAGTCTGAATCATCGCTTCTTAACGGGTGCTAGTGGGATGAAAAGCTAATAAGTAAAAGGGGTCAGAAAAGGAAGAGATGGTTTGATCGTAACTTGGTTTTCTTTCAGAAAGCCATGAGACCCCTTCATGGTGGTTTTGCCAAACCCTGAGGATGTTGCTGCTGCTGCTCTTTGTCCATATTGTACAATGGGCTGTTCTTGTAGAGGACTGAATTCTGACTTCTCTGGGAGTGAGCTTAGCAATGTTTGATATTATGGCCTTGCTGCATTGCTTGAAAATCATTTTAAAGTTAGATTTCACATCCTACATCTTGCATTTCCAGCACCTTGTGATATCAGTTGTTGCTGCTCTTGGAAAGTGTTAACTGGATAGCCCGCTCCTTTAAGGACCAGAGGGCCTGGGGCCAGTCAGCTCTATTCAATTATTAGACCCACCTGAGAAGGGGTCAGATGTTTGCTATAAAAGGCTGACAAAAGTGAGTTGGAAGGAGCTGCAGGAGGGGCAGCAGCTCCTGAAGTAGGCCCTGAAGAAGGGTGATTGCAGGGAAGGCAAAGGCAGAGTGTGCCTTCCTTTCAGCACAGAGACGCACGGGGGGAAGGCTCTGGGAATTGTAGGCCATGGTGGACAGAGGATCTGCTTTGTTTTGCTCTTTTGACTAAGCTTAGTGTTTGAGTTAATAAACAGTGCCCTGAGGGGAGGGTCTTGAAAGAGACTTGGTCATGGCAGTGAGTCCTTCCTGAATTGGGAAGACAGGCCAGCAACCTACAGAAAGCCTGTCTGGAAACATCTCCAGATGACTGCTTTAGGAAAGGTTGAGTTAACTGTTCTTTTAGTGGTGGACGTCAAACAAGGGTTGAAGTATCATGATTGTCCATCCTTCACTGAGGCTAGTGAAATAGTAGCTGTTAATGTCTGATCTGTTTATGATATGTTAGCAAATGTATGCATCTCTGATCTTCATCCACATTGCTTTATATTCTGGTAAGATGGCCAACTTTCTGTTTGAAAGGCAGCCCGTTTCAAGTGTAAAAAAACTTAACACTGGTGAGATGTCTATGGGATATTGAGTGTCTATGGGATATTCAAATGAAAAAAGAATGCCTCAAGTTTTCTTGAGAGATGATAATCTGTTACCAGAGAAAATGCCATAAACTGATCAGAAGGAAGGACTGAAATGAGAAGTCAAAAGCTTTGGTTTAGGCATAGGTTGGACAAATGTAAATTAGTATGAAGAGGAAATAATGGTATTACATAAATGGTGACACAACATTTGTTTAATTCATATTTCCTGTAACAGCTTTAGGGTGAAACTCACCCTCATGAAAGGGTCCTCACAGTCCCGAGGACCTCTGTAACACTTATGCTCTACTTATACTACTTATTACGTGTGAAATTCACCCCAGTGTGGAGGATCAGCCCAAGATCTATGCACCAACTAAGTCCCACTTAAGACCTTTTTTGACTTAACAAGGGACTAAGTGGTACACAGAACAGGACTAGTTCTCTGCAGAGAAGTGAATTTGATTCCCAGTAAATTTAATGTGTGCTTATAAGCAGACCTTTGCTTAAAATAACCCCTAAAATTCTCTTTCATACATAACTCATGAGAGGGTTATTCTGTAAAAGGCTGCTTGACCAGGTCCTTAGAACAGGAATTTCAATACTTAAAAACTATTTTAGAGCCTTAAGCATGGTTTATTTCAGTGATTTTTCCATTTGATCAAACAACATGGTTGAATTAATAGAGCCCATTAATCATGAAATGTTAAAAAGCGTGTAGCTTTTTGGATGCTTTTTTTTTGGATGGATTCTTATTTTACTTTTAAACTTTTGAGGAAAATCAGTAAAGGGGATTTATGTAGTTCAGTGATACTTCCCAGACAGATAAAATGTGTAATACTTTGCAGAGACCAGAGAGCAAGGGGAATATGGTTAACAGTGTGAAATGCTTGTACCAAAATACAAAATTTCAGATATTTTGCAATTTTTCACAAAGTCAAAAACAGGCCCAATTTCATGGACAATTTCCCTATGATACCTTAAATTTGTTAACTTATAAACAGACCCATTTTTGTTAAATTGCTTCCACTTTCCACGCAAATGCGGAGCTCAAGTTTTTGCATGTCTGTGGTGTAAATATAGATTTTTCTGTTGAAACTGTAACTAGAATGAAAACTGAGGACATCAGAAACCACAAGAAACAAAAAATTCCATATGAAATTCCATTAAACAGATATTGAAGCTCTAGTTATAACTTGAGTGGTACTGAATCTCTGACAGGACAGCTGAGCACTTCACAGATATCTTGGAAGCTACAGTTCCATTATAAAACATGCCATGTACCTGTAGACCATTGGAAAGATGTGCGTTGGATGCTTTACATCATGTCTGGCAAACTTTAGACGTGTGTGCCCAAAGCAGCATGCCAGCTCATTTCTGCTGTCTCTCCGACACCCTAGATTGTAGTTGTAGCTTTGTCGATACCAGGATATTAGAGAGACAAGGTGGGTGAGGTAAAATCTTTTATTGGACCAACTTCTGTTGGTGCGGGAGAGAGAAGCTTTGGAAAGTTTGTCTTTTTCACCAACAGAAGTTGGTCCAATAAAAGATATTACCTCACCCACCTTGTCAACCCAGATTATTGAACTGTGGGGCCAGCTCTAGGGGTAGCTGGAAATAAAACATGGCATGTAATTTCCAAATTGATTTCAGAAGGTAGAGTGAGCACCGAGGAGTGCTGATGTAATTAGCATGCTTTGGGGTGAACCACCATTAACAAAGAACTTTGGAGTGGGCAGGTCCAGTCTGCATGATGCAACTTTCCAGTTCCGAGTGAGAATGCAAAATAGGGTGCGATGATGGAACCAAAAAGGTGACTCTAGAAGAGATTATTATGATTCATAATTAATCATGTTAAAGAGAGTAAATTGATAGTTGCTGTATGCAACATAATTTCTCTTGTAAAAGTATACAAACAACATTTTCCAATGCTGTGAAAGCCAACAGTGATAAATTCACTCAAAGTCTGAATAATCCGAATTCTTTCAGAGCCTAATTTTTCAAGAGGCCTGTACAAAGGCGCCCCCCAAATTGAACTCTTCAACTGTGCTCTGAAATTTGCAAGTACTTGTGTTTGCAGGCACAAAAAACTTGCATTTGTGCATGTAAATTAGGTAACTTCACAAGCCAAGAAGTCATTAGGAAGCTTGATGAAAAAAAAAAGACATTGGAAATCTCTTGTACATGCAGCCTTGTGCCTACTCTTCTATGTACAATTTGTCACTTGTGCATTCTCATTGGAAGAGTTCACATGCAAGTGTTTTAGACCCATTTTACAAGCACATACCCAGTTGCATGTGCACAAGCAAACGTACTGTGAGAATGCAGATGCACACATAGGCACAAAATGCAAAGAGCTCCCTGACTTCTGATTTAAAAATTGAGAGTTAGGTGCACAAATGCCCATTTGAGCAGGCAAAATATCTCTGTGGCTCAAATGCATGTTTTTATATGCAGAAATGTGTACTGTGGAAATTTCAGTCACAGTTAATTAAACACTTAATAAAAAGAAAAGGAGTACTTGTGGCACCTTAGAGACTAACCAATTTATTTGAGCATGAGCTTTCGTGAGCCACAGCGAAGTGAGCTGTGGCTCACGAAAGCTCATGCTCAAATAAATTGGTTAGTCTCTAAGGTGCCACAAGTACTCCTTTTCTTTTTGCGAATACAGACTAACACGGCTGTTCCTCTGAAACCTAAACACTTAATGTAATGATTGAACCTGTCTCTTACCTCACTTATGACCGATTTAAACTAGGGTAATTCTATTAATTTGTTGATGAATATAATTTTACATGAATATAAAAAAGATGAGAGGTGGGTCCATTAATTTAATATACCAAAAAGAATAGAAAATACCAAATTCTAAAAATTCCATTTTTTCTCATTGGTTACAAAGAGAGAGACCCATTGTCTCTCTCACCTTTAAAACACAGTGCATTTACAGTTCTTACTACCTCTTCTCTAACACCCTGACTTTGTTCAAGTGTAAATTAGGAATAACTCTATTGAAATCAATGGAATTACACCAGTGTAAAACTAGGGTGCACGAGAGCATAATCAAGTCTGTTCCGTCTGATTCTTATGCTATGGCTCTTTTGCGCAGTTACTTTAGTCTTGTTACTTTCTGCTGACTAACTTAAATTTTGTCTCTGTATCGCCAATAGGCTCTCTTTGTGAATTCTGAATCTGGAGTCCAGTGAACTTTAACCCAAAGAGACCTTGCTTTTTTACAGTGGGGAAAGGAAAAAGCCTCAAAAATACTTTATTAAACCTGATGTGCATTTTGGTTTTGCCATGTTATGACTTACAATGAAGTAATACACCATAAATTCACAGCATTTATGTCCGTGTGACCGAGGACAAATGCCAGAATGGACATGTTCATTGGGAAATTCAAGGCACCTGTTCCTGTGGGAAAACTTTTTACCAGTACTTTTGTCAGCTAGTCCTAAATACATGCAAAATTGAATGAATGAAGTGCCAGGCAATATATGTCATGTAACATGGACCCTAGTGACACACATGATGCTGCCTGTAACACATTTTGCACTGAAATCCTGACTAGTGAAAGAATCATAGAATCATAGGTAGGACTGGAAGGGCTAAGTATTATCTAAACCATCCCTGACAAGTGTTTGTCTAACCTGCTCTTAAAAATCTTCAATGATGGAGATTCCACAACCTCCCTAGGCAATTTATTCCAGTGCTTAACCACCCTGATAAGTTTTTCCTAATGTTCAACGAACGTAAATTACCCCTGCTGCAATTTAAGCCCAGGGCTTCTTGTCATATCCTCAGAGGTTAAGGAGAACAATTGTTCTCCCTCCTCCTTGTAACAGCCTTTTATGTACTTGAAAACTGTTATCATGTTGCCCCTTGGTCTTCTCTTCTCCAAACTAAACAAACACAGTTTTTTCAATCTAACCTCATAGGTCAAGTTTTCTAGAGCTTTAGTCATTTTTGTTGCTCTTCTCTGGACTTTCTCCAATTTGTGCACATCTTTCCTGAAGTGTGGTGCCCAGAACTGGACACACTACTCCAGTTGAGGCCATATAGAATGGAAGAATTACTTCTTGTGTCTTGCTCACAGCATCCCAGAATGATGTTTGCTTTTTTTATTTGTCTGCAACAATTTTACACTGTTGACTCATATTTAGCTTGTGATCCACTGTGACCCCCCCAATCCCTTTCCACAGTACTTCTTCCTACACAGTCATTTTCCATTTTGTATGTGTGCAGTTTATTGTTCCTTCCTAAGTAGAGTACTTTCCATTTGTCCTTATTGAATTTCATCCTATTTACTTCAGACCATTTCTCCAGTTTGTCCAAATCATTTTGAATTTTAATCCTGTCATCCAAAGCATTTACAACCCCTCCCAACTTAGTATCATCCGCAAATTTTATAAGTGTACTCTCTATGCCATTATTTAAAATCATTTATGAAGATATTGAACAGAACTGGACCCAGAACTGATCCCTGCTGTACCTCCCTTGATATGCCCTTCCAGCTTGACTGTGGACCACTGATAACTACTCTCTTCGAACAGTTTTCCAACCGGTTATGCACCCCTTATAGTAGCTCCATCTAGGTTGTATTTCCCTAATTTATTTATGAGAAGGTCATGTGAAACAGTATCAAAAGTCTTCCTAAAGTCAAGATATACCATGTCTACCACTGCCTCCCTATCCACAAAGCTTGTTACCATGTCAAAGAAAGCTATTAGGTTGGTTTTGTCACTGCTTGTCCTGTTACCCTGAGTGCCATTATGGTAAAATGTTCTGTTATTTTACATTATGGTAAAATGTTCTGTTGCTGTAGTTCTCTGTCTAGACATTCCCAGCCAACATACAAGCATGCACCGGGTGTCTTTGTATTGAGCAGCCTTGGTTCAGCAACTGACTCCAGTAGCCTTGGTTCCAGCTTCATACATCATTGTCACACTGGTCTCCACCAGCCTTGGTTACTATTAGGCAAATGACCCCAACACACTCCCAGTTCCAAATTTCCTCCAAATCATCTGCCCTGAAGTATCCTGCCCTCTCCTGGAACATTCAGAGAAGTAATAAGGTTCGGTGCTCCTTTAAAGAGACAAAAGCACAGCTGATTACTTTAACTGGAGTTAACAATCACTTCAATTCAAACACAGCTTTGGGTTGGTTTCGATTCAAACTAAAACAAGTTTACTGACAAAAAGACAGGTTTTAAGTGAGTTCAAGTACAAAGAATGAAGACAAAATGGTTACAAACAAATAAAAGTAAAAATGACTTTCTAGTGGCTAAGAACTCAACAAGCTACAGTCTTGATTCAAGGTAAAATTCTTACCAGTCTTTCTTCTTTCCAGCCATGGCTGACTTTTTCTCTCAGTCAGAGCTGGTTTCTTTTGTCTTTCTCTCTTGCAAAAGTTCTTTATCTAAGCAGTATTTTCACTTGTATTCAATTCCCAGAGACTTTAACCCTCTTGATTGAAGGGCCCATCCTTCTCAGCTTGCAAGCTCTGGTCCCATTTGTCTGTCCATTGATTCATGCCAAGATATCATCTTCTCTCTCATTATGTCTTCCCAAACTTGTTGTTTTGTCCCCAGACTCTGGGTGGCCTCATGCTGTTCTTTCTTTCCTATGGACTTCTCATTCCCCTGCTGATTCATATGTAAATGGGGCTTCCGTTGTTCTGATTCCACCATGCTTAATTTACATAGACTAAGAATAGATATCTGCCTTCCTTCCTGTCTGGGGAAAAAACCTGTTTCTCTCCCTTTGTTTGGTCACAGACTCGAAAGCATAATATTAGTGAGTAGCCATAATTCCTTATATAGTGTTGATGCAAACATGTCACAGTGATATTAATCATCAGTGTGTCACCTCTTCACATATGATACCTTGCAAGACCAATTTTAGATACAGATTATGAAGTTTGCCAGAATTGGGGTATGCTGGGCTGGTCAAGCCAGCTGAAACTCACGGCTACATACCAGGGAGTCCCTTGTCATCTGGGGGGTCACACCTCCCCATTTACAAAACTGCGGGAGGGTTAGCCACTGGTTAGCCACTGACAAAGGTCAGAACTCTCTTTTCTGAACAGGGCATCTCCCACCATGTTTTCTTTTGCCTTTATGTGGAAAAAGCTTGTGTTGTCTCCTTTGTTCGTTTATAGTCTCTAAGACAAAATATCCATAATTTCACCTACAAATATTTCATAGTGACATTAATGACCAGTGTCTTATTAGATTCAAATATACTACATCACCTTTTAAATAAATACCATGACACCAGTGTGTGAGGTGTAGTGAGTATGTCAGACCTGACATGAGTTGTGACACACAGTCATGAACCACCAATAGGCCTTTTTGTCAGAGCCTGAAAGTGTTAATTTGGGCTGACCTATACCAGGTTAATGCTATGGACTTTGTTGCAGTCTTTCATAATTTAAGTGAGGTCAGAATACAGCCCTGAGTGCAGAGGAGTAACACTGTTAGTCTCAGCTGGACTGGAGGGATGCTCGTGGCATGGCTCTTAAGGGTACCTCCTGTCAGTCAAGTCACGGGGCAGATGTCCCTTATGAAGGCATTGGGTAACCCTTTCCCCTGTATTCTGAACCTGACTGAAAAGGCAAAAATGAGAGTTAGGAAAGAAAAGTGAAATATCAGGAAAATAGAGGCAAAATAAGGGGATTAAAAGGAAAAATTAAAAGGGAGAATGGAAGAAAGTGAAGCCCACAACCAATCACATCAGGTTTAGCATAGAGTCAGGTGGTTATCTCAGATTTGAACAGGACACCAAATTGCACAGATATATTCCAGTGGTCAAACCCTGGTTCATTCTCTCAAGGATTGTGCATGACTTCTCCAAAAAGTGCTATGTTTTTGACAGCCTGGGGGAGTGAGAGTTCCAAGGCTTCTCAGTGTCCCAAGGCTAAACTGAGCAAAGGCCATCTTATAAAGTTGTGTCAAATATGACTAAAAAAGTGAACAGCTGCATTTAGATATCACTTTTCATGAACTATGGTAAATTAGTGAACTAAAGTGCAGCCAGCAAAATCTTGAATGGGATACTGTTCCTCTTTGGACAGCCTGGACGTGATTCCAATGTGCCCATCCCTACAAATTCTTCTTCAATATTTCTATTGTGGTAGTAAATCGGGGGATCATGGCCCTAGTGTGCTAGATGCTGTTTACAAACATATGAAGACAAAATCCTTGCCATGAAAAACAAAGAGAACCCAGGTCTCCTAATTCTTAGTACACCACCCTATTCTTCACTGACCCTTGCTGCTTCCCTATGTCTGAGTGCAGACCCCATCTTGAGAGGTGCTGAGCCTTTTTATTTCCCACAGACTTCAAAAGTAATAAGTTGAATTCTCAGTTCTGACCTTGAGCAAGTCACTTAGGCCTAAATTTTCAAGTGACCATAAATATGGCGTGCCTCCATTTTTGGGCACGCAACTTGAGATGCCATTCCCTAGGGACAGTTTTTCAGAGGAGCTCAGCTACAATTCCAGTTGAAGTCAGTGGGCGCTACGGTTGCTCCATGCCTCTGAAAACCAGGCCAGAGGTGTTTTAAGTTGGCCACCCTAAAAACTTCGATACCAAAAAGGTAATGGATACTGTTGAAAAGTTAATCTGAGGGTAATAGTTCCTTTGTAAATCACTTTTACATCTGTGGATGACAAGTACTATGTAAGTGCTAATATTGCTGTTGGCACTTTCCCGGATGGTGCATGGAGTGGAAATCAGTTCACTAATTGATATTACTATCTCAAGAATTCATTTCAAATAATTTCCATGAAGCAAAATTTATACCCAGGTCTCAGAGGTGAACCCACTTGACCAGAGCCTCCAGTTTGGGATGTTACGCGTTCAGAAGCAGTGTGCACATTCCCAAATCTCTCTATCTCTCTCTCTTTAATGCTTATTAAAACTAAAAGCATGACCTGCCACATCACATTACATTAAAACATGATGTAACTTCTTAATTTTTTTAAACCATTTGTTTTAATTTATGGTGTTGCATTATGCCACAAAAAGCTTTTGTTTTCCCTGAGTAACTATAAATTTTGACAGTGACTGTTTATCCAGAATCTTTGGCAGACCGAAACAGAGCAAGCACTGGCAAAAAGCAGATATTTAACAGCTCCAGACTAACAGCTATGAATCACCAAGCTTGAGTCCTGGCATGCATGTCCCTGCAGGTATCCTACAGAAATCACCCATCTTCCCTTCATCTCCCACTAACGGCAGTAAGGTTGAGTAGCTGACTGACTCAGAACTACTGAAAACTTGGCCTGCTTTTATCCTTTCAGTACAGTTGTGTTCTTGGAGGAAAGTACTGTCTGGCAAATGATATTGAACGAATATTCTGGGAGCAAGAATGTCCAATAGGGGCTTGATCCTGAAAGGAGCTGAGCACCTGTAACTCCCCCAACTCACTACCACATAGAGAAGGGTTTAAATCATAATAGTACTCTGTATTTATATAGCTCTTTTCATCCATAGCTCTCAAAGTGCTTTTGCACAGGTAAGGAATCTGAAGCACAGAGCGGTAAAGTAATTTGCTTAAGATTATGCAACAGCTCAGTGATAGAACCAGGAATAGAACCCAGGTGTCTTGATTCTCAGTCTACAGTCCTCTAATTTCCCCCTGCTGATACTCTCACCTTCTCGTCAATTGTTTGAAATGGGCCACCTTGATTACATTGGCCTCATTAGCACTACAAAAGTGATTTTTTTCCTCCCTTGGTATTCACCCGTTCTAGTCAACTTTTGAGAATAGCCCACTTCCACCTTAATTGAATTGTCTCGTTAGCACTCATCCCCCACTTGGTAAGGCAAGGTAATTCCCATCTTTTCATGTGCTGTATATTTATACCAGCCTCTATATTTTCCACTCCATGCATCTGACGAAGTGGGTTTTAGCCCATGAAAGCTTAAGCCCAGATAAATTTGTTAATCTCTAAAATGCCACAAGGACTCCTCATTGTTTTTACAGTCTCTCAGATGATCTTTCCCATGGGTGGGTTGATTGGTTTATTATTTTAACATTCTGGACGTTCAAGTTGTCACAGTACAAAAAAACCTATATTTTGACTGAGAATGGATCTCGCACACCGTACTCCCATGTATAGTGCTTATTCATGTGATTGCTCCATTACACTCAATGGAGCTACTCATGTGAACAAGGTTTGCAGGCCCTTGATTTTTAAACAACTGCTTTACAGGGTAGACTGTGTTCCATAAATCCATAGCACAGGAGTATGGTCCTATTGGTTTAACTGGGCTATAATCCTCTACTAAGACTTGCACTTATTTCTCACACAATTGATAAAAGTCATAACGCTGTCACTCTCTGGTATACTAGCTGTGCTCAACTTTTATTGCTTCCTACACCCATGATCCATCGTGCACACATGAAGTATAAAACCTTCCTAAAATCATAGCCCCTTAGCTAAAAGCTTTTCTTCTGAGACACAGTCTGTTGTGAATTATACTGTGGACCACAAATGGCAATTGCTCTTGGGCTGCTGCCTCCAAAATAGATCTATTTTAGTTGGATAACCTTTTTTTGAAGGGGTACTTCTAAGACACCCATATTTATGGGCTCACTGATATACCAAACCACCTAACAGGGAGGAAAAAGCTACTTGAAACCCACAATGCAAACTTCCCATGTCTTTTTTTCATCACATATGAAGTGCTGGTTGTCATAGTTCAGGACAAATGTACCCAGATTCCCCTTCTGTGGTCCACCAAGGCCACCCACTCTAGGCACCTGGCTACTTAGCCATCATCTCTCTTGGGCGGAGACCGGGGGTCTCTCCCTCCTGACCTAGGTTTTTCCAGGCTGTACAGTTCCCTGCCTATAATGTAATATTCGCAGTAAGCCAGACTGCCTAAACAGACCAGCACTGCACTTTGCTTTCTTTCCAAAGCTTTTGAATAGCATTATTGCCAGCAGTCACAAGTTACCACACAGCTCTTCACAGGCAAGCATATTTATTCGTAAGGCAAAAGCATTACAGAGAAAAAAATTAAAAATGCAAGCTCCAATGCGCAAGCTAAAAGCTTACCAGAGGTCACCCATTAGTCTTGTCAAGCCTCAGTAGACCAAAATCCTTCCAGACCTTCCCAGAAAGGACAGGGGCTTCCCTTGGACAGAAGGTTCTGTCCTGTTTTGTCTGTTGGTCTCTGGAGAATCCAGTTTGAACTAGTATATATGAGCCTGTCCAGGTGTTGGTTACTTCTCTGGAGGTGTTACAATCTGAGTGAATTTGTTTAACCTTCCCCCCGACACACACACTGTTCTTAGTTCCTGGAGCAGCTGTGGTCACCCTCCCCCATGGAATTACATGCAGTCCCAGGCCCATAATGGTACATAAAATTAATACAGTAAGCTCTCTCAAAGATATGGCTGGAGATTGCCATATCTACACATTGTTTATAAAGGATACCACTGGCTATAAAGTACTCCCTACTTTTTGTCCATTATGTAATAAGCTCCTCCTATATTAAGAGAAGACAGAGAACATGAATGCAAGAAGTATAGGCTGTAGGTGAAAAATCTGTTGGAAAAATCTGAGATTAGTCCAAAAACTGTCTTGCAAGTCTGGTTCTTCATCTTATGTGATTGTTTAAATTCATTTTACAGTGAAGCAATACAATACTTTTTAAACACCAGATGCCAAGACTCCTAGAGAGCCAGGACATAGATTCAAGGTTGAATAACTTACAGAATAATTATTTAAATAGATTCAAGCGTGAGCTCTTTAGGTCCCTAAATTTAGTATTCCTTTGAAAAACAAACAAACAAAACCCTTACAATAAAAACTAACCCACTTCTCATTGTATTCAAGTTTTCCATTTGTCTCATTTTAAAAATGTTATGTGCTAGCAATTTATTAAAAATTCTCCACTGGTATTTCTGCCTCAGACATTAATTTGTGGGCATATTACTCTCAGACTCATTGACTGTGCCAGAGTGAATGATCTTGAAAACCTGCTGGAACACCCCCCCTTTAGTACATACCCTCAAAATTTGGAATTCCATCAAATTATGTGTTTAATATATGCAACTGGGCGTCCAGCCCTCTGAGCTTCACCTACAAATGCAAGTTTTCAATGTGTAAAATGGGCAAATATAAGATGCACATATAGAAGTAGGATAAGAAAAGTTTGAGGCTGGATGAAAATAAGGACGGCCACACTGGGTCAGACCAAAGGTCCATCTTCCCAGGTCCATCTTCCAACAGTGGCCAATGGCAGGTGCCCCACAGGGAATGCGCAGAACAGGTAATCATCAAGTGATCCATGCCCAGTCCTGCTCCACTTGAAATTAGAGGGAAATTCCCATTTCACGGGTGTATCAATGGGACCTGATTTATACAATCTACCAGTTATGGGGTGACACAAGGATCTCGTGTTATTGTAACATGCCTCCAAGTGTAGGGCTGTGCAGGTTCAGCAGTCCCTCACAACAGCGTGTGTGACACGCCATACCCGCTGTCATTTGAAAAAATACCAGCTTCTTAGAGCACTCTTTCTGAAATAAGTCTGCTAGGACACCAGCATTTTTGGCACTGAACTTACCATTTTAGAAACACTGCCTTCTGCAACCTACTTCTAAGACAAATATTCCATTGAAAGAAATGACATGGCATCAGATGGGTAATGGAGAAAGCAAAGGTCAATAATTTTAAAGGCATCCATTAATTTTGGCTGCCTGAATTGCTGAGTGTCTTTCTTCAGATACCTAGAGTCTGATTTTTTCAGAAGCACTGAGCATGCGCGCACCCTCACCCCGACTCTCAAATGATGTCACAAGGTCCCGTCATACGAAACAAAAGCTGACTCTCACCTTACGAAGCACAGGTGGAAAATCGTGCCCTTCCACAGAGCTGCTACCTGGCCATCCAGTAACAGCCTCAAGTCTAATAATCTCCCTAAATTTCAAACTTAAATCTCAAACAGTGGATGCACATCATCAATTAATGGTGCTGTTATAATTCGAGACAACTCTTCTGGATGCATTTCCCCTCTATCAACATTATCTGTTTCATGCAGATTAAGCCTCAGTCTGCTGGACCTCATGCAAGCCCCTATCTCTTGTAGGCACAGGGTCATCTGTTCCACTAATCCAGGAGGATTGGTGTAATGCAAATATATAGCTGGATGTTGTCTGTAGACTGCAGACACTGTACACCTCATAAAATCATAGAATATCAGGGTTGGAAGGGACCTCAGGAGGTCATCTAGTCCAACCCCCTGCTCAAAGCAGGACCAATTCCCAACTAAATCATCCCAGCCAGGGCTTTGTCAAGCCTGACCTTAAAAACTTCTAAGGAAGGAGATTCCACCACCTCCCTAGGTAACGCATTCCAGTGTTTCACCACCCTCCTACTGAAAAAGTTTTTCCTAATATCCAACCTAAACCTCCCCCACTGCAACTTGAGACCATTACTCCTTGTTCTGTCATCTGCATCTTTCAGGTAGTTGAAAGCAGCTATCAAATCCCCCCTCATTCTTCTCTTTCACGGACTAAACAATCCCAGTTCCCTCAGCGTCTCCTCATAAGTCATGTGTTCCAGTCCCCTAATCATTTTTGTTGCCCTCCGCTGGACGTTTTCCAATTTTTACATCCTTCTTGTAGTGTGGGGCCCAAAACTGGACACAGTACTCCAGATGAGGCCTCACCAGTGTTGAATAGAGGGGAACGATCACATCCCTCGATCTGCTGGCAATGCACCTACTTATACATCCCAAAATGCCTTTGGCCTTCTTGGCAACAAGGGCACACTGTTGACTCATATCCAGCTTCTCGTCCACTGTAACCCCTAGGTCCTTTTCTGCAGAACTGCTGCCTAGCCATTCGGTCCCTAGTCTGTAGCGGTGCATGGGATTCTTCCGTCCTAAGTGCAGGACTCTGCACTTGTCCTTGTTGAACCTCATCAGATTTCTTTTGGCCCAATCCTCTAATTTGTCTAGGTCCCTCTGTATCCTATCCCTACCCTCCAGCGTATCTACCTCTCCTCCCAGTTTAGTGACATCTACGAACTTGCTGAGGGTGCAATCCACACCATCCTCCAGATCATTAATGAAGATATTGAACAAAACCGGCCCGAGGACCGACCCTTGGGGCACTCCACTTGATACCGGCTGCCAACTAGACATGGAGCCATTGATCACACCCGTTGAGCCCGACAATCTAGCCACCTTATAGTCCATTCATCCAGCCCATACTTCTTTAACTTACTGGCAAGAATACTGTGGGAGACTGTGTCAAAAGCTTTGCTAAAGTCAAGGAACAACATGTCCTCTGCTTTCCCCTCATCCACAGAGCCAGTTATCTCATCATAGAAGGCAATTAGATTAGTCAGGCATGACTTGCCCTTGGTGAATCCATGCTGACTGTTCCTGATCACTTTCCTCTCCTCCAGGTGCTTCAGAATTGATTCCTTGGGGACCTGCTCCATGATTTTTCCAGGGACTGAGGTGAGGCTGACTGGCCTGTAGTTTCCAGGATCCTCCTTCTTCCCTTTTTTAAAGATGGGCACTACATTAGCCTTTTTCCAGTCGTCCGGGAGCTCCCCCAATCACCATGAGTTTTCAAAGATAATGGCCAGTGGCTCTGCAATCACATCCGCCAACTCCTTTAGCACTCTCGGATGCAGTGCATCCAGCCCCATAGACTTGTACTCGTCCAGCTTTTCTAAATAGTCCCGAACCACTTCTTTCTTCACAGATATCTCCCCGTCTCCTTACTAGCCATCTTACGGCCTCATATACATTTTGGACATAAGTGGGGAGAGGACCAGAGCAGAAACCTGAAGTACCTCACATGAGAGAGCTCTTGGAAGATTGCCATAAACATTTTGTGGGTCTTTCCACATCAAAAGGACTGAAATCACAGGAATAGAGATGCCCAGGGGACAATTCCATTTTGCGACAATTTTTGAGGGTTAGACATTTGTTTTTGTCCTGCATTGGAATGAAAACTAAACCACGCAACTGTTTTCATGAAATAGAATTTGGACACACACACACATGCACCCCTTCCCAAAGTATCACTGAATCAATACGCCCCTATGAAATGTTTCAGCTTCAACCAAAAAAACATATTTTGATGAAAACACAATTAGTTATAAATGTTCCGAACAGCTCTACACTGTAATTCGATCCATTCCTACTAATTCAACCTCTGCAACACCACCTTAGGGACATCAAAAGTACTGTTTTATTGTTCTGATAAAATCAGCCTGGGCTTGTACTTTTGTCCATAGCCAGGCACCACGCAATGGCCAATGTCACTTAGCAGAATAACTCTTCCTGTTGAAGGTTCGAAGTTGGGCAGCTGCTCCAGTGCCGCAGACTGTATAGTTTGTACCATTTTAGTAGGGGGCTTCTACACGGCAGGCTCTGTTGAAACCCCAGATAGCCACAGCAGACCACTGAAGGTTACTTCCATAAGTACTCTTAATTAATGAAAACATATGCTGCTAAGTTTCAGAGTAGCAGCTGTGTTAGTCTGTATCCGCAAAAAGAAAAGGAGTACTTGTGGCACCTTAGAGACTAACCAATTTATTTGAGCATAAGCTTTCGTGAGCTACAGCTGAAGTGAGCTGTAGCTCACGAAAGCTTATGTTCAAATAAATTGGTTAGTCTCTAAGGTGCCACAAGTACTCCTTTTCTATATGCTGCTAAGATAAGTTACAGGGCCCCAACAAATATATTGACCTAGAGCTGTCACTGTACCCAAATTCTCAGAGAGGCATTCCAGCTTGTCTTGCAAATACACATATAAGGCTCCATTCTGCCACCCTTATTCATACTGAGTACTACCTCACTCTTCAAATAATAATGGGGATCATGAGACTAACCTCCTTTGTAAAGTTCTTTGAGATCTACCCAGGGAAAGTGCCATATAAGAACAAGATATTATCATCTATTGTGACAGGGTCGGGCCAGATGGCTACAGGAGAGTGGTAGAAGGTAGATATATTAGCCCCAGGTTGAATAGGTCCCTTTTCCCTGGGTAAGGTAACAGGGAAGGTTCCAGAACAATCAGGAACTTTCTGGAAACAATTAAGACAGACAGGCTGATTAGAACACCTGCAGCCAATCAAGAAGCTGCTAGAATCAATTAAGGCTGGCTAATCAGGGCACCTGAGTTTAAAAAGGACCTCACTTCAGTTTGTGGCACATGTGTGAGGAGCTGGGAGCAGGAAGCACTAGGAGCTAAGAGGGAGACCATGTACTTTGGAGGACTGAGGAATACAAGCATTATCAGACACCAGGAGGAAGGTCCTATGGTGAGGATGAAGAAGGTGTTGGGAGGAGGCCATGGGGAAGTAGCCCAGGAAGTTGTAGCTGTCGCACAGCTGTTCCAGGAGGCACTCTAGACAGCTGCATTCCACAGGACCCTGGGCTGGAACCCGGAGTAGAGGGCGGGCCCAGGTTCCCCCCAAACCTCCCAACTCCTGATCAGACACAGGAGGAGTTGAGCTGGACTGTGGGTTCACGAAAACGGCCAAACTTAGGGCTGCTGTGAATCTCCGAGGTGAGCAAGCAAATTCACCAATAAGTGCAAGACCCACCAAGGTAGAGGAGGAACTTTGTCACACTGTGTGTTTTTCAGGTGCAGTCTGGCAGCTGTCTAATATCTCTCATTTGTGCTCTCAAAATTAGAGGCCATTTTTCTTAGCAAACGTATCACATTGTTTTCTCCAGCTCAGTTTGTCTCATATCCACTTTGCTGTGTTATTTCTATAAACCCATGCCTTACTGCATATGTTTTGCTCTGCTTTCTGATAACCTAAAATGCACACCCCTCTTGGTAGACATTCCGATGTAACTAGAGAAGGCTCAAAATTGTTACATTTGGATTCAGATCTAGATTTTGATTCCCAAAAGTTCAGGATCTTTCATTCCCATATTAGAGAGAGGGGCCATCTATGAAATTCAAATCTCAGTCCTCATCCAGTTTTTGCACGCCAGTATGGTTCAGGGGAATACGGATGCAGGATTTCAGTTCAGGACCCTCTCTGATTTTAACTCTTGTTCAAATGTGGCCATCCAATGCAGTTAGATCTATTGAATTAATTGGATCTCTGTTAACAAAAAGGCTCTCTGCTTCGCCACGTTTTACTTGCTCGTGGTTAACCACATGCTCCTTACCTTTATATCAAGTTTAAAAGCAAATTTCATTCAGTAAATTTAGAATTAAAATGTGCAATGAGATATCAGACTGGGTGATGTTATAAGAAGGAACAGTATACGGTATGCTTTATGTGCTTTTGGCTGTTCCACCCTACATTGCAACATGTGCACCCACTCTTGTAACGTTTAATGCTGTGCAAAGATGATCTGTCATTTCTAAAAAAATATTGAAGCAGCTTTGAATCCTTACTGCCCCCTAGAGAAATTCTGGTAGAAAAGCTCAAACTGACAGAGTCAGCAAAACAAAAAACTGCAATACCAAACTGAACTCCACTGTTGTATACCAACCACATACGTATAGTGTCAGTTGCAAAATCCGTAGAAGCACAAAACATCTAGAAGAGCCTCGTTCGGTGTCATTTAGTGACAAGATCAAACTTGTACAGACTCCAGTTCAGTGTTTTTAAGCGCTATACCAGAGTTAGTAAAAATAGCTATGTAAAACCACCAGTTTTTACTTTACAAGTGTTTCAGTGTGAACAAGAGAAACTGCATTATTTTTGTAGCAGAATGATGAATGCAAAAGTTGCCTTTCATTTCATCCCAAAAACACGAGGCCCACGTTTTTCAGAACTGCATGCATGCAACTGTGTGTACACAAGTTCATGTGCTTTTGTATGTGTGCATTTGCAATGACTATGTTGTGCATGCTATTATGGTAAGTGTGGATGAAATTCAGCCCTGTGCAGAGGATATGCCCAAGGCTTTAGTCACATTTAAGTGTTGCATAGGGCTTGAGCTGGCGCTCTGCCCAGCAGTGAATTTCACTTTCTGTATATAAGTGATCTGTTAGACATCTAACTCACTGTTTGCATGCACAATTATGACAATTGCAAGGGCAATTAGAGTGGTTTATTGTGAAATTCACCTGTTCCCATGTTTGCACATTTTTACAGACAGCTGTGTGAGTATAATTCTAAAAATCTAGCTTGAAGAATCTAATGTAAAAAATGAAAAATGGGGTATCTTTTTACGATCATGTGATTTAATATGTTAACGCTTTCGTTGTGCCAGCAGAGACAATATTAGCAGTGTCAGCAATGAATGACAGTAAAGCAGGGAGGAGTATTTGCTTCTCAAGTATATTCTGTAAAACTGGACCCATTGTTTTACATTCATATCAAGAACAGTATAAACATTTTAAAAACTATATAGTTTAAAACAAATTCTCCACATCCTACTGTCACATATCTAACAAACAGAGAGGGTTTGTTTTATTGCCCAATCATCTTTACAAGGTCAACACATGCCTAACAGAGTTTGATCTGTACCAGACAAATCCTGTTAAACATGGCAGAGTAACAGATGATATTACAGGATAGTGCAAGCAGTTTTGACTGCCCTCTAAAGGCATGTGTGTCATGAGCAAACACCTGAATTCCTGAGGGATACCAGGATAGGTGCCAGAGGGCTATAAATGGTTAGTTCAGGACTACATCCCCTTGTTCATTTTGACATAAATTTTCAAATCCAGAGCACAGATGAGAATTTCATATTGTATATTCAGTTTTTCAGACTAGCCAGTTAGGATAGAAGTAACAAATACAACCAACAAGTAGTCTCAACACAGAGCTGGAGGTGCACAGTCTACCAATGAAACACACGACAGGGATTGCTTATTTGGAAACAAAAAGTCAGTCAGTGTATGACGAACAAATTGCTGTGCCTTGCAGCTGATCTGTCAAAGGATAAACATAAATATTGAATGAGGGGGGAGGATTTTGTAATTTCTTCTCTTTCTCGTGGCAAAGCTTAAAAGGTTTAGAGGTTTTGTTTGACTAAAACTCAACTCTGAATGTGTCTCTTATCCAGACCTCATCAGCCAGATTTTTGTAACTGTGACTGTATCTGTGCATCTCATTTGTGTTTGTTAGTAGATACCACAAAAGCACAGGTAACCACATTTGCATGGACAGTTGAATAAATGCAAAGGCCACTGCATGCACGAAGTCATCGAAATCTGGCCCAAGCTTGAGTAAGTAGAACCAGACTGAAGGCACCCCAAAAAAGCTTCTTTCTTTGTTATTAAAGTATTATTTGTATTACAGTACCACCTAGAGGCCCCAATGTGCTAGGTGCTGTACAAACACTTAGTAAGAGACAGTCTCTGCCCCAGAGGCCTTACAATCTAAATAGAAAGGATTGGTACAAAGAATGAAGAAACTTGCTCATTGTCTCACAGCAAGGTAGTTTTAAAGCTCAAATTGAACACAGGACATCTGAATCCAAATCTAGTGCTATCTGCACTGGAATTCCCTACCACCCCATGTTCTCCATTTCTTGCAATGTTTTGTTTGTCACATCTGTTTTCAGTCTCATGTGGAGTCATGAAGCAGAACAAAAATTTAAAACAGTTGAGGGGAAATTTATTCAAACTTTTTTGATCCTCAAAAAAAGGTTCAGCACCGTTTGGAGCAAAGTTTCAGGTGGAATCTTATTTTATCCAAACCTGCTCTGCCACATATGTCTAGTTCTTATCAACCAGATCAATTCGGTTAATTTTCCATCTCTTGCTGGTTTTCTCTCTCTTTCTCTGTCCTGGAGACAAACCTGCCATTGAAATAACTGGGAGTTTTGCCCAAGTATGGCCTGCAGGATCAGAATACACATGCAACTGCCACTATCATTTGCGCTGTTCTCTCTAAATGGAGGTTTGTCAGTCCTCTGCCTAGTAAATGTCATTCCTGTTTATAGCATTTCTGGTGCTTAAACATTGGTTCTGGAAATCTCCCTGTGTGAGGAAATGTTTCTCCATGTCATAGTGATGACCCACCAGTAAGTAGTGGGGTGCTGATTAGTTAAGTACATAGTCTACCCACAGATCAACAGGTACCCCTTTTCCACGGAGCGTAACACTTCATGGGGGTAACTGTGATAGTGTGACACTTTGGGGGTTTACCCAGACCACTAAGGGGTTCTGTCACTACCTATCCTGCAGCTCTGGGTGCTTCTGTGCTGTGTAGCTTTGGCTCAGAGCCATGACACCAGCAGCCTGCTCACAGAACAATGGTCTCACCCTGGCTTCCACCAGCCCAGTTATTCCTTTATTTTGCTTAAAACCATTTCTGACTTTCATGCCTTGTTACTTGTATCCATTTAAAATCTCTTTGTAGTTAATAAACTTGTTTTATCTGATCCAATGTGGTTAAATTGAAGTGTCTGGGAAACTCCATTTGGGATATCAAAACATGAGCATATTATTTCCATTGATAAAATAAGGGACCTATATAAATCTGAATTGTCCAGGAGAGGACTGATCAGTACAGGACATACATTCCTGGGGGCAAAATCTGGGACTGGGACTGGGACTGTGTTGGGGTCACCCTGCAGTATAATTCAGGCTGGTAAGAGCCTAGGTGTGGCTGGCAGGCTGCAGCACACACAAAGACATAACCGGGAGTGACCTGCTTGCTGGAGGTTTTGTGTGACCAATCCAAGCTACAGCAGTAAGCATTGTAAAGGACACCCCAGTTTAAAGGGCAGGGGTGATACACTACTCATTAGTCTGGATTGTACCCTGCATATGTCACAGGCTTGTTTGACTTTTTTTAAAATGCATATCAGTTTATCATGTGTCTGTCATATTTTCCTAGCAACTTTATAGTGTTAGTCATTTCCTTTTGTGACCTGGTTAATAGCAGAAGCAACAGTTCTTGTCTCTCTGACGGCAGAATCCAACTTTCTGGCAAATCAAACAACCTTTCTGTGGTGAATTTCAGCATTCTAACAGTGGCAGCCTGTCCTCCTCATCTGAATGCCTGTATTATTCTTGGAGATGTACTGGACTAAACCGGAGATTATTTTGGGGTGGGGCCAACAAAGAACATCTTTTCTTCACAAGTGTCAACTGCATTATTTAAAACAACTTAATATCTTTTGACTCTGTTCTTGCACAGAAATTTAACAGGCTGTTAATATCAAACCACTTTTTGCCTCTAACCATTATTGTAATTCTGTCCTCTAGCTCTTTTTCCTCTACTAGGCTATCAGAAAACACCTTCCTAATCAGCAGTATACACGATAGGATAATAGATGGCACCAGAGTGAATTACTGTACTGTAATTCACTCTAGGGCGCAGCCTAAACCTCAAGATCATCTTTATGAGCAATGGCAAAACCTAGACAGTGAATGCAGTTTATTCACTCTGGGAAAATTCTGTTTTGTTTTTTAATATAAATATATTTATGTGCATCTGTTTCTGTGTGAAAAATAATAATTGATTTCATTCTAATTTTCTTTCATTTGCAGCTGTCCTGGTGCCTGATGATTCTGAGGTGCAATACCCCAGGAGCAATGTAAGAAAACAATTGTGCCTTTGAGGGGCACAATTTTCTCCCTGCTTCTCCCTTTCTGTAGAGCAATAATAATTTACTGCTGGCTTCTACCAGCAAATTACAACCTGGGCAGGTAGTCATACCTATGCTTAAAGTTTACCAACACTTTCCATTATAAGATCCTGTTTTCAGTTGCTTATAATTTTGCCAAAATTAAATTGTTTGGGCTGAAATTTTTCATGCTGAGTGTCTGCATGAAGATGATTTTTTTTAAATGGTTCAGCTGTTTCAGTGTTGACTTCAGTGGAGTTATTTGTGGAGCAAGGCACTATTCAGTGTGAGTAAAGATATTAGAACCTGGCTCAAGGCATGGGTATAGATCAAGGATCGGCAACCTTTGGCACGCGGCACATCAGGGAAATCCACTGGTGGGCCAGGACGGTTTGTTGACCTGCAGTGTCCACAGCTTCGGCCAATCGCAGCTCCCACTGGCTGCGGTTCGCTGTTCCAGGCCAATGGGGGCTGCAGAAAGCTAAGGGTTAAGGGATGTGCTGGCCGCCACTCCCCACAGCCCCCATTGGCCTGGAACGGTGAACCGCGGCCAGTTGGAGCTGCGGTCGGCTGAACCTCCGGACGCTGCAGGTAAACGAACCATCCTGGCCTGATGGGCCACGTGCCAAAGGTTGCCGATTCCTGGTATAGATAGAGATCTCTCTACAGAAAGCAAGACGTTGAATCATAGAATCATAGAATATCAGGGTTGGAAGGGACTTCAGGAGGTCATCTAGTCCAACCCCCTGCTCAAAGAAGGACCAATCCCCAACTAAATCATCCCAGCCAGGGCTTTGTCAAGCCTGACCTTAAAAATATCTAAGGAAGGAGATTCCACCACCTCCCTAGGTAACGCATTCCAGTGTTTCACCACCCTCCTAGTGAAAAAGTTTTTCCTAATATCCAACCTAAACCTCCCCCACTGCAACTTGAGACCATTACTCCTTGTTCTGTCATCAGCTGCGACTGAGAACAGTCTAGATCCATCCTCTTTGAAACCCCCTTTCAGGTAGTTGAAAGGAGCTATCAAATCCCCCCTCATTCTTCTCTTCCGCAGACTAAACAATCCCAGTTCCCTCAGCCTCTCCTAATAAGTCATGTGTTCCAGTCCCCTAATCATTTTTGTTGCCCTCCGCTGGACTCTTTCCAATTTTTCCACATCCTTCTTGTAGCGTGGGGCCCAAAAACTGGACACACTACTCCAGATGAGGCCTCACCAATGTCGAATAGAGGGGAACGATCACGTCCCTCGATCTGCTCACTATGCCCCTACTTATACATCCCAAAATGCCTTTGGCCTTCTTGGCAACAAGGGCACACTGTTGACTCATATCCAGCTTCTCGTCCACTGTAACCCATAGGTCCTTTTCTGCAGAACTGCTGCCTAGCCATTCGGTCCCTAGTCTGTAGCAGTGCATGGGATTCTTCTGTCCTAAGTGCAGGACTCTGCACTTGTTCTTGTTGAACCTCATCATTGTGTACACAATTTTTATCTTTTAAACATCCAAATATCTAATTGTTCCTGAAAATCAGGTACTTAGAAGACAAGTGTCAGAAATTGCACCCACAAACAGTGGGCAAAAGACTTTACCCAGAATTATTAGCACCTGCAGTTTATAGGTGTAAAGAAAAAAGCAACCTTGTAAAAATCTGCTAATTTGTTTTTATCATTATAAACGATTTTTTGAGTTCTCAACACAGGGTCACTACCACCTGACCTTCCCCTATTGATAAACAAGAGGGGAATCCGGGGTAGATCCCTGCTAAATAGGAGGTGGGTCCCAGGGTGGTCCTGTTATAGAAAAAATGGTTATGGGAAAGTGGGTCATAGTGTGGAAGTTGTTGAGAACCATTTTTTGAAACACTTTGTAATAAACGGAAAGGCTTATAAAACAGAGTAACTTCCACTTTCAGTCACATCAGTGAAATTGAATTATTGTCCTCACTATAACTGATGTCTAGGGTTGACACTCATCCATCAATGATCGTCTAGGGATAAACAAATCAATCCTGCCATGATGCTGAAGGGAAGAACTACAGAAGATAGCCATCACCAGGTGTCCTTTCCCACCCAAAGGGTCCTGAGAGTCTAGGTCAAGGAAAGTCCATTTGTCTTGTGTTCTCTGTACAGTATATGTGGAATACAGAGGGAGAAACAAAATATGCATCTGATCATATGTACATGTGCAGTTGCCTGCTGTGTTATCACCTCATGGTGGAGAGTGGCTGTTTTCCAGGAACTCAAGCCAGTACTACCGCTGTGCAGAGTAACAAATGTCTTTGGGACAGAACTGTCCTTTTGTTCTGTGCTTGTTCATGGCTTAGCATAAAGGGCTCCTGGTCATGCCTGGGGCTCCTTGACTCCATGATAATAATAATAAAATGGTGACTGAAAGTGAATATGAATAATGAAGCTGTTACATAAAATAAGAATAGGACAACTACACAAATCCATTTAACAGCATTTTCTAATTTCTCAGAAGTCACCCAAACCCTCTAAAAATATTGGTACAAATACATTAATTTAATTAATGATGATCTGGTATTGCTTCCTCATAATGCTACCCAAAAATACCATTTCCTTTCCTGTATTCATGCTATGATCCCTAACTGACAAATATTTTTCTCCGATGATGTTTGCATTGGAGGTTTGTGTATGCACTGAGAAGGTTAAGAATCAGAACAAAGTGGTGAAAGTCTAAATTACCATAATTGTCTTTCAACAGAAAATTGGATTTTCAAGTGAAAAAAGTGTCTGCTTTCCATGGAAAATTGGTGGTCGGGGGGGGGAGGGAGTTGTCACACAACTGTATGCTGGAAACCAAAATTTTGGCTGAAACCAAAATTCTGCTATTCAAATTTCTGCCAAAATAGAAATTTTGTGTGGAAAATATAGATGAGGACAACCTTGTTTTCCTGTTTGTCAAAACTTTCTGTAGGAAAAAAAAATTCAGCCAGCTCTGTCTACAAGTGGATGACCCCAGTTCATACAATACATTACTGTAGGTATGAGTAACTTATTCTATGAATCATTGAAAACAAACATTATATCCGGGAAAGATTCTCCTACCCTTATTCACACTGAGTAGCACCTGACCCCATGACTGGTTCAAGTTAAATCAATGGAACTGTTCAATGGTAGGCTATCGCACAATCCTTACTTGGTCACACAGTGGAACAGGGAAAGTAAGTGAAACAAACACATTGCGTGCTAACTACCCCATGTAGGCCCTGCTGGCATGCTCTAAAACAGGGATCAGCAACCTTTGGCATGCGGCCCGTCAGGGAAATCCGCTGGCGGGCCAGGACGGTTTGTTTACCTGCAGCGTCCGCAGCTCCGGCCTATCGTAGCTCCCACTGGCTGCGGTTCACCGTTCCAGGCCAATGGGGGCTGCGGGAAGTGGCGGCTAGCACATTCCTCGGCCCACGTCGCTTCCTGCAGACCCCATTGGCCTGGAATGGCGAACCGCGGCCAGTGGGAGCTGCAATCGGCCGAAACTGTGGACGCTGCAGGTAAACAAACTGTCCTGGCCCGCCTGCAGCTTTTCCTGATGGGCCGCGTGCCAAAGGTTGCTGATCCCATCTCTGAAAGGTACCTAGTTTGCATTAACAAAGTCCTCAAAGGTACTTAGTTTGTGTTCATGTAGCTCTGTTTCAAACAGAACTATGCTAATGAGAACTAGACACCTTTTAGAGCACGCCAGCAGGATATACAGCAGGGGCAGTTAGAGCACAAGAAGTTAGTGCTTTACAAATCATATCCTTCTAATGCGCTTTGCCACACCATGTAGACAAGCCCTCAGGAATACATAGGTTATTTTTTGAAAGCATTCAGCATAGGCCTACCTTCTCCCTTTGCAAGTTCAAATCCATGACATGAAGCAATATTTTAATTTAAATTGTACGGTGCGCTGACCAAATCTCAGTAACAAAATGAACTTTCAGAATAAGGCTGAGCAAAGTTTTGAACACAACTTCACCAAATGACCCATTTTCACAATTTCATTCTAGGCAATTTGGGGGGGTTACAGAAGATGGATTTTTTGCATAATTCCAGGAAGTAGGGTTTTCACACTAAAAATCTGAGAGAATGTGTATTGTTACCTTTTATTTTATTTCATTTTAAGTTCACTTTTGCTGGAAATGTTACCTATTTTCAGGTAATTCTTTGCTTGTTCCAGCTCAAAAATAGGTCACAGACAGTAGACCATTTTTGTGTGGGCAAAATGCACTAATATATTAAAAAGGAAATTTTTTGTTTTTTTCATTGAAATGTAAAAACATGCATTTCAAGTATTGTCCAGATTTTAAAATTTTTACAAAGATCAGCTTATCAAACAGCTGTGGGTTTTATTCAGGCAAAATTCCGTGGGAATTTGCTTGAATAATTTTGTCTGAGTAAGGCTACTTTAATTTGCACTGGGACTGAATTGTCCCCTGGCTGTCCCCAGCATCAGGTAGTGAAATAAAAGGGTTGTAAAACCACCTTTGACCCCCTTCTCATACCCACGCACCCAGAGTTGTGCACTGACCAGAATTCAAGGATCAAGCCCATATTGACAAAACACTCCCAGAATCACAACCTCTATAAAGTCAAAAGTGTTCAATGCTATGGCTACTTGGAGGTAAAAGTAACATCTTGGGAGCAGCACCTCTGGGAAAAGACATTCTCATGGCAACCTCCAGCTGAGGCCTGAGTTGGGCAGACACCTTCCTGACAGCCTCTGAACAACCCTGTGCACTGGAGTCATTTACAAAATTGGCTTAGCTTGATTCTAGGATTGATCCTGCGAGGTGAAGAATGTGTCCAGTGATGTGGTAAAAATCTTCACCTCACTGGGTCGCAGTTGAAGATGCTCGGAAGCTTGCAGGATCAGGCCTCTAGGGCAGATCTTCTAAGACATTTGGGTGCCCGAATCTAATTAAAAATCAATTGGAATTGGGCACCTAACTCCCATCTGCACCTTTGAAAATGTCTCCTATAATGTACAGCATAGCTATACTGTGCTGAAGAGCAGGTGTCTAAAAATGTATTCTACATCTATTTATTTTAGGGGCTGGAGAAACTTAAGAGAGCACCCTATAAAAATACTTAGCATTTACAATACATAGCAATATGTATCTTCAAAATGTTGTGCAACATAATTATCTTATGACAAATTAAGATTTGAATATTTCAAATATATATGATTTTTATATATAGTATGTTTGTTTTATATACTGTACCCAGGCTGTGACTTATCTATAAATAACAGGTAAAAGTGACCAGTAAAACACAGCTCTGCAGATGACGTGTATGAATATCTTTTTAAGAGAATTAACAGGGACAGGAACTATAGTGGGGATCATAAATGATGACAATAGAAAATTCTTTAGGGAAAATAGTCTGACACTGCAAAAATTCATTGACATATGTAGGGCAGCTGAAATAGCCCAAGAGCAGATACAAATCCTAACTGATGATCATGTGGTGAAATGTATTAGAAAGAAATTACAGGAGATGAAAACGCATAGGTAAAATGAGACAGAACTGGATGCACCCTGCTGCAAAGAAAAGGAAAATCCTGTCTGAAAGAAGCCATCAACTGCTAGAAGCAGTACTGGAATTAGAGAGGCCAAAACCAGAACTTCAAATCCAGACTCCTTTGAATTTAGTGGAAAGTCAGATTCATGTGACTGGATCAGAACCTGTCCCTAAGTAGTTGAATCTGAGGTGGAGTCAAACCTGGAAGGAGCTTATTTTCTGCTTCTGGCTTGGATGTGGCTTAAATCTCACGAGAACAGCTAGTGAGATTTCTGCTGTTTGGGGCTGAAAGATTGAGGGAACAGCTCATGAGATTTCTGTGCCTTTAAATATGAACTCTTTGTTTTACATGCCAATGTGTATATCCGAAAGTGTGCTGCTGACATTTTAGTAAGAAGTCCATGTTTGAAAATTAGCTAGATTTGAAAAGCATTTGTAATTCTGCTTTTCCTGATCAGTTATTTAAGTATGCTTTATGTAATCTATCTCGTCCAGTAAGGGTTGTTCATCTATTGCAAATTGGAAGTAGGTCAATCTGAGAACTAGAGCTTCTCTAGTTATCTCACTCATGGATGTTGTCATGTGAAACTGCTAAAGGTTAATTCTTCATGGGGCTTGAGTGGTTTTATATGTTGTTTGAATCTGCAGATAAACTAGCTGCAGACAGATTGTACCCTGGGATTTTAGAACAGAACACTAATTATAAGGGAAATTATTTGAATCCTTGAAGTGTGATCTCACTGGTTGTCCTTTGGCCAGTAGCACTTTTAGATTCTAACAGTAGGAGAAAGAGATCAAACTCTCCAGAGCCACAAGTTTGAAGAATTCTATCTGCAAAGTCCAGTCCTGGCTTTAGTTATGGTGGATCCTGTGCAATGAGGAGCTCTATAAATAAGCGCATTGAACACTTAATTCACAGTTAACACTAACCAACCTCTCCCTTTAGAACTAACATGAGCAAGCATTTATTAACTCTGCTAACCAATCACTGGCAAACAGGGAGGCCAAAGGAATATGAAGTGCTGCTGTGGAAATTGACAAAATTAACAAAAGTGCAATAGGTAGAGTTGATTGAGAACAGGGTTACTTATTCCACCCTCCCCACACACACACACAAAAAATCAGAATTTCAATATTGTTTCTATTTAACAGGGTACAAACTGGATCCATTTTGCACAATATTTTACTGAAATTTTTCATTTGCTGAAAACCTGATATTCGCTAAGAAAAGAACTGTTTTGGAAAACAAAGAATTTTGATAATGGTTTGGAGACTGACTCTGATTTAAAAGGTTCAGTTAACAAAAATCAGAATTTTTCAAAAAGTGGAAAATTTCAATCATGTTGACAGTTTTTCACAGAACTGTTTGTTTTTTGAATAGAGGCCTGAAACAAAAAACAAAACAACATGCCAACAAAGAAAACTCAGTCTTTTTTGTGTGAAAAGTTTTGAGCCACTCTAGTAGCAGATATTAAATTTATTGGGAGGAAGGTTATTCTGACATCAAAGTAGAGGGATTATTTTCACTCCACACAGGTCTTGTCTGTACTTGTGGCAGCATGTGAGGTACACGTAGTTACACACAACAATGAAAGGCAGGTTGCATCCTCACAGCATTGTAAAACTACATGTGGCAGGGAAGGGCAGCGGCAGCTCTATCTACCCCGCTGCCTCCTTCTGCTGGAGCCTTTCCCTGCTGCCTGAATCTTTCACTCCAGTGGGGAAAGGCTCAGGTAGTAGAACACTACATTGCTATTTTTAGCAATGTAGACATGATAGGCACTACTTGGGCATGTAGAGAGCTGTGTAGGTTCTGAACACTAGGATTCTGGCATATCTGTACTCTACTTGCCTAAGCAATGCTTCACTGTCTATACCGTTAGCTGCATGTGCCACGTCTGTACTCTATATACTGCCCTAAGTGTAGACCTACCCATAGAGACCATAATTCAGAAAAATAGACCAGGATGTGACTGTCCCTTGCATGGTGGGAGTGGGAAGCAAGGTGCCTTTATGTACGTAAATCAGGTAGCTGTACATTCAGATATGATCATAGTTACCCTTGTGTGTACAACTTCAGTAGCTACACTCACCAATTAGGCACAGTATTTTTGTGTGCACAGTTGCACACCCAACTTTTCTGAAAATCTGGACCTCTACCTAAGCCTCTGGAAATGGTTTCCCCACTCATAAAATGATTACGAAGCACATTATACACTATCACTGCAAAGTGACGATACTGAGGGCAAGATCAAGTTAATATTGATGAAAAAGGCTAAAAAATTTACAAAATAAATAAAACACTGAAGTGTTAAGATATATAACCACCAGTCAAGCTTTTAGTCGATATTTCAAAATTAAGACTTGTAACAGTTACTAGAAAATGATTCACTGGTAGCTTATGCATCACACTTCATGAATAATTATGCACATATTGAGAGAGGGGGAAATGGTAACAATATCCCTCATATAACTGGATACCAAAGATTTCAACAGTTAATCTCTGGCATAGTAACAAAGACAGAAAATTATAACAAATAGAGACAATGGTAAGAATAATATTCCTGTGTTTCTCTATCCAAGGTGAGTTAGCACACTATGGGTTTGATCCTACTCCCATTGAAATCAATGGAATAACTCTCATTGACTTGAATGATGCAGAATCAAGCCCTGATGGGCTGTCTCTGAACCTCTTACTAACAATGGTGACCAATTATTCCAAAAAGCAATCCCATTGGCTGACTTTTTTCCAAGGAGAGTAGGGGGTTGGCAATGTGATCCTAAAGCTTCAACTTTACCAGCTGTATTTCATAGACAGCCTTGGCTGACAATCTTTCTGTGGCATGTTTGAAGACCTCCCACAGCCAATGATACTGAAATGAAAAGAGGTGAAATAAATATATATGAAGATGCAGCCTACTTGCAGCCCAGTAGAAAATGAGAAAACAGCATAAACAGAAAGAACAGAATGAAGAAAAGTAATGAGGGTGTGGATGTACAAATAGTAAATTTTCCTGCTACTGTTTACCAACAGATTACCTACAAAAAAATTTATTACTTTTTTTGAGGCAGAGAGACTGGTCTGGCCTCAGTTGAGGGTGCTCCGTACTTTGAAAATCTGTCTCACTGCGGCTTGGAGAGCTGATTTTCAACAAGTCTGTGGAAATGCACTTACAAAATTTGTAATGACTATCTATTTGCATATGGAGAACCCCACTTTTGCAGGATCAAAGAGGCACAGCAGCAAATTTGCCAGGTGCCTATCATTTGTAATTGAAGTTTTGCAATTTACTATTTTAAGGAATACCTCCTCACTGTTTACTCTGTTGAACTTGAATTTTTGTCCTTCAACAGGGGACTAGTGGTGGCAGGGTATGATTTTATAGGCTACTATCGCTCTTATGGGTCCGATCATGTGTGTCCTTGAAGTTTGTTCAAAAGTTTAAACACACAAGCCCAAACCCATAAATTGAACTCCTCTCATTCAGATTCCTTTTCACACATCTGCAGTTCATCCCCACATGCATTTATGCATTTGCTTTACATTTTTTGTGATCGTGTTTTTACCTAGTAACATTGTAAATGTTTAAGCAGGTGAACATTTGACAGCTAAAAGAAATTTAAAGATGCCATGCATTTGCCAAACAAAGTTACCATGGCAAAGCATTGAGACACCTTCAAAAGAGCCTCTCTCACTCACTTTTTCTGTTACTCAAAATACAGGCTTTACAAAATTGACATCTTAAAATTAAAATGTTTTTTCTGAAAGTAATAGCCAAGATTGTAGAATATTTATGTGATCATTAATATTTGAATTTTGAATAATGTATACATATATATTTCCACAAAATAATACGATGCTTGTTATATTCCAAAGTCATATTTTTCCCCCATAACAAGTACAGAAGCAGTTTTATTTGCATTACTCACTGCAGGTATGTAATATCAAATTACACCACTAATTCTCTTTGTTTCCTGAAAAATATATCTGTGTGAGACATTTTTACTCTGCATACATAAAAGAACTATACTAATAAACATCTTTTATAAATGCAGAAATCTTCTATGCACTTATCATTTAACCAAATTTGGATACTTTCCCTGTGTTTATTTTAAAATCATACCATTTTCTTTCTTGTTAATTGCACCTGGTCCATACCAAAAGTTTTGTCACTAGAATATCTAAACTAGAGCCTTCTATTTTATCAGCAATGGCATATATGTATGTGCAAGGGCATACAGCTGCATATCAAATAGCACTTGCATGCTCTGCCATTCACCATCACTCTTCAGGATGCTGATGAATGTGCTGACAGACAAAGGCTAATTGGCAGACTGTACGGAGTCAGTTTTTGATGACACAATAGAAATAATAGGAGACAGAGAAGGTAACAAAGAAAGTTTAGAGGGAATAATAAAGGAAATATAGTCTGAGAATATTTCACATGAGGAGAGAGGGCAATCTGAAATACAGTGGGAGGGAACCAAAGGACCAAAGGATTACATAAAAGAATGAAAGGGAAAAATGAAGAGGGGGGGTAACAAGTTCTCCATGTAGTCCTGGTGTGACAGACAGACATGATGATGTGAATATTTACAGCCATGTGAAACTTGGTTTGGGGTTTCCTTACAAACTCAAAACCCAGAGCTGGTTCAACAAGTGACTGACCTGTTTAATGCCTATTTTGCATCAGTCCTCACTAAAAAGGTAAATTGTGACCAGATATTTAATACAATATTAACAACAAGGAGGAAAGGACACAAGCCAAAATAAGGACACAACAGGTAAAAGACTCTTTAGATAAGGTAGATGCATTCAAGCCTGCAGGGCCTGATGAAATTCATCTTAGGGTGCTTAAGGAACTAGCTGAAGAAATCTTGGACCCATTAGTGATGATTATCTTTGAGAACCCGTGGAGGATGGGTGAGGTCCCAGAGGACTGGAGAAGGGTAAAGATAGTACCTATCTTTAAAAGGGGGAACAAAAAGGAGCTGAGGAATTATACATCAGTCAGCCTCATTTTTGATCCCTGGAAAGATATGAGAACAAATTATTGTGCAATCAGTCTGTAAGCACCTAGAGGATAATAGGGTTATAAGTAATAGTCATCATGGATTTGTCAAGAACAAACCATGCCAGACCAGGGGTCGGCAAACTGCAGCTCTGGAGCCGCATGCAGCTCTTTGACTGCCCCCTTGCGGGCAGCCGTTTTTTGTGGGGGTGCGAGGTGGAGGCTCTGGCCGGGAGGTGCTTACCACAGGCAGCTCCCAGCCGGCAGCACAGCAGGCTGCCTACCTGCCTGGCCCCATGCGCTCCCAGAAATGGCTAGCTGCTGGCACATCTCTGCGCGCCCCTTGAGGGGGAGGGGAGCAGCGGGTCTCTGTGCGCTGCCCGTGCCTGCAAGCCCCACCCCCACAGCTCCCATGGGCCAGTTCCTGGCCCATGGGAGCTTTGAGGATGGTGCTGGGGACAGGGGCAACATGCGGAGCCACTTCCCCCCACCCCGCCAGGGGCACGCAGAGACATGCCGGCAGCTAGCCACTTCCGGGAGCAGCGTGGGGCCAGGGCAGGCAAGCAGCCTGCCAGCCGGGAGCCATCTGTAGTAACCACCTCCCAGCCAGAGCCTCCACCTCTCACCCCAACCCCCTGCCCAGTGTCAGAACTCCCTCCTACACCCACACTCCCTCCCAGACCGCGCACCCCCTCCTCTACCCCAATTCGCTGCCCCAGCCCGGAGCCCCCTCCTGTTCATATTCAAATGGCTCATTACCAAGGCAACTGTTGTCTACCAATAAAACTCTTGGAATTTCTTGTGAAAAGGAAGCGGATGTGCTCTGCCTTTACTAGTATGTTCCAACGTCCAACAGTTTGAAAAAGTCTACAGTCAGAAATAAAATAGATCGGATAAATACCTTCAAACAAAACAAAGTATTGGTGAGTAGTAATAACTTTAATATGTTCAATTATTATTAGTTGATAAATTCTTAACTCTGCAAATAGCTTTGTGTGTGATGTGGCTCTCGAAATATTTTGGTCAAAGACAAAAAACAAAAAATGGGTCTTTTTTGAAAGGTTGCCAACCCCTGTGCCAGACCAGCCTAACTTCCTTTTTTGAAAGGATTACTGGCCTATTGAATGGGAGGTGGGAGATGTAGACATAATATATATTGATTTTAGTAAGGCTTCTGACACAGTCCTGCATGACATTCTCATAAGCAAAGTAGGGAAATGTGGTCTAGATTAAATTACTATAAGGTGGGTTCAAAACTGGTTGAAAGACTGTACTCAAAGAGTAGTTATCAATGATTTGCAGTCAAACTGGGAGGAAAGTATCTAGTGGGATCCCACAAGGGTCTGTCCTGGGCCTAGTACTATTCAATATTTTCATTAATGACTTGGAAATGGAGTGGAGAATATGCTTATAAAATTTGCAGATGACCCCAAACTGGGAGGAGTTATCTCTTTGGGAGACAGGATTAGAATTCAAAATGACCTTTAGGAAAGATATGGGCAAACTGGAGAGAGTCCAGAGGACAGTAACAAAAATGATAAAAGGTTTAGGAATTCTGACCTATAAGAAAAGATTTAAAAAACTGAGTATGTTTAGCTTGAGAAAAGAAGACTAAGGAGGGACCTGATAACAGGTTTCAAATATGTTAAGGGTTGTTATAAACAGGATGGTCATCAATTGTTCTCCATATCCACTGAAGTTAAAACAAGAAGTAATCATCTTAATCTGCACCAAGGTAGATTTACATTAGATATTAGGAAAACCTTTCTAACTCTAAGGATAGTTAAGCACTGGAACAGACTTCCAAAGGAGGCTGTGGAATCCCAGTCACTGGAGGTTTTTAAGAACAGGTTAGACAAACACCTGTCAAGAATGGTCTAGGTTTACTTGGTCTTGTCTCAATGCAGGGTGCTGGATTACATGACCTCTCAAAGTCCCTTCCAGCCCTACATTTCTATGATAGTATGATTCTGTCAGCTTCCACACATGGTTTTCAGCACTGGGCTTCATTAATGGAGATACAAGTCAGGCTGGGAGAACTTGTGTATTTGAAAATATTTGCACCCACCCACAGTTCAGACTACTTTGATGTTTAATGCTTCAGTCCTGCAAAAGGGTCTGGCACATTTGAAATCTTCTACCCAGGCCTGGGCCCACTGGGACTTGGCAGGATCAGTGCCTATGTTGCTGATTGCCAACTTCAATCCAGGATTTAGACATCCAAGTGGTCTAAACACTACATGTCAATAACTGAAGAGCCAGTTCTGCATCCATCATTATTTTCTTCTTACAAAAATGAAGACCTCTTAAGACTTGGCTGACATTTGACCATTTGCTTTTAATTTTTCAGTCAAAAAATATAAACTTGAAAACCCCACCATCACACATATCACTGTGCAAAAACGCATTATAACTTTTAAGTCTCAAAGAAATGCACAGCCCATGTAAATGACCTAATTACTTTATCTACAGCTGGTGTGTCCCAGGTCAGTGTACAGATATATGCAAAAGCCAATGGCAGCTTTGGGAAATTAGCTTTTTGATTATAAAAGAGCAATACATGTGTTCTCTCACGTGTAAAGTGTGCCACTCACTGAAAAATAATCACATAACATTGCTGAATAGGTAACAGAATGGACAGGAAATGTACTTCTGACTAGGGGGTGCTCTTATTAATCATGTGCTCAAGGGGGCTGGAGCACATGACTTATGAGGAGAGGCTGAGGGAACGGGGATTGTTTAGTCTGCAGAAGAGAAGAATAAGGGGGGATTTGATAGCTGCTTTCAACTACCTGAAAGGGGGTTCCAAAGAGGATGGATCTAGACTGTTCTCAGTGGTAGCAGATGACAGAACAAGGAGTAATGATCTCAAGTTGCAGTGGGGGTGGTTTAGGTTGGATATTAGGAAAAACTTTTTCACTAGGAGGGTGGTGAATCACTGGAATGGGTTACCTAGGGAGGTGGTGAAATCTCCTTCCTTAGAAGTTTTTAAGGTCAGGCTTGACAAAGCCCTGGCTGGGATGATTTAGTTGGGGATTGGTCCTGCTTTGAGCAGAGGGTTGGACTAGATGACCTCCTGAGGTCCCTTCCAACCCTGATATTGTATGATTCTAATATTATGTGTAATATATATGTTATGTTATTATATGGCTGTTAGATATTTTTGATGGTAACTTCACATGAGAGCTGGTCAGCTAATATCCTCTGATAATCTTTTTGAATTTTACAAAAATTTTCATATAAAATATTCTATGCCTATTTTTTCTTTATTTACCCAGCTTTTCTCTGGATGGTCATAGCTACAGGGATCATTATTAAAAAGTTAACACTTACCTCTGCTACAGTGAAGTAACTGAGGTGTCATGACTCTTTCCTGTTCCCGTGGCATATGAATCAGTGTTCTAAAAATTCACTGTAGCAATCACAAAATTCTGCTGGAAAGAATCACTCAGTAAAATCTATTGAGATTTCAGCCTACCACCTCCCTTTGTTTCATAACTAGGAGGTGTCTAATAAATGCAAAATCTCAGTGAATAGAGCTCAGCGGGACCTATTTTTTTCTCCTGACTCCCGTGATTATTATAATTTGATTTTTATAGGTGTCTATCCTAAGACCCCAGCTAGGGAGTAATCTTTACTGAGTCATGAACTTTCACATCATTAAATCTCTCTACATTTATTTTGAACATATCAGAAGTGTCAAGTAACTTTAGATGTACAACATTTTATTTGCATTGGGTAAAGTGAAATTTAACCACTTGGGAAAATAAATGAAATAGTTTCCTGAACAGTCAGGAAAGCAGTGAGGCTCCTGAGTCTGTGATTCTATTCATATGGCTATATAGCATATCTCTTGCATAGGCCACGACACGTGTTTACAAGGACAAGAATCTGAGTAATTTCCTACTAGTTTGAAGGGAATATTAAACTCTTCTGTCATTAGGAGGTATATTATTTATGTTCCCTTTTTTATTGTTGTTGTTGTTGTCTATTTTTTAAAATATTTCATTGTTGGCTCAATGCTGACTCCTGATAGAAAATGATGAAATGCCCAATATGTTAAGAAACTTTATCACTAAATCAGGAGCAAAACTATAAATTTTGGCTTTTGAAACCAAACTGACTGTTGAGGATCATTTTGCTCCTGAAATATTACAGCAGTGATCAATTTGCTGTAAAATCAAACAGTTTACCTTGGCAATCTATAGATGGAAAATACGTTATTCTTGAGCAAAGTTTATGCCTTGCCCAAAGGATAAATTAAATTTTATGGGAAAGATATACATTATTATCTGCTTATCTGCTTAACATATTCTTTTCCACATCATTATAAATATTTTAATCATACATTTGATCTTATGTATATTAATATGGTAATATTTTCCCATATAGGCCCAAACACAGTTAATTCCTCACAGAACAGGGGAGAATAGTCCAATCTTCACCAAAAAAAAAAAAAAAAGAAAGAAAGAAAGATAAAAATTTTCGCAGACAGGTAAAGATGGGGCTAGTTTGTGATCCTCTTGTGAAATAAAATGTTCCTGAAGTGAGGGGAGGAGTCAATTAAGTCATTATTATTAATTATTGTTTTATTATTTCACATTTATATTACAGGTGAACTCAAGATTGGAGTCATGTTACATTAGGAACCGCAGTGCCTTGAAGGGGTTTATAATCTAAGACAAGCAATGTCTGAAAAGTGTGGGGAGACCATCAAATATATATGTACTTATATACATTTGCTATTGATTTTTAATTGCATAAAGGAATAAACAGGAATCAACTTTCCCCAGCTGCCCCTCTGCCTAACCTTCATATGCTGGATGATTTCCTCTGGAAGTTACCATTAAAGTGGGTATTCAGAAAGGATTTGATGGAGAAGAGAGGACTAAGGAAGGCCTTCTATGCATAAGGGACAGCATAGAAGAAATCCTCAAGATATTCGTGGGAGGAGTGAGAAAGAGCATGGCATTATTGGTGGTCGATGTGATAAGAGGCAAGAGTGGATAAGTAAAGAGAAGCAAAAACCAATGGACTACTTACCTGTAACGGTATTACTCAACGAGAGTAAGGAGGCAGACTCAAGCCCTCTGTGAGTAGTTTATCTGGCCATCTTTAAGAGTAGAACAAGACAGCAAAGAAGGAGGCCGAATGCCTCATCTGTAGTCTTCAGTGTCTGTCATCTCAGTCTCATGTTATTCACTTGGAATACTCAACGTGATCCTATGTTGGTCAAATGTGGAGATATGAGTTGGGATTTTCAAAGATTTAGATATGAAAATCCTACTAATTTCAATAGGAGCTGTGTGGTTTAACAGTCACCTTTGAAAGTCTCAGATATAGGTTGTGGTAATGTCATTTTCCTGCTTGACAACCCTTTTCCACTCTAAACACTCTCTAGTTTTCTTTCTGTCACACAAGTTATCCATCTTCTATTTTTTTGGTGATATGGGTACTCTTGACATATTTAATTTGTAGTCACCTTAATCAGTACTTGCTTCTCCTCTTTGTTTTCCATAAGTACTTGTTCCCATCATTTTTTCTTATCCTAAATAAGTACCTAAAATAGCTACGTTTAGCCTATACCATGGCCTCACAACAGGGAATATCTCTGTGCCAAGAGCCTTTCCCAACTTTTAAAGAAAGGAAAATTTAAGATGAATAGCAGGAAAGGGAAATCCCTCAATATGGGATCCCAACCCTCAGTATGGGACCATCCTGCATTGTCAGGAAGATGAACTTGATAACCTACCAGGTAACTTAACTTACTCACTGGGGTGCTGTGAGGATTAATCAGTTAATGTTTTACAGCCCTATGAAACTGCAAAGTGCTATGTAAGTGCTAAATATTATTATTTTTTATTACATCCTTTGCACTTTACATGCAAGAGTGAACCATTTTGAGAAGACAATGCAAGTGTGTCTATTATTATCCATGTTCTCAATCATCATGAGCAAGTTCTGCAACTCAAATTTTCATCTCAAGAGTATGCTGCTGAAATGTAATTATTGGAGGTGTATAAATGGTCTGCTGTCTCAGATCTTTTGTAAACGTTAATCCTATTCTTATAAAAACCAACTCTAAAATGTAGCTGTTTGGAGTAGGGGCCTTCTTTTTCTTCTGTGTTTCTACAGCACAGTGGGGTCCTGGTTGATGGCTGGAGCTCATAGATGCTACTCTAATACAAATAAATAATAATAGTCAACCAGAGATAATGGTGTCACACAAAAGATCCAAAGCATACAATAACCTGAAAATTATAATGATGATGCAAATAGTCAAATTCTCCCAAGAAATTGTGACTCACATAATATGTAATATGGGAAACCAGATAGCAAGTGTGAAAAATCAGGACACTTTTTTGGGGGGGGACAGGGATATAGTTGCATATATTTAAAAAGCCCCTAATATCAGGATGGTCCCAATAATATTGGGACATCTGGTCACCCTAGTGTTATAAATACTGAGATGTAATCACTTTATGAACATGGTATATGACCTAGTTAGTGACGGGAAGTTATTGTATACTGGGTCATCAGACTTTCCTGTACAAATGCATTGATCCAGCTTAATATGGGCAGTGGGAAGAATAAATAGGAAGGCAACACAGTGGTCCCAGATAGCAACTTCCCAGAAAACCTCAGGAGGAATTACAAGACAATGGCACGTTTCCAGGCTATAGGCCACAATGACACAGCTGTTTTGCCAGGCTGGGAGGCTAGAGATCAAAAGAACACTTAGTTAAAAGCCTTGCCAGCAAAAGAAGTGAGGAGAGGCTGAGGGTGGGGGGAAGACAAGCTGACAGAAGAAAAGCTCTGTGGAAGAGTCTATAGGGAATTAGTCCTGCCAAGGTCCCCATGTGGAGGATGGTTAAACACCTGGTAAACTATGCATGCATATAATCTGTTTTATTGTTTTTTAATATGTTTTCATTAAATTACTTTTGTTCTGAATAAATTATAATTGGCTTTAAGGAGGCTGTCTGGGGACTGCAACCAAAGGCCTGAGTCCTGAGTGGTAATGGGAAACTGTGAATTTAATGATAGTTTTGCCACTTTCTTCAGTGGAAATAAGATTGGGCCCAGTGGAGGGACAAGGATATACATGTGATATTTACTATTCCTTATCTTTTGGAAATGAATGGCACAATGGAGGTGGTTCCAGTAATCATGGTATCTATCTCTCACAACTCTACTATATTTGATTATTATTTGATTCTTGCATCCTGAGCAGAAACCTACCAGATTTGTCTGTCTCAATTCTGCTAAAGCTGAATATTTTCATACATATGTATGTATATCAAGTTTTTATGAGTATAATTTGGGCTTTTCAAAATAGTGACACAATAACAAAGCAAAATTGAGACATGCATGTAATTTAAATAATGATTCGGTTTTCTCTCTCCCTGGTGCTGGCACTTTGATGGTATTTTCCCTTCCATCTTCCTTCTGCTGTTCGTTCCCAATGAATGGATGTAGCTATGAGGCGACCACACCTAATGCAAAAGGTGTTTGCTACTTCTGCCAACCACATATCAAACCTGAGGGACTTGGACGGTTGTGCATTTGGTGCTCCTGCTGAGTTTGCTAAAGGTTACTATAGCAGTGCTCTAGAAACAGCTTAAGATGGGAAGATAAGCTACAGGAACTGTCAGGTGGCAGCTGCCATTTACCTCTGGACACCATTTTTCACTGTCATAGACCCAGATCTTCAGCTACAGCCAAGCAGCACATCTCAGAGGGGAGTGTGCAAAACTGGCCTTCACATTTCTTTTCAGCTCAAATACACTCAATGAACTGTTCACATCAGCTTACAGACATAGGGCATGATTTTCTCCTCTGGCAGATCTCTGCTCCATGCAAGAAAGAGTGGGGAGCATCAGGTAGCCAGTTACAGCTCCATGATTATCAGGGCTACATTCAGTCCTGACAATGCTTAGAGCTGCTGCTGGGTTATGCTACTGGCATAGAGTTAGTAGAGGATAAACTGAGGGGAGTGGAGCTCTGCCACGTTCACCCCACCAGACATGTCCCCTGTGCAGGGGTAGGGAAGCAGTAAGCACAGACCCAGATCTGGCATATTTACACCTAGCAGAGAGCCAGAGGAATGATCCTGCTGGGCATTTGCAGCCTGATCTGAGCAGTGCAAAGAGACTTTAGCACTGTAGAGAAACTAGCTCAAAGAATTATTCACAGAAAACACTCTGTGAATAATTTTAAAGAAAAGAAAATTAAAAATTGCTCAGGGGCAATTTGTGAACAGAAAAAAGTGGTTAAATTTACCTAATAAATTATTTACAAGGTGAATAATTCATAGCAGATACAGGACAAGTTTAGAAGAGTGTGGTTCAGAGTCAGTAGGAAACTCCTGTAGTAAATGAAGTTGACAGAGAAAACTTTGCACTTTGTAAGACACAGTTTACTAGGCTGCAACATAGGAATTTCCATATAGAATCAGAAGAGTGGTCCATCTAAAGCTGCAAGAAACCCTGTAGTGGACAGTTATGAAATAACGTGCCCTAACGAAAGCTTCTTTTTAACCATGGCCCCAATCCTGCAAACACATTCATATGCTTTAAGTGTTGGAGCAGAAGAGCTGATCAGGACATCTTTCGATAAAGTGGTTTTTTTCCACCAAAAAATGCCAATTCATCAAAACCAAACCTGTTCACTGGACAGGGTCAGTTTCAACAAATTTCCTGACTTCAAAAAGTTGAGAAAAAGTTTCAAAATTATCAAATGTCCAGTTTTGACATTTTCTAAATGAAAAGTTTCAGTTCTTTTTGGTTCAAAATTACTTTTCATTTGGAAATTTAACTTATTTTATACTAAAAAAGGATGGTTAGGGCACTTGCGTGGGAAGGTCAGTTCCCTGCACTGCCACAGACTTTCTGTATGGCCCTGGCAAATTACTTGGTCTCTCTGTGCCTCACTTTCCCAGCTGTAAAATAGGGATTATAGTACTTCCCAGGAGTGTTTGTGAAGATAAATACATTAAAGATTATGAAATGTTGAGATACTATGGTAATGGATGTCAGATAAGCACTTAAAACAGATAAAATTACTGCCCAGCTTAGCTAATGAGATCTGCTGAGATCACAGCCCAAAGGGAATTTTGTAAGGCCAATAGCCGTTGATTATGTGAGGTACTATGTTTTGAGCCCTGCTGCTGCAGAACCAGCAGGAGTTACAAACACTACTCTCAAGAACAGTGATATCAGTGTGGTGTGAAGAAGAATGCAGATGCTCCATGCTCGGTTTGTTTTATGCTCCATAAGAAATTTTCTGAAATTGAAGAGACCAGTCTGACAAACATTTTCTCTCTCGTGCTGATTGGCTGGTTGCTCCAATGCCCTCCTACACAAGCAATTCACTTCAACCTCTCTCCACTTGTCCTCCATGCTCCTCTCCTTTCTTCCCTTCCCTGTCTCTGTTTCTTTCCTTCCCCTTTTCACTTTGGCTCCCACCCCTGTATATCCGCTGCTCTTTCTTTTGCCTTTTCTTTTAGCAATTCTCATCCTTACAAAACCAAATCTGAGTTTTTGTAAGGAGGAGAACCACCATGATGTTGACAAACCATCACATGGATCACTATGCTTGAATGTTGTATCCCTTTTTCCCCAACTGCTCATCTATTTTTTCTAATTAGATTGTAAGCTGTTTCCTACTATGTTTGTACAGTGCTGTTCACAATGGGTTTCAAATCTTAGTTGAAGCCTGTAAGCATAACTGCTATACAAATAATAAATAGGTAGTTATATAAGATAAATATTTTTTTTCCGGGCCAAATTCCAGATTGTGCCCATAATTATGCAACATCCCTGTGCCAATAAATAATGCAAGTGCTCCTACAAATTGGATAATTCCTGTGCAAATGTGTACCAGGAGTGGCCATTTCTACTGCAGCTACCTCACTTGTGTCCATAATAGTGAATGCAAATTAGGCATTCAATGGCACATGTACTTTGCACACCTAAATTCTTTGGAAATCTGATACTTTATTTTCATATTTCAAAGGAGTTGTTGCAAATGTTTTTCATTTTATGTTTTTAAACCACTATCATACAGTTTTGCTGGTCCATCCTTAACCAACTTTATATTTTGCTTAGCTTTTCCTTCTTGTGCACATTTATAATTTTATGTATAACCTATTTGTAGTTTTTTATTTATTATCTGCATATATGCTCACACAAAGTTGTGAATTCATTGGTTTAAGTTACACACTTAATGTTATTTTAACATAGGGATTTTTTTAATGTAATGATATTTAATTTGCATTAGCACAAGTGACATACAATGGATCATGCTATTATCATGATTTATATCAGATGAACTGGCATAAATTCAACATTATAAATTGAGCCTATAAATGAAACTATTATTTTACAGGCATTACTGTAATAGAAAGGCTAAGGACCCTCCAGTCAACCTTAGTCAAACCCACTCTTTAGAGTTCTATATTTTATGCCTGCAATAAATGCTTTTGTGAAAGCCCATAACCCACTAAAAAAAAGTCATTCGAAGTCTATTAATTATAATAATACTATCCAAAAAACTGTGAGGGCTTATTTTTGTGACATCACTCTGATTTCTTACTGCCTTAAATTATCCCTTTGTTGGCTTGCTGAGATTAACAGTCATACTTTTGTCATTAAATATAAGGAGTTTTAAAGCCTGATCCACCTTAGCTCTAATTGATATTGCTTTCATTTGGCAGATAGTGACCTGATTTATAATTTAAATATGCATCATTATATGCATCTCTTCTGTATAATGAAAAAGCAAAGTTACTCTCATCTTTTTCTGCAATGTTAACATCAAGGAAAAGTATCTTTCTTTTTTCCCTTTTATACTCTGAGCCTAATTGAAAACTGTTCATTGAATTTCAACATGATAGAAAAGTCTTTTTATCTCTCAATTTGTCCATTAGCTATTATAATTGAAGTATCTGCTACACAGCTGAATTGATATTGTTCTTGTTTAAATTCTGGATTTCTCTAAATCTTCCATGAGGCATCAACTAAAAAAAAATATGGGTTAGGAGACATTAGCTAGCAATAATGCCTAAATGGGACATTAGACTAGCACTCCACATGTATAAAGCTTCAGAAAGTAGGAAGTCATCTAATTTTGCTGGGGAACGTGTTGCATAATAATCTTAACAGCATGACCGTAAGGATTGCTAATTGCCACATCTGTTTAACATCTGTCAGATGTTTGCCATATGTTGCCATCAATATTCCAACTGAGTACATTACAGGGAGTTTGATTGTCTTCAACTGTTATTTATTTGCCACAGACATTACGAAAGCCAGTGAGTCTATTTATGTTAGATCACTAATTATATTTTAAAAGCTTAATGCAATGTCCAGTTTTTCAGGTTCTCTAGACCCCATTTTTGGGATGTAACCATTAACTTTACTTTTCTGCAACTTTCTGAACTGATTATGAAACTTCAACTTTATGATAGTAAATAATTTTTCCACAAAATAGCTTATTCATGTTATTTTATGCTTTAATAGTGAAGTTTTTAAGATTTGTTAAATATACCACTCATTTACAAAACCCTCTTAATAAAAAAAAGAATAATAATTAACATACTACCTAGATCTTATGTAGTGCTGTTCAGCAGTAGATGTCAAAGGGCTTTACAAAGGAGGTCAGTATTACTATCCTTTGCTGATTTATTAGCTATCATGTCCATAGTTCAGGGATGGAGATAGTTTCATTGTCAAAAAAGAGGGTTTGGTGGTTGGACTCCTGAGTTCTATTCCCATCCCTGAAACTGACTTGTTCTTCTGGAAAGCCTCACAATGACCTTGGATAAATCATGTAACCTCAATTTACCCATCTTTAGGAAAAGTTAACACCTACCTACTCCACAGATGTGACATCAGGACTAATTCATTAATGCTTAACCAGATCCTTGAGTAAAGGGTAACATGGTGCAAAGTGTTATTCATATATTTATATAAAAAGACCAATATGCTTGGTCTTTTAGTGATAATTTAAATTTTTTAAATCTATATATTTTACTGGACTATGCTAAGCAACACAGTACTTTTTTGTTAAATGTTACTATTAACTAGAAAGCAGAGATTGACAGACTGCAAACGAGGCAAAATATGTATGATCTGATTTAATATGAGTTGATAGATGTCACTGATCTTCATTATAAACAGTGTGTGTAAATTCCATATGATGTATTATTTATCCAGAGTAGCTGCCTTTTTGTTTCATTAATAAACCTGGAAATCAGAGATATACAGTTCTGATGATGAGATTTTGGCAATACGAGACATTCTGGTATTTGTCTGCAATTGCTCAATTATTTGCTGATTTTTTTCTTTCTATATAAATTATTTAAAAATGGGATATTTGTTCAAGACTCTTTTGATTTTAGCTCATTTGTCCAGCTGAATTCTTTTTTCTTCTTTAATGAAAAAAGATAGTGCAGTGTAAGGATTTCCACTTTGACCTAAACCATAGCTCCTTTTAAAATTTCCATTCTATTGCACCACATGGGCTATGTTAAACTTGTTTGCATTAGGCTATGAAAGGTCTGATAATCTTAACCAAAGCTCACAGTACAATGAGTCGTCAGCTGAAAATAAATCATCTTTTGGTCAAAAGCACCCAGATGCTACTATACTACCCATAATTAGAAATAGGTAGTAGGATTCCACTAAGGCAGTGTTTACTGATATGCACATTTTGTCCTGTCTGAGGATATTAAAAAAGATACAGATGTCAAACTCTAGAGGGCACCAACAGTAGCAAATGGACATAGTGCACTATCTTAAATCTCATTTTGAAAACTAATAGTTAAACCTAATCTCTGATCTTCACATTTTTAACCCAAATTAATCTGAGAGGAAAGTGTGTCTAATATGTTAAAACGTTAAGGGAAATCTTAATAAAGTTGACATAACTGGAGTAACAAAAGCTTTGGATAAAGTCCCTGATTAGATGGATCACTTGATGATTACCTGTTCTGTTCATTCCCTCTGGGGCACCTGGCATTAGCCTCTGTCAGAAGACAGGATACTGGAATAGATGGATCTTTGGTCTGGCCCAGTATGGCCGTTCTTATGTACTAATCCTATGGGAACTTGCCACTTTCCAGGTGGATATTACCTGGGAGACAGTATATTTCTAAGCTTTTTAATGGGCATTGTTCTGGACTCTGGAAATCTGACAGACATGAATTATTGGAATTTCCTTCCCTTGAAGGAAAACAATTTTGGGAGGGGGGGCGGGTTTATGATAAATAGCTCAGTAAAGTTGTCTGTCCAGTCACAATGTCTGTCCAGCACACCAGTAGTTTAAAAAGTTAATAGGATGCTTGCATGCATTAAAAAAAGGATAGAGTAAAATAACATTTTTAAGTGAATGCAGTGGCATAATACTGAAAATAGGAGGCCTTCTTCTTGAGTTCTCTGGCCATTTTGTGGCTGCCCCACTTAAGGAAGAAACAGTAGACACTGACCGAAAGAAGGCCATTGAAGATGGTTAAGGATATATTGGGGTTTTCTTATGACAAGATATTTAAAATACTCGGGCCAAGATTTTCATAGTAACCTCCCAGTTCCCAAGTCAGTGGGAGCTGTGGGGGTGCTCAACACCTCTGAAAATCCTGCCGCTTTTCATGAGCTGTTGAAGAACCTGATTTTTAGAAGCACTGACTACCAGAAGCGGCTGTTGGGAGTTAATGGCAGTCGTGGATCTTGAGTACCTCTGAAAATCAGGCTTTCTGTATACTTAACTCTTTGCCTCCAAGTGAGAAAATTTTGGCCTAAGTTTATTCAACTGACTGAGGTTTTCAAACGTAAAAAGTGATCAGTACCTTCCATTTAGCCCTTCCCATAAAAGGCAAGCAAAGGAACCCTTGAAGAAATGAAAGGGCAAAACATTTAGAAAAGGCAGGGATGAGACTGCTTTAGGAGCCATCTCATCAAGCTATGTAATCCAATGACCTGGGTGAGGTGGTCAAGACTTTGCTTACACCAGTGAGTTCAGGCAGACCTTTAAAGGGAAAATTTCAAAGACACAGAGAAGAGTTAGGTGCCGACCTGCCATTGAAATCCTCTGGGAACTGGGTACCAAGCTTTCCTGTGTGCCTTTGGAAATCTTCAATCTTAATCATTTAAAATTGATCCATGTTCTCCAGCCAATCTCTTTATTTTCTTCTTACGTGCATTTCTAATGCTGTTTCTAGACAATTCAATTGTGATTTTCTTATCTGTATACCACGGAGAATACCATACAAGACTTTATAAATAGCCATTAAGTTTATCTGCCTGTCACTTGGTTTTCATTATGCCAGATGACAAATGTTCTTGTCAAGGTTCCTTCCCCACTCTGAACTCTAAGGTACAGATGTGGGGACCTGCATGAAAGACCCCCTAAGCTTATTCTTACCAGCTTAGGTTAAAAACTTCCCCAAGGTACAAACTTTGCCTTGTCCTTGAACCCTATGCTGCCACCACCAAGCGTGTTAAACAAAGAACAGGGAAAGAGCCCACTTGGAGACGTCTTCCCCCAAAATATCCCCCCAAGCCCTACACCCCGTTTCCTGGGGAAGGCTTGATAAAAATCCTCACCAATTTGTACAGGTGAACACAGACCCAAACCCTTGGATCCTAAGAACAATGAAAAATCAATCAGATTCTTAAAAGAAGAATTTTAATTAAAGAAAGGGTAAAAGAATCACCTCTGTAAAATCAGGATGGTAAATACCTTACAGGGTAATCAGATTCAAAACACAGAGAATCCCTCTAGGCAAAACCTTAAGTTACAAAAAGACACAAAAACAGGAATATATATTCCATTCCGCACAACTTATTTTACCAGCCATTAAACAAAAGGAAATCTAACGCATTTCTAGCTAGATTACTTACAGACTTTACAGAAGTTTTTGAGACTGCATTCCTGATCTGTTCCCAGCAAAAGCATCACACAGACAGACAGATACCCCCCCAGCTTTGAAAGTATCTTGTCTCCTCATTGGTCATTTTGGTCAGGTGCCAGCCAAGTTATCTTAGCTTCTTAACCCTTTACAGGTGAAAGGGTTCTGCCTCTGTCCAGGAGGGATTTTATAGCACTGTATACAGACAGGTGGTTACCCTTCCCTTTATACTTATGACAGTTCTCATATAGTATGAGAAGACATCATGTGATTGTTTCAAAAAAGGAAAAAAAATACTTGTCAGCATTGTACTTAGCCTTGTAGTGGGTATAACCTCAATAATGCCAGCACAATCTCCATCCTTTTTCCTCCCTGAGGTCCAGGAAGAATGATCTCTATAGCTTTTGGGTGCTTCTTGCTATCCATTCTATTGTGGACAGTGGTGAGCTCCTTATCTGGATTATGGTTATGTGGCCAAAGCATTGCCTCATCTTCAGTTTGATCATTCCTAACCATTCCATGGAGCTTATACACTGAAAAGAGGGATGAGAGGCAATTGTCAACAGTTTGCTCTTTTAAATATGGATAGATATTACTCATGTAATTTGACAGTTCTTGACTCTCAGCTGTATAATGTCAGTGAAATGGTAGGAATTTCAGCAGCCTAACTTCTGTCTTACTTCAAGATAAGTTTATCAACTGTAGCCCGAATCCATGCAACGCATGAGCAAATCAAAACTCATGTCATGTTGAACTGCTGTACTGATGCCTGCTTCTTACTGTTGCTTGACATGTCCGTATGGTCTTAGTTGTGTGGCGGTTTGTAAGTTCATAATTACATTGTAAAGCTTTTGGGGCAGGGATTGGCTCTGATTATGTGTTTATACAATGCATCGTGCAATGAAGCCTTGATCCTGACTAGGGTCTCTGAGTGCTAACGTAGTACACATAGTGTGTAATAAACATGATGACAGGTGATGGTCAATCTTCATAGTCCTTCTACTTTCATCAGTTATGCACTTTGTCTACAATGTGGAGACTCTTTGTAGCATTAAAAGGCTTGTCAAATAATGTGAAAATGATAACTGACATTTATATTATGCTTTTCATTACAGAGATTCTCAAAGAGATATACAAGAATCACTTCACCTTGCCCACATAGGCAACCACCTCTGGAGACTGCTGTGGCAGCTGTTTTCCAGTGTATAGCAACACTACAAAACTGTTTAAGGTAAGTTATGTGTCATTGACCACATTTTCATACATTTTAGTTGCTTGACTGAATGTCTAATTTGTGCATCTGATGTGATGATTGCTATTGCACATCCAATTTGAGGAATGTTATGCAAAAATTACTGATTTTTCTGTTTAATTTTAAAAAATAACATTCGGAGGAAGAAAACACTTAATATTCTAAGACAGTGGTTCCCAGACTTGTTCCGCCGCTTGTGCAGGGAAAGCCCCTGGCGGCGCAGGCCGGTTTGTTTATGTGCCGCTTCCGCAGGTTTGGCCGATCGCGGCTCCCAGTGGCCACGGTTTGCTGCTCCAGGCCAATGGGAGCTGCTGGAAGCAGCAGCCAGTACATCCCTCGGCCTGCGCTGCTTCCAGCAACTCCCATTGGCCTGGAGCAGCAAACCACGGCCACTGGGAGCTGCGATCGGCCGAACCTGTGGACGCGGCAGGTAAACAAACCGGCCCGGCCCGCCAGGGGCTTTCCCTGAACAAGCAGCAGAACAAGTTTGGGAACCACTGTTCTAAGCTGACACCTCTTCTTGGGGTCTCCAAATTCATCTGATCTGTGTCTATCTTGTAAACTCCTCAAAGAGTTTTGTGTCTGTCCAGTGATAAGCACATTGTTGGCACTTAGCAAATAATAATAAATATTAATTAATAAAATGTGTGTACATAAATCAGGTGTGCAGTTGTGTCTTAACAATATGAAAATCTGGACCTATATTCCTTTTCATCATGTATCATTTTCAATATAAATACAAATAATTTTAGATTTCAAGAATATGAAATGTGTACATAAGCTTGTATTATTACCCTGTGTATAAATTTTGATGTAGGTATTTATCGAGTTAAATAAATGTAATTAGGGCCATATTCTCTTAATTGGCAGAGCTGTGCTTGGTACAGGACCAAGTGGGTGGAAGGCAACAGTAGCTTTCAACTATCCTTTTGCCACAATCTTGGGGACAATCTGGGCGTTGCCTGGCCTCCAACATGGGTTTAAACTTACACTAGGCTGCCCAAGACTCCATGGGTTTGTTCTGAGAGCTGGAGATTGCTGGGGCTTAGGCAAGGAGTGGTGCAAAATAAGGTTGAGAATCAGCTTCTTATTTTTTAAAGTGCAGTAATTATATATCCAAGGGCAGAGTTTGATCCAAAATGTATGATGTGTACTAGCGAAATCTCTTTTTTGATTGTTTTGCCATCTTTAGAGTTGGTCAGAAAATGGGCTTTTTCAATAGAAAACTTCAATGTTTCATCAAAAAACTAAAAAAAACCCCCCAAACCTAACACTTTTCAGTTTTCAAGAACCAAAAACTGTAAACATTCACAGAAAACCTGAAAGTGTTTGGCTGAAACCTGCCAAAAACTGAAAAAAATTCTGCTGAAAACTAAAGCTTTTTCAGTTTTTGGCCAAAAAAAAATTGATGTTTAGATTTTCAGTTTTCCAACAAGAAATAAAAAATTTCGGAGTAAAGCAGACTCTTTTCGTAAACATTTTTCTTTTGTTGAAAATGCAGTTTTACAACAGAAACAAATTTCAGTGGAAAATTTTCAGCCAGCCCTTACCACCATCGAATGCCAGGATACAAATAGCTTTGCAGCCTCTGACATTTGGCCTCCAAACTTCTGATACTTTTCAACAAGACAGAACTGGCATCACAGAAATGGCAATTTTAATTAAAACTTTCTCATTCACATACAGTACTGCATATCAGCAACATACCTGAGAAAACAAATACTTCTCAGCATATACAAGTTCAGCAGTTTTGCTGAATACAAATAGGTGATGCTTTATAATAAAGGTGAGTTCCACATAGATCCATTTACCCCCAACAAATTCTAGCAAATTTTGATTGCTTCTCAGCTTTTTCCTATGGTAGCAAAGAATTTCCTGGTGCATTCCAAGACATGATTTTCAAAGTGTGTGAGGTGAGGAAAAAAATCAAATTAATTTTTCCTCACAAGTAAAAGACCTCCGACTACTACCTTCAGTAGCTCAGGTACATGTGCTGCTGGGCTATGCTGTTTCTCATGTGTCAGTGCTATGTACAATTAAATAAATAATCCACAGAGATTACTGAAACTAATTCAGTAATAGCAAATTATAAACACAGGTCTGGAGACCAGGCTTTCCAAGTACAATAATACTCGTAAGGTGGGCAAGAGCAATCTACAAAAACTCTTCCTAATCCTGGTCCAAATTTGGGGCTGAGATTTTTAAAGATGCTGAAGGAATTTAGATGTCTAGTTCTTATTTAATTTTAATGGAATTTCTAGTCTTAATTATTTTAGGAGATTTTTTAAATTTAACTGTAAGCTTTTTGTTTAAAATTATTGTTTTCTTATTATTTTTAAAGCTGTCTTTGCTACCTCTTCTAATGCCCATAAAAATACCTTGTATTTCAATAGCACCTTCCATCTGATGATCTTCAAGTTCCTTACATATTAGTAACTAAGACCTGTGTGAAAAGATACATTATTATCCCTGTTTTACAAATAGGGAAACTGAGGCACAAAAAGCTGCATATAAAATCTATACCTCTTAACTCCCACTCCTATCCCTAAGCCACAAGACCATCCCATCTGCCATTTATTATGGCCATCTACTGATTTCCCAACTGCTCTTTTTTCTACTTCACCTCTCTATTGGACACTTAACCCTACATTTCCAAAGTGGTGCCTGTAGTCTTTCAACTCCCATTTATATCAATCGGAGTTAAGATGCTAACTCCAGTGCACAATTCACCCTTGTACAGAGAGGGGCCAGCACAAGAAGTGGTGCACTATGTTGGCCCGCTACACAGGGTGAAATTTCACCCTCAGTTCATGACAATTTGAAAATGTAAGACATGGGCTGAGTCTGTCTAGATGTGTATGATGTAACTGATGCAGAAGTACTGGCATCTTCCGCAGTAAAGAAATGCATGTGTCATGCTGAAAATGTGTTTCCTGTGGCAAATCTTTGGAAGACCCTAATCTGCTGTAGTCTTTGAGTCTCAAGACACTTCTTAGAATTATCTGAGTAATTTACTAGGGAAGGCATGGCATTAGTGGCATGAGCAGAGAACTGGGAACCTGATATACCTTTCCTTCAAAATTTGACAGTGACTCCCACTGTGGTCGTGAGCAAGTCCCCTTAACCTCTCTCCCTCATTTTCCGCCAATCTGTGACATGGAGATAAAAAAATATTCACCTCCTATGGATCCTATGGGTGCTATGAGGACCAATTAGTTAATGTTTGTCTAGTTCTTTTGAAAATAAAAACGGCTAAGTATGATTATTTGTAGCATATTCTTATTTCTTTGTTTGATTTGGGGGCGGGGAGGAGAGAGGTGCAGTCACAGAAACAGCCTCATGAGACGTACACCTTATTTTCATGAGAGTCCCCAGAGATAGCAGTTATATTACTCAAAAGTTAGCTTTATGTTGTAAAATACAGGTAGCAACCAGTCAAAAGACACAAAGTGTCTCTGGAATTTAAACTTGAGTGTTTTGCTTAATACAGCTGAGCAGAAATTTGTGCTGTCAGTGAAGTTTTCAGAGTCGGGCTATGCTATTTAAAATGGAATTTCACACTAATGAGACTAAAATAAAATAATGTCTGGAAGGAGATTTCAAAGTACACTCAATTGTATCAGTCACCGCATATAAACAGAGAAAATTGCATCCGTAACCAAACAGCATCCTCTGCTGGACAATAACATTTATTCAAATGGCTTTTACCAAAATGTTGACATTTTGTTTTGAAGACAATGTTTGGAGTCATACTGGTCCTGAAGGAAAAGGGGAGAAAGTACGGTGCTATAGATTATACATTTGGCATAAAGAACTACTCTAAACATTAGTCTTTAAAATGGTGCTTCATGTTAAATCTCTAAATCTGGATAGAAAGTTAGACTCCATTTACTCCAAGAGTAGATCTTAGAAGCACAGAATCGTAGGACTGGAAGGGACCTCGAGAAGTCTTCTAGTCCAGTCCCCGGCACTCAAGGAAGGACTAAGTATTCTCTAGACCATCCCTGACAGGTGTTTGTCTAATCTGCTCTTAAAAATCTCTAATGACTGAGATTTCACAGCTGCCCGAGACAATTTATTCCAGGGCTTAACTACCCTGACAGGAAGTTTTTCCCAACGTCCAGCCTAAACTGCCCTTGCTGCAATTTAAGCCCACTGCTTCTTGTCCTATTCATTTTTAGCACATTTTGACTTTATCCTTTCATGTTTTATCATTAATATAATTCCTTTGTGTGCGTGGAGGGGGGGATATTTATCAGACCTGGGTTAATAATTTGTAACAAATAACATTCAACAAATGCACTCGCTCTCTCTGAATAGACTGTAAACAATTTACAATTTTCTCCACTGTATTTTTTTATATAAAAATTTTTGGGAAGGAATTTCTGTAGCTAATTTTTAGTCCATGGTTCTTTTATAAGCAGTTTGTTGCCAGTATTTGATACTCCGTCTGTTCTGAGTAGAGACACTTGGTATGTTTCTGTTCCTTGGATAAACCTAACTCTCATAATCAGGTTTCCAGTGCAAATCTGAAATTAGCTATCAATGTCTATTCTACAATATTCCCTTAAAATTCACTGTTCTTGCCAGTAAACTCATTTGCTACAAGGTTCACAGAAAGCAAACACCGAAGGGAGTGTGACCACAGTCAGAAAGAATTAGAATAAAGAATAAAGTTCAATTAGAATAAAGAATAAAATTCAAATTAATATTAGCTGCATTTTTGCATAGTATTTGCCCAGCTCTAATATTTAACCACAGAAATTGCTCTAAAGGAACATAAGACATTACCCTGCCATATTTGCTATCCTTTAACAATTTCATGCTCCTTTCAACACCTGGACAAATAGACTACTGACAATTTCTTGTGACATGATGTAAACCTTTAGGAAGGATTATTAACTTCGGAGTGCATGGGTGATGCAGAGTTCAAGAACATCCCTGGTGCGGTGCAAAAGCAAAAGAGGCCTTAGGTTAGGACTGAATAAACCAAATGCCCCAGTAATTTAGAGGTTTGTAGTTGAAATTGCTCAGCATGAATGTCAGCTGGGTGTTTTGTAAAACAATCACTATAAACAATTAAAAATGTGTTATCAATAGGGCTCTTTGCAAACCAAACCTGGCAAAAAAGATTTGTACATTGTACAAAAAGGGGCCATAAGACCCCTGTGTAAAAGGGACCATAAGACCTCCTGTGTAAAAGGCCAAAATTAGGATCCCATGCAAACAAGGCTTAGCCTAAATGGCCAGTATGGGATCAAACCTTTGACCTCAGTGTTAGTAGCACTACAGTTTAACCAAATAAGCGAGCCAGCCCACAACAAAAAGCTTTCTCAAAACAAGAGAATGAATGAGAGGCCTTTATATAGTCAGTCTAATGCTCTCCCAGCTGACCTATTTTTTTGTCAGGTGAGTAGGGTCAGTCTATACTGGGATTTATTTCTTAAGGGTTATATTGAGTTTTTAAATTCAGTCCTGGAGGCTGGGGCAGTGCATAGCTGCACTGTTCCTTCCAACTCTGAGACACAATTCCTTCGCTGCTCCACACTTGCTCCAAGGATGAAATGTGCTACTGCAGCCTTTAAAAGAGTCCTGCTTCCTTCACCCCTTGCAGTCAGTCAGCACCACTGGCTGTCACACTGGGAAAATGGGAAGAACCATCATTGCACCAATTTTCTTGTCCATTAAATGTCCATTCTTGTCTGTCATATTAAACATCACAGGTACTAATAACATATAAAAGAGCCTTTACACACATGAATCATCCTATTGAACTCAGTGGGAGCATTTGTATGATTAAGGAATATGGGCATGTGGTTAGGATTTGCAGGTCCAGGCGCTAAGAATGCAGTATACTCCCCACTAGTTTCATAAATGCTTCAAAATTATACAACACAAAATGCATTTTTCCCCAGTCTTATCCATCATCACTATGTCAAGTTGAAGACATCTTTTAATTAAAAAGGTGGGAAGGCTTGATCTCCTATGGCTAATATAGAAGCAGTGATAATTTTTACAGTCATCACACATAGTGAAACACTCTTAATTCCTTTTATTTCTATTTGCACAAATTGGGGTTGGAAGGGGGGCGGAGGAGCCAGAGAGAGTTTTTATTTTATTTTATTTTATATATTTTGTGGAGAGATCAATAGGCATTACCAGTACTTAAATTATGTGGCCTTATCTAAATGCTTGGACTTTATGAAAGATGATAAGATTTGTAGAGAAAAACCTCAAAGAAGAATATTATTCTTGGTAAGCTTTGGTGTGCATGAGTTAATAAATTATAGTTGTTCTGGTCCTTACGAATTCTGTTCTGTCTAAATTTCAGTTTTGGTTTCCACTTTCCCTCCCTGGCGGAGTTGAACCTGGGAATAGCATCACTCAATGGCTCATTAGTTTGATAAACTGGCATAAGTGACTATAGCTACAATAGGTACCTCTAGAACAGAAGCATTTATGGGGCTCACGGGAATTCTGAAAAACACCAGAAAGTCTTTAGGTACTGAATCACAGCCAAGTATTCTGAATCTTTAATTTTTTTATTTTTTTTCTGCAAGAATGTCAGCACTAAAATATGGAATATGCTTTTCCCACTTGGTTTCTATTACTTGTAAAGCATTCAAAAGCTTCTAGAATAGAATTATCTCTGTACCATGCTAGAGAGCAAGCAAAACTCCTCCGAGTATTAAAGGAGTCCCTCTGCTGGGGTTGCTTTCCATTTTCGACCCAATAATATCATAAAAATGACTAAATATTAGTCTTGAGCTGTGCAATTTTGAATCCATCATATATTTGTTAGTTATCATGTTTATCCTAGCAGTGTTTCACCATGCTGCTTTATTTATACAACACATGGCTAAATAAATTTCACAAGATAACTAGTTTATTTTCAGAAGTGACATATCCATCAAAATAACCTGTTAATTATGACATAGCAAACCTTCAGTATAAATTGTTTGTTTTAAAGGTTGTTCAGGTTATGATAGCAGCCAACCAGTATCTAGGAAAAAAAGAGAATTTTAAAAAGAAGCACAAAGCAATAAGAAAAGAAAGAAGGAGTGACAACCACAACAGAGACAGGGCTGGCAAAGATGAAAAGTAAGATGCAGATGCCTTTTTTTAAAAAATCCAACCACTTTAGAATTCTTTGTTGTGGCTCTGAGGAAGCACATACTAAGCTTAAGCATGAATGGGAGTTATGTATGTATTTAAAGTTAGGCATGCAAGTATGTGTTTTGCTGAATAGAGATATATTTAAGCGTATGCTTAAAACTAAGCCTGTGCTTAAATGATTGCTGAATCAGGGCCTGACTGTCCCAAATAGCAAGAGGGAAATTAGCATTCAGTGCATCACTAGTAGGACTCTGGGTTTTCCCAAAGCTACAGACAGCAGATCTAGGCTGCAGAACCAGGGCCGGCTCTTGGAGTTGCCAGGTTTTTTGCCACTCCAAGAGCGCAACTGCCCAAGCAAAAAAAAAAAAAAAAAAAGGGTGGTCGGAATGCTTACTTTGCTGGTGCCTAGAGCCGGTCCTGTGCAGAACCTGTTGAAGAAAATATTGTGAGGATCAATTAATTTGAAGTTTTAGGACCCAGTTTAACTCCCACTGAAGTTGCTGACCACAAGATGCTAGGTACTCAGCACTTTGGAAAACAGGCCACTCATTGAAGTACCTAAATATGAATTTCACCATTTCATTTTACAAAGCTTGACCTGTATCCTGTAAATGCACAATATTTTTCCAAGTTAAATGAAGGTATAAATGGTTTGATATTAGGCCTAGATCTTCAGAATTATATGTTTGTGCACTTAAAACCTAAATCAGGTTGTGCATTTACCACAGCTCTGCATACAATTGGTGCATATGCAAACAGACAGCATATGTGCACGCAAATGATGCAGCTGGTCATTTGTTTGTTCAGCTTCACACACACTGTAATTTAACATGTAAATTCCAAAAAGTGAGGCTGATGAACATTAGTAATAAATCATTGATGTGTGGAAATAAATACGTATAATCAGAAGCTTACCTGGAAACTGAGTTTAATCCAGGATACTTACCCCTAAAATTTCCTAATCATGGCCCTGCATTTTTTATTTTGTGATGGACAACAAAGCTTGATTGCTGCACAAAACCCTGAAAATTTACCCAGCATAGTTTTTAAACCAACTTTCTGACAATGAATAATTAGATATATTACAAGGAAACAAATTGTTATTTGGTTATATTATTCATTTGAGGTATATTCTCTGTTGTCAGTGTGTTATGTGTTAGCACAGTGAATAATATTCACACCGAATTATTTTAGGGTTCATAGAGCAGTAAGAGATATCTTCATTTAATCCGATCGCTTAATCTGAGAAGCACACTTATATTGAAAATATTGTATAAATAGAGAATGTATTTGATGTCAAACTACCTACCTTGCATTATGAATTGAAATGACATTATTTTAAAACATTTGAAAAAGAATTATCGTAATTATACGTTATCATCATGGAGACAGATTACCTATTCTTTTAACATAATTAATTTGATGCACAATGAATTTATGTTGCTGCATATGTCATTATCCATCAATATAATGATGAATTACTAAGAATTATTTTCTAGAATCTTTATTTTAATTGCCCTGTTTATTTTTCTATAAATCCATCCTTCATTTGTCTCTTTCTCCTATCTCTGAAAATTTTAATTACGATTTACATTTATTTTCCTTTTCCCGCACCCACTGGACCTGATTCTCATTTCACATGCAGTGGTTTTACCCCACTGTAAATACACTGGGTACAGGGGAATAAATCCTGATTTACATCAGTGCCTGCAAACTTAGAATGAGGCCATATGCCTTTTTTAATTCCAATAATTTTTACCTTTGTACTTTTCGTAATATTTCTCTTCTCCTACACCCATTCCTTTAATCTGATTTTTTTTCTCTTCCCTGTTAAACCTTTCCCACTCTATCTGGTTTGCAAGACAAATACAACAATAAAAGGTATAATATTTTAGGAGTTTGTCTCACTTTTAGAGCTTTATCTATAGTTCATATAAATTAAAAGGTATCTTTCGGTTTACTTCAGGGGATTTTGGATCAGCTCTCTGGTTTTTCTACGATGGCAAGCTTGGATAACACTGCCCCTGTGTGATCTCAAATGACATAAGGATGTCTGGAATTTTTGTATAAAGGTAATAGTATATGCAGTTCTTGCTGTGCATAAATCCCTTTCCTTGGGAAACGAGTTAGGCCATGATTGTCCAATGCAGTGCTCTGAAATGGCTGTTTAGAATTTCCTGGTTAGGGAACTGTTTACACCCGTATGTTTTTTAAATTCTTCTTTCATGATTGACATTTGTCTTTTTGGGGCCTAGTTCACTTGCACAGCACTTGGAGAGGGTCTGCAGCAGTGTGATATTTTCATTTCAGTCAGGTTAAGGGTGAAAAAGATTACACATGCATACTGATTTATGCCTTATAGATTGGAAATAGCGTCAGGTGTGAGCTCCACAGAGTCTGCTCGGCGGTTCAAGCTCTCAGTCTAGTATTATACTGGCAAAAGTCAATCCTCGTAAAGCAAGGTGCTTTATTTATTATTTATGTAGCGCCAAATGTTCAGTAGGCCCTATAAAGTCAGATATGAAAACCCGGTCTCTGTCCAAAACAGCTTTCAATTTAAATAAAGCCCTAATCCTGCAAACATGATGCACTTGATAAAATTTACTTCTGTGAGTCAAGTTATGCTATGCTTAGTGTTTATAAGAATATTTCTGTAGAAACATCTCATGAACTGGGTGATTCTTTTGAAAGTTAAACATTGTTTAGTGTGGTTAAATATGGAAGTTCGCTGAATTGATCTTCAGCAGTGCTGTAACTCAGAACTGCTTTCTAACATTGCGTGTGAAGTTCCACAGATTAAAGAGTACAAGAGTGCAGCTTCACCCCTTTTTCATTTCAGGAGGTGTTGGCAAATGTCTTTCCTCAGAGTGCCCTCCGTTCTTTCCTTGCAAGCATAGGGAGCTAAGAAGCTCAGGCTGCTATTGACATGCTGGACTGGCCCCAAAATGCTTGTTAGTAGAGAAATGGCAGGAATAAGGGGAAATAAATTCCTTTATGAACTGCCAGCTGTAGGAGTGATGTTTGCCTGCATCTAATGCTATGTCTACACTATGAGTTAGGGATATAGTTCCCAGCTCACATACACATAGTTGCACTAGTCTGATGAGAGCTACCACAAGTATAAATATAGTAGCGTAGCCACGGTAGCATAGCTTAGCCGTGACAAGTACAAACCTGCCTGAACCCCATAAGTAAGTACTCGACAGCTGCACTATTTTATACTTGTACTTCCTATGAGTTAATGTAAGTCTTCTTTTTAATCCTATTCAGCTGACTGAGTATCAAGAGTAAGAGTGATTGTTGGGGAACTGGATGGTTCCAAAGACTGGTAATGCATTGGCTACTGTGCCTTTCACCTCTGTCCACTGGCACTGGAACAGTTTTTCTAGTGGGGGTTCTGAAAGTCATTGAACAAAACCGTAAACCCTGTATATGATGGAAACCACTTCAAGCCACGGGGCGCTGCTGCATCCCCAGCACCCCTAGTTCCAGCGCCTTGGTCTCATTGGTTCAACTCCAGTCTTCACTGGTATCAATTAAAAGTTGTTACCCAAGTGTCTCTGGACATCCAGTCCAAAGGAGAAGGCAGATTAGTGAGTAAATTTTCAATTCTGTTGCCCATGCTGTATCTATTGTGTGGATAAAGGAAGGACTTCAGTCTTCCTGGGTGTCATTCTAGCCCCTTCCACAGGTAATAAATTCAGTGAAAACAAACAAAAACCCAAAACAAATAATGTCTGAGATCTGTAGTATTTTCTAATTGGGTCAGGCTGATGTTCTGATGGAAGGGCAATAACACAGTGAAAACTTATGAAAACAAATTATTCTACACTCCAAAATACAACTGTAGCTGAAATGAATGTACTATTGCAGAAAAAAACAATTTGGTTATATCTACCTTGGATAAAAGTAAATATGCTGGAAAAAATAGTAAAAAGGGTGAGAGCTGATGTTTCAATGATGAAGCCTTCTCTAAACTGTGGAAAAATAGATTAAGGTTGATTGTTATAACTATCCTAACCATGATATATTTTGGACACACTCCAAAGAAAGCGTCATTAGCACTTACCATATTTTCTACTTCTAGGTTGTTTTCATAAACCCATTTTATAGGCAATAACTATATATTTATGCTGACACAATAGAAGGTGTGTTTCCAGAGTTTCAATGGAAATTCTGTAAGTCTAATCTAGTGTGATTTGAGAATCCCAAATGCATTTCTAAAACCATATCAATGTTCAGGATATAATAACCACTGTGGTTTAATTCAACTTTGGGGATTATTCTAAATCATTTTATGGTATTATTTAGACATCATATCTAGAACTGGGATTAAAATGTACCTGTAGTTTCAAAGGGGGATATATGTAGTGTTTTCAATCATCATCCTCCTGTACCTACCATGTGTTATTCAACACATTTGTTCAGCAGGCTCTGCTCTGGAGACCAGAAGTAGGATTTTCCCCTCCTGCATCCTCGTCGGTCCTATGTCTGTAGCATATTGTTTTGGCAAAATAAATCACCAGAGATATCATATAGATGCCACTTTCCCAGGGGAGTAAAACTCTAGTTGTAACATGAACTGTAATTTGAAACTATCCGTTTAGCGTATACACTAAACTGCCAGCATTTATAATTAACTACACACAAAGGACTAGGTGAAAAGAATATTCAGAGTGCAAAGTCAAGCACTCAAAAGTGAGGAAATATCAGAATTAAATTTGCCTGTTCAACCTTAATTTGCCCCCTTTGTGCAACTGCATTAGGATATAGTCTTTAATCACATAATACTTTTCCAATCTGCTCCCTCTATGGTCTTCTCCCCTCTGCATTTGAGGGAAACTGTTTTCCCTTCTATTCTGCCTCGGAACTAGCAGAGGAATCAGTGAGAGCACAGCAAAGAGATTATTCCTCTTTTTACAGTTGATACCTAGTACGCAGTAGCCTACGGAGTAGAGGCACTTAAAAACGAGGAGTCCGGTGGCACCTTAAAGACTAACATTTATTTGGGCATAAGCTTTAGAGGGTAAAAAGACTCCATGCATCTGAAGAAGTGGGTTTGTTACCCATGAAAGCTTATGCCCAAATAAATGTCAGTCTTTAAAGTGCCACCGGATTCCTCGTTGTTTTTGTAGACACAGACTAACAGGGCTACCCCTCTGATACTTGGAGGCACTTAATTTGCCTTGCTGTGCTTGTAAATATCCGAGCTGTGGGAGCAGTCCCGGGTGCGCCGTGTGTGGGATGGGTAAACACGAGCACCCTCTTGTGCAGAGCTGGGGAGAGACAGGCAACAAGCAGCGTGGAGCTGTATGAATAATAACCAGCAAGCCCCAGCCTGCAGACACACACACAGCACCAGCCTGCACCGAGTGCCTATAGAATCCGCAGCAGGCTGCCTGGCGCTGTACAGAGACCCGGCTGCAGCCTGCCCAGCGTAGAGAGACTCTAAACAGGCACCTGCCGAGAGCCGCCCAGAGAGGCGAGGGGCAGCAGCCGCCCCGCTCCCCTGTGTCCCCACGTGCCGCCCCAGAACTAGCAGGTGGGTTCCGGGCCCCGTGAGGGCAGCGGCCTCCGCGGCTGTCACTGAGCATGCTCACAGCGCGCGGGCACGCTCGGCTTGGGCTTCTCCACGTCCGTCCCTGCCCGGGGCGCGGGGGTCCCCGCCGCCGCCAGTGAGCCTCTTGCCCGGGGGGTGGAGCTCCCGGGCCAGGCCGTGCCGCGCGCCATGAACCCGGGCGGCGGGAGGGCGCCGGGCTTCCCGGGCCCCGTGCCGTGTAAGTGCCGAGCGGGCAATGCGCGCTCCGGGGCCCGCGCTGGGGAAGCCGAGCCGAGCCGGGGCCCGGGCAGGCCCCGAAACCTGAGTAGCGCAAGAAGCGGGCGGGAGCCAAGCCCGGGAACGTGGCTCGGGGAGGAACGCGGGGGAGAGCAGCCAGCGGGCTGGGCGGGCTGCCCCGCCGCGCAGCGGGGGCTGGGGGCGGCCGCGGAGAGAGGCTCCCCGGGCGGCCCCGCTTCGGAGTTCCCCCGTCGGGCCGGGGCCTGGGCGAGCAGCAGGTGCCGCCGCCCCAGGCGGGGAGCCGGGGCGCAGCGAGGGGCCGGTCCTCGGAGAGAAGGCGGGCGGCGGCCAGAGCCATCAGCCGCCGCTCAGCGCGGGAGGGCGGACCGCAGCGGGTCCCGGGCTCCGACGCCCCGCCCAGGAAGAAGCCCCTTCTTCCCGGCAGCGGGCGAGAGGCGCTGCCCGGCGGAGATCGACTCTGGTCTGCTGCCGCCCGTCCCCAGCTCTCCTCCTCCGGCCACAGGCTCGCGGAGGAGACGGGCAAGGGGGGTGGAGATCGGGGGTCAGGGAGAAAGAGGGATCTGGGGGGTGAGGGGCGGGAACCGTTCTAGCCCCCCCCTGGGGAGGGGGCGTGAGACGCTTGGGGGGCATTGGGGGCGGGCAGAAGGCTGGGGGCGGCAGGAGTAGGGCACAGAGGTGTGGGGGCAGACAGGGCTGTTAAGGAACAGTAACGGTAAGAAGGAGGAGCTGTGAGTGGGGGAGAAGGCAGGGGAACAGGTCGGGGACTTAGGGATAGGCCACATGGGGCAGTTAGGGATAGGGGAGGCAGGGGAAGAAGTTGGATGTTAAGCAGTAAGGGCAAGGGAGGAGGCGGGGCAGAAGGCGGTGGGAGGAAAGGGCAGAGGGGAAAAGGCCGTCTTGCTGCTTGGGCTCTGCTGGGCAGCACAGAGGATGCCTGCAGGGGAGCCAAGCAAGAGTTACCCTGACACCTCACTCCATTCTGCTTCCAGGACTATCCATGTTCATTAAGGACCCATCCACCCACAATTGGAGCACTGGGCAAGGGGCTACATTTTCTGGGAAAGCTCCCCAGGTGCATAGGGCAAGCCCCCGAGCTTAATGCAAGGAGCAATGGTGTAGGTCCGTTGGTCCAGTTCACAAAGGCATTTTGCAGTAGTGCAAGCCTCCTGGCTGTGAGAGTGTCACTGCGCAGCATGCAAAGATGCAAGTTCCCAGAGCGCAACTGTCATGTAAGCCCCTATAGCCTAGTGAGTAACATGGAAACAGAATGTAACATTATCAGCAACCTAAGGTTCAGCATTGCAGGCATGCAAGTTTCACGAATCAAGTTTCCCAGGAATCTTAGAGTAACTTTTTTTTTTAGGTTAACTATGATCGAATGGCTTTGCACTTCAGGCTGCTCAGCATACTCTGCTCCTACTGAAGTCAGTGCCCAGAAGCTTCATATACCACTAAATATGTTTAGTTTTTCATTGGTTGTAATACCCATGTGCTGTCATCTGCTGAATGCTATGCCTCTTCACATAAAAGACAGTATTTATAGAAAGAAAAGGAGTACTTGTGGCACCTTAGAGACTAACCAATTTATTTGAGCATAAGCTTTCGTGAGCTACAAGCTTATGCTCAAATAAATTGGTTAGTCTCTAAGGTGCCACAAGTACTCCTTTTCTTTTTGCGAAGACAGACTAACACGGCTGTTACTCTGAAACCTGTTAGTATTTACAGAGTTCAGCATCTTGGTTTCACAGTTCCTATTATAGCTCTCCCAATAGTAGGTGAAAGGGAAATGTTGCAGTTATTCAATGAGAAACTGGAATGCATGATATTCTAATTGAGGTGTTGATCCATTTGATAATCTTATTGGAGTCTCTCTTTGCTTTTGTGTAGGAATGTTTTATGTTTTGATTTCATCAGTGTAAATTATTTGATCTCCTTCCATTTTTGTAGTTCCAGGAGGCACCACTGTCCTAGTGGAGCTCACCCCAGATATCCACATTTGTGGCATTTGCAAGCAGCAGTTCAATAACCTCGATGCCTTCGTTGCTCACAAGCAGAGCGGCTGCCAGCTGATCAGTGCAAATGGAACTACTAGTACAGTCCAGTTTGTTTCAGAAGAAACTGTGCCATCAACACAGACTCAAACCACAACCAGAACAATCACTTCAGAGACTCAGACCATCACAGGTATTGCATAGGAATTTGAAAGCACACATCCTATAGAAAATAGAAATGTAAATCCATGTACCCCAGCACATTACGTTAAAACACCAATTTGCACACAAGTATTCACATATGATTTGGTGAGGGAAGGAGAAGCAGTCTGACTACTTTGTTAGCTTTGGTATAACACTATGCACTTAATTTGACAATTAAAACTGTGAATCTGTTTATAGACTGATACAACATGCAGCCAACACTTAATGAAAGGGAAACTGTAATCAGTGGCAGTATTCATGAAAAATACTTAAATTACAGGACATTTTTAGTGGTGCCCTTGTTAACAAACACAGGCTTAGAGTTTTTTTGGTCTTCAGTCCAGGTCCTTCTTATAAGAGAACACTGCACTGGAACAACTGCTCTCACAATTAGTTAGCTAGAAGTATTTACTCAGTATTCCTACCTCTGCAGAGGTTTAAGTTAGGCTGAAGCATATGCAGACCTTTACTTGCATAAAGTTACATGCATGCATGTTTTCAGGCTCAGGGCCTCATTTAGTTTGAATTAATTTGAACAGACACATTAATTTTCAGAGAGATTTGCAGAAACGTTTTGGGATAAAGAATCTGGTATACAAAAGCCTTAAAACTAGTGAAAAGATAGGATAGTCAAGTGGACTGAATTCAGGGCTGGCTGCCAGGAATTTTTGAGTTCTAATCCCTGCCTGTGATTCACTGGATTTTGGATGAATTTCTTAAATTATCTGCCTCTTATTTACTCACCTGTAAAACAAAGGCAATAATACCAATCTATTTGATGTTAGGAAAGCGGTGAGATTTAATCAACTTAAAAGCCATTAATTAGTCTGCGTTAAAATGTTTTTTCTTACTCTGTTTACAGTTGACACCTAAAATTCCTATAACTGAAAGAGATTAGATATTTAAAAAAAAAAAAACCTATATTTTCAGTTTGTTTACTTCATACTTTTGACAGCATTTTGTATAAAGCCAGTTTTGCTGTTTCCCCTGAATACTGATTTAGGGCTTCGATCCTGCTAACATTTAACAACATGTATAACTGTATTTATATAAGTAATCCGTCCCCACACAAACAGCAGAAGAAACTGACTCAGCCCTGAGTCCTGTAATTGGATCCACACCATCACACCCTTGTGCTTGTGTAAAATCCCACGGGTTTCAGTGCAATTTTGTACTGGTGCAAAGGACTTGCAGGATAGGGGCCTTCGTCAGTTTCTTTTTTTGTTTACCTGGGGCTTTCACTTGTAATAGGTGGAGAAAAACATTTTATAAAAGAATAGGCAAATGTGATTGTAAAACTAGAACTAGGTACGGGTGGTGCTTAATAGAATTTGATACGAACTGGAGATGTTTATACTAAGAAAGTGGGCCATTTTTATGTTTTTAGTTTCTGCTCCAGAGTTTGTTTTTGAGCATGGCTACCAAACGTATCTGCCCAGTGAGAGCCGTGAACCTCAGACTGCTGCTGTTGTCTCTCCATCATCAAAAACGCGTTCCAGAAAATCCACTACTGCAGTTGTCCAAAAGAAATTGAACTGCTGCTATCCAGGTTAGGTATTGGCTACGTCGTCCTTTTTTTCTTTCATTTTTGCAATTGGTGGGCTTAAGATAGTTATAAATATGCTAGGCTTGCCTAATTTCATGAAATTAATCTGCACAGAATCTAGAAGACAGCATGATATGCTCCTTTAGGCCTGATCCTACACAATTAAAGTCAGTGGGAGTTTTGCCATTGACTTCAGTGAGTGTTGAATCCAGCCCTCAGACTCTGATCTTGCTCTAATGATGTGTGCTGGCCAGGGTCACTGGGGCTCTACCTGGCTTCCAGGTGTGCTGACACACATCGCTGTAAAAGTATGTCCTGATTTGTATCTTCCTAACTGTGTTCCCAATCTTGCAACTCATGTGAAGAATCCTGAAAGTTATTTGCACTGTATCCACAGCTCTGATGAACCAAAATGTTTGCAAGGATGTACTGATTTTAAATATTGTCAATATTTAAATCATATTAATCAGTGAAGTTACTGTATAAATTCCTGCAAAACAGATGCTTAATTCTTTCATATAGGATTCAGTTCTGCAAGCCTTGGAAGTTAAACTTTCCTCACATGAGTAGTCTTGTTTATTTAAATAGAGTTTACAGTATTGTTTCAAGTCTTTCCTTTACCTGAGAATCTTATTTCACACGCACAGTCTTAGTTTGCACACACACAAACTTTCAGGGCCCTACCCAATATTCTGATCTCAGGCAAAACTCCTGAGAATGAAGGCCCCAATGTGTTAGCTAGGCGCCCACTATCTCTAATCTGAGACTATATATGAAATTAATTAGTCTCCCTGTGTCCCCTGTGTACTGTAGAGTGCATCTCAAAACCCAGGCAGAGATTCCACACAATTTGTTTTAGAGATTACCACGAAAAATTCCAGAATGAGTTAATGCAGAGAATGAATTATCTTCTAGGGAAGCACTAGAAGACTAAAGTTTATAGGTAAGTATAGCTACTTACTTATTGTAAGTAAGTATATGCAAACAAGATGTGGACTTCATTTTCCGGCAATGTTGAATGCCGTCTCTTTATTTTTATACAAACACAGAGCCTTGATATATTTGACAAAGAAATGTTACAGATACATGCCGAGAAAGGCAACATCCTGAATCTGTCAAAGTACATGTCCCCTGTCCCGTTGTCTTGTTAGTTTCTCTTAAATTTAAAAATCTAATTTTTTGTTTGTGGTATCTAATTTATTTTCAGGTTGCCAATTCAAGACATCCTATGGTATGAAAGATGTGGAACGTCATTTAAGAACACACACAGGTAAAATCTAAAGCCATCACCTTCTATTTTTCCTTCTTGTTATTGTCAGTAGATTTTCCAGCAAAATAAGCATCTAGTTTTAAGTGGTACAACCTACATGTTCAAGAGGCACAATCCCTCCCCTAGCTTCTTGGAATGCAAGGACTGTCCTTTTGCATGCCAACTCTCTCATTATGGTACAAACTACTTTAGTGTAGGCCAGTTTGTAACTTAGTCATCTGGCCTTCAGAGTTCAGAACATTAAAAATGATGTATGCTTCACTCATCACTGACACACGAGAACCTCTGTGGCATGAATGGGAAGCTGTTTTTCAGTGCATCACCACATTGTACTATAGATTAGGACAAGAAGTTAAAGAAAATCTAGTTTGACACACTAATTCTAAAAAAATATACAAATCATTTTCAAATGAACTTTCAAAAGCTAGTGTAAGGGGACAATTTTTTCAACGGGTCTTCTGAATTGTAGTTGCAGTGTTTGCATTCCTTACCATCTTTTCTGTGCAGATTAGGAGGAATGGTTAATCTGGAGGTGTTTGAAGGCATAAACATTGGAGTTTAATTAAAGGAGGCCTTTGGAAAATTCAGGCTATTGCGATTTGAAAATTCTATATAGTTTCTTTTTGTTTTGTTAAGTTCCAAGATTGTGTCATTACAAAAATTGTTATTTTGACACTCTTTTGATGGTTTTCAGGAGATAAGCCCCATAAATGTGAGGTGTGTAGCAAGTGCTTCAGTCGCAAAGATAAGCTGAAGATGCACATGCGTTCCCATACTGGGGTGAAACCTTACAAGTGTAAACACTGTGACTATGCAGCTGCTGACAACAGCAGTCTCAACAAGCACCAGCGCATCCACTCAAATGAGCGTCCTTTTAAATGCCAGATCTGTCCTTATGCGAGCCGCAACTCTAGCCAGCTTACTGTCCATCTCAGATCCCATACTGGTAAGTCTAGACTGTAAGACTTCAAAACGTGTTGGGCCATATTTGAGGTATTTTAATGCTAAAAATGTAGATAGGTGCCCAGTGGGATTTTCAGAAGTGCAGAGGTGTCTGACTCCCAATCTGGAGTCAGTTATAGAACAGTTGCAACAGTTTAACTAAATTGATTGAGATATTGAATTAGTTAAACCAGTACAAACTCCAAATGTAGACACCCTAGAACTATTTTAATTTCTCCATAATTCATCTAGTTTACATCTGCAAATGACCAAATTCAGCTAAACCTCCAGAGACCACTGCTGGTGGGTCCCCTCCAGATCAAGGCTGAGGCATGTTAGCAAGACAATAAGAGGAAACTGGCCTTGCTGCTGCCCATGCTATACTTGTTCTGTGAATGGATGATTTCAGTCTCCAGGGTTGTCAGCCCACACACCTTTTGCAAACACTAAACCATAAGTTCTTATAGTTAAATTATTTTCCTAAATTCTCTTTTAATCAGATTTTCTCTTGTAGTTTGTATGCAATTTGCTGTAAAGATAACTGATCTTTTTTGTGACAGTACAGTTATCTCTGACATATGATGCTTTTCACTTATTCTGTCGTATTAGATTGGTTTCCATGCTTTTTACAGGTTTGATAAATTCTGTGAATGTTAGCTGCAAAGCGATTACTATTCAGGGTTTACTATATTAGCTTTGAACCTGCTCTAGGTTCTGATTTTGAATTGAGGTATTACACTGTACATTAGTTCAGATGTAGGCAGTGTGGAATTTATTTCCAGCAGATAAAAGAAATAAATCACATGTGAAATGTGGAGGAGCGGCGGGTCAGACCAATCTGTCCTGAGCAGAGGAGTCTTTTATGCTTCACAAATCTGCTGTGATGCCACAGGCAGGACAACTAGGGAGTTGTTTTACAAGGTTCACCTGTTTCTGCTGCTACATAACAGGATGTGATGGGCAGTAGCAATTGTACATGGGGGAGTCAGATAGTAATGATAGATAGAGTCCAGAGAACACCTGATGTAGATTTACCTCCTCTAATGCAAGTGTGCGCAGGTACATATATGTAAGCTGTAGCAGTTGTGCCTCTTGAAGGATTAATCCATGGAAGAAGGAAAACAGTAGTTTTGTTTTATTCTTCTCCGCTTTTCCACCAGAGTATGGTAGATTTTTCACTGCCACCTGTGAAGACTGGTTTCAGAGTAACAGCCGTGTTAGTCTGTATTCGCATAAAGAAAAGGAGTACTTGTGGCATCTTAGAGACTAACCAATTTATTTGAGCATAAGCTTTCATGAGCTACAGCTCACTTCATCGGATCGGATGCATCCGATGAAGTGAGCTGTGAAGACTGATGAGTTGGCACTTACATATTTTCTGCCACTGGGAGGCCAAGTGGCCCTGATTCGGAAGGGTTCAGCCAGTGAAGAACAAGGAGTGAATAAGCCCTTTGTGATTTTTAGCAGATAAATAGGGTGACATGGGCATGAGAACACAGGCTTGCTTTGCCAGTTTAAAATCACAGCCTTTGTGTCAAGTTACCCTTTCAGGGCCACATGCTCCCCTCTTCCAAATAAATAATTTGACTTGTTATACTAGAACTTGTGGAATTAAAGTGGTCTCTTCCCTGCTGTTCCAGGGTGGATGAGGGAAAGAGGCATGTGCCAGGAGCAGATTCTCTAGGGTCTGCTGAGAAGTCAGCATAGTTCCCAGTTTATCCACATAGAAAAGTTACCCTTCACTTTAGGTTTCATGACTCTTCACTTCATTAGTAGCACAACTCCCTTTGAAACCATGCTGCATTTGCCTTTGCCCTTCCAGGCTTGAAACTAAGATGAATTGCAAACAAAGAGGGGAGTTCTTCAAGTAAGTCTTGTATGGATTACCTCTGGGAACACCTCATTCTGTAGTGGGGATCAGATTTCGTCCCTCCCTCCTATCTATCTCTGGAATGCCTATTCTTGTCCATGGTGGCTAGGAGGCAAGAGGGAATGTGTGTAAGTGTGAGCTGTGTTCCTGTTTCCACAGATTTGAGGTCTTTTCTGACCCCATTACTACTTCCCTTCACTGCTCAGTATGCGATGTCAAGTCTTTAGAGTTTAGTTTCTTGCTCTATCTTTCCCAAGTAAATCTTTTTAGATATGAAGAACTTGTAGGTGTAATTTGTGGCATATAAATACAAAGCTTTAAAAAATGATTACATCCCTATTATTGTTCACTAAGAAATTAAATGGACTGGATTGGGTTAAAAGAAAAATTCAGACAGGTATTCAGGATGCAGGTCCTAATGGTACTGCTCAACCATTCTTTGTACTGCAGGAAATCTGTTAGAAATTCATAGAGGTAAATGTCTTTGTGACCTACAGTAGAACCTCAGTTACGAAAATTTTAGGAATGGAGGTTATTCATAACTCTGAAATGTTTATAACTGAACAAAACCTTATGGTTGTTCTTTCAAAAGTTTACAACTGAACATTGACTTAACACAGTTTTGAAACTTTACTATACAGAAGAAAAATGCTGCTTTCCCTTTATTTTTTTTAGTAGTTTACGTTTAACACTACTGTACTGTATTGGCTTTATTTTTATTTATTTATTTATTCTCTGCTGCTGCCTGATTGCATACTCCTGGTTCCAAATGAAGTGTGTGGTTGACTGGTCAGTTCGTAACTCTGAGGTTCTACTGTGTATAATTTGGAGTCAGATTTTATAAACCCTTGCTAATTTGATTAATTCTTTCATTCTCTTAATTTCAGTGGAACAATTCACATGAGTATTAGTTTTCAGGATCAAGGCCCTGAAGTTCTTTGGTACCTCTGCCAGTGTCAAATTATGCAAGGCCAGTAGTGTAAATATGTATAATAGATCAATCTGCAATTTAAAAAACACATGTATTGCAGAATTTGAGTACAAAAGTAACACTGTCAGTCCATTATATGAAAATTGAGCTATTGAAATATGCACTATGCCTTCATCAGTAAAGTAGGTAAAAATTCAATAACGGAATCTTACAATTCAACTAGAAGAGTATGCAGCTGTGACTGTAAAATAAATAAGCTACACCAGCAACCAGTGTATCTTTGTTAATAAAAATCTTTATCACAAACATAATACGCTATATATCTCAATTATTAAACAGATGTGAGATTTGCACAGTATGCCACAACTTGATTTGAAAAATAAGCAGCTAAATCAATGACATGTAGCTGGATAAACAAATTATGCAAAATTATACAAATATCACAAAGATCTATAAAATATTAACTATTAAAATAAATTAGCCATATGCAGTTTGATTATTAATGAACAAAGCATTGACTGAACTTAGTACATTCCTGCATTTTATTTGTCTTACATAGCACCCTATAGTTCTTTCACTTTTCTCCTTCCATGGCGTGACAGAGTAATAACAAAATGATGTCTTACTGTTCAAGTGGATCAGAGAAGAACTGTTAAGAATGAATAGTATTGTTTTGAAAATGCTATTTACTACAGTCTGCTTCTTCTTTTGTTTTTTAAATCATATTCGGAACGGAGTCATTGTCTTGTAAGTCCATGCCCTGGATTTGATCCACTGATTATGAGTTAAATATATGTGGTTATTTTGGCTGCACATATTGTGACAACCCTACAAATGCAAGAAAATGCAAAGAACAGAGGTTTAGGCCCTGAAGATGCAAATGCTTATACATGTAACTAACTTTACCCATGTGAGTAGTTCCCTTGAAGGAAATGGATTATTCCTGAGGTTAAAGTTGAGTAAATACAAAAACGTTTGCAAGATTTAGCATTTGAATCCTTTGACACAGATTTTCAGCTGCAGCTGTTTCTAGTCTTCATGTGTGTGCCCATAAAAAATTGTGCATGTACATGTACTGTGCAGGCACACATCTCTACGTGCATACTAATTTTAAAAAAATCTTTTAACTGTAGTTTGTGGAAAGTTGGTTGGTAACATCATGCAGAATCCTCCATTTCCAACAGTTGAATTGCATTACAAATTGCAAGACAAAACTATTCACTAAATAGTTCCCTAATGTTACATTTCTATATAAGTAAACTCATATGAACCCACACATCATTATTTATCTTTTGCATGTTTCACTCTTTTTAATTTTTCTTTTCCAATTATTGTGCCCCACTACAATTAAATTTTCCCCATACAAACTGTAGGAAAATCCTATAAATCTGGAGTAACCACTGTATTTTCTGTGCATCCAAGTACATGATAATAAGTGTTGTCCTTCCCTATCACCTTCCCTCTTTGCTTTTTCAACATTTGCTTCAAAAACTGAAAATCTAGCTCAGGGATCGGCAACCTTTGGCACGTGGCTTTGGCAGTTCTCACTGGCCACAGTTCGCTGCTCCAGGCCAATGGGGGCTGCGGGAAGCAGCGGCCAGCACATCCCTCGGCCCGTGTCATTTCCATTGGCCTGGAGTGGTGAACCGCGGCCAATGGGGGCTGCGAGCAGCCGAACCTGCAGACACGGAAGGTAAACAAACCGGTCCGGCCCGCCAGGGGGCTTATTTGAAAAATAAAGGTGCAGATTCTACAAATGTAAGAAATTTGAGCCAAATATCCTAGGGCAAATGTGGCATAGAAGAATAGGAATAGACATGTGTACATTATTTTGGAGGATGATTTTTAATTTGGGTCTTCAGTGGTAAATATTTTATGATCAAAATATTTTAAAAAGATGATTAGCTAGTAATTTAATTCCACATAGTTTGGAACTGATTTAATACTCCATCATGCTTAAGTTCTCAGCATGACTACAGTTATGTGTATATGCTAACGTATATGTTTAGGAAAGGTTTATAATGCATCAAAATCTAGCAAAGAGACAACTTTTTTGTTTTTTAATGTTTATCTCAATTGGTTAAAAGCATTAGTTGAGACGTTCAATCTTATTAATGAAGGAGGATTGAGAATCTTCAGTAGCTTGTTTTGGAACAGTGTTCCACCATTTATACCACTAAAATGAACTAGAAATGGAGAACATCTGGAATACAAATACCAAGAAACTGCAGGGCCTGCAAGCATGCCCACATATTCTCTCTACCCACAAGCACTCTGCGCCAGGAGTGGCTACTATGTTTCCCACACAAAAATGTCTCTGATCAGCTACAGATGAAACAAGAGAATGCAACGTTTGAATTTCAGCTCATTAAAGAATTTAGTGCATTGTGGAAGTATGATGGGAAATTTTAACTGGAACAAATTGAGTTTACGTACCAGTTTAAGTTTATACAGTTAATTGCAACTTTCAGTCTATCCCGGAAGTACTGTAGATTCATGGCTTGACTCCTCTAATTTAAATGCGTGTTTTGTTGACAGGAGATGCTCCGTTTCAGTGTCGGATGTGTAGTGCTAAATTTAAAATCAACTCGGACTTGAAGAGGCACATGCGTGTGCACTCTGGAGAGAAGCCATACAAATGTGAGTTCTGTGATGTCCGCTGTGCCATGAAAGGGAACCTGAAATCGCACATCCGTATCAAGCACAGCATGGAGAACACACTCAAGTGTCCAGAGTGCGAGTTCCAGTGCGGAAACAAAACAACCCTTCGGCATCACTTAAGAGCCCATCAGCCTGAGCAGCCAGTGAAGTGCTCAAAATGCAACTACTCTTGCTCTAACAAGGCAGCTCTCAAGGTGCACGAGAGAATTCACTGCGAGGATCGCCCTTTCAAATGTGACTTTTGTAGCTTTGATACCAAGCAGCGGAGCAATCTGACCACGCACGTGAAGAAAGCCCATGGAGACAAAGTCAAGATCAAAAAGCAAACTACTGAGAAGAAAGAGGGAGATAAGTTAAAGCAGGGCAGCTCCAGGCAAGTAGCCAAATTGGATGCTAAGAAAGCATTTAAATGTGGCCTGTGTGAGGCTTCCTTTGTCCGAGAAGATTCTCTTAGGAGCCATAAGAAACAGCACAGAGAGTATAATGGGACCAAAAGTACTGAACTGGCTGTATTGCAGTTGCACATGGACCCCAGTAGGCAGACCAGTGCCCCAATCACTGTAAGTCACCTTCAAGTCCCCATTCAAGCCACTCAGGTTTCTCCTTACAATGAAGGAAGGGTCAAGATCATTGCTGGCCATCAAGTGCCTCAAGCTAATGGAACAGTTCAGGCTGCTTCAGTGAATGTTATGCCTCCCACATTAGTTGGCCAGAATCAGGAGGACCTATCTGCGAGTAGCCAGTTGCAAATACTGCGCCAAGTCAGTCTACTGGCACCGCCTCATCCCCCTATTTCTCAAAGCGAAGCTGTGTCAGTGGGGCAGCCGGCCGTTCTTCTCACTGCCCAGGACCAAAGTGACAGCAATGCTCTCCACCAGACTTTGATTTCTGCTGCTTCAGTCAGTAGTCACAGGGCTTCAGCAAGCCAGACTTTCATCAATGATTCTGGAATCAGCTGCTCTGACTTGGAAGGGCTCAATGCTTTGATTCAGGAAGGGGCAACGGAAGTGGCTGTGGTTAGTGATGAAGGTCAGAGTATCTCTGTGTCCACTTCAGCTCCCCCTCCTCCCATCTTTTCCTCATCCTCTCACACACAAGCACCTAAGCAGACCTACTCCATCATTCAAAGTGAAGCCCATACAGCTTCGCTGTGTCCTGCAGACTCCATACCAGATTAGTTTTAAAAAACTAGCGCAAATTCCACCCTGGATTGCCTTGTGAAGCCTTGGAGTCAGTGGGATTTTCATGACACTTAGTGAGGGCCAGTTTTTCAGGAGTCCTAAGATTGGCCTCTAAAGTTCCATTTGCACCACTTTGCACATGTAGTCGTATGTTGCATTCTCACATACTCATACAGTGGCTTGCACATGAGGGTGTGCACAATTACATGTATTGGAAACTAGAGGCTTCAGTCTTTGAAAAATGTGAACCTGAATATCAAAGCAACTGTTTAAAATTTCACTTTTAAAAAAACTTCCCAGAGCAGGATTTACTTTGCGCAGCAAATGTCTTATTTAAACAAAATAGCTTTTTTTTAATCAGATGCAAAGAACATCTCGCTTTAAGATACCATCCCCTGTGGAAAAATTTGAGGGCAGGTCTATATTACAGGGGAAAGTCGATCTAAGCTATGCAATTTGAGTTACGTTAGTAGCGTAACTCAAGTCGACACGTAGCTTAGATCTGCTTTCACAGGGTGGGGGTCCAAACTACGCTATGTCAACAGGAGACGCTCTCCTGTAGACTTCCCCTACTCTTTCCCATCTGGTGCAGTACTGGAGTCGACAGGAGAGCAATCTGCGGTCAATTTAGCGGGTCTTCATGAGACCCGCTAAATTGACCCCTGATGTATCGATTGCCACAGCGTGGATCCACTGGTAAGTGGAGACAAGCCCTGAGCAAGGTGGCTTTGTACAACGAACCAAAACAGTTGTTCAGAGACCCATTAACACCTAGCCAGCCTGTCCCAAACCTCCTCTTGCAGGTTACTATAGGACCTACCCTGTAGCTGTGCTCTACTGCATATAAGCCCTGATCAGGCAAAGTATTTAAACATATGAGTAGCCCCATTGTTTTAAGTGGAACTACTCTCATGCTTAAAATTGAACACGTGCTTAGGTTCTTTGCTGGATTGGGGCTGTGATGGGAGCACCCTCTGTGGTTAATCTGTCTGTTGCTAACATAGTACAGCAGTGGTTCTACTTTTTGGACTTTGTACATGGTACCAATAATTTCCCCAAAACAAACTTCTGTTCATTTTTTTATTACTTGTTAGACAATTCAAACTACTGGACATAATTCTAATAGAATTTCGTATTATCTAGGTGCTACTATTTAGATGATAAAAAATTAACAGTATATTAAACAACATTAAGAATTAAGGGCCCTAGTCCTTCAACTGCTTATGGATTTGCTTAACTTCACTTGAATAGCCCCACTGAAGTGTTTGCAGGATTGGGGTCTAAATTTGTAAATGTTGATTTTTTTTTTCATTTAGATTCAGAACCAGACTAATCAGGATGAATTGGAGCCAGATTTTCAAAAGTGCTCAGCACACGGCAGCTCCTAATGTGACAGTTCTCACCAAACTTTTCCAAAATGCTCAGAGCCCTTCTGGCTGAGTTTTTTTAAAAAAAAAAAAAATCTGGTCACTGATTTCTAATTACAGGAAAAGTCTATTGAAGTCAGTAGGAATTGGGGGCACTTAGCACTGTGGTTGAGACGCTCATGCAGAATCAGGCCCCAAAGTATTTCTGTTAAAATAATAGGCTGTTGTCTGTGTGTTGGTGATATTTTGTGTCATAACAGACTTTTTATGCAAATCATGTATACAGCACGATGCTCTGTATCAGAAGGGTCCTTAAAAAAAAAATACAATATATTTTTCCAAATACAGTGCTGTAATTTTATGTCATTTGTTTTGGTTTTGAATTATTTGTTTTCAGTTGTGTGATTGAAAACAAATGTATTTTGCATTTCCATCTCTGTTCTTTATATGTAAGAATGCAGCATAAAGAGAGGAAAAAGAAAATGTCCTCAACCTGTTGCAGTACAAAACCTAATTATAGATTCTGTTTTGGGAATCAAAAAGCTAGTTAATTTAAAAAAATATAACTACATTAATATTAGTACAGAACAAGATAGAGGTGGTTATTTGTGTGCTTAACATCACCATGCAATGAATGTGTATTTATATAAAGAAGAAATATGTACATGTCAGTATTTGGCTTCAGCCATAAAAAATCAGTGGATCTGATTAACAGTTTAGTTAGGTCAGTGGTTCCCAAACTTGTTCCGCCGCTTGTGCAGGGAAAGCCCCTGGCGGGCCAGGCTGGTTTGTTTACTTGCCGCGTCCGCAGGTTAGGCCGATCGTGGCTCCCAGTGGCCGCGGTTCGCTGTTAAAGGCCAATGGGAGCTGCTGGAAGCGGCGCGGGCTGAGGGACGTACTGGCCGCCACTTCCAGCAGCTCCCATTGGCCTGGAACAGCGAACCGCGGCCACTGGGAGCCGCGTTTGGCCTAACCTGCGGACGCAGCAGGTAAACAAACCAGCCCGGCCCGCCAGGGGCTTTCCCTGCACGAGCGGCGGAACAGGTTTGGGAACCACTGAGTTAGGTATATAATATGTGCCTTTTTAGAGAGAGAGAGAGAGAGTGTGTGTTTCTCCATGGGTATGAAAACATGTTTTGATAGGATACATAAGTAGGGCCATATTTGAAATTAGTTTTATAGTATCTCTTTAAAAAAAAGTCCGTTTGCACATGCATTTTCTTCCAGCCATACTTATGTTTGCTTTCACAAATCTGAATCATATCCTTAAAAATGACATGGGAAAATGCAGACACAAATTATAGGTACAGTTTTAGAACCCTTCACTTTTGTTGACAGAGGAGTTGATTAGATGCGTTCTGTATGCATAAATCCACCAGCAATGCCAACTTATTCCATGAAAGCCCTCAATGTAGTTTTTGTTTAGGCCTTAAAATCATGTTCCTTTTAAGAAAGCAGTTCAGAATAATCATCTTGATGCCTGAATCCTGGCTTTGGTTTGATTAGAACAAATTAGCAATATATACCCTCCAACCTTCTGGACAGGAGAAAAGGCTATTGTTTAGTTATAAAATAAATTTTGAGAATGTTAAACAGGGAACTAATTTATTAGTAAAGAAGATGGCTTCTTAGCTCCCAAGCTACACTGCTGTTTAAAGGAGAAATTTGTGGATATCTACATTAAAAATATTATCAACAGTCCATACTCTAATATAGTGATTCTTGTTCTCAGCCTTCCATATGATGGTTCCATTTGCAGCTGCTTCTCTTCATAGCTGTCTGAGAGTCATCTGTGCCAATTCCTAAAGTGCTATGGATAGAGGCATGCTGATTTATGGTGAGCTCGCATCTGAGGAGGACTAGTTGCAAGTCATTGAGCAAACCCGCTGTAATGTAAGATCAGAAACGGAATGGGAAGGGAGGTTGCTGTACGCAAAGCGAAGAAGAGGAAAAGTATAGTCTGAGCAATTAATTGGGAGCCTGGAAATTTTGAGTTACAATCCTGACATACTTGGGTTCCCCAACTGTAGAATGGACATAATACTTACCCTCTCAAGCATGTTGAAAACTTAATGATGTTTGTAAAGCACTTTGAAGATGAAATAGCACTTCGTGCTCATATTATTTATGGTCACTGATCTTCAGGGTGTGAACTATTGCTTTAGCTGATAGCATAATATTTTACCTATGTTTGAATTAAAGTGCACAGTAAAATATATGATGATGTAGTAGATCAAGATACATTGGGACTTTTACCGCACTCGAGCAGTATCGCATGTGTCCTTATTGTGTGGCAAACTGGGGTGCTGTAGATTCATGCCCTGGGTTGGCGAGTAGTCAGTTGTCAGGTAGACAGACCCTTAGTGTTCTCTGTTCCTCCCAGTCAAACCATCTATAAATGCTTCCGGGTATGTAGTCAGTGTGCACATTCTAACTTGTGAGATTGAGACTGGGGAAATGGTATGTAGTTTGAATATAGTTACATTGGGCAGGCTGTAGGGAAGAGCAAGCAATAGGTAAAAGAAGACATTAAACAAAACAAGCAAACATTTTAAATCTTTTAACAGCAAACAACATTTTCTCCCCTCTCAAGGCAAAACTTCATTGAGCTTCTAAAACCCTAATGCTGTAAGGGAGGGTATTCGGTTTGATCCCTCATTAGTGGAACGACATGGCAAAGCCCTTATTGACTTCTGTGTTAAAGGAACCAGCCCCTTTGTCGTACGCAATGATAGGCAATTGGAGAACAACATTGAAAGCAAACTCAATAAACCAAGCACCAAAGGCTTATGCCCACTTTAGGCAAATATATATTTTCAAAATAAACGGGAGAAAAAAGACAAAAGAACAAAAAAAGTAAAGGAATGGGAGAGGAAAGGAGAATGACATCGTGGTTTCCATCTGCTAGAGAAAAATAATCAAAGGTTTCTAAAAAGTTAGACCCAATCTTTTCAAATTTGACAGAGGTCCCCCTTTTCCAAAAGGTACTTGCTCTTTAGCTGCCAGGTGAGCCAACTTGCTATGCCAAGCTTCTGTTCCTGGAGGCAGTCTGTTCTTCCACCTAAGCAATATAAGTCATTTGGATACAAGCACTGCTTTAGAGAATGAAGTTTTCTATGAGTTGGAGAGGTTAAGATGATGGGAGGTATCTGTTATCATATTAATCCTCCTACCTACTTCTAGCCAAAAGTATTATTGCATGGGATAGTCCCAAAACATGTGAGCCAGTTTGGTCTGGGAGACCCACATTTCCAGCAGCAGTCTGTTTTGGCAAGGTCAATGCACTGCAATCTATGTGGGGACCAGTGTCAACAAAAACAGCAGAAGATCATTGTTTATCCTTGCAACGTTCTTGTGTCTAAACCTGAAAATCTTGCTCCTACTCTATTTAAATAATGCATTTGGACACCTCTTGACTATAAAATCAACGAGCAAAGTCAAATTCTGGGCATAAAAGCAAATTTGCTCATAGGGGAATCTATGATAATTGGAATTTTAGGTGGCAACCCAAACATATGAAATATTTAGGAATCCTCAGCCCCAGTGAGCTGGAGAATCTGTTCAAAATTAATTTAGAGCCCATTTTAGTTCATTGAGATATTTGGGCAGAGGGCGAATCCTTACTCTTAGCCTTTGGGCCAAAATTTATATTATCAAAATGAATATGCTTCCCAAAATGTATACCCTGTGAGTTCTCCCAGTTACTATTCCTCCATTTTATTTTAGGAAAATTAACAATTTTTTTAAAACACTTCTCTGTGGGTGGATAGGAGGCCAAGACTGGCTTTATTTGACTATAACAGGGTTCAAAAAAGAACTAAAGTTCATGGAGGATAGGTCCATCAATGGCTATTAACCAGGATGTACAGGGATGGTGTCCCTACCTTGTGTTTGTCAGAAGCTGGGAATGGGCGACGGGATGGATCACTTGATGATGTTCTATTCATTCCCTGTGGGGCACCTGACATTGGCCACTGTCCACTGAATGCATCCGATGAAGTGAGCTATAGCTCACGAAAGCTTATGCTCAGATAAATTAGTTAGTCTCTAAGGTGCCACAAGTCCTCCTATCGGAAGACAGGATACCAAGCTAGATGGACCTTTGGTCTGAACCAGTATGACCATTCTTATGTTCTTAAGTAAATTACAATTCCCAATCACAGCTGGAGGCTTCTGTTTCCCCAACTTTCAGCATTATCATGCAGACTTTATCATCAGCTAGACAGCCCTCTGGCTCCAGAGCATAATAGTGCTGCCTAGCTGCTAGTGGAAGAAGAGTTGGTCCACCCCCTCCAGTTGGCAGGAATGCTGGGTTCAATTTATTATGGTTTTGATTTTAGAATGTCTTCTACAGCATTGGCTACCAGAGACTCACGGGCTAGTTTGGCTAGAAAATTTAAATTCCATCTCATCTCACACGTTGATGCTGTACTTCGAGGCAACCATTTGTTGAAAATTGACAAGATACCATTTAGTGTGGAAAGTAGAAGGATAAGAGGATAATCTGGTCTGTTTATTACAGTTTTTCCAATATAAATGCACAAACCTTTAGTTGCTGGAAAGCAAGATTCGGTAGTTTTCATATCTCTGTATGCAGCTATTACTGTATATTGGATTTCAGATTTCTTTAAAGTGATGATGAAATATTTTATATCATCTGTAGGTGGTGCCAGAGATTCAGATAAAATTTGAGCTTAGCCAGTTACTTGAAGTACATATATTTCCTGTGAAACAGAAACTTTGTGATTTTCTGTCTTCAACTCTTTGCTAGTTACAAATGAAAAAACATCTCTATAGCTACTTCCATAAGAAGTTGCAGGACACTTAACAGCAAAAATTGTCAGCATGTTAAGAGCAATTAAAAGAACAAACTATGACAATCAGTAAAGATCTGTGTTGTCCCACTCAAAGCAGATTTCTAGATAGAACCAATTTAATGTAAGTGTACAGAGAATTAATTTTAAAAACTCCCTTTCAGTTTAGTTTTAATCTGTAAACAGTTTGCAGCCTGTAGTAGAGCAGCTGAGTAAGTTGCGTAAAATAAGCAAAGTCAGCACAAGTGTTATTGGTCAAAATTGGCTGAATTTACACTTGTGCAGCTCCTCTGTGTGTGCACTACTGTATCAGAGTTCCCAGGAGCCTTATATTAACTCCAGTGTCACCATTAGACAATTCTGTTATCTGCATTTCACTTTCTCGAAACAGAGTTGTTTACCTTTTAAAATAGGAAACCAGTAGATTGATGTATTATGAAGGCTAGCCCTTTATGCTAGTCCTATGTATAGTTGTAAGATAAACAGGAAAGATAAAAAGGTGAGAATGAATAGACAATGGCATAGTACTGCTGTCTTCAACAGTTCAGCGGTTTGCATTACACTCGAGGAAATAATCTATAGAGTTAGGTTTTTTCCCCCCTCCATACTACAAAAATAGGGTAGCCTGAAATAAAGTTGATTTTTTTTCTTCCACAGAACACTAACACAAACATGCAGTGCTGACCATTGTGTATTAGAGCTGATAGAGCGTGTTGCTTTAATATCTGATACTTGTTTAGTATGTTCATGCTGCTATCAACTGAATTATTGTTTCCTTGTTAATTCATAACAAGTCCCTCTCTCTTATGGAGCTTGTTTGTTTTTCTTGAGTGCCATGGAATTCATAGATCCTCCTGGAATTCCGCCACGGTCATCAGGTTCTTAAGCAATTTGTCTTTTCCGGTGAAAATAATATGTGTACATATATAGTGTACATTTATAGTGTCCATCATCTGAGGATTTGAAATATGAGGATCCTCGAAGTTTGAGTGCAGATATTTACATAAGCCTCACAACATCCCTGTGGTAAGTATTTACAGCTATTTTACAGTTGGGTAAACTAAGGCATAGAGTTGTGGTTTGGCCAAAATGTAACCTTATCAGTTAGTGGCAGAGTCCAGAACAGAATTCAGGAGTCCTGGCTACTAGACAGAAGTACCTTCCACTCTACACAAAATAGATCATGCTTAGTTTCCGCTGCAGTAAATTCTGCTCACCGTAAGAGGAACATATCAAATATAGGGTAAATTTTTCAACAGTGCTTAAACGGTGTATGAGACTAACTTCCATTGACTTTCTTTGGGACTTAGAAGCATAAGTCACATAGGCATTTATGAACATTTTACCCACTGAGCCCAAGGCATGAGTGCTATATCAGTTACAGTCCTGACTTTTTAATAATGATGTTTTCATCCTGGACTATTTTCAGTAATAATAACAATAACTCACTAGCTATTAGCAACAACACTAAGAAATCATTGATTCTTAGTATACATATTTCAAGTAAAATATTTTCCCCACACTTAAGGCTTTTGTTTACTATGTGACATTGATTGTAAAAATAGGCCTTGGTTTCATAGACGATGAACTGTCATTTGTAAGAGTGACTGTACTATATTATTAGTCTTAATGTTTTATGTAATTTTTCCTGTGTTTTCTTGTAATGTAACAGATGGAAGCACACAAAACCAAAAGAGGAAAATGCCTGTAACATGTTTCATTTTGTGTCAGTATTGCAGTTATCTGTGTGATCTCAAGTGTCATGTGCCGCAGTGTCTATGCGAGCACAGTGGGGTGGATTATGGGCTTAGCTTCAGGGCCGTATGCTATTTTCCTCAATCAGTGACACTACTCTCCCCGTCTCTGGGGGACTTAGTCTGTGACTTATACCAATACAGTTTACCTGTGCATAAAACCACCGTAAACACTAATGCACATTGAAGCTTGATTTATCAACTCTGCCAGAGGTTGGCACTGGTGGAGCTACACCAGTCGTCACTTACACTGGCTGAAATCAGGCCAAATCCCCACTGTAGATGAGCCCTTAAGATGAGTATGATTTTGCCCAAAGTTAAGTCACGGCTGGTCTAGGCTTGGAAATATGAGTTGAAACCCTAGCCCCACTTGAAGTCGATGGGACTTTGACCCATGGAAGTATCACATTTTGGCCTTCATTCCACATACAGTCTCAGTGACTCTGGCAGAACCAATAGTAGTGTAGGGTACCATTCAGTGTGAATAAGAATATCACACTCTGAGCCGTAGGGTTTTTTTAATTATTAATCTTTATGAGGAAAAGATGAAAATGTTAGAAAAATGCAGAGACACTTTCTCTGAGTTACAAGCAATTATAAAATGCCTTTTTGTGTTTTAAAAAAGAAATGTTGCACAATATTTTTCTGTAGCTCTCTCTCATCTGACCTTTTTCCATGTTGGCAGCCAGCTTGCATTCAGTGTCTGTCCTTGCAATTGATGTTCTACTATCAATACAATATTTGATATGTCCTCTGTGGAGAGGCCTGCATCCTGTAATTTCAGTGGTATTGATTTGATGATCTAATAGCCTTTTGCATCTCCAGTTAGAAAATCTTTAATCTTTTTTATTTAAATTTTAAGACAAGAAACCAACTTTACAAGTAACTAATGTCCTTCATCAATTATCCAGCTAACCTTTCATAAGATAATGGTTTCTATAGTGACCTCTAGGAAATAATGTCTCAGATATAATTGTGAATTAGAAGTCTTTAATAGGGAAAGACTTATTTTCTCTCCCAGATATCTAGTTCTGCCTTGGCATTAAGTGTGGTTTGGCTGAAATTTTTCTTGGTTAATGGCAAAAGAAAGGTGAATTTTATGGAAAAAAGAATCAAGTGAATAGGATAAAGTAGTATTTTAAAGTTTTTTACAAAAGAAATTAGATTTTCTTTCAGTATATTCTTGCATCTGTTTGCCCACCTAACTGAAAGACTCTGTTCTTAAACATCTTTCATTCTACCAGGACCCCAGAAGGATAGAGAAATGAGGGACACAAAACCATTATTCCTTCACTGTAGACTGGAGAACTCTTTCTGCAACCTCAGATGCAGGATTCTCTATTTCTGATGTAAATTTTCAACAGTGAAAGAGAGGGATCTTTGCAACTAAAATGACTGATAGTCTTCAGAATGAGGGACATTTAAGAAGTATTTACAAAGTTTAGCTCCACTAGGATAAGCAGCATTGCAGGCATAGGCCAGGTCTCTGCTACAATCTTTTGCCATCATAGCTATGTTGGTCAAGAGCGTGATGAAGTATGATATGCAAGTGACATACCTCTGCAGGCTAAGGCCTTGTCTACGCTGCCACTTTACAGCACTGCAACTTTCTTGCTCAGAGATATGAAAAAACACACCCCTGAGCGCTGCAAGTTTCAGCGCTGTAAAATGCTGTAGACAGTGCACCAGCACTGGTAGTTACCCCCCTCGCAGGGGTGGTTTTTTTTACAGTGCTGGGAGAGCTCTCTCCCAGTGCTGGTGCCACAGCAGAGCTTTAACGTTACTAGTGAAGACATACCCTAAAGCTCCTGATGTAGGTGCGCTTATACCAGCAAAAAAATGAGCTTTGGGGATTATAGCTTATTTCACTTATGGAAGGGCCAAAATAAGCTATTCCAGCAAAAGCACTCCCTTGGTCAGACTGAGGTCACATCTTCAATGTTTTCTTCGCAGGCAGGAGAGCTAGAAGCTTAGGCCAGTATTCTCTAATCCACTAAGGCTACTTTGCATCACATCATATAATCAGTACAGAGTGACAATAAAATGGCTAGAGACAGCCTGTGGAAATTCCCTTGTGTAAAAGAGCTCTCCATTGGCCAAGGTAGGTTGTTGTCCAGCCACACCCCGTTTCTTGAAAAGTGGCGGGGAAGGGGCATGACAGGCATATGGTGGAACACAGCTGCACTACATCTGCTCGTCCACTGGAGTAAGCTCTGTTATATCAGCAGTAAAAGTTAAAACTGGCCCCTTACTGCTCCACCTTTCACTGTGGCCCAAACAGCCAAGAATCAGGGACTGCTACTTCTCCATCACCTTTTTGCTTGTAGTGTATCCTTAGGTAACTCACTCGCAGATTTCAGTTTTTAAAACGTAAAATATTCCCAGTTCCTTTTGAGAATAGACCAGGGCAGGAGTGTTGCAACATTAAGTCCCTCTGAACTAAGTTGCCATATTATAAATGTGAAGTATTAATATAGGCCAAGATTTTTTATTTTTTTTTTAAAGACTCTAAAGTTAGGTTGCTAAAATCCTATTCAGGCATCTAGATCAGTGGCTTGATTTCCAGAAGTGCTGCTGACCCTGTAACACTTCTGGAAATCAAGCCACTGATGTAAGTTTCTAATTTCATAATTGACACCTATTTTCTTCTAAATCTTCGCCTTAGTGCTACTGGAAACCCTCTTTAAGTGGGTCACAAAAAATATACTTGCTGCTGGATGAGATACTACAGTGATGAGCAAGGTATAAATACCTAGATAGATACTCTAGATAATCACATTTGAGGGCTGCATAATGGCCTGAAGGAGAATGTGAAAGAACAGGAATGTATAAACCTTAAACTGTATAATGCATAGCAGGCAAATAATTCAAGTTCTCTGGGAAATGCCTTTCCTTAACATTCATGGAGGGTTTTTTGTCTGTCCTTTTGCTAAAACTGTACAGCAACATGAGATGCCTCTGCAGAGAGATGTAAAATGAAATGGGTAAATAGCGGGTTTTTAAAATTTTATAAGCCTGATTTAAAGCCTGTTAATGTCAATAGAAAACTTTCCATTGACCTCCCAGGACTTTGGATCAGACTCTGCATACAGTGTGGCTAGGAGAAAATGAACAAGTTGCAAACTTTTGCTTTTTTCCCTTCCTTTAAAAGTGTTCAAAATTTATCATACAAAAATCAATTTTTAAACAATATTAAATGCTGCCTGCTTTGTAAATCCATGTAGATCAGCAGACGGTATTACTTTTAATAGTGATATTCATGATGGGGGGAAGGGGATTGCCAGCAAAATTGCTTTTTGGTTGACTCTGCTTGAGAAGTGCTCTGCAGGGACCCATTCCCAATTGATTATCTTTCACTGCTAATAGCTTCAAAGACTATGCGGTGGACAGTCCACTTTTACATTTAAATATAAATCATGATAGCCTTGACAGACTGATGATCAAGGAAAAAAAGGGAAGAAAAAACAGTAAAATAGATGTACATCTGATATAACTTTCACCACCTCCTCCAGGGCAGTTGTAATAAAACTAAGATGTTTACAGTTTGATAAAGCTCTTTATAATGGATTGTGAGTGAAGGCTCTCCCCAAAAGATCTACAATTGATGGTCTCCAAATAGCATGTCAGCATTAAAAGTTCAGTACAGTGTCAATGACTCCCATTTATACCTTGTTTGAAACTGAGAATAAAGTTCTAAGCACTGAAACAACTAGTGTGGGCTGGTCTCAGCTAAGTGTATATAATTCAGTACTTTGATGAAACTAAAGCAAAAGAGAGATCTGGTAAATCAGCAAGGAGTCTGGTGGCACCTTAAAGACTAATAGATTTATTTGAGCATAAGCTTTCGTGGATAAAAATCCCACTTCTTCAGATGCACGGAGTGAAAATTACAGATGCAGACATAAATATACTGACACATGAAGAGAAGGGAGTTAATCTGGTAAATCATCTGGTAAATCAGATTGTTTGCAGTGGAATCATACTAATAAACCCAACCTACTAATATTGTCTTTGATGTGGCATCATCTACAAAACACATGTTTAGAAATATGTAGCTGCATATATAACACACAAGATCCTTATACGGGGCCTGATCTAAAGCTCCTTGAAGTCAATAGGATTCTTGCCATGGACTTCAGTGGGCTCTGGATCAGGCTCCATGTCAGAATGCACCCAGTGATATTCCTCGTTACAAAAAATTGCATAACTTTTCCATAGGTTGAACTTAATTAGGAAAAGACCAAATAAAGCAAATCAGTTTGTGCTACTTGCCCGTTTATCTTTCTGACATGTCAATAATCTATTAATATTCTGTGCCAGATGTTTAACTATTTTACATTGGATAGTTGCATACCTATATTGCTGCATTTGCATATTTAAATCCAATAATTACATGCACAAAATTCATAATTTAGCCATTTAGCTACACAATTATACAAGTTCTGTGTGACATCCAAGTATTTACATGCACAATTAGCCTGTTCTTTAAGAAAACCATGAGTTTTACATGACATAGTGAAGACTGACTAGGAAACAATAAAACCTAAAGAAAAAAAGGTTGCCAGGCAAACACAATGCAGCATCAATATGAAGTGTCTAGTACATCAAACAAAAAGTTGATTCCTTCTAGATCACAGGAGATCAGAGCTGTTTTTAAAGTTAAAATATTAAATATAATTATACAAATATAAGTAGAGAAAGAACTTTGATTTGAACAAACCCAAAGCATATTGCTTGAGGGAACCCTCACAACTGAGCCCCCTGTCTTCCTAATTTAAAGCTATGCTGCTTTAAAACTGTTACTAACAGCAGACGTATTTTGCTGTGGTTCATTCTTCTTGGTGAAGTAGGGAATTCAGCAGTGGAAAACTTTCAGTGAAACCTGTCATGCTTACCCTTCCAGCTGACTTATCTGATGTAAGTAGGTATCACTATCATAATACAAAATAGTTTGGTAGCAAGGAGGTAGTTAGAATGGCTGATGAGCTGAGCCATCGGTAGCAAATGGATTTCTATTAGATAAATGCAACCCTGAGGCATAATGAAGCACAAGTTATGGCCAAGTGTCAGTGATCATCTTATAGTAATACCCTTGGAGTTGTTTTTTTCATGATCATGAATAATTTATTGCAGTTTAAGAAAGAGGGCAAAGTTAGAAATGCAGAACAATTATATCCGCTAAATTCTGCAATCCAGGAATTGACCTAATTTAATATTTTAGAAAGCTGGTTAATCACAGTTAAATGAGTCCAAGGAATTTTAAAACAAATTGTTTGGTAGAGAAGCAAATAAAGTGTTGCTGCAATTGCTGAAACAGAGGTCAAAGCCCCTACATGAACATACTCACTTTATACCTACAACCTGTTGATAATGATATCAATGCAAAGTTGCCTGTTAAAGCTGCATTTAAAAGCAAGTCTCCTTTCTACTCCATGGAAATCTGCTATAAATACCCACTTTATAACAATGGCCCAATATATAAGTTACTTAGTTCAAAAGAAGAGCTTTCGGTGGGAGGGGGAGGAGTAGAGTAACAGTAATGTGTTGTAAAAGCTAAGTGGTTTTATTGGCACTTTAAAATACCCTTTTATGCTGAACACTGTTGGCTCTGCATATATACAACAGTAGTTATGTATTAAAAATGTGTGTCAATAGTTCCACTGGCATTGGGTACTTTGGGTGCCAGATGTTCCCGGAAAGCTTGATTCACTACCCAGGCTGGATTTTACCAAATACTGGAGAATCCTGGTCATCCTCAGTTAAAGCACTTCATCTATCAACCACAAAAAGCATTTTACAAATTGTGCACAGTCATACACGCAATGCAACTGTTTGGGAATGTCCAGGTGTACATCATAACAGTGGAATATCTAGTCTGGAAACCTCAGGTGGTTCAGAACAAGTTCTAAAGACACCATAATGGATAATTATAGAATACGCTACCCATTGAGTAGGTCTCTCCCTAGCAGATGGCACAGAGTGTGACATAATATCCAAGATACTAAATATGTAAACCTTAAAGGGACAGATTTTCATACAGATTAGCCAGGTAACTGTTCCCACAATCACCATAACTGTGCATGTAAATTGGGTAATCTGTTTAAGATATTTCTAGAGTGATCACTGTAGTGTGATTAGCTGTTTTCATGTGCAGTTAGCACGTTTGCCTTTGCAAAGGCAGTAACTGCACATGGAGTTGTGCACACATTTGAACTATATGAAAATCTGATTTAATCTAACAAAAATAGCATTATAAACTGTGGTGCTCTTCAGCAAATAGGATCCAATCGTTCTTCTCTAGCATCTTCCACCTGAAGATCTCAAAGCACTCTACAGATACTACTGAACTACACCCCACTATACCTCTAAGCTAGGTAAGTAATATCTCATTTTACAAACTGAGATTTTCTAGAATTTGAGGTCAGAAGGGACCATTAGAAAAATTTTGTATCACCTGTCCATCACAGGCCATTAAATTTCAACCAGTTACCCCAGTATGAGGTTCAATTTGTATTGACTAAAGCATGATTTGTTTAGCTAAAGCATAGCTTCCAGAAAGGTATTCAGTCTTAATTTGAAGACATCAAGAGATGGAGAATTCACCAGTTCTGTTGGTAGTTTGTTCCAATGGTTAATCACCCTCATTGCTAAATATTTGTGCCTTAATTCTAATCTGAATTTGTCAGGTTTCACCCATTCTTGCTATGTGTTAATAAAAAGCCCTTTAGTACCTGTGTTTGCTCCTACTGAAGGCATTTATATACTAATCAAATCTGTCTTTTTTTATAAGCTAAATAGACTTGGCTCCTTAAATATCTCACTGTAATGCATTTTCTCCAACTCCTCTAATCATTTGTGGCTCTTTACTGCATCCTCTCCTATTTTTAAGATGTGGACACCAAACCTGATGCAGTATTCCAATATGGTCTCACTACTGCTATATACAGAGGCATGGGCAGCACGTCTAATAGGCAAGGGAAGGCTGTGCCTCCCCAAACAGCCCCATGTGGCCCCACCCATGTTGTAGCTGGAGGCCCCTTCCCTTCTTGCTGCTTTTTGGCCCCAGCTCAGGCAGGCCGCTCCTCTTCCAGGAAGGGAAGCTGGCTGGGGCTAGGGCAGCTGTCTCTGCCAGATTGGAAGGTTAACTGGAGAAGGTGATCAGCTGACCAGAACTGGCAAAACCCTTACAGCTGATTATTCTGAGGCAAGAGACCTGAGACACAAACCAGCTCCAGGAGAGTGGTCCCCTTCTCCCAACTCCTTCCCAGTTGATTGGGTGAGAGGGGAACCTTGCCCTACCCTCTCTTCAAGGCTTTGGGGCCTTAAACGTATAGTGTCAGGATTCTTTCCCCCAAGTACCATTCATTGCTGGGACCCTTGCGTCTCTCTCTATATCTGTTCAACTCTTCCAGACCCTTAAAGGGCCATGCTAGAAGGTAATGTGTGCTGACGGCTAGATGCTACTGCCTTCCATGCACACTACCTCATCACAGTATATTTAAACCATTACTGCACATGAAGTTATGGAATAAAGTTTCATTGTATTTGTCAAAAATTCAGCCATCCTCATGCGGCATGTAGAGAGGCTGTTTTGTTGCCAGAGAGCAACCTTTTTTTTTTATAAGCTTTTTTCATTGTGGATGTGTAACAGGCTGTGAAATAAAATACTCTCAGAGCAGCACTCTTTGAATCCTCTTCTTCCGCTACACTGTATGTGAATCATTGTCTGAAGATGGAAGAGGCAGCTTACTGCTGGGGGGCGGTTCAACAGTTTTCTTTTATGGAGACAAGTACAGCAATGACTTTACACTGAAATTAATATTAGGAAAGTATTTCTAGCTGTCTTTTAGTGAGTTTTGCCAGCTAAAAACCAGGAGGAGCCAACCCCGCAGAACCAGCCAGCTCTTTACGCCACCAGCAAATGCTTTGGACACCACAGCTGGACTGTGTCTGGTTTAGTGGTCTATAAGTATTCTAAGTATAGTGGTCTTTGAAATAGCTTCGTGGAGCCACATTTTCAAGTCCCAGCCAGGTCTACTCATGTAGCTTAAGTTGGAAGGATGAAAAACTAAGTTAAGTACCAAGTAGTTTACTGCGTGTAAGTCAAAAGAGAGTTTAACAGCTACTGTCTGGACATTACAGGCAATTAACATTAATGAGACTACCTGTGTGAAAATGTTTCAGAGTAGCAGCCGTGTTAGTCTGTATTCGCAAAAAGAAAAGGAGTACTTGTGGCACCTTAGAGACTAACCAATTTATTTGAGCATAAGCTTTCGTGAGCTACAGCTCACTTCATTGGATGCAACTGATGATGTGAGCTGTAGCTCACAAAAGCTTATGCTCAAATAAATTGGTTAGTCTCTAAGGTGCCACAAGTACTCCTTTTCTTTTTGAGTGAGTAAAGTTTGCAGGATTAGGCCTTTAATATTGTAAACTCCTTGGAGTAGAGTGGACCTTGTTCTCTTATTTGTTTGTGAAAAACCTAACATGCTTTTGGTGGCATATAAGTCATTAATAACAGATAAAATGATTTCAAAATATTTTGTTTTTAGATTGTATTTGTAACTTTTAAGCTTCCCCTATCTAATCTAATCATGACTTGAGATCATAAACAGTGGTTCCCTTCCTCCATCCATAATTATTTTAAAGCATTTCTGTTCACTTTTACAGTGAGAAGCATTTTAATTAAAATGTCAATTTTAATTTCTTTTAAAATAGCTGAATTCTCTTTTTACAAGCTGCATGCATCAATTATCAGCTCAGTGGAGACCATGCATTATTCTAATGATGTTCAGATACATCAGATTGGAAATACTCTTTTCCAGTATTTTAATATACTTGGCTCTGCTACTGTGTACAAAGTGTGTTAACAAAATTATCCTGCCAGTTCTGTTATTAGCCTTAAGATGTCACTAACTGACTTGGTCTTGGCTTTCTCTGCTGGTTTGTAGTACAGCTGGGAGGTTGGGACAGGGAAAGCGGAAATGGCCTGTTGTTCTTAACACATCTCCTACTTCCTACAGTGACTGACAGACAAGGTGCTGATGTCAATTGTCTGGCCTTACAGGCATTCATTAAACTTACTTATTTCACCATCCTTTTAGTTTCTTTTTCTTCCTTCGGGTGCAGTTAAACTAAAGAAATGTGAAGTATGTTACTAACTAACTGCTTTTTCCTCATCCTGGCTTGCCCCAACCCACCTCAACTTTTGGGCACGCACTCATTTTATCATGTCTGAACTAGGGCCTCGTCTACACGGTTTTGGTATTGGTATAATAATTTTGATTAGAGGGTGTAGGGGTTTTTTTTTAACTGAAATATTTATACTGGTACAACTCCTAGTCCTTGTCTACACTGGCAAGTTTCTCCGCAGTAAAGCAGCTTTCTGAGTTGTAACTCCCGAGGTGTACACACTGCCAAACCACTTAGTGCGCAGAAACTGCGCAGTTGCAGCGCTATAAAAATAACCATCCCGACGAGAGGCGTAGAGCTTTCTGTACCGGGGGTACAGCGCCCAGGTGCCAGTGTAGACACCCTGGTCAGTTATGGCACTACAGTTGGCCTCCGGAGGGTGTCCCACAATGCCTGTTCTTGCCTCTCTGGTCTTTGGTTTGAACTCTACTGTCCTGCCCTCAGGTGACCAACCGTCATCCTCACCCTATAAATTCCTTTGGAATTTTGAAAGTTCTCTTCCTGTTTGCTCAGTGATGCGTGAAGTGGTCTCAGTGCATCTTTCCAGGTGGCCAGCCCTGCTCCATGCACCAGGCGATGCCCCCACTTGGAGCAATGCCGAGCTGCTGGACCTCATCGCCATTTGGGGAGAGGAGGCTGTCCAGTCCCAGCTGCGCTCCAGCTATAGGAATTATACCACCTACGGACAGATTTCACAATGCATGATAGAAAAGGGCCATGAGCAGGACACACTGCAGTGCAGGGTCAAAGTGAAGGAGCTGTGGAACATCTACAACAAGGCACTGGTCCAGTGCTGTGCCCACGAGCTGCCAGTTCTACAGAGAGCTGGATTGATACTCCGCAGTGACCCCACTTCCACTGCGAAGGCCACTGTGGATATTTCGGTGGCTCGCATGCCAGTTGAGAGTGGGCCGAACCATGAGGAGGAAATCTTGGATGAGGAGGAGAAGCGGGACCCAGAGGCAGAGGATGACCCGGAGGAGGCTAGCCAGTCACAGCTGTCAGATCTTGGCAAAGCACAAACAGGAGAGGAGGCCCCTGGTAAGTGGCTTTGATTTTGGGAATCACTGAAGCAAGTTGTTGGGGGAAGGAGGCTTGTGTCTGTATGATGCGTGTACCACCACAGGCCGAATCTGAGCGGCGGAACAGGGTGTTGATTGACTCCCTCACTTCACGGGAATCTGCCTCAGAAATCTCCAGGAAACTCTCATGGAGATACTGGGCAATCCTCTGCCACAGGTTCTTTGGCAGAGCTGTTTTGTTTCTTGCCCCATTAGGGGTAACTTTCCCGCGTCACTCTGCCTTCACTGGGGAGGGGCGGGGAGATCATTGCAGCACCTGCCCTGACCCCTATGGGGCTCATCTGTAACCCACAGGCTTGCAGGATTCCCTACTCACCCTCAGCAGCAAGATATCTTCCATAATGAACACAGCCTGTGGAAAATGTGGGGACAGTAGGGTCCGGGAACACGGATTTCCCCTACCCCTGCAGCTACTCACCATTTTGGGGGTCTTGTGGCTCATGTGTGCTTGCCTGTGGTCAGCCAGTTAGTGACAGGTATGTGAATAGTGGCTGTGTTTTAAATCACTGAATCAGTTTTCTCTGTGTTGCAAACAATACTGCTTCTGTAAAACGTTGCGTTTTGGCTTCTCAGAGATGACCTTGGGAGCCCAGCCTCCCTCTTTGTTATCGCCGGCTGAATGGTTGCGCAGAATTAGAAAACAGCCATGAAAAACTAAGGAGGACTTTCTGCTTGAGGTTATGGTGCACTCCACAGCCGAAAAACAGGAATTGAAGGAGTGGAGGGACAGTGAGAAGAGGGACCGAAAGGAGAATGCGGCGCACCAGAAAGAAGCCACGGAGTGGCTCTTAAACATTATGGAGCACCAAGCAGACACGCTCCAGGTGATACTACCTCTTCAAACGGAGCAGCTCTGTGCCCGCCCTCCTCTGCAGCTGCTGTCGCAAAACTCATTCCCATGTACCCCTCAGACACTGCCAACACACTCTTATCAACCTCCTAGCTCCAGTCTGTACCCCCAGCATTCCACTCCTTCCCCCGTCACAGTCCTGCACTGCGGACTCCCAGTACACACTGCACTCAACACCTATCCCTTTGCGGTTTAGTCCTGCTGAAGTATAGTACCCGCTGCACTGAACTCCAAAGGAGAAGCTTGGATATGATCCCTGGACATACACAAATCTTTAACCGTCCTGGGACTCCACCTCCTCCTGGGACCCTGCCTTCCCCCATCCCCTCACTGCTGATGTGTTGTTGTTATTTGTCTCTCTGTCTCCCCCGTTTGTTTTCAAACCAACACAATTCTTTTCTTAAAAAATAACAATCTTTATTCTATTAATTGAAAGTAAACAGAGCTCTGCAAAGAAACAGACAGTTATCTTGAACCTTCATAGTGCATCATTTGCACCAATCACAATCACCTCCTGGCATTACAAGCACTGCACTCTCGAACATAGCAACAAATATTAGTGGCTTTCAGCTTCAAATTGCTGCCTCAAGGCATCCCTAATACTTATGGCCCCGCGCTGCGCCCCTCTAATAGCCCTGGTCTCTGGCTGTTCAAATTAAGCCTCCAGGCACTGAGCTTCAGCGGTCCAGCCCTGAGTGAAGCTTTTACCCTTCCCTTCACAAATATTATGGAGTGTACAGTATGCGGCTATAAGCATAGGAATATTGTCATCAGCCAGGTCCAGCTTCCCATATAGGCAGCGCCAGTGGGCCTTTAAATACCCAAAAGCCCACTCAACAGTCATTCTACACTTGCTCAGCCGGTTGTTGAACCGCTCCTTGCTGCTGTCAAGGTGCCCCGTGTGTGGCTTCATAAGTCACAGCATTAAGGGGTAAGCAGGGTCTCCCAGAATCACAAGGGGCATTTCGACTTCTTCTACGGTGATCTTCTGGTCTGGGAAGAAAGTCCCTGCTTGCAGCTTCCTGAACAGGTCAGTGTTCCAAAACATGCGTGCGTCATGCACCATTCCAGACCAGCCTGCATTAATGTCCATGAAACGCCCATGGTGATCCACAAGCGCCTGGAGATCCAAAGAGAAATACTCCTTCCGATTAATGTACTTGGTGGCTAGATGGTCTGGTTCCAGAATTGAATATATGTGCCATCTATTGCCCCTCCGCAGTTAGGGAACCCCATTTGTGCAAAGCCATCCACAATGTCAGGCATGTTGCCCAGAGTCATGGTATTTCGGAGCAGGATGCGATTAATGGCCCTGCACACTTTCATCTACACGAGTCCAACGGATGACTTTCCCACTCAAAACTGGTTAGCCACCGATCTGAAGCAGTCTGGAGTAGCCAGCTTCCACAGTGCAATCGCCACGTGCTTCTCCAACGGCAGGGCAACTCTCATCCTCGTGTCCTTGTGCCACAGGGCTGTGGCGAGCTCATCACACAGTCCCATGAATGTGGCTTTCCTCATCCAAAAGTTCTGCAGCCACTGCTCGTCATCCCAGACATGCATGACGATGTGATCCCACCAGTCAATGCTTGTTTCCTGAGCCCAAAAGCAGTGTTCCATTGTGGTCAGCACCTCCGTGAACGCCACAAGCAATCTTGGGTCGTAGCTACTACGCATGACAAGATCAATGTTGCACTCCTCTTGCCTTCATGGTTTAAGGAATAACTCGACTACCACTCGTGATGTGTTAGTGAGAGCGAGCAGCATATTGGTCAATAGTGCAGGATCCATTCCTGCAGACCGAAGAGGCAGAGTGCGCAGTACACAAACCGTTGAAAAATGGCGCCAAATGCGGATGGAAGCACAAGGATTGCTGGGATGCAAAGTAATGCATCACGGAGCATTGGGACAGGACCCTGGATGCCCCGTGACCTCCTCCGCCTTCCCACAACTCTTAGCGGCAGAAGAGGAGAGATGCTCGCTGGGATAGCTGCCCAGAGTGCACCGCTCTGAATAGCGTTGCAAGTGTGAACATGCTATTGCGCACGCAGCTGACAGCGTGAACACACAACAGCGGTTTCCCTTCAGCGCTCTCTAAGCGGCGCTGTAACTGCCAGTGCTATAAGTCTGCCATTGTAGACATACCCCTAGTATGAGCACATTTATACCAGTATTAAGGTATCTTATATTGGTACAGTTTATTCTCCTCCCCATGCAAGAATAAGCTATAGGTATAACTGCATCCACAATGGGGGGAGATAATACAACTTTTGAGTGTAGGCAAGACCCAGATTATGCTTTCTTTGGTGTTATCCTGTTCAGTTTAGGTTTGTATAGGGTTTGATCCAAAGCCCATTATAATCAAAGATTCCTGTTGACTTCACTGGACTTTAAAGCAGACCTATACAGCACCCATCACCTTGGTATCTGTACATCTGGGATCCGGATCAGTGACCATGTCTTTCTTTGTCTTCTGTGAAGCATCTCTTTGAGCACTACAAAATAATGACAATAGCAAGGGGCCTCTTAGCCCAGTGTTGAAACAAGACTGCAATATTTACAATAGATAACTAGTGTGGATTCCAAACAATTTAGTTTGACATCACATTTACAGATTCAGTCACCTTACAAAGACCTATATAGCACCTCTTCTCAGCATTTTGCCAGGATCAAGGATCAGACTGGCAAAAATGTTGTGACATTCTCATTTATGCACACATCAGCCATTTTAACCATATTTACATTTTCTAAACAGATCTAATATCATTGTTTTTATATGATTACTGGTTTTTAATTAGGGCTAAAATGTAGCATCAGACTTTTATTCATAGATCTTTATTGCTTGAGCAACCACCTCAACACAATGTCACTAATTGTATATCTATCTTTGTTTCACACCTACAAATCAAATTGCAGCACTGTCCTAGATTATAGGGCTTTTTCCCACTTATTTCATTTGTTTCTCTGTTTTGTCTCACAGAAACATATTCCTGATCTTATTTTCAATTCACACTGTAGATGTTTTCCTAGCTCTGGCCTGGTCTACAAAGAGGTTTTTTACTGATATAATTATAGTAAAAAGAAAAGGAGTACTTGTAGCACCTTAGAGACTAACCAATTTATTTGAGCATGAGCTTCCGTGAGCTACAGCTCACTTCATCAGATGAATGATGAAGTGAGCTGTAGCTCACGAAAGCTCATGCTCAAATAAATTGGTTAGTCTCTAAGGTGCCACAAGTACTCCTTTTCTTTTTGTGAATACAGACTAACACGGCTGTTCCTCTGAAATCTACTAAAACAGTTATAGCAGTCACTACTGGTACCATACCAGTATAGCTTATTCCCCTTCCCTGGTGGGAATAAGGTATACCTATATAACTGTGTCCACGCTAAGTGTGTTTTACCATTTTAACTGTACCCATATAAAGTGATACAGCTTGTGTGTGTAGACAAGGCCTTAGTTTTAGACCTCAGGCCTTGCCTGCCCTGTCATTCACTGACAATTGCACAGCTGTGCTTGTGTACATATGTCAACACGGGAAAATATGAGGGTCTTTAAAAGCATATTGACAGTCAGCAGAGAAAATCAGTATCCTGTAAATCAGGAAAGACTTTTTTTTGTAATATCACTCATTAATTTAAGGGACTAATTAAATACAATGAGAATCATCTGGTTACCAGCATTAGTTAAATGATGTTAAATGTTTAGTTTCAATTCTATGGGGAACAATGAATTTTCAGCCTTCTGTGGTTCACTGATGTCAAAAATAAAAGAAGCAATAAATTGTAAAGCAGTAGACTATACTGAGCTATGCCGTAAGAGAACAAAATCTAGTGCTTAGATCATCGGTCTGTTTGCCACTGCTCTACCCTGCATTCAAACTCCCTTTCTGACCTTGGGCAACTCCATCTCTCTGTTCCTCAATTTCCTCTTCTGTAAAATGAGGATAATACTTATGCAGCTGCACAAGCGTGTTGTGTGGGACTAAATGAATGTTTGTAAAGCTCTTATGGAGATTCTTAATTGGAAGGTACAAAATGATTCCAGTTCTTCTGACTGTTTAGTCTAATGTTGACATAGGAGGTATTGTTTTTTTAACAGTCTTTTACATTGGATGTCCCTTCCAGTTGTACAAAATGCAACAGTTTAAGTTCTTATGAGTTTTGGCAATTCATTTTTATTTTTATTTTTTTTTAGTTCTCATTAAATTTTGCTTTGATTTCAAATGACCTAAAATACTCAAAATGAAGTCATAGAAAGCCATTGACATGTGGGTCACCATGATTCAACTCTGTCTCTGACAGCTGTGACAAATAAAACCTGGCATATGTGCAATTGAAAGCTTTGTCAGTATCTCACTTTAGTCAATATCTGGCTTGAGTTTTGGAATCACAGTAAAACCTGATCTCACACTTCGTTCTGAATGATTAGCAGAGCTCTACAGCTCCCCTACTGAGGGATTCCTATTGCTGTCACTAGAGCTGATTGGTACATTTCAAAACATTAGAAATATCAATGTCCACAAATTTTTTTGCTGAAAATTTGCCATTGTTTTCCAGCTATAGCTGTCACTTTCCACAAGATGGCTGTTGCCAGCAATAACAATAGGAGCATGATAGACCCTAACATTGCCCCCTTTTCCTGGCCAAAAGAAAATGAATAAGCTTTACATAAATAAAAATCAGGAGAGATTTTTTTTTTTTTAATCCTGGTTTAGTTTAAACCATCAGGGTCTGGTTTTCAGAAAATTAGGCTTGGAAATGCATGTTCAAAATGTGAATTCAATTTGCATGAACAATCAATAGGTCTGTGTGTGAAAACTTTGCAACTGTGAGTGCAAACTGGGCAATTTCAAGTGCAAAGATCGTTAATTGGCCATTTTGTGCACTATGGCCTCAATCCAGCGATGCACTCAAAACCACTGGGAGTATTCATGTGGTTAAAGTTATGCCCATACCTAAATGTTGCGCTGAATCAGGACTCGGTGACTGGAGTTGCATGCCTCAGAGTTTGGGAGTCTCATTTTAAAATTACTGCTACACTCCCATAAACAAAAAATAGTCATTCTCAGTCATTGTAATAAAAACCTTGATAAATTTTCATAGAAAAGTGGATCTTTCAGTAAATAAAAGCAGAATAGAAGTAACTTCAAAAAGTTCTCTGAAATCTTCATCAATAGAGAAAGCTCCAAGAAGCTCTCCAAAAGCTAAGCACTTGATGTTTTTATTTTCTTCTGGATTCATATTCACCTTCCTGCCAGATCAAAGAACCTGAATCTTCAGATATGAATATTGCCCATTTTCAGATTTGCACTTAATTCTTCTAATGCATGACTTGCAGTGAGTTTTTATGAGGAAGTTTTATAGGCCAGGTCTTATATTCACCACAGTTTGTATCTGTAGCTGTTGAATAATAGCTGACTGCGTCTCCAAATATAATAAGTATGTAGGCAATGAGTCAGACTTAATAGTCTTCATTGGATTCTGATATTTATTGCAAAGTTGAACTAAGTGCTTTGACAAAGCAGTTTTTACAAGCACTAGTATGAATTGAAGCTAGCAGTTACATTAATTTAATCTCTGTTCTGTGGATATGATGAAAAGCTTGGCAAGAATTTAGACAGTAGCCATGGCAAACGTTACAGAACACCATTGTGGTTAAGGGATTATATAGCTATTGCCAGTGGCTGTACAAAAGAAATGATGTTTTAACAGTTAGCCAGTGAGAAACCATAGTATTTCCATTATTATACAAACAGGTCTTAAAGTCATTGCCTTTCTTCCTGATGTGTTAAAAGCAATTACATTGGTTAATAAAATTCAAAGACCAGTTTTGTTTTTCCTATTCACAAAGTGTAAAGGACAGATCCTCTTTAGAATGCTTGGTGATATAGTCTTGCCATTATCTCTCCAGCTATTTTTCTAAGTAAAATAAGTTACATATTTAACCCTGTCTGAGACAGAGAGACAGATTAACATTAATAGATAATATAGGCTTTAAAAATAGAACTATAAACTGGAGAAAATGAGGCAAAAATAGGAAGGAAAGGTAGAGGAGAGGATTTTGCTCGGGGAACAACAGCTATTATTTAGAACATACGGACAGGCAACTGGCAAATATTTCATTTTCTCCTACTTAGGCTTGGGCTATACTTAAAAGTTAGAGCAATGTAGCTGCAGTGCATGCCAACCTAACCCCTGATGTAAACAAGGCTAGTTCAATGGAAGGCTTTAATTTGATTCCGTCATCTCCCATTTACTCCCAAGCCAAATCTGCATCTCCTGCTCATGATATCAACTGCAGAAGAAATAGATTACCAATGGGAGTCAGTGTGATGAGACAAGCAGTGCTGAAAGTGGTGGGATTTATGGGTAGTCATGATAGGCAGATATATTGCACCATAGGCAACTACACTGCACACATTGCTGTTTCTATACCAATCATAGGCTGGGAACATGGATGACTATAATGTAACTATGGTCTCAAAACAATTAGGGAGAGATTCTCACAGTCATTTTTGTTCTTACTCCTTGGATTTCTTGAGTTATAGAAATTGCAGAAATTATCACCTACTGTCATATGTCCCTGCAATATGAATAAGTGTGTGTGTTTGAAAACAATCCTCATACACTTCAACAAAGAGCCTATTTTTAGAGCTGTGCAAAATGTCCTCAATGAAACACAAACCCATGCCAAATTTTTCTGGATTTGGATTCCAAAATACAAGCTCAAACCCAATTCTGAGAGGTTTGCTAAAATTCACAAACCTTCTGGCTGAACCTGGGTCTAGTTTCAAATGAACCTGGGCCTATTTTCTGTTTTTGCATCAGCACTACAAGATATTTTGTTTAGCAACACAGCACCAAGTGAAACTCTATAGTTTCCACTGAATTTCTGTTTGAGATTTTGGCTTCATTCATATGTGTAATTGAGGCTGTTCCTATCCCACACATGTTGAAGCTAAAGAAAATATTCACAAGATCTCTGAATCAAAATTGCAAAGTTTCATGCAGCACTTGCAATAACAACCTGCTTCTTTCAATTTATTTATGACTTGAGACTATCCTGAGCTCTGGATGCATGCAAGAGCCTCAAAGGGATGATTGTCTGTTCTTTAATTCACCTATAAAATTCAGTAAAATTAGCTGATATATTAGATGTGGCTGCTCATTTGGAAAGTCCAATTCAAAACCTAGCCCTGATCTTCAGATCCAGCTTCTGTCACAATTTTGCACTGTTAGGTGCTGGAGCCTAATCCCTGCTCATGATATTAGAATTTGCAGTGTCATAACCTACATTCTAATACCTACTTGCTTATGTGTTTGACCTTTCAGAAATAGGTACTGTACATATGTATTCATGCAAAAATTGTGCCAACTTAGGGCTGCAGTGAAAAATCAGGTTCTCAAAATTTGTTTATCTTATTTCACTTACACAGACAAAGATGTATTTTACAGTTGTTTACAATTGAATTATAAGTTCAGAGTTGTTCAGAACTGCTACAAACTGAAGTTACATTTTTACAATCCTTATTCATAATTATATGTAAATTGGGAACATGTTTTTCAAAGGTAGGTGCAATGACTGTGTTGCCCAGTGCTTGTATCTGTACTATGGGTAATTATATGCCGAAAGGACCATTTTGGGACTTTCATTCAGATTTTTTCAGATGCATTAAGTGTATTTGCATTTTTGCGGATCCACTAACTGGGCCAAGATTTTGAAATTTTGTCTTTAATGTGTGCTTTTAGTTGCTCACATTAAATGTTTTTACTGTATTTCCCCTACCACCTATTGTGTTCCCAGTAACTTTTCTTCTGTGGAGGGAGGTGGGTGACAGGCAAAATGCTGTCTTTGCCCCTCAAGGATTGCTTCTTGGTTAATTGGAATATTTGGCTCTTTACCCTGATGATTAAATGCACAGCTGACTGGAATTCAGAATTAATTTACATACCTGAGCCACCCAATTCATGATATTTTGCAGATAGCCAGCTGAGCATGACAATGCTTTTAAAACCCCATTTATGGTTTAAAGGTTTTTCTGCAAAATAGCAGTTTGTGATAGAGTATCTAGATTGTATGAAATGAAAAAATATAATTTAAGGAAGCTGACTTTATATTGGGATAAGAGGAAAAACATCAGTTACTGATTACATGCTTCAATCAAGGTAAGCATGTTTGTCTAAAGTATTACTACAACTTGAGTTTCAAACACTTCAGGATTGTTTGCCATTTTTCCATGTATCGGCTAGCCTACGGCATTTCCTTTATCAAAACTTTGGCAAATCTTTAACCCAATCAGAGAATCTTGCCTAATTTATGCAACTATCTATTTTTTTCCAGTGGCTCACTCAATAATATGTTTACCTCTTAGGTCTGTGAAGACCTAGAATTAAAACTGAAGAGTTTGTTTTATGCCTATAGTTGCTCGGGAGAAAAAAAGATGGTTTCAACATCCTGTAAATTATACCAGTTTTAAGCAATAGAAATTTGCATGCAACAGAAGATATATTGACATTTTGTTTTATTGTTTATTTTTAGAAGCTACTTTTAATGGTCACACACACACACCCTGGGAAATCAAATAATTACAATTGAACCAACCAACACCTCAGTTATTTGAATTGATACCACGTTGGGGACGCTGTCCATACTTCAAAACCAGACTGAAGAGATCAACCATTGATAATTTAAATCTTCACTACTTTATCTCTTTGTTTGCTGCTTGGAATGCTATTGATATCTTCTTTGTCTCTGTAATTGTTTTAATTAGCCACCCAGCATGGGCCCCTGACAGTGCTTGTGATAGAGTATTATGGTCAACACAGCAGGATAGTGCAGCCTGTTAACATGAAACACAGACTTTATGGCAGGCTTAATTTCTTTTATTTGTGGCAATTTTATTTTTTCTGTGTTCTTCCTTTTTGTGTGTGTGCATTATTCCTTGAGGGATGAAAATAACTTCCCAAGAAGCTTTGTTTTTAAAGACTGAAAAGTGTGAAAGCCTTTATCACAAATATTTATCAGGGAAACTCCAAGTGCTCTGATTAGCATGCCACAGCTCAAGAAGCAAATTAAAAATATAGGCTGGCTGAATTACCTAACATTATTGTGCCTAACTGTTACAAGAGAATAAAAGCCCTTGTGAATGTGGGTGGAGGGGAAATATTCACATACCAAACATCATCATGTCTTCAGCCATTAGGCTGAAATTTCTGTCAGTGACTGTACTTTTTTTGTTGGCGCTTCTTTGTTTGGCCCTACGTTTTGTTTGTTCTTATTGAGCACATCCTTCTTTTGTAAATGGAAATCTGGATGTTCAATTATGATGCAGAGCTGCAACTCATTAGCAGTACATTTTCGTACTGTTGCCATTTCCAGACAATTCTGTCACCGAATGTGGGGGCTTTTGGGAATGTTTGTATTTTTTTGACAGGTTTCAGAGTAGCAGCCCTGTTAGTCTGTATTCGCAAAAAGAAAAGGAGTACTTGTGGCACCTTAGAGACTAACAAATTTATTTGAGCATAAGCTTTCGTGAGCTACAGCTCTTTGTTAGTCTCTAAGGTGCCACAAGTACTCCTTTTCTTTTTGTATTCTTTTGGATTTTTTTAAAGTGTTTTTGCTAATGTGAAAAATAAACCTGATTGCAGATACAGTATTTCTGTGTCTATGAACAGAGGTGCGTGGAGAGGTGCTTCGTAAACGTAAAGGGTTTCCTTTGAGTCTGGATTGTTCAAATTAGCCCAAGGTCAGTCCCTGCCAATTATTACCTCACTTCAGCTGTTCTCTGGACATTAATAAAAGCATTTGCTTTATTAATGTGGAATCCAGTTAACTGTTTAGCACTTACAAAGCAAAGTATGTTGTTTTTCATTGTGCTGAGCATATTTGCTTCATTTTCTTGGACTTTTAGAGGATGGCTTATGATGTAAATATTAGTTTCATAATTTGATAATGGATTGAAATTGCTGTCTTTCATAGTTCAATACAAAGTCAGAATCTCTATTTTACGTTTCCAGTCCATCAGTAGTTAAAAGTAACTTATGCTTAAATGTTCAGTGTTGCCAATTCTGTTGACTTTTATAATAACTTACATGATATTTGGTATCTGCAATGTAGTTGTAGCCATATCAGTGCCAGGATATTAGAGAGACAAGGTGAGTGAGGTAGTATCTTTTTATATGACCAATATCTGTTGGGAGAGAGACAAGCTTTCAAGCCACACAGATCTCTTCTTCAGATCTGGGAAAGGTACTATTTGGTGTCTTTCTTAAAGCTCTAGCTCCAGGAGTCAAGTGATAATGTGAGAATCTCAGTGTCCATTTATTTTAAAAGTATGTTTAGAATCCTTATGATTGTGGAGGAAAACTTGAAAATGTGATTGTTCAAAAGGACAATAAAAGACTTGGGGGCTTTTAAAAAGAAATTGGCTTAAAAATAAATCTCATGATTGGGGGTGGGGGAGTGTCTAAATCATGATTTTGAATGGTTGGGTTTGGCAGCACTGTTACTTTCAGCATAGAATTGATAAATGCATCCCTGCAGAAAGGACTATAACCCATATTATAAAAAGAATAAAGAAGAAATAGAAAAGATGTAATTTTAATGATTGTTAGAAAGGAAAACCAAGTCACGCTTTCATACCTTACTAAATTTAAAAACTGACTTCTTCCCATCAATAGAAAACAAAAAGTATTCTTACTGATAGAATATTTAAGGGGTAAAAGTATGCTCTGCATTGGACAAAACAAGCACAGTGTTCGGGAAAATGAATTTCTAGTGTTCTGACACATTTCAGTGTTTCAGGTGGATCAAATTTTGGCTCTGTGCCAGTGCCTCCTTAAATGTATTTTAAAATGTAATTATTTTATTATGTATTTATTTATATAGTGCCCACATTGCGTAAGCAGCTTAACCGTCATGAAAGGGCAGGGATCAATATTTTCATTAGCACAAAGGGTGTGGAAATTGCCCTTATATTTCCTACTGAGGATTCTACTGTCATATTAGTATTCCTCAGCAGGCAAAGGGCTGGCATACCTACACTCGGGTGCCACCCCCCTCCCATCCCCATGGTGGAGGGTTCATTGGCGGTAGCAAAGGGGCATGGCAGAAATACAATTCTCAGCTGGTGAACAGTCCTTTGGGGACCAGCTAGTTGAGTGAAGAGAAGCCCTCAGGTGCAGAACCAGCCCCAGAATCAGGGAGTTATAACTAGGTACCTGAAAGCTCCCCCCGCCCCCCCGTGCTGAACTGAGTGTATCTTGGCCATTGCAGAGAATCTGGCCCATAATCCCTTCTCCAAGCATCTGACTTTAGGCCCCCTGAAGTCAATGGGTAGGGCTCAGTCTTATGCATGGTGGCTGCATCCTGCAAGGTGCTCAGGGCTAGATCTGCAATGGGGAATTAGATGGAGTGTTGCAACTAATGTTACGGCCCCAAGTTCGGTGCCCAGGCAGTCTATACAATGCATGGGGAGAGTTAAGTGCCTCAGAAGGGGATTCACAAAAATAAGCAAACTGAGCAGGGAGCTGTCTAAGCTAACCAATAGGAAATGTCGAGGAGAAGGGTGAGACCTAAGCCCCACCCCTCAACCGGTGCCTCCCTCTGCTCAGGATTCATAGCTGTGAACCCTTTTATGGAGTTTGGCACCTAAGCCCTTTCTTACATAAAGGTGGTGGGATAACCTTTATCCCAACGATTAGAGCACTCACCCACAGTTGTGGGAGACCCAGTTTCAAATCCCCTCCTCTGCTTGCTGTGGAGCAGGGATTTGAACTCCCAGGTATGCCCTTGCCTCTGTGCAATGGGGGTGGGTCTCGCCCAATCTCTCCTTTTGAAGCTGTTCCACTTTGTATAAATAATCTAATAGTCATTGGGCCAAAGGGAATACAAGTGATTCTATAGCTCCAGGGTCAGGCAGCTCACCTGGGATGTGGGAGGTTCAAGTCCCTGTACCTGATCCAATGACCTATTTAATTATTCACCTGCCAATGGTATTTATACATATAGTTTGAGTACATACATGCTTACATATGCAAATGACAGAATTTTCATGGGCAGATTAATGTGTCCAAATATTAGTGCACCTAACATACACACACACAATTAGAGTCTGTTTTTTTGTTTTGTTTTTGTTTTGGGGTTTTGTTTTTTTCAATTTGGTGCATAGATCTTAGCATTACAAGTATTTAATAATAGATATACCTAATAAAACTGCAAACAGTTATTCTTTCTACCAGAGGTTGCACTTTCAGTGAGCAATGACAACAAGGATCATACAGGAAAATAAAAACGTTAGGAAAAAAAACAGACTATGGCTAAATACTTACTCAGTTTTTATTCAGGAAAATCTCAGTGGCAATTTTTAGTGAGTAAGAGTTGAATGTATAAAATCTAACATGACAATAAACATGAGGAATTAATTTGTAATTCTTGAAGGAGATTTTTAAAGGTTATGAATGGCTGATATCTTTCATATAACATCTTTCATCTTCAAGAATCCCAAAATACTTTGCAAATTACAGGCAAAAACTTAATTGGGCACATCCAAAATTCCATGGATGCTTTTGTATGTGCACACATAAGCTGGGTGGATACATCAGTAACTAAACACATTTAGATTCCTAATTTGACTCTCAGAATGAACAAACTTTTTCACTAAGTTGAAAGGAAATTCATGAAAAACTTTCATATTACAAACAGTTAAAATCACTTCTTTGGGAAACTTTCACAATGTGTATCCTCTATCTGGCTCATGCTATTATTTGTATTATGGTTATGCCTAAGGGACAATTGAGAATGGAACCCTATTGTGCTAGGCACAGAGTAATGAACACTCCCTGCTCTGAACAGCTTGATTAGTTTTTACCTATATTTGGTGGGCAAATCTCAGACACCAAATGGTCCAATCCAACACCAGTTGAAGCCAATGGGAGTCTCCAACGGATGCTGGCTCAGGCTTCAAAAACTAAACAAGTTAGTTTTAGACAGGTAGAACTTTGCACATGGGAAGACTGGAGCAGGAAACCCGTCTAAGTTATCTGAGTCTTGCACGCGCTAGACTTCAGCGCAGGAAAAATAAGGGCTGCATCATCTCTGCTACTCCTTTTACCAGACAAAACCAAGTCTTTTAAAACTCGAAAAGTGCACTACTGTATTTGTTGCTTAGTAGCTACCATGGGTCAGAGTTAAAGTTCTGACTGGAATGCCTAATATGAAAGGGATACTAGAATCTTTTTTTCACCTTAGCTGATCAGTTCCATATTTTTTAATGCTTAAGTTTTTTTATTAGCTGTACCATTCTTCACATTTCTCTAAGTTGTGGCCCAGCATGCAGCCATTACCACGTTGTGGGAGTGCAGATGCAACCTTTGTACACGCATGTGTACACACACACCAAGCTGTGCTGGGAACTCCTCACCTGAGTGCATGGTGGAGGTGTGTGTACACACACATGTACTGTGATGTGTATGTGAAAAAAGGCAGTGCGCGTCTTCTCCCTACTCTTTAAAAGAAATGATTGACTTCATTTTATCACACAATACCTAGACAGTAAGTAATACAAGCGACAAACAAGAATGTGGCATAATGATGGGATAATTTAATTCACTGCTGTAGTTACAAATGTTTTATTTCCATTCTGGCTGTGAGAATGGGTGAGTTTCTGAAATGGAAGAATGCATAATGTGGCTTGAAAAACTATTAATTTGTTGCTCAAGACTTCCTGTAGTAATGCATTTACCAAAAGCCATCTGAGTGTAAACAACTAATTGTAAAGGTCGGGTGATTATTTTCTAGTTTTCATTTTGAACTAGATGGTGAAATGTTTACATTTCCTATAAATATGATTGATGCCAATAGCAAACAAGAAAAAAAATTTTACTGGGTCAATAGGTTACTCACAAATGTGTGGACAGGTTAATCCCAAAGCTCCTGTCCTTCTTAAGTGACCATTGTTATTTATGTATTCATAACCCTGGAAAAATCATAAAGACCTTTCCCCCCACTCCAGGAAGTTAAACAGATGCATTTACCTGTTACAAATGACTAACTAAAAGTAATCCTCAATTTTTATGACCTCTCACTGCACTTCCGAATGAGGTTTTTCTATCAAGGCACTGGAAAGTATTACTTTCTGCTCAGGTGTAACTGAAATCCTGAGTCATCTATTCAAGAATGTTGTTGCTTGAAAGATATTAATTGCTTCTCAAACCTTAGAACTAGTCTAACTTCCAGAGTTTAATGGAGCAGATAGATTTAGGTTCTTAATCACACTGATTATCCTCCCGTCCAGAAATATGACACTCTCTGGAATGGATCATTCATTTTTACTGTTTTAGGATGTAATGATGCATGGCATTTATCATCAACTAGTTGGGAGCATTTTATTGTTTGAAAAGGAGGAATCAACATGCAGCATTTTAACTGCACATCCATGCCTGTCTTTGTTCTTTTCCTTTAACAACTGTGACCACAAAGACCCACATTTTAGAGAGAGCACCTGCTCATCATTACAGTATAGCCCCAATCCATCCAACACTGGCTAACCAAAGCTCCCAACTGACTATGTATTTGGTTCCACCCTGGGATTTTTCTGAGTCTCTTCATTATTGCCTGGCTGCCTGACACTAACCAGCATCCATTCAACACAGTGCCAAGATTCACTGTGATATGCTAACCAGTCAGGTCTAAAGGGGCCATGATTCCTGGAGCACATAGTCCCAGATCCACAAAAGGATTGCTGACTTTTAGCTGCCTAGCAAGTCACTGGAATCTACAAACCCTGAGTTAGGTACCTAGGCTCCCTGTATAATGCACTGGGGGAGAGAGAGACATCTGAAAATGGGATTCACACAAGCCAGAACACCAGGTGCGGAGCTGCCCAAGCTAGCCAATGGGAGATGCTGACTTGAGAGGTGTGTCCAAAATCCCACTCCTCTCATAGAGTTGGGCACCTCCGTCTTGGCTGCAGGCAGGCACCTATCTCTGCTTATGATCCCCCTCTCCTGGAGTCAGGCACCTAACCCATTTTTCCAAGAATGGCGTTGGTGCCTGCTTAACTCCACACACAATGGCTGGGGAGGAGGGAGCTGTCCCTCATAACCTTTCACTAAGTGGTTAGGGTACTTACCCAGGAAGTGGGGGACACTTCTCTGGTGAGTGCGCTAAGCAGTGGGCAATAGAGTCATTCTCATTCCTTCTCTGTACAAATCAATATGTAATTATTTAATACAAAGTGGAACAGCTTCTCCAAAAGAGACTCAAAATATCCCATAGTCGGTGGCTAGGGCACTCATCTGGGAAGTGGAAAACCTCTGTTCAAATTCAGAATCATGAACTATCAGGCCCTGATAGTGAAATCTGAAACCTTTTCCTTTTTTTTGTTTTTGTTTTTTGTTGCCTGGCTTTTTTGTCTCCTCCACTGAGAGGATGAGGGGCCATTCTATTCCACCCAACGACTATCTAAATGGGTTTTGGTGTGTGTCCTGGCATGCTATGAGTTCTCCGAAATAAACCCCAACCCCACCCCCACCGCCCGAAGCATTGCTTATTCCACTAGGCTCAATCCATTTCCATAGCCCTCCCTCCAAAGGTGCCCTTTAAGGACATTTGTAAGGCAGCCACCTAGTCCTCCAGACACAAAGTCTCACAGCATAATGCCTCAGTACATACCTTCAGAGTAGATATGGCATTTGATTAAGCTGTTCTGTACTGAATTTGCTGCCTCCGCACCGTCCTCCACAGGGAGGTGGTACTAGGGAGCCTTCTCATGTGGAGCACCCATAGGGACAATAATTCAAAGGGGGCGATACTTACCTTGTACAATAACTGGTTTAGGTCCTCTCCTCTCTATGTGACCTTGTACTAAAGCATGAGGAGGTGTACAGTGCAGGTGAGGACCTGTGGGCACTGATAACAAAAAAGAAAATCTTTGGTCAAGAGTGCATGAGCCACGTACATCCTCACCTGGGGAACCATAAGGACAAGACACCGCAAAGAACTCCAGTTCCTCTACAAGGTAAGGAGCCTCTCCTTCTCATCAGACAGGAAGGAATTGAACAGACATTCTCTCTTGCTGAGTGAGAACCCTAACCACAGTACTAAAATGATATGGGAGGCCACCACCACTGCTACCTCCTCCCCTGGCGGTTTTCTGTGGAGTTAGGCGCGCTCTGAGCACGCCTACCAGATTGGGCCCCCAGGCAAGATAAGTGGGGTTTCATCTGTCATCACCTGGTTTGAAGATCACACTGGGGCTTAGGCCTGAGAGAGGCATCAGGACTAGGGTGACCACCTTTCAAAAGGCAAAAGCAGGACATATGCAGGAGTCCTGCCCCTTCCATGGCCCTGCTCCTCCTCCTCTTCCCCACAAGTCCTGCCTCCTGGCCAGACTGGAAGCCAGAGCCGTCCAGAGAGCCTGGGCTGCTATGGGGAACCTCGGATCCTCCACCTGTCCTGGGCGAAGAACCGGGATGCCCAAGAGCAGCCCCTGTCCCGGATCCCCATCCAACCGGGACTTGAACTCTTCATTTCAAGACTCTCCCATCCAACTGGGAAAGGGTGGTCACCCTAATCAGGACACCTGCCTGGGATAGCAGTGCACATGCTCAGAGGTAGTAACATAGGTGCCTAGGGAACTTTTTACAGTGAAAATGTAGGCACAGTGAGTTTAGACACCTACAAGGTTAGGCAGCTGCTAAATGCTGGGCTCTACAGATTGCAGTGGTGCTCAAATCTGGGACTTAGGTGCCTTTGTGAATCTGGACCATAGCCCCTATAAAGCCAGGTGATTTGCAAAGATAGCCAGCATTCCAGATGCTGGGCTTCTGATGCAGAGAACCCAGAAATAATAAAGGGAATAGTGCATGCAACCTGGCTGGCATCCTTTAAAATCAACTGGGTCAGCCCTGCAGGTTTAGAATATGGTGTTTCAGGGTTGAAGTTCTTAGAGCTTACTCCAAGTCTTTTTGGGCTAGCTCCTCCAATCATAAATCTTTCAGATGTTCCCTAACTGGCTTTGTCTGCATTTTGTTTCGAAGAAAACATGCTCACTTTCTTCTGATGTAAATACACTTGGCGCTGAAGTGTGAAGTGGAATCTTGGTTCTTTAAATCTTAGCAGGCCAAGAACCTTTTAATTCTGGGCCAACGTGGACTCTCAAAGTAACAATGTTAATTCCTCATGTGAACTTCATTAGTGGCCCTTAATTTTGAGAGGTTATCTAAATTTTATCTACAGTAAGCCCTCGGCAACACAAATGCTTGATTTTGATAAATACTTGTTAAGACTCAGGATTTACAAATAAGAATCATGAGGTTTTTTGCTCTGGAACTTTTAAAATATTCTTATTGGCTATGTGCGAGTTGGGTTTCTGAGCACATAGCCATCAATAGCTTAGGCATCTCCAGCTCCTTGTTGCTAATTTACACAAGCTTATGTAACAGTTCTGCTTGCAAATTACATAGTTAGCCACTGGATTCAGAGAGTGTAATTATTTTTGCATCTGTATAGAGAAGACGAGCTACATCCATTTACTCCAGCGCAGGATCCGGCCAAGTAATGTAAACCATGTTCTATATAGAAGAATGGAAACTTTTTTCTTGTCTTACATCTTGTCTCAGTAATACATTTTACTTTAATAGGTTAAAATGTTTTAAAGTAAATATTTTCAGCCTGATATTGTTCACGTAAATTTTTTTTGATGAACCGTGCTGAAGTAATAAAATGAAACTTTCTGAAAATATTTCTCAGCTGCACAGAAGAGAATTCTGAGTACTTCATGGTCCCAATCCTGCAAAAAGAACCTCATGGGAGGGGCCCTGCACCCACTTGGAATTCCACTGCAATCAGTGGGACTCTGTGCAGGTGCAGAGATCTACCTGCATGATTCTCTGTGTAGCTTCATTGACTTTATTCCATACAGCTAAATTCTGCCCCCAGCTATGCGCAGGGAGGAATTCCCACTGGTTTCCCTGGGAACTGAGGGCAAACTGTGGACTGATAGGCCTCGATTCTTCAAAAGAATCCACTGGGTAGACTTCCATGATTGCAGAACCCTCATGAAATCAGCAGGGCTGCATGCAGGCACAAAATGATAGTCGTTATTTGGGTTTTAATTTGTAAAGGTTTGTAAAAGTTACTAGGCATATTAAAAGACCCAACCCCATCACATTAAGTCAAAGTCTCTCTCTGTCTAAAGTAGACTAACTTTTGACCATAACAATCACATCATTTAGCCAAAAGCCTGAGAAAATAAGACCTTGCCCTGTAACCTAAAGAACAATAGACTTGTGTTCTGTTGGACTAGAGAAGGCCACCACCCATAGAAGCTATCACTCTGAACACTTCAGCTGATCTCCACTGAGAAAGGAAGTCCTTATTAGGCTTTACAGATCAATGACAACACCATCTTCATGTAAATTCACCATCAGAATGCAAAGTGAACACTGCACTATGAAAAATAAATCGGGTAAATCCAAATCAAACAACATTTAGGTGAGCCCTTTAAACAAATGTTCCTCCCAACATCATGATATTTGGGATGGAAGGATTTCAAAATCTGGAACAAATAGGGACTGGAAGGTCAGTAGGTGAAAAGATCAAGAATAACCCAAAGTCCAGCACATCACATTGTAGAGCCAGGAATATAGGGGAAGGGAGAAGAATGAGATGTTCACTAAATCCCTATATGCCAGCAGCTGCATTTGCAGCATCTTAGAATATAATCAAATCATCCTGGTAGTAGTGGGCCTGACATTTTACAAGAAGCCAATGTGTGGGTTGTAGTACTGGGTCAATGCATGGAGAACAGACAGAATCCTCACCACTGCATGTTGGATTGATTGAATCCTATGCAATGCCTTATCAGGAAGAGCTGTCAACAAAGAATTCCAATAATCCAATCGGGAGGTCACGAGTGCAAGAATAAGCACCTACAAATCGGATTGAGAGAGCAAAAGCTGAAGCCAAGCAATAGTTGAGAGATGACAGAATGGACTGTTTCCCCACGCTGCTAATATAATTAATCGAGATTGATTAGCTCATCATTATGCCCACTTTTGTTTGTTTTACTGTAGAAAGGAGACAAGCTAAGATCATGAGAAAAGTGCAGCCAAAGAAAGAGAGAAATAACAAATCAAACCCATCTCCACCATGCTCGTGGTTAACCATGGAATATTGTGAATCTCATAATAAAGAAAAAGAAAAACAGCTACAGCTTGGTCAACTCAATGGGAAATATAAAGCCATTTGCTATCAGTAGGGCAGTGTTGTCCCAATCCTGGAACATAGACTGTGAAGAACAAATTCTTGAAAACTATGGGCACTTTACACTTATTAAGGAAACCTGATTAAACTGGTAGTATTGACTACACCAAACAGATCCTCTGGTGAAAGAAAAGACTAGGGCTGAAGAATAAAAAAAAGACCTTTCAACAACAGGATAGTCCTAGGTAAGTTAGCTGAATCTGTGTGGTTCTTAAGTCTGTTTCAATGTGTTCCTCATTGTATCACATCTAACAGATAAGCCACTATGCCTAAACTATTTTCCTTAAAAATGATGTAATTCATAGAGGTGAATGAAAGCTAGAAGGGCACGGCTCTTGTCCTGGTTTGGCACATCTCTATGGCTAGTGCTGTTGAGGCTTTGAAGTAGGAGGGGGTTTTGTATTTAAAAAGAGAGTGCTGCTTTATGAGTTAAGGACTTTGGCCTTGATTCAGGAAAGCATAGCTATTTGAGACTGCATTTAAGCACATGCACAACTTTAAGCATGAAAACTACCTCTTATTTGTGCTTGTTCTTCCTTAAACTTTAAATCTTTCTTCTTGCTACCTTCATATTTAATCATTCTCTCTCATTACAAAGACAGGAGGGATCACTGCAATAACTTCAGCTTCATCAGGTACTGATCCACATGAACTCCATGCAGTCAGAATGCAACCACTTGTCTCCGTAAATTCTATGGGTACTTTGCACTTAGACAGCAGCTGCTGGTCTGTATAAATGCCACGAACATGTAATCAAATGGCTACTGAGGGCCCCATTAGCTAAATGGACCTCTTGGGCATGTCAGTTAACCTTCCTTCAGGGAAAGATATAATGTTTCCACCTAGTTGCAGCCATGGGACACCACACTTGACATGCGAAGTGCACCTCATCCAAAGTGGAGTCATGAGTATAACCATGGTGATTAGGCTTTTGACAAATACATGAAGGGTGTGGGGGTTGGTCTACCTCAATGTTTAAGAAGCCCCTGAGATTCCATAGAAATATTTGTAAAATATTGTGTAAAATCGCACCAAGATGGTATGATCAGTTGTGCTTATTCATCCATCCAATGAAAAAGGGGCCACTTGATGGAATTAAAAAGCAACCAAATTAAAATCCATAATAGAAAATAATCTTGGACGCAGTATATGATTAACCTGTGGAATTTACTGCAGCAGGATATTACTGAGACAAATAGTTTTGTAGGATTTAAGGATTAGACACATGAATAAGAATAGCATTTGCTGGTTACACTAGATAGTCCCTCCCCCAACCCCTCTTAATCCTATCAGTCCATCCGTGAGGTCATAAATTGATCACCAGCCCAGGGAGGAGGACAATCCTGCCTGCACTCCCCCAGCCTGTGATACAGTGTTGACCAGGTGCATTAGTCCATAGTTTCTCCTTCCCTGTGAAATATTGAGTATTGGTATAGACCACTTCAGCAGGCATAGCAGGTACCATACTGCATGAACCATTGCTCATCTCTGCTCTGGCAATACCTATGTCTATATGGGTTGAGCCACCATTATTAGCCTTCTACACTCACAGCTGTTTTTTAAATAATTTTAAAAAATCTGGCAGCATGGCCAAATGCCTCGAGACAACCTCTTTTAAGCAATAGAGATGATATTCTTGTTGCTGACTCTCTTAAATTAAAACACAGGGATGCTGGAACAAGGAGTACTGGGGGGTGCTGCAGCTTAAAGTGGTCCCCCTCCCTCCCACCCCCCAGCTTAAAGTGGTTTCCATCCTATACAGGGTTTAAAGTTTTGTTCAATGACTTTCAGCACCCCCAACACCACTGTTAAAGCACATCAATTTTTTTTTTTTTTCTATTGACTACAGAAAATCATTTTCACTCAGTAACCTGCCTGCGGGTAGAATTGCACGCTTAGAAACTTTTTTTAAAAAAAGGTATTGAGAAACCATTATTTTTAAGGCAGTATAAACCTCATAGGCCAGATCCTCGGCTAGTGTAAATTAGCATAGCTCTGATGTCAGGGGAGCTATGCTAGTTTACACTAGCTGAGGATCTGGCCCTTCATCTGTAAAGTAAGCTCAAATGAGCATTTCTACATTGGAGAATGATGTGCTATGAGTATGGACACCAGATGAATCAGTACACTTGTAGGACAAACAAACAACATTCAAGGGTCAATATTATGTAGAGAAAGCTTTTCTTTAAAAATCTTATTAAAGTGATTTATGATTCTTAGAAAACAAATGTCCAGGTGACAACTGACTGATGTATATCTTTATTTAGTTTGATGTAATCCAGTGTTTTTGTTTTGGACTGGGAGATATAATGCTTCAGTTTTAAGGTCAGAGTCTAATTTGAGATGTCACATGCATTGCCATGTACTTTTAAACACACTGCTGCAATGGTCTAAGCATGCATAGGAGTAGATATTTTGCAATATTGGGCTCTTCTCCGGGGTCACTACTTGGCTAAAAACTGGAGTGTCAACGTTTAAAAATAATGAAAATCAACAAGTTACAAAATGCTTTATAAACCATATTGCTACACCACCCAGTTTTCAGCCCAGCTTCCAATATGGCCTAACTACTTTTGCCTTTTTTTTCTTTTTTTAAACTGCTTGTGCCCACAAAGCTGAGTGTGAAAATGCAGGGTATGCACAAGCAAAATGGATATGCATCCAACTTTCTGGGAGCTGCAATCACTTGCATTTGCAAAATCTGAAGTTGGATTAAGCCAGAACAGATGGATTTGTATTAAGGAGTGAATGTTAAAGTTCTACATTTTAAATACAGAATCCTAACTATCCTCCTCTAAAATGAAGGATGAAAGAGCTGCAAATATTGGCATAGTTATTTTTCAGAGTAACAGCCGTGTTAGTCTGTATTCGCAAAAAGAAAAGGAGTACTTGTGGCACCTTAGAGACTAACCAATTTATTTGAGCATGAGCTTTCGTGAGCTACAGTATGAAGTGAGCTGTAGCTCACGAAAGCTCATGCTCAAATAAATTGGTAAGGTGCCACAAGTAATAGTTATTTTTGTTTTTCTAGTGCAGCCTCTTTTTAGTTACCTGTTGATGTAGTCCTGTATCTTAACTATACTATGGTTGATGATAATGCTTAGGGTGACCAGACGTCCCGTTTTTAAAGGGACAGTCTCGTATTTAAGCCCTCCTGCAGGTTTCCCGACTTTTTCTGGAAAACGGCAAATTGTCATGGTATTTTCTGTCTCCCCCCTCATTAGCCAAAACCCCACACAGCGCTGGCCCAGGGAAGCCTCTCTGCCCCTCAGCTAAGCACTGGAGTGGTGTGCGATTTCCAGCCTGTTCATGCCCCAAACCTGCAGACTCCACAGCAGTCCCCAAGGCAGGGACTTAGTAACTTCTTCACTCACACCCCCCTTCACCTTGTGTCCTGCCCCCAGGGAGTGAGGGGCTGCTCTTTCTCCTCCATCCCCCTGCTGAGCCACTTCTCTGTCCAGGTTCACTGAAGTCCCTGCAGTCAGGTTCCCTGGGCCCTGGTGCACAATGCATCCTTAAGGCTTAACCCCTTCCTGCCCACGCTATAGCCGGGGACAGGAGGCGGCTGGGTTACGTTGGTGGCCAGCAGCAGCCTGGAGGTGCTAACTTCCTTTGGACACAGTGCAGGCAGGAAGGGACAAGCTGCTTCCAGCCACACAGAAGCAGGGGGAGGGAAGAAGAACTTTGCAAAGACACAGGCCACACAGGCCAGGTCATCCCTTCCCGCCAGGGGTTCCCAAACTTGGTTCGCGGCTTGTTCAGGGTAAGCCCCTGGTGGGCCGTGAGACACTTTGTTTACCTGAGCATCCACAGGTATGGCTGCTTGCAGCTCCCAGTGGCCGCCGTTCGCCGTTCCCAGCGACCACTTCCCCCTACCCCCTCTAGGGCCTTCTGCCCGCCTGCGGGCCTCGCAGATCAGCACCTCCCCATCCTCCCTCCCCGCACCTCCCACCCACTGCAATCAGCTGTTTCACGGCATGCAGGAGGCTGAGGGGGAAGAGGGGGGTGCAGCAAGGATGTGGCGCACTTGAGGGAGCGGGCGGAACTGGGTGAGAAGAGGTGATGTGGGCGTGGAGCGGGGGTGGGAAGAGGTGAGGTGGGGTGGGTTGGGGCTGTGGGGGAAGGGGTAGAGTGGGGGTGGGGCCTGGGGCAGAGCCAAGGGTTGAGCACCCCCCGGCACTTTGGAAAGTCAGTGTCTGTGCCAACTACACAGTATTTCTTTTTAACGGGCTCAGTCAACTTGATGTTTGTTTGTACAATTGATTGCCATTGAACTCACTTGAATAAGAGTAATTTTACCAGGTGTCCCATATTCAGCATAGGGAAATATGCTAATAAATGCTGTGCCTACAGACACCTCAAAAAAAAGTTTGCTTTCTTCTGCACCTTTCAAGAACATTGCCTTTTAATCTCCTTAGATTGTTATGTCCACAACAACCACTTATAAATATAGTTAGTTTGATATAAATAGAACAATAGGAGGGAAGATACTTTTTCTTTTTTAAAATGTTGTCACTTACCAACCGGGAGGAGAGAGGAGGGAGTAATTAGGATGTTTTATAATAAAAGACCATTTAAAGGAATAAATGACCTGAATCAAAGGTCAAAGCCTGTAGCCAGTGTTCTTCGGGAGATATTTTTTCAGTGTAAAATGATTTAGAAAAAAAATGAGTGAAAAGCTGAATAAAATAGGAGGCATTTTATGTGCATGTTCAGACAAAAACAATTTTTAAAGTATTTTTAAAGTTTCTCATTTAAATGTCTTTCTTTTTACTTACCTTTGCAAATATCAACAACATTCCTGCACACTGTAATCAAATACTTTCCCCCAAAAGCCATGGAATGTGCCATAATTTGTCAAAGATCCTTACTGACAAGTTTTTAGTAAAGTCCACTACAGCAAACCTTCTTGGGCCCCCTTGACCCACGTAGCAGATGACCTTTGACCTTATTTGGGCCTCTTTTATGAGCTTCTTTCACTCTGACCAGATGGCTAAACTATCAAAGGTTTTTATGAGTAAAAACTGCTTTTCAAACTCACAAGTTGTATATTTCTGTCCATGTTAATGTGAACTATCAACCCAAAGGCTTTAAATTGAAAACACAAAAGGTGCTCTGCAGCTGCCCTGGTCTGAAATGGAGTACCTTGCATTGTGTGGACTGGGTGGGGATGTTTGCAGAGTAAACAGCTGATATCCAGATGAAAACAGTTTAAGGCCAAATATTTAAAACCCCCATCAAACTAATAATTGATTTTTTTCCTCCATGACCTTGTATTAAGACACACAGAAAATGTGTTTTGCAGAGCCATTCCAAATTATATTTTTCTCACTAGCCCCCCACCCTCTCTTCTAATTATAACCTACCAGGCTGAGTGGAAAATTAGGACTAATTAGATCAAATTGTGTCAGAAACAGAAATAGCAAGAATACAGCCTTCTCACTCAGTTTGAATTTCAAGACAAACATCTCTGAACACCTGGGAATCACTTTCTTAGAAACTTGGTAATTGAACTGTCTTGTCCCTTCAAACAGTCTTCCTTAAAATTACCAATGGGTATGTAGCTTTTAAGAAAAAAATGTACTAACCTATGTTAGTTGATGTTGATTATACTTACAAGTGCCTAGGCACTTCTTAAATGTAGTGATCTTAAATATTTCTAGTGGTGTCATTCAGTGACAGAAGTATTTGGACTTCCTGTATTTAATAATAATTTAAATTTTAATAATAAAAATCCAAGTTGGGGAAATGGTAAAGCAAAAAGGAAAAAGTCTTACTATCTTTTCTGAGACAATTGGGTAAAAATATAACCTGCTTTTCCTCCTTTTCTCACAGATTACCTGAAGCTCTGTTTCCAAACTGTTGGTTTTAACCCTTTAGCTTCTGGGATGAAATCACTCTTGCTGTGACTTGTTTTTGGCTTTAGGGGAAGGTCAAACATTGTTGATGAGCAGAAATATATGTTGCTGAGTTACATAAGTAACATGTTTTGGAATCTGTCTTCAGTCTAACACACTTAATCAGAAGGCCAAAAACATATCCACACCACAAAACAAAATTAAAAATAATTACAGGTTTCAGAGTAGCAGCCGTGTTAGTCTGTAGTCGCAAAAAAGAAAAGGAGTACTTGTGGCACCTTAGAGACTAACAAATTTATTTGAGAAAGATGACACAACTCACTCTGAAATATAGCCTCTTAATGAACATGTATTTCAAAGAGAAATATCCACAGGCTTTTCTGAATTTAATTAATGAGATTTTTTTTTCAGTTCAGATAAGAAGTACATATTGGCAAAAAAGCCTATAGACTGGTGAAGTTGCCATGTCTGGTAGCATTGCAAAATAAAGGTCAATAAGTCATGTTTGCATTCCAAGAGCACATAGGATTACTCTCTTTTTAAAATTTGGCAGTAAATCAGAACTACTGTATCTATAGCTGTCAATCATGAGAGAAAAATCCAATAGAGATAATAATGTAGGGAAAGTAGATATAAAATATATTAAATCTTCCCTCCCAGAAAATTTTTCCAGCTTATCCTTACCTTCTGTCCAAAGCTTTTCACTTTCTCAAGTTTCTTTACATGTGACTTGTTAATCCATCAGCCTTGTTTATCCAACCAGGTTTATTAATGACAAATGTTTCTGGCCTTGTTGAGTTATGACTGTAAACTGAAAGAATATGAGAGCCAAGGTGAAAAGGTGATTTCTTTATAACAGCTGTAATTTATCCTGGGCTTTGGCCAGGCCTTTGATTTTGGACTGGCTCTGGATATAGTATTCCTACTGATTGCATTAGAATAGCCCTTAGGGGTCATGCTGAATTCCAGGGCCCTGGAACCAGTTAGAAGAATGGAAGATGACCATATGTGCAGGGTTAGAGAATGATAATAAGGTGCAGCACAATAAAGCACAATACAAGCCTGGGTGTTTTGGAAATCCTCTGCCATGCCTTGTGCATGCTGTCATTCATACAGGCATTACACAAGAAATGCTACTTAGCTTGTTCATGGGGGAGAAAAGAAAGCAAGAGAAAAGAAATTAAGTATCTTAGTTAGATCCTGGGTTCATTAAACATCTCTTGTCATGAGAAGTTTAAGTGTATCATATTACTACTGTTTAGATTTCAAAAAGACACGGCAGGCCCAATGCCATCTAAAGCAGCTTCATAAATTGCTATTCTGAATGTAATTCTTGTTGTACAAAAAGCTAAACATTCTCTGAGTCTCATTAGGTAGGAGGAAATGTAGAACATGAGATCCCCGTCTCTGATTTTAACCTTATCTTTTATAGACCTGAAAATTAGATTCTTGAGAAAGGCAGATGTTCCACTACATTGCCATTTCTCCTTAGGGAAATTTATTGTTATAGGCAATTAAATGTAGTGTTGTGGCATTTTTGTGATTTTTGTATTCTTTATTTTTATTTCTTTAAAACAAATAATTTTACAGTTATACAAGATTCCATGTTGGATGCAGGGCATTCTATAAAGGGGACTGAAGTGTACAAACTGAGCAATGTAGATGTATCCTCACCCAAAAACATAGCAAATACTGATAACATTTTGGTGCATGTATCTGACCCTGTCTTACACTCATACTTGCAGATTTACCAAATCATCATCAAACTCTCGTTCACAGCATGTGAACAGAACTCAGTGCAAGCTGAGCAATCAGTGATTTCCGCCCCACCCCCCAATCTATTGCTAATGGAAAATACCAGAGCAAAATCTCTGGTGACTGAGGTCCACACTCTAGAGGCTAAATGCAACACAGTAAGTACCAATGCAAGCTTTCCCCACACCACATCAAACCCATGGGCACCTTTCTTTCCATATGCAAACACATGGTTAGTGATCTAATTACAATTGTACAAATCACTATGGGGGCACTGTGTGCCTTCAAAAACGGAGCAATCCTACCTCTTAAAGTACAATTTTGCTTCTTGTTGAAAGGTCCCACTTCTTTGAAGAGCAGTTGATTTTCATGCCTCAGTGAAGCATTGCTGATGTTCTCCAGTTGTAGCAATGCTGATCAGTAGCCTGATTCAAGACACACTGAAGTCAACTGGGGGCTTTTCGCTGACTTCAACAGGCTTTGGATGATACCCCTGTTGCAGGGCATAATATTTGAATTATTTCAGATCTATCTGATATCTGAATGTGGGCTAACTGGTTAATTGTGATAATGTATAGTATATCATCCGTATATGTATAAAACATATATAAAAAAACTGCTTACAGTATCTATAATCCTACTTGTCTACTCATCATAAGCATCAAAAGGACAGAGTACATGCCACTCTACCTTCTTTAGATATATTTCCCATAAGTGAAGATGATTATATGCATCTAAGTCCAAAGATAAGAATAGGAATCTCAGTGCAAGGTTCCCATTAAAAAAACCCTAGCTTTTCCTTACATGTTCTGCTTTTATTATGCCTTTTTTAAAACTTTGGATTTTGTCACTATCAATATAAATAAACTTATGAAATAGAATCATTCAAATCTTATCACCTACTAATTTCATCATATTTAACCTGCACAGAATCAAGACAGCCCCTTTTAAAAAGAGTACAGCTGTGCATACACAGGAAAATGCAACATCTGACACCCTGTCACACTATCTACAGGAACATCACACAGGTTTGCTTTTGTAAATTTGATACTATTCAAAATCAAATGTGTTGAGGGTCAGGAACTGGATAGACTATGAGATGCCTGAGCCTAACAACATACTTGACTTTGTTGTCTCAAGTGAGGACATCGAGAAAAATAAAATCTTTTGTTATATTTAGTCTATGTGATGATGTGGCATTCAGCAGACTAAAACTACGGGTCACAAAGGGTATGTCTACACTATGGAATAAGGTCGAATTTATAGAAGTCGTTTTTTTAGAAATCGGTTTTATATATTCGAGTGTGTGTGTCCCCACAGAAAATGCTCTAAGTGCATTAAGTGCATTAACTCGGCAGAGTGCTTCCACAGTACCGAGGCTAGAGTCGACTTCCGGAGCGTTGCACTGTGGGTAGCTATCCCACAGTTCCCGCAGTCTCCGCTGCCCATTGGAATTCTGGGTTGAGATCCGAATGCCTGATGGGGCTAAAACATTGTCGCGGGTGGTTCTGGGTACATATCGTCAGGCCCCCGTTCCCTCCCTCCCTCCGTGAAAGCAAGGGCAGACAATCATTTCGCGCCTTTTTTCCTGAGTTACCTGTGCAGACGCCATACCACGGCAAGCATGGAGCTCACTGTCACCCTATGTCTCCTGGGTGCTGGCAGACGCGGTACGGCATTGTTACACAGTAGCAGCAACCCATTGCCTTCTGGCAGCAGACGGTGCAATACGACTGGTAGCCGTCATCGTCGTGTCCGAGGTGCTCCTGGCCACGTCGGCTGGGAGCGCCTGGGCAGACATGGGCGCAGGGACTAAATTTGGAGTGACTTGACCAGGTCATTCTCTTTAGTCCTGCAGTCAGTCCTATTGAACCGTCTTATGGTGAGCAGGCAGGCGATACGTATTGCTAGCAGTCGTACTGTACCATCTTCTGCCGGGCAGGCAAGAGATGAGGATGGCTAGCAGTCGTATTGTACCATCTTCTGCCGGGCAGGCAAGAAATGAGGATGGCTAGCAGTCGTACTGTACCATCTTCTGCCGAGCGGCCATGAGATGTGGATGGCATGCAGTCCTTCTGCATCGTCTGCTGCCAGCCAAAGATGTAAAAGATAGATGGAGTGGATCAAAACAAGAAATAGACCAGATTTGTTTTGTACTCATTTGCTTCTCCCCCTCCCCCGTCTAGGGGACTCCTTCCTCTAGGTCACACTGTAGTCACTCACAGAGAAGGTGCAGCGAGGTAAATCTAGCCATGTATCAATCAGAGGCCAGGCTAACCTCCTTGTTCCAATAAGAAAAATAACTTAGGTGCACCATTTCTTATTGGAACCCTCCGTGAAGTCCTGCCTGAAATACTCCTTGATGTAAAGCCACCCCCTTTGTTGATTTTAGCTCCCTGAAGCCAACCCTGTAAGCCATGTCCTCAGTCACCCCTCCCTGCGTCAGAGCCACAGCAGACAATCATTCCGCGCCTTTTTTCTGTGCGGACGCCATACCAAGGCAAGCATGGAGGCCGCTCAGCTCACTTTGGCAATTAGGAGCACATTAAACACCACACGCATTATCCAGCAGTATATGCAGCACCAGAACCTGGCAAAGCAATACCAGGTGAGGAGGCGACGTCAGCGCGGTCACATGAGTGATCAGGACATGGACACAGATTTCTCTGAAAGCATGGGCCCTGCCAATGCATGCATCATGGTGCTAATGGGGCAGGTTCATGCTGTGGAACGCCGATTCTGGGCTCGGGAAACAAGCACAGACTGGTGGGACCGCATAGTATTGCAGGTCTGGGACGATTCCCAGTGGCTGCGAAACTTTCACATGCGTAAGGGCACTTTCATGGAACTTTGTGACTTTCTTTCCCCTGCCCTGAAGCGCATGAATACCAAGATGAGAGCAGCCCTCATAGTTGAGAAGCGAGTGGCGATAGCCCTGTGGAAGCTTGCAACGCCAGATAGCTACCGGTCAGTTGGGAATCAATTTGGAGTGGGCAAATCTACTGTTGGGGCTGCTGTGATGCAAGTAGCCCACGCAATCAAAGATCTGCTGATATCAAGGGTAGTGACCCTGGGAAATGTGCAGGTCAAAGTGGATGGCTTTGCTGCAATGGTATTCCCTAACTGTGGTGGGGCCATAGACAGAACCCATATCCCTATCTTGGCACCGGAGCACCAAGCCGCCGAGTATATAAACCGCAAGGGGTACTTTTCAATAGTGCTGCAAGCTGGTGGATCACAAGGGACGTTTCACCAACATCAACGTGGGATGGCCGGGAAAGGTACATGACGCTCACATCTTCAGGAACTCTGGTCTGTTTCAAAAGCTGCAGGAAGGGACTTTATTCCCAGACCAGAAAATAACTGTTGGGGATGTTGAAATGCCTATATGTATCCTTGGGGACCCAGCCTACCCCTTAATGCCATGGCTCATGAAGCCGTACACAGGCAGCCTGGACAGTAGTCAGGAGCTGTTCAACTACAGGCTGAGCAAATGCAGAATGGTGGTAGAATGTGCATTTGGACATTTAAAGGCGCGCTGGCGCAGTTTACTGACTCGCTTAGACCTCAGCGAAACCAATATTCCCACTGTTTTACTGCTTGCTGTGTGCTCCACAATATCTGTGAGAGTAAGGGGGAGACATTTATGGCGGGGTGGGAGGTTGAGGCAAATCACCTGGCTGCTGGTTATGCGCAGCCAGACACCAGGGCGGTTAGAAGAGCACAGGAGGGCGCAGTACGTATCAGAGAAGCTTTGAAAACCAGTTTCATGACTGGCAGGCTACGGTGTGAAAGTTCTGTTTGTTTCTCCTTGATGAAACCCCCTGCCCCTTGGTTCACTCTACTTCCCTGTAAGCTAACCACCCTCCCCTCCTCCCTTCGATCACCGCTTGCAGAGGCAATAAAGTCATTGTTGCTTCACATTCATGCATTCTTTATTCATTCATCACACAAATAGGGGGATGACTACCAAGGTAGCCCAGGAGGGGTGGTGGAGGAGGGAAGGAAAATGCCACACAGCACTTTAAAAGTTTACAACTTTAAAATTTATTGAATGACAGCCTTCTTTTTTTTTTGGGCAATCCGCTGTGGCGGAGTGGCTTGTTGGCCGGTGGCCCCCCCACCGCGTTCTTGGGCGTCTGGGTGTGGAGGCTATGGAACTTGGGGAGGAGGGCGGTTGGTTACACAGGGGCTGTAGTGGCAGTCTGTGCTCCAGCTGCCTTTGCTGCAGCTCAACCATACACTGGAGCATACTGGTTTGATCCTCCAGCAGCCTCAGCATTGAATCCTGCCTCCTCTCATCACGCTGCCGCCACATTTGAGCTTCAGCCCTCTCTTCAGCCCGCCACTTACTCTCTTCAGCCCGCCACCTCTCCTCCCGGTCATTTTGTGCTTTCCTGCACTCTGACATTATTTGCCTCCATGCATTCATCTGTGCTCTGTCAGTGCGGGAGGACAGCATGATCTCGGAGAACATTTCATCTCGAGTGCGTTTTTTTTTTTTTCTTTCTAATCTTCACTAGCCTCTGGGAAGGAGAAGATCCTGTGATCATTGAAACACATGCAGCTGGTGGAGGAAAAAAAAAGGGACAGCGGTATTTAAAAATACACATTTTATAAAACAGTGGCTACACTCTTTCAGGATAAACCTTGCTGTTAACATTACATACATAGCACATGTGCTTTCGTTACAGGGTCGCATTTTGCCTCCCCCCACCGCGTGGCTACCCCCTCAACCCTCCCCCTCCCCGTGGCTAACAGCAGGGAACATTTCTGTTCAGCCACAGGCAAACAGCCCAGCAGGAACGGGCTCTTCTGAGTGTCCCCTGAAGAAAAGCACTCTATTTCAACCAGGTAACCATGAATTATATCTCACTCTCCTGAGGATAACACAGAGAGATAAAGAACGGATGTTGTTTGAATGCCAGCAAACATACACTGCAATGCTTTGTTGTACAATGATTCCCGAGTACGTGTTACTGGCCTGGAGTGGTAAAGTGTCCTACCATGAAGGATGCAATAAGGCTGCCCTCCCCAGAAACCTTTTGCAAAGGCTTTGGGAGTACATCCAGGAGAGCCGCGAATGCCAGGGCAAATTAATCCTTTCACATGCTTGCTTTTAAACCATGTATAGTATTTTAAAAGGTACACTCACCGGAGGTCCCTTCTCCACCTGCCGGGTCCAGGAAGCAGCCTTGGGTGGGTTCACGGGCTACTGGCTCCAGGTCCAGGGTGAGAAACAGTTCCTGACTGTCGGGAAAACCGGTTTCTCCGCTTGCTTGCTGTGAGCTATCTACAACCTCATCATCATCATCATCATCATCTTCTTCATCCCCAAAACCTGCTTCTGTGTTGCCTCCATCTCTATTGAAGGAGTCAAACAACACGGCTGGGGTAGGGGTGGCTGAACCCCCTAAAATGGCATGCAGCTCATCATAGAAGCGGCATGTTTGGGGCTCTGACCCGGAGCGGCCGTTCGCCTCTCTGGTTTTCTGGTAGGCTTGCCTCAGCTCCTTAAGTTTCACGCAGCACTGCTTCGGGTCCCTGTTATGGCCTCTGTCCTTCATGCCCTGGGAGATTTTGACAAAGGTTTTGGCATTTCGAAAACTGGAACGGAGTTCTGATAGCACGGATTCCTCTCCCCAAACAGCGATCAGATCCCGTACCTCCCGTTCGGTCCATGCTGGAGCTCTTTTGCGATTCTGGGACTCCATCATGGTCACCTCTGCTGATGAGCTCTGCATGGTCACCTGCAGCTTGCCACGCTGGCCGAACAGGAAATGAGATTCAAAAGTTCACAGTTCTTTTCCTGTCTACCTGGCCAGTGCATCTGAGTTGAGAATGCTGTCCAGAGCAGTCACAATGGAGCACTCTGGGATAGCTCCCGGAGGTCAATACCGTCGAATTGTGTCCACAGTACCCCAAATTCGAGCCGGCAAGGCCGATTTAAGCACTAATCCACTTGTCAGGGGTGGAGTAAGGAAATCGATTTTAAGAGCCCTTTAAGTCGAAATAAAGGGCTTCATCGTGTGGACGGGTGCAGGTTTACATCGATTTAATGCTGCTAAATTTGACCTAAAGTCCTAGTGTAGACCAGGGCATAATATATTTCAAAGGGCTTCCCTTATCCTGAAGTCTATTTAGCAGGTGCTGTGTGTTGTGTTTGCTTGTTTGGGGTTTTTTTACATGACAGAAATACATGTCCATAAATGACAAAACAGAGATATTAGGGGAAAAATAAGAGCCAGACTGTCAGAAAAGGCATGGGCATGGAATAGTGCAATTGCACATGCAGGCTATGTAATTGCTCTTGCAAATGCACCTAATTGCACGTGTGTAGTTATGTACATGCACAGTCATGGTAACTGTCCATGCTAAATAGGTGCACTATTGGGTACGTACCTTGCATGCCTCTAACCTTTTAGAACCTGGCCCTAATTTCTTATATTGTCAAATTGCACAATTATGGCAAAGAAACAACTTTGGATAGCATAGAAATTCAAGACATTTGAAATATAATTAGTGGGCTAGATGACACAGTACGCAAGTGCCCAAGCTTTTCACCCCAAACATCTGCATTCAAATCTAAATTTAGGCCACAAGGTACAATGGAGGTTTAGTCTCATTCTGGTAACCACTTATGCCTGTTGTTTCTTTTCCCTGGCTCTGTCTACTTGTCTATCTTCAGACTGTAGTATAAACTATTCTTCTTCAGTGTTTGAAAAATGCCTGGCACATACAGTGGGCAGCCCTGTAAATAAATAATAGTGGGGGGAAAGGTGAGTCATATTAATATTGCCGCCCTCAAGCATTCGAAAGGTCATGAGATTGGCTTAAAAATCATGGTTTGTTTTTTTTTCTTTTGTTGGTTTTGTTTTAAGAAATGCATGCTGAGTTCTCTTTGGCCATGTCTACACTAGCACTTATGTCGGCAAAAGTTTTGTCACTCGGGTGTGAAAAACCACTCCCCTGAGCAACATCATTTTTGCTGGCAGAAGCGCTCGTGTGCACAGCACTGTGTTGGCGGGAGATGGTCTCCTGCCCACATAACTACCACCGCTCATTAGGCTGGTTTTATGTTGGCAGGAGAGGTCTCTCTCATCGGCATCACACGGCTACACGAGCGCTCTATACATCGGTATAGCTGTGCTGCTGCAAGCTTCTAAGTGTGGACGTGGCCTTTGTCTTTTGGATTTTAGCAATATTTTCAGGCCTTTCTCTGCAACCATGAGGGCCAGAAACTCATTATGTGAGAATCCCAGTTCTCTTTTTCTTTCTACATCAACTGAGATGGGGTTTTAAAAAGTGTGAGTGAGCAACACTGTAATATTGCCCAACCCACCACACAACTTGTGCATGACAGACAGTGCCCGCACAAGGGAAGGCCAGAGGTGGAATGACCGAGCTGTTACCCTCAGTCCTGACCTGCATGTCTTCACGGGCAATGTTAAAGTGCTGCCTCGGCAGCGCTTTAACCTGGCTGTGTACCTCCCAGCTCTGCGGCGCTGTCTGCTCTGCCACTTTACAGCACTGAAACTTGCAGCGCTCAGGGAGGTGTTTTTTCACACCCCTGAGCGAGAAAGTTGCTGCGCTGTTAAGTGGCAGTGTAGACCAGGCCCCAGTCTACTGAAGCTGCTTCTTGCCCGGCTAAAGACAATCCGATCCATCACACTCAAGAGCAATGAACTGAAACAGATGCATTTTAAAAAATGAATACAAAAACATTTTCCCTGATCCAAAGCCACAGAAGCTAGGACATGTTCTCTGAATTAATATTGTGAAGGCCCTCTAGCAGGAACTGCACCTTAGGGTCACATAATGGAAAGACATTGCTTTATCTTCCCATCTGATATGCCACCAGCCTTCTTTTACTCCTGCTGGAATTCTATACCACTGTGCCAGGCAGAATTTGTGCAGAATTAGTGTTCCCCACAGAATTCTATTTTTTTTCACTCAGGATTTGTGATTTCCACCAAAATGCTTCTTTTTTCCATTTTTTTTCTGGCTGGGGCTCCCGCTGTCTGTGTGTGATTATTTTGACAAATAAAATATGCAGGATTTTAAAATATTGTGAATAGAATTTTTAAATTTTTTGGCACAGAATTCCCCCAGGAGTATTATTTGCAGAAAGCTGACCCTGTGTCAAAGATGATCTGACTGACATTTTCTATTTCTGGAAATGATTATTCTGTTTATAAAAAGTTCAGCGAAGAAAAGCCTTGAAGTTTCCCTCTCCATTTCCACCAATCTTAAAGATTGAGTTACAGTCTCCATTTGTGATAAACTTTGGAAGTTATCCTTAAGAGATTTTGACCCAAAACCTAGAAAATACAAGATGTATTAAGGTATAAATGTTGTGAATATGAAAAAGACAAAGTAATACTGACAAAGGAGATGAAGGCAAACTAAAGCAAAAAAGACCAGACTTCCAAAAGTGCTTGTACCCAATACTATTGCAAGATCTTAAAAAGCTCCTATGTAAGCACTTCTGATGAACACACAGTCCTATGTGTAATGAAAAGAGAGATGGCAGTATTACATATTTCTGGCAATCGTATCTGAATTTTTAATCTCTCATACAATCTCAGCAATTGAAGCATCTCTTCCAAAGCTTCATTGCTTACTTTGTTATTCCATAGAGAGCAAGGTTTTCTCAATAGAGATTCTCTTCTAATTTTTTTTTATTATTATCAATCTGTTCTGTGCTATAAATACTCAGTACTCGTTAGGGCTCTTTCGAACAGATTCACATTTCCCTTTTCTAGCATTCAGTTCTCCCACTGAACTGATAAGCAGATCAGTCACTAACACATCAATAAAGAAGAGCAATGTTGTACCTTAATATTTGACATCATTACTCAACACACCCATGCAAAACAAACTGCAAGGAATGCAGTTTTTCATGTTTTATCAGCTGTAACTAAACATGTGGTTACAAAAAAAATGAATCACTCAAAGTTAATGAAGCTTTAGTTATGATTTCATATAATCCTTTTTAAACAAAACAAATTCCATTGAAAGAATATAATAGATTAACTCCAGGACTGAATCAATTTGTTTTAACTTCAATGTTATTTACTACCCATCCACTTTCCATCTTAGGCTCAAACTCTGTTTTGTCACTGCCAGCAGCACTTTTGAATTTTGTTTAAAGTAACCTAAAATACTCTCTGCTCTAGTTTCCTAGAAACAGAACGTCAGTAACATGCTGTGGCATTTTTAGCCAGGCATGCAAAATGGCATCCTCTGCACTGCGTGACTTTGTGTATACAGTACATCATACATGAGAGGTCATGTTGTTCAAAGGATGCCGTTTTGTTCTCTGTTTGGGGGCCAGATGGAATTGTCCCACTGGCGCAGCCTGGGACATACAATGTATGCCTTGAAGAAAATGACAGCCTGCTAATGCATAACGCCCCTTTTTAAGATTTGAGTCCAAGGGCATGTCTACACTACAGCTAGGATCCACTCTCTGAGATCGATCCACTGGCGATCTAGTAAAGACCCGCCAAATTGACTGCAGATCACTCTCCAGTTGACCCCTGTACTCTACCCCTTACGAGAAGAGTAAGGTAAGTCGATGGAAGATTTTCTCCCATTGACCTCCCTCAGTGTAGACCCCGCGGTAACTCGACCTAAGGTACGTCAACTCCAGCTACGTTATTCATGTCGCTGGAGTTGCGTAGCATAGGTCGACTTATCGCGGTACTGTAGGCATAGCCTAAGTGGACTAATCCGTTTTCATGACTGAAATGCTGGTTTAGCAGCAAGAAAAACAAATTCAGAAATTTTGGTTACTCAAGTGCCATTTACATGCACATTAAACTCGATAGAATAATAATGTTTTGGTCTTCTATAGTGCCTTCTGTCAATAGATCTTAACTATTTTAAAGCTATTAAGAAATGTAGCATCACAATAGCCTAGTGAAGTTGGAAGAGTCTATGTGGAATGGAGAAGCCAAGGCACAAGTTGTTGAAGTGACATGGTCATACAGTGAATCAGTCGTAAAACCAGGAATAGAATTACAATTTCCTGATTTCCAGCCTCATGGTTTGACCATAAATAACCTCTAGAACAAAGTTTAGGTTGTCCAAAGATTCAGAAAAGCCATAGGGATGGGTGGGTGCTCTCTGGGGTGAGTAATATGTGGGGTTATTACACCAGCCTCTGACATTTGGAGACCTGAGTTCATGTCCTACATTAGAGCTGCCCCCGAACAGGTTTCCTATTGAGCAACAGGGGTCGTTTCATAGGACAAAGAGTCAATCCCAACAGAAGTCTGGTTTTCCCGTAGGAAATTTTGAAACAATTTTTTTTATTTCAAATCTACATTTTTGGAGTGGGAAATGCAATTTTAAGCTTAAAAACAAAACAGACATTTTTGTTTCACTTTGAAATGCGATTTGGAACAAAAACTTTCATTTCAAATTGGTTTGAAACTTACTGGAGGAAAATTTTCTCAGAGGGAGGAGAGGAATTGTTTTCTGGCCAGCTTTACTTAGATCATAACTGAAAGTGAGTTTGCTGGTTTCCTCTTAGAGGATGGTCCATAAATGCACTTATGTCACTACCTTAGTTAGCCAGTTGCACCTACACATAGCCCCCCATAACAATTATTTGTACTCTTAGCGGTAATAGTACAAGCAAGGGGACTGTACACTAGACTGAGCTCAGCCAGGATAGAGAAGCCCTTTCTGCTGCTCATGCAACTTAGGGCTTGTCTACACTGGCACTTTACAGCGCTGCAACTTTCTTGCTCAGGGTTTGAAAAAACACTCCCCTGAGCGCTGCAAGTTTCAGCACCGTCACGTGCCAGTGTAGACAGTGCACCAGCCCTGGGAGCTATTCCCCTCGTGGAGGTGGGGTTTTTAGAGTGCTGGGAGAGTTCTCTCTCAGCGCTATGCCACAACTACATAAGCCACATTAAAGCATTGCCATGGCAGCACTTTAACATTGCCAGTGAAGACGTGCCCATCAGTGGGAGAAGAGGGCAGAGCCTGCTTCAAACACCTGCCAGAATTTGGCCAAAGCTTGTTTAACAAACTGCTTATAAGTGAAACTCAATGTAGCATGTGCACTAGTTGCTCCAAGTGCAGAAATACCTGCTTGTGTGCTCAAATGTTGGTTTTTTCTGCATATCTTAATTAAGACTACTACAAACTGCCAGGGATTAGGAAGAAATTTCCTTCTTGTGTATGTTAATGCATAATTGTCTGTTCTGAGTGGTTTATACTTTTTCTATGGAGAATATGATGCTAGCCACTGTTGGAAACAGGACATTGGATTAGATGAAGCATGGTTGTGATTCATTGTGTCAGTTCACATATTTCTATGCCCATTTACTCCTAGCCCAGCTCTAAGATGCTTTTTAACTCCTTATAATATACAGAGTCAAATTTTCAAACCTCCTCAAGCCAACTTGCAATCTAGTCCACCAGTGTTTTCGTATACAGTGAATTACTTCCACAAAAAGAGGTGTGTATTATTTTGGCAGTACAAAGCTCATGTTTGCACCTGGAGACCATGCAGTTGAATACCTAATGTCTGATATACATGCACAAATAGCTGTGTTTTGGGGCATAGGGATTATGCCCCATTTACAGATGCAATTAGTCTCTCTCACAAGGGGATGTACAAAATCAGAGGGCAAAGTTCGAAAATGTGGCCTGTTGGTAAGGGTTTGAATGAAAGTGGTTGACTATATAAATCCCAATTAGTATCTCCTGGAAACTCCTTGGAAACTTTACAGACAGGTAAAATCAGAACAATAAACTCAGGGCTTGTCCCCGCTTGAAAGTTGTTTTGGGTTATATTTGTCTACATTAAGTGATCCAGAACAACTGTTGGGCAAGCAGGGCATCTACAGGCATCTACAACCCACCTTGATATCCTGGGTTAAGCTACTTCCCCCTCGAATCATTGTATCCATACAATGATGTGTTGTTCTGAAATAAGCACTCGCATTCTAAGCAGATGTCCCATGGTGCAATGCTTCTCCACTATGCTCTGTGCATTCTGGGATTTTTTTCTTGCTGAGCATTGTGAGATAGCTACCAGAAAGCACTGGAATTCTAGGATTTGGGGTCAAACTAAATAATTCCTATTATTCTTCTCATTGCATCCTATCATTCTTTGGCAAGCTCACACCATTTTCAGAGTGCCATCAGGCGGCATTGTCGGAAACCCTGCTGAGCATTGAAATCCTGACCATCATTAACACAAACAGGTTGCTGTGTTTGTATGTCAAATTGTGCCGTGGCTTGAGAGGCAGGGCAATACGGGCACCTGAGGAGAAGATGGCTGAATTTGAGCAGTCATTTCTGTATGACTTATGCCTAGAGTAGCTTCTCTTGGTGGAGCACTGCTTCTGGGCTCATCCAGCTAGCGCTGAGGAGTGGGACAGGACAGTGATGCAGACCTGGGATGAACAACAGTGGTGGCGGAACTTTAGGATGTCAAAGATGAATTTCCTAAAAATCTGTGCATTTTTTGGGGGGAGGGAGAAAACCTGGATTTGTGCTGGAAATGGCCCACCTTGATCATCATACACATTGTAAGGAGAGTGATCACTTTACATAAGCTATTACCAGCAGGAGAGTGGGGTGGGGGGAGAGAAAACCTTTTGTAGTGATAATCACCCATTTTTTCATGGTTTGTGTGTATAAAAACGTCTTCTGTATTTTCCACAGTATGCATCTGATGAAGTGAGCTGTAGCTCACGAAAGCTTATGCTCAAATAAATTGGTTAGTCTCTAAGGTGCCACAAGTACTCCTGTTCTTTTTGCGAATACAGACTAACATGGCTGTTACTCTGAAACCTGTGCATAGCTCATCATTCCTAAGCTGCACTGCTGGGCCACCCACATGATTTCCCCACAGCATGGAGAAGTGCCTGGTCATCACCAGCTGGAACCTCACCACTAGCTAACCAGTTTGTTACTAAATCACCTGTCAGGGATGTGTGTGCTGTTATCAAGAAGTACTATTCCCCAAGGTCATAAGAATTGCCTGAGAGGTTATTGATGGATTTTCACAGTTGGGATTTCCAAACTGTATTGGGAGCCATTTATGAAACCCAAATACCTATTGTTTGCTGTCCACAGCAGCACTCAAAGTTGATCAACACAAAGGGATATTTCTCCAGGTGCTGGAAGGCCTGGGGGTGGGGCGGGTCACTGTAAAAGGACCATAATGTCAGGACCTTTTGGAAATGCTGGCCTGTCTTCTGCAATGGAGAAATGGAACTTTTTCTCCAAGGACAAATATGGACACTGATGATATTGTGATTCCACCTGTCATTCTAGGAGGACCAGTCTTTACCATCTGCTTTTCTGGCTTATGAAGTCTTATACTGAACATCTGGTGTGAGAGCTAGGAGAGAGGTGGACAGGCTTACTGAGCACATTATGAAAAGCCAACAAAAGTGTCCTCTATGAAATGCTGGAAATGGTTAGGGACACAAGGTCAGGGATGTGTTATGCTCTTCTTTTGAGGCTAGAACAATATTGTGAACCTTTGGTGTAAGGTTTTTAGAGGGTGTGTATGTGTGTGTGCGTGCGCACATGCTTTGTGTAGGGATTGATTATGATGATTGGTGCAAAAATTTTAGTAAGCTTCACTTGGGATTCTTATGTTGATTTGTCCAACGCTTTTATAAAACTTGTACACCACATGCCAACATTTCCAAATAATTTTTAATAAATAAGAAATAATCCACCAAGTTGTACATTGTGAATAGTTAAAACAAAACCTCTATTGAACATGCATAATTTAAAACCCAATCCAGGCAGAACTAATAAACAAAGAATTGCATGTCTGTGCTTTCAAGATCTCACATTGGTATACAGGGGAGGAGAGGTTAAAATGTTGTGTGTGTCTTGGGGTATGGGATGGGGGTAGATCATGGCAGTTAAGGATTCCTCAATATCCACTGTTGTCCTGTGATTTGGATTGTTGAGGGAAGGGCCAGTTCCTTGGAGTTAGGAAAGTGAAAGGTGCATCCCAGTATGCAGAGTTCTCAGAGGGAGAGGGCTGTGGGTAGGTTGGGATGGACCCTGTACCTCATTCTTCTCTTTCTCTCTGTCCATGGGGACTGTAGCATGTCCACTGCCAACGCTAAGGAAGAGGAAGGGGAGTGGACAACAGAAGTAGTTATTGTCCAAATTCTAGTCTCCATGCCAACAATCATTTAAATGTTGTTTTTTCTAAATTTTGGAATTCCATTCCCATGGTTTCTTCCTAGCCTTAAGTGAGTTTGGAGATGGTAAGACATTTTCAAATGTTCTTCCCCATTTGTATAGGACTCCAAGGGGTGGCGTGGTGGCTGGGAAATTTTGATTGAGATACCTGGGAAGACTGTTAAAAATTGCGTGTACAATCATGCAGATTGCTGGTGGTCTGGGGTTAGTAGGTGATTTTGGTAGTAGCATGGTCAGGCCAGTAATTGCATGTGCACCTTTGCAGGCTACCCTTACTTTGGATGTTGTTAACCTGAGGTGTGTCCCCAAAAGGCAGAGGGGGATCCTGTTCAGAAAGGCAATGAACAAATCAGGAAGCTATACCGCACTGCTATTTGCCAGGATGATTCCCCCAAATCTGGTGTGGGAGTGCAAGGAAATCACAAGCCATATGGGCAGTCTTGACAGAGTTGCATTTATTGTGCAGTGTGCATGCCAGAATGGAGCACCATCTTTGCCTTAAGTTCTCTTATATGATCAGCATAAAGTGCCTTGCAAACTAAATAGAATTCTGCAGTAATTTTTCTGAATCCAAGGGAGGGAGTATGCCTGAATATCTTATAATGCCTTAAACTCTGTATGCATTTTGAAATGTCTGTGTAGCCTGAGTTGGGCAATTTACCTTGTAAAATCTCAGGCTAGCTCAAAGCTGAGGGCATAAATGAAACTGTGAGCCAGAAAAATGTTACGACTGCTTTTTCTTTCCTGTATTTGTCACTGCAAAAAACATGTCTTCCATTCAGTGTATGCTATTTTTTAACGATGTGGTGCCGTCATCTTGGTCATCTGGGGCAGGGATCAGTAAGCGATATGGTGAGGAGGGGTGAAAGGCATGACCTGGAAAACTTGAGGGGTGGTTGTGTGCTTACATATTTTGCTTTTTTATTCTCCAATGTGGCTGCCGGCCATTTTGAGCACCCAACTGTTAAAAGCTGAGGAGGCAGAGAGCAGCTAACACAATATGCTGACACCCCGACAGTATCCAGGACAAATGTGTTTAAATCCCCCAATGCACTTTTATTGTAATATAACCCAGATTATTTGCAGGAAGAGCTCCCCTCTCCAAGTTAGTTGTCAGCCTGTGATTTGGATGGCTCCTGTGTCTCTGGCAGTCTCTCTGGTTTGGTAGCTTGGGTAGATCCTGAAATCCAAGATCTCAGTCTCCTTCAGCTTGGCATCCTGGTCGACATCTGTGGGGTCCTTGGTGGAGTCCACAACATGCTGTCATTCAGTGTGGCATCTCTGCCAGAAATACCATCCAGCTCATGATAGTATCTGCAGACTATGCAAGCTCTGCCAGAGGTCTTTCATTATTGTACCTGACCTCCTTATAAACCTTCTGGAGCACCTTTCCCTTATTGCAGCATTGGCTCAGGTGCCAGGAGTGCCCCTCTCACTCATATGTTCTGATAGCAATGCATTACAGAGACTCCTGTTTGGATAAGTTGGGTCACACTCCTCTCCCAGTGAAGGTCCAGACCTCATCATGGGTCTATACGGAAGCATGGCTGCTGTATAATTGGTATTTGACTCTGGTTGTGTGAACTTGACATGAGCTGGAATCACAAAGGACCACAGACCAGCATTTAATTGGGAAGATTACATCCGGTCTCTGTGTCTCAAGAGGGCACACAGGTAGCTAACAAAACAGTACAGGATAGCACTGGGAGGACTGCCAGATGCAGAACATTGTTGTATGCAGTTTAGTGGTAGCTGTGTCAGTCCCAGGGATATTAGAGAGATAAGGTGGGGGAGGTAATATCTTTTTTTATTTGACCAACTTCTGCTGGTGAGAGAGAGAGACAAGCTTTCGAGCCACACAGAGCTCTTCTTCAGGTCTGGGAAAAGTACTTGGAGAGTCACAACAAAATGCCAGGTGGAACAGATTGTTTAGCATAAGTAGTTAGCACATATTGTAAGGGACTATGTAATGTAAAGTGGCCTGTTAACACTTATACAGTCATAGGTTGGTCCCTATGGTCCCAACTACTTTGTTGTTTGAAGACTCATCCCAAATCTCAGTAAATTTACTTCCAAAGTGGGTTCGTTAGTGGGGGTTGAAAAGCCAGATAATTTGAAACACAAACTTGTGTCAGAGTAGCAGCCATGTTAGCCTGTATTCACAAAAGGAAAAGGAGTACTTGTGGCACCTTAGAGACTAACAAATCTATCAACTTCATGAAAAAATTCATACAGATACAGACAGACATCATCTTCCTTTCCAAATGCAAACAGATGGACATCATACATATGCTCAAATAAATTTGTTAGTCTCTAAAGTGCCACAAGTACTCCTTTTCTTTTTACAAATTTGTGTGTGGACCCAAGGCACTTAATTCGAAAAATCTCAATTTAACCTGAAAGAACTTTCAATTGTAGAGAAATCCTGAGAGCTCAGGTCTGTCCTCTAATACACCAGTATAAATCCAGAATAATTTCCTCCATTGTATCTGAGAGCAGAATTGGGCCCTATGTGGCTACCACAAAGAATATTAATTATTAGTCACTTAATTAAATTACTAGTGAATGCTGGTGTAAATATAAAAAGAAAGAAACCTATTCTGAATCCCTTAGAAGGCAGAAAATGAACATCAAATGAAAGAGAATGTCCATCCAGAAAATTACATTTTCATATCCTTGTAAATTAAATTAAAACAACAAATGACACAGTATGCCTTGACTGTGTAGCAAAGGTGTTTTACTTATGTTAAAAAAAATTTGTTTAGCTCTTTGACTTCCTAGATGCTGTTGTAAAATCTGTTGTTTTTAATTTATTACTCTGAAAAACCACACACCTTTGACAGTGAACTATGACATAATTAGATGCAAACTACACATCTAAAAGCTGTTTACTTCCTGTAACTCTAGGATAACTACTAATGAATCACTGACTCTTGGGATTCCCAGTTTGTAATGGAATGCTCTGCAAACTTCTTATCAGATCCACAATGATTTCTGATCACAAAAAAAAAAAAATATTAGTCCATTCTAAAGCATTTCTTAGCATGTCAGTCGGAGCAGTCATGGTGAGTCTGAAGGGATAAGAGAAGATAAAGTGTATCAAAGCAGGATCTGACATTTGTGATGCTATGCAGACCTTTCTTTCTAAGAGCATCTTGTGGACTGGACTGACAGCAGGGATTAATCCATGCAATGGCAATAAACAATAGTTGAAGTGGGGTTGAGGCCTACCACCTGGATGTTATGTTACCATCCCTAAAGAAGCCTGTTTCATGCTGTGAATGAATATATATGATTCTCAAAAAGAAAAGGAGTACTTGTGGCACCTTAGAGACTAACCAATTTATTTGAGCATAAGCTTTCGTGAGCTACAAGCTTATGCTCAAATAAATTGGTTAGTCTCTAAGGTGCCACAAGTACTCCTTTTCTTTTTGCGAATACAGACTAACACGGCTGTTACTTTGAAACCTGATATATGATTCTGACTTTGTTTCCCTCTCTCAGCAACAGGTAAAGTGCTTTCTTTTGCAAATGAGAAAGCAGCAGGACCTTTGATTCACATGTAAAGCTTTAGTATGTTTTGTGCATGACTTAAAACAGGTATGAGAGGTATAGAGTGACATTTTTGTGACTTTGTGCAAATAAGCATTTTGAAACTGGCCCCATCTGAATCAGCTTGAATCTTACCTGTTTTGTGTTAATTTCGCTTTACAAGAGATATACATGGCTGCTCTCTGGGTTTTTCTGTACAGGACAAAGGGAGCTTCTCCTTAAAAGTTATGTAGTACACAGAGAGATGGTACAACCTCAGTCCTGTGAAAGGAGCTGCGATGCTTATCAGATTCCATTATGTTTATTGGAACTGAGTTTGTCACATCCGCTCAAGTGTAGCAATGCGTTAAAGGGGGCAAATGAAGGAGAAGATGAGGAAGCTCCCCTCCTCACCCTCTCTCTGAATGTAGCAATAATGACAAAAATATGGTGGTTACTGTAATTCTAAAAGGACCTCAAAAGACACAAAAGTTAGAATGTATGCACACTATTCTGAGAAAGTAATGTCTTCAGCAAAGCACATCTGAGAAGTTGGCTATATAGAATCCCTTTCCTCAGTTTCTGGCCTAATTTAATCTCCTGTATTATCTATGGAACCTTCAGGGTCAGACTATGTAGGTCAGGGATTCATTGACATAGATGTTCGTCTTTTTTTCCCCTAGTCAAGAAGAAAAGGGAAAGTGGGCCGGGAAAATGACAGCAGGCCCTGACAGTCGTGTCCGAAGATGATCCCTCTGAAGAGGCCAGGAGCATGGAGGATGAGAAAGGGAGGGATGGCAATGAAAAGAAGAGTGCTCCTTGGAGCCAAACAGGGGAAACACACATGCACTTGATTTTTGAAAGGTCTCAACCCAGCCTGGCAGAATCAAACAGACCCTGGTGTTTACTTTTGCTGACAAAAGTGGGGGTACAAAATGGGAATCCTGATTTAAGGGTGAGCAGGAAAGTATCCTCATTACCCATAATCAACAAGGATATTGAAATAGCATGGTATAATACTCAATAGCAATAATTATGCCCAGTCAAATGAGTTTGTACAGCAAGTAGTACAATGGTTAGGCTCTCTGGTAATATGAATAAGAATAATATCGCTACTACTGTATTCCTAATGGCAGTAAAACAGAATTGCTGCCCACCCCGTTAACTTATTTGTCAGATACTTAACTATCTCATAGATTTTGGGGGGGGGGAGAGGGTCAGTTCTGCAGGAACCTCAAAGGGTTGGAGGAAGGAGGTGATACTAGTGTAGATTTCTCGCAGAAATACCTCCTGTTGGGTTTTGCTTTGTGAGCAAATCCAGGGAACACAGAATTTTCACCAAATTTGGTTGGCATTTTTCGATGAACTCCAATTAAATGACAAGACAAGTATCTAGAGAGAGAGTGGGGTTTGTAATCATTAATAGAAGTTACATTAAAGCATATGCCATTTAATAGTGTATTTACAAGTTGGCAGAGTAGGAACTCATGTCAAACATGTACCAGAATATTCTCTGACCACAAAGGAGGAAAACTAGTTATTTCTCAACTTCTTTTCTTCCAATCCCAGCCAGGAGCCCATGATTCAATCCCATAATGTGCTTCTGTGGCTAAGTGACTTTCCCAAGGTCATACTGGAATTATTTGGCAAAACAGGGATTGAACCCAAATTTCCCACGTCCAAGGTCTAGCACTGTAAGCAATGGGTCATCTTTCCTTTTCTGGAGCCTTCCACACTGGATGTACATCATCACTTAGAAGACAAGAAGAGCAGTTTCAAACAGTGTCATCAACTGAGACTAACAGATGCCCCTCTTGAGTCCCTTACCCCTTTAAATTAAAAAGGGGGGTTGAGTGGGCTAGGATTCATCAGATGCAAAAGTCCCTTGTGAGAGAACCATTCTGTCACCAAGTGTCCCAGTCACTGTAGTGGGTAGATAGCTACGACTCCTCCTTCCTTCTGGTTGGACAGTTTAGTGGTAGTTTAGGAACATTAGTTTACTCACTTTAAGCTTTGATTCAAAGCCTATTGAAATAATTGGGAATCTGTTGCCCCAATGGACTTTGGATCAAGCCCTTCATGTCGACAATTGAGCTTTTTCTAAATAAATAACGAGGGATACATTTTTAATGGTGGGCAAAGTGAATGTGTCTGCCAAAGTTCACGCATATGCATGCAGTTTGATTGGGTGTGCAAAAGGACAATCATGCAGGTAGTTTCCTATGTGGGACTTTCAGTAGTCATTTTTATGTGCAAATGTGGTTACAGTGGGTTTTGCAGGGCCATGCATTATGTCCTCTTCTGAAACTTGTCAGAGAGTTTAAAATAACTTGGCTATAGTTATGGATAGACTTATAAAAGAAAACCCACCTGCCAATGACTAGACGAGACATGCGTTGATTGGATATAGTATCCAGACTCACTCTGACAGCCAAACAGGAGCCTTGAAGCAGACACTCTCATTGGCTTTTGCAGCAGTCAGTCTATCACTGGTGATGGCCCAGTACCTCACATTGACTAGTGCAGCCATATCTCCATTGCTGGTATCACTTTAGGAGTAAATTATTTTGTACAGCTCCAGCAGTGGATCTCTTAAAACGTCTATAGCAACCAGATGTTGGCTCTGATTAGAAACATGCATTATATATCTGTAAACAGTGAATCTTTTTGAAAGGAGAATCTACATTTCAGCTTAATATACAAAGTATTTGTGTAACTATATTGCTATGCTGGACCTTGTGAAAGGTTAAAGAGGGAAAATATATCTATATGGAGACCGAGTCAGTGTGGCCTAGTGGATAGGGCACTGGCAGGAGACTTGGGTTTTATTCTTGACTCTGGTACTGACCTGCTGTGTGACCTTGGACTTCACCTCTCTCTGCTTTTTTCCTTGTCCACTCTTTGTCTGTCTTTTTAGTTTAAACTGTAAGTTCTTTGGGGTAGGGACTGTCTCATTTTGTACAGCCCTCAGCACAGTGGAGCCTCTAGATGCTACTGTGATACAAATAATAAGAGTAATATTAGATCAATAGCGACATTACGCAATACAAGCTTTCGGGCCAAAAAGCCTCTAGCATCAGAAGGATGGAAATTTTGATCCCCAAACCTTGCATTTGATTTATCTGTTGATCCAATAATAATATTACTTCACATTTATTCCAAAATGCTTTCAAAACATTAATTAATTAAAGTCCCACAGCAACCCTGAAAGGTAGACCTTGCATCATCTACCTTGTCCACTTATGTTAATTGAACTACTGTATTAAAAAATGCATTGAGTGTTAATCAATTATGAAACATGCTTGTCATTGCAACAGTAATTAACCTTTTGTCAATAGCTGTTTATCGGAGGATTGCAAAGACTTCAATACTCCAGAGACTGTGGAAATAGGTGGGAAGCAGCACTCCCTTGACATCTGAATCTTAAAACATTTTGAATGCCTATATAGCTTGTCCGAGGGGGAAAGGTATTTGTGCAAAATGTTCATGTTTGTCTTTTGAATGTTTTTTTTCTCCCCCATTCAGTAATAGTAGTTGCCTTAACAATGGCAAGAATCTAGTGTATCGGTGAGCTGTATCCCTTGAACTCCATCTCACAGAACAAAAGATTTCTAAGAAGCATCCATGCAGCAGATGTTTAGTTATCTGAAGTGTCAGAATGCCAATTAGATATTGAACATGGCAGGAGGAGGGTGGAGTTTCCAAAACAAATGAATGATGAATAGGAACAGTTCCCGAGTTTAGTCTAAAGTCCTGCTGTTCTTTTGTAAAATGATTTGTGGCAAATTTGTTTTGTCACTGAGGCATAGTTCCCCCTTAGCTTTTAAGTGATTTTTATAACTGTCCAAAGGATACTAATTTAAAAAAAAAAGTGACAATAAAATGCCCTTTTGTTGTTCAAAGCGTGCTGCAAAAATGAACATGATCTTAAATGTAAAACCAAATAAGCCTCTCATTCATATAGTGAACATATTGTGATCACATGCTCCCATAATGAAAGCCTAGTCTTATGTTGAAAAAGGGGGAAAGTTACAGAAACATGAATGAATGTAATAAGTGGTGTTTGTTCCAGAGATACATTTGAAGTCCTGTTGAAAGCAAGAGAGCTGGGCCATTAAATTATATTTTGATCTTCATTGTTTCAATCTGCCAAATTGCAATCTTGTTTGTGACAGCATGAGAAGGGTTAAAAAAATCATCCATGTTACAAAATGCTTCCACAGTACACTTGCATTTTTATTGTGTCTGACCTCGGTAAATCATTTTTAGAAATTAATATAACATAGACATTTCAGTTTAGTGTTTTAGGTGGCATGACAGTCAAAATAGTTTCGTTTGACTTGTGAAATGCTTTAGGTGGTCCTTACCTAATAATTGCACACATCTAATAAATGTACTTAGGACAACCAGCTCTGTGTGTCTTTCTGTCAAATAAGAGTAATACTGGACAATGTAAAATACCAGGCAAAACAGCAGAGAGGAAATTGGGCTTGCATTGACTTAAATAAGCGAGTGCTGTGACAAAATTGTTTAGTTCTCTTTTGACCTTTTGAGGTCACGTTTGACTATTTATGCTATCTCCTAATGCTCTACTTCTCCTTGCCTGGTAACAATTATGCATTTGTGCTGTTCTTTGCCTTTTCAGTTGGTATATTAAACAATAAATAATTACTGCATAAAAATATACACTCCTATTTTGCAGTTTCCTGCTCACACCAATCCAATTCCAAATACTATATTTTAAACAGTTTCGTGAGTAAATCATCATTTTAAAACTATGCATTTTAACAAATTTAATGGATTTGTTTTTAAAAATAAATCAGCATCAAAGACCAGGAGGCATAAATTAAGATATGGAAATATGCAGAGTATATAGAAGAGAATATAGTTGTTTTTTTAAGAGAAGTTAAACACTCTCGGATTTATTCCGATCTCGCTCACAACAGTGTCAACTAGGAAGAACTCCAATGAAGTAAATAATAATGACAGGATCAGGCCCTGTTTAGCAGGCCAGGATATTGCTGGGTAAAGACAGAAGGCTTGATGCTCATCTCTCTTACCCTGGTTTTATGAGCAGTAATTCCACTGACTTCAATAGCACAGCACACGTGAGTCAGGTATTGCAAGATTGGCACTAGGGTCTTGTTCCTGCAAAGTGCTGAGCACATTCTGTTAGGTGCAGAGCATCCTCAATTCCCACAGATGTCAAGCAGGCCTAAGCTCCAACACTAAATATGTAATGCACTTTGCCTACATTGTTCTTTTGTTACAGTGTTTAAAAGCGTAAAAAAATGTATGGGACTTTTTTATAAATTGCAAAATTTTTCCTGTATTCATAAATAACTTTCTTTCCAAGTTGAATTGCCTCTTAGCGAGAACTGAGTTTGTGAACATATTGGGTGAGGTCTGTCTTTGGAATAGAGTTGATCTCTTTTGCTGCTTTTACTCTTTATACAGCAGTTAAGGATAAATTCACCAGTGGTATAATTGGATGCAACTAGTCCAAGCATGTCTATTATTTTTGCAGATAAGTGGATTTATTAATCCGTTTGAGATCACAGCGTGCTTTTTACAGTGATGGAGTGAAATCAATATGATAAAGCAACAATGTATCCTTTAAAATATCTCATTTTACTGTGTTGCTTCTGATCACCATTATCGAGCAATATGGCCTGCACATCACAAATTAGTTATGCCGACATAAACTGACAGAATCTCTGCCCTTGATGACGTTACAGTACGTAAAGCAGTGAAATGGGACAGGAAAGCCATTTCCCATGCTATTTCCTGATTTCCTGCTCTCTGCATTCCAGCACATAAACCTTTAATTCATTTCAGAATGCAAAGGTCATGACAAAAAGTCAAGGGATAAATATACCCTTTTGTCAAACAGAAGGATAACAGCAAATTTTACCAAAATGTTTCTAAATCCAGGTGTTTCCCATATACTGTATTCAAATGTGCATCTTTGAAGACTTTGGTAACATTCTAGCATTAGACATTTTAAGAACTTAAAACCCTTAAGCCTTATGCCCTAAAATAAATTCTTTGAGTAACAAGGCAGTAAAATATGCACATCTGTATTTGTGTGAGGCCATAGGTCTGTCTTTCCAAAGAAATTTGGAGTGCAAGTGGCCTGTATACTGCATGAGCTAAAGCAAAGCTTTATGCAGGGGCATGTTTGTCCCATAGAAAACACCATACACTGTATATCTAAGTTACAAATGATTTGTTTATTAATCTACTATGACTGATCAATCAAAATTTAAATTAATTGGGCACCCAATTCCCAAATTCAAGAGAAAAATCAGGGGTGTGGGGTAGGGGAAGAATGGAGCTGCAAAGGTAAAAGGATCTCAAATCCCACATCTCCTTAAGCATGCAAGTAAGCCCTGCAAAAGCTCAATAGATGTCAGTACAACAGTCTTCAGTATCCCTCAAGGAGACAAATGCAAGCTCTAGGAGAATATCCTTCACAGCTTGGTATCTAGGTAAGGTCCTGCAGAGACTCAGTCATAATCAGCTTTTAAACCAAGTTTCTGTCTCTGTTACTGTAAGAATTTGCCAGGGAGAGGAAAAGAGTGGTTTTATACTCATTGTTTAAAGAACTGGAGGTGGGGAGAAGATTCATTAAAATGCTTCCCCTATCCTTTGTTCAAAGCAAACAAACTAAAAACCAACCCTCCGGTGTCTTTCTCCTGAAGAGGAGTTATCCACCAAAATTCTGACGGTTACATGTTACCATTTGCCTAAATGCTTTTTCAGAAATGCACTTTCAAAATATATAAAGGATCGGGGGGAAATGTTGTACTTGTTCTTTTTCCTCTGTGAAAGCAAACTGCTTGATGCTTTCTCTGTTTGCAGAATATCTATGAGCAAATTGTACTTTCCTCAAATTAATAACTTCTGTGAAGTCACTAATGGCTTATTAAAATACATCTAATTTTACATGATTGTGAACAGTTTGCTGCACGTAATTCACATTATGAATTCAATATTCACATTGTGTGACTGGTCAGTTAATCCACATGGCATCATGTCTGCTCCCTCGTTGGAGGAGAATGGGTCCATTCCTACTGCAAATCAGTGCATGCACATTTAAAATTTGGTTTCTGCATCATTAAAATTCACTTTCAACAAAAATTTGCACTGGTTTTAAAAAAGGGACTGTGAAAGAGGTGAGAACCTGATCAAAGTACATTCAAAATCCCCATGCATTTTCCTGGAACATTCTTTTATACTTTTTCCTTGTTTAAGCTGGAACATTGTGGATTCCAATAAAGCTACTACAATTAAGGTTCAAAATCTGAAGAGAAGACAAAGCTGAAACTTTGCTTTTATTTCACTCCATTGTGCCTACAGTAGGAATGTGCCACAAAACAATAGGTAATTTTAAATACAGCACCTCATGCTGCGAGCTTTCAGTGGGTTACAGTTTGAGTTCCACCCCAGCTTTAAAGTTCAGATTTTTTTTTATTTTATTTTAAAGGCTAGAGCTGCCATGACTATAGTTAAAGCTGGCCTGAAGGATGAGACAATGGTTAGGACATTAATCTAGGACTTGGGAGACCTGCCTTCAAGTCCCTGCTTTGCTACAGACTTCTTGTGTGATCTTGGGCAAGTCATTTTGCCTTTCTGTGCCTCCATTCCCCATCTGTAAAAGTGGGATAAGAACACTTCCTTACCTCACAGGGATGTTGTGAGGATAAACACATTAAAGATTGTAAAGCCATAAAAGACTTAGGTAATGTTATTATTTATTCTAAAGGCCAAATCAGCCTCCCACAGTCTTGGAGATGGATAGGCCCTCCCATTAAGTCCTTCAGCAAAAGCAGCCAAGAAAGACACAACCGTATTGCTCTTTACATTCAAGGCTGCCAAAGCAGCTGTTAAACTTGCACTCTTGGGTCTTGATTCTCTCCTCCTTTACTGCTTTGTGTCCTCACTTACATCTGTGCAAAATGAATGCGAAGTGATTGTAAAATGCTACCAAATCAGAGTGGTGGTGCTTTACTACATATAAATTCCTTGCACAGTACAAAATGTATTCACTGTTCTCCCCTCTGTTTTCCTAAACTGTTTTATAATGTGTCTGTGTTCTCCTAAGCTGCTATTGTATTTCACCATGGATCTGTTTGCATTTCACTGGGGATGATGGAATAGTTTTATCGTGTCCGTGTAACTCAGTAAAGTACCCTGAGATCCTGTAAGGTGAAAGGAACCATGTAAATGAGTATTGTGTGTATGTATTTATTTATTTATTTCATGTGGTTTCTCATTTTGAGAAAAGAAGTGTGTCCTCCCCATTGACAAATATCCCATAAGCCCACCTTCCTTCTGCTGTGTGAGTTCTTCGTGGAGCCCCTGTTATCCATTAGGGCTTGTTTACCCGGGGAAACTTACCGGCATAGCCATAGCAGTATAATTATTACTTTGTTTCTCAGTCTCCATCTCAGAAAATGACTCTGTCCTCAGAGTCTTTTCCTGTCCCTGCCTTCACCTTCCCGTGTGTGTGTGTGTGTGTGTGTGTGTGTGTGTGTGTCCTCCTCATCCATCTCCATATCTCTGCAGTCTGAGGAATCACAATTATAAGGACAGTCCCAAGTGTACACATTCCACAGCATTGTTCAGGGGTTCTCAAACTTCATTGAACCACAACCCCCTTCTGACAACAAAAATCATTACAGGACCCCAGGAGAGGGGACCTAAGCCTGAGTCTGCCCAAGCCCCGCCTTCGTGGTTGGGGGCAGGGCGCCAAAGCCTGAGCCCCACTACACCAGGCGGGAGAGGCCAAAGTCAAACCTGAGTCCGGTCACCCAGGGCCGAAGGCGGCAGGGCTCATGCTTCAGCCCAGGTTCCAGCAAGTCTAACGCCAGACTTGGCAACCCATTAAAATGGGGTTGTGACCCACTTTGAGGTCCTGATCCACAGTTTGAGAATCGCTGAGCTAGGCGCACCAGGGATTGCAGAATGTATATTCCCCACTACAGTCAGGATCTCAGGGTGGGATTGGTTCTCATAAGCAGTAGAAGCTAGGATCCCTTTCTGCTCATCCCTAGGAAGGGGCATTCCCCCTCAGGCCAGTGACTACATGCCATAATCCAGCACTAAACAAGCCAATAAAGTTCATTAGCTTTAGGGGGGTGTTTGGGTTGGGCTGGGTTTTTTTTTGGATAAAAAAGGCAGCCTTCTGGATTAAATGGATTAATTGCAAAGGATCTCCAGATGAATGAATACAAAATACAGACCACTATTAAAAGAAGAGTCTAAACAGAAAAGGCACTTAAGACAACAAATAACAGGATGCTGCTACAGATCCAGTGCTAGTAGGAACTGACCATATAATTAATCAATAGTCCAAAGAGCACAACTATTGAACCAGTGGTTTAAAACATCTCCACAATGCACACCACATATAAATGCATAGCTAACTGTATTTTTTTTTCAAACAATCAAAACAGACAGAGCATTTTGTCCCTACGACCGAAATACAATGACGTTTCCATTTTAATATAGCAGGATATTTAGGGGAACATGTTCCAGATGGGTGGCCTCCCTTTTGCAGGCACAAGTTGAACCCACGTTCACCGTTAATTTGCAAGTAGAAGTCTGAGTGCTTGTGCCACTAAGTAAGTAACTGCAAGTGCCAGTCGAATAGCTGGAGGTACAAGTACTCAGATATCTACCCAGGGTTCATTCTGCAGTTCTGCAAAAAGTGAGCCTGGGACACAGTCCAGCTAAAGACCATCATTTTATGTATATGTTAACTGAAGGTGTGCATTTGAGGCTAATAATGCCCAGTGATAGATAGCATCTATCTGTGCTGAAACACTTTTTATTGTATAATATTTTTAGCATTCACTGATCTATTTTCATAGAATCATAGAATATCAGGGTTGGAAGGGACCTCAGGAGGTCATCTAGTCCAACCCCCTGCTCAAAGCAGGACCGATCCCCAATTAAATCATCCCAGCCAGGGCTTTGTCAAGCCTGACCTTAAAAACTTCTAAGCAAGGAGATTCCACCACCTCCCTAGGTAACGCGTTCCAGTGTTTCACCACCCTCCTACTGAAAAAGTTTTTCCTAATATCCAGCCTAAATCTCCCCCACTGCAACTTGAGACCATTACTCCTTGTTCTGTCATCTGCTACCACTGAGAACAGTCTAGAGCCATCCTCTTTTGGAACCCCCTTTCAGGTAGTTGAAAGCAGCTATCAAATCCCCTCTCATTCTTCTCTTCCGCAGACTAAACATCTCCAGTTCCCTCAGCCTCTCCTCATAACTCATGTGTTCCAGTCCCCTAATAATTTTTGTTGCCCTCCGCTGGACTCTTTCCAATAGAATAATTTTGCACTGACTTGAACTTGAATTCCACTGGAGTTATATGACCAAAAGAAATTAGCTGCCCGTTTGGGGCGGGTTATTGGAATAGTTAGAATCCAAGATTTCACCAATATGCCTTCTGCAGTAGGTGAGGGTCAGGGAGAAACATATGGGGAAAGAAAGTGATGGCATCATATGCCCAGTATTACTATGGGATGCTTTGACTTTTACTCCAAGGTCCACAAGTTCCTGGAAAGAAATCAGAGACTGATTTCCTTGCCTCCAGGTGTGTGTTACGATGTTATTCTAAACGTTAGCATGTAAATAAATTCCTGTCTGGACTTCATGCACCCCTCTGTAGTAGGAATGTGACTACCTCCGCCAAAAGTTAAGGCCACGAGTAAGTCTGACTAAGAACACTTGGTACAATATATTTAAATGATCTAAGGCTATGGCTACAGTAGAGAGCTTAGAGCAGCAGTGCAGCTGCCGTGCTGTAAGTGCTCTTACCTGATGGGAGAGAGCTCTCCCGTCGACTTAATTAATCCACTCCCAACAAGCGGAAGTAGCTATCTCAGTGGGAGAAGCTCTCCCACTCATATAGCTCTGTCCACGCTGGCGCTTACATCATGTAACTTACGTTGCTCAGGGGAGTGGCTTATTCACACCCCTGAGTGACATATGTTATACGGACGTAAGCGGTAGTGGAGACATAGACTAAGATGGTAAATGATATACAGAGTGTTCACCAGATTTGGCCATTCAGGTGATTTTCTAGAGACCAAGGCAACATTATTTTTTAAAGACCAGAGAAGCAGATGATCGAAAAGGCAACTTGACATGGAGGGAGTAAAAAAAGGATAAGGGTGAAATCCAAGCCTCATTGAAGTCCATGGGAGTTTTGCCATAGACTTCAATGAGGTCAGGATTTGATCCTTAAACAGTAGGGGAAAACAAGAGAGGAGAAGGACCTCTCCAAGAAGAAAAGAGCTGGCAACAGAAGTGAAGGAGTGAGAGAAGTCCTTTTCCATGTCTTGTTCAGCCTCTTCTTCCCCTTTTCCATTATCACTTACTTGTTTATATTGTGGTAAAGCCTAGAGGCCCCATTGTGCTGTGGATGAGACAGACATGTACGTAGACATGCTCCCCACCCCCAAAGGAATTACAATCTAATTTGAGACAAGACACAATAACTGAGCGAGATGAACATAAAGAGGGCCGAGTGAAGGGTTCTACCAAAAGATCATGCTACACAAATGCATTCCCGAAGGAGACAAATCAGATGCACAACTGAGGCATGCTTATCAAAGCAGCATGAACAAGATAAAATCTGGAAAATGCAACCAAAAAATAAAACACTCCCCTCTGCACATAATGAATGTTGTTTGCTTCAGAAATCAGCTTGGTACCATCAGGTACTGAAACTAGAAAGCCATCTTCAAAGACAGAAAAATCTTGTAAATAAAATGTGAAGGCGATAAATAGATTTAGGGTGCTGTTTGCCAATTGATAAGAAAAAGTACATTTACATCAATGTAACCAAATATCTTATCACAATTGCTGACTTCAAGGTCTCTATTAATAAGGGGGGAGGAGGTAGGCAGGGCATAAACCTTCTGTGGTCAAGTCTGTTCATTCAATTTTCTTTTTCAATTATATGCATGATGTGAATACAGATGTTTTGTTCTGAAGCCACATATGGATGTGAATAAATGTCCTATCAATAAGGTGATATAGGGCTTGATGCTGAGCATTCTTACCCTGATCCAGCAAAGCACTTGAGCTATCTCCATTGATTTCAGCTGGTTTGTCTGTCTCAGATTAGACTATTCAATTAATGTGAAGTCACTGGGATTTATTATGTTTAACGTTAAGCATGAGTTTAAGTGCTTTGCAGATTGATACTAGAGTCATCTGCACCCTGCAGGACTGGACCCATAATCAGTAGTACTTCATTTCTGTTCAATTCTGGGACTTTAATTAGAATTTTTGTGATTAAAAGGTAGCCAGAAGTATGCAGGGAAAACAAGTTTGGTTAACTCCATAGTGCAATAATTTTGTGGAAAAAGCATGTTCCTAGCTATCTTTTAACGTACTATAATACCTGTAAAACTGGCATGGAAAGGGGAAATTTTTCACATGGTTGGAAACCAAAGTCTTGATCTTTACAATAACTCTGTTTTGAAATATATTCTAGTATGTTATGTCAACAAAAGTTATATATGAATCATAACAATTAGAGATGGGGGGTGGGAAACCTAGCAGGTCATCTACTTTCCTCTCCTTCCCTTCATTGTAATCTCCTGTATTTTGTCTAACAGTTTTATGTGGTACAAGTGACAGGGCTTCCACCACTCCCCTTGTGTTGTTGCACAGTCCCCTAGATTCAATTTTACTGTTTGAAAATATTTCCTAATATTCAGTCTAAAAATTGCCTTTTCTTCATTTCATCCATGACTCCTAGTTATTTGATCATTGAAGAGTATGTTTTTCAGCTCAAGTAATTCACGATGTACCCAAAGTATACCCAAAGTATAAATACCCAAGTATTTCACGATGGGAGGGAGATCCAAACATAGGATCAGTTCAAGAAAGTACCTAAGGATAGGCTGAAATCCATTCCTAATCAGGAAATCACTTAAGCACATGCTTAACCTAAGGTCGATGTGATTTAAGCACATACTTAAAGTTAAACATGTGCTTAAGTGCTTTCTTGAATAAGGAAGATATATAGCCTTGATATTTAGGGTGGGTGTGTGTGTGTGTGTGAGAGAGAGAGAGAGAGAGAAACACTGATGCGGGGGGGGGTGGAAATAACCTAAATATCAGCAGATAAGTAAGAATTTTCATTGGGCTGAAGTAGTACGTACACATTTTTTCTAATAATATGTGGAACAGGCTGGCTTAGCAATGAGATACAGGACCCTTTTATTACCGGAGGAAATGTAGCCTAGTGGATAGGACGCTGGACTGGCGCTTGGATTCTACTCCTGGTACTGGCCTTCTTGGACTTTGGGCAAGTCGCTTCTCCTCTCTGTGCCTCAATTTCCCCATCTATAAAATGGGGGGTAATGATACTGATCTCCTTTGTAAAGTGCTTTGATACACTGATGGAAAGCTCTATTTAATAGCCGAGTGGCAATATCATTGAATCTCTTCTTTGATTCTGGCGCAATCTAGGATAGCTACTAAAAATCATTCCTGTCCGATCACTATTTGCTGGTCAATATGAAATAAATGGTGGTCTCATTCTAAGCTTTGTCTTCACTGATAAAAAAAGACATTTTAAATCTCAGGTAACTAATGCACAAAAGCTATCCTGAGGTAAAAACACAGAGAAGACAAGACACGTTAGTTGTAGCATAAGGTAAACTAGTAGAGGTCAGTCCTAGGTGGGGGTATAGGGCTGACCTTGGAGAGTTTACCTCATGCTAAAACTGAAGTACCTTTTCTTCACTGTATTTTTTATTTTATCGTTTTTAACCTTGGGATAGCTTATGTGTTACTTACCTCAAGCTAAAAAGCATATCTTTCTTTCAGCAGTAAGGACAATGCTGTAATCTGTGTTCATCAGTTGCCCCCTTGTTGGCAGCATTAGCAGAGTTCAAGGGGAATTAAATACCCTTTCAACGCTAGTGATTCCTCCAGGACAGGGATGAAACATGTAGGCCGGGCTGTGTCAAGGAAGCCCGCACTGCTGTTGAGTGTGCTGTACGGTTCTATCTTCAGAGCTGTCAGTCTGGCACCTTTTACCACCATAAAATACTCCCATTTTATTTTTTTTAAAATGTCTGCAACACAGTGTAGTTGTTATCTGCCTCCATCCTCCTTTGAAGTAATATGTAATTAAAAGATGAGTTACAGTTACAGGCCAGGAAACAGGTCTGCTGATCCTCTCTGGAGGAATAATAAATGATATTGGGAATGAAATTTCCATACCTTTTTATGTACTTCCTGTAAAACTGGCATAACAAGGTGGCATTTTTTTTCATGATTGAAATTACCAATGCAATAACAATGACTTAAAGTCTATGCTGGTCAGCTGCTAGGTCTGCTTATCACAGAGCATTATTTTAAAGTGGGATGTGTATAGTCTCCATAACCAGGTGTTTGCTGCACCTAGTCACACAAGTCTTTCTGTTTGTTGCAAAGTTAAGATAGAATTTGATGCTACCTCCATAGTCTGTCAAGCCCTAAATATTACAGATATATTGACGGGTGCTCTTAGGTAACAGCATCCATAATCATAAAACTCTTTTACAGTGCAGTTTTACTCTGACATGTAACTTCGTTAAATGACAGTGTGAGAATCTGGGTCAATTAGCTCTCAATTTCTATGTCAAACATGCTCAGTTTCAGGTAAGAAGATGTATTCTGTTCGTGCTGCATGTGCACCTTGGGATCTGAAAATCAAGCTGGGTTCTTTCATTCTCTGGCATCATCCTCAATAAAAAAGGTTTCATAAGCCAAGCTCCGCCTTCATTTATATTTATGTGACCCTGTAGCTTCAAAGGGTTTGCACACATACAAGTGATTGGAATTGAGTAAATAATTCTGCTGTGGAGGTAGATCCCAAAATCCAGTGGGACCTGACTACAAGTGTTGGGTGGGAAAACAGAGTGAGTGTGCCAAAGTGTTGCAGCACCTCTCACTCTGCAGCAGGCACACAGCACAGCTGAGGGCAGCGAACAGCAGGAGCAGGGCTCGCAGCTGCCAGCGCATGCAGCCACCGCCATGCTAAACCCATGGGCAGGAGCAGGAGGTGGTGGCAGTGATGCTGATGACTCAGGTTGGGGGAAAGAGGCGGGTTCAGGTTGAGTCAAAAAACAACTCAACCTTCTCAGACTTGAGTGAGGTGGGCTTGGATTCAGCCCAGTCTGGGTCAGTCCTAAAAATGAAAACCAACTAGACCTTTATGCTGAGGTACATTCTCCCTCACAGAAGTTGGCTCTGCATTGCAACCAGGAGTAAAATATATATTTTAGCCACTGAAGTAATGAGATATAACACTGGATACACATGAGGGCTGAGTCTGATCCCACACCAACACATATTCCACTGAGGTCAACGGAAATAAACAAGTGTTTAAAAACAAAAAATAAGTGCACATGAGATCAGGATCAGGCCCAGGAAGTTCAGTAGAGCCTCAGCGTTACGAACACCTCGGGAATGGAGGTTATTTGTAACTCTAAAATGTTCAGAACTCTGAACAAAACGTTATGATTCTTTCAAAAGTTTACAACTGAACATTGACTTAATACAGCTTTGAAACTTTACTATGCAGAAAAAAATGCTGTTTCCCCCCCCCGCCCTTTTTTTTTTTTTAAATCCGTTTACATTTAACACAGTACTATGCTGTATTTGCCCTTTTTTTTTTTGGTCTCTGCTGCTCCCTGATTGTGTACTTCCGGTTCCAAATGAAGTGTGTAGTTGACTGCTCACTTTGTAACTCTGATGTTCTACTGTAGATCTTCTAAGTGAGAAGATGCCATTTTACATAGGGTACATTTGCACTGCAAAGAAGAAGGCTTGGAGCAGTAAGTTTCAGAGCCCAGGTCATCTGACTTGGGCTTGCACTAGGGGCTAAAAATAGTAATGTAGACATGCAGGTTTGGGCTGGAGCCCGGGATTGGAGCCCCACCCTTGTCAGATTTCAGAGCCTGGGCTGCAGCCCAAGCCCAAACATCCTCCCTGCTGTTTTTAGCACTAGTCCAAATCAGTTGACCCCAGTGGTGCTGGAACATTTTTAGTAGTGGGGGTGCTGAAAGCCAGCCCCCTTACCCTGGTCCGTAGCCTCCCCTCACCCCGAGGTGAGGCTGGGAGCTGGGCTGTGTCTCCAGGAAGGGGGGACTTCGACAGGGGTAAGGGGGCCAAGGCTGTGACCACAGTTGGGGGCCGGTGTGGGGCCTGGACGCAGGGCCCTGGGAGTAGAGCCCTGGGAATGGGGGGCTGGGCGTAGGGCCCCAGGCATGGGGCCAACAGCCAGGGAGCAGGGCCGGTGGCCAGGGCCCCAGGTGCAGAGCCCCTTGCATGGGACTCAGAGTGGGGCCCTGGGCACAGGGCCAGCAGCTGGGGAGTGGAGCCGGTCGCCGAGGCTGGTGGCTGGGACCTGAGCCCCAGGTGTGGGGCTGGGGAACGGAGTGTGGGGCACAGGGCTGGGAACTGGGCGCAGAGCCGGGGAGTGGAGTCCTGGGTGCAGGGCAGGGAACAGAGCCCTAGGTGCAGAGCTGGGAACAGAGCCCCAGGCGCAGAGCCAGCGGCTGAGGAGCGGGGCCAGCCCCTGGGACCCTCGCTGGGGAATGGAGCCCCGGGCACAGGGCCAGTGGCCCTGCATAAAACCTGGGAGTGCTGCAGCACCCCCAGCGCCCCTACTTCCCACACCTATGGTTGACCCAAGCTCTGAGCTTCTCTTCCATGGGTCTTTTGTTTTTCTTTTTGTTTTTTACAGTATGACTTTCTCTTAGTCACTTTTCAGAGTAGAACCACAATTTAAAAGGGTTTTTGCTGTTCTGCTAATTTGATGTTGTATAACATGGTAGCTTAGTTGTATGCAATGTAGCTGTAGCTGTGTTGATTCCAAGATATTAGAGAGACAAGATGGGTGAGGTAATATCTCTTTTATTGGACCAACTCTTGTTGGTGAGAGAGACAAGCTTTCAAGTCACATAGAGCTCTTCTTCAGGTGTGCGAAAGATATTCCAATCACCACAGCTAAATGCAATGGTAACTTAGTTATCATTTTACCTGATATTTAGTAAGACTGTTTTATTGCATAAAACACTTTTTTGTTGGAATACTGCCAATAAGTGTTTGTAGTCCACAACTGTAATTTAATTTAAAAATGCAGTTAGTTTATTTCTCTGAAGAATAAGGAACAAATGTGCCCAGCTCTGCTCCTGCAGTTATCAGGACTCACTCCCAGAGAAACGTGTCCCAGTGAAAGAAAGTTACACATTTTTAAATTCTAAAACTGTTATTTCAAAATGTTGACATGACACTGAAAATTCATTCTGTTGCACAACTTGCATTGCCTCTGTTAGCTCAAAGCAGGTAATTAAGATACTGTATCCTCAACAAACTTCATGAAGGAAATATTGTGTAATTCTAAAGAAAATGTACGTAAACCAGTGATGGGTGAGTCTCCACAGGTTTGGAGATCATGTTTGATACTGATAAGCTTGTTTATCCCTAATCTCCAAACCTGTTGAGTCTGCAAAATTGGGATGGAAAAACTTATTAGAATAGAAGTTCTGGGATTTTTTTTTTTTAAATAAGGTTTCTAATACTTCTGAATCCAGACCCAATTATTCACACCACACCAGCAGTCTCTCCCAGTATTTCAGGATGTGCACTTAGGACAGGATGCTGGAACCGGGGGCGTGGCAGCTTGAAGTGATTTCTATCGTATACAGGCTTTACAGTTTTGTTCAATGGCTTTCCGCATCCCCACTATAAAAATTGTTCCAACACCACTGACTTAGAATCCTATTTAGCAACTGTAACTGCAAATCTGGATGTCAGTTTATATGGGCTTGATTCAGAGCCTGTAGAAATTAATAGAAAGGCTCCTGTTGTTTTCAACAGGCTTTGAATCAGGCCTTCTCGGAATATATCAACCCTCCTGGATGGTATAGCAGTCTGAATCCAAATCTTTTCAAAATGAGGGAAGAAATTGCTCCAAAGTGGTTGGCTTGTCTCTAACTTAAATTACATAAATAAGCAAGTGGACAGTGTGAAGAAATTTTATTTTTGATTTTACCCTTCTAGATCTGTGATGCTTTTGTAATGTATTAGTTATTGTATATGCGTCTGACTTTATTATTTTGTCCATGCCATTCCTGGACCATCACCTAGAAAGTTGGTGCTGTTTTAATAACATTAGCTGGCTCTGGTATCTTTCCATCCAGTGTACTATTTTAAAAAGCTCCATGCTCCTAGTGGTACCAATTGAGTACAACATTAGGAACCTCATAAAATATGCTGCTTCATTAGCATACATTGTGACCGTTGTTACTCTTGATTTAAACTTGGGCCTGAACCTGAATCCTGGATCGGAGCACTGCCAATTTTTTGATTCAGGATTCAAATAAAACTTGGATTCAAATTCCATATCTCAGTAATGGGCTGAACCAAAACTGATTATCTAAGCAATTCCAAACTGTGGGGTATGAAATTCAGATCTGGGTTTGAATTTTACTTTGTTGCAACTCCTTTGCCTGCTATGTATACCACTAGAAGGAAAAGCTGCAAAATTGCATTCAGGTGCTCAAAGACTATTGTGAGGGGGGCTATATAGTTAAGTTGAAAAACATTCTAGAATTCCAGGAGTCAAAGAGTGAACCCCAATTTATTAGCACCCCAGGCACAGTCAGGAAGCCCTTTTGAGAATACATGGGGCAAGAACCCTGTCCTGGGGAAGAGCATAAGGACAGCATTTTCAGTTTCCAAAAAGATTCTTGTTTCCAACTGAATGTTTGTACTAAATAATTTTAGCATTTAAATAGCCCATCTAAGTATTGTAGTTAACAACACCTTGAGGAGAATGGGGTAGTGGGAGAGTTGAGTTCACACCTTTGCTGCTGCCCTTCTTCATCTGCAGACCATTTCCCCTCTACCCTGACCACAACTGTGCTAACAGGTTTCAGAGTAACAGCCGTGTTAGTCTGTATTTGCAAAAAGAAAAGGAGTACTTGTGCCGCCTTATGCTTATGCTCAAATAACTTGGTTAGTCTCTAAGGTGCCACAAGTACTCCTTTTCTTTGTGCTAACAGGATAGCTGTGTCAGCTTTTTGCAGTGGACAGTGATAGAGCCAACTGAAATTGCAGAGAGAACCTAAAATCCTAGGTTTCAGAGTAACAGCCGTGTTAGTCTGTCTTTGCAAAAAGAAAAGGAGTACTTGTGGCACCTTAGAGACTAACCAATTTATTTGAGCATGAGCTTTCGTGAGCTACAGCTCACTTCTGTAGCTCACGAAAGCTCATGCTCAAATAAATTGGTTAGTCTCTAAGGTGCCACAAGTACTCCTAAAATCCTAGACTATGTAATTTGGATTCTGCCAACAACTGAGTGCAAAGCCCCTCATGTCCTGACTTTTTTAAATATCTTCTTGATCAAGCAATTTCTAACCAGTTGTTTCACAGGAATTGTAAAAACACATTTTTTAATAAACTTGACATACCTTTGCCCCTAAACAACCTCCACCTCATATGCATTTACTTTGGAGTCTCTGGAATTCTTCCCTGTTGTCACAGCATATATGTTGCCATGGAGGAAGGCTATTAATGAGAGGAAATGAAATTAGATCACCTCTGTGTGCATTTATCTGCTCACAGCACAACTACAGTTTTAAGGAGAGAGCGAGAGCTTTTGTGGGAAGGCAATTAATGCATGCAGGTGCACAGGAAAGGAGAACACATCTCCCATAGACTTTTGGAAGGGGCAGATGGTATTCAGGTATATATTGCTTTTCTGCATCCTAATTATTTCAAGAATTTTCACAGCTATAAAGCATCATATTGAAAATCTAATGAAAAAATTAGGACTTGTGTGTTTCCAGAGTGGTCTTAAAAACACAGCAGGAACAAATGCAGGTTTGATAGTTTTTCAGCTCATTTAGGGATTCATTAAAGAGTTTCTAATGCCTCAATCTTTTCATTGAGTCACGTGTCCAGCAGCAATGTAAAGATAGAGTGAAGAGCGGACTTTTCCAGTGGTGGAAACCCCCTAGCAGTGGTGCGGAACACTTTTCTAGTGGGGGTGCTGAAGGCAGACACCATGTATTTGGGTTGTTATTGCTACTTCAAGCCAGGGGGTGTGGCAGCACCTCATTCCAGCACCTATGTCCCTTAGTGCTGCTGCAATTAAAAGTGGTGGGAGGCAACATAGGTGGGATGACTTTTGTAATTTCTGTGAACTGCATATGTCATTCTGTTTGAAAAAAGTGTTTCACTAAAGGGGATCTGATTCTAAAATGGGAACAGGAATCCTAAGGGGAAAGAGTTTTGGAATTGGAACAAAGGGAACAGCTCCCCCCAAATGTGAGCAATTGAAGAAAATCAGCTATGTCCAGTAAGTTTAAACCAGTCTATAGGCAAGTTGTTGTTTGTTTGTTTTTTAACCCACAAGTCAAATCTTTGTAACCTTATGATTGGTGAATGGACAGTAGAGGAGATGGCAATAATCCCAGAGAGATACGGACAGTGCATGGGCTCAATTATGGCCCCAACAGCCTAATGCATGCTGCACAGAGTAATGAGGTGTGTTTTCTAAGTGGAGGCACTGTGATTTTCAGAGGCCAGGAGCAGATTTAATGCTTCTGGGAGTGCAGGAGGAGCATGTTCACCAACAGCAGTTTATTATTGAGTCCCAGTCTGGTTGGCGTCTTGGTGCTATCACAACATAGATGTTAAATTATATTAATATGCCTGTCAAACAGGTGCAGCACAGTGGCCCTAATACAGAGAAGAATCTGGGCCTACACATCTTTACTTAGTTGCTACCCTGGATTAGTAAATTGCCCACATAAAACTAGCCATCCTTTTATCAAGCAGTTTTCAATCCATGCCCTTGTTTACTAGGCACACCTCCTCTATGCTAGCCAGAGTGGAAAGTAATTAAAGCTAATAGAAGCTGCATCTTTTTACAGGAAGTTATACAATAGAGCAGAGATTTGCTGGCGGACTTCAGAGAACTGGCTAGACGCTTGGTGCTGGCTCCTGCTTAGTCCAGCTACTAAAATCACATTGACATAGCTCCAAGTATATTAAAACCCTCCTAATGTTACTTTTCCATTGGAAGCTGCCACAGGGCTGCTGAGATCATTGAATAGGAAAGGAGTTGGTCCAGGTGCTTCTGAGAGCACAGGTGCTCCATTACAAAATGTCAGTAATAAGATATAGTCTATGCTGTGAAAAAAGCTCATGCTCAAATAAATTGGTTAGTCTCTAAGGTGCCACAAGTACTCCTTTTCTTAGTGCAGAGAATGAAACTCCAAAAAGATATGGAGCATTTTTATACTGAATCCTTTGTTTAGCCACGCTTTAAATTTCTGACCTGGCCACTTCACCTTGAATAGTCCCCTAGAATATGAGAATTTACGTTTCAGAGTGGTAGCCGTGTTAGTCTGTATCAGCAAAAAGAAAAGGAGTACTTGTGGCACCTTAGAGACTAACAAATTTATTTGGGCATCAGCTTTCATGGCCTAAAACCTTCATCAGATGCATGATGAAGTGGTTTCAGAGTAACAGCCGTGTTAGGCTGTATTTGCAAAAAGAAAAGGAGTACTTGTGGCACCTTAGAGACTAACCAATTTATTTGAGCATGAGCTTTCGTGAGTTACAGCTCACTTCATCGGAAGCTTATGCTCAAATAAATTGGTTAGTCTCTAAGGTGCCACAAGTACTCCTTTTCATGATGAAGTGGGTTTTAGCCCACAAAAGCTTATGCCCAAATAAATTTGTTAGTCTCTAAGGTGCCACAAGTACTCCTCATTCTTTTAACTATTTATGCTAACCTATCTGTTTGATCTCGTATTTAGCTGTGATAATCTGAGTACATTTCCAAGACCCGAGGAAGAGTTCTGTGCAGCTTGAAAGCTTCTCTCTCATGCACAGAAGTTGGTCTAATAAAAGATATTACCCCTCCCACCTTGTCTCTCTAATACAGGGATTCCCAAACTTTGTTCGCGGCTTGTTCAGGGTAAGCCCCTGGTGGGCCGTGAGACACTTTGTTTACCTGAGTTCCCACAGGTACGGCTGCTCGCAGCTCCCACTGGCCGTGGTTCACCTTTCCCGGCCAATGGGAGCTGCAGGAAGTGGGGGACTGGGAACTGCAAGTGGCTGAACCTGCGGATGCTCAGGTAAACAAAGCATCTTGCAGCCCACCAGGGGCTTACCTTGAACAAGCCGTGAACCAAGTTTGGGAACCCATGCTCTAATATCCTGAGCCCAACATGTCTACCGCAACACTTTATACATGACCTGGTGGACTAAAAGTGCTGGTTCAGAGACATCATAAAATTTTTGTTTAGTCAATTTTGTTTCTTTTATTATTCACTATTTTTATAGCATTCAAAGTGGGTTATAGACAAATAAGGAGAATAGGTCCCTGATTGAAGGAGCTTATGTCTAAATTGACAATGAGCAGGTGAAGAACAGAATGTGACAAAACCCAAAGTGACTGAGCAATCAAGTTTAATGTGTCTTCTCAGATCTGTGGTTTCTGTTCTAAAATCATTACCTGAGTGGATTCTCTTCACTTTTGATTTTATCATTTTACATATATAGGTAATTGTCCTCCTTTTAGATAGGAGGAAATGGAGGCCCAAAGTCACCCAGAGAGTCAATCACAGAGTAAGGAACAGAATTCCGCTGTTATTACAATTAGGTTATGCTGCTTAGTCTGGGACATAGATTATTAATACATATACATGAATGTTGGTTGAGTACATTCTGAAACCAGATATTGTTCCAGCTCAGTAGCTGAAATTAATACCTCTGCTATTTTACATGAAATAAATATAAAGGAATCAGAGTAAAATTTTCAAAAGTGCCTAAGTGACATAGGCAACTAATTCCTATTTTAATAAGTGACTTAGGAGCTTAAGTCTCATTGAAAGTCCAAAGGACTTCGAGACTTTGTGCTAGGAGCCTAACTTTCTTTTTAAAAAATACTTTGTACTTTCCAAGGTATTGTCACAAGGGAGAATTCATCAATGGGAGCTGTCTTTTTCTTCTTTAACCTTGCTAAAGGCCAAACAAAAGCTGTACAATAAATTTTGCTCCTGTGCTGAAATTTTGTATGACCAGTTGCAGCCTACAGGGAAATGTCGGAGATGAGCCACATAAGCCCTCAAAAATAGGAGTTTATAACGATAACAATCAAAGGCAGTCCCTTAACTCTAGCTTGTGCTAGTGTGCATCACTATAATACAATTTTGTATGTTAAACAACAGATGTCAAACAGAAGAAAGGAAAGAGGCCTTTGCTTTTCTTCTGCTGTGGACCTTGTTCTTCCAAACCAGCCATTTTTTCAGTTGCCATGACAGTGTTAATAGGAGTTTATCATTTTCCCATGCCTGCTGCATACTAATGAGGGATCAATTCATGAATGTTATCTGTAAGGCTAAGAAAGGTCCAGCACTACAATCTCTGATTGTATTCAGAATAGGGAATGCTGCCATTTCCAAACCCCCCCCCCCCCCCGCCCTCCACACACACATATGCAAACACGCATAATTTTATATGAAACAGAAGTTTCTGGTACTACCCTTTTAATTAATTGCTAAATATCTTAGATATTTCTAATCAGTGGTAACCAGATGCTTAAGTATTATGTTATTAAATTGATTGACCAAAAAGTTTGACTTGCTATTTCCTGATTTGTCATGGGAAAACCAGCCATGAAATATGCACAAAAGATAAGGGAATCCCTTTAGACATATGTAAAGAAGAAAACAGAGATTTGCATGTACTGGGTATAACTTTGGAAACTGGAGACTTTTATGGGTCTGGTATTTTTGTGTAAATGTATGAACAACAAATTGATTTGTATGCTGAGTGAAAAAATAAGTTAATCTTATGCAGGATAAGCACCTGGGGCCTTGGATTTGACCCATTAGTTCTATATTGTGCACTGTATGCCTAATCCTGCGCCTATCAAGCATCAAGCCAAAACTCCCATGGATTATAATGGAAGCAGGGTGGGAAGCCTGAAATGTCAGCAGTTGAGTATGGGTGTGAAAGGGAATGATTTTACTTTGAAAATTGTTAAGGGAAACATGCTGTGATTGCATAGATGGAAAAATTATATACATATATGTAGTATCATGCTCTGGGGAAAAAAAATCTGTCAAAAGCATAATTTCCCCCCCACAACTGTTTCTAAGCTGCATTGAGAGATCTATGTACTTAACTGTTTAATACCCATATTGTTTTCTTATTTTTATTTATGTATATTATAGTAATATGTAAAGGCCCGAATCAGGGCTACATTGTGCTGGATGCTGTACAAACTTTCTGTGTTTTCTTTAATCTTCTTTCCAAAAGAAAAACCTTAGAAAATAACCATATTACATCTTTATTGCTATATCTATAGATCATGTGGCAGCTTTCCTTTTAGCCCTTGTTGGTATACAAGGCCAGAGAAATGAAGAGAGAAAATGAGAAACTTTCTTATGATTGCTTTTTTCTTCAATATTATTTTTAAGGTATATCTCAGAGGCATTTTGTGTTATTTTGTTATTTGCAGTTGTTCTTTTATCATTATCTTCAGGAAACAGCATTAACATGCTGCAGATAAGAGGCACATCCAGATGTGCATATCAAAGGATGAACAACTACTTATTAAGAAAAACTTCTTTTATGCCAATCAGGGTTCAAAGGAATAGTAAAATCTATGGCATAAGTGACAAAACTGTCTGGCAATTCTGTTCATTGTCAACATATTGCACTCAAATCAGGCAGGGACACTTTAATCAAAACAAAATAGTGGTAAAGTGCATATAAAAAGAATAGATCTTAAAAAGTCACACCCATCCTCCTATACGTTGTTAATGTCAGGCATTCATTTAATCCTTGCTGAGTAAAAATAAATCATTGTGAAGTATTATTTTGTTTTTATTAAAGTTACCGCACAGTTATATCTTTATATTTGAAGCATTATTTTCACAAAGGGCTCTGCTTCACAATGCCTCAGATTTTGGGTAGGCTGCAGAAAGGGACTTATGCCATCCACCCCTGTTAGTTATACACAATTGGTATTCTTCAGTATGGAATGCGGAGAGCAGATGGGATATTAGTGGTGTCGTGTTTGGAAATGCACACAAATTAGTAAACAATTCCAGTTCATGGCTATAGCACTTAGAAGAACATCTGAGAGCAAAATTCCTTAGACCTATATTCTCCCATTAACTTCTGTGGTATAGTTGAGTGTAACTTAGAACAAAGTATGGACCTGAATGCACAAATTAGATTCCTCTGCTCAGGGAGGTGCTAACTTCTGTAATTACCACTGACACAAGAGGTGACCTGTACTCTGGCTGTTTTGCAGTTTGGGGCAAACATAGAAATGAGCTGGTCTTAATTCTCTCTTTGATAATTTAGCCACATACATCTTTGCCATTTTTCTCCTATTTGAATAAACATCTATAACATAAGAAAAACAAGGTGGGTGAGGTAATATTTTTTTATTGGACCAACTTCTGGTGAAAGAGACAAGATTTTGAGTTTACATGGAGCTCTTCTTCTGGTGTCGGAAAGATACACAGAGTGTCACAGCTAAAACAAAGGTGGGACTATTTCCTTGTCTCTCTCTCCAACAGAAGTCGGTGCAATAAAAAATATTACCTCACTCAACTTGTCTCCCTAATATCCTGGGACGAACATGACTACAACAATAATGCAAACAATATAAAGCAACCGTCTCTTTCTTTGATGTATCAGTCCCTCTCATAAACAAGGGTGCTGGTGGAATGAAGATTTTGGCTGGTGGTGGTTGTTCCAACATTTAGGATGTGATCATTTGTAGTGCTTTCTTTTAGGATATTTTTGATTTATCCTGAAGTCAATTGGCCAAATTCAGAACTGCTGCATGTGTAGTAAAACCAATTATCTGAATTTGGTCAAGTATGTGAAAATCCTCATTTTGCCTGTTGCTATGAACCACACCAGAGATTGTCAGGAGTACCCAACAAAAAGACCAGCTCCTTTTGATAATGTCAGGTTTCAGAGTAGCAGCCGCGTTAGTCTGTATTCGCAAAAAGAAAAGGAGTACTTGTGGCACCTTAGAGACTAACCAATTTATTTGAGCATAAGCTTTCGTGAGCTACAGCTCACTTCATCGGATGCAACCAGATTAATGGCACAGATCTGAACATCTCTGAACATCTCTTCTATTATCTATATGCATTTATAACTTGAGAAATCTTAGCTACTCAGGTCCAGAGATGTAAAATTTGCTCTCAGATGCAGTAACAGGTATCCTTATTTATGTGAATTTAAGCAAGATTTATTAAGGTTCACATAACAATGTGTTGAATGAAATTAAGTTGCAATCAAACCAATATCTTTCTTAGCGGTATCTTGATTATTTGTTCATGATCAATCTTTTATGGCAAATACATTGACAAAATAATGTTCACACTCCTGGCCTGGTAACAATGTAAAATATGATATTGTTCATTCTTTAGTTGTCAGCATAATCTGTCAGAGCTCTTGGCCTGTTTTTCTTTTTTAATCTACATTGAAAATATGAGTTTGTATAATGCGTTATAGTTTATATAACAGCCTCATGTGGTTTTATGCTATAATTTCACATCAGTTCTACCTCAGAGTTTCTAACAGGTCAAGTAACCTTCTGATTTCATTTAAAGTTTCCATTATTCTCTTCTGAAAGGGAAAATCTAGCTCTTGTTTGGACAGCTTTGGTAACTCCAAAGGAAAAATTGGGCATTATAGTGAATACAAAAGATTCACTTTCCATGCATTAGGCCTTTCAATTGCTTTCTTAATGCAAAGTTGGACAGGAGAGTATAGGCAAGAAAAGGATCATTTTGTGTCCATGGTCAGATGTCAATATTGACAGAAATAAATTGAATTTAACAATAGATCCTTGCAAAGATGAATGTCATCTGACTAAAATGTCTAAGTAGATCCTGCACTATTGCTGCGTCTTACAATCCCTGTTTGTGATAAATTGCTTTGAGATTTTTTGCTAGTTTGACCTACAAAATGTAAATGAGACTGGAATTTCAAAACTGGCCTGATTTTAAACAATAAAGTTACAAAATATAATTTGGGTGTAGAAGACAGGTCAGGATTTAAGTACTGATGTTTTCAAAAAATGCCTAATGGAATTAGGAGCACAAGCCTTATTCACTTTCAATGGGATTCATCTAAACTCCCTTAGTTTGCCATATAGGTTAATGAAGGTAGTTAAAAAGTCTGTGGAATACCAAACTGACAGCTTTCTTCACCAGAGACCTTCCTGGGCAAATCCTCCTTTGTCTTTGAAATGAGCCTTTGACATTCCTCCTTTCTAATGGTAACACTACTGTTCCAAAAACCAATGAGCAGAGAAATAACTTGAAGCAGCCTAAAGATTTTATGGGCAAGAGGGTTATGCAACACTTAAAAAGAAAAGGAGGACTTGTGGCACCTGAGAGACTAACCAATTTATTTGAGCATGAGCTTTCGTGAGCTACAGCTCACTTCATCGGATGCAACCGATGATCTGAGCTGTAGCTCACGAAAGTTTATGCTCAAATAAATGGGTTGGTCTCTAAGGTGCCACAAGTCCTCCTGTTCTTTTTGCGGATACAGGCGAACACGGCTGCTACTCTGAAACATGCAACACTTAAACTCTTTTTTTCCAGTAGAGTGTTTCCAGCATATAACACAGAAGTAGGCCCCTTCTTAGGAGCCCATGTCCTGTGGCTAATATGGATTCCACCTCTGAGCATGTCTTTAGTATCATTGTGAGGTACAGGGAGGAAAGTCTAAACCTAATCCAAAAGCAGGCTTCCATAGACTTACAAGGGCTTTGTGAGACTTAATTCGTTCATGTTTGCAAAGTCTTTTTGAGATTGTTGGATGAGAGGTTCTGTAGAAGTGTAAAATTGTATTTATTTCAGTATAGATTATTTCTCTATACTTTGCATTGCTTTGCTTTGTTTTCTGGTGGGTCAAATCATCCACATGGCTACCTGCCTGTCTAGTATGTCTCAGCTTTTATGACATGCTCATTCACCATGTTACCTGACTGCCTAGACATTCCCCTACATGACTTTGATACTGAAAAATATACCCTCAGTTGTGCCTTTCTTCCTGCTTCAGAAATGTATACATTGGGTATAAGTTTATATTTTATCTGATGTCTAAATTGAATGCAAACTTCTAAGCAAAATGTGTTCTAATTTTAGCTTTCATCAGTCCTATAAAATCAGCTATGTTCTGAAAATGAAATAATTTTTACTAAACAAATGACTCATCTTTTTTGATTGCCACTACAGTCTGCAAATTCCTTTTGTGTCTTGTCACATATGTGGATAATCAACCATAAACTGAGTTCTAGAAAGCAGAGAAATAGACAATAGTTTCATAATCATGGTGCTGTTACTGTCCTTACAAAGTTCTGAGATGAGCTCACTAAGGTCATTTCAGTTAGAGTGCCCTTTTATGGTTGAATTTTTCAAAAGGCAGGGCTGGTTTAGAGTCATGGACACATGTGGAAGGTCAGTGAGTAACTTGCTGAGTCATTTGATTCACACTCAAATAAACTTCCATAAATCTTACAGCAATGAGGGCGGTCACACCTAAGGGAGGCAAAACTGGCATCTGCAGAAATGAAGTAAACACATTTGTCTGACTATAGCCTGATTGTTTAACAATAACCATTACTCTACAGTACCCATTACAGTGAATCGGTCTCTGTGTGGAATTGCAGCTCTCAGAATAAAGGGGTTGAGATTGTTCCTAAGTGCATGAATCCGTTAGGAGCTGATCCTATGTTCCTTGCACAAACAACGGGCGCTCTGGTTGTGTAAGGAATGCATGATTGAGGGTCTGTCCATAGAACACAGATCACTAAATGGTTTAGTGACCTTTTGACAGTATTGGGAGGCAGTGTGACGGTATTGGTTAAGTCATGAGATCTGCCCTGTGGTATGCCATGACATTTTTAGTCAGGCATGCTATTCTATCCTTCCACGCAAAATGGCATCCTCTATGCGGCGTGACCTCATACGTCCTCCATGCATGTTCGGGGGCCAGGTGGGCACAGTTGGTCCTGGGCATGCAATACTGAAAATGGGATGTTGGGCAAATCACTTAGCTTCTGTGGGTTCATCTATGTTAGGAAATATTGCAAGCCATTTTTCTATACCTGTACTACCAAGAATCTCTACTGTAGCCTGGGTGCAAGTATCTTCTGCTTGCAGCAAGTACAGCAGCACTATGGAAAACTTTTTGTGTATCTTATAGATCTGACTTATGGACCCCCTATACTATATAGGCTTGACTCTCTTCTGACACCTGTGTAAATCAGGAGTCATTCCACTGAAGTCAGTGGCATTACCTGTTGTAAATTAAAGGAGAATCAGGCAGGGGTTCTGGAACAATTTTTATAGTGGAGGTGCTGAGAGCCATTGAACCAAATTGTAAACCCTGTACATAATGGAATCCACTTCAAGTCAGAGGGTGCGGGAGCCCCCCACACCCTTAGTTTAGATGTGGCCTTGGGGTCTCCATTTCAACAAATGTAAATGGGTTTAATGATATCTACATCATGGGTAAAAAGAAAAGGAGTACTTGTGGCACCTTAGAGACTAACCAATTTATTTGAGCATGAGCTTTCGTGAGCTACAGCTCACTTCATCAGATGCATACCGTGGAAACTGCAGCAGACTTTATATAAACTGCTGCAGTTTCCACGGTATGCATCTGATGAAGTGAGCTGTAGCTCACGAAAGCTCATGCTCAAATAAATTGGTTAGTCTCTAAGGTGCCACAAGTACTCCTTTTCTTTTTGCGAATACAGACTAACACGGCTGTTCCTCTGAAACCTACATCATGGGTGTGTTTTAAAACATAATGTGTTGATGCCGGTTTAACACAGTGTTTCCACAGTTGTTCTCGATTAGAAAGTATATGGTGTTTTTTGTTCAGTGTATGCCTCTCTCATGTGACAAATGACAAAGCCACTAATATCACTGAACACTCCACCAATGCCCCAAAAGGTGAAAGTTCCATATGTTGTACAATATAGTCCACCCATATTCGCTGTACAGTGGTGAAAAATGGCCAGAGGTCACAGTGCTCCTACTTAGCCATAGCTTATGTGCTGATAACTTATTCCAATTATCTCATTCCTATTTACTTTACCATTCTTAGATAAGGGTAGGAGTCACATGACACACAGAATCACATTCCTATTGAAAACCTCATGTGTGTTTTTTCTTTTCTCCTCAATTTCATGGATTCCTCCTCTCCCCCAGTATATCAAAATTGAGTTTAAAATAAAAGTTTAGCTGAGCCCCATAATTCTGCTACTCATGTGGGTAACTCGTGCACAAAGGGCTATAAAAGAAGGTATGTATAGATCTCCAAGTGAGAGGGGGAAAATAAGAAAGCTTTACGTGACTGGTCTCTTGTTCAGCATAATAAACTCATTGGGCTTAACCATCTCAAACTGTTCTATTATCAAGGACAAACAGCAGGGCAAAAGAGAAAATTTGGGTCATATTACTGTACTTCCAGGAATATAAACTCTGCAGTTATTAGGGTATAAACACATACCTTGCACGTTTAAAACTTTATTTTAAAAAAAAAAAAAAAAAGAATGGAAGTAAGAATGAAAGTTAAAACCAGGTGAGACAAAGTGATAACAGAGCTTTCCTAGGCTAATGTCCATTCAATTTATTTATTTATTTATTTTAATTGAGAAGAAAGAACCTCAGGGAACAGCCTTGGTCCTCTCTGTCGATCTGCGTTAGCATATGTAAAGATGTACACACGTGTCTGCATTAGTCTGGGCAAATACTGTACATCATAGAAGAAATAAAAGGTTCAAATTTCAAAGTGACTTTAACTCAGACTCTAAATCTGTGCACAGTTTCTGTGCACTATTGTTTGTAAAAAATTGTACACACAAGCTTATGCACAACCAAAAATCAGATTTTCAAATGCACATTGCCTTTGGGTATGCAAATCCCTGACTGGATGAGCACATGGCTAACTACTCACTTATCACGTGCCTGGGCAAAATAAGGAGCTTGTGCTTGGAAGGTACTTTCAAATGCATACAGACCAAGACTCTGTGAATAATTCTCTGTGAAAATCTAGATTGTCCATGAGCAAGTCGTTGCAAATATTCTAAATTAAAGATGTATGTTTCAATTGGACACATCAGGCCAGATTCTCAGGTGCAGTAAATTGGTGTGTGAGCGCTACACCAATTTGTCTCAAGTGAGGGTCTGGTCATAGGGTCATATTGTTCCTGTTCCTTGATTGGATTGGTCCACTTTAGGATGAAAAGTGTCTTTTTTAAAAAAAACATGTTAGTTAACACATTTTAACTAACCCATTTTAAATTCCTAATATAGACAGGTCAAGTTGAATTTTAACACGTTTGCTATCTGGGTATACCCAAGGGGAACCCTTGTTTGGGTGTTAGCGAATATGTTTTAATCGTAGTGTGGAGAGACCCCTAAGGTCTATGTCTTCACTGACACAAAAGGTGTGTTTTTACTACAGGCTAACTAATGCATGTTAGCTATCCCTCTGTACAAACATAGTGGACACAAGCCTTTTTAATTTTGCCACAAGGTAACCTAAGCAAGATCAACAACTGTGGGCGAGGAATGTATTGCTGACCTCACCTAGCTACCTTCTGGTAAACACAGCAAGTGTCTTGTCTCCACTTCGGATTTTACAGCAAGATAACTATCATGTGTTAGTTACTGCACTGTGAAAAACCACCTTTGTGTCAGTGAAGACAAAACCTCAGAGGCCCAGATTCAGGAAAGAACATAAGCACATGTGTACGTCCATTGCTGAACAGGAAGGCACTTAAGCACGTACTTAACTTTTGAGCATGTGCTTCAGTCTCATTGACTTCAAAGATTAAGTGTTTTCCTGAACTGTGGCCAGTATCATGTTTCCAGTGTAAATACTCAGGTTTGTTAGTTCAAAATTGCTTTCCATAAATATTTTCTAATATTAAAATTCACTGTTTCTGTAAAGAGAAAACACATTCATTAATGTATTATGGAAAGTAAATACAAAAGGGATGTGAAACTTGCAAATCAAATTCCCTATTTTTTTTATTTTATTTTTTTATTTGCTGCAAACATTTTGAGGTATTTTCCCAGCTCTCTGTCTAACAAAGATGGGGTAATCCTTTCACCTCTGGCCATATCTATGGCTATGCCAAAACAAAACAAAAATTAACACCTAAACTGCCCTACAATAAAGGCAATAGCTTATCATTAACATGTAACTTACAATTTTCAGTGAAAATTATGGTAGTTATTTTTCACTTTTCTGAAAGTGAGTTTTCCCCTTCTCTTGCTTTGTATCAATGAACCCTATTTTAGTGATTCATACTCCTGAGATATATGAAGTTGAAGACTGCTATGGCAATAACTTGCAAAATTCCTGCTTTGATGTCATGGGAACCCTGCAAATTCTTTTGTACTTGGCAAGGGCAAAAGAATTTGTCTGCCCTTTTTTAGTATTAGCAGGTTTGGTCTCTCTGTTTTATTGGTGCATTTGTGCATGAATGTGCATACGCTCACCTCCGCCTGTGTGTGGGAGAGATGTTTAGAGTTGTTACCCTTCTAGATCAAGGGGAACAGAATAAAGCACTCTTCAGCCTGATAGTCTTGAGCTGCCTTCTTTTACGTTAGCGGTAGTAAAGTTGTCATTTCTGTGAATCTATAAATTTAGGAATGTGAATGAAAGTGAAATGTGAACCTCAGGCCATCCTGTGACCTCAAAATGTGACATCTCTGAGATTTTTGTCTTCTAAAGGGACTTTTAATTTGTAATTTATACTTTACTGTTTGCTCAGTGAAAGAAAGTACAATTTCTGCATTAAGGATATGATAAATCCATTTATGACGAGCAATCTTAAAAATCTGGAAGGGCCATATCTTCAATTAGTGCAAACCAATATATAGTCCCAGTGAAGTCAAGGGAGCTAAGACTTTTTATACCAGCTGAGGACCTGGGTGTTTACCCAAAGTTTAGTTGGACTATCCAGATCTCACTGGAGGTACACTAGATAGGACTTGGCCCCTGGATTCTGAAAAATATGTTTGAAATAATTCACTTGAGCAGATCTTTTAATCAGATTTCTGAGACTTCAAATTCATGACTGGATTCGAGGGATCATGGAAATAGTCTTTTTCATGGCACGTCAGTGGTGCTGGTCCCAGCCAGAATCAGGAAATCCAGAGCTGGGTAAAGGTGCAACATTATGAACATGTATTACCACGAGATTCATGTTTCTGTTAGTATTTGCAAATTTCTGCTCTCTTGGGATGAATCTGCTTGGTCATTTGTGCCTGTAATTCACACAAAAGCAGTACTGGCACAAAGCAGTGCTATCATGCATCATCTCCAATGGGAATTGAGGCGACATTGTGCTTCTGCCAGGTACAATGCTTGTTGAAGAGCTGGAAGTGTGGGGATCCTTGTACGACCCTTTGAGAACGTGGATCAGGAGCTCTCCCTTGTGCAGGACCAATTCCACAGTCCAGTGCAGAGGGAAGTGGTGTAATGTTCCGCTAGAGGGGTTGAAGGTAGATAAAAGCTCCTTGTACTCTACCCCACTTTGCACACTCCTGTAGTGTGAAGCACAGTCAAGCCTATAACATATAAGAGGCCAACCTGAGCTGCAAATTATAGACCTGACTCTGAACATTTCTAAATCTCTAGGTGGCCAGATCCAGGGTTCACAGTCAGTATACCCCTTTTTTATAGGATCTTTTGTCCTCATGGACAGAATACAAACCTCAACTTATGTTAAGTGCATCAGTGAGAAAGAGATTCACCTCCTAGCTAAGCAGCTTACAAACTGAAGCCCTTTTGAAATTGCTCTGTCTATAGCAATATCTGCATAGCATTTCCTATGGTTAGGCACTAACTGCAATTCTGATGTTTGCCCAAAATAAAAATAAACTAGTCCCCATACCTAGGGGGAGAAAGCTGGTAAAATACACACCATTCTATGATGTTTCTGTTTCCTTAAAAATAGACAATGTCCCCTATTTCCATGGTTGCTAACATTACTTCAGTCTGGCTCACTGAGCTCTTTTCAATACACTGTAATCTAATTGTTCAATTTTTCAGACAGGGAACACCAGTGCTTTCCCTTTCTGAGCCACAGAAATGTTCCTGCTGTGAACTCTCAGCACACACCAGCTCACCAGCAGGGCACAGAGGGGGAACTTCCAGGCTGATTTCCTCCACAGCACCAGGGGTGGTGGTGGTGTCCCCATGGGCTTCTCTGGGCCCACTTTGCGGGTACTTGGGGGAGGGGGGTCTCCTCTATAGCCTTTGCCTGCTTGCAGCCACACCTGCCCCAGGCTGATAAGTGACTGTTCCACTAAACAGTTTTATGAGAAATCCACCTTAACAACTTCCAGTAAAACAATTCCAGCAGCCTCCCCCATCCCTCCCAGACCTCCCCTCCTCTGGTCGCTATGCTCAAAAACTGGCCAAATGTGAACTATTCCATCTCTGGTTTTATTGATTGGACATAAAAGTTTCCTGCAGCTCATAAACATTTTGCCATTTATCAGCGCAGTAAAAGATGTTTGTTGCCAAAATATGAAAATGATGATGGGATTAGTACTTACATAAATAGTCTGCTTAATCCCCTTCAGTGATATTTCCTGAAGGCAGGCCAAAACAGGCATCTATTTTACATTAAAATACAGTGTAGGGACTGCTGCTTTTTAATTCTGTGTGGCAACAATACTAATCCTGCAGCATCAAATGGATAAGCGCTGTCCTATGGAAGTCCATTTTATAGTTTTTCTTGTATGTACCAAATTGAAGGAGGTAAAAGAAATAGAAAGTGTGTTTTTGTGCGGGTGGGGTGAGAGATCTATAACTGGCATGTTAATAAAACTCCAGTTTGTCACTTCAGTAGCACACCCTGAGTGTAATAACTAAGCTTCCTTTCTATACCCCCTATGAGTTCCTTTGTATTGACAAATGCCATTTGTTCATTTACGACGTGATAATAAAAACCTTCAGTTTTAGTGAATGTTGGTCTTTTCCTCTCCTGACATAGGGGCACCAAATGGTTTGTACTGCACTCAGCAAGGATTTTTCATTAAAGATCGTCACATGAAAATGAACTCTATCTGAAAATCGCTTAGTAGGGAAAGCACTGATATTAAATAGTTAGTCTGGATAGATTCTATACCAGGATAGCTGTCACAATACTTGTTGGCTTCGATGGAATACAGATACACATGCACACTAAACTCATATATTAGGTTTTATGTGCATAGCATTGTTCACACTTTAAAAGCACAGATTCATAGTAACAACAATCATATTTTTGTTTCAATTTTCAGTTTTTTTTTCTTCCCCACCCATCTTTAAGCAGTTTGGAGCATTTCCTCTGATTTATTTATATATCTTTAAATGCCTCGCTTCCAAATGTTTCCCTGAACTTCAACAATTTTTTTTTAAACTAACTTTTCAGACTTGGGTGCCAATTTTGCAATTCATAGGTAGGCCCCAGTTCAGGAAAGTGCTTAACCAGTCTGCTGAACTTTAAGCACATGCTTAAGTCTTGTTGGCCTCGAGTGCATGCTCAAAATTAAGCACATACTTAAGTGCTATCCTGAATTGGGTCCCGAGACACCTAACTAAGTGGTCTGATTTTCAATGGTACTGAGCATCATTTCCCCTCAACTAAACAGGAATATAGATGCATAACTATGCATGCCTGAAATGGAAAACATTGGCCATAGTGATAGAAGTTTACAGTGTTTTGACAAAAATGTGACGGTCTACCGAATAATTTTAAAAATCTAATGATAGACTGTTTTCCAAATGAGTATCCTGTTTGACGGGAGACCTTTATTTTAGACTGGGAGAATAGCGTCCCTATTCTGGGTAGGATTAATCACAGTAGCTGATTTCTACAAGTACTACATTAAAGTTCATAATAGTTATTCAAAAAGAAACAAAAAGCAATTAACAATTACTAAACCAAAAAGTACTCAGCCAAACTGGAACAGAACCATGTACCAGACTATAACAGATCACCCACTGTGCTATTTCTAGGGCAAACTCTAGGAACGCATCACAACCTTTTGCAATACTTTGGCATGGAAATGTTAGTTATTTTTTTTAATCTCCCATATATTTGGCAGAATATTATCTGTAAGAGGAATGTTTACTAACCACAAGAAAGGTAATAATAATTGCTACAATCCTCCCTAGATTATCTGGGAGAGCGTTTTATCACTAACATTATCACTTGTTGCCATACAAGTAGGGAGATGTTAGCCTGGAGGATGAAATAGTTTAATCATGGGGAAACGATTTGCAGTGCACAGATCTCAGCTGGTTCCCCTTTCATCTGCTCTCAGTTACTAAGCGACTTCTGAAAATCTGTTTTGTAGCTGTAATAAAATTCATTCTATGGTCTCTCACACACACCAAATGGTTTGCCTAATTCAGAAGTGTTACAATCATCAGGAACAAAGAGAGAATTCATAAACTTTACCCTCCCCCCGCCAAAAATCACACAAACCTAATACTTTTCTCCTGAAAAGAAAAACAAGAAATTAACAGTGACACCTTGCTTCTATTTTCAGAAAGAATACAATAACCTGGACATGTAACCCTTATTTCAGAAATAAATCAGCCTCAAATTAAACATGTCCTGCCAATCTCAAGATTCAGTATCCATGAAATCTGATAGTACATCATTTCTGAGTATCTATCCAGATACATGCATATTTTAAGGGAATAAAAATGGCTGTACCAAGTTTTACGGAGTACTCTGAGTGTTATGATGGATTCCGACTATGAACACAGTTAATATATGCACATGCTCCCAACATTAAGTGAGAAATACCGAGAAAGTCGGTTTTAGATTCCATTATGTTTTAAGTCCCTGGGTGAAATTCTGGCCCCACTGAAGTCAATGGCAGTTTTACCATTTACTTCAGTGAAACCAGGATTTCACACTTGGAGATATAGATACAAACTCTATGCCATGGTGACAAAGGGCTAATGATAATAAACAATAGTAAAAATAACTCAATAAATACTTGACATGCATATAAATCTCAATCCAGTAAAATAATTTAACCAATGAGACTACCATATGCTTAATGTTAACGTAGTTTACGAGGCCAGAGCCCCCTTCATTCAAGGACTTCAATGTGCATCACAAATACTAAATACAACAGTTAGAACCTGGTCCTGGCTGTATTTGAAATGAATGGCAAAGCTCCCAGTAACTCCAATGCAATCAAAGCAGGTCATCAGCCTCACAACCTTTGTCTGACATAGCTGTAACTGTACCCATTTAACACATGGGTATATTGGGGCTCGGGAACTTTCCGTGACTCAACTAGTCAGTGAAGGAGCTGGGAACAGCTTCCTGACACAGTTGTCTGTGTTAACCTGCACATACTACCTACCAAGCATCCTCTCTTTCACTTGTATTTATAAAGACAAAGTATCGGATCTAATACAGTGAATGTTTTGACATTTTCAATGCTGGGGAAAGTGTTTGCACAATGAAAGCTCTTATTATAACTGGGCAAATAGGACTAAAATTTTTTCACAAACACCCCCTGGAATTTTAAGTGAATGCACCTCAGCCTTGCTCACTGCCTTGTTATATTCACTTGTCATGATCAAAAGATGACCAAACGATTTTACCAGCCTGTTTACAGAAAACAAAGCAAACAAATTTCAAGGACAAATGTGTGATTATTCTCAGAAACCAAATGCTGAATTTTCACGTGCGGATATTTGCACTGGTAGTGCTTGTGTTGATATCCAATCAGAGAGGAGAAACAGTGCCATGTAATTCAGATATCCAATAGTATCTAAGAAATACAGCCTGACTTTTGAAATCAAGGCTCCGCCACAGCCAACTGTTCGCACTCAATAGAGTTTAAAATGGGGGAAACGATTACATTTGAACAATGGATAGAGATAAAAAAAGGTATGATGTGCTTATGGATATTCTATCAGTTGATTTTTGTTTTTTGTTGTTGCTTGTTTTCATTTGTTTTGTAATAACTTTACCAAAGGCAACCAGAATACGTATCATTAACACATTTTTAAAGAGTTATATGGCATAAAACAAAATTCTGGACAGATTCTGGTATACTTGCTTGCACTGAGTAGCTCCTTGCTCCATAAGTGGTCCCACTGATTTCAAAGTATCTGGTCCCCTATGAATTGCAAGCCTGTTTTTAAACCAGAGTTGATAGTTAATCTTTCATATTTCCATGAAAGCTCATCAACGTATTATATTTAGAAATGTGTCTGAGTGACAAAGTTCACAATCCAAACTTCTCCAAAGCTCATATGGTTTCAGATGAGGGGTCTGGTTCAAGCCCACCATTAGGTTTAGTAAAAAGCTTAGATTAGTTACAATATCTACAATTTAGGTGTCTTGGCTCCCTGAATAGAAGGTTGTGGATTCATCGTTGACTATTAGAAGCTGAGAGTTGTACCTTAATGTGTCTAAGGAAAATTATCTGTTGAATTGCATAAAGTATTGGATTTAATCTATAAAACTGATGTCACAAAGTATTAATGACCTCTGTACAAGTAACATCCAAGCAAACAAACATACCTCTTTGTGTGTAAATTTGCTAACATTTAATGTTTTTTAACTTGATTAGAAGTGCTTTTTAACTTCTAACATACTGATACTGAATATGTCTGCTGCTTGAATGGTGTATTCCACTAATGATGTACGAAAACCTGTGTATCTATGTTGCATCTGTTAAAATTCTTCAGCAAATAAGACCGCTATATGCAAGCAATGGGTTGGTTACTGAAATAAGCGTTTTAATGTTTTTCATATTACCTTATCTCTTCCTTTTGCACAGAAATGACTATTGCTGAACAGCAGATAACATCTTCCTCTGAGTGTAAAGTGCTGGGGTGAATTCAGAAAGGTTGATGAAATGCTTCAGTTCATTTGCCTCACTCCCTCACTCTTCTTGGGCTCAGTTGCTTGCCAACGTACTGTAGGCCGTTATTGTGGTCATGCAATAACCAAAGAGATCTAGTGCTAGGTTCACCTTGATAAAGTAACTGGTGGAGACCGATCTGCATCAAATCTGGTGCATGTAGGACTAATCAAGAAGGAAAAGCAAACAGAAATATCTGACTCTTACCAGCAAAGGCAAGGAAATTCATGTAGGTCAGGATGTCTCTCCATCCTTAATGTGGTGTTGTGCCTATGGGTTACCTCAATCTCTGAAGAGTGATTTATTATCTTCTTTATGTACAGGTTTTTGACACAGAAGACTCCTGTAACTCAGAATGCATTTGCATTTGTCAGGTAACATTAGTTTCTCTCAGGGTCCAGGCCCTGATTCAGCAAAGCACTTAAGCACATGCTTAACCTTGAAGCATGTACGTAATGCCATGGAATTTGGGGCCCACATCCTACTCTCTGGGACTGCCATGGTTGTGAAGTCCGTATATATGCATGGGACTGAAGTCAATGGAATTTCATGGGTGTAAATGAAGGGAGAATTTAGGTATTGATATTGGTTAGGTTCGTGGCAACCTGTGACTACAGTGATTCTAAGATCACCATGGTTACTAACTTATGAAAACATATCTGTCTTTATAGTTCCCTTGTTCTCCCATCCAGGCAGAGATTGTCTGTATGTGACTTGTTTCTACAGTGCTTAGTACAGTATGGCCCTGATCCTTGAGTAGAACCATTAGGAACTACAATAAGAAGACCAATTCTACTTTAAGGGGGCCTAAGAGTCCATCACAAAATATGCGTGTGAGCAATTCTCCCTTTTGATGTACAAGGCCAGTTCTGCACATGTGTAATTATCTGTTTGCACCACTGCATTACCTAATGTGCAATTTAGATCCAGTTCTTTGAAATTTTGCATATAATAATTTTTTTAACCTATTATTAAAATAGAAATGATTCATAACCTTTTCTGATGACACCAGAACTGATAGATTGTTAGTGCTAAAGTACGAGGCATAATTTCAGGTCCATATGGTCATCTGTATATAAAGGCAACCGTTACAATTCATGCATTTTCTTACTGTGGGATTGAGGGGGGCTCTGAAGGGGTACACTAGCACAGTTCTCAGTGCACCTTGGGGGCCTACAATAGGCTCTTCAACTTCTAACAACATCCAGTCTATCCCACACAACATATCCCTAGATCCTACAAATTCAGTGCAACATACCATTCTTCACAGAGGGAACCACACAGCTCAGGAGTCTGGTAATGAAGTCTATAGTTTAAAGAGAAAGGATGGTCTAGTGGCTAGGGCATTAGCCTAGGACCTAGGAGACTGATGTTCAATTCCCAGCTCCGCCACAGATTTCCAGTGTAACCTTGGGCAAGTGGCTTAATCTCTCTATGTCTTGGTTCCCCATCTGTAAAATAGGGATTATAGCTCTTCTTTACCTCACAGGGGTATTGTGAGGATAAATATACTAAAAACTGTGAGATGCTCAGATACTATGGTGATTGGAATTATATACATTCCATACATAGAGTTGGTGATCAAATACACTGGCATGAGTCTGTCTTAAAGTTGCTTCTGTTTCATACTTGATAGGTTTGAGTTACTCTATATGGAATGAATCTATAGGGTCTCAGACCAGTTCTTGTGACTTCAGCTCATTTGGTGTGGAAACTAAACCTGTTCCCGAACTCCTAGATGTGGCAGTCCCGTGGTCAGGCACAGTGGCAGAGGCTCTGATGCATGTGAGAGAGAGGGAGAGCAAAAAAGAGCCATATAAGCTTGCATTGCGATGTCTCCCTGAATTATTAATTATTAACTATTATTTTATTATTAATAATAATACCTAGTCACAACTTCAGTCATCTGGTGAGGCTGCCAAATTGGTACCTTCCCCAATGCTAAACTCACCAAAAAAAAATCTAACAGTTTTATTATTTTTGTTTATCTTTAATTGAGTGGGAGATTTTAGTTACAATTTTCCTGTTATAGTTGAAATGGCAAAGTAGCAGTCTGGACTAAGTTAATAAGATTTTGTTTTTAAAATTAAACTTATTTTATTTATTTAAAAAATATAATGAAAGGATCTGATTTTTGGCAGCTCTACAATGAAAATGTAATAAATCAATTTTATCTATTTAATAGAAAACAGTTTACATGCCAAGTTCCAGCTTGAAGCAATGGATCTATAGTCCTCTGAAAAGCTTTGTTCATAATGAAATGACAGCTGACCCTTAACTATAATGTGATGTTATACCGTATGTCTTGTAGTATGAGTATACTCAGAATAATTTGGAACACACACATCTCTCCACCTGTACAGCTGTAGAATCTTTCTATTATCTAGGTTACAAATACCACAGTCAGCATTAGGAGTACTTGAATCAAGCAGCCACATGATGCCCCAAAGTGAAAGCTCATTCAGTTCCTCAAGAGAAAAGTCACTCACTACTTGTTTCTGCCCTCCTAAACATAAGGTAGCAGCTCTACTGTTGTCTAAGTGCATGAGCTTTTTAACCATATAACGGCAGAGTTCCAAGGACCTGTCATATGGTCAGTGAAAATCCCTGATGAAGGCTCTACATCTTTGACTCCACTGATGCACGCTTGCTGGGAGATTCAAAATTTCTATGATCAGCACTGGGAAGCATATGGACAGATTTTCAGAGTTGCTCATTCGTGCATCTAATTTGCACATGCAGTTATCAAGACTGAGGAGCTCTTATTGAAATTAGTGGACGCTTTGTCTGAATAAGAGCTGAGTAAAATAAGAGGGCAGATTTCCAGTGTTTTGTGTGCACCTGTTTCGCATCTGTACAAAACTTGATTGGCTACATGTGTGTGGTAATGTGTGCAGGAAAACTAGAGTCTGTGCAAGTGCACTGGAATTTGTATGTATACAAGCAGAGGTTGTTAAAAAGAACATTTAGACTTGGAGTAAGGACTTGAGGATTTTTACCCTAGAAGTCTAGACATATTTATGCTTTTGCTTAAAATTCCAGTGAAAGCAAAGGATTGTTTTTCTTGCTTAATGTTGGAGAATTAACATAACAGCATTGTTCTAATGCATGAGAACCAGGACATGAATCTGACCATAAACTGAATGTGAAGCTCAACAATCTGGCATCCAGGCTAGATCCTGTTCCTTGCTGCACTGTTGTGCTGGAGAAATCAAAAGAAACAGCTTTGCCCTGTGTGAGCTACCATGCCAGCTGGTGCATCACAGACCCTGCCTGCTTCTTAGGGGATGTACCCAGCTTTCCAAGCTAGCTAATGTGTATGCTATGGGCATGAGCCAGCCAGGGATACACACTTTTCAAAGGAGTAACCCAGTGCATGGAGTAGCAGGCTGCAGTTGTTGCACTTAACCGTCCTGCCTGTACTTGACGCAGGGCCAGCATCCCCACCAGTAGTGTAATAGGATTTAAGATTCCTTGTCCAAGACAAGTGAAACTAACAGCAACAATGATGAAAAGTTCATGAGGCTTTTACATTTCTTCTGGTTGTCATGATCTAAGGCAGCCTTGCAAAAATTGCTATAAAAATTCATCAGCCAAACATAACATCTACTCACCTGTGAGGATGGGAAGGAAAAGCTAATTGTATTTTGCTAAAAACAAATTCAGTGGGAGTTAGGTGCCTAACATGCTTAGGTGCTTTTGAAAACCCCACTAGGTGCCTATCTGCATCTTGACAGGCCTAAATGCTTTTGTAATTCTGACCCTAAATCACTTCTGAAAATGAGAGTCGAGAACCTAAGTCACTAGGGTGCTCCTGAACATTTTAGCCAATGTGCTTGTTCATTATTTGTATTGTTGTAGCACCTAGAGGTGTCATTCAGGGATCAGGATCCCATTGTGCTAGGTGCTGCCTGTACACTTATTCATTGAGCTGGTTGGGAAAATGGTGAAAAATGCTTGTACACATTTTGTTTTGAATTTTTCATTAATTTTTGAAAACATTTTGACCAGCTGTAGTTATTAGCAATTCACGGCAGGACATGTTTAACAAAAAAATGTCATCTTTCCAGTATCAGGCTTCCCCTTTCAAATACCACCCCCTATAACATGAATTTAAATAATGTGTTTATTATCTAAGCAGCTTATAAGAAACATGGCTGGTCTATTTCTCCTTATTGGGCATGTAATCATTGAATAAAATAACCACAGAAATCACAATAGTTAAGTCACTAGCTATATTTAAAGCTGACCTCAAATCTTTCCTCTAACAGAAATACCACTCTGGTCACTTCTAAAGCTTTAGAGACCTCAACCTACAGTGTTTTCCATTTTTACCACTATGTGCTGTTATCTTATGTCATGGTATCTCTCCTTATGTACATTTTATTTATATCTTGTTGCTAAGATAAGCACTCTTGTTTTTGAAAGCCAGGACTATATTATCAGCTAGCTGAAATCAGACCAATTGAGCTACATCTGATATAAAGATCTTAAATAAATCAATACAATCTTCACCTCATGAAATGCACAATTTTTCCTTACTTGTTTTCATGCCTAAGGTGTGTCATGTATTAAAATCCACAGCTGAGCTAAACTTTTTCTCCATCCCTCCACCTCCCACATTTTGTGGTTCTGATTCTCCCCTCAAGGCACTTGTGGAGGTCTGGGGAGAAATCTTGAGAGCTTTTAAAGAATTTTAATATGTTTTCTATTGCATTTTTATTTTTAAATAAAACTTTTAAAGCTTTTTTCTTTGTATGAAGCAAGTAAAGCTGATCGTTAAAGGCTTTTTGTGTCTGAAATTACCCATTTTATAATAAGAATCTTAATAACATTCAGTGATATTTCATAGCATTCGGCACCTTACAAATGTTTTGAGCAACACTGAACCTTAATTCTTTTGAGATTCCTTTGTTAGTAAGGGGCTTCTATCTAATGGCCGAATCCTGCAACTGTTATTCAGTGACTGGGAGTTTTGCTTGACTAAGATGTCTGCTACAATATTAAGACCTCATCTTGTAAACTTGTCCTACTGGTTTATAATATTTACTACTGTGAGTAGTCCCATTGTAATCAGTGCAGATACTTACTACTGGGTGCGGAGCTTTCTAGCATGGGTAATCCTATTGATTACTAGAGTAAGCATTTGTAAATTCTAGCCCTCAGTCTCAAGCACACAAGAAAGTAAAAAGCTGCAAGTGCTTTTAAATATATGACAAACTTTTAGGAGAGATTAACATGTATTACATTGTTGGTTTAGTTTCACTTCCTCATTTCATCCACATCTGAAAAATTAGCTATTCAATGTTTCAGGTAAATACAATGAAAGTTGATCACTAGAACTAACAGAGATGGCTTAGCTGGCTGATCTGCTCCATCCCCCTATTGTCAGATCACAATCCCCCCTCCCCACCCAACCTTCCCTGGGTTTGGGAAACAGCAGTGAACTTGTGGGAAGATTGCTGCCGAGTTACAGTAAAAGATTTTCTGTAATGGTATGGTCCAAGTGTCCGGAGATTGATCTAATCACAGGACCAAAGAGGGAAACTGGTGTTGGAGACATGTCAGTTTCACTGTCTACGCAATCAGTTTGAGAAGGAAGAAGCCTCTGACAATGGGCATATTAATAATATTTTTAAACTTCTCTGATGATGATACATTCCTACACTATGTAATTGGATTTGATTTATGCAAATATGTGAAGGATCACAGCCCAAGTTTTCACAGCCTAAGTGGTGTCAGTTTCATTAAGAATTTTAACATGCCAGATGGCAGAATTCGTTTATTCAAAGATATATCTGTCTATCACTGTAGTATTTAGCTAGAATAAAAATGTATAAAACATATGATTTACCTCCCTGTAATAATCTGTTTTTACCCTGCTAGCTACTCAGCTTGCACTTTCAAATCCATAGAACTCAAAGGCAAAATTGGACAAAAAGGCAGTACCTGCCCCAAATTGCCTACAATCTAAGTATAAGGCAACAGCCAACAAAAGATACAAGAAACAATTAGATGAAACTGACTTCAGCATGAGACACATGCATGTAGGGCTGCAGGATTAGCCTGATCAGTGAAATCAATGGCAGTTTATAGTTAGTGTTTAACTGGACTCTAATAGTATATTAGACATGATGGTGACGGGTCCTACTCATTTGAATGTTTCCACTGATATCAATGAGTAAGGGCTGCTGGATTGGGCCTTGCTGATTCATTGTGGCACTTGATTACATAGGAATTTAGATTTGCCATTCTGGATCAGACCCCTGGTCCATCAAGTTTGGGACCTTGTCAATACCGTGCACTTCAGAGAAAGGTGAAAACCATCAATAATTCACCCTATCAAGTATGTAATATTATACATGAGAGGGTGGGGGAAGTCCTCTAATCTTTACTAAGATGTATAAGATTTCTACACAGAATAAGTAAATGTTGGTCAAGATATTATTATTACTATTTACAGTTAATTTTTTCCTTTCTTTAACCTAGTTTCAAAATGCATGTGCCTTGTCAGAGACAGAGAGAGAGAGAGGTATTTCTTTCCCCATGATAGTATGTACATAGTTAAAACTTAAGGACAAATGTTCCATAAAACCTTGCCCAACCCTTTGTGAATTCCCTGCATAACTCACACATGCATCCTCTAACTTTAGCTAGTCTATGCTTCGAAGTTGTAATTTGCCCTCCAGTCTTTTTTGTCTTTTTACAATCTTCGAGGTGGCAATTAGCTCAAGAGATGCACTTAGAGCTTTGCCTTCAATTACAGATCCCTCCATCTCAAGTTCTGTGCTGTGCTGTGCTCTCCTATGCTAATTTGTGTTTCTTTTTGCATGAAACGTTGATCTGAATTCTTCACTGGTTCCCTCATTATCTGAGTCTGTCCCATGCTTTGCACTCATGGGTGGGGTGATCTGGAGGCTTTATCTCTTGCCAGTGCATATGGTAGTGCCTGTAGGCAGAATCACTGAAGTAAAAGAAAAATAATATGACTCATACTGACCATTTCTATAGTACTTTTACATCTATAGACTTTAAAGTGCTTTACAAAGATGAGTAGCCATTGTTATCCCCATTTTACAGATGGCAAACTGAGGCTCAGAGTGGAACTGCACTGCAAGGGAACCAGGAAAGAGTTAGCAGGGGACAGAGCTAGTGTGGAGGCACAGAGGTCCTGAGGATGCACCCTGCACACTTTTCCATGAGGGGGGTCAAGCTTCCTCCCCAAAGGATGATTTGGGCAGGACTATTGAGAGAAGATTATCATGAAGTTTCTCTCTCCTTTATGTCTGTTAATTGTTTGGTTTTTAACATGATTGTTAGCTCTCTTTATATAAATTGTATTCAGATTACAAATCTCACCATTTCCAGAACTAAACTAAATTTCTTCTACTTAGCTCAGACCGTTCTTCCCACACCCACACAGACACCCACTCTCTGACACATACATGCAAGGCAACTTTAAGTATTTAGAAGGCACTCAGATGTTACAGTGATGGGTCTTATTGAGATAGTTGCCTAGAATGATGGATTAGACCGACGATGATGTTGCCATGAGATAAAATCCTGCAGTATTCAATATTCTGAAACATTCAGTAGAAAGAACCTCAGAAGATATTCCTGATTATTGAAAAGATGCTAAAACATTTCTTTCTTCACCCCAGTGATATGCTGCTCAGTTCAATGGTTGCAGGGGCATAATACAGTAGATTACCTTTTCATTTTATCCTTCACCCCCCAAATGTATGCTGTTGTATATTAAGTATCTCACTTGTAAAGTTAAAGTAGCTCATAAAAGTGTTATGTGAAAAGTCAAAACGTACATGAGAATTGTTACATTTTCTTTGTGTGACCATAATGAGGTTATTTATGGTAGATGGAGGCAGTGTTGTAGGAAAGATTAAAGGTTTTCATAATAAAGGAAAGCAAGAGCTCAGGAACTGGGTGCCTCCTAGAAGCAATGGCTCTCAAGACAGGATAAATCACCCAAGTAACCATTAAAACTTCAAGAAGATTGCTTGTAAACCTCCAAGCAATGCCAATAAAGCATATTCCTTGCCATACAGCAGTCCATATGGTGGGGCTCAGCAGTTTTTCAAAACTAAGGTCTATTCACAATTTAACACTACTGTCTTTTTTTTCCCTAGGGCAAAGTGCCATTGAACCACTATCAAGTCAATGTAATCTTTAAATTTGGAGGGGGCTGGGGGGGGGAATCATGGAAAGCAGACTGCAGTTTTATGTAAAAAGTTAACTTCTCAGGTGATGGTGCTCTGAAGAGAGTGGAAATGTTCTAGGATTCCCATGTTCCAAGAATCAGCACTATTTCTCAGTAGGGCTGCTCATGCAGATCTCCATGAAGAACACGAGAGACACATTTTTACTGGCTAACAGGAAGTTAGGGAACTATTTCAAGACCCCTCTGGGCTCTAGTTTGTTTTCATCTTAAAAAATCAAGTCTGATTAGGTATGACTTCCCATCCCTTTTGCTCCAAAATGCTGCCAAGGCAGTGAAAATGGAAGTAAATCACAATTTAGGCTTAAATGTGGCATAAAACAATTGCGTGGGACAAAGCCTGAAGTCCTTCCTCAGATTTCACTCAGGTAAAAATCTCAGGGTCAAAACCTGTGGACTTCGCTCCATTCTTATTCTTCCCTAACTCAAGCAAATTTTAAATTTGGCCTTCAAGATTTGACCCTCGGAGTTTTGCCTGAGTAAGGACTGAGGAAAATGGAGTAAAAATTAGTATGGAGCAATGCCAGTTTATGTCAACTACGGATCTGGGCTAGAATTCTTCCTCGGTTGTTTTCAGTCCTTACTCAGGTAAAACTCCCAAGGCCAAATCTTCATACATGAGTTTTATAAAATCATCTAATAGATTGGGACAAATCTGTGAAGGATCCTAGCTCTAAAGGCTCTTGGCTCTTTGGGGTAGTGGCCATCTTTCTCTGTGTTTGTACAATACCTAGCACAATGGGATCCTGATCCCTGTTTGAGGGCTGTAGATTCTAGTCAAATAATAATAGGTTTCAGAGTAACAGCCGTGTTAGTCTGTATTCGCAAAAAGAAAAGGAGTACTTGTGGCACCTTAGAGACTAACCAATTTATTTGAGCATGAGCTTTCGTGAGCTACAGCTCACTTCATCAGAGCTGTAGCTCACGAAAGCTCATGCTCAAATAAATTGGTTAGTCTCTAAGGTGCCACAAGTACTCCTTTTCAAATAATAATGATGATTAAACATGAATAACACCCATATATGCAACTCAAATATAAAATAAATATTCAGCTTTCAGGAAGTGTTTTGCCAGTAGAGGTCATGGTTTTATAGCGGGAATTCCTCCATTACAGGGCCTAATTCTCTGCACACCAATGCTAGTATTAAACACTAGTGTAAATCCGTTAGGCTAGAACTTCAGCTGGTGTAAACTGATGTAATTCTAGTGACTTTAACAGAGTTGCTCTTAATCTGCACTGAAGTAAGGGACTGATCTAACACCCTTTGGAGACAATGGGAGTCTCTCCATGACTTCAGTGTCCTGTGTGTGAAAAGAATCAGGTCCAAAGTGCCTACGCATGTTTATAAAACACAACTCCAGTATGGACCCAAATACAACCCTTACATACCACAGTGAGGAGTGCTATAGAAAATAGTAAAGGCCTAGCTTTCAGAGGTAATGAACACCCACAACTCCCAGTGAAGTCAATCAGAGAGACCAAGTGGGTAAGGTAATACATTTTACTGGATCTTACCTCACCCACCTTGTCTCTCTAATAGTGCGGGACCAGCATGGCTACAACAACACTGCATACCATGATATTCGTGGAAGTTCCCGTGCTCAGCATCTCTGGAATTTGGGACTGAAGATGATGGGTAGATAGGCAGATATAGATAGAATTATGCCTCTCCAAAGGATGAGCATTACTGAGGAGAAGAAAGAAAAGGAGTACTTGTGGCACCTTAGAGATTAACCAATTGGTTAGTCTCTAAGGTGCCACAAGTACTCCTTTTCTTTTTGCGAATACAGACTAACACGGCTGTTCCTCTGAAACCTGAGGAGAAGAAGTATCAGTTCCTGGACGCATTATGCCTCAGCAAATGCTTCCCTCACTGCAGGCATCCCCGCTCAGAAGTGCCCCCTCAGATGCCACTCCGCAAGGCAGGCAAGCAGCCCCTTTCCTTACCACACTGGAATGCTGGGATATAGACCATACCTGCCCTGTAAGGTGGTGTCTATAGTGAGCCTTATCCTGAGAACTGTGCTGTCTCCCCTGCAGCTCCACCAATGGAAGTAATGGTAGGAGCACTGATGTAGACTATCCACCACCATTTTATCCCACTTATTGCCTAACTCCAGCAGCAGCTGGTCTATGTTGGTATTTTCTGCCATTGCTTCCAGAAGTATGATGGGAGATTTTAACTAAAGGCTTAGCATAGACAAGGATTGTGCGGATGCAGTGGGTTTGTAAATGTTTTTTTTTATGCCCTTTCCCTATCAACATGCCATTCTAGGGGTAGCCATCATGTACCCCCATATATTATTAATTAAAACATGTAATCACTAAAAGTTCCACTGATAGAGTCAGTCAGAGAACAGGATTTAAATGGAGCAACTTAATGGGTATTAGGAAATCAAGCAAAGAGTTATGAAAACATTGCATGACTGCATGGGTATTTCCCTTCTGCTTTTTTCACAAATCTATCTACTCCCGACACAATATTTGATTTTTAAATGACATGCCCTTTTGAGGTAACCATCTCATTAGCAGACCAGTACCATTCAGCAATTCATCCAGGAATGCCCCTGAGATTTCAAGTTAACATGGAAATCTTAACAAGGACACAGAAGATAACTGCACTATTGCATTTCCATTTTATGGCATCTTTTTATATTCCGTAGTAGGCTTTTCTGAATAAAAATGAGACAGCCTTTTAAAAGTCCTTTTTATTATTTGCATTTGGCAAAAACAGCCTTAATGAGCTGTTAAGAGTCATCCCTCCTGTCCTATTGTTGGAGATGCATGGGAGCCTGTAAAGTGTTGAAAAGCCAAAAGACAATTTATGATCCCTGATGCTAGCCCTTCCTGAGACAATTCTTCAGAAAGGAAGATATTTGGGGGCTAGGAAGTCCCACTATTTAAATGCATGAGTAACTTTTACTGGAGTCAAAACTGTGGAGTTTAATTTCATTTCAGAGTTGTTAACACTATCTGTATTTAGCTGGAGATGTTACAGAAAAGTTTGTGTGTCACATTGATTCAAGTGTGCAGACGCGTTAGAAAACAGGAAAGATGATTCAGTTAAAATTCACTTTTTATTTCCAGTAATGAACATACTACATCACTGCAAGTAGGAATTAATCAGCTTATAAAAATGTGGATTTTGATTACAATGGCAACAGTGTTTGATATCTGGAGGATGTGAACCTTTTGTCTCAGTCTTATTAGTTTGGTGCACATAGCTCTATAATATGTAATGATGTAACCATTCACTGGCATATGGGCCAGCCGGGATGTTCAACACAGTGGGGAAATTTTTAACAGAAGGGAGTTTCACAAGCTTAATGCAGTGGACACGTCTGACACTTTACATTCTTTTCTCTTTGAAAATGGACTGGAGACGGTGAGATGTCTGAAGTGTTTGTTATTGACCGGAGGTGTTGAAAAGACAAACAAATATTTGACACAAAGGCAAAGACCTTGGATTTTATCACTGACACATCACAAGGGAAAAGTAAATAGTGTATTAATTTTGTTGTCTGTTACTGAAGATGACAACTTTCCCCAATCTCAAGTATTGATCTCCATCAGCCTTTACCAGATTAAATACTGTAACTGAATGAAGGGTCTGCTTGTCTATTTGACAGTAATTAAGTGATATTGTCACTGTCTCAAGAAAGATCTCACCCAATGAGTTACTAAGCTATTGAAATCTTTCCTGTTTTGATGGAGCTATATTAATGTTGACTGTTAAAGCATGTAGGTAAAAATAAGGTTAAAATGATGTTTCAACACAAAGACTTTTCTCAGATTTGATAAATATTCTGTAGCTCACGAAAGCTTTTGCTCAAATAAATTTGTTAGTCTCTAAGGTGCCAAAAGTCCTCCTTTTCTTTTTAAGGAACAAGCTATTATCATCTTCTAACGTGGGGGGGGGGGGGGGCGGTGTTAAGTGTATTATGCTTCTAGTGAGCTAACTAGCTGATGGTCATTAGCATGGTATCTGAGCACAGATATACAGCTTTCTCCTTGGGAGCAATATGTGGAAGGGAAATCTGAGGTTGGAAAAAAAACATTTAATTTAGTTCTTCATGGCAAAACTTGATATACTGACTGGCAAGAAAACACAAAGTACTTCCAGAGATGTCTGAGGCATAATATTGAAATGATCTCTGCTGTGATAGAGCAGCAATTCCAAAGTATTTCCATACCACTCTTTGATTTGATACCTTTTTATAAAAATCAGTTTAAAGGTACTCACAGATGACTTGGGGGTCTGATCCAAGGCCCACAGAACTCAGTGGAAAGACTCTCATTAATTCCAGAACCGACTGAAGCAGACCCTGATTGTGCCCTTGTAGGCACAACTGCATATGGAAGGTGATGAAAAGATGCATCACCCCCAGAGGAAGCAGTGGGGTGCAGTATACTACCCCCTGCATGGTTGTCCAACTGTGCTAATACTTGCATGAATGGGTGGAGCTAAGGCCCCAGCTCCTCCTTGTTCCCTTTGAGGGGCTGTAAGCCTCCAAGGGAGGAAGGTTTCAGTGTAGCAGCCATGTTAGTCTATATCCACAAAAAGAAAAGGAGTACTTGTGGCACCTTAGAGACTAACAAATTTATTTAAGCATAAGCTTTCATGAGCTACAGCTCACTTCATCGGATGGAAGAGAGGGTAGCAATTGGAATACTGTCTGGCCTTCATGGACACCTGCAAAAGGGCCAATCAGAATTTTGCCAAAAGTGTACAGTCTAGTATACATTTTGCTTTTGATCTAGTTTTGCCAATCCATGGCATATCCTTCAATTTATTTTCATTTACATTACAAAATGTATTTTTGACCAAATAATGCAGTTATTTTCAGTGAATCCATTTCTTTTACCGGTGCACATAAGTTGTTATTCACAGAATGAAGTACTACCTGGCATTATTAAAGGTACAAGAATGGGGCACTACACTTTATTTGTGTCCTACTGTGAAGCATGAAAAGGGCCAGGCCCTGTAGTGATTGGTCACACTAGTTTCCCATTGATTTTAACCCATGCCAGACTCTTTATTTTTTCAACCACAGTCATATTTTCCAAGGTTCTGATTGTGTGTCTTTATATTCAGAAATTTCCTGCAATTTTCGGGCCTGACTGTGATTGACTGGTATAAATAGTTGAAGTCAGCGCAGGGACATTGGTGTAAAACTGGTCAGAACAGGCTCTTTTGTCTTGAAGAACAGTAGAGCCCAATGGGAATGTGAAGCAAAATGGGTGGCTTGTCAAAGTTAAGATAACAATTCTTCTCTGAATTGAGTAGCCCATTGAGGCTCTAGAGTCAGGCCCATAAGCTGAATTAGTGAATTTGTTATTGTTGTTTGAAATTTAAAAAAAAAGAAAAACAAACCTGACACAGAAAATGTCCTTCCCACACCTAGTTTAATGCATTCCACGGGCCAAAACCTGCTCAGGCCTTTCTGGGCTCTTATTCAGGCAAAATTGCCATTGGAACGATGTTGTTTGTAGGCAAAGTCAAGGTAAACTGGAGGAGGCTCTGTGGCCATAACTGGTTCCAATAATCTGTTTCTATTTGGTTGGTAGCTCTGTGCAGCTGTTGAGCCACCCAAATCACCCCCTTCCCTGTACTATGGAGCCCCCCTATAGAGCACAATGGGTTGTGGACAACCCCTACGTCAAGGGCTCTCCAATTGTCCTCCCTTCCTGCAAACCAGTTCTGCTTCCCTTCCGGGTGTATATGACTGCACTGAGGAGAAGCAGGATCTGGGTGTTTGGCTGTGATGGGGTTTAGCCTGTATAAAAACAACAGGATTCAGACTCGTATATAGGGCTCTATCAAATTCACAGCCATGAAATACGCGTCACAGACTGAAATCTGGTCTCCCCCCATGAAATCTGGTCTTTTATGTGGTTTTGCCCTATACTATACAGATTTCATGGGGGGAGACCAGTGTTTCTCAAATTGAGGGTGCTGATCCAAAAGGGAGTTGCAGGGAGGGGTCGCAAGGCTATTTTAGAGGGGTCACAGTATTGCCAGCCTTACTTCTGCACTGCCTTTTGAGTTGGGCAGTGGAGAGCGGCGGCTGTTGGCCGGGGACTCGGCTCTGAAGGCAGCACCCCTCCAGCAGCAGCGCAGAAGTAAGGGTGGCAACACCATACCCTCCCTCCCTTACTTCTGCACGGATGCCTTCAGAGCTGGGTGGCCAGGGAGTGGCGGCTGCTGACTGAGGGCCCAGCTCTGCAGGCAGCAGCGCAGAAGTAAGGGTGGCAATACCGTACCGTGCCATCCTTACTTCTGCACTGCTGCTAATGGCGGCTCTGCCTTCAGAGCCGGGCTCCGGGCCCGTAGCCGCCGCTCTCCAGCTGCCCAGCTCTGAAGACAGCATCGCGGCCAGCAGCAGCACAGGAGTAAGGGTGGCAGTACCGTAACCCGCCGTACAATAATCTTGGGGGAAAAAAACCCGCAACTCCTTTTTGGGTTCAGGACCCCTACAATTACAACACCATGAAATTTCAGATATAAATCGCTGAAATAATGAAATTTACAATTTTTTAAATCCTATGACTATGAAATTGACCAAAATGGACCATGAATTTGGAAGGGCCCTGCTCATTTACTGATGTGTTTATTGTCTTAGGGGAAATGGGGGGAAATTGCACATATTTTAAAATGGTCCATGGGGTCTGCTACTGTTCCCATTTAAGGCAATGGCAAAACTCCCTCTGACTTGCATTGGGGTAAGATTGGGCCCAAAATCAGGTAAACAGTGCCCTGTTGTTTTGTTAATACCTGAACTGATAGACCAAAGTGTACCTGTAATCTGTTACCCATAATGTACAGCATTTTGTCTCAGCTACTTACTCCTCACAACACAGCCTGACACAGTAAACAGATTAGTGTCCTTAGGCCAGATCTTTGCTGGTGTAAACTAATGTTACTGGGTCAATGGAGCTATGTTGACTTACACTAGCTGAAGACCTGGCCTCTTATTTTGATACCTTCTGAGTTCTGACTACCAAAGTTATTCCTGCTTGAATTGTTTTTGTGTGAACACAGAACAAAAACTTTCCAAATACTCGCCCATATGCTGTATATAGAAATGAAACATCTCATCTCTGGATTTACCAAGCAATTCAATATTTTCTCAAATCACATTCCTCATTTTTTTTCCTATTCTGAAATCAGCTAGAACTGCCAAAAATGAAAAGACCATAAAGTGCAACTGGGCTGTGAAGTAAAATGTTAATGTTAAGGGAAAGGATTATTCTATTAACTTGTGGAACAAAGCTTTCCTAGTAAATGTTGTATTCGGCTATGCATTGAGTTCTTTTGTCAACTTTACAGCACAAATCACACTGTTCCTGAGTGCTCATCCACAGCAGTATTCTTTAATGCTTAACTCAGTGACCTCACAAAAATAATTGGTGTGAAGCAAATTTACTTAGCCTTCTGCCTTTATTTGCTGACTGAATGGCTGAGAGAATTGTGCATATTGTTTATGGAAATGAAGAGGGAGAAAAGAAAACAGAATGCTAGTCTACAGATAAAGATGGGCCCATGTGTAGATGAAAGACACTACCATTGTGACTTAGGTTTGCATCTCTCCTTACACTTCTGGAAAAATAGATTAAATAACTTATATAAATGTAGATATACTAGTACAGCTGCAAAACAACTTATTGATTGTATCTTTCAAGATCTAGGAAATATGTTCTCATTACAGTGGTTTAAAATAGTTAGCTAGTTAATACTTAACTTTTTACAAGATAATTAAGTAAAAAAAAAGGCTTAATGAGTTTTTTAAAAATACAGAGTGCACTTTCCCTAACAATTTCCCCAAAACACAAAGATAATACATTATATATTAGAAGAATCCGTAAAACTGCATCAAATTCTGTTATCATTTACAGTAGTGTAAATCAGGAATAACTCCATCATAGTCACATTTGAATCCATTTAAATTTATACTAGTAAAACTGAAATCAGAATCCAGACCGGTTTTGGGGCCAACACTTTTTCCGTGCTGTTATGCTGATTCCTTTGTTAACAATGCCTGTGGCAAATCTGGATTTGTCCATTTATTTTGAGATTCTTTAGATGAGACCAGCTAAAAGGCAAACCGAAGAAACCATGGTTATTAGTCTGACTTTTTAAAAAATCTTCTTTAGAATCAAACTACATACTTTGAATGTATTGAATCATTTTGCTTGGTGTACATGGGATATTATGTATAATACTACCTAAGGGGACAAAATAGCTTCAAGATATTAGCTAAAGAGAACTAAACTATGCATTTCAGAAGGTGGTGTTAGCATATTTTTCATCAATACTATACTTAACAGCAGCTACCTAGCAGGAAATGGTATTTAACCTCTTGTTTTAATGTAACGAGATTACTTTGTGTGCTTATGTTACATTCCATTCATAAAGGCTCACCTGTGTCCAGTTAATTAAGATTCACTGTTTGGCTTCTTCATTTTAAAGTTTAACAAAATGCATCTGCAACATTCCTATTCATGAAGGATTTTTTATTTGTTTTGTTTTGTTTTGTTTTCTCAATGAAAGGCCATATTTACAGCAGTGTAAAACATAGTGATTTGAGGATTATAGGGGTTTGTGTGAACATTTTATCTGACTTTGACCCATGTGATTTTTCACCACCTCTGAGATTCAAATAAAACTAAACTTACAAAGTGAAGGTCAGCTGAAATAAATGAGCTTTACCTGGTTTTGAGTCAAAGCCATGTAAAACTATATTTTCACTTTATTTTGCTACAAAACCTTGCGTCACTCTGGATTCTTTTGCAATGTGACCTATATTTATTATCTCAAAACTCATCCCAAATTCTGTCAAAAGGCCCATGAATTTTGACATGTTACTTTTTGAAGAACCTGCTCTGAATTTTGAATAAATCAGGTGAGGTTTGTGTAATGCGTTTTGTTTTCAACATTTTGCATGGCCCAAGAGATATTTCCGTTGCACCTAGAACAGTACTTCCTCCTCTGCCACATATAGCATGAATTTTTTCTAATATAACATTGTAAGCTCTGGCCCATGTCTTTTATTTGTTCTGTGACGTGATCATCATGCTTTTGGTCATTGATATAAATAAGAGATAATATTAAGAAAAGTTAAAAGAAAAAGTAAACCTCACAAGCAGCTGCATGCTGTTTGGCAGAGAATATTCAGGTGAATGTTCCAAGAACAGTATAGGCAGCATCTCATTTCACCTTCAATGTGCTTCTACAAAAAGCCTTAAAAATAGAGGGGTATTTTTTTGTTATCTGATCTGTTATAGATAGATAGATAGATAGATTTTGCTTTTCTAGAAAAACAAAACAACAAATAAAGTTGTGTACCACTCAACTGAGAAGTGCCTGATTTAGTAATCGAGTTGTAACGAAACCATTCTGCTGCTTGACAAAGCAATGAACATAGCATACCCATAGCAATATCAACACAGCAGCACAAAATCCAAATCTCTCCTTCACCCACCCACTTTCCTTTAACTTCCTTCAGTATAACCCTTAACCTTTGTTTGTTTTCTGTTGTTCCAAAAAACAAAAAAAAATTGCTAGCTTATAATAAGCGTGAGCTGTAAAAACATGTTTTTCAAACCACGATTGCATTTTAAAAACAAATGAGGAAAAAAGTGTAATTAAAAATACTGGTTTTTCTTTATGACAACAGGAGAACTGGATCTAAAATGCATTGGACTGTTTGTTTCTTTAAGACGGTATTGTCTCTACTCTGAAGATAATATTGGTTTCATGTAATATAGCTGATGCCACGGTAATTGTCCCTGATTAGTGAATAAAGTGGCATAAAATCCTATCAGAAGGCCATAGTACAAGTATGTGACTTAACTCTTAACATAGTATCTAGCAATGGTTACAGTCAAACTGTCAGTTAGTATTCACAGGTTGGTCTTAGAAAATGAGGTATAAAACACATTGTGGGGTATAATTTCAGCCAGGCTTCTACCTGGCATCTACTTGTGCCTGAACTTCATGGGTGCAAACAACCTTCAAATAGTCTAAAGGCACGTCTACACTACAAAATAAAGTTGACCTAACTTACATTACCATATAGCCATCACAGTAATTAAATTGCTTGTGCGTGTTTACACTTTGTTTCTTGTGTTGGCAGTACATGTCCTCACCAGGAGCCCTTGCACCAATTAAACTCTCAGTGTGGGGCTTTGGGGGATGGCTTCTGAAAGTCAGCAACGGTCGATGTAAGCAACACAGTGTCTACACTGACACTGCATCAACCTAACTACACCATCAACATTGACTCTATGCCGGTTGTGGAGGTGGAGTTATTAAGTCAGTGTAGCAGGTGAGTTATGTCAGCAGGAGTGAAATTTTAGTGTAGACACTTAGAGTTAGGCCGACGTAAGATGTCTTGCATCGACCTAACTCTGTAGTTTAGCCTAGGGCTATATATGGGCCAGTGCTGTCACTTGTGTGTTCGCAGCAGTTAAGCTATTTAAAGGGTGCGTGGAAAAATATGTAACAGAAGTTTGCACCAGGCATAAGTGCAGGTGTAACCCACATACCTTCTGGGTGTGGTGGTGTGTCCCATCTAGTGGCACCAAGACCACTTAGAGAGAGCAAGAGAGATGAAATGAGTCTGCTCTGCAGCCTTAGCTTAGCCAGTTGGCTTTTAGCTCATGTGGTAGAGGCTCATGCGTTTAGCTCCAGCGGTCCTGAGTTCAATCCTGCCTGCTGACAACCAGGGTCTGTCAGTGTTACACAGGCATAAGTTTGTGCACATGCAAAATTGTATGCTCACAAGTGTAGGGTAAGGGCTGTACATCTCCGTAACCCTCCCTTATTTTATCTGTGTCTGGTGTTGTCTACGGCACCTGGGTTCTTCCTTCTGTGCAGTGTAGGGAGAGGCAAAAGCATGGAAAAGCCACAAGAGATGTGTGTCAAGGAAGGAGATGAATAGTGCATCAAATCAGCATATGCTCCCCTCTTTGCAGTCTAAACAAATAAAAGCAATGGATTCATTCAGGCTACTCAAACCAGTTCTATGAACTAAACCCTCTGCAGTCTATGCCCGTGTCTTCAGTGCTGAAAAAAAAAAAAAGGAAAAAAAAGTGTATCTTTGCCTAAGGATAACTAACATATGCAAGCTAAACCAAGTTAAAAACACCATGAAGACTGGGCAGTTCAGTTTTACCACATGGTAAATTCACTAGGTCAATCCCTGGAGGAGGCGTAAGGCTGGTTTTACCTTACAGTAACACTGAAGTGCTTGGTCTTCACTGTGTTGTTTACCCTGGGTTAGTTCATGCATATTTTTAGCAGTGAAGACAAGGCCTCTGCCTTCCATTGGCGAGGTCACAGAGCACTGAGGAGGCCCAGAAACCAAAAACAGAATGTTAGGTCTACTGCCCCATGCTGTAATTAGTGGGAAAGGGATGAAGGGGAGGGCTCGATGAATCATGATGGAAGGCGTCCTCCTTGTACCTGGCCAGGACTTCATGGGAATGGAGGTGGTTGGGGTGAGGGTTGTGGATCTTTTGCCTCTTAGGTTCTGACTGTTGCATCTAAGACACTTCCACAGTCCCTGGAGAGCACATAGCTCAATGGCCATGCATTTAAACCCACATGAATTTTTCACTACTATTTTTCCCATCCACTTATATTTGTATTTGAGAGGGGAACATAGGCACCAAAGTTATTTAACGGTTATAGGCGGGGTGCTCCGCACTGAAAGTCATTGACCAGGACTGTAATCCGTTTATAGTAACAGCAGAACTACCCAGACAGGTAATTAACACCCAAGTAACAGGATTATTCACTTCACAGTGATATTTGCATCTCAGATTTGCAATATTCTTAGAGTAAAATGTTCCTGTTAAGAAACCTGTATTTGCATATCAGCTTCTCCCTTTATCTTAGCTGAGTTATATCAGCCTAGTAACTTGAACAATGAAAGAACCTGAAGCAATTATGTGACATCCTATTTGATATATTTCAGCGTGGTTGCCCTGTTAGTTTGTATCAGCAAAAACAAGGAGGAGTCCTTGTGGCACTTTAGAGACTAACAAATTTATTCACCCCTTCTTGTCAACTGTTGGGAATGCGCCACATCCACCCTAATTGAATTGGCCTCTTCAGCACTGACCCCCCCCTCCCACTTGGTACGGCAACTCCCATCTTTTCATGTGCTGTATATTTGTATCTGCCTACTGTATTTTCCACTCTATGCATCTGATGAAGTGAAAGCATGAAAGCTTATGCCCAAATAAATGTGTTAGTCTATAACGTGCCACAAGGACTCCTCCTTGTTTTTCCTATTTGATATAGTTCTCTTTCCTCCACAAGAAGAAAAAAAGAGCCTGGATCTCTTGGGGGAATCTGCTTGCTGAATGTCACATGGAAGAAATAAATCCTAAAACAGTAAGGAAGTAGTGACTTCCCTAAAGTCACCCAAACATCATGTTCTGAGTTGAGAATACTGGGGTTAGTGTATTGGTTCTCCTATATGGCATGATCAATTCAGCACAACTGGTGGTTTCAATTAGAGTGAACTTCCGAAGAGCAACGTAATGAATTCTCTAATCTGCTGGCAATGGGTGACTTTAAAGAGATGTGTGAGGCAGATGAACATGTCTCAGATTATTTTTATCAACATTTGAATGAGAAGTTGAATTATAGGCACAGCAAACACTTATGGACACACATAGCACAGCTGCAAATCTATACAAGTGAACACTAGCTATTTAGAATTCCAGAAATATGAAAGGTTTCAGAGTACCAGCCGTGTTAGTCTGTATTCGCAAAAAGAAAAGGAGGACTTGTGGCACCTTAGACACTAACCAATTTATTTGAGCGTAAGCTTTCGTGAGCTACAGCTCACTTCATCGGATGCATAAAATCATGAAAGTATGAAAGATTTCCCCCTCCACAGAACCTTGCCCTGAACTTAATTCCTTCTCATGAGGACGAAGGGAATAATTTAGAAAAGACTAATCAATGTACGAATGTTCCTCAGGGAATGTCCTGTACAGCCGTCCAACACAACGTGACATTGTTAAATACTAATGTAAGATCAAGAAAATATAGCAAGTAGGTAAATTTTCAGTGATAGCTTCTCTACACTCCATATGAAAAACAATCACAATGATCCTTTATGCCCCACCTAATGGAAAAATACTGATACAAATAGTCCTAAGATTTTGCATTTCCAGTCAAATGCTCCCAACTACTTACGTTCTTGTCTAGAACCCATAGCCAGCAGCCCAGTAAATTAAAGTTTTGTCTGATTCCTTTAGTGTATGTGTGTGTGTATATATTCTTTAAAACATTCTCTGAGGATGTTCCCTGATTACAAAGTTAATTTAAAAGGACACTGTTGTGGTTATTAGGCCCAATATTTGATTTGACCAACCATATGTGTTTTTTTCTTATATTTGTTTACAAAGTCTGTGCAATTTTTTATGTTTTTTTTTTCTTTCAAACCAAACAAAAGTTTTTCTCAATGCCATCAGCAGCTCAGGCTTCATGAGACGCCCTGCAAAACATACCTGGTGTTCATACGTAATGGAAGGAAAGCAAATCAGAAAGAGAACAGATTTCTTTCTCGCACTTCCAAAAGGGGTTATCTTAATAAAGCAACCGAATAAACAGGATATTTTTAAAAGTTACGTAAAACACTTTGACCATAAGCCTTTCAAATAAACAAACATTAACACAGCATTTGTCAGCAGACTATAGAGCGTTGATTGATGTTTACAGAAGTTCCCACACTTCTGATCTCCTTCTCCCACATATACAGACTACTTCCATATCTGCTCCACCCCCTCTGAATATAACAGTCAAGCCCTGACATCCAGACATGTCCACTGTAATTAGCATGTGCTCAATTTGTCAGTTATTCAGTCAATTATTCAGTCAATAACTTGTTAGATGTGTGCACGCGAAGAGTGTGGCTGGATAAACTTATTTATTTATTTAGCCATAAACAACTTCAGTGTTAGCTACATAGCTATGCAGAAATTAATTGCTATGGCATAATGAAAACTAAACATGGTGCCGTTTTCAAGTTCTTAATAGACATTGCCTCATGGAACAGAATCAGACCAACCCTACTGCGTATCTAGCATTTCTGGCCTAGGAAATGACAAAGATAAGTGCTGATGGAGAGTGAAAGACATATATATATGATCTGAATATTTTACTAAAAGAGAGATCCTACAATCCTTCCATCACATATCAGCTAAGTAGCCCCACTGAAATCATTAGGGCTGATTGTTGAGTAGAGAACCGTTCAGTGTGAGCAGTGGTACCCCCAAATAAGAAAGAAATGATCTCTGCCTAGAGTGGGAAATACCACAACCTCAACTGCAAATTTACCTACCCTGATGGTAGATGCTGATTTAAAAAAAAAAAAAAAGACTTTAACATGACAAAAAAGAGAAGTAACTAAAATGATTAGATTATTTTATAGACAGATAAAAGAGAATCCTAATAAAGCATCACATCTCTGGTGCCTTCAGCAAGGTGTGTCTCTCTGGTTGTGGCTTCACTGCACAGTTCACCCAGGCTCTTACCTGTATTTTAGCCCAACTCAGCCACCTCCCACCATCCACATGGAAAACCCTCTGACCTGGGTTTGGAAGTGCTTTAAATCCAGGGTAGTTTACACAGCTGGGGGCATACGTTAGAACCCAGGCTCCAGATTACCTTGGGCAAGCTTTGCAGTGGGGATCCAGACAAAATCACTTGAGTTTGATAATCCTCCAGTCCCTTTCCCACAGTTCTCCCCCTAAGGACAGACAAGTTCTCTCACAATAGAACAGGAAAGAATCCTAGAGCAGTTCAGTACAAAGAACTATGGGATATGTCCCCAGACACACATGGGTGAGTACAGAGTGAGGAAACAGTAACGCAGATAGGGCTTTGCTGAGGGGTTACTTGCACTTGGGCTAAGCTAACTTAGGTGCTCAGAACCAGGCGCCAATCTCCTGGCTTAACAGGTTCTGAGCACCTAAGTTAAGTGTATTTTAAATGTACCCTTCAATGCCCAGTACCTATTGGAGCAGGTTTGGTTTTGTTTGTTTGTTTGCATTTTCATTTACATTTTGACAAACCTCTCCCCCTCCCCCCATGGACTCTTCCTTCCCCATCCCCCTTTCTTTTCCAGTTTTTGAAGCAGCAAGAGCTGACAGAAATTTTTCCATTTTTGAAAAATGTTGTCAACAGCCTGGAATTTTGAAAAAACAGTAAAAATTATGAAAATTATTCTTGATGATTTTACTGGGCTTTTTTGTTTTTGTTTGTTTGTTTTCCAACTACCTCTAGTATCTAGGTATCAGCACAAGATGAGGATTCATATACAGTTTGTGTGTCCATTTTGCATGTGTAATTGTGCATCTTGCTTAAATTGTATAGGCAAATCAGTTATTTCTGCACAGAAGACATATAACTACACACTCAGGTGCATAAATTGAGTCTTTAGCCATTGAAAATCAGGCCCATGTGTTTTGGTTTTTCTTTTTGACACTTTTATCCTTCTTTTTCCCCCGTCAGTCTCAAAATAGAAAAAAGAGGAAAAACAAAACCATTTTAAAACACCACATTTTGGTAAAAACAAATTCACACACACACAATCTGTTCTTTTCAAAAACTTCAAAATGTAAGTGTTTTTTTAATTTTTTGTGTGTGATTTTTTGTTTGTTTGTTTGTTTTACAACTAGGCCATTCTGGAGTCTTTCTGGAAACTAAAGAAAGATGTCAGCTCAGCATACTCCTTTAGCAATTCCTGTATAGTTCCCTATTTGTCTATGTATCTAAGCAATCATCGTTGCAAAGTTCCCACTGACTTCAACGGGAAGAAGGGTCAAGCCCACAGTTGGAGGAGCATGCCTGGATAGGGATTTAATTTCACAACAGCAAAACTTAAATATTCTTTTCATGCATTGGAATGTGTGTCATGCTTCCCAGCCCAAAGCCATAAACTGGTCATCTGCAACAAATCTCAGGTCAATTTCATGCAGAATAAAAAAAGGAGAAACTAGGGAGCTGCTGTTGTAGCGGTATTGCTCAAAAGCTTGTCTCTTTCACCTATAGAAGTTGGTCCTGTAAAAGATATTACCTCACCCATATTGTCTCTCTAAACTGGGGAGCTGTCCAGCAAGAGGATAAAACAAAACAAAATAAAAGGGCCAGATTTTCAGAAAATCCAGATTTAGACACCTGAAACTAAATCCACAGCTGCTATAAATTGGCATAGTTCCAGTGAAGTCAATAAGTGGAGCTGTGCTAGCTTATCCCAGCTGAGGATCTAGACCTGTTTGTATCCATGCCCTGTAAATATTACATATGCCGAGTTGTCAGCAATAAGAAGCTATTCAAGGGAAACCTCTACTTTTTCAAGCTGATGAGACACCTTCCTCCTTTTATAGATACGTGCACACGCACACCCCCTCTCAATATTTGCTGTGAACAAATATATTATTTCAATGCCCTACATTCCATAAAAGTGAGACACTGGATGTTACCATTAACTTCAGATGAGGGTTATGGAAAGCACCCCTTGAAAATCAGCCTCCACGCAGCTCAAGTTGACAACCCAGGAAGGGCAGCCCTCAGCCCAAATACCTGCAGAGCAGTTTTAAAGCCCAGCAGCCCCAGCCTGAGTCAGCTGACACAGGCCAGTCATGGGTGATTAGTTGCAGAGTAGACATACCCCAAATTAGGAATCATTTTCAAAAATATAGTCCCTGACCGTTCTGTGTCTCAATTTCCCCATTTGTAAAATAAGGATAGCAGTACTTTCCAAACAGCATGTGAGGATTCATTGAGGCTATTGGCTGGGTCATGCACTTAAAATTAGGGCATTGGAAAATGATTAAATAATAGTTTCAATAGTGTCTTCACGAGCATCAAAGCTTCTTCCAAAAAAGCATAGGTGATCATAGGAATCATAGGAAGTGATCATAGGAATCACTTTACTTCACCTTCTACTGATATGTAGCTCTATTCAGGGCTAGAGGCCAACATGGCAGCCACTGTAGTTGTGCTGTAAAAGAAGCAAACTAAGGGATAGATAGAACTGATTGATCAGTGTGTGTGTGTATATATATATATATATTTTGTCCATCGCTAGGTACTTGAGCACATGCCTATCTTTAAACATGAGTTGTCCCAGGACTACTCACATGCTTAAAGTTAGGCACATGCTCAAGTACTTTGTTGCATCAGGTCCTAAACCTCCATATTATTTATCTGTATGTGTTCTACTTTACATTCTAGTTGTAAAATAAATTGTAATCATATATACTCACAACTAATTAAAAACAGTATTATCCATATTTTTCCTATAGTAGGAAGATATGTTGTACAATTACAGAGAATGACTAACCATACTCCCCACTCAACTTGATAATTAATAGGAATAGAAGAGAAAGCCTTGTATTCTGAGTGCTGATCAGGCGGCAATGGCACGCCAAACATCTGAAGGAAAAACAGTTTGTTAATTGCTGTCTAGACAGTTTATTGCTGCAATAAGATCAAAACACAGAATACTGAGGTTTGTGGTATGAATCATGCAGACTAAACAATTGTTTTATTGCATTTACAGAGTACTTGATTTATAACACAGTCAGATTGGTAATAAAATTCTTCCATCGTTTATACTGAATAATTTCACCCCTTTTTGCGTTTCCCTGTTATAATTCCATCTCACCATCTTTTAAAATGTGTTTTCTCTGTCATGTATAAACAGTTTCTTATCTTGCACCTCCTTTATACCATCACTAAACATACAGTGCTCAACCAAGCCGTAATCAGGTGATGATAGTGTATATTATGCACCAAAGAATAGGCTTATTGGAACGAACTCTGTAACCGAGTACATGTAGAGGAAATTTAGGACGGTGCCACATGGTAAATATCCTCCTGTGCATTCCACATTACAAATTTATCATACATGCCATTGAGTTATTTTCTTACCTTTTTGCCGTGCAGATCTTTTACTGAGAAGTTTGACTCCTCCTTCATCTTTGGGTGTCTTCCAAAGGCAGAGGTTTAAAGGGAGTTTCTTTGTGGACTCAGTGATTTCTAGGATATTGAAAGTTTCTATTGCCTTTTCTGAATTCTGAACTCAGGCTAGTTGAACTCATGTGGATGAAATGGGAGCTACCTGAACATCTACCCCAAAATGCCAGCTTTTTCTGAGGACCAAGAAAATCTGGTTGACTTTTTATTTTTTTAAATAAACTTTTGTGGCTTTCTCTTCAATTCTTGGTTTCAGCCAGTGCTGGAAATGCCAAAACACATGGGTAAAAAAAAAAAAAAAAGAGAGAGAGAGAGGGAGGGAATAATGGGCCAAAACAAAAAGCCTCCGGCTTTAGAGAATTCTGATTAGAGATCAAAACTTTATGGCTGACCATTCATTCAGTTATGGCCAAACCAAAACCGCAAAGCAGAAGAATTCCAGATCTGGAGGATTTTGAAACCAGATCCAATTTCATTACGTGGAAGTTGACATTCTGGCTCTATTGAAATCATTTGGAGTTTTTCTATTGACTTCAATGAAGTCAGGATTTCACTCAGGAAATTTAGCATAAATATGTTCCTATTGTAAATCTGACCCAAAGAGAGAAAAAGAAGTACTGGATTTCTCATTAAAAAGCTTGTTCCATATGATGTCCAGCCAGAACTCTAACCAAACAAAAAAATAGTTTGGATAAGTTCAGCTCAGCATCAAAATGGAATTGATAAATCTTTTGCAGGTTAACCCTCATCCCCCTTGACATCAGGAAAATTATACATAGCAAGGGCCTGATCCAGAGAAGCACTTACTCACATACATTATTCAAAATTCAAGTGTAGTCCCATTGCAGTACCTGACTTCAACGAAACTATCCATGTATAAAGTTATGCAGATGCTTAAGTGCATGCATTGGGCACAGTATTACACAGTTGTGTGGCTCACTTCAGTATGGAGTTCAGACAAAGCCATCTTGCATCCTCACAATGGTACTACACACAGCTGTGCAATATTTGACTTCTTTGTGCGAAAGAATAGATGAAACACATCCCGCTGGCACCAGTGTCAGTAGTGACCCTAAAGCAAATGGAAACTTGATTGGAGATGCAACCTTTGAAGCCTTAAAGGCTTTTAAAATTAGGAAATAGTTATGCGTGTTTTATTAAGGCAAGTTTCACTGGATAATAAATTGGTGGTGGCTGCAAATATGCCCATTTCATTGGGAAACAGCTTTCAGCATTCATCTTTTTGGCAAAATAGTAATCATGAATCATGTTTCCTTAATAACCTTCAGCTTGTCGAATCGCAAACTACTTCTATACATCACCACTAAAATTCAGCCACCTCTGGGGCAGATGGCACAAGACAGCCACTATTCAGGGATCCCTTAATCTTACTCAGCTCTCAAAACTCTTAAAAGTTCCATCAACTAGACAAGCACTACACAGGGCAGCAAATCCAATGGCTAATAATCCCAGAGAGAGAGAGAGAGACCATGAAATTTCCCTCTGACTCAAATATGTAAGATCCTGTGTTATTGGTATTTTTAATGTATTCATTGACCCATGATACTGTGAGCATTTTAAAGATGTCAAGGCCGATGCTCAGCAGTTGGTTTCTATAGAGCTACACCAATTCACACCAGCTAAGCATCTGGTCCTTCATCTCTGTCCTGATGTCTAACTTTGGGCTATGTGATCCTATCATGTAATTTAAAAACTGCAGAATGTTGGGGGTTGTTTACAGATTTGCACATTTCTTAGACTGTTCCATTGTATGTTAAATTATATTGGACTCATTCCTGATCCCTTTTACAAAAGGCCATTGTTTGGTTATTTATCTACATATAGCTAGCCTACTTGACACTGGAATGGCACTGCCTCTCAGGAGGATGCCATGTGGAATTATACTTGTACCGTGTAAAGAGTGGAGTGTTTAAGAGTGAGGATTATTTTCCAGAGTTTCCATTTGGGCTGAATTTTTAGTGATACTGATCCAGATACAAAGATGGAACAGGAGTCGTTTCGGATTTCAGCTAGAACAGGAGTTTTAATGTTAGGAGTGATTTCAGAAATTGTTGCTGGATTTATTCACTGTTAATCATTATTGTTTATTAATGGCCTGATCCAATGCTAATTGACGTAAATGAAAAGACTCTTGTTTACTTCAATGGGGCTGGACCAGGCCTTAAAGGATACGTCCTGCGAGAGGCTGAGCACTTGGGCCATTCCACTTACACATGTGATTAACTTTAAGCATGTGAGTTGTCCCATCACGGCTTCAGTGTGTCCACTTGATGTGCTTAAAGATAAAACATGATTAAGTGCTAATTCCTAAGTGCCTACAGTGTGCTCATCACAGAACAAGATACAGTTCCTGCTCTTTGGAGCCTAAATATAAAAGCCGTATTGAGGCATCAAAGTCACCACCGGAAGTCTGTGGATGAGGAGTTGCTCCATACCAGGACAGTGTCCAGCAGTATTATGCAAGGAGCTGGTATCATGTCTAATAAGGGAGCAGTTTGTTTATGCCTGGAAGTGAGACATTCTTGGACTTAGCCATACAAATTTGTGCTTCCCTAGAGCTCAAGGTTTATGTATATTTCGTTCTTTCTTCATGTAAGAGGGAGAAAAAAAGCTGTAACTTTATCTGATTGTTATTGGTTATTAGCAAACTTACATTTAAATTGAAATGCTGAAGGACATGTATTGGACTTGATTCTGATCTCACTTGAATCAATGCAAATAAGATGACAGGTTTCAGAGGAACAGCCGTGTTAGTCTGTATTTGCAAAAAGAAAAGGAGTACTTGTGGCACCTTAGAGACTAACCAATTTATTTGAGCATGAGCTTTCGTGAGCTGTAGCTCACGAAAGCTCATGCTCAAATAAATTGGTTAGTCTCTAAGGTGCCACAAGTACTCCTTTTCTTTTTGCAAATAAGATGTGGCTTGACACAATTACATAGAGTTAAACTAGCACAAGGGGGATCAGACTCAAGCTCCTTGTCCTAGTTTCTGTCACATAAACACCAAACTGTTGTAAATAACTAATTTCCAAACTGTTTATTATCCAGGGGAAGTAGCAAAACAGTTGTATCATCCAACACATCCTAAGAATGGCTTCTCATTTTAAGAGCAAATAAAACTAAATGGCACTGACTTGTTAGTGATGCAGCTTGTGGAACTGAGCAGAAACACACAAAAAAGAACTTAGTTGGACTGGGGCCCCAAGACAAACAGGGGAAGGGGTGGAAGAAAGACTGGACAAGAGTAAAGCTACCACATCTCACACAGATATTCCTGTTTACTATTAACATGGAAATTGACTCTGCTCATTAGGTGGCAAAGCATCACTTTGCTTTCATTGGAGATGCCACTGCCGTGTTATTGGATTGAGAATGGTTTCCACAGCTGTTGCTGCACCCACCCTCAGTCAACATTCTCACAGGAATAATGTAACACCTATCCACAGACAGAAAACACAGCACAGCAACAATTTAAAAAACAACATCTGAGTTAACTACTGTGTTGAGGAAACAAACTCTTTAAAAATTAAATAAATAAATTAAATAAAAGACCCGTATTCTAATGTGTTTATGCCATTTGTTGTCCTGAAGACTTTACTGATGTGGGAATGACATTAATTCAGATCTGAAAAAGATGCTGAGTAGTACTGGGAAGGAATACGGACTATTTTTATCCGTGGTGTAACTTAATTGAAATCAGTGTCCTACATTTTCAAAAGTGACTATTGATTTTGGACGCACAATCTCATGATGCTTTAAAGAGGCATGATTTTTCAGAAGATGGAGTATGCACCGCTTCCAGAAAACCAGGTCCCTTTACCATGTCTCCTGTTGGGCAAACAAAAAATTAGGCACCTGAAATCACCACTGGTCACTTTTTTGAAAATTTAGGACAGTGGAGTTACAAGTATGAACATGAGCTGAGACTTTAAACATATGTCACATAATGTATTTGATGGGATTCAGATGGAAGGTTTGGATAGTTTGAGTAATCAAGCAATCCACAGTACAGACGTCTGCTGGTCTAGCTATGTTGGTCAGGGGTGTGAAGAAATTCCTGATAGCTGTGCCATCAGAAATCCCTCATGTAGATTCAGTTAAACTAGCAAAGCTGTGTTTTTACGGATAAAAGCTTTTGCTATATTAATTATATATTAAGTTTTGCTGGTATAGCTGTGTCCAGACTAGGAGTGGTTTGATGGTACAGTATACTAGTATTCCTAGACCAGTAAAAGAGCTCCTTGTGGCCCTTCTTATAGCTATACTAGGAAACACTCCTAGCGTAGCTGCAATTTATACTGACAAAAAAAAGCCCTTTTGCTGTTATTGCTTATACCAGTTCCCCCGCAGCCCTTTTTTTTTTTTTTTTTTTTTGCATCTGCACTAGGGCTTTTGCCAGTATAGCCATGTTGGCAAAATATCTGACCATACCGGCTATGGTGAATTTTAGTCCACGTTATTTATTTTAATCTCTTTTGGGTCCAATATACTAGATATTGATGGTGGCACTTTTTTAGTTATTCTTGCAATTTCCCTCCAAATATTAGAAACACTAATTCAATCCTATAAAATGCACAAATAAGTTCCTCTTTACCATATGTTTTTCACATCACACAGGAAATATATTAGTGTGATGGATACCATGAACATATAATTAGCGCTTAATACAACAAACTAGATAACTCCCATTTTCCAACCAGGCTCCAAAACTTCGTGTGCATTTTAAATCTATTGCTGTGCTTAATCTGGACAAGCACCTTTGAATTCAATAATTATTGTTCAGTATGCCTCGTATATGTTGGATGTGGTAATAGATTTAGGCTGAGAATTTCAAAAATTGGAGCCTAAAGTTAGGCATTTAAATCCATATTTAGGCATCTGCCAGATCTGAAGTGCTGAGCACCCGATAGCTCAAACTGACGTCTGCAGGAAAATGTGCCAGAGGAAAAGCTGAGTAAAAAATTAGGATTTAATCCTGTAGGTACTAAGCACATTGGGCCAGATTTTCAAAGTGCCTAAATTTAGGTGCCTAAAGATGCAGATAAGTGCATAGTGGAATTTTCAAAAGCGTCTAATCAGGTTGGCACCTATTTCTTGATTTCAGTAGGAGTTAGGTGCCTAATCTTCTTAGACATTTTTGAAATCCCATGTCTATCTGCATCTTTGAATATCTAGCCCTTTGTTCCTGAACCAGCAAAATTCTTAAATACATGCTTAACTTTAATCCGATGAGCAGTCCCATTGTAATGGCCTAGCTTCTCGCTATTTTTCAATTGTTCTTCCCAGTGCCTCTGTATATATTTAGATATTTTAGGTGCTGAAGAATCTGCTTAGGAAGGGGTTGTGATAGTAGAAAACATGTCCACTTTATTTTTATTTGCAGCTAGTCCAGTTACAGAGACTGATCTCTTGCAATATGTTGTTGTGTTCTAATTAAAAAGCAACATGCCAGCCAGCATGGCTGCGTTTTCACAGAATGCACTATCTGAACAATGGCTGCTAGGGGAAGCAAAGGCAGGCTATTTATTCTCCTATTACAGACCATTTCTATGTTTATACCATCTTGTTTAACTTACGCTTAATGCACATCCTACGACATACCCATCCTCAGAAATGTTTATGAAAATTCTTTATAAGCAAAATATTTTACTTCCATTGAGTACATTCAGATACAGAACAGTCTCATTTCTGTAGGCTAGTTTAAATGCACTCTGGCTATCCCCCACTATGTATCTTTTTTTTAAATTCAGCCCACCCACATTACGATAGTATGACCCAACAGTATGGATTCTCCACCAGTCTTGTTTTGTTATTCCTGACATAGTTGCAAGCAGTAATTATCCTGCAAAAGGTTAAATACTTGTTAGGACTCCCAGAAGATAAATTATTAGCCCTAAATTTTTGTTTATTCGTTTTTTGTTTTTAATTTCCTGTACTTGTTAGGGAGTGATCCTGTAGCCCTTACTCACACAGATGGTCCCATAGGCCTAATCCGACATTTTCCTGCTAATTGTGTAGTCACTTGTGTAAAGTGGGTGCAAAGTCTTACAAAGCAGAAGAATACCATTTTACTCTCACTCTGTACTCAATCTGCAGAGGTATAAATGGCTGCACGGGATGCTGGACAGTGGGGAATCAGGCCCATAGACTTTAAAGGGGCTGCTCAAGTGAGTAAGGGTTAGAAAACTAGTGTCTTGATCTTAAAAGGTGCTGAGTGTTTACAGCTGCCTTTGACTCAGCACTGCAGAAAATCGGGTCGCAGGTTTTTGTATGGGGATTGGTTTCTTTATGCTGTAATCTCACTACAGTGGGAATTAAGATAGTTTACGATTGAACGGGGATGAATAAGGGCTTCTCTAATAGGGAATGAGCCCGGAATAGCTGATGTGGAATAGCTGTTCCACACTAGTTCCCTTGTGGATGAATTTATTCTGCACTGAGTGCCTTTGTGTGGTTAACTTAATGCACTTTGGAAGGAACTCTTAATGCAGACTGTGGCCTGGTCTACACTACAGGGTTAGGTCAACAGATGCTGCCCTGCGTCGATCTAGCCGTGAAAGAGTCTTCACTTAAATTTGGCTCCTGCCGACGTAAGTGCCTCTCTACACCGATTTAGTAACACCACCTCCTTGAGTGGCGGAGAGTCAGAGTCAATGTAATTAGGCCGACACAATGTCAGTGTAGATGCTGCGTTGTTTACGTTGACAGTTACTGGCTTTCAGGAGCCATCCCACAATGCCCCACACTGATGATACAAGTGCTCCTGGTGAGTATGCATACCTCCGACACAAGAAGCCAAGTGTGTACATGCTCAAGGGATTTAATAACTGCAGTGACTGTGTGCCGATGTAAGTTAGGTCAACATAATTTTATAGTGTAGATATGGCCTAAGAGTGTCTACATGGGAAGCTATTGTGAAATTGTTATTGCACTTTAAATGTACACTCTACTTTATTTCACAATAGTTTTACTGCGTAGAAAACCCCTAAAATGGGATATAATTAAAGTATGTAAAAGAGCGAATTATGCAGATGAAGTAGTTCAGGTGCTTTAGAGTAGCAGCCGTGTTAGTCTGTATTCGCAAAAAGAAAAGGAGGACTTGTGGCACCTTAGAGACTAACCAATTTATTTGAGCTCACTTCATCGGATGCATTCACGAAAGCTTATGCTCAAATAAATTTGTTAGTCTCTAAGGTGCCACAAATACTCCTTTTCTTTCAGGTGCTTTAGTTTTTCCTGTCTCGTAACACAAGAATAATGGGACATTCAGTGATTAAAATATATATATATATTTTTCATATAGTGCATAACTACACTGTGGAACTCATTGCCACATGAAGTTGTCAAGGTTATGAAAGTAGCAAGTTTCAGAAAGGGGTTGGATATTTATATGGACAGCAGGAATATGAAGTTATAATTGTTATTGGTAACAAAAATGTTGGAAGGAATATTAAACCCAATGCTTTAGAGTTTTAAGTCAATTTCTAATTATTAGATATCTGGATCTGACCTAATGGGCTGATTATACCACAGCTGCCTTTGCAAGGTTCTTACACCTTCTTATACTTTTCACCCATCATCTTACACCTTTTACTAACCATCTTACACCTTCTGGCTACCATCAGAGACAGGATATTAGATTAGAATCTAATGATTAGATGGACATCAGGTGTGATCCAGTATGGTAATTTTTATGTTCCTAGAATCAAAGAAGATAGTAAGGTTGGAAGCGCAGATATTACAGTGATTAATACAGTATATTTTTGTTCTCTGCTTATATAGCATCTCACACAATGGGATCCTGGTCCATGACTAGGGGTCATAAACGATATTGTAATACCAATAATAAACAATAATAAATGCCTAGATAGCTCATCCAGGCCAACGGAGGATTGTTCCCTAGAGCATGTGACTCTTCCCTACGGTATTATCTCCATAATGTGTATGGTATCAGGTCCTTAATGCCCTGTTAATCAGAATTCTGGTAGGTGTGGCGGGGGTCTTTATGCAGCTGCTGCAATGTTAAACTCACCCATCTCCTATGTTGTTTATGTTTACTGTGTTCTGCAAAATCTGTGTAAAAATATTTTACATGCTTTTAAAACTCATGAATATAATGAATATAAGGCAATCTAGCAAATTAGTTTGATGTCAGGAGGCCCAACTTGGATCCACATAGTGTAGCTGAGGCATCTATCTACCAATGAAGAATCTGTCACTTTGTGCCAATAGATCATGGTGGCATGCCATTCTCTTAGGGGGTTAGAATGCCTTTTTTAAATGATTATTGTTCAGTCATTACTTCACTTCCTGGCATCATCTCCTTTGAGATTTTCTTTTCCCTTTTTTTAATTCCCCCTGCAAGCTGTGCCAGTGCAAACGGGTGTGTATCTATGTGCAATATGCTTTATTTACCAGTTGTGAATGTCAGACTTAAACCAGAACTTGTGGAGACTTTGAGAGGCATGTTTCCAGTCAGGCTGAAGCTGAACTCTGATTTTCTGAACCCCTTGTCCACATACACCATTGATTGTGCCCTCAAAACTGGATATGCGCTTGGTTTGCGTATGCAAATCCCATATTTACGTGAGCAACCTGCAGTAATACCGACCCCAAATGTTCAAAAATCATGAGTCAGGTCCCTCCTTAAAATCACAAAATTGGCTTAAAAATCATGCAATTTCACAAACAATCCATTTTGGGTTCTTTTTATGTTTACTTAATGGGATTTTGAGCCTTTAGGGTGCACTCAGATCACATTTTCAAGCATTTTTTTGCAACCAGAAGTGCTACAAGCTTACAAAAAACAACAACTGACATTCTTATTTGTCTTCAGGTGCTGGGGCCTTAAGTCAAATGTCAAATACCATGACACTCGCAACAAAATAGCAGGAGTTGGCAACAGAAATGTAAGGAGCTGCTCAGCATGCACATGCAAGTGAAGTGGCTGGGTGTGCCAAATGGGTGCTCATCCACTCCGTAGATCCGGTCAGCTGCCCACGCAACTGTGGACTTCTATAATCAGGACCCGCTGTTGAAAATCTGGGCCCAAATAGTGCTAAGGAATTAAGATGATTTTTTTTCCATTCTCTTATATTCATTTGCTCCTATTGTTTTGATTGTGAACACCTTGAGGCAGGGACCTTTTTTTTTTTCCCCTGTTTTGATGCAGAACTGTGTACACTGACTGCTCCAAATAACCAGCAGAAAAATAATGAGGATGACTGTGTGAAAACTGAAGGAGTACTTGTGGCACCTTAGAGACTAACCAATTTATTTGAGCATAAGCTTTTGTGAGCTACAGCTCACTTCATCGAAAGCTTATGCTCACATAAATTCACATAAATTGGTTAGTCTCTAAGGTGCCACAAGTACTCCTTTTCTTTTTGCGAATACAGACTAACACAGCTGTTACTCTGAAACCTGTGTGAAAACTGATTATTGTTGATGGCATTACTTGTACTGAAAGCTTCATTAGCATTCAAAATCCAAGTCATTCAGCCTGATTTCACCATTACTCATATTCAGCTCAGACAAATGCTTACTTGTAAAGCATGTCTAGGAGAATCAGCATTCAATATTTTGTATATAGTGAGTAGGTGGATGTGCCATTTCTGGATTGGATTTTTTCTATCATTATGTCATTTTGAGGTAACATCCTGCAAAATGATGACACATGACCAAATCCTTCAGCCCTCAGGCAATAACCTTACTTCCTTTGTGACATGGCTGTAGGGCTGAATTTTGTTTTTAAGTTAACTTCAGAAAGTCTCCAAAGACCAAGTTCTCTCTAAGCTTTCACCCTGCTCAAAATCAAAGATGATTTCTCAGCCATTTAAAATCTGCACGAAGACCTGTGGCTTGGACTCAAATTACAACTTGAAAAGGTTTGCTTGGAACAAAGTCCTCAAATGTATTTAGTATATAAAAAATGATTTTCTAAAAAAACATACAAGATGTTCTATTTCACCTAATTCTCTGTATTGATCTCTGGATCATCATCTTCCTCTTCCTTTTTTTCTTCTTTTAATGCATTTCTATTTCTTATACACACACACATACACAAAGCTGTTTCTTTTACAAAACAGACACAAAGAAGTTTTCCTTCCCAATCAGTAATTTCGTTTTCTTTTGTAATTGTAAAAAGAAACCTCTGAAAAATCAATATATCATTGCCAAGTCATACACAAACAGGGAATGGAGCAAGCTTAGTAAATACAGGAAATTGCAATTTTTTCACCCTCTTTGGTCAGTCTTTCGCATACTCAAGGTGACTTCCAATCTCTTCCACTCTTCTGGTTTTTCAAGCAAAATAAAAGTTTTGAACTCAGGCATGGGAAAAAAAAAAGTTAGAGAAGCAAGTTGTAGAAGTCAAGATCCCTGCTGTCCTAAATTACAACCTAAACAACCCCCATCCCCAAAGTGATTGGCTCCTCAAGGTAATCTGACCTCTCTTAATTAACTACCCAAGAGATAAAGGTTGCTCATGCTAAAGCCATCACAGCAAAGCAGGCTTGAGAATTGGAAAAACATTGAGGAAAAGGTTAACTTTTCAGCTACAGATTGATTTTTGGCTACTTTTACTCTTATGATGTGCAAATTTGAGAGAATTTGCGCTTCTAAACCTAACAAGATGGGGCCTTTTTGTAGCATCTGGAGTCCATTGAATAATCACTTTAATTAAAACGAGTAAGAGGTCACGGAAGGGGTGAGCTTGCAGGGGCTGGGGCCCATCTTCTCTTTTTGCAGGCACAAGTGTCATCTACAAAATTTGCATGGAGGTTTTTGAACCTTAAAAAATGAACTGTGGGTACAAATGATATCTGGGGGTTTCTAACTACCTGATTTTGGTGGAGCCCCGGTTTCTTCCAGTGGCAAGGCAACCTCCTCCCTCTGGCTCCTCCTCACCAGGGAAATGAATCGTTTTTCTTGTAATGATTTGTTGCATCTGATGCCCCATCCGTCATGTGCTCACTGTTTGTTTAAACTATAAGTTCTTTGGGGCAGGGACCTTGGGTAGAATCTTGGCACTACTGAAGACAAAGGTGAAAGTCCCATTAACTGCAATGGGGGCAGAATTTTGTCCCTTGTCTCCTTATTTGTGTGAAAAGAATTTCACGTATTTCAGGCAGAGTGTGTATATCAAATAACAATGGGCCTAATCCTCAGTGCCTTACTCCAGTTGAATTCAGTGTGTATCTGTCCGGATAAGGACAGCATAAACTCCAAGTAAGGAATTTAAGATTTGGTCCATTAATAAAAATAATAATAATTAAAAATTATTAGTATTTGTTAGTCATATACTTTAGCTATTGAATGGACATTGAGTGCATGACTTTAATGAGAGCATTCAGTAACTTGGAACAAAATTACTATTTAGCCTACTATATATTGTCACATACTGTTACCGCAAACATATATTTGATTGTCTAATTTCATTTAATTTGATCTCTAGTTGCTCCTGTATCGCAAGAACAACTGGATGCATTAGGTGATTTGTTCATGTTGTCATTCCGGGAACCTACATAAACATTATGATTTAGAAAAAATAAATAAATCAGGAGCCAGTTATTTCTGGAGGGTCAAGTTACCTTTAAACTCAGGTAACATTAAGAGCTAAATGATCAGCAAAGGGGCGTGGGGAGTTATAGGCATGCAGCTCCCAGTGTTATCTTCTAATAATTGGAATTCCAGCAAGGTGGGACCTCCTTTTTTTGCTAAAGTTGTTTTTTGCTGAAGATAATCAGGATTTTGCGTGTCTTGACAGAATGGCTCAAGGAGCTACAGATTTGCTTTGGCCACCCTATTTGGTCTCGGGTGTTTTTGTAGTTAAACACTTCCTCCTGGATGATCCTGAGCTGTAATGTTCAGCTAGGAATTTGTGAAGTCGTGGTTTTGGGTTGGCCCATTACAGGGCAAGCTCCAGATACAGATGCAAACTTCCACAACGTTTCTGAGGCTCTAGGCTTCAGATACATCAGTGCTTTACAGGGAATTCTGAACTGTGCCGAGCACATTTCTGAAGCTCTCAGGCTCACTACCTATTGACCCTTCCTCCTTGTTCATTGCCAGCAAAAAAGTGTTTGTTAGAGTCACAATGAAAAAGAATCATTAAATATAGTTTGGAAAAAAAATGGAAATTCAGATTTTTTTCAGTGCCAGAAGCCGATTCAACCAGGTCAATGAATTGTTCCTGCTTTTGGCTGCACTGTTAATGCAGCATGAGGCAGGTATAAGACATGATGGAAGGCATTTCAGCAGTGGCGTTTGGCCCTCAGAAGGTGGTGGCCGGTCTTGGCAAGGAGATCATGTAGGCTGGATGCTGACATGGCACAGTGGAGACAGATGATGCTGGTTGCAATCTCTGTGGATTCCCCCATCAGATGCAGAACCACAAGCATGGAGTGGTGGGACTAAATCAACATGCAGAGCTGGAATGACCAGCAGTGGCTCCAGAACTTCTGCATGCAGAAGGCCAGTTTCCTAGACTTGTGTGAGGAGCTTAGTTGCAGCAACCCTCCAGCTCCAGGACATGCAGATGGGAGAGGCCATATCAGTCCAGAAGTAGGTTGCTATTTCCATCTGGAAGTTGGGTACCCCATGCTACTACAGATCAGTGGCTAATCGGTGTAGCATTGGCAAATCAACTGTTGGTGCTGTGGTAGAGTTTTGTCAGGCAATTTTTGTGGTTTACCCACCGGTGGTGGATATTGGTAACATTCCTGGCTTTGAGAGAATGGGGTTCCTGAACTGCACTGGACCTATCAATGGCACACATATGCCCCTTGTCTGCCCACCACAAGGAACACATGACTATGTCAATCGAAAAGGATTTTGGTCAACCACAAAGGCAGGTTCATGAACGCCAACGTGAGTTGCACCAGTAGGGTGCATGACTCAGAGCATTCAGGAGATACTGGTATTGACCTATTTGGACAAGAAGAGACGTACTTCCTCCAAATAATATGGTTATTAATGGAGTATCTGCCCACTGTTTTTTAGAGGACCCAGCCTAACCTCTACCTCTCTGACTGAGGAAGCCTGGCAGAAAAATAAAGAGCACCAGGCAGAAGAATAAAGTTTTGGATAAAATTTAATTACACACTGAGCAGCTACATGATGGTAGTAGAATGCTCATTTGACTGCTGAAGGCAAGATGGCACTGTCTACAAACCTGTTTGGATGGCAATGTGCCCAATGCCATTCATATTAATGGGACGGGCTGTGCACTGCCCAACATTTATGAAGATAAGGGGGAGAGCTTTTGCCAGGAGTGGCCTCAAGATTTTGCAGGCTAGGCACAGGCAACCAGGAAGTGCAGTCATCAGTGGGGCTAGGTCTAGGAGAACAAGGAATGCCTTCTGTGTACACATCCTTGCCTTGCAGAGGTTCTGCATGGGGAAATGTGATGCTGTGCAGTGTTGTGGTGCTCATACCATTTTATCAATTTGTCATTGCTTTTATGTGACCTATTAAAAGCTTTGGATAAAACTTCCTGCCTCTTCCTTGTTTCCCAAGCATCCACAACCAATGTAGTATACAACCAAAGAAATGTTATTAAAATTTTTGCAAGGAATAAAAGCATACTGTATTAAGAGCCAAGGTAAAGTGTGAAACACTAATAGAATTGAAAAGTGCGATGTGCTGTGAAAACTGCCAGAGACACCAATCAGTGCAGTCTCACTGGTAATGGTATGCACAGCATCAGTGTACCTGTTCTCCTTACCCCACGCAGTTACAGGATCGAGTGAATAAGGAAGTTCCATTCCAGTAGTGTATGGACTGACTCATAGCCCACCCCACCCCAGAAATGTCCAATGGCTGCATGGGTTGCAGATTGTGGTAGCATGGAGGGGAATCCACTGGTGCAGGTGCTGCTGTGACAGGTTTGCATCCTGCTGTCCATCAGGGAGAGCATCCACTCAAGCAGCTGCTTCTGTTGCTGCCAGTCCTGCTCCCTCATCCTCCAGTTGTGTTCTGGTACTCCACCACCTGTCTCTCCTCTTCTGGTTCCACCCCAGTTGCTCCTTCTGGAATCCAAGGTGCCGATCCAACTTGTACCCAAAGTCATTAAGCATTTCTTGCAGCAGGTTGTTCTGATCTTTTTTCTTTTCCCCCACCAGACCTGAGTGGCTGCCTCAACCCAGCAGAGATGGCAGACAAGGCAATGAAAAAGAATATTATATATTTGTACATGGGGGTGGGGGGAATGTATCTCCTCTTTTACATTCTGCATCACAGCAAGGTCACAATTGGAAATTTGTATCTACTTGGTGTACGCCTTCATATCATCTTTACATGTTCACCTGTTCAGAAGCAGCTGCATCTTAGGTTACCAGCCCACAGAGACTATGATAAGTATTTCATATTTCATTTATTTTTAATCAACTGAGAAATGTTTGGGTCTGGTTGGTAGGGGTTCAGGGCCATCACTATTTCAGTCCGTGGGAGATTTGGAGGATGTTCATCTGCTAGAGATCCCAGATTGGAAGATGGAACAATTTTTCCAGGCTTCTGGTAGAAAACCATCTATGCCAAGTTGATATTTGATTGCCTGATAACTAATTTAGCGAATGTCTGCCTGGAGAGGGCTAGTAAGCTACAAGGCATCCAAAGTTTGCTTTGTCTAGGAATCTCACTGGCCCTGTTGAATTTCTCCTGTATGAAAAATTTGCATAAATCAGAAAGTATGTTACTCAGCCCAATTCTCCCATTTTCTTCTTCCCTGAGAGCCTTTAACCTTTGCAGAACTGCTCACCTTGCATCAGCTTGTTTATACTAGGGAGCTTTTGAGGTTACATTAATTTACACTGGGCAATGGGGAGGGCCAAGAACGCAAAAGGTGCAAAAGTGACTTAAAGCCACTTTTGTGTCCCCTCCTTTACTCCACCAGCCAGAATGGAGAATCTGGGCCATTACTTGGATAATATTGAGATCGTTACGTAAAATAGCGTTAAAATAGGAATAAACATTTTTGAAGGCTTGTGTGTGTGTGTGTGTGTGTGTGTGACAGCTGGTCACTTAAGGGAACCATAGATTTGTTTTTCAGACCATTCTATATATTTTTCCTTCTTACGTTACGCAACATGCTATTTTTCTGATAAGCCTGTTTATGGTGTGACCTACTTAGCAAGATCACTGGTGGCTCCAGTCTCACAGCATTCTAAAGAGTAAAGGCCACAAACAGGAAAAGATATTATATGAAAAAAATTTTTTCAAGCTTTTGTCCTTTACATGCTGAAAGGTGTCAAGCACTGAACCGATTCTTTACGCCACCCAGTACTGAGAGTATTGTTCAACCAACTGCCCTTTTCAAATGTAAATGCATACAAAAGCTATGTCAGCAAAAGGAATTCTTGGCTTAAACTGTGGCTCTCAGCTTATGTCGCACAATAAAACATGAGACCTATTAGTCCATACTAAAGACTTGTAAACGCATTTTAAAACTCTTTTTCAAACACAGTTACTGCCTAATATGGCTGTATCCTGGTTTCAGCTCACACCCAGCCTGGTTAAAACCATGTTACAATGGTATTAAGAAACTATGCTATTCATTTGCTAAGAGGGGAGTCTATAGTGTAGATTCTGATGGTGGAATTGTCTAAAAGGATCCCTTCCCTGTCTGCATGAGACTTTAACCAAGGCTAGCTGCAACCATGTTGGGAAACAAGGTCAGGATTTTCAAAAGAGACTAGTGTTTTTCAGCACTCATCTTCTGAAAACCTGTCTCTTTCAAGGAGTCTCAAGTTGGGAATCCAAAAAGAATTAGGTCCTTTCTATAATTTAAATGTGAGATGGTCAGGGAACTTGATGACAACTCCGTTGTCCCTTAATCTAGTTGCAAGCATAGCTGGACTTTAACTGTACATAACTAAGCTAAAGTTCAAGGTGTTGAATTTTATTTCCTCCCCCCTAAAATTTTCCATCATTCCTAGCAATGGTGCAAGCACTAGCATAGACAAGGTGTCATCAGCCAACAATATTTTTACAAGTATGTCATCTAGATTTGCTTTGAGCAGCTGGCTAAAATAGCTGCAGCTGCCAGAATCTTGTCTATTTATTTGTATTGTGGTATCACCTACAGGTTCCAATCAGGTTCCAATCAGGTTCCCACTGTCCTGGGCACTGTACATATATAGAGAGAAAATAAAATTCTCTCCCCCAAACAATTTACAATCTAAGTAGTTAATGAGACAATAATTGGATACAAGAGATAGATAAGGGAGCACATTGTGACAGTCAGACCGTTATGATTAGTGCAATAAGAAGCAGTCACAGCATGCTAATTGCCTAACCTTTGTCAAGTATTTTGTAGGCATAACGGCAGAGAGAGATTCAAAAATGGATAATGTGGCAGCTTTGCAGACAGAGCTGTTACTAACCCCTATGGAGCTGCACCCAGTGAAAATGTAGAAAATAGACCACTGCAGCCACAGTCATTGTAGGATGCTAAGAGCCTCAACTCCTTGTGATACTAGCTGATCAACCATCTTTCAAACTTGGCTGTGGCCCAGAGAGATTCTAACACAGGGCAGTCTGCCAGTGTGGATTGTGCTAGATCTGAACAGCCACGCTTTAGACGGGTAAAGCAGAGGCTTTGAAATCTGCTTTAACACTGTTTGGCACCATCAGCAGTAGCTGATCAAACAGCATCAGGGCCCAGTTTAGCCAAAACTGTATATAAACCATGTCTAAAACCAGATTTTTAAATTCAATTGTCAGGCTCTTTTAGACTAGGCCTATAGTACCAACTGTGCTACACATTCAGTTATGTCCCAGTTCCAACACATTTCTCCACCAACACTATTTTGCAGTGTAGATGGGACATAACCTTGCTTTTAGAATTGTGTGGAAGTCAGATTTTGGCTGGCACTGAGCTGTGCATGAATCGTGTGGGGAGACATCCATGTTTTAACGAGGTCCCCAAACATGAAATCACTTGTAGTGTAGATGAGACTTTAGATAGCTTAAGGACGAGTAGTTTAAAATTTCTTTGTAGAGAAAAATGGACAGTTTTTTTTTTTTTTTACTGCAAATGTATTAACCTTTGGAGAATGTACACTCATGTCAGCAGAAACATCTCTCAAAGCATCTTTTTTGCTAGCCATCTGGAAAACACCAGTGCTGTATGGATAAAAGAACTCTGTTTCTTGCTAACCAGAAACAATTCTTCTATTACTCATGTTAGACTCCTCTCTTTCACATTACTTTTTACTCAATGACTCCTATGCTACATAATGTTACTATAAATCACAGAAATGCTGATTGGTCACATAGAGCATTCATCCATCCCAGCAAGTATGAATTAGCCAGACCTGAACCATACAGGCTTTTCAAGCTCTTCCAAGTCATATTACACCTTACAAGTAATTTTCATTCTTTAGGCTGAACTGCTGAGCCTTGTCTACGTTGGCCAAAATGGGCTCATAATTCACTGCTATTGCGGGGGTAGCAACAGGGCAAGCTGTACTGCCGACAATGCTCAGGTAGGCTCAAGTTGAAGCACCTTAGCACTAAAATATCTGACTTAGGACTTGTCGGTATGGAGAAATTTACTGGTAGAACCATACTGTGTTAACTATACTGCTCTAGCTATAAAAATAAGAGTGCCCACTTGGGGAGTTGTAGCAGTTTAACTGTAGTGCTATCATTATATTTCCCTGTGAAAGCAAGCTTCAAGGATTATTTTAGTTGAACTATGATACTAAATACTATTAGGAGAAGGAACCAGGTTTGTCTTAGTCTCCATTGACCACTAATTTGTGTTCAGCATTATGTTATCTAACAAATAGTTCACAATCACATTCAAACATGGTACATCTTTGCAGTGTAGACAAGGCCTTTCAGTCAAAGCCCCTTAGGGTATGTCTACACTGCAACTAAAAACCCGCAGCTTGCCTGTGCCAGCTGATTCAGGCTCACTGAGCTCGGACTGAGGGGCTCTCTAACTGTGGTGTAGATGTTTGGGCTTGGGCTGGAGCCCAGGCTCTTGGACCCTGTGAGGTGAGAGGGTCCCAGAGCTTGGCAGCAGTTTCAGCCCCAATGTCTACACCACAAATAAACAGTCCTTTACCCCAAGCCTCATGAGCCCAATTCAGGTTGCAGGTGTCTAACTAGTTTTATTCCTACTTCTTTAACAGACTTCCTCTGTGAATTTGGATGACTCCTATAACCCTCTGTCCCTACATTTCCTCACCTATAAAATGGGGATAACAGTTAGTTATCTGTTATGGGGGATAGTGAAGCTTCATTAATTGGGGCCCAATCCTGTAAAGTGTAATGTACATCATGGGAACAGACTTTCTCACAAAGTTCCCAAGGCTTCCTGCCAGGTTCCAGTTGGTCCTGTAATACTATAAAGCCAGCCTTATTTGTGGCATGCTAGCATTTTTCCTCCAATCTCACTAGTAACTTCAAAAAGAAAAGGAGTACTTGTGGCACCTTAGAGACTAACCAATTTATTTGAGCATGAGCTTTCGTGAGCTCACGAAAGCTCATGCTCAAATAAATTGGTTAGTCTCTAAGGTGCCACAAGTACTCCTTTTCTTTTTGCGAATACAGACTAACACGGCTGTTACTCTGAAACTAGTAACTTCGAAATTAAGAAAGAGGTGCTGGAGAATAATGGAGGCGGAAAAAGATGTTAACCAGATTTTTTTTTTTTAAACAAACTCACGTAAAGGTTTGGTTAGAGTTGAGTTTTAACTTTCTCTAAATCACATCACCCATCTGATACAAGATATTGCTCTACGTGACTTTTCATGCTCTAAGAAATAAAGCTGATAATGTTTACTCTTGCCTAGATGAAACACTTGAGCATTTTAACAAACATCCACAGATTTGTTTGTTTACCTGCCTAGCCCACATGCTTGTCATTCCTCTTGGCTGTGGAGCCAGTTGGAGTGTCTTTCAAAATATTACAATCCCTATGCTGCTCTTTCGTTTACTTACAAGGAAACCCTAGAAAGATCACCTAAGTTACCCTTTCCTGTCTTAGACGTCGTGGGTCAAATTCATCCCATGTGTAACTGCACAGACATGACCCAGAATAAACATAGTCTGCTAGTTGCATTCATAAAAATAATATTTTAGAGAAGTTGTTTGCTTTGAATACAGCAGAGATTGGTAAGAAAAGAGCTAAGAGGATAACTAGGCATTTTAGCCAACAGTGTAACTTACCCTTGAAACCCTATGGTTCTTTGATTCTATATCATCCATCTATAGTAGCTCTCCCCAGTTTCCCATGTTTACCTCCATGTCCCTAATGGAATTCTGAAGATCACCCCATTTTAGACCCCTTCCTTGCCTCTCAAGTGGCTGAATCCTGTGGTCGTCAATTTGTTGGCTAAGCAGAGTGGAACATGACTCCCACAGGAGCCACGTCAACCACACTTCTAAATTGTAACTGCAGGATGATGTGATCCCTCTGCACACACCCGTTTATGAAGCAGGGGTGGACGTGAAATCTGGGGCTCTTGCATAACAGTGCAGTGCTCTGATTACCAAGCAACTGAGCCATCTCTTATCAAAAAGCTTTAATCAATGAAATCAGAGCTGCTCACATTTAACAACAACTAGTTATAAATCGATAGTGCTTATGGCAGTGGCAGTCAGAAAAGCTAACAGAATGTTACAAACCATTAGGAAAAGGGTAGACAGTAAGACAGAAAATATCAGAATGCCACTATCTAAATCCATCATACACCCTCACCTTGAATACTGTGTGCAGCGCTGGTCATCCCATCTCAAAAAAAAAAAAAATAGTAGAAATGGGAAAGGTACACAGAAGGGCAACAAATATGATTAGGGGTATGGAACTGCTTCCATACGAGAAGAGATTAAAAAGACTGGGACTGTTCCATTTAGAAAAAAGACGATGGGGGGGAGATGATAGATGTCTGTAAAATGAATGATGTGCAGAAAGTGAATAAGGAAGCGTTATTGACCCCTTCACATAACACAGGAACCCAGGGTCACCCAATGAAATTAATAGGCAGCAGGTTTATAACAAATATCAGGACATACTTCTTCATGCAACACACAGTCAATCTGTGGAACTTGTTGCCAGGGGATGTTGTGAAGGCCAGAAGTATAACTGGATTCAAAAAACAATTAGATTAGTTCATGGACAGTAAGTCAGGAATGCAGCCCCATGCTCTAGGTGTCCCTAAACCTCTGACTGCCAAAAAGCTGGGTCTGGACAACAAGGGATGAATTGCCCTGTTCTGTTCATTCACTCTGAAGCATCTGGCACCGTCCACTGTCAGAGACATACTGGATTAAATGGAGCATTGGTCTGACTCAGTATGGTCATTCTTATGTACTTGAATGACTAGGTTACATCAGCTGTGTTACATTTATTAGGTGACATGGGAAGAATATGGAGTATAGTTAACACTAAATATTTAGCAGCTCTTTATTCGTTGACTTGTTAAATATTTTACATCTGAAATATTTTAGTCTTGGATTTTCAAAAGTGCCTAAGATAGTTAGGTGTCTAGATACCCTTGATTTAGGCTCCTTTTGAAAATCCCAACCTGAACCTTTTAGAGCCAGGGTGTAGAAACTATAAGAGATTAATTCAGAGGGGAGTCTTAGGCCATATCTGCATGGGAGCGCTTTTAGCGGTGTAGGAATACCAGAATACTATAGCAGCAGAGCACTGGTTAGTAAAACACACCTCCGCCATGAGTGAAACCAGCTATATTGGTAAAAATGCAGTTTTGCCAATATAGCTCCGTCTATACTAAGGGCTTGTCTACACTTACTGGGGGATCGACGAGCGGCGATCAATGCATCGGCGGCCGATTTATTGGGTCTAGTGACGACCTACTAAATCAACCACAGCTTGCTCTCCCATCGACTCCGGTACTCCACCGGATCGAGAGGAGTAGGGAGAGTCAATGGCAGAGCGTCTCCCATCGACATCGCATAGTGTGGACCCTGCGGTAAGTAGGTCTAAGCTACATTGATTTGAGTTACTCTATTCGTGTAACTCAAATTATATAGCTGAGATCGAATTTCCCCTGTAGTGTAGACAAGGCCTATGGTGCACAACTTTGCTGGTCAGGGATCACACCTCTTCAACCCCCAACTGACATAGCTACACCAACAGAAGTCTGTAATGTAGACTTGGCCTAAACTTGTTTAACTTAGGCCCTATTTATACACAACAGTTGAATCATTTTAACTATCTTGGTTGAAGTGGTACCAACTCCCAAGTGTGAACACAGTGAAATAGGTATAACTAGTTCCATAGGAAAGGGGAATAAGTTATACTGCTATAAGGCAGTACCTTTATACCAATATAATTGCATTCACACTAGGGATTGTACTGAAATTGGTAAAAAAAAAAAAATCACACCCCCTAGCCTACATAATTATACTAGTGCAAAATTGGATGTGTATGCCTTCTTCTAGTGTCCTCCTTATATAAGTTACATCCAGCTGGACTTTCATCCATTCCCTTAGGGCTTATTTACATGGGAATGTTATACAGGTATAAGATAAGGTATTAATTTAAACTGATATGGTTATAACCCCCTTGAGAACACTCTCATTCTGGCCTTTTTCAGTGTAGTTGAGCTAAACAAAAAAACAATAATATTCCTATACCAGAATAAGAGTGTTTACGTGGGGGGTTATACTGGTATAATCATGTTGGTTTAACTACACTGGTATAATTATACCGGTATAACAGGTAAAACATTCCTGTGTATACAATCCTTTAGATTCAGTTAGATTTCGATTCCTTTAGAGCTACATGTATTTACCAGTATGTAATTTACCCTACTCACTAACCACTTCTGAAATTGAACCTCTGTGGGTATGCCTATACTACACAGTTAGCCTGGGCTAATGCCAGGGTTTTAGCCTTAACCCCCTCCTGTCTATACAGTAAAACCTCTGACCAGGGCTTGGGGGTACATTTAAGTCCAGGCTAGCTTACCCATCTGGGGTTGGGGGGTTAGAAACTAGATTCCATTTTAACTTGGGGTGGAACCCACCCATTTTTCAGTGCGGGGCAAGCTAAATCTCAAGACTTAATCTTGTGCAACTGGCTCAGGGCTGAACATAATTTATCCTTGTTTACACTGACTACAAAGTCATGGTTAGCATCATGTCAGCTAACTTGAGTCTTCCCAGCCATGTTCAAAAAAGGGTAACATAACATTGTGAAGTGGAAGTAAGCCCAAGGACTCTGGACTGGAGTCATTTACCTAGCAAGTAAGTTGCAGCAATGTATATGTTGCCATGCTAGGGAGAGGAAGGTAGCAGGAAAAGTAAAAACAGGAAGATATAGGTGCTGGGGGTGCTGAACCCCCCGGCTTGAAGTGGTTTCTACCATATATAGGGTTTACAGTTTGGTTCAAAGGGTCTCAGCACCCCCACTATACAAATTGTTCCGGCACCCCTGCAGGAAGATGTCAGTAGATGTAAACTATTTTACTCTCCAGGACCCTCAAAGTACAGATTACACCCGTGTCTGTGTAGATTACTCCCTTATGGACTATCTACATCAGGGAAAATGTGCATTAGTATAGTGAAACGGATATGGCTTCACTGGTACAAACCTCTAATGTAAACATGCTGCACTGATGTATAATGGGACTAACACTAGTGCAACTTACCCCAATAAATTTTTTCATGAAAATGTTGTTTCCTATTTATCATTATTATTTTATTTTATTATTGAACTTCAAGATTTCAACAAAAAATATTTTTTAACCATTTTCTACTCAGCAAGGAGCAGAACTGTTCATAGTAGAACAGCAGAGAATACAGGACAATATTTATTTATAGTGGTGGAAATATATTTTTCCCATGAGGTCGTCGGTTTGGGACACTTGTCAGGTTTGCCTGTGTCCTGATCAATTTCATTTTTAGGTGGCCTATTAGGACCATAATAATTTCCTGCTTAGACGAATCCTGTGAATCATCTAGTTTAGTATCCTGTCTCTGGCAGTGTTAACTTGTAGCAGTGAGTTCCACATGGTCATCATGCATTGTGTAAAAAAGCTTCCTTTTATCGGTTTTCAATGTGGAATTAGGCTGCAATCTTGGAAGTGCGCCTACCAGGAATGGCTCTTCAGCATTGCTGGTGATAAAATATTGATTACCTCTGAACTTTTCTAGAGAATAAATGTCATGTCAAAAAAAGAAGCCTTGTAGTTTTCAGATGGAGAAACTGTAATCATGGTAATCCAGATGATAATACAAATTCCAAATAATGTGCCTTTTGCATCTGATGGAATCACTCGATTGATCCTATTTAAAATTATAAGTAGGTGGGAGCCCCTTGAAGAAAAGGCATCATGAGACCAGCTTTCACGAATAACACCATCTGTCTTCTAGTCCTTCTTGAATTGTTAGCATCCTGGTGTGTTCTGCTCCCAATCTTGATCTCTTCTCCTGAATTCCAGTTGCCAATAGACCTCAGACCCAGCCTTCTTACTTTTCAGTATAAATTAATATTTCATTATATGCTTGCCTTTCTTCCAGCAAGGTTTGGTCATATTGGGTGAAATCCTGGCATCACTGAAGTCAATGGCAAAACTCATTGACTTCAGTGGACGAAGGATTTCACCCATTATTTTTTAAAAAGCTTATAACAAACCCTTTCCTATAAGTTGCCTATCTTAAACAGTGGACTGACTACAAATGGTTGCCTTTCATTCCCAGTTTGGTACATAAAATAGTGTGTTTAATAGATTGTTATTTGGCTCAGTGATGTTATGTGTAATGTCACCTCTATGTAGCGAACAAAAAATGTCAGTTATACTGAACATATATCAAATGTATAGGGAGAAAAAAACTCACCAGTGTAAATATGTAATCTATCTATCTATCTAAATCTTGTTTAACAATCTATTTTATCTGGACACACTTTGCAAACTAAGAGCATTTCAAACTGTTAGTTAAAAATATAAAATTGGCTGAAACTAAAGCTTCTGTTTGTACAACTATACAGGACTGGAATAAATGCTCCACAAAGATTCTTTCTGATCAGAATAACTTGAAATCTGAGTTAATCTCTTTTGTTATATATTAGTATATATGGTGTTTCTGATAAGTGATTTTATACTTATGTTATTATACAGAGAATCTGAGATCCTGTTGTGTCAGGATCAGGATGGTATACAGCAATTATTTATTTGTCAGGGAGACATCACACAAAATAACCCTGCTGCTCACCCTAAAAATCAAAATCTGTTCCCTGATTCTACATGTTCACTAACTCCCCACAGGGTGAAAGAATGGTGGAATGGAGTGATGCAAGAGCCTTTGGAGTGTGTAATAGGCTCCGCCTTCGGAAGCTACAATGTGTGGAACACCCTACTTCGGTGGTTTTCATTATCATTTGCTAAATGCTAGACAAGATCCCAGTAAGAGGCACTGTAAGAAAAACCTAAGATAATAAATAGATAATTAGATCATCATGATGCACTGTGTACCTTGGTCTGCTGAGTCAAAATCTTTGTCCCCCCCACACACTCCACTTTCTAGAAATGTCACAAAGAGTTCACTGGTGTACAGTAGGTCATATTTTTGGTGAATAAATTTTGAATAATAAACCCTTGAATATAATAAATGCTATATTGTATTACTAAAAGATGTTTTGAAATAAACCATTTGCTAGTGTTATTGTAAAGGAACTATTAAAATGAGACTAATGTTGTACAATGGTCTTTAATAATTTTTCTCGTATCTTTATATATCATTGTTTCTTATATATTGCCTCTCCTATCTATACATTGTATGGCGTTTATCACCACAGTATCTGAGACCCATCTCGTCAAAGGGATTTAGGTACCTTAATTCCTTTGAGAACATTGACCTGAGCCCCTCACAATCATTAATGGATTTTTATCTTCACAATGTCCCTGCAAGGTAAGGAAGTACCATCTCTGTTTTACAGGTAGGAAACTGAGGCGCAGAATTGATTGAATTGAGCTACAGCTCACTTCGTCGGATGCATTTCCACAGTATGCATCCGATGAAGTGAGCTGTAGCTCACGAAAGCTCATGTTCAAATAAATTGGTTAGTCTCTAAGGTGCCACAAGTCCTCCTTTTCTTTTTGCTAAGCTTCTAGTCATGCAAGGAGTTCTGCATCAGAAACTTCTACCCCTGTGCAGATGCCTGTTGCCACGGACAGTGGGGGTCAGACTGGGCACAGCCAACCTCCACTCATGAGAACACTTTGCAGGATCAGTAGCTAAGGCTCCAATTTACTTCTATGGGGCTCCAACCCTGTGACCCAAATCCACACATAGAGACATTGACTTCAGAGGGACTCTAAATGGTTCCAGCAGGTCTACTGGTGTGAATCTGTTTGCAAGACCAGTGCCTCTCTTAAGATGTGATGTAATAAGTGGCAGAAATAAACAGCAGAGAGATTATACTTGGGCAAATGCATGTCCTTTAAAAGAAGTTTTTGTTCTTTGTTGGTAGTTTTTCAAATTCCAAGGTTTTTTTTATTTTTGTTATCTACTCTACTTTTTGCAGTATTGTATTTATTTAATAATTATTCTCACTGACCCATTTTTGGTGAGCCTCCCAGAAGAAAGCGAGTCTTGAATAAGGTATTTGGAAGAAAATAAAGCAATGTGCCAGTAGTTTACATACACAACATTATTCTGTATCCTGGGTTTTACTTTTTTTAATCCTCCCCTCCGACGCCTCATACCATCCCCACCATGCACCATATTGTCCTCCAATTTATCCAGTTGGGCAATCACATGATCATGCTCTTTTGCTTTCCCCATCATATCTAAGGACAAACGGAAGAATTAGCCCTCCACATTGCATTGTTTCAAGGTTCTGCTTTACTTAAAAAATAATCTTTAAACCACGCATAGAAAATAAAAAGGACAGGTGAGATAACAAAGGTTTTGTCCCCCGGATAGCCCAGAAAATCGGGCTGCCAGATTGTTTGTTTACTCTCAAAGATGGATTCATGCTCCTCTTTCACCCCCCCTCCCGCCCCTTAAAGGAAATATGATCCAATCAGGTAGTAGGAAATGATGAGACTGGCTCCCCCAGAGCTATGTTCGGAGCACACGCTTTTGTCACATGCATGGGACAGAGCAGCAGTGGGAAAACTACAATGCCCAGCGTTCCCCTCTGCTCCCTGATCAATGGACCTTATTTGAATAATCTGTGAGCCTTTGGACTCAGGCCAATCAGCTGTCAGGGACCCATGATAAATCGCAATGCATTATTGATAATCATAATTACTCTGACATGCGCATTCCGCCCAAGGGGGGTAATTTCCCAACTCTAGGAATTTGTTGTGAAGAAAATAATTGCTACTATTTTGCTCCCGATGCTTGTGCACCATGTCGAGACGCAAGCAGGCGAAACCCCAGCACATCAACTCCGAGGAGGAGCCGCCCCCAGATGCTGCAAGTGGTAAGGCGCAAAGTAAGAGACGGAGGCTTGCCAATTACCAACTTTAATAGATGTGCAAAGAAATCAGCCAGGGAATAAGGGGTTTTGTGTGGGTGCGTGTGTGGCTTTTCCCGTCCCCTCCCCCCACCCCACACGCAGGGGATTCGGCTCGAGATCATGACCCCACACTGACCACTCGTTGTTTGTACCATTTATTCCCATAATCTGCCCCCCCCAAATTAAAAAACCCCAACCCCTCATTTATCTTCAATCATTGTTCGACTGATATCGGGCCTGATCCTTCTTTTTCTTCTGAAATCGCAACGGGATTCCCCCCCCCCCCCGCCCCTTAAAACTGTCCGGTGGGTCTGCCCAGAGCTCCAGCCCCATGGTTGCTCCTTGCTGACCACTCGGATCGCAGCCGAAATCTCTCTGTGTGTTGCCCTGCCGTCCCTGTTGGGTGTGTGTGAAAGCCTTTCCTCCCCATCCCCCTTAAAGTTTAACGTGTGCTGGCTCTAGACGGGAATCCGGGCTCTCTACCTTGTCTCATGCCAGGGAAGCAGGATGCGATCTGCTACGTGCCTTGATACAGCCAGTTTTGTTGTAGCCTAATGCAAGGTGAACCCCCAAACCCTACCCAGCCGGAAAAGATTTTTTTGGGGGGTGGGGGTGGGGAGAGACAGAAAGGAGTTGCAAACCATCTCTTTAGCGCAGGCATAGGGAAAGGCTTTAGTTTTGTTTCTCTGGATCTATTTATTTTATGGTTCTTTTGGTGGGGATTTCTTAAAAACAAACAAACAAAAAAAAACCCTGCTTTGGCTAGTTTGGTTGGAGATCACAATCGCCCTGGACCTTTTGTAGCCTGACCTCCAGCCATCTTTGATTTCCGACTTCCTAAAATAACTCCGGTGAGCTAACGTGGTGTGTGTGTGTGTGCGTGTGTTTTGTATTTGAGTGGGGTGGGACTTTTAATATCGGGAACCACTATTAGATGCTCTGGATCGTTGTATTTTAGAGGAAGGGAAAATTACGTTTGCAATGAAGTTATCCCTGATCTTTGGGAGCGGGGTGCGCAGAGGGGGAAATCGGGGGTGGATGGGTGGGAGTGGAATTGATCACCTAGCATAAGTGCTGTTAGTTAGAAACGAATTGAGCAGAGTTGTAATTCCTGGATCCTGTTTGAAAGTTTCATCGAGACTATGCAGCTTCTTCTCATATGTTCCCAGGGTTTTTCTGTTGGTGCATCGCTAAATTGGGGAGAATTTGTAGCACTTGTAGACGACTGCATGGGCCGATTCCTTTACTGTTAATTGTCAGTTTAAATTTCAACCTACTCTTTTTAAAAAAAAATCGGTGCGGATCTAATGCCACTCATCGCATAATTCCTATTGACCTACTGGATATCAACCTCTGCAACTACTTGGGGTTGGTATTATTAGAACTGAATTTGCCTGGTTATGTAGATCAGTGAATTTCTCTGGTCTCAATTAGGAATCGTCAGTTTCAGTCCCGTCCCCAAGAGAGATGAAGGTGGGATTTGTAAATAGTTCCGATTATTTTATTATTATTAAAGCACCAGCTGCCTCGAGATATTTGGGATGGGGGGGGTCCGCAGGATTTTACTAACCCTAAACAACCTGGACTCTGTAATTCTGTGGGTCGGCTCTTCTGTCTTTAAAGGTCAAATATTCAAATAACTCCCCAAATTCAGTGCTTGATCACTTTTTCCGCATAGGTAGAAATGATCAGTAACAATGTATGTAACAGGAGCCGCCTATTCCCAAACCGCAGGAGATTCGGATTCTTATTTCTCCCCCCCCCCCCTTCTTTCTTTGAGCCGAAATGTCCAATTGTTGGGTCCGGTTAATGGTGACTTAAGAAACAGCAAGCTGGCCAGAAGGCAATAAATCCCATGTTTAATGCATGACTGTTTTCCTTTGTGCATATGGTTAGGCTGGGGGGATGGAGGTGATGTTTCCACATGTAAATCTCTGCCCACTGCTGGAGAGTCACCTCCGGGGGCTGTGCTGAAACAAAAGGGTTAATAACTCTCCTGAAGCTGCAGTTACTCCAGAGGGGGTGGGGGAGGGAGAAGAGAAGGGTTTTTCTCATCCTTTCGAGTAACAGGTATTATCAGGGTTTTTTAATGATTTTGCAAGGTCTCGAAGGACAGCAATTTAAAGCACCATCTCTGGAACTTGCCTGGTGGGTGTGCATGTCTGTCAGTCTATTAAATACCCAGAGTGGGGTGGAGTGTGTTTGGTTTTTGTTTTTTTTTTTTTTTTAATCCTAACTTTTTTGCTTTGGCTACATTACCTTAGGTTCGATGGGCATTTGGGGGGGTGGGGGGCTTGTCAATCTGTAACAGACAAAATTAGCCCGGTATCCACAATCTAGCGCATTGCTTGACTTTAATTTATTGTGGAACTTGAATTGTTTTCTTGCGCCACCCAGGGGTCACTGGCAGTACTAGGGGATCTGTAAAGAAAACTTTGAACATCCCCCCCCCCCCCCAAGGTCTTTTGAAGTTGGATGGTAGCTTCCCCTTCGCCCATAGACGCATAACATGGTGTTCAGAGCTGCAGATGACGGCTCCTGCTCTTGAAGGACTTGTGGACAGACGGGTTGCCCCTTCCCCCAGTGCCCCGCCCAAACTTTGTATTATTCAGAAGCCCTGCTGGTGAATCTCTGAGCAGATTTCCCTCTGTTCTTAACCTTCCTCCCACCCCCGCAGAATGGGGCTAGTGTGCCGCCCATCCTGAGCCAGAGCTACCTGACTGTTGTTGCTCTTTCTCCACTCCTACAATACCAGCTTGGAACAAAGTTATAGAAACCGTTGCAGAAATCTCTCCGCTACTGTTTGTGATAACGATCAGAAGAAGTGGGTGGGAGTTAAACCATCTCTACGAACCCCTTAGCTAAATAAAACAGCCTTGACGTGATACCAAAAAATAAAATAAAATCTGGACTCAGGATTAACCATAATTTATCTCCTACTCTTCAGAAGAATCTAGATATTCTCCGACCTAGGTGTGTCCATAAATACCAAGGGATGAAGCTCCATGACAAAGTTAAAATTCCTGCCAGATTGCCGGAGAAATGATCAAATATATGCATAATGGCAATAATAAAATCAAGCCCTTATCTCGCTCTTTTGCAAGAGAACATTTGCAAAGCAATTTGAGACCCACCTCTGAGAACAATGCAGTGTGCCAGAAAATGGTTTTGCTAACCTGGTGATCGATTAACAGGTCAAAAAAATCGGCAGGTGGTCACTTGAGAATAATACTACACAGTGGGAAATTAGCATTTTCACAAAAGGGTTTAAACTGCCCATTGTACTGGATTACAGCCATTAAAATGTAGGATTCTGAAAATGCAGTATACGACTCTTAATAATAAAAAAAATCTTTCCAGGCTAAGAACTGAAGTTGTATACTGTATGTGGGCATCCATTCACATTGGGATCCCCACAATTGAGTTCTGTAATAATTCTCAAAATATATTTTCTCAGCTCATGCTGCTATAAAGGAGGTATTCTTAGTTGTAGCTTCTCAAAACAATGGGTTTCATGCAGTAAACTGTGTTAATGAGCCCTTAGAGATGTGAGCCACTGATTCCAGAACTTCTGGTGCAAACATGATTTATGCTGCAAAAGTTGTCCATTGAGTCGGTGTGAGGTGAAGCCAGATAGCGCTCGGAGACGGGTCAGGTTATATTTGATGGAAATATTCAGTGCGGCCCAACTTGAGAATTCAACACGCCTGCCGTGGCCCGTTGCTGCGGTTTAAATTAACAGCTAGTTAGTGCTGTTTGAATCTACCAGAGCTCTAGGTGGGTTCAGTCACCATTACTGCATCCAGGGCTGACGGTGTGCCGGGGCTGGCTAATCTGTGCAGAGCTGTAAATTCTAGCCATTGGGGGAAGCATGCAAGGCAGGCTGACTGACTGGAAGGGGGGAAATGTCTGTCTTGTTTTTTCCCTTTTACGTAAGTGAAACGTTATATTGGTTGTCCTGATCAAGTCCTCTTGCTAAACCCTGCAGCATGTGACGTTTTGACAGAGCTGCTGCTCTAACCTTTGCCTCCTCCTGCCTGCTGTGGGTGGTAAGTTGATGTCAAGCTTACAATTAGGACTCTCATGCAATTGACCTTGGCAGCGGGGTTTGCGCCGTTTAGCTTGGTCTTAAACACTGTTCTCGTGTTAAGTGTGGTCTCGGGCCGCCTTGTTTATGGGCGAAGGACGGGCTGGTGGAAGTAATTGAGCGCTGAGGAAGAAACCGTGGTGGGTCAGGTAGAGCAAAAGACTTTCCTCCATTCTGGGGTGTTGCAGCCAGGCAGGTTTCATTGACTTTTGGAGTCCTCTGTTCTGCTCTTTGCAACACCGAGTTATTTAATTTTCCCAGTGTGGAGTGACTCTGTCTGTCCTGAACTTAGGTTCCGAAATGTTCTTCGCTCCGCAAACCCAAGAACTCGGGTTTACCTGCAGCGTGTAATCCAAAATGTTGGTAGCTTTTCTAGCCTATTTTAACCACTGCACTTTTCGACCTCCGTTTTTAAATTAGCATAGTTTTGGGGGCAGATGGTAACCTACTTATTTACATGTCCTTAGGGAATGATTAATTTGTTCCAGCCACCAATAACGAATGAATTTTAGTTGCATGTTTGTCGCGACTGCTGTTTTAAATTGCAATCTCTTGTTCTGGAGAAAGTAGACGGTTTTTGTAATTTTTGATCGAGCTAACCTGCCTTCCCGGCTCCAGAAATGGATATTGTTTTCAGTGTAATACATGAGTGCCCTCCACTGTTCGGCCTTTTAAGCTCAGTTGTTAATAGCAGCATCAGAACATGTGTTTGCTAAAGCTTTCAGTTTTGAGCCTCAGCAGGTAACTGCAGACATTTTAAAGCGGTTTGTCATGGCATTCAGTAACTTTGTTTTTAAAGCCCTTTGAAACTACACCAGAAGGTTAATCATGCAAGGACATGGAATTTAGAGATCTAGTCCTAAGACTTTTAAGAGTTGCAATCTCTGTTTTTACAAAATCCTTCTTTTATGTGAGGATAGCTAGAGTCTTAAATTTGTCTAAATGATTTGGCACCTTTAGATTTTCAAAGCAATTTCTGTGAAACTTTAATATATTCTGGGTTAACCTAATTAGTACTCTTAAAGGTTTGTTAACAAGGTTAGATTAAAACCTTGGAAGACAATTCACAACCTATAAACTAAAAGTATTATAAGGCACAAGAAGTCTCTTGTCTGGTTATTCTTGGGTAGGAAACTGGTATTGACTGACTTCTGCAGTGGGAGATTTAATTACATTGTCTTCAATCATTATTGGAAACTTCAAATGTTTTAAAATAAACCACCTGCATTTCTTAAAATTGGGGAGGGGGCCAAACTTATTTACTAAAGCAGATGGGTCTTGGTAGTTAGCTGTTTTGACACGTTTATTCAGTCCTATTTTTCTTCAACGTGCTTGTGAGGGTTTGTTTTTTGTTTTTTTTTCCCCTGAAAGGCTTAAAATAGCACACTTTGAGTTTGTTGCAGACATTGCTAGACTTGAGAACAAAGTGTCTAGTCTAATTTTTTTAAATGCTGGTTGAGCCCTTCAAAACTAGAAATTACTGAACTGATTATTTAAAATTAATTTTTGAAAGCAAGGAAGAAAAGGAGTGTATGATTATGCTAACAGTCACTATTGGGAAAGTGAGAATAGATAAACTGATGAAATTTCTGTAAAAATGAAGAAACCTCACTGGGTATTAACTTCAGTTACTGTGAAGTAGACACTTTAAAATTTGGTGTGTGGGTGTGTTTTGTTTTTTTGTTTTGTTTCATGGTCTCTGACCAACCACCCTCCTCTCCTCTTTCTTCTTTCCAATAGCTCTCCACTAAATCAAATTAAATCAGGTAAAAGGTGTGGGGTATTTTATTAATTGTCTTTAGGAAACTGTTTTTAAAAACTTAAAATTGAGTCTAAAGATTTCATCAGACCTTATTGTAAATTACCACCTTATCCTACACAATAGTGGACTCTTCTCCCCCCCCCCCATCCTTTTGGCAGTGATTGAATCTAAAACCCCTGCTGGGTTTACTGCATTCTTCTAACTTATTGGATAACTAGATGCTGAGAGATAACATTCCTGAAATTCGAAGGTGGGGAGGGGGGGATAGAAAACAGTAGAGGTTCAATCCCTGTGAAGTATTTTTGAGCGGGTTAACTTAAGTGCATGAGTAACTGTTCTAACAGAACTCCCTTGCTACTTGACAAATACTGTTACAGTATTTGGACAGAGTTCTCCACAGATGTAGACATGCATGGTGAACTTTCTTTGCACAGAAGTAACCTTACATTTTAAGACTGTTAAGTATGTGTCACTGATAACTGTTTCTAGGGTGGGTTGGTAGAGCAAGGCATGTTTTGGTAAATGAGGTGGCCTGATTGCAATCACTGGAGTGTTCCTACAAGACTGGGAAGAGGAGGTGGCAGCTAGAAATCAAAACAAGGATCTCTGGTGACTTTTTTTTTTAATTTTTTTATTTATTTTAAGAGCAGATTCCCCCTCCCCCCCCCGGCCCCTGTCTCTGTCTAGGATCTCAAATGTTTGTGGTGGTGGTATAGCCATGTCAATTCCAGGATAAAAGAGAGAAGATGGGGGAGGCTATATCTTTTAATGGACCAACTTCTGTTGGTGAGAGAGAAGCTCATCACTCTTTGTCTTTCTCTGATCTCAGTACCTATAGTACCCAACTGTTTTACCACTATTGAATGCACGATTGTCACTCTGTCCTCAGAACACACAATACTTTCAAAAGACAAGCCTGGGGGCTTAAATTCATAACTTTGCTAAATATTAAACATGGACTGAATAGAGACTGAATTTATGGTTTATTACAATCTATAATCCACTAACACCCCACCACCCCTCCAGTCATAGGGAGGAACGGGTTTAATGGGCCACTTTACCATAAATGGTCCCTTGAAATGTGTTAACTACTTATGCTAAACAGTCTTACACCTTACATCACTGGAGCGGTGCACACTGGCAACGCTTTAGCTAAGGTGGCTTATATGGTTGCAGCACAGCACTGGGAGAGAGCTCTCCCAGCACTCGGTTGGTTTTTTTTTTTTTTTTTTAAATCACTCCCATGAGGGGCGTATACAGCACTGAAACTTGCAGCGCTCAGGGGTGTGTTGTAAATTGCCAGTGTAGACAAGCCCTATTATGCTGACCTCCTGTTGGCTCAGTTAATCCACCTCACCCAAAAGGCAGTAGCTATGTTGGTTGGTGGTCTCCTGGCATACAGTAACTCCTCACTTAATCATCCTGGTTAACATTGTTTTGTTATTAGGTTGCTGATCTATTTAAAGTCGCATTATGTTCCATTATAAGATTGTTTGGCTTGCCCCGCTCCACCTAGCGTTCCAGCCAGGGAGCGGGGTCAGGGCATGGGGGCTTGCCCCAGTCCGCCTAGCGTTCTAGCCGGGGGACAGGGAAGCCCCCGACCCCACTCCCCCGAAGGAGCGTGCCAGGCAGGCGGAATGGGTTAAGCCTCTGCAGCCCGACCCCACTACACCCCTGCCTCAACCAAGCTTCACAAACATCATTGGTGAGTACAGTATTAAATTGTTTAAAATTATTTACAATTTGTACTGTATATGTACATAATCTTTTGTCTGGTGGAACAAAAATCTCCCTGGAACCTAACCCCCCACCGTCTACATTAATTCTTATGGGGAAATTTGATTAGCTTAACATCATTTCACTTAAAGTAGTATTTTTCAGGAACATAACTACAGTGTTACTGTAGTACTGTGTACACTGGGAGTTAGGTTGGTCTAACTATGGTTTTATCTACACTGGCAAGTGAAAGACAAATTTCATGCTGTTCAATGGTGTCTTTTAAAAAACACCCATACACCCCCAAAAGACACAAGTTTTGCTGACAACAAGTGCTGGTAGGGACTGCTCTCCCGTGGACACCACCACTCGTTGGGGTGGCAGTTTTGTGGGTGGGAGAGCGCTCTCCCACTGACAAACAGCAGGTAGGCTGTGCGCCTTTTAACGGCACGGCTGTAGCAGCACAGCTGTGTCGCTAAAAGTTGCGCCGTGTAGACGTAGTAGACATAGCCTTATGTCTCTCGGGGGTGGATTTTTCACACCCCTGAGTGATTGTTGTTGAGCTCTCCCAGTGCCGCACCGCAACCACACAAGGCAAGCAGCGCTTTAGCATTGCCAGTGTAGATTAGCCCTAAGCTTACCAGACCTGGAGAAGAGCTTTACGTGAGCTCAAAAGCTGGTGTCTCTCACCAACATATATTGGTCCAAAAAAGACATTACCTCACCCAAGTTGCCAATATTGATTCATTTATATTCAACCCTCTGCCCTGTGAGGCACAAAAGTATCCTCCATTTCACAATTGGGAGGAGATCTGGAGGCGGGGAGGAAGGCTGTGTCTCACTATCTTTCCCAGGGTTACCCAGGAGTCTATACTGGGAATGACAGGTTTCAGAGGAACAGCCGTGTTAGTCTGTATTCGCAAAAAGAAAAGGAGTACTTGTGGCACCTTAGAGACTAACCAATTTATTTGAGCATGAGCTTTCGTGAGCTACAGCTCACTTCATCAGATGCATACCGTGGAAACTGCTGCAGTTTCCACGGTATGCATCTGATGAAGTGAGCTGTAGCTCACGAAAGCTCATGCTCAAATAAATTGGTTAGTCTCTAAGGTGCCACAAGTACTCCTTTTCTTTATACTGGGAATTGAATTCAGATCTTCTCAGACCCAGTGAATGTGAGATTGTCAAAAATAGGGAAACAAATGAGCAATATGGGACCACATGAGTGTATCGGAGGGAAGTTAACTAGGGCTGGCCAGAAACCAAGATCTCCCATTTCGTGAAAAATTTTGTGATCTCAACATTTTTGTTCCACCTTTTTGGAATATGTGTGAGGGGGTTTACAGATTAGGTCCATAGCTTCTCCTTTTTTACCATTTTAATTTCAATTGATACAAGGCACTCATCTGCCAAAACAAGTCTACTATCAATACAAGGGGGACGCTACCATTCACATTTATCTTTCTAATCCAGTCAAGTTAAATCAGAGTCCCCCTCAAAGTTATACTGTTTTTTTTGCAGGCAGAACAAAAACCTCACTGCCTTAATCCCAAATTTGCAAGTGTTTGGAACAAAGGCTGTGGTGGTTTAACCTGCAGCTTGGTGGGTTACATATTGGATGGGAGTGAGATTGTTCTTGTGAAACTTTGAGCCTAAAAAGCCTTTTGAGTCAGTGTGCACCTTAGTTCCAGGAAGGACAGTGGGGTTTTTTCTATTTTTTTTTGTTTGTTTGTTTAAAAAAAAAATCTCAATTTTACTCTCCCTCATCATTGATAAGGGTAGAACTAAATTTATGGAGTTCTAAAATGTCCATGTTTGACTTCAGTTGGTCGCTTTCTGTTGACCAAGTCCTGAATCAAGTTGGGCCTTAAATTTTTAGGAGACTGAAATTTCCGAGTGAAATTTTTTTCAGTGAAAAATGGATTTTTAGCTACAGTGGTTTATTTCTTATTTCTTTGGAGAGCTGATTGTATATTTTGGGTGCAGCACTGAGAGTTGGTCACTATGATCTAGCACTTTACCTTTTGCTTAGGGGACTGCCTGGCTATTTATCCCTAGGTTTAAAAAACAATTTGGTAGAGTTGCTGGGGGTGTGGAGAGGAAATGCTTTGTGGTGGTTTGTATTTTTCTCTTTTTGCGGGAGGCTCTGTTTTGTGTGTTTCAGGGCAGGTCTACACTTAATGCTGCATCAGTGGAGCTGTACCGCTTAAGTGAAGACACTCCTATACCAACAGGAACTCCTCCCTCTCAGCGTCCACTCCCCAAGAGGCAGTAGCTGCTTCTCCTGTTAACATAGTGCTGTCTAGATGGGGGATTAGGTTGGTATAACTGTGTCGCTCAGGGGTGCAGATTTTTCACACCCCTACAGGACATTATTATACCAATGTAGGTCTGCAGTATACACCTTGCCTCTGTGTTTGATGTGCAGTTCTGCTAATCTGAAATATAGGGCTGGAAGGCACCCAAGAGGTCACCATCTAGTCCATACTCCCCTTCAGGCCCCTTACACTGAGGCGCATATTACTTCAGTTGCTCTTATACAGGCCTTGTTTTGGTAGCTATTGTAAGGCAGAGATTATATCTCTCTCCACTATAATGTTACTGTGAATTTTTCTTAACCTGACCTAGCTTAAGGAAACTCCTTCAAAGCCTTTCATTCTCTGGGCAACTACAGATTTCAACCCTAAACACTTTCTTGCGTTTTCATTGCTGATAAAAGCGTGTGTGTGTGAGAGAGAGAGAGAGAGAGAGAGAGTGTATGACTGACTCTCTGTTACTCTAGCCAAATGTCAAGGTTTGGCGCATCCTCCCCCATGAAATTATTCTGGCCCAAACTATATACACTCGCCTGAGTTGTAGGTGTAAAACTGTCTGTCCATGTAAATCCCCCCCTTGCACACACAAGATGCACGTTGTGCAGCCTGGTAACCTATGTCTCTGATATAGGGGCTGTAATTATTTTGCAGTTGAACGCTTTTTAAAGTAAGCTGGAAAATTAAGCTTATCAATGATCTGTGATAATCGTGACCACTTACTCTATAGTCTAGTTACTAAAATGCAGCATCCAATACTACTGAAATAACTCCAGTCCCTGGGTTATTGGCATTATTGGACCGGATCTTGTGAGGTGCTGACACCCTGAACTCCTACTGAAGCCATACAGTGTCAGGCCTCTACACCATTGACCTATAAAGATGAAACTCAAACAAAGTGCCTCTGTGATCAAAGGGTCACACAGTGTGTGGCCAGAGGGCACTTTATGGTTTCCTGGTAGAAGATAGAATGTCTCCAGTGCTGTGTGTATAGGTTGGTGGCAGGAAAGGGGAACTTGTTAACGAATAAAATAGGGCTGCAGCCTTCTGAGGTGAAAACACAACTGATGGAAGTATACGATTACTGTGGGATTTCTTGTTAAAGTTGGGATAATAAATGTGACATAACTCATCAATGGTGAGTTGATGAGTGGCTCCTGGGTGTCCGCTGACCTAAGGCGCTTAAGGCTCTAAATCAGGGTCATTTGGATGAGTGTTAACACCTTTTTCAGACCAAGGTAAAATTTTCCCCTCAAATCTTTCTGCAGAATTTTTAAAAGTCTGTGTAGTTTGGGGGGGGGGGGGACGGACCAGAAAAGTCTGGAAAAACAGGAAAATTCCTCTTCAGCTTTTGGCACATTGAAGGGGGAAGTGATTACACCTGGGTTTTTGTCTAATTTACAAAACATAATCTTTCTGCTTCCTGCACCCCACAGACTGTCTCTGACAGGCGAGTGCTGTTACATAAATTCCAAAGTGAGTGTAGTTCACAGTGGAGTGCTATCTTGCAACCCACCTTGTACAGAGACAAGGTGGGAAAAGAGCTCCATGTAGCTCAAAAGCTTGTCTCTCTCACCAACAGAAGTTTGTCCAATACAAGATATTACCTTCCCACCTAATATCCTGGGATCAACACAGCTACAACTACAATGCATATACCAAATATCCTGAAAGTTGTCGTAAAAGTCAAAAGAATTTGGTGACACTGAACACCCACCTTGTCTCTCCAATGTTCTGAGACCAACGTAGTTCCAACAACACTGCAAATCCATCCTGTAGTGAGTTGTCCACTCTCAATACTCTAAGTGTTAAATTATTATACTACTTCCCCTTTCTATTAAGGTTTGGCCACCCCTGGCCTACACTCTGATCCTCCTGAAGATTATAATATGCTGCTCAAAGTCGGAGAGCCTGCTCCGGGCTTCTGCCGGTTTGGCAACCTCTGGTATATGCTAAAATAGTGTGTGTGTGTGTATATATCTATATATAATATGTGCTCTTTCTTAGAACAAGATGAAGCTTTAAAGTTGTTCCACGTGAATGTTAAAAATGTAGGCTTTATTAGCCCTTTCCCTTAAAAGTAGCATTAAATTAAACAAACTAGTATTCACACAAAGGTTTGTCTTGTGTTTATACAGTCTGATTTGCTTGAAAGGAAGTGTTTCCTTTCAAAAAGTCTCATTATTATAAGAGCTGTAATCTACTTAACATGATTAGTTCTCCATTGATTTCTAGTATATGGACTATAACACCAGGTTTATTCGTTCTATCAACCCTTTTCATAAAATACCTCGTATACTGTAATATGGGAGAATAATTGCAGCTTCATTGTTTCTATCTGCAGTGGTTATGTGCTTCAATGGAATCTTCATAAAATGGAAGGCAGTTACGATGTATGTTAATTCTAGTGATTCACAGCTTCATATGGCTTTGCTAGAATTTGGCCATTGACCCTCTAAATAACATAATTTATGAATTTTAAATACAAAGTAAACAATCGTGCATGCACTCCATTACTTTCTTGCCTTGAGTTGTTTAAAAAACAACTCATCCAAGCACTCTTAGTTAGAGCACCCATTTCTATTTTTACATGTGTAAAGAGACTTCTAGTGACCTAGTTTCCCCCATTTGAATTAGGAGGTAACATCGCTCCTCTTTCCGTCACAAGGCGGACAGTGGGAAAGTATACCACTTTCACAGACAAACGACGTAATGTGACCTTGAGCAAGCTACAAAGTGAATCAGTAGCAGAGCTTGGGATAGGACTTGGGAATCCCATCTCCGAGGTTTGCATTTGGTCCATGTGTCTAAGCTCCCATTATCTTGCATTTATAGCTTTTCAATTCTTGGCTTACTTACAGCCTTAACCTGGAAAAAACTTACCCATGTGCTAGATGTATGTATACATAGGGAATACTTGACTTTTTTTTTTTCTCCCCCCTCCTTAGGGAGTCCACAAAACGCCCCAGGTGATGGAGATGGTGAAATGAGTTCCAAAAGGTGCCGAACAGAAGAAACCAATATCTGTGAGAAATGTTGTGCAGAGTTCTTTGATCTCTCTGAATTCCTTGAGCATAAGAAAAATTGCACTAAAAATCCACCTGTCCTAATCATGAATGATAGTGAAGGAACAATACCCCCTGAAGACTTCCCTGGAGCCTCTACAGAGAGCTTTCCAAATGATCGACAGGATAGCCAGCCAGCCAAGGACAGTCAGTCAAAGAGTTGCACTGGTTCTGTGGAGAAGAGAGAGGGGAAAGTTGATACTGAAGCAGTGGGAGGAATGTATCTAAAAACAGAACCTCCTGTTACTCCTGCAACTCATGGGCTACGCTATTTACCAAAATCCAAAGTACCAAACACTAATGTGACTTTGCAGACAATACGTGGCACTAAAGTGGCTGTGAATCAACGTACCTCTGATGCTATCTCTTCCTCAGCAGCCAGTTTTAATGCTATTCCAATGATCCTTGAACAGCTCGTGTGCTTGCAGCAGCAGCAACTCCAGCAAATTCAGCTCACGGAGCAAATCCGTATTCAAATTGCCATGATGGCTCCTCATGCCCTACATCCTTCAATAGTAGCTGCTACTGATCCACTAAAAGCTTTGGGTGCTCAGATGTCTCAGCAGCTGTCTGCTGCTGTTGCTTTAATTGGACAAAAAGCTGGAAGCCAAAGCCTATCACTGGAATCCTTGAAGCATGGAAAACTACCTCATTCTAATATGGTCATTCCAACTGCTGGCTCAGTAGCCAGTGGGCTTTCTTCTTCCTTCTCCCTGAAACCTGAAGCAAACAGAAGCCTCCCAAGTTCTATGTCTCGTTTTCCAAACCCTTTACTACCTCAATCATCCAGCTCTGTCATCTTCCAAAACCCACTCTCGGCAGTTTCTTCAGTGATTGATCCCTCAAAGAAAGGGAAAGGGAAGCCCCCCAATATCAGCGTGTCTGAAAGCAAACCAAACACTGAAGAACCTTTCTTTAAACATAAGTGCAAGTTCTGCGGCAAGGTCTTTGGCAACGATAGTGCTTTGCAGATACACCTCCGCTCCCACACTGGCGAAAGACCCTACAAGTGTAACATTTGTGGTAACAGATTTACAACCAAAGGAAACCTTAAAGTGCATTTTCAGCGTCATAAAGATAAGTACCCTCACATTAAAATGAATCCCTATCCAGTACCTGAGCATTTGGACAATGTGCCCACCAGCAGTGGAATCCCATATGGAATGTCTGTACCACTGGATGAGTCTAACCTAATTGTGGACAGCAAGCCTATTCTGGCATCACTACCTACCTCAGTAGGTACTGGCTTGCCTCAGAATATCTCCAGTCTAGCATGCATCAAGGAGTCTCTTGCCAGCACATTTTCAAGTGACATGCAGCCAAGGCCTTCTCCAGAAAGCGAAGGTGGTTCTTCCTCATCAGGAGCAGCGAGTCACGAGTCTGGAACTGAGCAGAGCCTGAGCTCACCGCAAGCTAGCTGCAGTGTGAGTGTCTTCCATGTAAGCGGAGCAAGTGAGCAAGGTTCAGAAACATCTAAGCTACAGCAATTGGTTGAGAATATTGACAAGTCCACCACAGACCCCAATGAGTGCCTCATCTGTCACAGAGTGCTGAGCTGCCAGAGTTCACTCAAAATGCATTACCGTACTCACACTGGAGAGAGGCCATTCAAGTGTAAAATTTGTGGCCGTGCCTTCTCAACAAAAGGTAACCTTAAGACTCATTATGGTGTCCACCGGGCAAACACCCCCCTAAAGATGCAACATTCCTGTCCAATTTGTCAGAAGAAGTTTACAAATGCAGTTGTATTGCAGCAGCATATTCGCATGCATATGGGGGGACAAATTCCCAATACACCTATGCCGGAAAACACTTGTGATAATACTGATGTGGATCCTACTGTGACTGAGAAGAATGGAGACCTGACTCGCCCAGGTGAGAACATGGAAAACGTAGAAGAGATGGAAGAAGACCTAGACTCTCAGGATGGCCCTAGCAACTCTTTGAAACCACCAATTCCATATGATGCACAGTCAGAATCTCCAGGCACAGCATTTTCTGGGATTGCAGCTCTGGAGAACCAAATGAAAATGGTAAATTCAGCTTTGAACTTGCAACGGCAAAGCAGCCTGAAGTCTAGCGACAATGGTTCAGCAGAAAGTGATGGCATGACGAATGATTCTTCCTCTGTGGCAGGTGATCCAGATTATCAAAATGGCAGGAGTCCTGCCGCCTCTGAATCTGCTTCATTCCAGGCATTGTCCCCAGCCAATAGCCAATCTGAAAGCATTAGGTCAAAGTCACCAGGTTTCAACAGTCAAGAAGATGCTGGCATGGGAAATAAAGCTGAGGGCCCTGAAAACCATCTTGCAGAGATGGAAGGGGCTGGCGCTTTGGATCTAACTTATGGCAATATTGGTCGAAAGGTCATCAAAGAAGAACCTGGGTTACACTTCCCAAATGGAGAGTATGGTGAGTTATGACCAGTAGCTGCACTCCCCACAACTAACAAAACCATCTGGAGGGGAGCTCCTCAGAGGACCACTGGGAGTAAGACTCCCCCCCCCCCCCCCCATCCTGCTGGTTTGGTTCCTTTTCAAAAGGCACATGGTGCTTGTTGCTCTGCAAGCCACTGAAAATCTTCCTAGTTTCAAATTCCCATTTGAAGGTAAAGTCTCTCTCACACACACACACGTTTTCAAGTTGTAACCTCCTGCTGTCTAGTGATCACACACACACTCATCCCATTTACTGCAATGGGAGTTGTGCTCAGTATCTTGCATTTTGTCCTAAAGTTATTAATTAGCTCTCTAAACCAGATACTTCAGTGTTGATAAACCATGGAACAGACTGTTCAGCACTAGTATATGAAGTGTAAACCTAGCATCGCGAATGCTGTGTCTGAGCTTTTTGGATCAGGGAGAAAGTTGTTAAATCCTGAATGCAAAGGGACATATTTGAAGAACCCCATCTCCCTCTTGCCTCAAACAGATCTACAACCCATTAGCACCAGTGTGCCTGCAAATTACAGCTTGCATGTGCATTGAGTGTTGGGCTTGTGCACCTTCAAAAATCTGGACCCAATATCTTGCTTCCAAAGCTTAAACAGAGCTGAAATGTGTAGTGGGGGTAGCCTAATGTGTGTGTTCTTTCTCTTCAGGTCACAGCAGCATTCATGCTGCTTTTGTCAGGGCACCACCAGCCCTCATAAAAGTGGAAATGCCTAGTGAGCGTCCTATTAGCACTAGCCATTTTATTGGCCCACCAACTTTATCACCTGGTGTTCCCCCTCTCCTGGTGCCACGGCCTAAGCTTTGCCGTCCAGCTAAACAGCACATCTGCACTACGTGTGGGAAGAACTTCTCCTCTGCAAGTGCTCTTCAGATTCATGAACGGACCCATACTGGTGAAAAGCCATTTGCATGCACCATCTGTGGGAGAGCCTTTACCACAAAAGGAAACCTGAAGGTAAGCAATTCTTAAGGGGGCTGAGGTGTGCTGATGCCTGCCTTTGGAATCACCTTCACTAAGAGTCTCTTAAACAACCTCGCTAAAATGCTTCTATTCCTCCTAATCATAATCGTCCACACTTTAAAGATGGCCACTAATAATTTCTCTTGGCCCTCTGGGTGGTCATTTAAGACAGAGTTTACTATAGTCTCTCAATATGCAAGGATCATACAGCTCTCTAGTAGGCCTTGAGATCAGCCTAAATCTACTTTAAAAAACAAAAACAAAAACCCTGTAGGGGAAGAACTGTAACTTTTAACTGCAACTTATAACTGCTTTGTTTAGAAACCCTGCCTCCAAATGCTCCTGAACCATGGTGTGGGTGTGGGATCTGAATTTAGTAGCCGAAGCCCATATCTAGGTGATACCTCAGCATGCAGGGAAAAACCCTGTTTAAAAAACCAAAACTGTATTTGATCTGATTCTTTCAAACCCACACTTGAGTCCCCTGTTGAAATGGCTGTCACTGGAGCAAAGTTCTGCAACAAACAATGTTCAGGGATTTCAGTTAAGCACAAAAAATTGCCCATCGTGCTCCTGTTTATCAGATTAATCCATTTATCTTTTAAGGAACACTTAGCTTCCCCACCCACACTATGGTTTGACACTGTAGAGCTTCAAGATTCTTCCTCTTTAACAGCCTTTGCATAAGCACTCTATAAGGAGTGGAGGAGGAGGAGAGAAAAGAGATGCTCAAACTTAGAAAACAAAATGAAGACTGGGGCACGGATAGCTGCTTGTTTGTAGGTGGGTGGTCTTTCAGGAGGTTCTGTGTTTGTGCAGTAATATGCTATTTGTGTTTTCCAACTACACAGGAGTGTTTTAGCTGCCAAAATTCTATTCCTGCTAAACTTTTTGTAAAACCATTTCTATAAGTCCTTGCCTTGCCAATATTCCCTGTAGCCTATTCTTAAGAACCAATGTATCTTAAATTGTGTAGAGGAAAAAATAAACTCTTCCCATGCACTAAGTAACTGACTACTTCTGTTCTTGCTTTCCCTCTTTTTGTTCTACTTCAGGTGAAAGTAAACAAGAACATGTAGGGCATATAAGCCATTCTACAGTAACAAAGATCTAAACAAAGATTTTGCTGTAGTTTGAGTACAGAACTACATAAACATTCCTCTGAATGTTTGGCTTTACTTTATCTTGAGGCTCAGATACCCTAGTGCTGGTGAGGTATAAGAACTTGGATAGACTAGAACAGGAGCTAAGAATTATGATAGCTCTCATCTTCTAACTTCTCCTACCCCCTCTTCTGCAAGGTCCATGTTGGAACTCACATGTGGAATAACTCTGCCAGGCGTGGAAGAAGATTATCCATTGATAATCCCATGGCTCTGTTGGGGAATGATCCAAAGAAGGTATCTGAAATGTTTCCAAAGGATATAGTGCCTCCTTCAGTGAACATTGATCCCACAGTATGGAACCAGTATGCAGCAGTACTCAGCAATGGCTTGGCAATGAAGACTAATGAGATTTCAGTGATCCAGAGTGGTGGCATACCTTCCCTTCCAGTCACCATTGGGGGTGGCTCTGCAATAAATACTGCAACAGTCTCCAAGACAGATGGGACCCAGTCTGGAATTAGCTCGGATATGGAGAAGGCTGGTGGTGCTGCTGCAGACAATGTGCCAAAACACCAGTTCCCTCACTTCATGGAGGAGAACAAAATTGCTGTTAGTTAGAAAAACTCTTTGTGAAGGTGAAATGCAGAAAGAGCAAATATATTTACAAACATATATTTTTAAGAGATTCCATCTCAACCTCCTATTTTCCTATTGACATGCAAATGATTTTATGGTTGTCTTTGTAAGAGTTGCCCACAGTACAATCATGATGTTGCTTTGCAAAAGTAGTAATAATAATAAAAAAAAAAAAAATCCTCTTATTTGGAAAGATGCGGGTCTTGCAAAGTATTCCTTGTTACTTGTGACTTTAATGTGTACAGCCTTACAGAAGTTTCACAACTTGAAATTCCAAAGATTGTAACATTTGCCTCTGTTTAAACTGAAATCTTTGGGAGTTTGGAACACAGTAGAAACAACCTACTGTTCATGGAAAAACTTTGTATTTACAGACGACACGAAAACTTACTATGCGGGTAAATATTCTAGAATGTCTGCCACCCTTTTAGAAATAGTCTTTGTGTGGGGTTTTTGTTTTTTGTTTTGTTTTTTTTTTAATGTACTTTTTACTATATGGCTACAGATTTTTTTTATTTTTATTTGCCTCCGAAGCTGTAAAAAGATCTTTTACTGGCTTTTTTCCCCCTTTGATCATTGCTCCTAATAACTGAATACTCTTGTATTGTTGACTGCTGCTTATTTAATACTTGGACAGTCCCTTAAGAATAGTGCCAAAACTACTCCTTCCAAAGATGTGCAGTTTCTCCTAAAATATTATTTGTACCAAAAGCCCTGAAGAAGCATGGGTAGGTATGTATATACTTTTCCTCTCTTCCCCCTCCCCCCTTTCTCCTCTAGAAAGAGAAGGTCAGGTCTGAAAGCTCTGCAAGGAATCTCAGATGACTGTTGCATCTAAGCTTTGGAACTGGTTTCCTTTAGCAAGAGGAACGTTTTTTGTTTGTTTTTTTTTAAATTTTGAGTTATTTAGGAGATCAGTTTGTGTAAACCTGTATTTAAATACAAAAGTACTCACACCTAAGTTTAATGTTTTGTGGGTTTTTTTGGATGGCATTCCCACTTTGGTCATTAAGTTTCTTGGTGATTAGTGCACTTGCATTACATCACAAAACCATGGTGACCCATGTGTATTGTATGAAGGTTATTGGGATAGCCCTCTGGATTCTAAGTTATCTACCTCATTTTTTTTTCTTTGTAGATGTAGTGTCTATTTTTCTATAAATGACCACTGTAATGAACTGAGATTCAAGCAGATGCTTCCATGCACTATATGAAACCAAAACCTGATGTATTAGTGGAAGCACCTGAAGACTTCGTGGACTTATTTTTCACTCTTCTTACATTTGCTGGATCTGTGTAGGTAACAAAATCTAAAGCTAGATTGAAGAACAACTAAGCATTTGGTATTAAAGGACTGAATGATGGAAAGAAGTCTGATTTCTGACTGCAGGAAATCCTTTGAGTCCAGTCTCAATTGTGGAAGGCCCCCCCCCCCCCCTCCAAAATGCAGATCACCAAAAGTTTGTGTAATGTTGTTGCACCTGATTCTTGTTTATGATCTATTTTTGCCATGTTGTGCCTTTCCTGCTGGACTTGTAAGTAAGAACACAACAGTACCTGTTTACACTGTAAAATGGATATTGTTACGTCGAACATGCCAAAGGCATCCCAAGTGTCACGTTTCTGCATTGTGAATGTATGACTTAAGAATTCTGTAGTTTTGAGTATCTGATGCATTTCTGTTGATGTTTTGAGAATAAATTTGGGATGGCTTTTTCGCACTTCATGCTTACATTTTTCTGGTAAAGTACTTTTGTCCCCTTTGAAATTCCAGTACGCCTAGTAATACCTTTGCCTCCACAGAGGTTTTTTTTGGTATTCGCATGCTACATGTTGGAGTTTAGTTTAGTTAATAGGGGAAACACTAGTATGTGCATGAATATTGATTTGAACTCTTAGCAACAGGTATATTGCAATTGGGCTACAAAGGGAAAAGAGAACTAGGTCACAGTCACTGACACACCTATCCACAGTTTTATGGGTGTCTAGGGCAGGGATGGGTGGGTGTGTTTTGCAGATGTACAGCCATATCTTTCTCTGCCAAGCAGATCTCTGGCTCGGTAAGTGGACTGGTTAATTCTGGCTCCCAATTTCTGAGGTCAGAACATGGCTGCCCAGAAGCTAAGGTGCGTGAGTAGGTTGCCCCTTTGTAACCTCTAGAGATGCTTGTTGTTCAGGTCTGGTTGGGTAGGGCTTTTTTGTTTTTGTTTTGTTTTTTTTTTGGCGCACCACTGATTGGGTGAATAAGATGTGTTCATGCAGCCATTTTCTATTCTAGCCAGCAAAATGGGTAGGGCTTCTCCAGCCACCAGGAGCTTGTCGTCACTGTCCTTAATGGACCCTATACTAATAGAAAATAAGTGATTCTTGGCCACATGCCCTGACATGCCAACCAGCTCAAACAGGAATTCTCTTGGGAAGTTCTAGGGTGTGTAATTATGCAGAAGGTCAGACTAGATGATCATAGTTGTCCCTTCTAGCCTTGGAATCTCTGGCCCCCTACAACAGACCGCAAAGAGTAGGGCCTGGATCTGACATACTATTGCCACAGGCATGTCCTGTCTGAGACAGGAACAGCTCTGGGCATCTGCAGGCAGATTATGGTCCCTCTTGCACCATCTGGATGATGCAAGAGGACCATGACATAGCTTGAGGAACTTGCTCCATAGAACTTGGCTGCTGTGCTCCTTCACCAAAGGTGTCTCTTATACTCAGTTCTAGAGAAGGAACTCCTCCTTTCTAAATTCCAAACTTTAAACTCTCCTTTACAGGAAATCATGATTGATTTATTTTTTTTACATACACTAATGTGTAATCTAAGTTTAACATCACTGTTTAGCATAACACAATTCATAAAAGTGCCTAGTTTTTTCACCTCTGCATTGTAATGCAGACTGTCTCTCTCTTCCACTTACTTACTCTACTGATATGGAGTAACTTCTTTCCTTCTCTTCACCAGCTTGTACACTTAGAATCTAAAAACTAAGGCCAGAAAGGACCACTGTGGTCATCTAGTCTGACACACGTAACCCAGGCCCTAGAACTCTCCCAAGATAAGTCTTTGGATGTTTTTCTAAAACATGCTCTATCTTTATTTTAAAGTTGTCAGTGATGGAGAATCCACTGTGACCCTTAATAAATTGTTCCAATGGTTAATTAGTCTCACTAGTAAATATTTATACCTTATTTCTACTCTGCATTTGTCTAGCTTCAACATCCAGCTATTGGATCCAGCTCTCTCTCTGCTAGAGAGAGGAGTCCATTATTAAATATTTGTTCGACATCTAGGTACTTAAACTATAATTAAATTACCCCTTAACCTTCTCTTTAATCTAAATAGCTCCAGCTCCTTGAGTATCACTATGACAAGCCACGGTTTGGCTACTGCTACCCCTGCCTTAGCCACATATGGCTCTTTTACCATTAAAGTGGGGCTCGTGTAGCCCTCCGTGCTTCTCCCCCTCCGTCCCTTCACCTACCAGACTTGGGGGGAGAGAGCTCAGGACCTGTGCCTTGCAGCGGAGTGGGGGGGTAGGGACTTCTGCCCAATGGGGAGGAGGGTCGTGGGGCACGCTGGCTGGGGTTGGGGGCTTCAGCAGCAGCAGGGCTGAAGACCCTGAGTAGGCACACCCTGGTTCTTGAACTTCTGAAGATTGTCATATGCAGCACAGAGGGGTTAGTAAATTTGGCCATCCCTGCTATATGGCTTTTTTCCTTTAATTCTCATGGCTCTTCTCTGAATCTCTCCAGTTTATCAACATCCTTGAATTGTGGGCAAAAGAGCTGGACACGGTATTTCAGTGCCAGTTGCACCAGTGCCAAATGCAGAGGTGAAATAACCTGTGTACTCCTATTCAAGATTCCCTTGTTTGTGCATCCCAGGATTGTATGTATTCTCTTGGCTACGGCATCGGCTTGAGAGCTCATGTTCAGCTGATGATCCACCACAATCCCCAAATCTTTCTCAGAGTCATTACTTCCCAGGACAGGGTCACCCATCCTGTAATTAGGGCCTATATTCTTTGTTCCCAGATGTGTGCATTTATATTTCACCCATATCAAAATGCACACTGTTTGCATGCACTCAGTTTACCAAGCAAGCTAGATCACTTCAAAGTAGTGACCCATGCTTTTCATTATTTACCACTCACCAATTTGTGTCACCTGGAGACCTTATCAGTGTTGATTGTTTTCTCCTCCAGGTCATTCCATGTGGGACATGGAAGGTAGCATAGCATTAGGGGCTGCTCTAGTTCAAGGCAAACTGGGCAGGTGGCTGGGGCAAACCTGAGTGAGTGGTGCTGCGCTTGGGTATTTTCCACCCCACCCTCCCCTCTACACCATCTCCAGGGGTGCATCTCTTACGACACAGTCAAAATGGGTGTCAAGATCTATGCTTGAGTTTTTGAAGACAGTTGTTACTAATGTTCCAGCATTTGTCTTCATCAACGACTGACTACAGTCTGCAAAGTCTACTGGTGGGGGAAGGAGGATGCACTTACATCCCCCCAGCGTGTAGGCAGCTAGCACTGCTCAGAACATTTTCAATTAAATGAAGTATGCTGTTTTTTCCCAAAGCTGAAACAATTTGCAGAGATGTATCTGTCCCAGCAAAGACTTTGTTGGAAAGGAGTTGGAGGGAGAGACTCACAGCCTAGCATGTGGTGGTTAAAGCACTAGCCCACCATGTGGAAACCTGCTTCTAGTTACTGCCCTGCCTTATTCAAAGTGATCTGGGATGCAAAACTGCTCTGAATCAGGAAGGGCAGAGCCTTTCGCCTGCATCTGCCACAGCCTAGATTAGAGCCCTGACCACTAGGACAAGAACACTCCCAGGTTTTGATCGGTCAGTGGACATTTCAACACCTCTTAGTTTTTACAAAAACATTTGAAGTGTTTAGTTTTCCAATATGGCATGAAAACAAATTTTGAAAGTTGCTGCAAAATTGCAGTTGTTGTCCTCCAGCTAGCTGTAGTAGAGGCTGCTCTTGTAATAGCCAAATTATAAACCTTTCAATATTTTTTTGAGAGGGTAAACTTGATTCAGGTATTCTGTGTCTATCAGTTTATTACCAGGGCATCTCATTCATATTTCATGTAATACACCACACCTTTTAGGTTGAGAACAAGCTGGATCCCAAGACTATTCCTGTTGTGACAATGAGTAGCTTGGTACCCCTCCTGGTAAAATGTCAGTGACATTTAGGTCAAATCAAACACCTCTCCATGCTTAAAAGCTGCTTAGATAGCAGCTGCTGGAAGAAAGGAAGCAATAGTCAGATGGCAGAGGCAAGGACCTGGTCTTAATTATCAAAGAGCTACCCTAAATTAGGACTTAACTTGCTACATTGTACATCCATGCACGCTTCCATGGATAGTATGAAAGAGGCATCCTAAATTCAAAGGACTAGTTCTGTGCAGCTGAAGTGTGTGCATTCCACAATTATAGGGTGACCAGACAGCAACTGTGAAAAACCGGACCGGGGGGGGGGGCGGTAATAGGTGCCTATATAAGAAAAAGTCCCAAAAAACAGGACTGTCCCTTTAAAAACGGGACATCTGGTCTCCCTACACCAGCGGTCTCCAAACTTTATGAGACGAGGGCCATGTTAAAATTTTGAAGGGGCTTCACGAGCCAAAGCAACTGTGAAAGAAATTAAATATATGCAAAATCATTAAAAAAACACTATACTGTGTCAGTGTTGCATTAAATTCTAAATCAGGTATAAAAGTTAATTGATGCAGGTACTGTAAGTTGGCTCCCCTTTTTGGGTCTGCTCTGCCCTGTGCCTGCTCTGCTGAAGAAAATGACAAAGGATTGAAAGTTTGGCTGTACTTTGGTAAGAGAAGCTCCAGGTTCCCATTGTTGGTTGGGACTATTTGGTTCTATTAGGGCTGTAGTTAAAATTTAACCATTATGAAATGGTTAAATTCCATCTTCTTTACTCCATTTATTGGAGATGTAATTAAGCATCTGGCTTGTATTTTTACTCTAAGGCAGGGGTATGTGCCTGCTTGGCTGCAGCAACGACTCTCCCCTAAGTTTGCTCCCCTTTTGGGGGGACACTGGCTCCCGGGGGCACTCACAGCTTTGCACAGCTCAGCTGAGCTACTCCCCTCCCCCCTCGCGTGAGCTGCTGCCAGCGGCCCCTCCCCCTGCCTGCTCCGGGTGCCTGCTCAGCTGTTCGCTTCTCCCCTGTTGGTTGGAGGGCCAGACAAATGGAAGCCCCGGGCCGGATCCAGCCTGTGGGCCGTAGTTTGGAGACCCCTGCCCTACACAATTAGTTATATGGCACCAGAAGTCCCTGCCCCAAAGACATTACAATCAAATGAAAACAGACAGCAGCAAGGAGAGATGTCAAAACAAGCAAGGGAAAGCAGATCACTGAGTCTCTTTTCAGTTCTTTTTAAATGCTTTCTCTTATTTGAAAAAAAAAAGGGGGGGGAGTCTTGCTGGAGTGGAGTGAACTCAGCTACAGCAAGTGATTCATGTAACATTTCAGAAGAAAAGGTTGTATTGTAATCTACAGGTGGAATAGAACTGTGTTGGTTCTGGCTACAATTGTTGCAAGGGTCTCATCTATACTAAAGTGTCAGTGACCCACTTATAATACTGTCCCATGGCTCAGTTACAATATAGTTCCAATTTGTGCACAGATGGGATCTTAACTATGCTCTGCAGCGGGGCTACTGCAGCTAGGGTGACCAGACAGCAAGTGTGAAAAATCGGGATGGGGTGGAGGAGTAAAAGGTGTCTATATAAGAAAAAAGCCCAAATATCAGGACTGTCCCTTTAAAATTGGGACATCTGGTCACCCTAACTGCAGCAGACATGTCTGACCTTTTATCGTGACTACAATCAGATCTCATCTATATTGCAAGAGAGAATTAGCCTCTAAGAGGGGAGAGCAATGTTGTAACTGGGTGCCAGGTTGGCTACATTTGCAGAACAGGTGGGACCAGAAATTAACTCCAATCTACAGTGCTGAAAAATATGTGCTCTAAGCAATTTTCAGACTCACTGTAATGGAACTTATTGAAGAGGTAACTTTTAGTTTTAAAGTAACATTTCCTTTTTATTATTTATATGCTCATGCAGCTTGGGAGGAATATCACTGCTGCCAACAGTTATGTCAGTGTACGTGGAGAGGGACTGGGGCCAGTAAGTGCACTGTCTCTGTTGATTAGACACTCTGATTGCCCGAAGCACCATTCTGTACTTCTTGTAATTGCTCACCTTTCCACTGCAGCTACTTAGTGGATTTGTCCTAGCTGTTACTAATATAGAAGCAGCAGATTTACTCGTAGGAGTCAAGCCAAGGATTGAATCATTCTCCTAGAAGCCAGTAAAAGTTTGGCCCTACCACTAAGATGTTCCTATAGGCCAGATTTTCCAGGCTATTTAGGTGCCTAAAGATGCAGATTTTCAAGAGTTCCTAACTTCTCTAACTACCTTAAATTCCCCTAAGTTTCTATCTGTATTTACAAAAAGAAAAGGAGTACTTGTGGCACCTTAGAGACTAACCAATTTATTTGAGCATAAGCTTTCGTGAGCTACAGCTCACTTCATCGGATGCATACTGTGGAAAATACAGAAGATGTTTTTATACACACAGACACCCATTTTTTCATGGTCTGTGTGTATAAAAACATCTTCTGTATTTTCCACAGTATGCATCCGATGAAGTGAGCTGTAGCTCACGAAAGCTTATGCTCAAATATATTGGTTAGTTTCTAAGGTGCCACAAGTACTCCTTTTCTTTTTGCGAATACAGACTAACACGGCTGTTACTCTGAAACCTATCTGTATTTAGGCACCTAAATGACTGGAAAAAAAATCATGTCCCATGTACAAACCGGCATGATTTGCATAAAAAGTACATCACCAAACTCAGAGGTGATCAGACTATGGTCCATGAAGCACTTACACATGTTCAGTAGTTGAAAAAGGAAAAAATAAATTGCAAAGATTTACATTTTTCTTTGTTTCTCAGGGTTTGAAATAGCCCCATTGTTTAAGGGTTTCTTTTAAATGCTGGGTGTTTGTACCAAAACTTTAAATGTTAGTAACCACTTTGATAGTTTCACTAAAAGCTTCCATAAGTCATAAAAGTTTGCAAAAAAAAAAAAGTTTTCAAGTCAGGTTTTTTGTAACTAACATTTTTGATTTTGAAAAAAGGCCATTTTTAAAAATAAAAAGCTTTTTGTTCAGAAAGTGTCAACTAGTTCCACTCAACACAGCTGGAAACATACCTAGGGCCTGCTTTTTAGAGGTGCAGGGTTAACTCCAGTTTAATTCTACCAACTTCTATAGAGGTTGTCACTCTTTATGGAAATAATCCTCATAGTACTGAGTGGGCTCAGTAGAGCTGATAGCCTTTAAAAGTAGCTGTAAATGAGGAGGGAGGAGCCAGCCTGGGCCTGTCACTACATAGCAGTAGAAGAGAAATCAGGAACTGCCTTTGCTTACCAGAACCACCTGAGACTAGAGCTACAGAGTGGAGAGGTGCTAGTGAGGTACTTCAGCTTGCAAAAGGGAAGGGAAGGGAAGTGAAGGGAAGTGAAACCTGTGAGGGTGAGATTAAATGAAATGACAGAGTAAAAACAGACCCAGATTTATATTTTCCAGAAGGCAAAACACTTGCTGCACTGAAGTTAGTTTAAAATCTATTATTAATAGTTTCCATGAAATAGCATTGTGCTTGCCCACATGGATGTAATGTATTTGGAAGCAGGAGGGGAGGTGGCCATGTGATAATCTCCCTATTGTGATATGACCGATATGATAAAGTTTGAGAGCCCCCCAATATAAACAAAGGCCACATTGGGCCTGAAAGCTTCAATGTTATCACTCACTTGTGGGGCCCATAAATGTTATCACCATGGTGCTGAACATTTCTGAATCTCTGCTAAATTTCAAACAAGGTTTCTAGCTGCCTGCATTATACCTATCCTCCCCATGCAGGCTGGCTCACTGTGGTGAGTGCTCTCCATGTTGCCCCACGTGGGTGGGCAAATCCGGACTCGAGCATGTTTGACACCATCCCACATTCATCACTGACCTAGAAAAGACTCTCTCTGGCTGCACTCCCACAGCAGGAGGGGAAATATAATTGCTGAAGCACAGAAAAGAGCTGTTGATCACAGACACCCGCTTATTTTCATATTTTCTATTCTCAACACTTAAGATAAATTGTATAAACTGCTGCTCTGCTTCCATTTTTGGAAATGCCATTGATATTTGTGCAGCAAATCCTGGGTGAAGGATATTGACTCTGCCCTGGGAGAATCCCGCTGTTCAGTTACTAATGTGGCTGGGAGTCAGAGGGAGGATGCCCTGGCAAATTTAATGTGCCCTATCTATTCATGTTCTCTTATTGGCCTCCCTTGCTGTCAGGCTCTGCATTGTTATGATTAGCTTTTCTGATGTATTCCATTTCACAACTCCACAGGAAAATCCTTCACATTAGAAATGTCCCCTCAATGACAATGGCTGTACCTAATTCTGGAATCTGTTTAGCAACTCTTTATTCAGGGAAAACCAACCAATCTCCAGAGGTTTGTGCAATAAAACCAGCAATAGTGTGTCCATAAAGCAAATTAAATACTAATACAATTACACCTAACAGCATGATGCCTATTTTGGGGTGGGGAGGTTGAGGAAGAGAAGTCAAGTCTAGCTAACAAAACAAACCCTGCCACTCTAGCCCATTATGTACAATAAGCACAATAGAACAAGTTATTTAACCTGCATGCTATTATAGTGTATTGTGTTTTTCCTGATTAACTGAATAATCTGCTTGTTCAATTGTTTTACTATTCAGTATTAAAATCTGCATAGTAGCATGGTTAAAGCTGAATTTCAACTTCCATTATAGCACTTCCCAAATTTTCAAAAACCAGACAGCTTAGGGTGGTGCAGAGCAACATAAGTCTCCCCCATTCTGTTCTTGCTAATATGGTGAGATTTGAGTTGCATGCAAATATTTTTATTTTCCTAAAGCGAGACTTAGCTTTCAAAAGCCTAGGAATTGATGCACTATAGAGAGATGGAATTAAATTGTCCATATAATATATAATTCCAATTGAATTTTCATGTCATCCTCCTTTTCAGTTGCTTATAGCTTCATCAAAAATTTTCTTTTTATTTGTGAATGAAACTGTGTGTGTGTGTGTTTGGTGCATCAATTGATTAGAAATGTGCATACACAATTCAGAAATCAATACACTTCGCTTTGCCAGTCTTGTTGTGGTCTAAGAAATGAGCTAAGTTTGGACAAAATTGGTTTGGCAGGTTTAAAGTTATAAATGCCAAATTTTTGTGGGACTTTTACCCCCATAAGATTTGCTGATAGATGTTTTGGTGTTATAACATTCTAAAGTGGCTTGCAATGCTGGATGTGTTGTGAAGTGCTTTAATTTGATCTCAGCTTCCAAGGAATTTTTAAATTAAATCTTCAAATGTGCAATTTTTGCGCAAACACATCATACTCTAAATGACAGTGCTTTCAGGTGTGAAATTTAACTATTGGACTATGAAGTCCATTGAACTTTATATATATTTCAGAAGGTTATTAATAAGCATTGTCATAGCCAAGACTGGGAGGTAGCCCAGGTGACCCAAGATACCACATGGTCTGTGAATGAACACAGCTCTAAAAGCTAAGAATTCCTCAGGACAGATCATGGCCTGCAGTAAGGTACCGGTGCACCACCAGAGAAGCACAAAGAGACTTTAAAATTCCCCTTGATGGGCAGTTCTGATTTCTTCCAATGTCAGGGAATTCTCAACTGGTGTGTAGTTTTCAAGGAATGCATATTTTAGACACATTGCACTTTAGCCATGTGAGAAGCAGTTAACTTCAGTGTGAGAGAGAGACGACAGGGCGGCGTGCGGACATATTCAATTTCTCTCAAGCCACTCCAATAAACCAGCAAACAGAATTATCTGGCTAGACAATACAAAAAGCCAAAGCACATACTTGAAAATATGATTTTCTTTAGATATGTTTGCATTACTTCTGCTAAGAAGAAGCCATCACCAGTTTCTAATGGCACCAGCATTCCTCTAGAGTGACTTGTGAGGCTGAACAAGGATATGACTCCTAATACCCTCAGTGGTTTGGAACAACCCATTAATTAGGCTAAATCTGAAATGCTAGCATTACACTGCCTTCCTGTCTTTAATTGCAGCCTTTGTCCGTTCTGCCTGCTACACCTGGATCTCCCTTCCACTGTGCACTACGCATCCTCCTCTTCCATTAAACCAATGCATTTTTAACCCACTCTGCTGTGAGTATTGCTATGGCAATAACTATACTTCTATTATTTTAAATAATGATCTGTGTTAAAACCATCTTATGGTCACCTGGTACATTTTAGGTCTGATTGTATGTTTTACCTATTTTGGGTCCAATCCTGTAACCCTTACTGGCATGGCACTGTGACCCTTACTCATGCAAGTTGTCCCATGGAATCACTGAGGGTTACAAGATAAGGGCCCACTTAAGGCAGATAGTACATCTAGTATGTCTGTACAGGGCAAGGCACACTGTCAGCATTTAATAAATAATAAACCTACGTGCCAACACATTGAATTTTAATTTAAGGAGAAAAATAGAGATTCTCCTTTAACGCCAGTGAAATACATTGAACTAGTGGAGCACTACAGAAGGACAGCATGAAAAATGGTAAATACTGTGCTGGAAAACACTGTCCCTTCTAAACAGAGGAAGTTGGCATCTATGCAGGATTGCCATAGATAAATCCACTCTGACACTTTGTTAGGATCTCTCCCAGCATTTCCTCTCCAAATGCCATACAGCTGGCAGCATGAAAAACATCTTTGCTGAAAATGTGCTGTCTGATCACAACTCAGAGCTTGTGGCGTGGACGGGAAACTCTCAGAGACCAATGTCCTCTTGCCTTTGAGGAGACACTCCCAGTTCTCTAAAACCTGGCTTCACAAACTGAAGAAGGGAACTTTTTGTTTCAACTTCAACACTTGCTTCAGAATGTTTTCTGCTAATAGTCTGTAAAGAACGGAATTATTAGACATACAGATGAACCTGATTTGCTGGGAAGAATCAACACAGCTTTTGTAAAGGGAAATCCTGCCTCACCAATCTATTAGAATTCTTTGAGGGGGTCAACAAACATGGAAAATAATGATCCAGGGGATAGAGGGTATTTGGGCTTTCAGAAAGCCTTTGATGAGATCCCTTACCAAAGGCTGTTAACCAAAGTATGCAGTCATGGGATAAGAAGGAAGGTCTTCTCATGGATCAGTTACTGGATAGAAGCAGAAAGCAAAAGGTAGGAATAATGGTCAGTTTTCAGAAGAGTCAGGTAAATAGTGGTGTCCCCCAAGGATCAGTAGTGGGACTAGTGCTGTTCAACTTATACATAAATGATGTAGGAAAAGGGATAAACAGTGAGGTGGCAAAGTTTGCAGATGACACAAAGATAGTTAAGTCCAGAGCAGACTGCTAAGAGTTACAAAGGGATCTCACAAAACTGGGTGACTGGGCAACAAAATGGCAGATGAAATTCAGTTTTGATAAATGTAAAGTGATGTACATTGGAATCATAATCCCAGCTGTACATACAAAATGATGGGGTGTAAAATAGCTGTTACCACTCAAGAAAGAGATCTTGCAGTCATTGAAGATAGTTCTCTCAAAACATCCACTCAATGTGCAGCACTAGTCAAAGAAGCTAACAGAATGTTAGGAACCATTAGGAAAGGGATAGGTAAGACAGAAAATATCATAACGCCACTATATAAATCCATGGTACACCCACACCAGGAATACTGTATGCAGTTCTAGTCACTCCATCTCAAAAAAGATATATTAGAAATGAAAAAGGAAGGGCAACAAAAATGATTAAGGGTATGGAACAGCTTCTATATGAAAAGAGATTAAAAAGTCTTGGACATTCAGCTTGGAAAGGAGATGACTAAGGGGGAATAAGATAGAGGTCTATAAAATCATGAATGGTGTGAAGAAAGTAAATAAGGAAGTGTTATTTACTCCTTCACATAAACACAAAAATGAGGGGTCACCCAGTGAAATTAATAGGCAGCAGGTTTAAAACAAACAAAAGGAAGTACTTCTTCACACAGTGCACAGTCAACCTGTGGAACTCCTTGCCAGGAGTTGTAAAGGCGATAACTATAACTGGATTCAAAAAAGAATTAGGTTCGTGAAGGATAGGTCCATACATGGCTATTAATCAAGATGGCCAGGGATGCAATCCCATGCTCTGGGTATCCCTAGGCCTCTGACTACCAGATGTTGGGACTGGACGACAGGGGATGGATCATTTGGGGATTGCCCTGTCCTGTTCATTCCCTTTGAAGCATCTGGCATTGGCCACTATCGAAGACAGGATACTGGGCTAGATGGGCCCAGTATTTATATTCTAATGTATATTCTAATATTCTTAACACTGGTTAAATTGTATATGTGGTGAATGCAGAGCTGCCAAAGCCATTTTTAAAACTATTTTGAGAGCTGTCTTGTAGAGTAGTTTCCCATGGTTTCCTCACATGGGTTAAAAGGCAGGTGTGATCAGATGAATAATTAAAATCCTATCTAATGAGAGACATGGTTCAGCCATTCAGCCCTTCTTTGTTTGGCATGGTCAAGCTTTGGAAAAGTTATACAGAACCTACTAAAAGCCTTAAAGACTTAATTTCTGAAACCTTGAGACACTGAAGGTCACGTGCATAAAAAACGCATGAGGTGCACTGTGAATGGAAGGTCACTGCAGAAGGCATGTAGGCGCACAGAAAGGCTCATGGGGATGTCATGGCCCTCCCTCAGGGAGTCTCCAGGGAAGGCAGATCAGCATTATATATGGCTAATACTGTTGCAAGCATCGCAAAGCATTTTGAGGATGGTCAAGGGTGTGTGAGTGGAGAGTGGAAGTTTCCTTTGCAGAATACGAGAGGCCGGAGGGGAGAAAGAAGAAGAGCAGAGAATGGGTTAACTCAACACTTCAGCTAGCTCCGTGTGAAGATAAGACGCTGGCCCCGGCCCAAGGTCATGGGCTCGACAAGAAATCAGCAGCTGCCCAGCCGCGAGAAGAGGAGAACTAAGTTGAGCAGAGCTGCAGAGATAGCAGCAAGAACAGTGAGAGCAAATGAGATGGCAACAGCGAAGGCCACTAGAAGAGAAAACAAAGTCTCCGGAGCCGGGATGTTTTGGGAAACCGCAAGCTGGTTTGGACTGGCACAGAGAGCATCAGAAGCAGAGGTCCCTGAGTGGAATACCCGCTTTCCCCCCACCCAAGGAGGCCAGGACTTAAAACCCTCCTGAGAGCTGGAGCAAGTCGGCGATCAACAGCGGATCCTTGGATGACCTGGGCCCAGGACACCACTCCCGTCCACCCTTCCCCGCCTCTTCTTCTGACGTTACACCCAGGCCTAGCCAGTCTCGGGTCGTGCGTGTGTGAGTATGAAAGTGGGTTCGGGCTTGGGGAGCTAACCCTTTCTTTCTTCCCCTGAATGACGTGGAAGCGTTCCCATCACTCTCTACTGTTGTTTTATTATTTTATCAATAAAGCTTTAAAATTTAGACGTTTGGTGTGTTTCATCATTTCCACCCCCCCAACAATCCTGTGGCATCAGCCTGATCAACTGACGCCCCAGGCAGATTGGTAACAAAAATCTGTCACAGGGAAACTGAACAGAGTAATATTACAATAAGACTGAAACAGTCACATAGCCATCTCCTAGTGCATCATCTCCACAGACCTTAAGTAGTGTCTACATGATGCAAAAAGGTGCTCTTTTCAATCAAGTTAATTCATTGAGTTAGCTTAACTCCCCCATAACACTGTTTAGACCAGGGGTTGGCAACCTATGGCACGCATGCCAAAGACGGCACGCGAGCCAATTTTTAATGGCACGCTGCTGTCTGCTGGGGATGGCAGACAGCAGCATGCCATTAAAAATCCTGCCCGGCCTGGCTTGCTCTTCTCCACCCCTTGCCCACCGCTCTCTCCTTGCAGGGCAGGCAAGCTTCTCCCTCCCCCACCTCTTCCCCCGGCGTGCTGGGTTTCTGCCCCTCCTCCTCTCCCTTCCTGCTGCCAATCCCCTCACTGCGGAGGGGGAGAGGGAAAGGCAGAGCACAGTGCACTCACGCTCTCTGCTCCCGGGACCTTGGGGAAGGGGGTGGAATCAGCATATCCCCTCCAGCCCCCTGCCGTGAGCCACTCAGGGCAGGGGGCTGGGAGCACCCCCCACGACCCCAGCCCACATCCCCAGCCCCCTGCCCTGACTCCTGCACCCTCCTCACACACCCCCAGCCCCCTGTCCTGATTCCTGCACCCTCCACACATACCCAGCCCCCCCAAACCCCATGCCCTGACTCTTGCACCCCCCACATCCCCACCCCCACCCTGAGCAGCAAACGGGAGCTCCTGCACACACACACACACACACACACACACACACATTCCCACCTGTACCTCTCACACCAAATGGGAGCTGCCCAGATAAGCGCTCCACACCCAAACCTCCTGCCCCAACCCCGAGCCCCCTCCCTCATTCTAGCTCCTGGCCAGACCCTGCACCCCAACCCCCATCCTGCTCCTTCACCCCTAGCCCTGTTCTCAGCGCACTCCCACCCTCATCTCAGTGCAGAGAGAGGAAGAGAATGGCTAGAACCAGGGAGAAGGTAGGTACCTACTGTATGTGGACAGGGCTGGGACCCCAGACTGGCACCAGGATTGAGCGGGGCCGGCAGCTGGGACCCTGGCTGGCAGGAGCCGGCGGATGGACCCCCAGACCGGCAGCGGGCTGAGCCGCTCAGCCCACTGCCAGTCTAGATTTCTGGTTGCTAGCCCCTTGCCAGCCGGCGTCCCGGCCACAGGCCCTGCTCAGCCCACTGCCAGCCTAGGTGAACGGAACCCCAGGCCGGCAACGGGCTGAGTGGGCCGGCGGTGTAAGATCAGCATTTTAATTTAATTTTAAATGAAGCTTCTTAAACATTTTGAAAACCTTGTTTACATATGACAATAGTTTAGTTATACAATACAGAGACTTATAGAGAGATACCTTCTAAAAAACGTTAAAATGTATTACTGGCACGCGAAACCTTAAATTACAGTGAATAAATGAAGACTCGGCCCACCACTTCTGAAAGGTTGCCAACCACTGGTATAGACACAGTTTAACACCTTTACAATTGTGTTAGCTGGTCATGTTGTAGCAGCTTTTATGATGTCTATACTTACTCTCTATGCTTCACTCCCTTTTCCTTCCCAGAGTGGTACTGCTGATTGGCTAGAAGGGTGCCACAAATCCTGCTGTCTTCCATTATCTTCTGTTCAATTTACCCTTACGGAGGTGTGACTCATTCAGAGATGAATATTTAAGAGTGAAGATGATTATTAATTTTTGGTAGCTGCATTTCAGTCTCCTGAAGCTAAAACAAAAGTTGTGCACTTTCCCTGCTACTGCTTGTGCACCTAATTTGCATGTGTAGTTAACATGACTGAATGTACAGATTGGGCATTTGTATACATAAAACACCTGGATAATATTTTAACTAGCCATTTGCATTCAAAAAAGGCAGTTTTGCTTGAATAGTCACATTCATTGCAAGCCCAAAGTAGGCCTGCAGCCCCGAGCAGCTCAAATTCAGAAAAAATTAACCTCTATGGTCCACAGATCCTGGAAAACACATGTGCATGTACTTAACTTTAAACATGTGAGTAGGCTCACTGAGGCCAATGTGACTGCTCATGGCCTTAAAGTTAAATGCTTTGCTGAATTAGGACCAGCCTAAATCTCTCTGCATGGGAAGCAGGCTATCCACCCCTTGCTGATGTCCAGATATAGAAGGAGTCTAATTTTCCCCTTTCCACATCTCCGTATACCTGTTTTCAGTTCTTTTTATCCCCTCTTTTTACTTGACACTTTCACCGTTTTATGTAGAAAAAATTGTTAGCCTTGCAAATTTGCAAACAACGTAATAAATATTAATTTATTCTAATTGTTAAGCTCCACGTTCTGCCTTCCTACTTGTGCCCCTAGATTTTTCCACATCCAAAAAATGCACATGCTAAATCTCATAAAAATAGCTTTTATGAAAAATCACAAAATGGGCTCATTTTTCCCAAAATACTGCACTCTTTGTATTTGTTTATTTTATTTTATTAGTCACACTTTTGAATTTGATCTCATTCTGGATGAGTGAGAGGGTGTCAGTCCTGTTATTCTGTAAATTAGGCATACAAGGGATTTTTTGTGTGTGTTCAATATATCTTTGTATGAGGAACAAAACAAAACCTTGTAGAAATCCTATGTTTCCCCAAACCAAAACACATGCATGCTGAAACTTCATTATAAGAATGCCAAATGGTCTTTCAATAACAGAGCCTGTGGCAGTGTGAGCTTTATTGTAGTTTCCCTTCGCAAGTGTTGATGGATTTATGAAGGGCTTCATTACATATAAGCTTAAAGGATATCCGCTATCACCCACTTGTCAAAAGAAAAAATAATATCAAAGCCATCCGTCCAGATCAGAGATACAGGTGCTAACAGCACATTATAGTCTGGTAGTGATTAACTTGCCAATTAATTGCAGTAACCTTGTCTGAGTTCAGACATTTAAAAGATAAATTTAAGAGATGAATGCATCATGTGTAGACTTAGGGCACATGTACATTGCTACCATATTGCTAATCATTCCTGCCTTGGCATCACAGATCTCACATTTGCATTTCTGTTGTAAAAATGCTTCCTCCGATCTAGGCATTATGCACAGAGGTAGTGACTGTGTGTGTGCATTAAGCCACTGGGAACAGGCTGCTCTTGCATGTGTTCATTCTGGTACTTGTTCTTTTTTCAGAAGAGTGAATTTAATAGGCTGAGTGTGTTTCAGTATTGCCTGAAGAAACAGGATGAGTCTGCCTTCTCCCTTGCCCTCCCTGAAATGAATCAGTAGCCGGTGGAAGTAATGCAGCACATGAAATGGTCTGCTGCAGAGTTAATGCATGACTGCAACTTTTCAATCCCTTAGCAACCAAATCTCTACTCTCCCAGTTTCAGATGTCTCTACCTTACAAATGATGGAATTGCAAGCACAGTCCCGCTGCCATGTGGAAAGTATGATACACCTTGGAGCTAAATTCTCATACAAATAAGATGCGCAAAAGCATGCACAAATTGTACACTTAATTTGTGAGTACAGAAGTCAAGTAATAGCATGCACAAATAATCAGAATTACCAATTTCAGTGTGCAGTTATCTGTTTCTCATGTGAAATCATGGTAACTTCATGTGTGCCTTGTCCATGCAGTAGTACATGGATAGAAAAGCAGGGCCATTACCATTATCTCAGTATTTTGAATAGTTTGATTATTAAATTTTGAAAATGACATGCCATATGCACAGAGGCAAACAGAATTAAGCAAACACAGATTAAGTCCAACATATCCGGTAAGACATTCATATTAACCTTCCCAAATAAAAAAGCCAACATAATATATGAGTATTCAGTATTTCTGTAGAGCTTGAGAAGCAAATAAAAGACACAGTCCCTGACTGTGTCTAGCAAATGCAATCATCAAGTCAAAAACACAGCAGAAATGGCATATAGGAATTTCCATAGTGGATCAGACCCAAGGTTCATATAGTCTAGCGTCCTGTCTCTTGCAGTAACCAGTACCAGATGCTTTAGCTTAGATGAAGGTGTAAGAACCCCACAGTAGGCAGATGTGGGGTAATATGCCCCCCACTTAGGTCTTATAGCAACAGACAATGTTGGATAAAGGGTAGGAAAGTGAGGTAGGAGGAGGGCAGTGGGAAAGGAATGCAGAGAACAATTTTCCCACAGCAAAGAACAGGTCATAGACATTTATTTGCATGTTTTACGTTAGTTACATCTGAACAAGAGTTATGCGCTGCTGACTAAGTTTGAATTTGTATTAAATGGAAACCCTAAAGAACAGTTAATATGCCAAGTGAGCCACATGCTATTGGAGTAGTAGAAGTGTAGCCACAAAAGCCTGAAGATAATTCAAAGCTAAAATATCACAAACTTTTAAGGTGCAGAACAACATTTATTCAGTGTTGCTGATTCTTGCACTTTAATCATGAGTCTCACAATATTTGGCGTTTTTATTAAAGCCTCAGTTCCTAAAGTCAAGAGACTGTTGTGCTTTCACTTATATTTTTTTAAAGGAAGTTTCTAGTCCTGGGTGGTGGTGGAGAAAAGCTTGAAAATGGGACTCACGTGTTTTTTTTGGGGGGGTCCTGGCTCATAATTTTTGAGTGCTTGGGGTTGGTGAAACTGTTTATTATTACAGCATCAGGAATGTGCAGGACACTTTACACATAAGAAGAGCTGGTAAAAAAAAAAAGTGGGGACAATTTCAAAACAGTTTGATGACAAAATTTCAACCATACCCATAAGCTGGTTTTTAAAATAGCACAAATACTTTTACAATAATGTTGACCAGCTCTACAGACAAGGTCTCTGCCACAAGTAACTTTTGGGCCAGATTTTAAAAGGCACCTAAAGATGCAGATGGGTAACTAGTGGGATTTTCAAAAGCATCTAGGCACCTAGCGCCATTTGATTTCAGTGAGAGTCAGGCACTTAAATACCTTTGAGGATCTGGGTCCTAGACACTTCTGATATCCCACTAGGCACCTATTTGCATCTTTAGGAATAGAAGTCTTTTCAGTGCTTTGGTAGACTTTGAATCAGCTCAAAGAACTCAACTCTGCAAATCTTACTCACTTGAGTAGTCTTAATCTAAGACTACTGTTGGGCTATTTGGGTATATTTCTGCATGAGGGCAGCACCAATGTTGATGTACCTGTGTTGGTTCCAGGATATGAGAGAGACAAGGTGAGTGAGGTAATATCTTGACCTGGTTACCTTTTCCAGACCTGAAGAAGAGCTCTGTGAAGCTTGAAAACTTGTCTCTTCCACCAGCAAAAGTTGGTCTAATAAAATATATTACCTCACTCACTTGCCTCTCTCTTTACCACTGTGTCATCTAAACTTTGTTCTGAGCAGGGTCGTAGATTGATGAATTTCCCTAGTATAGAGAAAGGCCCCTATGTTACTAAGGCTTGGGCAGGAATGGCCCTAAATTTGCAGGATATCGCCCTAAATTTGACAAAATACAGAGAGAGGTGCTACTGAAGGGATTGTAACGTAAAAGTGGTATTTCTCACTGTCCTCCTCATGTTGTGTAAGAGCGATGTACCACTGGTAATTTTCAGTAACATCATATGTAATGAGCAGGAGTCAGCGAATGAAAGATCTGAATGAAGATAGAGTAGCTGGCTAATGCAACAGGAATGTCAGGGAGATCCAGGCGTTAGGAGCAGCATGGAAAGAGACATGATGAAAAAGTGGGAGAAGGAAACAAAAAGAGCTGTTGAGTGGAAGCGGGGAGGAAGAAATGAGATCAGTGATGTAGGCAAGAAAAGATGCATACAGAGCAGTAGTGCGTCCCTTTAAAATCCCCTTGCTTCTCCATGCCTGTTCACAGATACCATTGGTAACCTGAGAAATCTAGCCAGCTCTGCTGTTGGAACATCTGTAGTGGAAGAACAGATAAAGAATGTGAAGCCATTTGCTGCAACTCCATCAGTAAAATATCAGAGCAGTGTCTGTCTATGTGCCTTTGTTTTGTGGCTCTCAAAAGACTCACAAATGTATTTAGCATATAACAAAACAGAAGCTTCTCTTTGCTGTAATAGAAAAAGGTATTTAAATCACCTGGTTTGGCTTTGTACAGCTGATGGGATAAAAATGTGGGCTTGCCCTTTGACCTTTAAAAAATGCTGTTCTTTAACAAATTCTTCCACACTTTAACAATGAAAAGCACATTGGTGCTCAATAAATAGCAATAAACTCTTCCTGCAATATAGCTACGATAGTAGGTTGCCAGTTGGATCAGAATTGGTGCTGTCCTAAATCACTCAGGAAAAAAAAAGTAGGAGAAGCTCTGCCAACCTTTAAGTTTAATGGGACACTATTGCATCAACTTAATCGACATTTAGATCAGGGGTTCTCAAACTGGGGGTCAGGACCCCTCAAGGGATCATGAGGTTATTATATGGGGAGTCACAAGCTGTGAGCCTCCACCCCAAACCCCACTTTGCCTCCAGCATTTATAATGGTGTTAAATATATTAAAAAGTGTTTTTAATTTATAAGGGGTGGGGGGAATCACACCCAGAGGCCTGCTATGTGAAAGGGGGCACCAGTACAAAAGTTTGAGACTCAGTGATTTAGAACAACCTGGGGGGCATAGGTTGGGCCTGAGAGAAGAAAACAAAGGTAATGAATTAAAGCTGTGAACAATAATTAGCCCCTTTCTAATGAGCAGTTATGAGGTAGGAATTGGGTGGCACACAGGTCTTTCCAGGGCTTCCTTGTTTGCCTCAGGCTCTGTGCATGCAAAAACTAAATGTCAGAGAGAGAAGCTAGTGGCATCAGAGAAACCAGAGTGGGTTTTATGGCACTTGATTTAACAGATTGAACTCCTCAGCCCCTAGTCATAGACTTTTTTTATGGGGACTGTCTCATATTCATCCAGAAAATACAAAGGAAATATGCATCATGTTTTTTCCCCATCTAAATCAAGGGTTGGTGAACAAGGGAACTGTGTGGATGCTATTCCCAAGAGAGTGTATGCAGTGTCTTTAACAAGGCTAATCCTACCCAAAAAGTGCTTTGCCCATTTGGCTACAGTTCAGCCTAGATCATTTCTGAAGGCTACTGTTTTTTACTGTGATTTTCTCAATACAAAATGAAAAACAGCAGAACACAAAATGAGGGTGGGAAATGAAAGTCCACAGGAGTTTGACTCTCAAAGATTGCTTCTTTGTACCGCAAGACGCTCTGTTAGTGAGTCAGTGGACTGTGGAATAACAAAAAGAACAGGAGAACTTGTGGCACCTTAGAGACTAACAAATTTATTTGAGCATAAGCTTTCGTGGGCTACAGCCCACTTCATCGGATGCATGCAGTGGAAAATACAGCAGGAAGATATATATATACACACAGAGAACATGAAAAAATGGGTGTTGCCATACCAATTATAACGAAGTAATCAGTTAAGCTATTATCAGCAGGAGAAAAAAAACCTTTTGTAGTGATAATCAGGATGGCCCATTTCCATAATCAGTGTGGCTGATATGATTAGGTCCTATGATGGTGTCCCCTGAATAGATATGTGGACACAGTTGGCAATGGGCTTCGTTGCAAGGATAGGTTCCTGGGTTAGTGTTTTTGTTGGGTGGCGTGTGGTTGCTGATGAGTATTTGCTTCAGGTTGGGGGACTGTCTGTAAGCAAGGACTGGCTATCTCTCAAGGTCTGTGAGAGTGCTTCTATTGTTGTTGCTGTATCTCTATTAATGTTCATTGTCACTCGGATGATTATGCAAAGATTCCTGTAACAGCGAAGGGCCAACTTGTGAACCATGCTATGAACCACCTTACTTCTCTGCTAGAATTACCAGCATCGTGTGTCACAGCATGGGGCTGAGTTATTTCTGTCCCTTGCATGTGGAAAGGGAATAGTCAGGCAGGTGTGAGGAACTGGCATAGAAGAGGACATCAGCTGCACTAGGGAAAGGACCAGTGCAACTTATTTCCATCCCGAAGCACGGGGAACTGTGGCCAAATTGTGATGCACAACATAATCTTTTAAAGCTCTTATTTGTGCCAATCAGAATCAAAGTGAATAACACTTTTTTTGGGGGGTGGTGGTGGTTATATCAGTTACAAACAGACTTAGGTTTTCAGTCTAAGACTACAGTTAGGAGTGGTTTTGTGGCTACTACCGATTACATTACCTCTCAAAGCATTTTTTGGCTATAATACCCTGTTTAGGTGCCTTGATTGCTACTCTTATTAAATTATCACTTTGAGAGAATGTTACCAGCCTGTTTCTATCTCACAATAAAACATCCCACTCAATTTATTCCTGCAACTGAAGGAGATGGCATTTTAATACTGAGGAAAAATGTCGTAAAAAGATGCTTCCTGTATAACCATATGTGACATTTTATGAGGTGGACTGGTTATGGGGAATTAAGGGAATCCCACTTCAATTGCCCTCTTGAGTGTGAGGATGGGCAATGAGACTCAGCAGTCATGCTGGAACTCGAGGTGCCGGGGGTGCTACCACACCCCTCCCCCCCAGCTTGAAGTAGTAACCACAAACACCAAATATATGGTTTCCATCATCAGAACCCCCACTATAAAAATTGTTCCAGCACTTAACTTTAAAATCAATGGACTACTCAGGGTGTGTAAAGTTAAACACATGCATAAGTCTCTGTGGGATCAGAGCCTTCGGTTGTAAATTCTTTGGGACAGGAACTGTATCCTGTACAACACAGCACATGCTTACCCTGCTGGCACCAGGGTTTTAAAACATCTGAGCTGAAATGTAGCACCTTTAATCCTAGCATGGGCACACTTGCACTGTTGCTTAACAAATAATAAATAAAATAATGATAAAGTTAATAACTTTCTATCATGCATTTTCCTTGTACCAAACCTGGACAGCTTTCAAGATGAATGAAAGACAGGCAAAGAGAGTAGGTTTTAACTAACTTACAGCTAAAATAGAATACTTCCCACTTTTCAGTATATTAAGAGAACAATGATTTCAAATTTATATTTATGTAAAAATGGATGATATAAAAACCCATACAGAGAAGTAAGGTTCTTTTAGCAACACTCATTAAAACATATGCTAATCAAGGAGAAACTATGTGATAATATGCACAGTGCTTCTTTCCTAAAACAACTTCCTTATAGGATAAGTTTTCTTAGCAAAAGTTTTGCTGATGGTAGTCTCCACATTTGCCAAAGTCATGTGTAGGGCTCAAGCCAGTATGTGGCCTCTGAGCACACTGATCAGATTGAGTCCCATTCAAAATCCAACCAGGGAGAAGTTCGTTAGAGTACTCACCTGGGATATGGGAGACCCAGCTTCAATTCCCCCCTCCCTGCACAAGGGGGAGAAACAACTTGAAGAGAGGTCTCCCATCTCGTAGGTGTACTTTCTAATCATTGAGCAATGGGACAATCTGATGTGGGTATCCCTCATTCTCTCCTGATGAAGCTCTTCCACTGTAGATACGTCATGAAAGAATGGGTGGAAAGGGGGGCTGGTCCCACCCATAGGCACAGACTCCGTGGGTGCTCTGGGGCTGGAGCACGTATGGAAAAAAATTAGTGGGTGCTCAGCACCCACGGCAGGCCCTGCCAATAAGGTACTCCCTCCAATCCTCTGCTGATCAGTTGTTCAGTGGCGGGGGGGAAGGGGAGGAGCAGGAAGAGTCAGGTTGCGGCCTTGGGGAAGGGGTGGAGTGGGGGCAGGGGTCAAGTACCCCAGGAAAATTAGAAAGTCTGCGCCTCTGATCCCACCTCACAGCTGGGTGCCCTGACCACTGGATTACAGTCATTCCTGCTTACACTCTTTCGCTGGTCCAATGACTATTTTAGCATTTATCCACAGTGGAGCAGTCAGTGGGCCACATAGAGAGAGCATGAGTAGGAATGACTGTAGTACAGTGGTTAGGGCACGTACCTGGGAGGTGATAGACCTTGGGTCCAGGCCCTGCTCCACCACAGGAAGATTTTCAGGTGGAGAAGGAAGCAAGCCCACATTAAGGCATTCTGTAGTCAGGTATTTATGTCAGAATCTGAGCTTTCTTTCTTTCTTTTGCAGTGTTGTTGTAGCCACATTGGTCGCAGACAAAGTGTGTGAGATAATATTTTTGATTGGACCAACTTCTGTTGGGGAGAAAGTCAAGCTTTTAGGGAGCGCTTCTTCAAATCTGAAGAAGAGCTCTGTGTAATCTCGAGAGCTTCACGCTCACCAGTAAAAGTTGGTCCAATCAAAGATATCTCACCCACTTTGTCTCTCTCTCTTTTTTTAAGTGAGTTCTAGTTTTCATGGTTGCAAAGGAAAGCTTGAAAACATGAACTGAGTGTAAATGATATAGCAATGTCTGCCTGAGTCGGCAGACAGAACAACACAATAGCTCTGAGAGGGGTGAACTGCCCTATGCATCACTATGGATAAAAGGTGGGGTTTGGTATTGTATTAGCCTAATAATGTGTTAAAATACAGCTCACCCTGTCCATGCTAAGGCTATGTCTACACTGCATTTTCGTTGTTAAAACTTTTGTCATTCAGGGGTCTGTTTTTTTCATATCCTGCAGCAACAAGTTTTAATGACAAAAAGCACCGGTGTGGACCGCCCCTTGTTCGGGGTAGTTTTATTTTGTCACCGGGAGACCCCTCTCCCGGTGACAAAGAGCGGCTACACGGTGCACCTTACAATGATGCAGCTGCAGCGGCATGGCCACATGATTGTAAAGTGCACAGTGTAGACATAGCCTAAGGCTTTAAAACATCTAACAAAACTCACCCACCCATCATTTACCCTAATGTGCACAAGCCCTGATGTTTTAGTGCTTAGACTCTACACTCCAGCAGCTCTGCCAGCACCACCCCAGCAGGGGATGCTGGCTATAGTCAAAAAAGAAGAGCTTAGACTACCCAAGCAGATACATCCTGGGTGCTGGTATCTGGTCATCCCTGACTGCTCCAGGAAAGAGAGGACACTCTCCTGCCATTCTTAGTGGGGGACATGGGAACAGCCACCCATCTGCTGATCCTGCATCTCCTGAGGAGAGGTGACACTCTTTACTGACACTCCAAGTGGAGGACCTCATGGTAGCCTTGTATCATGGTGTGGATCGCCTCCGCCTCCCCACATTGCCTTAGTTAGCCAGGCAAGACAAGTGCTAGTCCTTCCCTCAGCATCTCCTCCTGCACACCTGATCTCCACCCTCATCTCCACCTGAAACCCTTAGTTCCTGGCAGCCTCCCTCCCAACCATGTCTGCTCCCCTTTAAGTCCCCATGTCAAACTCCAGACCTCTTTTCCCACACCAGTGTCTTCCCAGTAACGGATCCAGTGCTTGGGGTGTTGCCAGGAGCAGGCAGAAAGTTACAGCAGCTGGGGGAGAGGGAGAACTATGAAGAAGCACAAGGGTGATGAGAAGGCAATAGGAGGAAGTACTTAACACACTGTGAGAGTTGTAGGGACAGAAAAGGGAGCTGGGGTGTAGTAGGGGGAACAGTGTGTCTGAAACTTGTTGTTTGAGTAGGAGGAGGAGGCAGCTGTGTTGTGGGATGGGATGCCTGGAGAAGCTGTAGGGGCACAGAGCATGGGAACGTAAACGGGATAGTGTAGGGGTTCTCAAACTGGGGGTCGGGACCCCTCAGGGGGTTGTGAGGTTATTACGTGGGGGGTCGCAAGCTGTCAACCCCCACCCCAAACTCCGCTTTGCCTCCAGCATTTATAATGGTCTTAACTATATAAAAAAGTGGTTTTAATTTATAAGGGGGGGGGTTGCACTCAGGGGCTTGCTATGTGAAAGGGGTCACCAGTACAAAAGTTTGAGAACCACTGGGATAGTGTTTAGTCCAGCTGGTTTGAGTAGCCATAGGAGGGAACTGTACTGACCTAAATTGGTGATGGTGGTGGTGGGGTTGTAAGGACAGTGTCAGGGATCAGTGCCCAGGGGCCGGAGTGCAGGAAGTCAGTGAGGTAAAGGAGCCAGTACCTGCGGGGGTGGGTGTTGGGTAGTAGTTGGGAGGGTATCTGAGAGAGGGAACAGTGACAAGTAGATAGGATGAGGGGGTGCAGTGGGAGGGGGTTCAGTACCCAGTGCCTGGGGCATGAAAGTGCAGGGGGGGAGGTACAGGGCTTGAGGGCAGTTTCCCAGAGGGGTTGTGGGCAGGTGCAGTGGGAAGGGGTACAGTGACCAGAGGTGTATGGGCAGGTGCAGCACATGGAATGCAGTGTCCAGTGGATGTGGTTTAGGAGTTCAGTGAGCTGTAGATGGGGTGTGGGGGTGCATTGTCGAGCAGGTGTGGTTTAGGGGTGCAGTGTCGAGCAGATGGGGTTTTTGGGTGCAGTGGACGGTAGATGGGTTGGAGGTATAGTGTTGAGCAGGTGGGGTTTAGAGGTGCAGTGGCCAGTGGGTGTGGTTTAGAGGTGCAGTGGCCAGTAGATGGGGTGTGATGTGCAGTGTCGGGCGGTTGGGGTTTAGACGTGCAGTGACCAGTAGATGGGGTGTGGGGGTGCAGCGTCGAGCATGTGGGGTTTAGAAGTGCAGTGTCCAGTAGGTGAGGATTTGGGTTGGGGTGCAGTGTCGGGCGGGTGGGTTTTAGGGGTGCAGTGTTCAGTAGATGGTGTGTGGGGTGCAGTGTCCAGTGGGTGAAGATAGGGGTTAGGGGTGGGGTGTAGGGGGACACTGCCAGTAGATAGGATGTGAGGTGTAGTGTCCAGTGGGTGAGGATGGGGGTTGGGGGTGCAGTGTCAGGCGGGTGGGTTTTAGGGGTGTAGTGACCAGTAGATGGGGTGTGGGGTGCAGTGTCCCTCGGTGAGGATGTGGGTTGGGGTGCAGTGTCCAGCGGGTAGGGTCTAGGGGTGCAGTGACCCGTGGGTGAGGAGGGGGCTGGGGTGGGGTATACGGGTGCAGTGCCATAGCTCAGCTGGAGGAGGTGCGCAAGGGGTGCAGCGCCCGGCGGAGGGGGCCTGAGCCCGGCCGGTGCGAGTGGCAGGCGGCGAGCGGGCACGTTACCTGCGTGCTGGAAGCCCGGCCCAGCCCAGCCCCCCTCCCCGGCGCTGTCAGACCGCGGAGAGGCCGGGCCGAGGCGCTGCTGGGAAGCCGATCCCACTCCGCTCCTCCCCGGCTGCGCCCAGCCGCCGCGGCCATGACCGATAACATCCCCCTGCAGCCCGTCAGGCAGAAGAAGCGGATGGACAGCAAGCACCGGAGCGGGTGAGCGCGGGGTCCGCAGCGGGCGCTCCCCTCGGGTCCCGCGGCTGCCGTCGCTATCCAAACCCCGGCTTCGCTTTTTCCGATGCCCGGCTGGCTGGGCTGCTGCCCCGCGGCTGCAGGGGGCTGCGCCCCTCTAGGGCCCTGCCCGGTGGCTGATGTGTCCGGCTGGGCTCCGGCTGGTGCTGGGCAGCCAGCCCCGCCCTGGAACCGGCTCCCCGGTCCGCTCTCGGGGGAAGGAAGGAAGGGAGCGAGCGATGGGTGGGGATTGCCCCCTCCTCCTCCTCCCTGGGCTGGGGAGAGGCGTCCCGGCAGCGCCGGGGACCCCGGCTCTCTCGCCATGTGGCTGGCTGGGGCGCAGGGGGCCCGGCTCGCCTTTGTTTGTTCCAGCAGGGCCCGGCCCCTGGGCAGCAGCCGCACAACCCGTCCAGGAAAGGACACAGCGGGCTCTGGCATTAGGGGGTCCCCTCTCCTTTGGGAAGGGGAGGCTGGACTGGGAAAAGCTCCCTTCTTTTGGGAGGGGGCCTCGGAGGGTCGCTGGCCTTGCAGGCCCCCCCCCGGGGAGGCTGAGAGCTGGTGTTGGAAGATGGCATTACTAGGGGACCGATCTAGGTCTCCTCTCTCGCCCGGGGCTGCCTGGCCAAGGTCCTGCAGGGCGGCGGCCGCAGCGGCGTTCCGGCAGGAGCTGACAGGTTGTTCCTGACGCCATTGTCTGTGGCACACCCAGCGCCGCGATCCCAGCCCAGCGAACTGCAAGAAAAGGGCAGGATCCTGCCATGGCAACCTGGTTACGCTAAAACGATAGGCCCTGCTCCCTTGTGCAGGCGGAGAGCCCCTTCCCTGCCGTCTCGCCCTGTGACTGCAGGACCTGTGCATCTCAGGCTGGGTGAAATGAAAGAACAGAGCCCTCTTGGAGGCTCGTATATTGCCAAGCTTGAGGAATGAGCCTTAGATGAAGTCACTTGGCACTCCATTTATTACTGCTGTTATGAAGAGCTCACACCCAGTTTTTCTTCCTTGCACAAATGTAAACAAAGAAATAGCCTGACAGCTTTAAGCCGTAGTGTCAGGAACAAACTGGCAATGGCCAGATTTTCAGACGTATTGACTTTCTCAATGGGAGCTCAGCTCCTCTGAAAATCAGCCCATATACTTCAGTGGCACTCAGGCACCCTGGTGATTGGGAGGGCTATGAAACCCTTGGCTGGATGGCTTGTTGGTAGATTATCTTGGGGGAAGGGGAGGATGTGTATGGCAAGCTATTTGAATATAGATTTTCATTTAATGTATTTATCATTTAACATCTGATCAGGATCATTCTGTTGCTTAGCTCAGCATAGGCAGAATGCAGGTTGTTGCTTCACTGAGTGGGTTTTATTAATGACAATACACTTGTTTTCAGGAACAAATATATTTATAACTTTATAACAAAGGGTTCTAGCTACTTACAGATCTTACCATTTTAATTATATTGGTACAGCTAAAGCAGTGCAACCCCTGATGATGTATTGATTATATTGATATAAAGGTGGTTTATTCCTGTGTAAAAAGAAAAAGAGTACTTGTGGCACCTTAGAGACTAACCAATTTATTTGAGCATGAGCTTTCGTGAGCTACAGCTCACTTCATCGGATGCATACCGTGGAAACGGCAGAAGACATTATATACACAGAGACCATGAAACAATACCTCCTCCCACCCCACTCTCCTGCTGGTAATAGCTTATCTAAAGTGATCATCAAGTTGGGCCATTTCCAGCACAAATCCAGGTTTTCTCACCCTCCGCCCCCCCCCCCCCCCCCCACACACACACAAACTCACTCTCCTGCTGGTAATAGCCCATCCAAAGTGACCACTCTCTTTAAAATGTGTATGATAATCAAGGTGGGCCATTTCCAGCACAAATCCAGGTTTTCTCACAAATCCAGGTTAGTCTCTAAGGTGCCACAAGTACTCCTTTTCTTTTTGCGAATACAGACTAACACGGCTGTTACTCTGAAACCCATCTTATTCCTGTGTAGCTATTCCCATGCAGGTAAGGGAATAAGCTGTACCAGTATTTTATACCAATGTAACTGTGCCCACACTAGGGGTTGTACTGGTATAACTATTTCAGTAAAAAAAAAAAAAAATCACAACCCTAACTGACAACATTGTACCAGTACAAAATGTGTGTATAGATTTGGAATCTAAACTTGCTGACTGGAAAGTAATGTTGTATTATGATGACAAATTGTGATCCAATGACAAATTAATCTTTTTTGTTTTAAATATCATATACAGTTGTAGCAAATACACCAAAATCTCAGAAGAAATAATGATTGTGTTGGAACAAATAAGGAAGAGTACATATTAATTACCATTTTGTTACATTTTTTGGTTAATAATTGTGATTTGGATTCTTTTTAACTGAGGTTGTTGAGCAACCTACAGTGTTCTGTTGATGGATAACGTTTCTGTCATGTAGCTGATAGTATGTTGATTTAATAATGTGAAGTTGGCCTGGACACTGAGGACTAGACTGTGGAACATGTGTGCTATATAGCAGTCATGGTAGTAATCTGTTAACGACAGTTCCTGGGTTGGCCACTGCTTAAAGTTCAGTTATGAGATAAAGGATCAGCTATATGAGGGGCTTAGGGTATTCCTCAATGCTCCTTAGCTGATTTGCTTTCTTAGAGGTCTTCACAATCTCCATAGGTCTCTCTTGGGCATTCTGTTGTGGTGTGCCTTGTTAGCAGATGCTGACAGCAATTACCCTGATGTAACGTAAGCACTAGCCCTATGTCACTGGCTAGGGAGCTCTCACTTGGAGGCAGTATTTCCTGTGCTAGCAAGAACTGTTGACAGCTTGCTCTTATGATGCTGCATTGATTTAGTGGTTTGAGATTCTGTGACTTTTTTGTTTTTCTTTATACAAGTCCTGATCTCTCTCTCTTTTTTTAAAGACCGGCACACTCCAGAAAAGTGACTTATTTACAGTGATTTTCAGAGTCTTGTCTTTTGTCAAACAGCCTCTGACATAAGTTAGTTTATTTGATCAATATATCGGGTGCATTGGCAAAGTATCTAAGCAAAGCAAAGAGGCTCCCTTTCCCCCCAAATATTATAAGTCTTAAGAGAGAGCAACCAGCCAGACAGTATAAGTCCTTGCTCTGTCATCCATCTCAAGCCCCCTGGCACAAAATGATCCATTTCCAACTAATTAGAGAGGAACAGGGAGAAAATGGTAGCAGATGCAGAATGGGGTCCTGGCCCATGACTGGGCGTTCTATGTAGTACTGCAATGCAAATAATAATAGCCTGGATACCACTTTTTTGGGGGTTTATACTAACTTCTGGAAGACCCTACCTTATAATATGGTTTTGATTGCTGCTTGGATTGTAAGAGACTCTTTGTGGCATTCGTTATATGTGTATACAGTGCCTAGCACAATGAGGTCCACATCTCTGATTGGAGTCTCTATGTGCTACTGTAATATATATAAATTAATAATAATTGACCAGTGATCCCTTCTGACCTTAAAGTCTCTGACCCTAACTTAACAGTAGACCTCTCAAACTGAATGTAACTGCTGGGAAGGCACATAAGGCAAGAGGAGATTGTATTAGTATATGAAGTCATTCATTTAGGTCTCTGAGTATATGAACAAAGAGCTAGAACTGTTTGAAATACTTGCAGCCAGCGTAGGCCATGGAGGGAAGTCCACGTTACTGATCTTCCTCCTCCTTACAAGGCAGCAGCCATGTTTCAGCTTCCAGATGCATTTCAAGGGAAACACAGTGAGGAACTCATTACAGTACCGTTACTGAGATGTGACAAAGGAAAGGTTGGCTGTGGACCATGTCAAGGAGAAACAGGTGTTTTAATAAGTTGGTGATGGCAGTAGCCATTCTTGGCCATAGCCACAACATTGACCCCCTCCCTCCGCCCCGTCCAGTGTGCAGGCAAGGGTGACTTCTGAATTCTGCAGCTGTATTGCTTGAGTAATGGACACGTTTTTCACAATTTTCTTGTCACCTTGGTCTGGTCTTGACTGAGTTATATAGTTATCTCACCCAAATAAAAATGCCAATTTAGCTATGACATCCTGATAACCACTCTCTGGAGTCTATAATGTCAGTTCAAAAAGAGACATGGTATTGAGTAATCTCAAAATGCTGATGATAGTGTCACAGCCCGTACCTCTGTAGGGGCTTCTGGGGGTTATGTATCCTGAGACAAAAAGCTGTGGCTTGCTTTCTTGCTATGGACAGTACCCAAATGTACCAAGCATATCAAAGAACATATGCAAAGACTTGATCTCTACCCTGAGCACCTTCTAATCTAAGGACCCATTCCTACTATGTAGATCATGCAGGAAGACTGCTGTGCCTATGTAGAGACTATGTAGAGGCAGGCACTGTTTTTTTGTTCTGCATTTGTACAGCACCTAGCACAGTGGGATCCTGATCCATGACTCTGGCTCCTAGGCGGTGTGGTAATGCAAGTAATAAATAATAGTAAATGTGATGCAACAAGTGAGGAAAACCAAAGAATAATTGGAAATGGGATGAAGAAGGACAAGGATTCCAGTAATAGGTCACATGGTTACTCTGTTATGGTATTGAGCTTAATGGTTCCATTAAAATGGTAAATTAGCTCACTTGTAATCAACGGGGAGAGATTGGAGTGAATAGATGAATAAATGATTTTTGGCCCCTATCCTGCCTCTGACTGTGTGGGTAAACCTCTGCATTTGTGTAGAGCTGCATTGATTTCAAAGGGGCTACAGACAGGAACAGTGTTTCTCTCATGCAAAGTCAAGTGCAGTATCGGGGCCTTTATTTATTAAGTGCGCACTTGGCCCTGCTGCACAGCCACTTACAATGCAAAAACATCCTAAATAATATAAATCAGTTTAAAAAGTCAAGGGAATATAATGGCAAAGTGGTGGTATCCTCTGAAAAGTGCTCCCCAAAATGTTTCCATGGGTATTTCTTAATGACCTCTTGTATAAAATTTAATCAGTTGACAGTGGATTTTTTTTTTATGGCTATTACTGCAAATTTAGCCTGATATCTGCAAATCAAGATGTTGTCTTTCTGCCTCTTGCCTCATCACCAGTAATAAAGATTTGGTAAGAAGAATTTAGGCCCCTGACAGACCCTCCCAAGCATAGAGGTCCACTTGTGTGGACCCTCTCGTACTTCACCGGTGCTTTGTGCAGGCATAAGGGTCTGAACTGCATATTTCTAACTGCAGGATCCGAACCATAGATAACAGTTCTACTGATTATGCATGTGGCAGAGTAGAACCCAGCTCACTGTTCTATAGCTGTACTGACTATGCGATCCTAAAAAACACTTAGTCCAGGGTCCAGTTCTGCTATTGGGTATGAATGAATGGATGCCTGTACTGACAGACCCTATCTGAAACTGGATCCACATGGATCCTTTTGCAGGATAAAAGGGCCTCAGTCAACAAAGGCAGCAGATACAACTGAAAGTTGCAAATGATATAAACACGTTGAATGAGATTTTTACGTAATTTTTCTGACCCTTTGAAATCATAACTGTTGTGATAGATTATGGATTGTTGTAGAAACCTATAACTTGGGTTAATGCTGTTAGTAATTTTTTGACCCAAACAGTAAGTGTTTGATTTGAATATAGAACAACTTGTTTTCATACTCTATGAACATTTTCATTTGAATGTTTTTGTACCTTATTTAAAAAGGAAGTAATTAAAAAATTCAGTAAAAAATTTATTTTAGAGTAATGTGCTTTAGCTCAACAACTATATACATCATGACTGCTACTGTGATACTGCAGGTGTTTATCAATATTAGTAGAATAGAGTATAAAATAGAAAATATAATATAATTTAAATAACATTAGTAGCTAATGGCAATATTTTTAGTTCCATCTGAAAAAAGTGGAAATATCTTGAGTGTTTCTAACTTTAGCAGTTGATGATTCATTTTATGTAGAAAGACTTTTAAATTTTGTTTGATTTTGTTACTCTTATGTAGAATAATACTTTAGATTATTGAACTTTGAAATGTGTTAACTAATCCTAACTACATCTCCATGTGATTGGGGTAGTGTAATAGGTTGGTACCCATTCAAAAAGTGTCCAGTGTTTTCTTGGTTTTAAAAAAAGCAATTTGAATTTATTAATGATTTCATAGGAATAGTAAAATATTTTGCAACATCCTTGTCCACAATTGCCACCTCCCCCCTCCCCCCCAGAAAACAACAACAACAAAAAACCATCTAAAGCAAACAAAAACCTGCCCCAAGGGAAAAAAATCTATTGGTTTTCCAGGTAAACTTGCATCTCCCTCCTACACAATCCATTTCTTAAAGCTTTATTTTTCTAACACAAATCCTGTTTAAAAAAAAAAAAAAGAACATGCATTGGTTGATTGATCAAGCTATTTGAGGTTTGGCATTTAGGGTCTGTGTACAGTTCTTTAAGGAAAACAAGTGACTTATGTTGGAAAAGGTTGAAAACCCCACCTTTAAGGGCTGACTTATTGATTGACTTCTCAATAACCTGCAAGGAAAAGTCAAGAGCGAACTTTCAATAATATGACAGATTGTTCCTGGTTCCAATTGATCAGCATTATCAAATGCATTTTTGAGAGGTTAAGATAATTCAGTTTCCAAAGGGGAAGAAAGAAAACACTAAAGAGGCGTCCTGAAGTTTTTCTATGTTGATCTCCTCGCTAACAATCATTCCACACCTTCTTTCACTTAAGCAGTTATCCTGTGATTTGTCTGAATTTTATTGTTAACTCTTGAATACGCAGTCCTAGCCTTGATCTGCTAAAACACCAACTGCTGTTACAACAATTCATTAATAATTATTGTGTTTAGTGAAAGACGAGCCCGTGTATGTGAGTGCAGGATGTTAAAGCAGAAATAATGAGTTTTAGAATTCTATCTTCAGAGAACAAAATATAAGATTTCAATGAGGACTTTAAAGAATGTTAAATGTAGTTGAGTATCTTCCCAAGAAGTTAAATATTTGCTTCTAGGAATGGGCACGCAAGTCTACACCACAGAAATATCTGCTTTCCTGCTGAAAGTTCCATTACAAATTTATCAAATGAGTAGACATACTGCACCTGCATAAGTGATGTGTAGAGATGAACTGTTGCCATTCAGCATTCGTGGATATGTTTAGTTTGGTTTGTAAGTTTCTGCTCTCTACCCAGTCAACAAGATTGTCCAGATTGCTTTGCTGTTTTGTGGGACAACAGGAAAAAACAAGGTCAGGGAAGTGAATAGGTGTTAAATTCCAGCTGTGGTGGTTTGACTATAAGCTTTCATAACAAAAAGCTCTTTAGGGATCTTCTCGAACATACAAGTGATAAAGGTCAAAGTTTGTATTCCTGGCATCGTTAGCTATATTTTTAAACCTATCTGTGGAAATACACTGGCACATGCTTTCTTTGTTTAGTTTTACATTTTCTGGAGAAGGTTGGATGTAATGTGATTCTGAAACTTGCTGACTGACTTTTCCGGTTAGTCCATTAAACCATCAACTGCAACCCATGGATTTGTATTATTGCCGACTGGAGTAACACGTCTGTTTTTTTGGGTTTTTTTTACTGCAGTCTTTAAATTGGATAAAAAGTCTGTGTTACAGAACTGCATAGGTCAAGTTCTGCCTTTTTTATTATAAGGTTCTGTAGATAGTATGAAAGTACAAACAGCATATAAATAGATATCCAGGACTATGTGTGATCACTTAAAAATGCCTTCAAATAGAAGAGAAAATATAATACGGGAATCTCTTGTAAATTCCCTGCACATGTGTTGGAAATCAAATGTGTTGTAAGTAGCGATAATTCTTCTTTACTTGGACAATATTATATGTATCACTTTCAGAACCCAGATAGGCAGGAAGTCTTTTTTCTCGAGTTTAAGTACATGTTGAACTTTCTTTCCCCCGTATCTAACGAAGTTGTGAAATCTTTGGTTGGCTAGGAGTTGCAGAAATTGGAAATGAATTATTAAAAATTAACATAATTAACTGTTGTTCAATACTTGTGTTTGTAGTGAAGTACTGTTCCAATAGCAACATTCCTGTTTGTAGTGGGGATATTGTGTGAGATGATAGCCTTGTTTACAAAATGTGCTCTCACTTTCACTTTAGCACCTAGAGTTAAATCATGGTCCATTACTCCTCTTTTTCCTTTGGTAGGGTCTACTTCTTTAGTTTAGTCTTACCCTGATCCAGCAAAGCATTCAAGCCTGTGCTTAACTTTAAGCACTTGAGTTTCCCTATTGAAATATATGAGACAATTCACATGCTTAAATGATTTGCTGGACAGGATCTTGAGCTTTAACTATGGTCAAATCTGCCTTGTTACTAAAATCATGTTAGGTGTTATATATACTCAGTGATTTATAAGTTCATAGTAATTTAAAGAAACTAAGTGCTGTTTAAAATGTGTATATTTATCCCAACACAGAGCACTCCCTTTTATAAGAACATTCAAGCCACTGTTTTATGTTAGCATCATTCATGTAATTTTCTATTGCATTTCTGAAGAAACATATCAGTGAGCTCTTTATACCCTTTAAAGTTTTAGAAGTTAGTTTTGGATAATTTAAAATAATCTTTGGAACATATTGGTGAATTATAATAACCCAAGAACATATTAGAAGTTCTGTGTTAAAATATTTGGTCCCCCTTTTCGCCCTATCTCCTCATGTAACTATAAAGATATGTAGCTCTTTATTTCTCTCAGTAAAATCCCTAAAAGAGGCTCAACCTGAAAGATAAGCAAAAGTAGCTTTGGTTTCTAATATGTGATTAGCAGGAGTCTGTCTGGAATTGTGAAGCAGGTTGTGGAAATAAACTGAGCACTGTAAATGCACGTTCCTTTTGGTAAAGCCTCTGTTTTAGAACTTCACACTGAAGGTCATTCTAAATACAGCAGTTAACATGAGTAAATCTGGCTAACTTTGTGTCGCTTTCCTCTCTCATTGAGATTTGAGAAAACAATCCTCCCATTCCTAAAAATGAACAAATATATTTCCCTTTTGACACCCCTCTGAGCACCAACATTTTCATTAATTTATTTCTTAAATAGCACTAGTATAGTTTAAAGGAAAATTATTGACTTAAATCACAGCTCTGTCTGAATTTTTTTTCCCTAAGTCTACAAGCAACACCTTTAATAGACGTAATTAAATACTTATGATTAGAATTAGATTTAAAAAAACATATTTTTAAAGTTTAATTTGTAAACTTGACTACACTTTTTGTGAGGTCAATTTAATTGTTTTGCCTTGTATAAGTCAATTTCCCATAGTTTTTTCTGTGTCTGTCTTCCATTCCTCCTTTTTCTCTCCTCACTGACTGAAAGATGGGGTAAACTTTTAAAAAACAGGAAAGTGTGATTGCAAAACTGCAAAAATTGGCAGGGAGATTCAGATGCAAGACTGGTACCGGAAACTACTTTTAACTCTCTTTTGAAATTGGATAGATTTTGAATTATTATGAATCACGTTTATTATGTTAGTACCTAAAGACCAGTCAAAAATGTGCTCGGTATTGTACAAACACAGAGTAACACACAGTGTCATTTTCTAAAAGTAATCAAATGTAAATAACCTGGGTGAAAGCGCACATTAAAAATCAGAAACTGTCATTATAGATACTTGAAGGGTAAAAGATGTTCTAGATTATTTTACTCCAATAAGTTGAGATATCTGTTCATTGCTTCAATCAGTCAAGTTACTAACATTGAAAGCTGTATTTATTTCTATTAAATTTTCCAGAATTCTCATACATTTTCCTCTAGCAAATGAACAAATAGTTTGTGGGTGAGCAGCAGATGCTAACTGGTGAGGCTGTGATAAAGCTGACCTGTATATTGTTATAGACCGAAAAAGGTGATGAACCCATAATTTAGACACAGTGTGTTTTTACAGAAACGTGACAAAGCTGTAGGGAACCAGTGCTGGGATCCAGTGTTTTAGCTGATGGCATTTCACCCTTCTTCTCGACCAAAACTACTATTCTGTAATCATAACCGCCTGTAATTCTGTCGAGAGAAGCCATAGGTCTTTCACCTTTAGGAGCAGTAGTGGTGTACTCTGCAGTACTGTGTAATATGGGACAAGATTTTTATTTGATTCCACGCTTTCTGTGAGGAAGGTTTTTGCGAAAGTTAATAGTTATAGTGATCACTTTTATTATAATTTTTTCTTTTGAGGTTATAAGCTCTTTGGGGGTAGGGACTGTCACGGTATGTTTGTACAGGACCTAGCACAATGGGGCTCTGATCTAACTGGTGCCCTTAGGCTATACCACAACACACACACGTTATCTTTCTGATAAGTTTCAGAGTAGCAGCCGTGTTAGTCGGTATTCGCAAAAAGAACAGGAGGACTTGTGGCACCTTAGAGACTAACCAATTTATTTGAGCATAAGCTTTCGTGAGCTACAGCTCACTTCATCGGATGATGTTTCACTTACTGCTTCTTAGTGAAATGTAATCACATCAAAATAGTGATCTGATTATGTGGGAAATCATTTTGCACTGGTCTAAAAAGAGTGAGAAAATGCCTCTTATAAAAGTTTAATCCAGTTAGATGTCCATGAAATACTTTGAGTTAGACTACCTTTTCCGTGCTAGCTTCTGTAAACCAATTGGATTTTCAAGATTTTTGGATTCTGAAGGAGTTTACTTAGCAGATAAGATTTTTTTTTTCCCTGTGTTTATTTGCAGATGGGGGTGGAATGCATGAAAGCTGATACTTTTGTATAAAACCACCTTTGTAGCAGTGAATGGTGTGCTCTATTCATCATGCTGTTTCCTGTTCTGCAATACGTATATAGAGAGTTTACCTGCGGAAAGCATTGAATACTTCCTTAAATGGAAATTTACTTGCTTTATTTCTGATCAGTTAGATACGCAGTTACCCAAATTGTTTGAGCAGATGACTGTTATAATTTAAGGCAGACATCTTGACATTGTTATCTAATGTAGTGAGTCAGATATGCATTTCTATCTGATCTCCAAGGCATTCTGTTGTAAGCTTGCATCTGATACTGGGCTGTATTTCAAATGTCAGTGAAATCTAATACAAATCCTTTTGCTATAAAAAGGGGGGAAAACATTAGCTTTTATTTCAAGCAGTGACAGGAGGAAACTTGAAGGAAAAACAATCTTTGCTGACCTGGAAGGCTACAGCATTGCCATTTTGAAAAAGAGAGAGACTGTTCCCGAGTGTGTCCTTTTGTAAGGACAAAGGAGAGTGGGAAATTTCTGTATCTTCTAGCAGATACAGAAATACACATGTGAGGAGCGATTTAAAAAGACTGGGACTGTTCAGTTTAGAAAAGAGACGACTAAGGTGGGTATGATAGAAGTCTGTAAAATCGTGAATGGTGTGGTGAAGGTGAATAAGGAAGTGTTGTTTACCCCTTCACATAACACATGAACCAGGGATCACCCAATGAAATGAATAGGCAGCAGCTTTAAAACAAACATAAGGAAGTATTTCTTCACACAGCGCACAGTCAACCTGTGGAACTCATTGCTGTGGGATGTCATGAAGGCCAAAAGTGTAACTGGGCCTCAAAAAAGAATTAGATAAGTTCACAGTGGATAGGTCCTTCAATGACTATTAGCCAAGATGGTCAGAGACACAACCCCATGCTTTGGGTGTCCCTAAACTTCCAACTGCCAGAAGCTGGGACTGAATGACGGTGGATGGACCACTCAATAATTGCCCTCTTTTGTTAATTCCCTCTGAAGCATCTGGTGCTGGCCGCTGTTAAAAGACAGGATACTGGGCTAGATGGACCATTGGTCTGACGCAGTAAGGCCGTTCTTATGTTCATCTGTTTGTTCTCCTATTCCTCCATTTCTCCTGGGTATTAGGGGCCTTTGTATTTCTTTCTGATCCATTTGGGACCAGATTTTTTGCTAGCTATTATAACTGGGATCAAAGCAGTATAATGCATGTCAAGTTGTGTCAGAGTTCTTTCTGATCCATTTGGGACCAGATTTTTTGCTAGCTATTATAACTGGGATCAAAGCAGTATAATGCATGTCAAGTTGTGTCAGAAGAAGTGCCAAATGTTTGTAACTGACTTGTGGATAATAAAAAGAGGATTGCTGTATTGCATTGGATGTTTTAACGACACTGCTGATCCAAACAGAGCTGGCCTTGGGATAGGGTGCAGCCTGCCTTGGACTGATGGGACATGGAATGGATCATTCCGATTATAGGTTTGAAAAGATGTAATAATTATTTGCTGGGGAGAAGATTGGGAGACCATATTCTTCAGGATGAGTATGGAATTCCAAATCACTACCAAATCAGCAGGAGAGTGACAGAATTGTACTGTGTTCTTTATGGAGCTGGAGACCGAGGGAACTGTACAAGTTTACAGCCTGGTCAGGAACCATATGCAAAAGGTGCATAGATTTAATTGAGCATAAACACTGCAGGCTCGGGTGTTTAAGCCATTGCTTTTTCTTAGCAGAATGTGGGTAACCCTCCCATTACGGATAGGATTCACTTTAGTAATTCAGCAAATATGTGTCCTAAGGTGTAGCAATAGAAAGAAAGATTGGTGCATGCTGCTCAGTGATGTCACAACTATTGATTGTGACACAGTGACAAAGTACAAACTGATATTGTTCACATTCTTTGGGAGTGAAGTGGAGTTTCATACGAATGTGGATTTCAACTGCCTGAAACCATTTTCGGGCAATAGATAGTGAAATTTGTTTTCTGAAATTACAGCTGCGATAGCAGACATTGACCTGCGCTGCCTGCCCTGTGCTGTACAGGAGCTTTTTGTGAGGATTGTAAACAGGACAGAGGGGCTGAATTCCACCCCATGTGTAAACTGTAGGGTGTGGCAGCTACCAGTGCTTCCGAATAACATGCCCAGTCTACAAATAGCCATGAAAGAGGGAGGTCCTGAGCAGTTTCAGCTGTCCACGTGGAAGAAAACTCACTCAATACTGCCAACTCTAAAGATTTAAAAATCATGTCAAGCTCCCAAAATCATGAGTGCCTTAAAATCTTGAGGGTTTTAGAAAGAATGATTTGGGGGTTATTTTTATTTCCCTTCAGGTTTCTGAGTTTTTAGGGAACACTCAGGTCACATTTTCTGTCTTTAGTCTGCCACGAGCAGGGCTGAAAAAAAAAGAAAGACGAGATCCTCATGTAATCTGACCTCTTGGGAATCTTGTGACTTTAAGAAAAACATCAAATATCAGGAGAATTGGTGACACTGATTACTTTCAAAAGCCATGAATATAGATTTCTGGGAGTTCATGTCCTAACATACGTTGGAGGAAATTTAACTTATATATAGTATTTATCTGAAATATGACATGTATTCGGTTTTCTGATTCTGGCAAATGTATCTCTTTAGAATTTGTTGATTTCAGCTACAGCAAGATCAGGCCTTGGTCTTTTTATTACTCATGATAGGGCCAAAATGGCAGATACTCATGTTTTGCAAGTAGGTGATATAGAAACATTCCTTTATACTGTAGCTTGGCTAGTATTTTATCATTCATACTTCAAATACATCTACAGTACAGTAGGAGGTATCCTGTAGGCACAATATCAGTTTTACCCAAGTTATGCTGAAATTTGTGGCTTTCAGGATTTCCCTCTGTGGCTTTTACTAAAGGACAGGGGAGATGTCACATAGCCTTAATGTTAGCCCCAGAAAAGGGGGAAGAGTAGATTAATGGATTACAGCTGGAAATGTTTATTTCTTGTTTGTTTTAGCTAATTTAAAGTTGGTGATGGGAGGAGTATAGTGCTGAGTCTGTGGGTGTTCCAGGGCTGGAGCATTGACAGGGAAAAAATGGTGGATGCTGAGCACCCACCGGCAGCCATCTCCCCTCCCCTCTCCTCCTCTCCCCTCCCTCCCAGCGCCTCTTGCCCACCACGATCAGCTGTTCTGTGGTGTGCAGGAGACACTGGCTGGGAGGGGAGAGGAGCAAGGGCTCGGGGGAGGGGGCGGAAAGCGGCAGGGTGGGGACTGGGGGGAAGGGATGGAGTGGGGGCTGGACCTGGGGAAGAGCCGGGTGGTTGAGCATAGAAAGTCGGCACTGCTGGGGACGAGAGTGGCTTCCATGGCACAAAGAATGCTATCTGGGTAGAAAATCAAAACAGGCTTACAATTTTGATGTTTTTCTGTGTGACTGTTTTGGAGGAAATAAAAACATTAATACTCCATGCATTTGTTTTTTGCCAAATACTGTGTTATGACACACACTGAAGGGCCAAATAAAATTTATATTTATCTGAATATTTTGTACCTTCTATTGTTAAAAGTATCAGCTAAGGTTCCTATCACTTAAGGGGGTTGCAGGGAAGGGAGAAAGTCTGCATCTTTTTTCAGTTAGTTTGATTTGGGCATTTAACAGCATCTTGGGTATTTACATTTCTGCTGCTTCCCATCCATAGTCAGTTCACTGACCCTTTTGTTCATGTGGATCTTCATACAGCACCCATGAAGTAAAACAATGAAAAGCAACAACTCTTCCAGCAAAATATAGTCAGAGCAGTTTTGTGTCACTCAGGCCTAGATCCTGCAATTGGGTCAATGCAGAGAGCGTCCCTGCTACTCTGTTTCCTTAGTTCCAGAAACTTGTTTTGACAGTAAAGGACAAAACAAAACCAGAATCCTTTTTTTGCTATGTGAGTTCCTTATATCTAAGGCTGCATCAGCCTGTGATCTTTTCATGCTAATATGTGAGACTTCAATCAGGGAATGATAAGAGAACATGAATCTCAAATTAGAATTTCTCAGATGTTTCCAATCTAATCTTGGAAGAGATGAGCTAACTCAATGTGTGGACTTGGGCGAGTCACGTTATCTCTCAATGTTGGTTTCCTCACATCTAAAAAGGGAATAATAACGCATTACCCACCTACCCTTCAGGGATGTTAATGAGGATTAACTAGTTAATGTCTGTGCAGTGCTTTGAACATAGAAAGCACCATAAAAATGCTGCATATCATTAACAGTAAAACAATTTATATAGGGCCTTATCCATAGCCCATGGAAATCTTTTCATTAATGGGCTTTGGCTCAGGCCTATAGTGCCTCAAGTGTGCTAGGTGCTTTGCAGACCAAAAAAGAGTCCAGGTCTCAGCCCGAAGGAGCTTACAATCTAAATGGACAGTGAACAGATAGAAGATGGCAAGTGATTTGAACAAGCAGCAATGCTCAGTACGCTTCTGTAGTTTTTATATGGGTTTATTTAGCAGTTTGCTGGGGGACGATATGGGGGAGAGTCTGTGTTTAATAAGTTTTGTGGAAGAAATATGGGCTGTTTTGTTAAGTGAGGGCAGGGGACGTAGGCTGGATCACGGAGGGGGATAAAATGGAGACTTCTTAAATTAAATATGTCCTTCCAATAGGTGTTGTGAGTGTATGAGATGCTGCGGAAGAAGAGACCCAAGGCCTCGTACGGTTTGGCTTGGCCATCCAGAAAAAAGAGACCAGAGATACCCTCGCAATGTGATCAACAATCAGAAATACAACTTTTTTACATTTCTTCCTGGGGTATGTATGCCCATTAAACTTCATGACTCCGTACCCCTAACACCTTCCTCATTTTCAGTGGTTTTTACTACATAGTGAATGCTGAACCTTAAGTCAGAGGAAAGAGCTAATATTCTGATCCCTTAAAGTAGTTAGGAATATGCTTCACACACTTTGCCTAAACTCAGGGCCATAACCAGAGCAGGGCAACAGCCCAGCGCGCAAAGCCATCAGGACAGAAAAATGGGGCAGGGGTTAGGGGGTGCAAATATGCTTGCTCACCCCGGCACTAAAATGCCTAGTCACAGCACTGCCTAAACGTCACTTTTTGTTGAACGTAAAATTAACTAGTAGTTTATATGGTTGTAGAATAGATGCCATACAAATCTCGCATTGTTGTCTCTATGGGTCAAATTCACTCTGCCCAAAGCTTATAGGATTTAAGGGAGGGGATGAATGGAATCTACCCGAGTCATGTGGATGGATTTCATTGCAGCCCTTATGCTACTGCTTTCGAAGCTCATGGGCTGGAATGGCAGCCAGAACACCTCTATACTGTTACATGGGGTTCTTGTTCCACTGAATCACGCAGGCCCACACAGGCAGTCAGTTCTTTGGCAGCATATTCAGGGTTTCTTTCCAAAATTCACTGGCAGAGCAGACATGCTCTGGTGACTGTAGACTATTACCTAGTGTCCAACATGTGTCTCTTAAGCAAGCTCATTGAGAAACTTCTCCCAGTGCTGGGATACAACTGATCAGATTGCATATGTTGCTCAATGGGTTACCTGGCAGGTTTATTTCTTTTGGCCTATGGATAAGTTATCTCAGTGTAGCACCTGATGAGCTGGACAGACAACCTGTTCATCAGATTTGACAACTTCCACTCTCACCCCCATATTATGCTTTTCTCAAATCTGTTTATTCATAGTCCTTCAATGAAGAGTTCTTATGAATGTGCTTGGGCATATGGATTTTTGAAAACTGCTCACAGCAAGTATTCCTTTGAATATTTGATACTGGTTTGGGTGATTAGGCAGCTAAGTCACCTGATATGTGTTCTGTTCTCTGATTGGATGATCTCACCTCTATAAATAAGAGGATTACCTGAAGAAATCACTGAGGTACTGAATTTCTTGAGGCTATTCTGCGGAGGGAGCACTTTATTTAGGGAGAGACACATGGCGAGTCAGAAGCAGATTGGGGCAGTTTTTGGACATCCCCTTGTTGCCCACCTGTTGGCTGTAGTTTTCTGTGGTACGCTCTTTCTTGCTGGCTGGCCCTTCTTCTTGCTGGCTCCAATTTCTCCCTGACAATGGCAACAGGGCAGATGGCCTTCCTCCCTATCATCATCTCTTCTGTGTTGCATCCACAGGCTACCTACCCTCTGGCCACAGAACCATCATGATGCATGGCCAGATCATGTATGCCCTGTGCTTTCAGCTCACATTGTCATGGGCATGGCTACATTGGAAACATCAAAGCTCTGTTGCGGAAGCACTCCCGCGGTAGCGCTTTGAAGTGTGAGTGTGGTCGGGTGCTCACCCAGCACTCCTGGTAATCCACCTCCACAAGGGGATTAGCGCCAAGCGCTTGGCTCCCAGCTCTTGGAGCCTGTTTACATTAGTGCTTTAAAGCGCTCTGACTTGCTGCACTCGGGGGTGATTTTTCACACCCCTGAGCCAGCAAGTTAGAGCGCTATAAAATGTAAGTGAAGCCAAGCCCATAGTCTCTGTCATCAGTTTAAAAGCAAAACCACTCCTTGTTGAAACAGAGGTCTGACTGGTGATGGTTCAGTATGCAAGGGACAGTGGAACTACTTTCAAAACCAGTTCAAGTTCAAACTGCATTTGTTTTAAATATATATTTAGCAGATTTTTGTAGGCAAAACATAATGTTGGTTAGACATCCACTATTTACAGTTGCTGTCACTTTTCTGAGTGGTATTTATCAAAAGTTTAAAGGTAAAATTATATGTATGTATTAAAGACTAACTACTGCAGAATCTGTTGTATAGCACAGCTACATTTGTGTGCATGTTGTTATATTCACCAAGATGATCTTTTGGAAATTATTTCCAGCACTACTTTGCTATCATTATTTAGGATTTAGACATTACAGGAGCTAGCAGAAATGAATGTCTCTTATCACTAGTTCAATATGCATAACTCTGAGATCTCCATTAACCTCTCCCCTCCTCCCTTTTTTTGTAGGTGCTGTTTAACCAGTTCAAATACTTTTTTAATCTTTACTTCTTGCTTCTGGCCTGCTCTCAATTTGTCCCTGAAATGAGGCTTGGTGCACTTTATACCTATTGGGTTCCCTTGGTAGGTAATCTACGGTTTGTTTATTCAAGAAAGTGTCCGTGTTTAAATACAAAATGTCCTTTGTTGTCTTATCTCTCTGATCTAAGTAATTCTGTGTCTCACATGCTTTTTTGGCAGCTTATTTGTAGGAAGTCTGCTCTCTAAATGTTCTGAGTGCAGATGCTTGTTCTCGCTTTTAAATTAATTTCATAAAGGTTGGACATTTAGGTATGGTAGGACTCCGTTACCGATACCCTCTTCATCTGAGTTAATAGGGGCATAATTCTTTGTCTCTTACACAACTGCCACTAGGCATACCCACCACTGGGGCAACTGGCCCACTTCTACACTCCAAAAAAATGAGAGACTAGATGGCGAGCAAAGTAAACAGCTTCCTGGCTCCTGTGAGTATTGATCACAGCTGCTAAGTTATTATAAAGTTAAGGGTGAAGATGGAGGGTCTGCATCAGAGCATTTTGCTTTGGCACAGCATTCCAGAAGAGGGCTGCAAATCAGCAGGATTTCAGAAAAGCTTGTCAGGTGAAGCAAAGGACCAAAGGGCAGTTTTCAAAAGCGACCTTAATGAATGACCGTATGTGCAACGACAGCAAATCATGCAGTCCCGCCAAACAGTTTGACTTAGAGTCTTTGGATGGGTCAACAGGCTGATTTTAAAATAAGATGTTTTAGTTTCTTAAAATACATATTTTTACATTTCATTTATTCAAATTTGCTTAGAGCATAGATGCTTCCCCCCGAAACCCCTGACACACACACTTACTGATTTGTCATTTTCCAAACATATATTTCCCCTGAGGTTGGAAGAAGTCAGAAAGCCAAGTTCGCTACAGTCTTTGGGAAAGGATGCTAGCTAACTATTTGAGATGGGGTTTCCCATCTCTCGTTAAAGTTGTTAGGCAGATCTCTAGAGTAAATTGGTGCATCCACAAGGGTTCCATGTGGCTTTATTTCAATCTCAAATCTGCAGGAAGAGTTGAATAACTTCCTTATTACAGAGTTCTCAAATGTTTTCTGTCTGCCCCTTACCTCTTGCTGTGTGCATAAACCAAGCTCCCTTTCTGCTGCCAACTGCTCAGAGGAACCTTGCCATGTTGCTGTCTCCAGTGGAAGTCAGGGTGGTAAGGTGTCAGGAGATGACTTTTTTTTAATATTTAGGTTCCTGTTTTCAGAATTATGTGCATTTGCATGTACATGTACATATGCATGCCTGGGCAGTCATGACAGATATTCATATCAGCTCTTCAGTAAGATGTCTAGTCATCTGTGCATGCAATTCTAAAACTCTGGACATTGGGTTTTATGGCTGACTACCTTGACTCCATTGACTGTAGAGTACATAGTATTCTGGGACAATAGAAATAAGTGTTTAGGAGCAGACCAGATAAAGAGGGATGGTGATTTAGAATTTTTTTTAAAAAAGGACACAACACTGATTTTTTTGGGAAGGTATGGGGGGGGGGGGAAGAGTTAAAAAGGCACAATAAGGAGTGATTGAATGGAATGATAAGATAATTTAAACTACCTGAGCAATGCACATAGGAACGCACTGCACAAGCCAATTGAAGCTACAACGGCCACTTAAAAATCTATAAAAAGAAAAGGAGAACTTGTGGCACCTTGGAGACTAACACATTTATTTGAGCATAAGCTTTCGTGAGCTACAGCTCACTTCATCGGATGCATCCGATGAAGTGAGCTGTAGCTCACGAAAGCTTATGCTCAGATAAATGTGTTAGTCTCCAAGGTGCCACAAATCTTCCTTTTCTTTTTGCGAATACAGACTAACACGGATGCTACTCTGAAACCCGTTAAAAATCTATGCACCTCTAAACTTTTTTCCCTTCCACTTCCAGTAAGCAGCCTCCTGGGGGTTTACATCCCTCTCTTGCACATGAGGTCAGCTGATAGTTAATCACCAAGAAATACCCTATGTTTTCTGCATAGTATTTTAAGTACATTAACAGTTCAGCTTTGACAAACAAATGGCAGAAAACACTTGCATCAAACCTGTGCTGCCATCTGTCTTCACTCAGCAGGGCTGCAAATGAACTGTAGTTATCTGGATCTTCCAACAGGGTTTAGAAATCCTTGGGTGTAACTTGTTGCTTTCAGTATAGGAAGCAAAAACATATTTAAAATAATCACAGATCCACAATGATTTTAAAGATGACACTTTTAGGCTGCTCTTTGGAAATCACGGGTGGTAAAATCCCTGCAGTGTTGATGGTAAAACATTCTCCCCATTTTCAACTGAATTGGGAAAAATGATTTCCATTAAATTTACCTCAATCTGATAATCCTGTTTGCAAAAGCAAACTGATACCACAGAAGTAAAAAATATCATGAAGTTGCTACTAAAACTCTGCTGGTAGTCAGCCCTGTGCCTGGTTGAATTCATGTTTTGGCATATACGTATGACAAAGTTATTGTATTTGCCCTGTTTAGGAAAAGTGAGTGTGTCACAAAACTAGTTTGAACAAGCCCCCCCCACTCCCTCTCCCCTATCCCCCAACAGGTTTTTTATAGAATCCTATAAGCAATTGTGATTTGTCTAGGCCAGATGAGCAATTAGGACTCAGCATATGAGCTGCTAGAGAGTAGTATAAGAAAGGTCTTTGTTCATTACTGACTGCTGATACAAGTGTTCGGTATAGAATGACATACATGATGGCATAGTGAGGCAGCACATGTGGGAATATTTTTGGATGATTATTTGAAATTCAGATACCCAAACTCTTTAGATTTCTGATCCACAAAGCAAGCTAAAAATAATCAACACGGATTGTTTCTTTCCCTTTTATCTGAAAGCACCTAGGAGTTTTTGAAATCGTTAAGTGACAGAGAAGCCTTCAGTCTTTTTTTGCTTGTCAGTTACCCAACTGATATATCTTTGAGTGGCTCAGAGTGAAATGTACTGACCCTAGCCCTTCTGGAATGAAATGCTTCTATCAAAAGATCATTTTGTATATTATTGCCTTCCTGGCTTCTGTAATTTGAATCTATTCAATGTCATGTTTACATTATTAAAGCAATTCCAAGCCTTAAGGACATATTCTCTCTTGATGTAAGAATATAATTCCTGTTAATGTTAATGGGCACTAGGTATGGAAGGTAATGAGAGACTATCTCAGTAGTTTGTATATTTAACCAACTCTCTTCTCTCCACAACAAAGCTGGTAGGATTTTTTTGTTTTGTTTTTTTGTCTTGTCAAAACATGTTTTTTGTTTTTTTTTCATGAAAAATGGCTTTTATTTTCATTTTGGCCAAAAATATATTGGGAACATTTTAATGGTGGTCACACAATGGAGACTCTAATTTTTCAGTATATTGGGGTTTTGTCAAAAAAATGGAGAAGTTTATGGAGGAAATTTTGAAAACTTAAAAAAAAAATCTTATAAAAATTAGCATTTTTTGAACAGTTCTTCTCTATTGTACAGGCAGAAAGTTGCCATTAACATTAATTGGCACTGTGTACAATTTGTGGAATGATTAGAATTATTATTATCTATTATTAGAATAGGTACCAAAGTGTATTCTTTGCTAAATACTCAAGTGACCTTGAAAAGGGGGCGGGGAGGCTTGATATTTTAAATCATGTGTATCTTAATTAAACCTCCCGCAGTCTAATAAACAGGAAAGTTTTTAGGCTGAAACTTTCAAAGGCGCTTGAGTTAGGTCCTTTTGAAAATGCCCCCTTTAAATAATGCAAATACATGCAATACCTTCTGCATTTCAAAGCTAATGTCAGATTTTTTCTAATGTATCCTGTGGTTGTACACTGATACGTATGAACTGTAGCTAAGACACTGCACAATTTTATTGCAGTGTTGTATGTTTTAGGTGAGACTGTGTGCACAAAAACCAAAGCTATAAGAATGTCTGAATTTAGTTGCAGAAAATGCTGTCCTTCAGTTTCAGTAAACCAGAGACAGTTTCTTGTTTGAAAAAAACAAAACAAAAAAGGACATGCGAAAAGGTTAATTATTGTCAGTGTCAGGTAGTAATATTGTGAACACTCTATGCCCAAGGTTTTCCAATATGATCTGTAATTTTGGGGTGCCTGACTTGAGGTGTCTTTAAAGAGGCCTGATTTTCAAAGGGTAGGTGCTCAGCACTTTCTGAAAATCAAGTCCCTTGAAAGGCAGCTTAAGTTGGGCACGCAAAAATTCTTATCCCATTTGTTATTTACTTATCAAACCCTTTTCTGCATTATTTATAAATCTGTCTGTGGTTTTCATGTTTCAACTGTCATGTTTTCAAACAATTAAAAAAAATTGAATTTGATTGGATACCTAACAAATACATTGGTTGACAAGATCCCTGCTGCCTGATGACAAGATTCTGTAATATGAATTTTCACATGGAGTGTAAAGCACTTGCAGCTCTGTTCATTGACATGCCAGATTTAGCAATGTAGTGAATCAGAGCTGAATAATGTCTAATATAAAATGAGTTTGCGATACTAGCCCAAAGAGGGAGGTGCTTTGTCTGAGCTCTGCTTATTTTTAGAGTCTGGTAATACTAAAAGTATGATGTGCATGTTCTCCATGCTGATAAGAAACTGAAATAGTTCCTCTCGTCTATGCTTTAGTACTGTGAGTAGTCACATTAATTTTGAGGCACTAGTCATGGTAATAAAGTTAGGCACATGTATGTTCGTAGGATCAAATTAGATGAACTGTCCTGGATAGTCTTGTGCTTAAGGCACAAGACAAGGTCTCGGGAGATCTGGCCGTGCAGTGGGTTTCCTGTGTGATCTGGGGCAAGCCACAGCGGCCCAGGCCCTTCAACATGTTTAGGCATTAAACTCCCTTTGATTTCACTGGGGGTTAGCCCATATTTACGCTACAGCGGCACGACTATGGCTCTGCAGCTGTTCCTCTGTAGAGCCGTAGTATAGATGTTTCCTGCATCAACAGAAAGAGTTTCTCCATCAGTGTAGGTAATCCATCTCTCCAAAAGGCAGTAACTAGATCAATGGAAGGATTCTTCCATCAATCTGGCTGGGTCTGCAGTGGGGGTTAGGTCAAACTAACTATGTCGTGCAGGGTGAGAAATTTTTCAGAGCCCTGAGTGTTGTAGCTAGGTTGACCTAAGTTTTAGATGTAGACCAGGTTATTCACCTGAATACCTGCTAGGAGCCAGGCCTTAATCTCTCTCTGCCTCAGTTCCCATCTGTAAAATGGAAATAAAACTTCCCTACCTTACAAGGGTGTTGTGAGGGTAAATTGTTTGTGATGTGCCTGGCAAGCAGTACAGAAAGCCTATAAATAAAACTATATTTAAAAAATGTGAGTGTATTGTTATCTTGGTATCAGTGTTCTGTATAACACTCATCATAATAAGTAAGCAATAATAAGTCAGGAAAACAAGACGAAAACATTGAATATAGACATGGGCATTGGTCAATATTGTGCATTACATGGATCTGAGACAGAGGATGTTTTCTGGCCTCTTACCCATTTAGTTTTTTTCTCCCCCTTTAGGGTTTTGTGCTTGCAGTTACCATCATTCGCGAGGCAGTGGAGGAGATCCGATGTTACACACGCGACAAGGAAGTAAACTCCCAGATCTACAGCAAGCTCACAGCAAGAGGTCAGCTCTTTGGCTCCAGTTCTCTGCCTCTGCCCCGCTGTATCCTGTAGCAGACTGCTGGAATAGCAGGAGTTGCAACTCAATCAAATGTTGCTGACAGTCAGAGAAGCAGAGTTCAAGGAGGGCGGGAGGGTTACAGGCATGCAGGCACGTGGCTTAATGTCCACTTTGTTGCTTTTAGCACTGGAGCACTATAGGTCTCGGTAGACTTGCAGATAGCTTCTTGCGTAAGTACAGTTGAAGCTGCCAGTTATTGAACGTTCCCCTAGGAAATAAATCGAGAGCAAATGTGAATGGGCAAGTTATTTCAAGTAACTCCTGGACACATTGTATGCAAAGTGGTAAGAATCTCAGTGTTCTATTTATAGGGTGTGTGAGGCTGTATTTGGTACTGTGCAGGCTGAATGGAAAGATGTAGTTCCTTTCCATAAATTTAAAATTTAAATTACACACACACACACCAGTCCAGGCAAACGTTGGATGTAGGTTGAACTTTCAGGCAGATCAGGCTCTTGAAAACTGATAGGCCTAAATCGCAGGCCATTGTAAAACCTGTGCCCTGACCTTTCCTTTGTGGTACCATGGCACGTTGGAGAAAATGGAACCTGGAACTGAATCACCTTGGAGTTTGCTTCTGCAAAATGAAAGCAAAGTATCCTTGTCCCTCCTCTACTATAGATCCTTTAGTTGCCTGATTATCAGTGAATGGCCTCATGGGAGCAGTGTTTTTTAAAGGAAGGGAGGTCCCTCAGTGGCCAAGGAGAGGGAGAGAGATCCAAGAGCAGCAAGTAGATGGTAGATGGAATGAAGGCAAAACTAGGCCTGAAGTAGCGATCGTGTGGGGGGTTCAAAATTGTATTTTATTCACATGAGTAGTTGTGCATGAGTCTTTCAATAATACTTTTGCTTTCCAGGTACACTTCCTGGCTTGTCACTTGTATGGAAGGAAATAATGTGCTCTGCTGTGTGCAATGAAAGATTTTCACAAACCAAGATCTAATAAGGTTGCTGAAGTAAATATAAACCCAGATACAAAATACAAAACTAACGCATAGCTGTTAATAACTAAAGAAAGAAAGAAAACTGCAGATTATCGGTGGCAGTTATTTACTTAAACGTTCTAATAACCTTGTTCTAGCTTAAAAAACTTTCCAGACACCAGTTAGCCAAAGGGACATGCAACAGATAAGGGTGGGAGGGGTTCGGTCCAGTAGGGTCCAGGGGCAGTTAGAAGGACACAGCATAACTAGTTAAGATAATTTACATACACATCCATTATTACCCCAACACTTTATACATGCACTTGACTATGGCATGAAAATTCACCTTGCATGTTACCTTAGCTGTGACCCTACTATACAAACTTAAGAACTCTTTCAACGTATGCACCACTAATTATATTCTTCTTCTAACCATGTAAAGTGTATAATTAGTGACCTAAGTGCTGAAGGCGCTCATAAATGTGTATGTCAGCGTTAAGGTGGCTGAAACATATAAGATGACTTTTCAGATGTTAATATTATCATTAAACCAGATATGTGAGAAGGGGTAATGAAATGTGCATAAGCTATTTCATTATTTCCAGGGGTTTTTTTATGCTTAACGTTTTTTTAATGGTAACGATGACATTACGTATTTTGCGGAAGAGTTAAGCAGCCTGAACTCTTATTTTTCTGTACGTGCTTGTGATCGTATGAAAGAAATGGATCCCTGAAAGCATAACACAGTCTGGGGTAGAAAATACTTTGCACCAAGCTCCTTGGAGATTGTGTAGAGAAAAGCATGGTGTCATGCTCTCCTCTCTGAAGTGTATAGGAGGAGTAGAAGAACTTTGCTCTTGCATATCTTAAGATATGTCATCTGGGTACGTGCCAAATTCCAGTTTCTACCTGGCTCTACTGGGCATGCACTTCCATAACCCTGCCACCACCACCTGACCCTCTTTGCCAAAAAGCTCACATCTTAGTGTGTCACTAGTGCTTTGTTGTGAAAAATATTACATGTTGACATTCAGCTAATATTTTTGAATGTGGTTTTCATGACAACGACAGAAACATTAACCAGGGATATTGCTAATTTGTGTATTTTGAATATATTTTGTTTAGCTACCCCTCCCTTGAACTCTCTGAATAGTTCAGACTGTTAAGTCATTTATAAGCCAAAAATAAAATAGACACTAGATCAAAATTTTTAATAGGGTATTTCCAGACAGTTAAACTATAGGATAGATTCACTTCAGACTTCCTCAAAATTTCATTCTGTACCCTAAGTATCAGTGGTGTGATTTTTGATTCAGATCATTATCTATATTATGCCTAACAAAGAAGTGTAAATCCCACTTTAACTGAAGAATAATAGTTTTAACCATGGCACAGCTAGCAGTGCTGCCCAGTGATGCCAGGAGCTTTTTTTTTTAATGAGAGTGAGCTGAAATTAAGTAGCTTCTTTTTTGGGGTTCAGTCCTCTTTGATATCACAAAAAAATGTAGCCTCTCAATTTGAAGGAGGAGTGATCTGAGCATGTGTGTAAAAAAAGCTGCATGTGGGATTCATGCTATGAACATTTTGCAATTTTCTGAGAACAAGCCTTCTTTTGCATGTAGTTGCTTAAGATTATGCATATTTCACAGGCTGGGAACTGTGAGGCTGCTGTGGAATAAACCATAGCAGTTGCTGAATATTAAATCCCCTTTTAATAACATGTTCTCACTACAACATTTAAAATGCTTGGCAACCAGCAAAAGTCCCATCAAAGAAGGGTTTACTACATCTATTTAAAGGTATAAAAGAGTTTCCTTCTGTGTTCTATTCATTGATCTATAAGGGGCCTGACCTTTTCTTAGTTCTTTTCATATTGCAATTACGTTTCCCATGAATGATTTTCCCTCCCTTCCTTCTTAACTTCACTAATTCTTGAAAGAAACTGAGTGGGATGGGCAGCTGGACACTAGCATATAATACAAGCCATTTCATTAATTTTTTAAAATATATTTGGTGAGGTAACAATAAATGAGACACTACAGTGGTCCAGTCAGAACAGAATGTATATAGAAGGAATCATGAAACTATTTATTGTAAGGCTCAAATGTGCAGTGGGCACATTAGTAGTGATTATCTAAACTTTAAAATATGTATTTTCATAACAATTTTTGGGAAAGAATTAAACCATTTTGCACAGTAGGAATGGAAGCTAGCAACTTTCAGGGGCTTAATTGTCAGCCACCAGAGACCTCAGACAGTTAGGCCCCGGGTATGCGAAAGTCACCAGTAGCATTAGTAATAGAGTCTTATTACCATTAATTTTAATTAATTATTTTTGGGTGAATTTACCAAAACTCCAGATACTTAAATTGTAAGCTGTTTGGTGCAAGGATTGTTTTTTGGATATGTTTCTACAGCACCTAGCATGATAGGGGGCGTGGTCAATGACTGGGGCTCCGAAGTACTATCACCATACAAATAACAAGAGCGTATCACATTGAGAAGGGCAGTCGAAGAGACAGTACAAGTGACTTAAAGGCTTTTAAAATGTTGCCGTGTGTTTTTAATTGAGGGCAATTTCAGCCCTATAGATGGCCATCAGCATGGGAGAGGGAGAATAAGGAGTGAAACTGAACACGGCTATACTTGAGGAATAACTGTGGCAGAACTAATTTGTCATAAGAATATTCATCAGGAAATTGTAATCTGTGCTGTTGAATGTCTCTAAATTGCTACAAAATCTAGAACTCGTGTAGTTTTTCTCTCTTCTCCCCACTTCCCCGTGGGCACAAATCTAGGCAGCTTAGTCAGAGTTAAGCATGAACTTAAGGCTATGTCAACACATGAGACATTACCGACGCAGCTGCACCACTGTAAGATCTCTCGTGTAGCTGCTCTTTGCTGATGGGAGAGAGCTCTCCTGTCGACGTAACTGAACCAACGAGCAATGGTAGCTATGTCGGTGGGAGAAGCTCTCCCACTGACATAGCGCTGTGCACACTACCACTTATGCAGGCGAAACTTGTGTTGCTCAGGGGTGTGGGTTTTTTTCACCCACTGAGCAACATAAGCTTTGCGGACATAAGTGGTAGTGTAGACATGACCTTCGTCGGTGAGATGTAAGCATGTGCTTATGTGCTTTCCTGAATAGGGATGGATTTAAAAAGAGGCCTAGGTGCTTCCCTGAATTAGCATCATCTTGTCTTCCTCTGTGCATCTTTCTCCTGCTTTGAATTCCTGCCAGTTCCTTCTCTACAGAGATCTGGATTTTCTGTTCACTTGAACAGTATCTTGTTAATGCACTTCCAAGCACAACTAATCTCACCAGTCAAACATGAACTCACCAGCATGCCGTACTGCAACAGCTTCGGTATTTTGCAATTATTTGTGACTTGCAGTTTTCCTCCTATTCACCAATTTTCTAATGCATCCTTTTGGATAACATCTTTAAGATTCAATAAGCTGCTTTCTTGATAGCGAAAAAGGGAGAATCCTCTTTGGATCACTTCTTATTTGGAATATAGTAGCCAAACTCCAGTACTGGTATAATAATAATTAATAATAAAAATTAATAATTTCCTTACTATAGAGGGCTGTATCCTTTATTCTGCGTAAAAGAGAAATTATTACTGAGCCTATTTTGCCTTTTTTTAATGGGTTGCTGCTGTTACTTCTTTAAGCCCATAAATATTTTAGTTAAAAATCAGCAAACTTCTAGAAAGTTTAAGTAATGTTTTACAGGACAGTTGTTTGGATTGTAATGGTCAACAATCACATTTCAAAACCTACAGGACCACTTTTGTTTTAAAATCTGCAGGCTGAGTTTCTGCTTGATAGAGAGCTAGGTCTTTGCTTACAATTCCAGGATTGTTCTTGTTTTCTCTCACTTTTTTTCCCTTCCCTGGGCAACAGAGCATAATAGAGAAACTACACAAATAGTAAGAAATGTGAAAAGAACTCCTACCGAGTAGGTGCTCCTTAAGATACAGATCACTGGCAATTACCAGCCATATAAAAACAATATTTTCCCAACCCCTCTCTGCCGTGCTCCACAGTTTATATAGTGTTAGGCTGTATAAGACAAAAGCATAATGGAATGGCTCAAAACAAACTATTTCTGATTCTAGGGTGCATTTGACTTGTTTTCATAAACATTTGGCTTCAACTTTTAATTCCGAATGAAGAGTGTTTTGATCTCTGCTGTGATAAAGGCTGTGGAAATCCCACATAAAATCTCCATAGAGGCCCTTATATGGTAGAAAGAGACATTTCCTCTTGCTGGTATGTTTGACGTTTTAAATAATCTGCATAATGGTGAGTTTATCACACTGAGGATCTGGTGGAAATTCAAAAACCCATAGCTGCGTGATGGAGTGAAATATTTCCACACTAGAATGCACGTTTTCTGTCTTTTGTCAGACACAAATAGCATGTTTCAGGGCACATCAAAAGCTAATATCAAGGAACTTGAGGGAATGATATTTGTTTTTGTATACAAGAAGGGGCATACACATTCCTTTGTTTCAGGAAAATGGAACAAGTCCTGTCTCACACTTTAAGAATGAAACCAATACCATGTAAAGAAAAAACCACCCTCATGTAACATAATGGAGCAGAATTTTGTGATCTGAATTTTGTGTTTAAGCATTTTAAGGAACTTCAAAAAATGGAGGCCTTAAAACATAACATTTGAAGTATTTTTAGTTAATCCTTGTTAAATCTGAATTGTTTTAAAAATGTACATTGCTGCTTGTCAAAGAACAGTACTGTTTCATGCATTTATAAAAGTGTCCGTATTTTATCTTCTTATCTTTTACATTAGTAGAAAAATACTGAGAATGATATTGAAGCATTTGTGTTATTCGGTATCTCAAATGTGCATAAGCAAATTCCAGTATTCAGTAGCTGATTTAAAAAAACAAAACAAAAAAAAAACAAAAAAAACTATAGAATTCCCAAGATTAAAATAAAACTAATTTTAGTAAATTGCTTTATGGGAGTCCTGACTGAAAGGAAACATCTGGTCCTGTCTTCTTAGTGTGACATACGGTGTTTCCCATAAGATGTCATCCATGAGGGGCCATGAATTTGGTTGGTAAAGAAAATTAGCTTTGCTAGTTAAAAGGGAGGGGGTGTATCTCACGCAACAGGCTTCTTTAGAGAGTGCAGATCGGTTAGAAAGATATTTCTGTCATCTGTCCCTTTTTTCCTTAAAAGTGCCAACATTGAGATGCTTATCGGATGAGACCATGAATACCAAGGTGTATTTACTTGTAGCAGATTTATTGTAATTTCCCAGATGCTGATGTATGAGGGTCTGTAAAGCTTTTTATGCATGTAATGGAAGTTACAAGGTGGTGATGTCCAGGGGGTTTCAAACTTTTTCCTAGTGTGAACCGTATTTTAATTCAGCCTGTCTCATTAACACTTCCTCTCCATTTGCAATGCCACAGACCATTTCCCCTCATACTCATGATTGCCTAACATCCCTGTGGCTCACATGGAAAAGTGATGCTAGGAGAGTATGTCAAGTATTTTAAATGACTTGGAGTTAAATTTAGAAGCTGGAAATGAGGGGCCAGCACACTCTGACCACCCAGTTTTCCACATACCCCACTCAGTGCTCTGTGCACCATGGTTTGGGAACCTCTGTGGCTACGAGGAAGGAGTGCTTAGGGCTTCTTTCCCTGTACAGTAGAATATTCACCAGTGTTCTCTATTATTCCATGAATGACAATATGAGGAGGAAAGAGATGTAACCTGCCAGACCATTTTAGTGTCATAATGTATTGTGTTGTATAGGACATACAGAAGGGGGCTAGAAGTGATGGTTTTGAAGTGCTGCATTCCCTTTAAGCCTCTTCATGGAAGGTAATGGACTCTAATCCCTTGGTATGCTGCCTGCCCTGCTAGCTATGGATTCAGTAGCCCAATAGTCATTTTGTTTATCTCAGTTCACTAAATTCTGATGAGCCAAAGCTCAAGATCTGTGAAGACCTACAAGATATTTGTAAATGGACCTTGACTGCTTATAATTTGTAGTAATAATTAAAGCAGGTAAGGAAGTCTGTGTTTATTAGCAGCAGTGATGAGGCATGTTGTTCAGGACACAGTGTATCACCAAAGCAGCAGGCTGCCCAGGAGCTTAGAATGGCTTTCATTGTTAATTTGAAGCAGAAACACTGAAGCATATCCTGAGAGGGATGCTAATGAAGGGACTGCCAGTAGTAAAATCCTAGTGACCTTTGTGCTTTGTGCTAATTTCCCCTCCTTTTTTTTTTCACCCCCTTTCTGAGCTGGTAGCTGGCCCGTTAGCCAATGAATTGCAAATTACAGTAGGACTGTTGTCCATGCTGGGGTTCTGCCTGGCATGAACTCCCACGAGTCTCCCCCCTTCTACTCAAACCACAACAGATTAAAGAGGCTTTTGTTGAGTATAGCAGGCAGCCACATAAAGCAGAGTTCAAATTAACTGATAATAAATCTCTAGTCACCATGAGAAGCCAAATCTAGAACTGGCTAATGATTTAAAATTACTAGCCAATTGTTAAATTAGTTCTCTGGTTTAAAACGACCGGTAAAAATGCTTGAAAACTGCAAGGGAATAAATGTTTATACCTTCTTGTGAGGGGGCATATCTTACCATGTTTATTCAGACAAAGCTCTCGTTGACATAAAGGAATGACTGTAGAAGTGGGCCATCTATAAGGTTGTAATACAAAAAGGAAATTAACCGTGAGTTAAGGTTGACGTATCTGTTTAAATTATTGTGGTCAGGTATTATATTGAAGATGTAAGCCTCCATTTTCCACCAACATTGCTGAAAAGAAACACCGGAAATTCATAGCTCCTTGTTACATTCTCATTGTTATACCACAGTCTGCCTAACAAGTTTTGAAAGCATTTTTAAACTCATGGATGCTAAGCACTATAAAAATAATAGAATAACTTCACCCTGCTGGGTCATCACTGGGGATTGAACCTCGGATCTCCAACACCAAAGCATAGGCCTCTATCACTTTAACTGAAGCATCAGGTAGAAGTAGTATGGACCAGCTCTGTATGTTATAGATTTGTTATTGGCCACCTCCAAAATAACAAATTTTAAAGTATTCCCAAACAGTTTCCAGTATAGCTTTGATGGACCTTTAGCTAAAGATCCTGCTCAGCTGTATGTATTTATACTGTATCTTTTGCTGAAAAGGTTGTAACTTACTGAAGTTTGTTTCACTTCTGCAGGAACCGTGAAGGTGAAGAGTTCTAGTATCCAAGTAGGGGACCTTATCATTGTTGAAAAGGTTTGTGTGGATTTGTATTTGTATTGTGTGTATGTGGGGGTGGGGGGATTAGTTTGTAAAATACTTTTCTCGCACAATCAATAAGAATATTTCACTAAAATCTGCCATGTCAGTGTTTTTTTACAATGGCTAAAATTTTAGTGATGATATTTAATAATCTCTCCTAGTAATATTCCCTTTTCCATAATTTTATACTGTATTAAATAATTCTCAGTAAGTTTCTAGAAATTGGAACAAATTTCTCTGTGGAAGCCTATGATCTGAAGTTTCCATTTACTTCTGCATGACGAGATAAAAACCCCACATGGTCCTACAATCTGTAGTAGGCCAAATTCTTGATCCAAGTGCATCAACAAAATATGCACGTGCAAATGCTTGTAACTGAGTGTTTGGATACACGAAGACCCACTTGACCCGAACAGGTACCTACATTGCATGTTCAAATACATTATCCCTGTATGAAGCTTGATGGAGAGTCTCTTGCACAATATTATAAGTATCTGTAGCTGACTGGAAATTGAGAACCTAGAAAACTATGTGCTTTATATGACCTCAGATGACCCTGTATCAACTTGCCCCTTTGTTCAGAGGATGGTTTGCACAGACTTCCACTTTCTGTTTCTGCAGATGTCTATCAGCAGTAATATAACAAACAACTTGTACAGATGAGGGGTAAACAGAACCTGTATAGAAAAAAGCACATGCATGTGTCTTTTTACTAGCATAGGCCTTCTTGGAAGGAAACCAGTACAGGCTTTAAGCTCCTACTGCTGGATTGTTTGAGACTCTCCAGAGCTAATGGATGAGTTCTTTGAAAACCTAGAGCCTGAGCCAGCTCCCATTGAAATTGTTGGGAGCTGGCTCCTAATGCCTTTGTCTTTGGATTTCTACAGTGAGCTAGCACAGGTAGAGGGAAGAGATCCTGTTTTGGAATTCAAAATAAAATAAATCCTGAACCCCAACTGGACAAAGAATTAAATATTATTTTTGAAAAAACCTTAGTTTTATGCCACGGGATGCAGGGGTACACGAATGTGCATACAGCTATGCGCGGTAACAGCCTTTCCTTTTGTAACAGAACCAGCGGGTCCCTGCTGACATGATCTTCCTGAGGACGTCAGAGAAGAATGGTAAACATCTGGAACTAATTATGAAAATAACCATTAACCTTTCACTGGTTATTTGGAAAAAATAATCATTTGAAAATGTAACACAAATGATACCGTTTTAGAGTTACAAACACTTGATGGATTGGCTCTTTTGTGTTGTTTTTTTTTGTTATATTCTGATGGTTTTTGAAAATTAAAGACAGTTGACCTTTAGGTTGAGTCATAGTTAGTGAAATCACACAATTGCTTTCATTACATGGAGAATTAGCTATATGGTTAGAATTGCCATTCAGCTTTGTCCTGCTGAAACACAGAATAGTTTGGGTAAATGTTTAATCAGGGGGCTTAGAAAATAGGTTGACTATGTCTTACAGATCGAGTACACTGATTTGCTGTATTCAGTCATATAAAAGGAAAGGAGTGCTTGACTCCTCAAAAATAACATGGCTTCCGTGCCTTAGGGACCCCCATTGTGTGTCTGTAATGTGGTTTATTAAATGAACAGTTGCCAGGAGCACTGTTCTTTTAAAACATTCATACTCGTTTCTCTTTGTGTCCATTGAAATTGTTGCCAGTCTCATAGCATTTGTAACTCAAAACAGCCTTTACATACATATATGCCTTACCTGTCATCCAGCACTGTATCCAAGTGTCTCTAACTAGCTATTATATGTGTTTTAGCCTCTTAAAATTATATTTATATTTTTTTTTACTTTGATTTGTTCCCTTCATATAACTTACTTGAAAGTTTGGTTTGATTTGTTTGTTTGTTTCCTTAGTCTTGGCTTATTTAAATAGCTGGAGTCTCAAGAAACTTTTCATTTAAATTTCTCATAAAGGTTACTCTTAATCAGCTGTTGTTTCCATAGGAAGAAATGTGTCCTATCTCAGGAACTAATTCCATGAACCATATATGTACTTACAATAGATTTAAAAAGACCATTAACAAATGTTGAACATCCACAGGATCTTGCTTCCTCCGGACTGATCAGCTAGATGGTGAGACAGACTGGAAGCTGCGGCTGCCAGTTGCCTGCACTCAGAGATTACCCACCGCTTCTGTAAGTAGTTTCCTAGTAAAAGACTTTTTTGAATTAACTGTTTATCAGTGTGTCATGAACAATTGAAAGTGTACGTAATCGTACGTAATCTGCCAAAAGCGAAAAATGTGTGTTCTGTCTGGCTTTCACAGAAGGCAAAATAATTGCCATTTTGGAATCAGAATTGAAGACTTTGAAAATTATTTGCACACTTGATCCTCCTGCCAATATTTGTACTGAAGGGAAAAAATCCATTCTTCCACAAGATCATGGTTTCTTGATATTTTGTTTGGTTGTTTTTTTTTCTGTATTTGCGGGGAGAGGAGTGGAGGGGGAAGGATTGAATGTCATTTTTATTATTCCAGTTCTCACTTCACAGCTGGTTAGGGCTCTGGGATTTTGAAAAATGGAGGAAACCGACAAATTAAAGTACAAGTAGTGGTATATAGACTGTGTTTTGTTCAAGAGACAATAAAGTGGTATTGGAAGAGAGAGATTTGGGTATGAATGACATTCACCTAACTTCTTATTTGAAATGTACTCTTAGTAACCCATTGATCTATGGTTAAAATACACCCCATAAGGTGTACAGTAACCATTTCTGCAGCATGAAGTATTGATCTCAACATGCCTTATGCAGTTTTGAGGCAAATTTGGCAGCTGAAGAGGAATGACAATTAGAACTTCTTTTTGCCAGGGAAGAGAGAATAGCAGAAGACTTCATGAATTCAACTGGGTACTTCAACAGACAGGTTAATATTGTTTCGATACTATAGTGATGGATCCCTATGGAAAACTTAAATAGAATTACTGAGCTAGCATCCAAAGAACTGCCTTGAAATAGGAGCCAATCAAATGGGGCATGGTATACATGAAAGTCATCTACCAGTAATTTATTATAGAAAGGTTCATTTCCTTGATGACAGTGCACTTCCTGCTTTCTCAAATACTCCCCTTTCTGTTATTGAGCTCTACTGCAGTGGTTCTCAAACTAGGGGCGCCGCTTGTTCAGGGAAAGCCCCTGGTGGGCCAGGCTGGTTTGTTTACCTGCTGCGTCCACAGGTTCAGCCAATCGCGGTTCCCACTGGCCGCGGTTCGCTGCTCCAGGCCAATGAGGGCTGCGGGAAGCGCCGAGGGATGTGCAGGCCGCCCTTCCCGCAGCCCCCCGAGGGATGTGCAGGCCGCCCTTCCCGCAGCCCCCCGAGGGATGTGCAGGCCGCCCTTCCCGCAGCCCCCCGAGGGAGGTGCAGGCCGCCCTTCCCGCAGCCCCCCGAGGGAGGTGCAGGCCGCCCTTCCCGCAGCCCCCCGAGGGAGGTGCAGGCCGCCCTTCCCGCAGCCCCCCGAGGGAGGTGCAGGCCGCCCTTCCCGCAGCCCCCCGAGGGAGGTGCAGGCCGCCCTTCCCGCAGCCCCCCGAGGGAGGTGCAGGCCCCCCCGCATCAGGAGTGGCAAACCATGGCCAGTGGGAGCCGCGATTGGTCGAACCTGGACACAGCAGGTAAATGAACCAGCCCAGCCTGCCAAGGGCTTTCCCTGAACAAGCAGCACTCCTAGTTTGAGAGCCACTGCTCTACTGTACTACAAGAGAACAAATCATGTGACCTGACAATGGAACTTTTCCTGCCACTTAAGCAATTGATTGCCTTCATAAAAGGAGAATTAGAGCATGGTTATTCCTCTTTGCCATCTGAACTAAGTATATAACCATTGAATGCTATGTGTCTTCCCAAATCCTGCAGAACTCTGTTTGTGTGTTATAAGAAACAAAACAAGCCAGCTGAGTGTGCTTCTGTTTTGCCAACTCTTACTGTGGCAACACCATTCTAGTGAAGCTATTGTAATGATTCTACTCTGTCTTCATCAGCTGACAGATTTTCCGTATGAGTACATTGAGTGTCTTTTTTTGATTTGCTTAAAGAAATGTTATTCGTAAAATAATTGGAGGCTTAAAGGCTTTATATATTGTGGGATAATCGTGTTTTAACTGCTGCCATAACATGTCTATTCTTTAGGATCTTCTTCAAATCCGATCCTATGTGTATGCAGAAGAGCCCAATATTGATATACATAATTTTGTGGGGACCTTCACCAGAGTAAGTCTACTGATATGTTTTAAGCATTATATATAAGCGTTTGCCACACAGACCTTTTGAATAGCATTTTGGTTCTTGGAAGTGACTTTAAATTGCTTCACGAGAAATGCTGAAATGTTGCTTTGCCCTGTACAAATATACTAAAGTCAAATAAGTTAATAGGGTTCCTTCTCTCTTCTAAATAATATGCATCCGTGTGTTAAATAAAATCTAAAGCTTTATAATTCATTAAGAGTTTGCCTTAGAAACAAAAGACAGCAGGCCACTCAGCATTAAGGGTCTTATCCAGATGGAATTAGTTGTGGCCATTTGGGTCCAACAACATGGTGCTGCAAAATAAGCTCACCTGTTCAGAAGGGAGGCTGGCCCACCACACAAGTGGTCAAAGACTGAAAAAATCTCTGCCATTCAGAGCTGTGTGGGGGCAGAAGACTTTAGGTAAATAAGCCAATGGCCATCAACTCCTATTCTGGGTTGGTTGGTTCTCCCCTCTCAGGGACAGTTGGTGGGAGTTAATGTGGCAGTCTGTAAGAGTTAATGTGGCCTAATACATGTGCACCTCCAATAGTCTGTTCTGGCCCTAGGTCCGTGAGAATGTAACATTTTAAAAAAATTAAGCTGTCTGTTACTCTGGGGGGTGGGGGAAATGGAGAGAAGAGATGCAATGGGTGTTTGGGCCCAAAACTTCTTCCACTGCTCCCTGGAGAAAGGGGATTGTGATGAATGCATGTTATATATGGATTCCTTACTTTTAAGACCCCCTTTCCCTCCTGCTTGAAGGAGCATGGGCAGCTTGGTAAAAGCCCTGAGACTTTTTAGGCCATTTTCTGAATTGCTTGCCAACATTTGTTTATTTTAAAGTGATAGACTGTGATCTCACCATCCTATAGCTGCTGAGGAGATCCCTTGATTGGCTTTACAGGAGGTAGTACTTTCATGGAATAGGGAGCAGCTTGGGCAGCTACTGAGCCTGGGAGATTTGTAGATCCCCTTGGACTATCCAGATAGAGAAGCAATTTTATGTTAGCCGTAAAAAGGCCTTAATTCCCCAGCACACTGTAATGCAAAGGTAAAGCATGCTCCTGATCCCTAAAAAAAGGATACTGAATCTAGCATACTGATCACTCTGTGTCATTTACTGGCATGGTTCAGATTATTTATTTAGCTTTCCAGGCATTTCTGAGAGGCTTAAACTGCAAAAGGAGAAATTTCACTGATACCTTTCAGTAAAAGACAGATAAATGTCAGTCATTTGCATGAGTGAGTGGATCGTGTTGGAAAAACATACCCAATGTCGTGGTTCCTGAATCAGAGTTCAGCTGAAGATTTCAAATCACTTTCAAATAGTTATAAGAAACAAGCCACCGTTCTTCTAACTTGGAGAGGGGCTGCCTGTGCAGGAAAAGGCACAATAGTAGGCTTCCCCTGCCCCCACCCTTTCATCCCACTGTGAAATGCCTGTGTTTCTAGCCCAACCAGGAGGATCTGATGGTTAAGATTTTAGGATTTTCATAAGCTTAGGATGTTTTCCCTCCTTTGCCTCTCTGTGTGTCATGAATGCATCTAGTAAGCCGTTTGAATGCTGTTTGTGTATCCGTTCTAGGAAGACAGTGACCCTCCAGTGAATGAAAGCTTAAGCATAGAAAACACCCTCTGGGCCAGCACAGTGATTGCATCAGGTAAGATGGAAGCACGTATAATTTTTTTGAGGAGTATGTTAGCAATTTTTAAAAATCCTTTTGTAATTTGGAATAATCATCTGTCAGAGAATTTAGTGGTTGGAATGAAGTTTACTACTTGTCCTAACATCTCAGGGGAGCTGAGCTGACATCTAATTACCTCTTGGACATTTATAGTTGAGAAGGAACTGGAATTCCAGGGGCCTTTGGGCGCTTCTTAAGCGTCTGCTACCAGAATAGCACTTAATTGCTACATTGACATTCTAATCTGTAACAGAAATGGTGTCAAATAGAGTCTAGTAATAGAAGCTAACATAAAAGATCTTCAGGTAAATGCTTCCACTGGGTTATGGTTCTATAAATAAAAGCATTCTGTGATACATTTTGGGTTGTTACATACACACACTAAAGTTGCTAGGAATGAGAGGAGTCAATATTCTCTTCTGAATGCTTGTCTGGAGAAAAGGCTCATTCTTTCACTAGCTAAGGTGCCCTTAAGTAACATGAGAGTGTCAGAAGAAGAGTGAAATTCTGCAGTGCAGTTTGAGGATTGAAGTTTTTGAGTTTTAGAGGTTTCACTTTATGGTTTGAGACACTTCACAAAGTGACTGATGGGAAGGAATATGAACTTCAGAAAGTTTCTCTTTGTAATGGAACAATCGAAACACCTCCTCTTCCCCTCCCCCCCAACGTTTCATTAGCAGAGAAAGGTAGGTGCATTTCATTTCTGCAATGTTTCCATCCAATTCTCCTGCTCCTTCTCTTTAAAATATGCTAAAATTTAATATATGTTGTCACAGTGATATGTCGAAAGGTAATTAAATATAGCTGTCCAAATATAGTACTGTAGAGTAAATCTTATTTATAGTTCAGTAATTGTCAACTGATTGGCAACTAACCTTCCCCACCACCCCTGATGCAAACACACAAGTACTAGTGCAGGCAGCTTCAAATATCAAATAGACTGTTCAGAGCACATTTTCAATTCAGTCCATCTCCTAAACCAAATAAGAAGACAAAGAGGCAGGAAAGCCATTGTTCTAGTAACTCTTGCCTCTTCAGATATGTTTTTCTATTCTATCTTACTTATTTTGTGTGCTAGATAATTTAAACTGGGACTCTTAATCAATTCATATAGTCTTCTGAAGTCTTTCCTGATCTGTTAATGGCTCTATATTTGTATGACATGACCAGATTCAGAGTGAAATTATGTCCCCATGGAAATCAATGGCAAAAGTCCTTTTGACTTCAGTGGGGCCAGGATTTTACCCTCAGTGCGTCTAGAGAGTATTATGCTCTTCCCAATCTGTGCCATCAGATGTGCTTATATGCACATGGGCTGTCATGTATAGGCACTTGTACTATGGTGGGAGAAACTGCATGCATTCAGATCTACCCGATAAGCTTATTATTTACAGTAGCTCCCAGAAGCCCCTATCAGGATTGGCGCTCCATTGTTCTATCTGCTGTACAAAAAGATACAAAGACTTTTCCTCTGCCCTAAAGAGCTCACAATTTGAGCCCAATCTGTCACTTATGCCTGTGAGCAAAGTTACTTGTGTACACATGTGTTTGTGGGATCAGTCGAGAAGAATGGCATTTTAAAATATTTTAATAGCTTTTTAAATAGTTTATACAATGTAGTCTATTTCAAATATCCATAAAACAATTAGGAACAAGTACCCAGTGAAAATTTTGTTCTGCTCAGAAAAATTAATAGGCCTTTTCCATCCCCTAATAGGCTTTCCCCCTATTTTAACTTCTGTGATTCTACACGGAACAGTTTCTCTATCTCTTTAGTGGAATAAATAATACACATGCGATTGGGGGCAGCACTGAGTTAAAGCAGAGCTTTGCAGCATGTCCATCTGCTGCTGCGGTAGGAGCGAGTCTGACTCCGCTTGCTGTTTGCTGTCAGATTTGGAGTAGCCTGCCATCTGCTGATCTGAATTAGTGTGCTTGCCACCTTCTGTCATCTGGCTCTGGAGACTTATTTTTAAAGAATGCTTCCCAGGATATTTTTAGTTTGAATTAGTTTTACATCTTAAGTTTTATTTAAAAATAATACGTTTGCGGCCTTCTGAAACCTTGGTTAGTAATGGGCATGGTGGGAATTGGGCAAGGTATTAAAACCGCAATGTTTGTTAGTCTCTAAGGTGCCACAAGTACTCCTTTTCTTTTTGCGGATACAGACAAACCCGGCTGCTACTCTGAAACCTGTCAATGGGTTTAGAGCAACTAAAAGAATCTGGTTTCTAAGAGGCATACGCTCACTGTTAGCCCTTTTGAAATGGCTCAGTGTATTACTTATTTTAGCATTAAAATATATTTGCCACCTCCCAGCAGCTCCATCTGTTCCTGCATAGTAGGAATTAGTATGATTCTGTCTCTTCCTGAGAATAGGCAGGCGTATGTCTAGTTTAACATTCACGATATAGTTTTAAAGTTACATAATACATTTATTTAGTTCATGTGATTATGCCTAGCTCTCACTGGTCCCAATGACTGTAACAGCCTTTCTCCGACCCTTTGCCTCTCTGTTAATATTGTAAACTGTTCAGGCCAGTGATTGTTTCTTAACATGTGTCTGCACAATGCCTAGCACAATGGGGCCTCTACAAAGCTACAATATTACTGGAATTTTTCCATTGACTTGAATGGAGCAGGATCAAGTCCTGTGTCTCCTGTTTGGATGCAACTTCACTGCTCTGCTTATAGCAACTTCATGCAGTTTTCTTTTATCAGAATTTTATAACTGAGAAAGAACTTACAAACCACAGCACTGACTAAAAATTTAATTTTCCAAACGTTTGATAAAACTTGGATCTTCTGCCTATCCAAATCTAGTGAAGACTTTTCAAATGGATTTTTTTTTAAACCAAACCCAATGAATTCAGTTTAATGAGCTCTTAATTTAAGAAAGTTATTGGTCTTCCTGACTCTGCTGCTAGCCTGAGTTGTCTTCCAGATGTCAGTTATTTTACAAAGAAGAAAAAAACCCTCGGATTCCCATGCATTGTGGATCTGTCTGTGTGCAAATGGAATGCTAATTCTTAAAAGATGAGCTGGGGTAGTAGAAAGGAAATGTACCTGGCATCTTTTGCACAGTTGCACAAAAGAAAGATCAAACTGAGCTGTATAGTTTAATCAGGAATATTTGTCACTACAAATATACGGATTCATGGCCTGCGTAATTTATCCATACAGTGTAGTAGGAAGGCCATCAAAAGAATATTGCGCTAACTATTGCAGATCAGCTTAGCCTTCTTTATTATGATGCTCCCCTTATTGAAGGTGCAGAGTTGTGTGTGATGAATGTCTTATTGCATGCCCTGTATGGAACATGGTGTTGTGATAATCATTCTGTCATCCGTAGTCTGTTACATTCCACACAGCCCTTAGCACAGTGGTCCCCAAACTTTTTACCTCGTGCCCTCCGCCTACCCCGGAGCCAGTGCTGGGAGCGGGGCCAGGGCTCTGAGAGGTGGGGACTCCGACAGAGGTAAGGGGGCAGACGTTGGAGCCACACCTAGGGGGCGGGGCCAGGGGTCGAGGTCGACATCCAGGGTTTCGGGTGCAAGGCTGGCAGTAAGGGCTGGCAACCGGGTCCCGGGCATGAGGCTGGCAGCAAGGGCTGACAGCCGGGGTCCCAGGCCGGCAGCCAGAGCCAAGGCCAGGAACAGAGTTGGGTGGTGTGCTCCCCCCCCCACCTCCCCACATTCGAGGCTGGCCTGGGCCCCAGCTGCGTCCCCCTGAATATTTCTCTGGGCCCCACAGTTTGGGGACCTCTGCCTTAGCACTACAAAGTAAGTCTTGGACAAGCAGCACACTGAGGGAGAGAACCACATTGGAGTCATGGATTTGCATGAATGTCCTCTGTGCATCTAACATGTACAAAATATCTTTAAAAATATAGGCCCTAACAGCTGTTTATATGCCCTGCACAACTTGTTTGTGCAGGTATATGAACGTGTGAGAAGATTATCAAGGTGAATATATATCCATAGGTGCATAAATTTATCATTAAATCTGTTACCTTATTACTTGCCCTGTGAGAGAGGCATAATTCCGCAACCTTTATGAGACAGGAAGAGGAAGCCATCAAGGCTCATGGTCATGTGTCGAACACATTGGATTGCACAGTCCTGTTTCACTGAAATTGCCATCAGGGCTACAGTGACTTCAGACTTGTGAAGTGCACCAGTTAAAGATGTTCGAGTGCTTCTAGGGCCAGAATTAAAATGTAACTGCATGCATTTGATCAACATTCTCCCAAAATTATGGAAGCACTAACTGGATATGAGTCCTTGGGGTGTCTGTCCTACTAAGTATTCCATCACCCACAGGAGCTTAGTGCTGGGGTAGAAATGTGCAATACTGACATGTTGCAAAATGTATGCAATACTGACATTCTGCAACTAGATAACCACGTTGCTGTTTAAATGCTGTATTATATTTCCATTAGCTAGCAGTGATGGCCACTAGAATGAAGTGGCTGTTTTATGCTTTTCGAGGACAATAGTAAGGCTTAAACAGTTTGTAGCCTCTAGGGCCGGCAACCTAAGCAACAGTACAACTTTGTGGTGGCAATTGGTGGTGGTGAACCGAAACCCCTGCTTTTCAACTCCTTTGATTGCAACAGGGTGGGAATTCACACCAAGAGTTTAAGGGAGGAAAATGGGAGAAGGGGGTATCTTATCCTTTTAGGCACTATAGTAGATTAATTTATGTTGCCTTATCTAAAGGTTAATTGCACAGACGATAATTAAGAGTGCTGTGTCCAGCTTCAAGCATTGGCATTTGTAGGAGGGAGATATTCTGAATATAAAAATCAGTCTCCGTTTCTCCACCCTTCCAATTTATATCCCATGTATTTGAATCAGTTGATTTGATTTTTTTTGTTTTTGGGGGGGGGGGTGCTCTCCATGCTTTCTAAAATTAATCTACTAAAAACGTGCCTGCACATTGAGTCCGTGGATAAAATAAACCTTTAAGAACAAGCATCATCCCAACCATTTTTTTTAAAAAAAGCGCCATTATTTAACCTGTTCATCCCAGAATAATATATATCGTGTTTTTTATTTCATTTAGGCACAGTTGTGGGAGTTGTTCTTTACACAGGGAGGGAACTGCGCAGTGTCATGAACACTTCAAATCCACGAAGTAAGGTACAGTGTTTAGCCGTTGGTGTACAATAGTAGACAGTTGGGCCACCATAGTACCATGGATCTCAACCTGTGGGTTGTAAACTCATTCCCACTCCTGATGTTTGACTAAGCTGATTTTCTAGGTTCTTAGTAATCAGTTCTCCTCAGATACGAGAAATAGTGTAAATTCATTACCCCAGTTCCTATGGCACTGCCTTTGCGTCACCCATGGACTCCTTATTTCTTCTAAAGCACCATGTGAACCGAGATTGTTTATGGGGTGCATCTGACGATAACTAGTTGAGGGAGAGTTAGCATACAATCACCACATTAAAGAGGCTGAGAATCTCTGATCTAGCCCAGTATTCTATCTCTTGCAGATACATACGCCCATGGGTGTAGTTTGTTGGGGGGGGGGCGGCAGAGGGGTCATTGCTCCCCCTCAAACTGCAAGCCTTGGGCAGGTGGGCAATTGCCCATCCCCACCACACTCAGCCCCATTGGCCTGACTGGACCTGCCCCTGCAAACTTTGCGTACACCTGCTGTTTCAGAGAAAAATGAAACATTATCAATGGGGGCAACCATGTAAAGGTTCATCATGGAGATACTGTTGAGTTTCTGTCTCTTACACAGCAAACATCTAACCAAGGTGTAAACTGGGCAGCATCAGCTGAATAGTGATTTACTTCCAGTGTGCAATTAAGGATACTCCTCATAGGTGGTCTCTTCCTGTCTTACTTTCTCAGGCCTGGTCTACAAGTGGTTTTTGGTACCAGAATAGTGATGTACGTTAGGGGTACGAATCGTTATTTATCAGTAATTATATTGGTACAACCCCTAGTGTTCGCTCAGTTGTAGTGGCTTGGCTTATTGTGCAGGATTAAGCTCTACTAGTATAAGTACATTTATACCAGTGTAACTGGATCCACGCTAGCTTTAACTATAAAGATATAATTGAAATTGTCTACACACAATCTTGTATGATGTCCCTTAGCTAAGTTTAGTTCTGTGGATGTTAGTGGCCAGTTGCTGACGGTATGAGGTGTCTCAGATCTCTTCACCCAAGTGCTAACCGAGTTGATCTCTTCTAAATACCGTGGTTTTTTTTTTAAAAGGCCGCTTGCATTAGAAAGTGGCAGCAGCAGGTGTGTAGAACTCCAGTGCTTATGACACTGTAACTCCAAAGGCTTGGAAGCATGAAGGTTGAGTTGGGGAAAGTGTTGCTTTGAAATGCAAAACAGTACAGGGATTTAAATGAAGAGATGAAAATGTGTCTGGGGATGAACGTCTTGGAACGGCCAGTTGATTTGAAACTAATGCTTAATCTCGCTCTTGCTGTTTTTAATTTTGTGCGGGTCCCCACCCCTGTAGTCTCTAGAGCTCTGTTTCGTTTCTTGCATTCATTTCTTCTGCATTGGAAATGTACGCATCAGTCCCATTAGCTCTTTGGGTGCATGCACACTCGAAGGCATGATGGCAGCTCATGCCAAATATGAGAACACTACATGGATTAATCTCTCGATTTTACACTGTGGAAAATATTTTATTTTATTTGCTTAGATTGGCCTATTTGACTTGGAAGTGAACTGCCTCACCAAAATCTTGTTTGGAGCCCTTGTGGTGGTCTCGCTTGTCATGGTGGCCCTCCAGCATTTCGCAGGCCGCTGGTATCTTCAGATCATACGATTCCTCCTCCTGTTTTCAAACATCATTCCTATTAGGTAAGCCAATCAATTAACCCTTCCCAGCAAAATGTATTAGCCTTCTACTCTGCCACACTTTAACATACACATCTAGAATTTTACAATAGTGGACTTTCTTGTGAGGTCTCCAGAAATGAGGGATTAGAAATGCCTATTGCAGGGACAGCCTCTCTTGCTCTATAGGCGTCCTGTTTCCCTGAAGAGAGGTGAGCAAAAATGAAGGGGGTGAGGGGAAGAAAGCAAACCACCGCGATTTTTAATTTTTTTTTTTAACCTCTGGTTTTTTGGTTGTTGATCATTTTGTTCCTCTTAGATGGTGTGTCCATCTTCCATTCACAGTGTATCTTTTTTGCTTAGCAACTTCGAACTTCTCATTGCTGTCACAGGAGCTAATACATGGTTCTCCCTCAACACTTTCTTGTGCTGATCAATTCTAATATGGAAGTCTCATCCTTTTATTACAGCACGTTCCTGTGGTAGCTCATGATGTTTGTCCAAAGGTTTATAGCAAATTTATTATCCCCATACTTTGGGGACAATCTCAGATGATATTTTTTTTTAGCCCTTTTGTTCTTTTTTTCCCCAACATAGCTTACGTGTGAACCTGGATATGGGGAAAATAGTCTACAGCTGGATGATCCGTAGGGATTCCAAAATTCCTGGGACAGTGGTTCGATCCAGCACTATTCCAGAGCAGCTCGGACGGATATCCTATTTACTTACAGACAAAACAGGTATGCAGGTAAATGAGTTATCAGGAGTTTTGGTGTAGGCAAAAGCGTGAAGGAGGTCTTTGGGTAACATTTTCTTTGAATAGTCAAATAAGTTAATATACGTTCTTCTTTGATGGGGTAGGAAAATGTAACACAGTGGTCTCCAACCTTTTTACAAGATCATTTTTTGAATTTAAGTGCAACCCAGGATCTACCCCACCCTTTCCCTGTGGCCCTGCCCCTTCACCAAAGCCGTGCCCACTCCATCCCCTCCTCCACCACCCCCCCCAATCGCTCGCTCTCCAACGTCCTCACTCACTTTCACTGGGCTGGGGTAGGGGGTTGAGGTTCGGGAAGGGGTGCAGGCTCTGGGCTGGGGCTGATGGGTTCGGAGTGTGGGAGAGTACTCCGGGCTGGGGCAGAGTGTTGGGGTGCAGGAGGGGGTACAGGGTGCTGGCTGTGGGAGGGGGCTCAGTGCTGGGGCAGGGGTTTAGGGTATAGGCAGTTGGCTCTGGGAGGGGACTCAGGGCTGGGGTGCAGGCTCCTGCCAGGGGGCACTTATCTCGGGCAGCTCCTGGTTGGCGGTGCAGCAGGGCTAAGGAAGGGGCCAACGCGCTCCTGAAGCCCCTGGGAGGGGCATGTGGCTCCATAGGCACTACCCATCTCTGCAGGCACCGCCCCCGCAACTCCCATTGACCACAGCTTCCTATTCCCAGACAATGAGAGCTGCAGGGGTGGTGTCTGCAGAGAGGGGCAGCGCGTGGAGATCCTGCCTCAGGCTGCGGGGGCGTGCTGGCCACTTCTGGGAGCAGTGTGGGGCCAGGGCAGGCAGGGAGCCTGCCTTAGCGGCTGCGCAGCTAGAGATCCCTATCGACTGGTAGTCTCCAGGATCGACCAGTCGATCGCGATCGACCAGTTGGTGACCACTGATATAACGTATCTTCTTTTCTAACCGGGATTTCCTTTTAGAAAATGTGGTTCAGTATAAACAATGTTTTGAATCTCCATGTTGTTCTCACATATAATAGAGCCCTTCCTTAATGAGGGGGTGTGCACAGAAACGGGCAAGAGACCCGAATGATTTTTCACCCCTTATGGTTTATTGTGTGTTTTTCTCACCATCACTCACTTCTGTCAGTCTTTAGTCCCTGTTCTGTGAGCTAGAGGGAATGGAATAACTTCCTTCTTCCTTTTTTTTTTTTTTTTAAATACGCTTATTTTCAGTTTGGAAGTTGGACAGAAATATACAAAATAAAGTTCTGTTAGTTTTCTTTTTCTTTTTCCAGTTTTTCTCCCCAGAATGAAAAACTGAAAAAACTTTTTTTTTTGGCTTGAAACACAGTGTTTTGATTTGTGAAATAAAATTTACCTTTTCAAAATGAAACTTTAAATCAACATTTCCAGTTTTTGTGGCTTTTATTTATTTTGGTGAAGTTTTGGTGCCTTGAAAATGCATTGTTTAGCGAGCAGTAAATTTGCCAAATACATTTTGCCCAGCTCTGCAGACAACCCTTCTTTAGGAACAGAAACCAGTCACCTGCCATCATTCCAGCTTTTATTGTCACAGAACCTTCACGACTCTGGTCGAGGACAACAAAAGGCCTTAGTTAATAATCAAGGGCCAGATTCTGGGATGTCATCCCAGACCCATTTAAGTCAATGGGTAAACTGAAATTGACTTCAGTGGGGTCAGGATTTCACACTGATACTCTTATCTCACTAAGCAGTAAGTTACTTGGTGAATAGTCTCATTTTAAGGGAGCTCCTAGCCACTCCCTGCAAGAATCTACCCACAAATTATTAAGCTTGAAGCTGCACTAGTAGCTTATTATAGTGACTAGGTAAACATCTGTGCTCCCATCTCATCCTTTCTCTCTTTGTTGGGAAGAGCAGGGAATAGGGTTTGACTGGAAAATAAGTATCTGCCATGGCTTGGACGTGGCCTATAATGCTGCTTCTGTTACAGGAACTCTCACACAGAATGAGATGGTTTTTAAACGGCTTCACCTTGGGACAGTAGCCTATGGACTGGACTCCATGGATGAAGTGCAGAGCCATATATTTAGTATATATACGCAGGTAAAGTAAAGTCTGATTAACTTAACTCTTAGTTTGACAGGTCATTGGGCTGTTCATAAAGGGATCCTGACTACATAGCTCAAATTTTCAGTAAAACATATAGGCAGCTGCATGATTAATATGTATATATGTATAATTACCATACATACCAGCCGTGGCTGAAAAAAAAAAATCCTGACATTTCCGAGTTCTATCCAGAGATCACGAGTGAGGCTTAATTTTACTTAGAAATCACTGTCAACCCTCAGTGGCCAGGGCTCCCCACTGTCAGCCCCGCAGCCAGGGTTCCCCTGCCAATCTGGGAAGTGGGAGAGGGGACCCCACTGCAGTCCCTTCCCTTTCCCCCTCCTTCTCCCCCCCCCCCCCCCCGGGCTGCAGCCTGGTGAAGGTGAAGAACCTTAAGAGGAGCATAGGTGAGGCTGGGAGGGCTGAACTATGGTCTGGGGCCTGCAGTGGGGCTGAAGTGAGGCGGGAGGGGGCTGGTGGGGTGGGAGGGCTATATTGATCTGAGCAGATGGGGTGAGTGCTGGGAGGGTGAACTGAGTGCAGTGGGGGTTGATGGGGGCTGTGGGACTGAACTGAGGGGGAGTTGAATTGAGGGGGTTGGGTTGGGACACAACTGATGAGGGACTGTGGGACAGGACTAATTGCTGGGCAGGAGAGTGGCAGATATGGGGGTGAGAGCTCCTGCAGCAGGGGCCAAAATCACCTTATCCAGTATATGTGGGAGTGGGCAACACTAATTGTCATATGTACACACCCTGGGGATGGCCAGTATGCGTTCAAAAATCAAGAGACTGACCTAAAAACACAATGCAATCTGTTTAAAAAAGCTCATGAATTTTGGGCCAGTCTCATGATTTTTGATCTCTTGTCGTTGGTAATACTGCATACAGTACAGTATCAGAAGTTTCCTGGGAATGTTTATGGTCCAAACCAAATATCCACTTTTCAAAACTGGCTACAACTTGGAAAGTTCTTCCACAGCGTTCTGTATCTTTTCAAAATTGTGTAAAATCATAGTTCAGGCTGATATAACAGTAATTTGTACTTTTGAAACTTGGCCAATTTTTCTCAACTTTAAATACCTAAAATCTCCAGGTAAATCACATGAGTAAGTACAGTATTTGACTTACAAAGCAAGGCCATCCTAGATGAACACCTGTCAGGGATGGTCTAGATAATACTTTGTCGTGTCATGAGTGCAGGGGACTGGACTAGATGATCTCTCAAGGTCCCTTCCAGTCCTATGTTTCTATGATAATGGGAGATTTTCCCTTAGCATTCCTTCTCTATGGTAGTGAACAATCTTGATCTTCTTTGTTTATATGCTTGCGCTCTTTTGGTTCAGTTTTGTATAACAAATAGACATCTTTTGAACTGTAAGGGTGAGAAAACTATATTTCCTGACTCGTGCTCTGACTTGTAATTTCCTTTGTCATTCTCGTAAATTGGGTAAAGCTACCAAAGGACCCTAGCAGTCACTCCTGCAACTTCCTGTGAAGAAAAAGTAATGACCACAGCTGTGCCTACATATATCATGAAGGGCACATCCAAAACCATCAGCACCAATCCATGAAGTATGAACACATATCCTGTTGTCCTAGATTTGGGATTCATAATTCATTACAATCCTTTACAAATCCTCTTCGCAATAGAATGCTTTGAGCCTTCAATTATTATTTGAAATTTGTTTACATTTTAGTATTTTTTTCTGTCTCTTTTAAAGGGAAATGGTCCAGTAAAAATCAGACTTAAAAAGAACTTCCTCCCCTAAAACAAGTGAAAGTACTTTTTTAAAAAAAAATTTTTTTTAATCCAAACTTAGTGAAATGCAAAAGGTTGATCAATTTAACATTTTGGTGCATGTAATAGTGGTAGGCTCCTAGGACTGCATTGCACACATTGCAGCACAATGGTTAAATTCAATGAAAACACCTGTTCATTGAGAATTAAAATAACTAAACGTCACTCTTTATGCTAATGAGGGGCTTGATGATTTTTCATATCAAACATGTCATACCTTTTCCCCGAAAACAGGATGAATTTCTACTGCACTAGCCCAGCAGGTTAATTACCCTTGAAAAAATGTTTAACCCTTGGGAAGTCATCAATAGTTAATGTTTTCGGTTGTCTTTTAACACTGTTTAGATTAATAGTAATTTAGTCATCAGTAAAATGGGTTTTTTAAATTTTTTAAAATTTGTTCTTAACAAGCAGCTTTCTCTCCAACCATTAGACCCTCCTGCAGCTAGAAATAGTTTTGCAGTGGCTTATTCATGATCAGAAGTCTCTGTCTTTAGTGACTGCTCTGTTCCTCATTTGTAAAATGCGACCCTGCAGGTTCAGTCAATAGAATTTGGCAGCAGATGGGTGGGTCATTGTACAATGGGGTCTTACTGTCAAACACTTGTATTTCTTTTTGGTTATGGAGTCACTTCACATAAGACAGTGTATATGCCAAGGGACTAACATTCTCCCCAAAACAAAATGCCGAGTGCAGTAATTTGCTTCTTTGCATATCACATCTCCTTACATTTTGACCTAAGGTATTTTAGAACCAACTGAATGCACAAACCTCCCAAAGTTAAAATATGAAGCATGCATTCTGCATGCAAAAAAAAAGACAAAAACTGCAGTGTAAAATAGGACTCTTCTCCTTGGGGTACGTCTATATAGCAGCTGAGAGCGTGCTTCCCAGCATGGGTAGACAGTCATGCGCTAGCTCTTCTTGAGCTAGCATGACAAAAATAACAGTGTGGCCATGGTGACATGGGCGGTGGCTCTGGCTAGCTCTCAGAGTACAAACCCACCTGACCCCTGGGTAGTACTCTGATGCCTAGCCCAAGTCGTTGTCCGTGCTGCTATGGACACACTGCTATTTTTAGTGCAGTAGCTTGAGCAGAGCTATTGCATATCTGTCTGTCTGAGCTGGGAAGCATGCTCCCGGCTGCTGTGTAGACATACCATTGAAGTGTGCTGTATGGTTGTAGAGGAGCTGTTCTGCTCTTTCTTGAATCTGAAAATCTCCTTTCTGTGATTCAGCTGGCCTTTGTACAAACTGTCAAGCAAAGCCCCTATTCTCCCTCCCAGGCCAATGGATATTTGGCATTTTGAGCTGTCTCTTCGTGAGATATCCACTGGTGTGTGTGCCTCAGGTATAATGTGTTTTGTTTGTTTCTTTTGCCTCTCAGGTATAGTTGCACACCTGGCATTCTCAAACACCTCAGAATCTTTATGTGCATATTAGTAGGTGCGGCTTTCAACTGCTGACTGCCTTAGCCACCTACCTGCCTTTTGTTCTTTGGCTTTCACAGCCATTTTGGCATCTGATCTCTGTCAGACATTGAGAGCTGCTAGTCAGTCTGAACTGCCAGATACTTCCTGTCTATAAACATTTCTCTGTGATCAGGCTACACCTGTTCAGGCACCATCTCAGTCTGAGAGGTGAAGAAACTTGACTAGTGGTAAATTACTTCCTAAAGCATCCAGTATTAATCAGGACAGGGTACTAGACTTAATGGATGAATGGTTGAGTACTGTATGTGACTCTAAGTGTGGTTGAACCAAGGACTTCACTATTCCTATTGATTTTATGTGGAATGCACCCTAATATCAGGGTGATGGGTAGCAGTTTAAAACCCACAGATAGATTTTAGGTTTATTAGAGACTCAAATTTTGAAGATAGCATTTAATTTTTAAAATATAAGAATATATATATGTATTATAAGATTTATGGAAGTTCAGCACACAAGTTTAGCACAGAAATTTTGTAGAATTAAGATACTTTATAATTAGAAGCATTTGCTAGTAATGATTCATTTAAATTGTAGTTCTTCATTGCTCTTATTTTTACCATGCTATGCCCTTTGACCTGGAAGTGAAACTTTTGTCCTCTTGACATTAAAGGTTAACAGAACAGGAAACTGGATCACTAGGTCTCCTCTTTGTGACCAGCATACTTTAGTAATTGTGTAATTACCAGAGGAGTCTGATTCTGATACTAAAAATAGTATTAAAAATTAAATGAACTTAATTTAAGTTTCTCGTTCCATGTGAGCCCATCTGTTTTCTGTTTTCAGCAATCGTGTTCATGCGTATGAAAGCCATTCATTCTCAAGCATAAAAACCACTGGGTCTTTTGCTGACCAAAATGTGATTTCAGCGGAACACACAACCTGGTGATTTTGGGGGAACATTTTTATCCACTAAGCTTGTGTAGTGATTTGGTGGATCAGCAACAAATGACCCTTTTCATTCAAGCTGTGCTGAAAACTCTTGGACAAATATCTTAGGGAGTTATTTTTTCATTTCATCTCTAATTAAGTAAATCTAACTTCATTTAGCTGCATATAACTGGGAAGTGGTCTCAGTTATTCCCATGATAACACATACAAAGAAGATGCCCCAGTCAAAAACATATCCCAAGTTAGTGGAGGTGTGAGTCCATGCAAATAGTATGTGTATGGTTATAACAGAAGCAAGATCCTTAATGATACTCTATTTATTCCTGCTTTTCAAAACTGTCTACGCTTTCTTTTCTCCTTTCTCGTTAGCAGTCACAAGACCCTCCTGCTTTAAAAGGCCCCACCCTGGCCACCAAAGTACGTAAAACCATGAGTAGCCGTGTTCACGAGGCTGTGAAAGCGATTGCCCTCTGCCACAACGTGACACCAGTGTATGAGTCTAATGGTGTGACAGATCAGGCTGAAGCTGAGAGACATTATGAAGACTCCTGCAGGGTGTACCAGGCTTCCAGTCCTGACGAGGTGAGATTTCCTTTTTTCCCACCCTCTTCTCCCTCACCTCCATGTTTTTAAGGGTTTGAAATAGGCAATATCTGAAGGAAGCCTCTCTGAAATGGAAGAGCTCGGTGTCAAACCATCAGTGCTAACTAATAATTGCTAATAGAGCATCCTCACGATGAATTATGTCATTGTCACATTAACATACATCTCTACCCCGATATAACACGACCCGATATAACACAAATTCGGATATAACGCGGTAAAGCAGCGCTCTGGGAGGCGGGGCTGCATGCTCTGGCAGATCAGCGCGTCAGCGTGTCTGGCTCCAAAATGCTGCTCTGAGCAGCGTGTTAAGGGTGCCGGGCCGGGACCGAGGGGTTGGAAAAGGAGCAGAGGGTCTTGGGGGGTGGTCAGGGGACAGGGAGCAGGGCGGATTGGATCGTTCGGAGGTTCTGGGGGCGGGGCGGTCAGGGGATGGGGGCGTTGGATAGGGTGTGGGAGTCCCGGGGGGCCTCTCAGGGGGCAGGGGTGTGGATGGGGTCGGGGGACAGGGAGCAGGCAGGGGGGTTGGATGGATCAGGGGTTCTGAGGGGTCAGTCAGGGGGTGGGAAGTGACTATTAAGAATGGAAATGCTCGAGGCCAAAGCAAGTTCGATATAACGCGGTTTCACCTATAACACGATAAGATTTTTTGGCTCCCAAGGACCGCTTTATATCAACGTAGAGGTGTATTTGAAAATAAGTCTGTCACTTCTATTAAGAAAAAGCATAATCAAAAACTCTTTACTATAGGAATGAATAGGAAAATAATGTAAGTGCTACGTGTCAAACAATAAATATTTTAGAAGTGGAACAAACCCTCCCTCTTTGCTTATATATTAAACCAATTTTATGTATATTTAGCAAGGTGAACCACAGCTCATCTTTAATTAAAGGCAAGCCTATTCTAGTCAAGTCAAGGGGTCAGACTGTCTAGGCAGTTATGGGACAAAGGAAGCATAGACTGACCGCAAATGCCCAGCAAAGAATTCTTCTGTCATAGAGGAACTCGCTGCTGGTGCAAAGGGCCAGATCTGGCACAGATACCTGCAGTCCCCCACCTCTATGGGTATGTCTAAACTGCAATAAAAGACCCATAGCTGGCCTAGGTCAGCTGACTCAGGCTCATGGGGCTCGAGCTATGAGGCTATAAAAGTAGAGTGGAGGAGGGTCTCCAATCTGAGCCTGAACTTTACACTGCTATTTTTAGCCCCAGAGCCCAATCCCCTGCCCCCCCCAGCCCAAATCAGCTTTTGTTTGAATAATTACACTTGCCCATATCTGCTAGAAGACTGAAAATTTGAAATTTTTCTTAGAAATTCCATTGATGATGTGTAGATCGTTGGCAGTATTTGAACGTTTTTTTTTTTCTTATTGCTTTACATAAACAGTTTTTCACTCTTAACATTATAAGACTAGCTAGGTTTCCTAAAGGTGGTGTTAAAGGTGAGGAGCTGTTCATATAAGAAAATTTTTAAATCCTTCAAATATCCAGAGTTCTAAGATTATTCTAGTAAGGTACAACCTCAAAAGATTGTGCTGACGACTTGCCCTACGTTGCACATACTTTTAAAATATTTCCTATGATTACGCACTCAGATAGACCATGATCTCCTTTCAAGAGGACAAAAGGTTTCCTAGCCCCCAGTATAGGATCATTTTAAGTACATTCTTTTGTAAACAAAATTCTTGTGCTCGTGGTGACAAAAAGGGTATTTGTGTCTTCATGGTGCTTGGAGTGAACAGGCATTGTGCAAATACTGCTTCCGAGCTGTACTTTTTTTCTGTATTTTGCTTACCTGGGTTTCTCCTTGAAGTGTTGCTCTCGCCAATAAAGCAGTTTTACAGAAGTAAGTGCCTTTGCGTTGAAATTGGATCCGAACAATTTCCAGATGTTAATTTTTGTGGTCCGTATTTGAGGCTGTTTCCTAGTGAATTTATTGGCTATTTACATTCATAGCCTCTGTTTCTTTACCTACATGCCCGTATAGTCTCAGTGAAGTTTGACATATTTCCAATTGTAATTGTAACTCCTGCTTTAAATTTTTTTGCAACTAATGTGGCTGTAATACATGGTATTTTTATATTGTAACTTTATAACTAATCTCTCTGAAATTATACTTTTGTCTACATTGTTTTCCTTGCAATGATTTGAACTGTGAATTACAAGTGGTTTCAGAAATTAGATATGCTTTACTGAAGACATCTTGTCTGTAGGTCTCAAGAGTACAAATATCAGTCAGACATCTACTATGTGTCTCACAATAGGGGGTACTAAATATGAAACCAGCGCTAGTTAAACCCTTCAGGAAAGTGTGATACTGTTAAATAGCATTCATGGATTCCTAGAGGGAAAGTCTTTAACAAGCATCTAAAGCCTACTTTGAAATTCTATATCAATAAAATATTAGCATGTCAGGAGAGGTCAGTTTATGAAATGAGTACAAAAACTTGTATTCTTCTTACTTTTGAACAGTAAGGGTAATTTCTACCAGTTGGAATAGGATTAATTTCCTGTAACAGAGAACAGGATTTCCTAAATTTGTTTCCTGTGCATATTCCCATTTAGAAGTCTTGAAGTATCTTTATTCAGATATCAGTTACAGCCTTGGGGCTCTTTGATTGTGTCCGTTGTAGCCATACAGTAACTAACAAGGGAAATGAAATAGATATAATCTGATCAGAGATAAGCGTGCCTGGGATTCTTGGGCAAACAATCTTTAACTCTGACAGCACTCCACAGCTTCCAGGACACGAAAGAGTGTGCTCCACTTGATTACTGCCATTGTCTGTGTTCCTAGGCAATCCAGTTGGGGACATTTGAAGAGCAACTAATAACAAGGATCAATTTGTCTCTCTTTAAAATGAAATTTGTTAATCAATATCCATTTCAGTGATGGCTTGAGTAATTTAATGACTGGCCAGAGAGTGATGTTTAGGGACATGGAATATAGAGTTGCACTAGCAATTCTGACTTACACTGCAGAGAAATATATCTAACATAGTATAGGCAAACAGAACAATATCCAGAGATTCCTAGAATGTAGTAATAAAGGTTTATTAGCTATTTTGGTTGCTGTTCAACACTGAGCGTGGAGGACTCTCTTGCTATGTTTCTCTCAGTGGTCTCGGGGTTCTCTGAAATCAGTTTTACTCTTGCTTGCTTTATATATAAATCACACACACACACACACAGTTAATTTCCCACCCACACTTATTTTCCAACTCAGATGCTTCTCTCAGACAGCATAACTGTGACTTGTAACACACATAACTGTAAGTTTAAATAGCGCAGTGTATGTCAGTTTCCTATCTTTGATTACTCTGAAAATGCACTCCTATGTCCAGTAAAACAGGGTGCCCAAAATCTGCATCGACGAAGGCCCTGTTGATGTTGACACTATTATTTATTTTCTTTATGGTAGTGCCAGGGCCCCATTGCACTAGGTGCTGTGTAAACCTATTAATTTTAATATTTTCAATTACAGCTAGTCAGCAAACTTCAAAAGTTTCAGTGAAAAATGTTTTTTGGGCAGAGGCAGGAATTCTGCGGCTTTTGGAGGTTGGAAAGTGGTGGTTTAAAAAGCCAGTGCCAATTCCCTTCCCCTTGAGTTGAGTACTGAAGGTCCAGGGTAGAGTTAAGAAGGGACAGAGGGGTTGGTCTGGGACCAGAAGGTGGGCGGAGACAGCAGCAGGAGGGAGGATCTGCTTCTTTCTTCTCTTGTGCAGGCTTCTTCTGGGTCCTAGTGCCCTAGGATTGTGTTGCACTCTGCACCACCTTGTGAGGCTTGTAAGGTCTTCACTCAGCTAATTTTTCATTTATGTTATATTCAGTTTTACATAGTACCCTAAGTGTAAACTTTTTTGGAAATTTAAATGCTTGTTGTCCTGAGATCTAACTTAAATGGCAGATCAAGAAAGAAAGGATCTATTTGGAGGGGGGAAGTGAGCCTACCTCAATAGCGGTACAACATATGGAAAATCGACACCTACTTCTCTGTAGTTTTTTAGTTTCCAGGAGATGCTGATATTAAATATGTGTAACTGAATTAGTGTGTTAAATGTAGGAGTAAAAGGAGTCCTCCGTCTCTGCCCGAGGTGCCGCAGAATTAAACCATCTGCAAAGCTCATAGGGAAATGATTCATAAATTGACTAAGAAAGTTTTCCTTGCAGTTGCAGGTATTATTGGATTTTTAAGGTCAGAAGACCACCATGATCATCTAATCTGACCTCCTATATAACACAGACCATAGAAGCCCACCCAGTAATTTCTGCATTAAGTCCATAACTTCTGTTTTGAGCTATAACATATCTTTCAGAAAGATATCAGTTTTGATTTAAAAACTTCATTTGATGGAGAATTCACCATGTCCTTAGGTATATCCTAGTGGTTAACTACTTGCTGTGTTTCAAGTGGTTTGTTTTAATTGCATTTTTTCTAGTCTGAATTGGTCTAGCTTCAGTTTCTAACCATTGGATTGCTTTATGCCTTTTTTTCTGCTAGAAATATGTATTTGGTAAATGGGTACAACTTGGCTTTTGAGCAGGTAGAATAGTGGAAGCAAATCACTGTTGGAGAAAATGTTCTGCCCCATCCCTAGAGGAATAGTTTGCAAAGTATGGGGAATCCTAGCAATCAGGAAACTTCTGGCAATGAAGTATACTTAAGTTTATTTATCACCAGGGATATTTATTTTAGCCTAGATTGAGAGCCAAATAGATATTTCTCCATTCCTTCTGTAAGAGACTTACACCTTGAATCTTGTCTTAATGGCAGTCCAGCCATTGATTTATTTCATTTTAATTGTGGAGTCCAAGATAACCTTGTTTATTATATCAATTCTTTTTATGGAATCAGTTATTGTAAATGTCCTGGTAAATCACATATGGATTTTGTATGTTGTGGGGTTTGTAACTCTCTTTATTTATTACTCATGGTAATTACTTTTCATTTTATGTAACATATGAAAACTTCAGTGATGCTATATTAGGGCATGGGTGGAAGTGAAGGGTTTAAAAAACAAACCAAGGCCTCTAAGGTACAAAATCTATTATTCTCTTCTTCTGATCAACAAGATACAAGCAAATTAATGGGTTTCAATATTTCTGACTAGCTGATTCCATGTAATTCTGGTCCTCTTATTCTTAACATATCTGCTTGTTGCACACTTTCCTTAGCAGCCCTGATGAAGCTTTTGTCCCCTATGAAAATTTTTTATAAAGCCTTTTTTTACCTCACTGCATGACGTTGACAGTCTAGAGTGAGTGGAGGAGACAGACCACCTCTTTCCTTTTTTCATAGTCCAAGTACGGTAACATTTCTCATCTAGTCCCTGTCTCCTGCATGAGAAAATCCAGGTATTTTAATAATTATTTTTCCATGAGACTCTTACTTGGCTGTGAAGGGAACAAGGAAGTTTAGGCCTTCAGACAACTGCAGATTTCAAACATGTAGCCAAATAAGCGTGAAGTGTTCTTTTCGGTCTGTGAGATTTCAGAGAGTGATACTAATGTAACATCGCACTGTGGAGATGGGATAGAGCAGGGGTGGCCAGCCCATGGCTCCAGAGCCACATGCGACTCTTCAGAAGTTAAGATGCGGCTCCTCGAATAGGCACCGACTTCGGGGCTGGAGCTACAGGCACCAACTTTCCAATGTGCCGGGGGGGGGGAGAGGGAGAGGGAGATCACTGCTCTGCCACATGCCCTGTCCCCACTCCGCCCCTTCCCGCTCCCTCCCCTAAACCTGCCATGCCCTCGCTCTCTTTTTTTTTTAACAGTTAAATAATTTGCCTCTCCAAATACCACATTGTGGTTCCAAATCCACGAAAGAATTCTGTGCTGTAAAAAAAATAATCTAACTAATGATGTACGGTCTAATTCTGCCATACATCCTCATGCTGTGTGTAGAACCTTAGTCTGTGAACAGTCCCTGCTGAAATATCTGTGCAGGGTTCTGCCCAGCAGGAATTCAGGTGACCCTTTTAATAAGTGCTTATTTCAGCTGCAGTGACAGTGATCTAAATCTGAACTAGTATTGGGCTCTGTGCATTTAGTTGGACCATGCTTTTTGTCGGAAAAATATAAAATGATGGTAAGACAGAGTAAAGAAGTGAGGTAGAGCAGAAACTGGAAGGTGTCTTAATGCAAATATTCTGTATAGATAAGTTCTGAATTAGCCCTCCACAGTTTCATTTATTGCAGTCCTGAGGGGGAGCAGTTCCTTTAAGTTGAATCCCACAAACAGTAGTACATGAAACGTCGAACACAAGAAGCAGAATTTTAAGCATGTTATTTCCCGCCGGGTTTTAGGGTAAATGAAGATTTAGGCACCCACTCTGCAGTAAGTGTTTTCTTCAGTACATTGTAATCATGTGATGAAGATGGGTAAGCTACTACACAGATTCTAAGGGGGCTTTTAGCAACGTGGTGAGTGTCTGAGAGACCTAGAGCCAGGCTGTCCAAATCCTAAAAATAGTCAATAAGCTTTAGCTTGAAGGAGAACCTGCCACGGAATCACACCAGTAGTTCTAGACGCGAAATACTTTATTAGATTGAGGTCTGAATGGCCTATTGAAGTCAGCTGAAACTTTGGGTGAGATCCTATGTGCTGTAGCATGTTAGAAACACTCGGTTTAAATGAGGGCAGTGTCTCTTAATGTGTGCCCACACCTTCCACTGGGGGTTAAAGCAGGTACTTCAAGTTGAGAGGATAGCTCCATAGCTTAAGTATTGCATGTGTTGTAGGTATTTTTTCATGAACTTTCTTGGAAGACATAACTCCTTTCGTAGTAAACTGAATACTTTGTCCTATTGCTTGCGTTCACTAAATAGACTTGTGACGAAAGAGATGAAATGTCAGCAATAATTATGGTTATAGAAGTGATTTCTTTAATGAAGAGAAAAGATTATTAGTAAATAAGTCTCTACAAAACTGGTCTTAATTCCACTGAGCTTCTCAACAAGATAATGGCTATAAGACAAGACAGGTAAAGGATTTTTATGTGCATCTCTTTAGACATGCCACTCTTAATGGATGTCTATAAAAATAGGTGAGAAATCCACTGACACTTATGTTTTGTTTTTATTTACTTAGGAACTAGCGTAGAGTGACTGGATACAGCAGGCTTTCTTCTAAGAGATTTATATGCACTGTTGAGTCTAAATCTTTCCTTGCTGAAAGAACCTGGGATGTGCACTGAATATAAGTGCCAGATTGCAAGCACTAAAATGAATTAGTCCAATTCTCTGCTGGTGTAACTGCCTTGTAGTAAATGGAGTTACACAAGCAGAGAACTTGGCCTGATATTTGTGTCAGAGGTAGTAGGGTTGCCAACTGTGACTGAAGGTATTCCGGGAGATTCCAAACCTTCCCCCCCCCCCTCCGCCCCCCCACATGACGTAATGTCATTTTCTTAAAATATCCTATTAAAATCTCCCGGATTGCTTTTAATAGTCACTGGGAGATCAACGCTGATTCCGGAAGACTCCATGCCTATCCTGCAGGGTTGGTAACTATAGTCAGAGGTGGGACTGAGTTTTAAGAGTTGGATATAGATTTAGCCCAAAATTTTGTATGGGGGAGGGGGAGGTGTTTTCACTGGGGAGAGGGAGGAAAGGGCAGTTCCTAGTATGTGCAATGTTTCCATCTGAAACTCATCCTGATCAGATTTAAATAACCTATTACTAGCTGTGCTGAGTCGGTGCGGTTGTCTCGAGAGAATGTCACACTGCAAGAGGCTGAAACTCTCATTTGTCCTCGGATCTTTAGAACTCTCCTCTGCTCAGCTTTGTTTACAACAGTAGTTACATCCCTTGACATTGTAGCCGAATGCCCAACGCACAGTAATGCCACATAAACTCACTGCCTGGATCTGTTTCATTGACTTCCTTTTCATTTCCAGTTTTCAGTGGCCTTCATTATGGGCTCAATTCTGCTCCCACTAACCTCAGTGGTGCAGGATCACATCCTGTGTCATCACTTCGGGTTAGTGGCATATTGGCAACTTAGACTTTCATTGCTTTAATATCCTCTGCTTGTCTTAAACCCATTTGAATGGGGGCAGTTATGCACTGTGTGTTCCATCGCCAACTTTATTTTTTTTTATTTTAACATCATCTGGCTGGCTCAGAACACAGTGTAGTGCATGTCATGTGTTATTGGACATTAGTAGGTCCTTCCAGGGACAGAGTAATTAATATTGTCAATGGGCAGGAATGGCCGCAGGGAATAACACTAAAGGGCCATTTGTTCACATTACATGGCCAACGTAGAAAAACTGATCCGTTTTACAGTGACGTTAATGACTGAGTAACTTTTTCTTCAGTTAACCCACTGTCCCTTCCCCTCTGGTGTTCATTTACATGACCTCTGAACCACAAAGCTCAGCAGTCTATCTGACCTGTGACCTTTCTTGTATTTAGGTGGCCCTGGTACAGTGGACTGAAAGTGTAGGCTTAACACTGGTTGGTAGAGATCAATCCTCCATGCAGCTGAGGACACCTGGTGGTCAGATACTAAACTTCACCATCCTCCAGATCTTTCCATTCACTTATGAAAGTAAACGTATGGGAATCATCGTTAGGGTAAGTTGCTTTTCATGTTTCTTTTCATCTTCATGTAACTCTTGCAAAACACTGACTGAATAAGCAAGTACAATCTGTTTGATATCAGCAATGTTGTTCTTTATGGGAGAATGTTACATTATCTCAGATACCAGAAACTAAAATATTTTTATACGTTGAAGTACTGTCCTTCCATCCCCCTGGAACTGATAAGTAAAGTGTATTTTCTTTCAACACAAACTCCAAAGGCCTGTGGCAGTCCTTAGCCCATAGACAGTAGGAAAAGAATTGTAGTCACTGTTGAAAGTAACAACAAAAGAGCACAAACTCCAATTCAAGAATCACCATAAATAGATGCAGATTTACCCCTCAACTACAGCTAAATCAGGAGTTCTAATGACTCATAACATATCAACTACAGTATAGTAGAGGGGCTACTGAAAGTCAAACATATATTTTAAGAAGGTACTTTCTGGTTTGCTTCTCATTAAGAAGTAAACTGTCAAATGAGCATGCTGGGATTATATTATTTATACAATGTATATTAAAATGTAAAATAAAGCAAGAAGTGGGGCAATAATTAACAAATTACTATGTGATTTCCTTTCTTTTTTCTGTGCCCTGATAGCTATTATGATAAGCATTTTTTCTGGAACAGAGGTTTCCTTGAACTACTTGGTGCATGGGGTTTCCCAGAGGAATTAGGGTAATCAGGTGTATTTGTGTATGCAGTTATCTTACGTCTTTAATGACAGTGCTAATTAGACATGCACCTACCTATACACTTGCACACTTAATTCTTTATTTTGGTCCTATGCACTAATACAGTGGAGACCAGATTTTCAAAAACCTGATTCAGCTAAAAAGGAGCTAGTGCTAGAAACAGTGAAAATATGATTGTAATTTTTTTCTGTTTCTCTCCCCTCTTAGGGCTGTTAACTGTAATATTTCTCTTGCTGATTGTTACCTACTCACAAACTGGTGAACCCATATTTAAACCTTTCCAAAACATTCTTAGCTCTCTTATCAAAGTGCAGCATTATTATTTATTTATTTTTGTTTTGGTAGTGCCTGAGGACCAACCAAGATAGGCCCTACTGTTAATCCTCAATAGCCTTGAAAGGAAAACTATCCCTCCCCATTTCACAGATGAGAAAGCTGATACAGAGTTGAAGGACTTCCCCAAGGTTTCAGCGGGAGTAGTTTTACAACCTGGGGCTAGAATTCTAATAATTTTGGCTCTCACGACTATGTTCTGCTTAGTGGACCTCCCCATTCTTTAAATGAATAGTGGCTGAGGTGTCTGTACTGCTAAACAGATGTGTTTTTTACTAAAGCACATGAACTGTCTTGAGGTTTAAAAACACAGTGAAGACCAGGCACTTCAGTTTTACTTCCAGATAGCTCATGCATGTTAGGTGTATTTGTTTTTTGGTTTTTTACCGCTGGGTGACTAATGCATGTGAGCTATCTGGAGGTTAAAAAAAAAAAAAAAACCAAACCCATACCTCGGGCGGTAGTATAGTGCTGACCTCATCTAGTTTACATTATGGTAAAACTAACATGCATTGTCTTCGCTCTGTTTTTACCCTAAGATAGTTCATGTGAACTTAGTTATCTTGTCATTAAAAGTGTACCTTTTTAGCAGCAAAGACATGGCCTAGAAAGGGCCTTGTACCACTCTACTATTATTACAGGTTAGAATGGTAAGACAAATCTTACTTGTATTTGTAGGCATCTTCAATATGAGATTCTGCTATACAGTCACATGAAGTTTATTTCATTGTCTCATGCTTTATAGTTTTTTATAGCACCACAAGAGTGAGGTGCTTTTGCAGACATGAAGGGGCAAGAAGGAATTACAGTCTAAACAGATAATGTAAAGTTGAATGATGCAGGGGATGGTATACAACAAAAAGCTAAGTGATTGATTGGAGAAGCTTAGCATGCATCTGGTTCCCTAATTTGTGTTGACATACAGATTAAGATATAATGTGAACACATGACGGTGTCAATAAGATAAGCTATGAGTGAGGAGCTAGGCAATGTTGATAAAAGATTTATACAGCACCATCAATATATTAATATCATGTCCCATCTCATTTGTGGCATTTCAGACCTTGAATCTGCCATTGGTTCAGGACTCAGTGCTTCCCATTCTGTGGCCTGGACCCTGGCACCTTTTTGGGGGTGGGAGTGAAGGGAAACAAGAGAATTTTATTGGCAGGCTAGCTTTAAAAAAACAAAACCCTGTATTTGGAATTGCTCCATGTTTTGGAACAATAGAATAAGTCCTAGGGGGAATGGACTAGTGGTCAGAGTGCAAGTGAGGTAATCAGAAGTACATGATAAATACAGGAATCTAGAAAACAACTGGATATCCTCGAGAATACAGTTCATAACTTTGTTCCAACAAGTGTCTGATATTAGACCTAGTTGGGACAATGCGTTCACCAAATGCTCATAGAAACATAGCGAGTGCTGTGTTCCTTTTCATCAGCTGGATTATTTCTATAGTGGAAAATGGTGTAGACTAAACAGGTGGGTTGGCACCATCTGAATGGTCTCTATGAGACCTAGAGATTTGACAAAACTTGTGGAAAAATTTCAACAGAATCTCTCCCTCTCCCCAAATTTTTACTAGTTTTGTTCCATTGCAGTAGCACCAAGTGGTTAACAGTCACCAACTTGAATTTCATCAAGGTTTAAACTTACCATCCCTGCAGAGAGATGGGTGTCCCTGAAACATTCTGAACTTTATCTTCACTGAAAGGGAGAGCTTTAGTTAGCTTCCTTTTTTCCTTCCTCTCTGACAATCTGACTATCACTTAGGGTGGCACTGGACCTCACAGGCCAGGATTCTCAATTCCATCCTAGTTTTTAAGGTAACTATAAGCCACAAGTTTCAGAGTAGCAGCCGTGTTAGTCTGTATTAGCAAAAAGAAAAGGAGTACTCGTGGCACCTTAGAGACTAACCAATTTATTTGAGCATAAGCATCTGATGAAGTGAACTGTAGCTAACAAAAGCTTATGCTCAAATAAATTGGTTAGTCTCTAAGGTGCCACGAGTACTCCTTTTCTATAAGCCACAACTCTCCCTACCTAATTAAAAATATTTCTAATATACAGTGCATATTAGGTATGATCCCTCTGAAGACAATAGCAAAACTTTCATTCACTGCATTTGGGAACATGATCAGGCCTAAAATCTTGAGTGTCTACATATATTATACTATTGTGGTGTCAGGGTGGAAGTTTTGGCCCCTCTCCAATGGGCTTGTGAAAACCTGTTCCTTCAATGTTGTGTGTCTGAACAACCAAACGAGCTCTGTCTTCTGTTTTGAACTGAAGCAGATTTTAATTAGCAGGTGCTAACTGGATGGGTATCACCACATACTGTGTTTCTGCATGCTCTGAACTCTTGTCTTCTAACAAAGTTTTCATTCCTTTTTATGAAAAAGGTTTTTTTGCTTAACAATTTCTAGTTATCAAGTAAAATTTTGTATATTTATACCAGTGCAGGTACCAAATATTATTTTTTACCTACAAGCCACCAAATACACTGGGTGCAACTGAACCAGTTATTTCATCAATATTAATTCTAAAAATAGTGTCTTAACTGTTGGTAAGAGTCGTGTGTGGGGAAAAAATAGCTTATTGAGCAGATAAGTGTATAAAATAAATTCACAGTTGGAAAAACAATTCTAAAATCTCTTCCTTGAAGCTGTAAACTTCTGTAAGACTTCAGAAAATTATCTGAATAAGATATACAGCTAATTTCCTCCTGTCCTACTTGTCCTTATAGACACACAGATTTTAGCACCAGAAGGGACCAGTATGGCCACCTAGTCTGACCTCCTGTGTAATACTGGCCATAGAATTTCATCCAAGGATTCCTACACAGAGCCAAAAAAATGTGTGGTTGAACTTCTTCTCAGAGATGCCTGCTTTCCCTTGCGGTCCTGCCTGCTCTGTCTCTTGTAAAGGGTCTCTTTGTATTATTACTATGATAACGTTTAAGCTTCTTCAGCAGATGAGGACTAAGGTGGCAGTGTATGTTCGCAAGTAGCAGATGTTGCCTCATTTAAGACAATTTGGCAATATTTGCTTGTTACATATGATCAACTGTCATTGTCTGGTGGTTTATTCTTCCAGTTCTAAGAAGTCTTGTTATAAGAAAGCAGCCACCCTCTTTACAGCATTGTTTACTTGCTTATTTTCATGCTAAGAAAAGGGTTACATTAAAAAGATATTTGTTTGTTGATCACAACATTTTCCACTCTGTTTTTTTTTTTCCACACATGTGGAATGATGATGATTGCTTTGCAACAAAGATAGCACTGTTGTCATATCTGGAACTGAAAGAGGCCTTTGAACCATGGCCAGAATCAGACCACGATGGAAAAAGATGAAGCTCTAAAACAATACAACTGGCAAATCTCTCTGTAGATTTATAGTGTGATCTTACCATAATATGAGAACGTGCTAACCTCCTGTTGAACTCTGCAAGAGGAAATGACTAATGCAAGGAGATAGTTGATACAATATTTATATTGGACAAAATTTATAAACTATCTTAAGCCAATTCTATAGCACAGGAAGTAGAGTCTTTATTCAGTTTCCTACAGAGATGTTGTTAAACACTTTTTCTTAATCAAATAATTTAATACATAAATCTTTTGTCAGTGCCAGAAAGCTTAATTTTTTTAAAACTAAGCATGTTCTGGGTTTTCTTGGTGACCTGTAAAACTTGAACTCTGAGATGTATGAACTGTGCATATTGACACAGAGTCAACACCATCAATCAGAAATGGTTTGTAATGCACCTGTAAGAACCACCACATGTTCCTGGTAAAGGTCTCAAAAAGACTTAAGCAACAACATTCAAACACAAGCAGCTAAAGCTAGGCACTTTATTCCCAGTGTAGGGACCTGAATGAAAAGGTGTCTTGATAATCAGAGATATTGAGTATCCACAGCTCCCATGAAGTTTCCTCAGCAAAGGAATCCATTTCCTTCTTCCACGCACATTTTAATTATTTTTCTTCCATGCTGCCAGCTGTGTGTGGAAAGCACCCTCTCCAACACCAGTGTGCCAGGCCTTCGCCCATTTCTCAGACCAGTCCCTCTTCTTCCCACATCACTAACCCACATCAGTAAAATGTCCTTTCTGCCCTAGTGAATTGTCAGATGGGAGATGGGGAGGGGGAAAAGATTAAAAAACAAAACACAACACACACACACGCCCCAGTTGCCCATTCCTTCTGGGTCTCCTAGTGCATCCTTGAGGCAAGGTTTTTTATTTTTATATAGTGTCAGCCATATCGCCATTTAACTAGCTTTTGTAGTGGTTAGAATACAAGGTAATTTTGCATAATCTAATGTAAACTGGAGAGAGTACTTTGCAAACATTGCATTTTTTTTCCCTATTCCTCTCTTCTTTGGAAAGTATTTTGGTTTTCTTCATTCACTGATGTTTCCAAACCTTCATCTTTTTGTTCTGTACATTTTTTTTTCTCCATCCGCAGATACTATCTTGGTTTACGGTGCAAGTTCTCCTTGCACATTGTTTGATCTCCTTTGCAGAGTTTGCCAGTGTTTCCATTAGCCCACCATACTAATAACTGTGACCTCCTTAGACATTTGCCTGCTCAGAAAGGATTATGAATTTGTAACAGTGTAAATATGCTTTGCTTGCAATCTATAAATTAGTCACATCAGGTGAGGCAGGCAGTTGCCTAACCCCTGGTGGCAGGCCAGAGTTTTAATTGTACTTATATATACAGCATAATTATAATACAGGGAGCCGTTAAGATTGATTTTACTCAATTAAATTGTATTTATTTGTTACTTAATTTTCCCCTCCTAAGTGTAAACATCAACGTTGATTTCCAGAATGAAAACAAAATGCACCAGTGTCATGGTTACACTAGACCATTAATGATGAGAGTTAGGAAGGGGGATGACTATTTTCCATATAGAATAGTGTGAATACATCCCACCCCTTGGTTTGAGCCAGTATCACCTGTTATTGACCAAGAAGTTGATAATCCTTGCATGAAGTATCTTGCTGCTTGCTGTAGATAATTGAACCCATAATCTTTCACCATTTTCTTTCCTCTCTCAGGATGAGTCAACGGGAGAAATCACTTTCTACATGAAGGGAGCCGATGTAGTCATGGCTGGCATCGTGCAGTACAATGACTGGCTAGAGGAAGAGGTACAAAGTAGTCTCACTTTCTTAGGCGTAGAATATTTACTTCTTCAGGCAGATGCTGCTTGTTCCATGGCAACACATCACTAAGCCCTTCTGACATTACGTTGGTGAAGCAGGCTGAGGTAGCTGTTAAAATGTATGCAGGAAAAAGATTGTTTGGTTTAGCATTTTGGTTGGATTAACCTGTAGCCAGAGATACAGATACAGTATTAGTCAATGTAAGGAAGCCATGTGGTGAATTCAACCCATTTAGTCCAGGATAACTCTGGTAAACAAAATGGACGTTATCCAGGTTTCTCGTTCTTTGTCTGGTAATTCCTCTTTCTCACAAGATTTATCTTGGGTAACTGGGCCTGATTCTGCACTTGGCTTTATTTTAAACTGCTGAGTCTGTTTACTTTTTGGAAAACCAAGAATTGCATTTTGATTTTAAGTCTTTCTGAACCTCCCTGCTGAAACCCATTCCATCGTATTGCTGGTAATGGTGAATAGTCTCCACAATAGCAGATATAAATGGTTCTTTTTCTATTTGACTACGTAGGAATATTGTAGTGTCTCTTTAAATAGTTTGTGAACAAAAGATACAGTACTTATTGAAACCAATGGGCTTGGATCCCTTCTTACTTTGGTATATATTCAAAGTAACTGAGATCAGTGGAGTAACTGAAGCCAATGGAGTTGCTTATGCCAGTTTGACACTGCTGTGAGAGGAGCATCGTTCCAGATCAGTTGTACAGCCTACAAATAGAATTTGAGATCTCCTCTTCCCTGGTTACTTTATCATGCTGTTTATCTGATGCTATGTATTCAACTGGGTTGTTTGACTGGAACAATTATTTTGTTAGCATCGTATCTACTGTTACAATCTCTGAATCAGTTAAGTTGTGATGTGGGTGATCATTTACAATATGACACTTCTTTCCAGTGTGGTAACATGGCTAGGGAAGGCCTGAGGGTCCTTGTTGTAGCGAAGAAGTCCCTGACTGAGGAGCAATATCAAGACTTTGAAGTAAGTTTGTATTTTTATAATCATGTAAGTGATGCCCACAGAGTTCTGATTATAGTATCTGCTTTCATCTCCCCACTCGTTATGTCCTAATCACCATCATGTTGCTCTTGTAATCAGCTGGAGGTGTCTACTGAGTGGTGTGTACTACTCCCTAGGCCATTGCTTCTGCCATCTCCACAAGTTCCCATTCTAGGGATTGATTCCACAGGAGTTGCAGCCCAGGAATCCTGCCCCGTAGACTTCCGTTGTTGCCATTTTACTTCTGCCAACATTCAGTGCTGCGTAGCCATGTTTAAATTTACTGAAAAAACCTGCGTTGACATTTTGAATCTTCAATTTTGTATCCTGACATTTGCAAAACAAGACAGAGTCAAAGAATCCTGTGTACTTTCAGGTGTTTTGGAAATGGGGGCTCCAGTTGCTTGTGTATGTGACTCCGGCAGATTGATTTGTCTATTTACCACAATCTGGTCTAGATGAGCCAAATTTCAAGATCCACCTTCGAAATAGCACTTGCAAATTTTGTGTATACTGAAGAATTATTTGTGAGCACAGATCAGATAACTCTGCATCTAACTGGCAGATTTGCATAAGCGTACCAGGAAAGATTTGTTTAGCCTCATTTGTCTTTGCACTGTAGGATTAACGTTAACCAGTCATTACAGAGGACAGCCTTGAGGTGGACTTAGCCTATGGCCTTCAGAGGCCTGAGTTGTGTCGTGTTGTTTAATCCTGTATTCCACAGACATACAAACACTCCTAGTTTGAATTACAGTGACTGGGTTTTTGTCTTGTACTATTCTCAGGCACGCTATGTTCAGGCAAAGCTAAGTGTGCACGATCGCTCGCTGAAGGTAGCCACTGTGATTGAAAGCCTGGAAATGGAGATGGAGTTGCTGTGTCTGACTGGAGTGGAGGATCAGCTGCAGGCAGATGTCAGACCCACTCTGGAGACCCTGAGAAACGCTGGCATTAAGGTTTGGCTAACCTAGAAATGGAATGCGGAACCTCAGTGTAACTGACAGTGCAATTGATGATAATGGCCAGACAGTTGCGGGGAGACTCTCTCGAATGTAACATTTGGAGTAAATGGGTCTGTCTGATGATAAACCCCCATAAAATTGTGATCTCCATTGAGTGTGACTGTTGCAATAGGTGAGCAGCAGTGATAAGTGAAAAATTCTTTTTCTATTGGCTGTAGAATAAGACACCAGCAACAAAGAAACTCTATATATATTATTCAGTCCAGAAACAACCTTATTATCTAACGTTGGTCTGCTCTGTTGGTTAATGGAAGTGCAACAGGACATGAAAATGATGACCCCATGTGCTCTGATTCAATGATTATATCATGTTATCATCTAATAGCTAGCTAATATTTTTGTACAGCGCTTTGACTATATAAAGCATTGTAAGTGCTGAGTACTAGCTGAGCACCTTAAAATGTGTCACCATCGCCCAAAATTTTTTAATATACGAAGAAACCAAATACGCAGACAGAATAGTATATATGAAAGGTAAGTATAAAGAGTCAGCCAAGCTAGTCTTGTAAGTGGCTGCAGTTAAAGTTAGCTCGGCTTTATTTCCTTTCTCTTCTGGCACCCAAATTATAATGTGCAAGTTTTTGAGCACTGAGGTTAAACCACACAACTATGAATTTTTATGCCTTGATATATAGCCACCAGAGGGTGTCTGAACCAAAAAGAATAATTCACAAGGATTTTTTTTATGCCTTCTAGCTTTATATATCTCCACCACTTGTGCATCTACAGAATTAGCCATACATAGATGGGCAAAGCCAGGGATGATTATGGTTTGACTCTGCCTTTGCCCAAAATCTTGTCAGTCAAGTTCTAGGTTTACAAAATCAGGGGTGGTCTGGAACTAGCACTCACAGTTGGGGGTGAAGAGTTGGATAAAAGGTTACCATTCTGGTTCCCTATTTCAAACAGTAAATAGACAAAGCCTCACTTTGTATTGCAGACTCAAAACTAGGCTGTTTCAGATCCAGTACCCAGTTTACCTGAATTCACAAAGTTGTTGTTTTTTCTTGGGGGGGAAGTCCTCAATATACAGTTTTAACTTTGATGCCATCTCTAATATCAACATAACTTTGCACATGTCACTGAGTAGGTCAAACAAACAGAATGCAGTTCCCATAGTTTCCATAGCAATATTTTGATTTTTATTAGTTAAGTCTTGACTGTTTGGTCCAAAAATGTTTGTTTTGTTAACTTGGCTAAAGTCACTGCCTTCATGCTGAATGGATAGCCCTGTTAGTGACTGCATACATATTGCTGCAATTTAGATGTTCTGCTGCTCATGTTCTTTGGGATTCTGCATGTCAGTAGAGAATGAAGACTGAAGGCAGTTTTGTAATTCATTCTGGAGCTATCTGTTTTCTTTATTTCTTTATTATACTATCTTGTTAATTACAATAAGTGTCCTACCTGGTTTTTAGCTTATTAAACTCCTTTTAGTGAATGAAACAAACAAGTGGATCCTTATTTGATCTGCTCCAACAGGGGAAGGCCTTGAGGGAATTAAAAGCACCAGGTAAAGAATAGCCAAAACCCCAAACATTAATATTGTTGAGAAAATTCCCTTCCAGATTATAGCAAATATTGGTCAGCACTGCTGACTGCTTTCTAGTGTCCTCGTTTAATGACTGAATTGTTTTCATATACACTGTCTTCATTGTCCTTTAATTAGGGCAACGGAACAGCTTCCATACAAGGAAAGATTAAAAAGACTGGGACTGTTAAGCCTAGAAAAGAGACCACTAAGGGGGAATGATAGAGACCTATAAAGTCATGGTGTGGAGAGAGGGGAAGTGGTGTTTACTCCTTCACACAATGCAAGAACCATGGGTCACACAATGAAATTAATAGGCAGCAGGTTTCAAACAAAAGTAAGGAAGTACTTCTTCACACAACTCATGGTCAACCTATGAAACTCATTGCCAGTGGATGTTGTGGGGGTTCAAAAAAGAACTGGATAAGTTCATGGAGGATAGGTCTATCTATGGCTATTAGCCAAGAGGGTCAGGGACGCAGCCTCATGCTGTGAGTGTCCCTAAACCCTCTGCCTGCGAGAAGCTGGGACTGGACAGCAGAGGATGAATCACTCTTCTGTTCAGTCCCTCTGAAGCAGCTGGCACTGGCCACTGTTGGAAGACAAGATAGTGGGGTAGATGGACCATAGGTAGGACCCAGTGTGGCCATTCTTATGTTTAGTTTGTTCCACACACACAAGGGTGGTGAGCTAACTGCAGTTGCATCATCTATATTTCAGGCAGGGCCATGCAGGATCTATTTGCAGTGGGGGCTAAAGATTTCTGTCTAAAACTTGCTGAGGATGGGGAGACATTCAAAGGGTCTGCCTCTTCAATTTATGTTTTGTGTTTTATCAGTGAAGTCTTGAAATGCCAGGTGGAAAAATGTGCACATTTCTTAACCCACTGTATACTGAAGCATTTTTCAAACCCCTCAATTCCTCTGTGAGTAGGGGAATTCCCTGCCCTTTTTAAATGGGATTCTGTTATAGAGGAATTTGTTGAACACCACACACGTTCTGTTGTAAATATGGTCTATTTGCATGCATAAGACCCCAGAGCGCCTAGAAGTTCCCTGTAAACATAGTATGTGTTAGGTTTTGTGTTTATTTGGGGATATAAAAATACTTTGAATTTCAGGTGTGGATGCTGACAGGGGATAAGCTAGAAACAGCTACTTGTACAGCGAAAAATGCTCATTTGGTGACCAGAACCCAGGACATTCATATATTCAGATTGGTGAGTAGTGTACACTTATTCCCTGTGGGTGAAATTCACCCCTCTCTGGACTTGGTTAAGAATTAAGTGAAGGATCAGAAGGGATAGAATACCCCAATCTATAGGCAGGCTATTGTGCATTACTTCCATGGTGCTTCCTCCAGCCTGTGGCCTGGAATAATGGCTACTGCTCTGCACTCCCTACAAGGGTGGTTCCTGGCCAGTGATTTAAGCGTAAGCAGGATACACACCTACCTCAGATCTCCCCTCGAGTCTGATCCTCCACCTATCAAAGTCAGTGGCAAAGCTCCCATTGACTTCAGTAGTGCTGGATTTACCCTCTGTGCTGCTCTGTTTGGAGCTAGCATGGAGCCCCTGCAGCATACAAGAGTAAAGTGTCTTCCTCCCTTCCACGCAGGGCTGTTCTGCCACACTGCAATGGTGGTTTGGCATCATGGAGGGCCTTGAGTGGGCACTATGCCAATAGATCACTTCAGTCCCATGAGCAGAGATAATCGTGAAATTGGGCAGGTCACTGACGATACTTGAGATTTACACTTTTTGAGGTTCCAGGAGGACAGTGTAATAACTATGTAATTTCTCCTCATGGTTCCAGAAATACTCAGAGGGCATCCCTTAGTCCAGTGGTTCTTAACCTTTACTGCAGCATTCACCCCTTTGGTTCTCAAAATATGTTCTCGCACCCCTTATCAAAAATCATTGAAGTAGGTCAGTTCTTTAAACCTAGATATATTTTTCTGTTTGTATATTACAGTAATCATTAAAAATGTATAATTTTAATAAATACATAAGTTTGATGAAACAAAGTAGTTGTACTTACATGCCTGTGCTTAATTTGTGTTTTCAATGATTTACCTTCTAAAAAAATCTGGCATGTCTTGCACTCCCAGAAAGGGCATCAGTCCCCAGACTGTTGCCTCACCACCTGACCACTGCAGGAGTCATGTAACCCTAAAACCAGCACACACCTTGGGCCGTTTATTTCAGCCCTCATGAGCAAAGGCCCTTGTGTAACTGTGCTGTTCATTTCTGCAAACACTAATAAGAAACCTAGGGTTGATTTTCCAAAGTCTCAGCAAAAAATGATGTGATGCATATTTCATAAGAAGATTGGTTAATTTCTGTTCTTTCAAATACAGTTTTAGGCCCAAATCTTCAAGATTCTTGTGCATATTCAAACCCCACTCCCTGACAAGGGAATGAGAATTGAGGTTTGCACACACAAAGAGGGCAATAGGGATGGGGATGTAAACCCCAATTTACACACACACACACACACGAAACTTGAAAATGTGGACCTTAATTTCCCCCCATTTTTTTTGGTTCTCTTTTTAGTCAGAAGTATGTTTGATAACCTGATTGATTTGCCAGCATCCTGGAGTATGTGTTCAGGATTGCATGAATTTATTTTGTTCTCGCCAATCACATACTTTCTCAGCTTCTGTGCTCATTTCCAGGTGACTAACCGCGGAGAAGCTCATTTGGAGCTGAATGCGTTCCGTCGGAAACATGACTGTGCGCTTGTGATTTCTGGTGACTCGCTAGAGGTAAGCTTCGAACTCTTATGACAGCTGTATAGGAGTCCCAAGGGTATTATGTGTGTGATTTGGTTTAGGGAAATATATGCCGTATAATCATCTTTGAAACTTCCGTCTCCTGTAAAACAGGTGTGTCTGAAATACTATGAGTACGAGTTCATGGAGTTGGCTTGCCAATGTCCAGCTGTGGTATGCTGCCGATGTGCCCCCACACAGAAGGCCCAGATTGTGCGCTTGCTTAAGGAAAGAACTGGCAAACTGACCTGCGCTGTAGGTGAGGAACGCAAGAGAAACTCTAACTTATGGTATCGCTATCCATTGCAGTCTCATTTTTATATTCACTTTTCTTTTAATTAATTTTTAAGACATTGAAGAGAAACGGATTCAACTCTTCTCAAACGGAGGGAAAAACATACAAGTCTGCTTTCCTTTAGTTAAAAATTAATAGATCATTTTTAGTATTAATTTTTTTTTCTGAATATACAGTACACTATTTTCTTTTCCTGATTTAAGTGCTCAGCAAAGAAAAAACAAGGGCCTTTGTCCTCTTGCTCTTTATTGCATAAACAAGCCTGAAAGATTATTTTTATTGTTATTATTTAATTCTGCTTTTTTTACATATACTAGAAATTGAGGTCAAACCTATAAAATGTTTTATATTAGATATGAATTTAAAAACATTAGCTCCCCCTATTAAATCAAGTACTTGAAGTACATAAGTATTATAAAGTCAGTTGGTCTACTCATGTGCTTAAAACTAAGCATATACTTAAAGTGCTGTGCTGAATTACAGTCATATAGAGAATATAAACCCATATGCTCTAGGGCATAAACCAGCCACTAACTGCTGAAGTTAGGAAGAAATTTCCTTTATTATTATGTAAGACTAGTGTGGCCTGGTATGGCAACTCTTCTGTTTTCGAACTAAGCAGTCTTCTTTCATTTCATGACGGAAGTGGAAATATTTTGTGACACCTCGTGACATCAGTGGTAACAAGAAATAACAAATAAAATGAAAGTGTTTTGTGGAATAACCTATAAACTAAACTGTGCATATTCATGATTTTTTTTTGGCAGGGGGGAGGGCAGAAAAACTTCACAAATATTGAGGTTGGGTTTCACAAAAAGAAGAGTTCACATTTCATATGGAAAAATTATTCATTGTGAAGCTAGAGAGACAAAGGTGTGTGAGGTAATATCTTTTTTTGGCCCAATAAAAAATATTACCTCACTGACCGTTCTCACTCTCATATCCTGGGATGAACACGGCTGCAACAACACTCATTCTGAAGCTCTAATTCTAAGCCAAGCTGCTAACTTTACTTCAATATTCTGGATGAAATTTCATGGCCTGTGTTATACAGGAGGTCAGATTAAATGATCTAGTGCTCCATTCTGGCCTTAAGATCCTACGAATCTATGAAAAATTGTGCAAGACATTTGAACACCCAATTCCTATTTAAAATTGAGGGCATCCACTCCTTCTAGCTCACTTTGAACATGTCAAGCCTGATGATTTTATTCTAATTCCCCATGGGCTAACATCCTTTCTGACTGTAAAGTTTATGAATTTATTAATTCAGCTACATTCAATTGCTATAATAAGTGGCTCTCTTACCATATTCCCTGTCCTTTCTCTGTGCTCTAACATGCAGGTGATGGAGGGAATGATGTCAGCATGATTCAAGAAGCTGACTGTGGTGTTGGGGTTGAAGGAAAGGTGAGACTATGAAACACACATCACATTTGATACGATTTGTCATATAAATGCAGAGGCTGGTTTCCAAGTGCCCCTTTTATTGAATCCTTGTTGATTCATGTCATAGAGAGAGCACCTGCCTTGAGAATAAAAGACATTGGGCCAAAAACACTGGCCCTTTTCAGGTTAGGATGAAAAATAGGCAATGATTTAGCAAAACTCATAGTCAAACCTGGTTATTTCATTCTTGCTTCATCACTATAAATAGATGCTCAAAACATTTGAGTTGTAGCTGGTTCTATAACATATTCATTAGAACTGTTTTGTATTAATTTGGAAAACAGTGACATTGGCTCAGGAGTCCACCACTTTACTGTACAGAACGCCTACATACCTTGGAACTAGAGGAATGCATTTGCAAAGAGTGTAAAGGCTGTGCATGAAATGGGCCAAAAAATAAAATCAAGGCTGTTTGAAAGCAACCTTGTGAGCCTAAAAGGTTGTGTTATAACTCATTTGTTGGCCCAGTAAATGGTGGTATCCTATTATCTCTCATAGCCACTGCAGTACACTTCTCATCCAGACATTTTCATTTGAGTACTTGTGGTACTGACAGTGGGTATGTTCCCGATATAGCATCTGGTAACATAGGTGATGTTAGTGCCACACTAACATGCATGCTGTGAACCGTAATTCACAGACGTTCCTTCTGGGTTTGAACCATGAAACCAAATAGGAATTGTCCTTGTATGGTCTTTTCATTCATTGCGTGAGTGTTGGGGGTGGGAGATAGAGGAAATCGGGGAAGCAGCTGGGGGCTGAGAGAAGAAATAGAGATGCTAAGATAATGTTTTTTCCTCATCCAGTCCTGTTAAAATAAATATATATATATTGGGGGGAGGGGAAGTGGGCAGAGTTGGTATTTTTACTGTCAATACTGTTTAGGCATGTATTAACATGAATGGTGTTTCTTAATCTTATGTAATCTTGTGATCTCATGGTCTTTGATTTATTACCCTACATAGGAAGGAAAACAAGCATCCCTTGCAGCAGATTTCTCTATCACTCAGTTTAAACATCTGGGTCGGTTACTGATGGTGCATGGAAGGAACAGCTACAAAAGATCTGCAGCTCTCAGCCAGTTTGTGATCCACAGAAGCTTGTGTATCAGTACGATGCAGGTGAATGGACTGGTCCATCTTGGCGGGGCGTGTGTGTGTGATGGGGGAGGGAATGTGAAAAGTTCAAAAAACAAGCTTTGCATTTCGCATTTGACACAGTCCCTGGCTCTCCTTGGAACTATAGTGGGCTTGATCTTGAAAAAAGGGTAACTTTTTTGCATGAGAAGAGGCTCGCCTCCCTGTAAAGGTGTTTCCATTTTTGAACAGTCAGCAATTTTTTTTCAAAATATTATTTTACTTTATTTTGGGAACAAAACAGTTTGCATCAAAAACGTGTGAGCTTAGAGATTTCACATATATGTCAGTGTGACAACAGCCATTCCATGGAAATCTTATAAAATATTGTATTTCTTCAGGTTTCAGAGTAGCAGCCATGTTAGTCTGTATTCGCAAAAAGAACAGGAGGACTTGTGGCACCTTAGAGACTAACCAATTTATTTGAGCATAAGCTTTCATGAGCTTTCTTCAGTATGAAATGGCTCCTAAAGCCTCTCTTCAGCAAGTTACTTAAGAATGTATAACTTTAAGCACATGAGGAGCCCCACTGAACTCGGAACGTCTCGTGTGCCTAAAGTTAGGTACCTTGCTGAATAAGGGCCTACTAAAAGCTCAGTCCTATAGGGTGCTGAGCACTTTAGGGAAGTGCTGACCTCATTAGGAGTTGAGGCATGTATTACCCACATTAAGTGCTCCGCATCTTGCTAAACTGAGCCAAAAGAGATTGACTTCAGTGGGAAAAAGAATGGGGTCCTCAATGACAAAATATGTTTTGTGTTCATAGAATTTCGGGTATTTTTCATCATGTTTGCACAACTTCAGTATTGAGCAAGCAAGATTGATGTGTATTTGTCAGTTGATTAAAAACAATAGGTTGCGTTAGACTGAGATAGTTTAAAGAAACATATGAGTTCATGAGCAGAATTCTGTCTTCAGCTATGAGGGCAAGATTCTTGGACATATTTGGTGACAGTGGTTACTGTTTGGAAGTTTTTCTTTCAAGCCATAAGACTGCTGACAAATACATCTCTTTTAAACAAACATTTTTCAGTAAAATACGGGATCATTCCTGTTTTTGAGAATGCAGGTACCACCCCCATTCTGAGGTCAAAAGTCCATGCTGGAGTTTCTCTTTCCTTTGTCTCCATCATTAAGTGCTAATACATTTTACATTGTGAAAACATTGTGAGCTACACATATCTAAACCCCTGTCCTTTAGGACATCTGGATGAAAACAGCGGGCTTTAGATGAAACACTCCAACCTCTCTTTTTGCGGGATTATATAAAGAGAAGTTTACCAAAAGGGTTCAGTTCTTCACAGTTTGCTGTTAAATATTCTCCTTCATCCAAGTTTTGTGCAGGAGTCAAGGGAACGGTTTTACAGTCTCCTGTCTTCATCTAAAGAATTTTGAGTCTACTTCAAATACTTTTCAGTTTGGATAAAGTAGGATTTATCAAATATAACTTACACTGCAGCTTTTGAAGCCTGACAGTCCTTTTCTTTTCTTTGCTAGGCTGTCTTCTCATCGGTGTTTTACTTTGCATCAGTTCCTCTCTACCAGGGTTTCCTCATTATTGGGTAAGAGCAAAATTGTTCAGGAAAAAAATGTGAAAACCCTGTGCAAAATGAATAGATTCCTGTCTGAAAAGTGATACGTGTGGAAGTTTATCAGAGGTATGCAAGTCTCCTTAGTATGTGTATTGGTAAGTGCTCAGTAGTGCTCTTCATTGATGCCTACTGCAAATGCCACTTCAGAAACTGGAGAGAAAGTTTCATCCCTGTTCCAGCCCCTGTATGCTGTTGTAAAAGGCGGGGTAGTGTAAAGGGGCTCTAAAAGCCCTGGATCTGGCCAAAGAAGAATTCCCCTGGTTCAGGAACTGAGGAAGACAGAAGCAGGCTATCTTCTAGTGATGTCTTTGTGAGCCCATGACACAGGATTGTGGCAAGGGTGAGGCTGCAGCACACAATGCTGTGGAGATTCTGGGCCGCAGTACTACCCATAAGAAGCTAGGCAAAGGCTGTGTCACCTGCATAGCCTGCCGGGGGACCTTTGTATCTCCCTCTGAGCAGCCCAGAATAAGGAAGGTATAAAGGTGGCTTAAAGTCACCTTAATCCTCCTCCTCCCTCTGGGCTCTGAGGCACAGCCCCAAATCTCACCCATACTGCCTAAGTTGCTATGCCCATGTCATGGTGCTTGCATAATATACATTTGCTCGTGCTCTCAGATAAGTGTGTTCAGAAAAAACAAACAAACAAACCCAGCCCAACCCTCTGAACTGAATTACATAGTCAAATCCAGCACTGAAAGAGTTCCAGCTCTAAAAGGAGTAGAAACTCTATTGGAAAATGTGTAACATCGGTTACAATACCTGCAGCTTCCGTTTAGGAATAGTTCTATTCATAAATTTAAAGTAGTAAATGTTGCAATTTTTTTTGCTGTACATACAGTACTGTGTTCCATTTTTGAGTTTATGATGTGACTATTGTTGAGATGCAGGGAGCAGCATATATTTCCTTTTTGAAGACTGCTGTATTCATTTTTATGGCTTAAACAATGTGTGCTCTATTGATGTCTCCCGTCCTGTCCTGCTAGGTATTCCACAATCTATACAATGTTTCCAGTCTTCTCTCTGGTCTTAGACAAGGATGTCAAATCTGAGGTTGCCATGTTGTATCCAGAGCTCTACAAAGATCTTCTTAAGGTCGAGTAGATCTTATTCTGTTTCTCTTCCATCTGCTTTATATATAATCTTTGGCTTGATTTGGAACTGGCTTTCAGAGAGAAAAACCAAACACGATATCCATAGACATGATAATTTATTGTATGACTCTAAAAGTACAGTTGTCAAGACACACAATTCTGTTTACAATTTTAACTTATTTTTATTTTTTCACAGCTCGTTGTGTTTGTTAACAGTTAGCTGCTTATTAGAACAGACCATAAAATAGAATTTCCATCCTGTGGAAAATTCTGAATGAGATTTTGTTTCCTTTCAAATCAGAATGAACTATCGAACCTCAGAATTTCCCACAAAAAAGAAATATTCTGATTTTGGAACATGACACCTCCACCACTTTTCCTCAGTTTCTGTGTTTCTCTCATCATGGCTTCTCACTTCCACCGGTGGTGGGCCCTGCTGACATGAAGATGGGATGGAGCAGGCACTGACCCAGCACCATGCTGAAGCTGTGGGAAGGGGAGACAGTGATAGGGATCCAGCATCGTGCTATGGGGACAGAAAGACAGGAACTCTGGGAGGAAAATCCACCAACCCCTCCTTTCTGTTGAAAATTTTGTTGAAATTGATGTGTTCCCATTAAATGGGTTGATTTTGTGAAATCAGTATTTTCCAATTGAAATCTGTTCTGTCGGAAAATTCTGGACTAGTTCTACTGCTTATGATCTATTCAAAAACAGTAGTTCAGATGGTTTCTTGCATGGAGACTTGCCTTACAGGTGACCTAAAAAGAGAACAAAAGGTTGGTTTTGTGCTGTTTTTGCTGCTTTATGATGTGTACGGGAAGCCTGAAAGAGTTTTCTTTGTTTAAAAAAAAGAAAGGGGGGGGGGTGGGGAGAAGTCCACTTGATTTGATTTTTACCTTAGAAATGTGAGGAATGCCAAGCCTTGCCACCCTTTTATTTTTCTGGAGAACTCTTTGAATGATTTGGGTATGTGGACTAGGAACATCCTTAATTGAAGGGAAGGGTGAGCTGATTCTTCAACAAAGACATCCTTTCCCCCAAGAATTTCCATTAAATGGAGTCCAACAGAAGCAAAGTGAGTGTTTTCCAACAGTCTGAATAAGTCGCCGCCCATCTCCATCTGGTTTCACTCTCATGTGATCTCTGAGGTCATAAACCACTAATTCTCCAACCATCCCTAGGCCTGGTCTACACACAGTGTTTTGTACTGCTATGTTAGTTAGAAGAATGATTTTTATTTTTTTACATTTTTACTTATACCCAGATTTCCCCTAGTGTGGATGCAGTTATAATGGTAAAAAGATACCCTATACCAAAACATAGTTTATTCCCATTCCCGTACAGGAATAACTATACTGATATATAGAAGCACTGTTTATACCAAAATAATCGTGACAGTACAGTCAAATGCCTATTATGCACCATGAAGAAGCACAAAAAAGACATCAATTTTCTTCCCTTTGCAGGTCACCTCTAAACCATCTATTTTAGATTTATGAGTCAGAGTTGCTTGAAAACCTATAAATTAGTTTTCAAAAGTCATACTTGCTGTCTTTCTTTTTCTTTATAGGGGCGACCGTTGTCATATAAAACATTTTTAATATGGGTTTTGATAAGTATCTATCAAGGTAAGAAACTGCATCTGTTTTCTCAGCGTTCCCATACCAGTCGGGAATTATATAGCTGTCCTGCTGTATTATCAAAAGTAGAGTATTGCTGGAATAATGACTCTTTAGGATAGGGTGGAAATAGCCATTCCTTGCATCAGAACAATGACAGCAACTATCTTACTAATGCAAAAAAAAATCACCTAAAACTAAACATTTTTAGCAAGTGGCTTACCAACATTTTGAAGTACTGGGTCATGATAGGAGACCTCATGGGAGTCAGGAGATTTGGGTTCTGTTCCCACAGTGGCAATTGATCTGCTTTTTGACATTGGGCAAGTCTCTTCACCATACCCTGCTTCAGTTATCCCACCTGTAAAATGAAGTTAATGACACTTGCCTTTGTTTTTAAGGGAAACCACTATATAAACACAGTATTATCTATGAGTCATAATAGTCCCAGTTCTGGTTACTGCCTAGCTGAGATGATTGTCTTATTCCCAGCCAAGGAAATGACCCTTTCTGGTAGTGAAGAATCTGAAGAAAGTTCTAGTTCTTGAGATCAAATAACTTCCACTTTATCTGGGCTTTTATCTTCAAGTTTCTAGAAGCTATTAACAAAACTTTTTTGAATACCCTGTGTTTGTTTCAAGTGTGGATGCACCCATTGGTTTAGCTCCTAGGAAGTCAGCCTGTTGGCTTAAAAAAGAAAGAGAGAACCTCAAGCACAAGTGATTTCTGTTGCTGTTAGCTAAGGAAGCATGCAACACATGCACATATAGTGTTGAGGTTGTATAGTTAAAATGGCCATACGATCCTGTGACAAAAGGATATTTTTCCAAAAGTCCTTTATCAACAGAAGCAGGAAGATATGTGGCAAAATCAGCAGTTTTAAATGACCATCCTTAAATGGGGAGTGGGGCCAGCAATATAAAACCTCTATTAAATTTCAGGGGATAAGTCTAGTGCAGTAGAATGCTATGGCAGGAATAATGGTCTCCTGTTGCTATATAAATACTAAGGCAAAGCCAAGACATTTATAGGAAGTTCACAAGTGGTGGAAAGTCAAAGCCAGAGGATGATGCATTGGAGGAAAAGTTCTTTCTCAGATGAGGCCACTATCCTAAATACAGTATTTGGTTAAAGTGACTTCATATCTTCTGTGCTAAATGACTAGAAAGCAGCAGGCTAAACAATTAGACTAGTTGCTAGCAGTGGTGGGCCTGACCCAAAACTGAACAGCCTCAAACGTTGAAAAGTTCAGAGCTGGATCTGAACTTTGTGGCTCAGTCTCTAGTCCCTTGTAGGGTTTCCCCTCAGAAACTATTGTGTGATGGATGTTGGTGCCAATTACTCATGCTGCTGACATGAATTATTTGTGCAGGTGGCTGGGCAGGGAGTTGTGTGAGCTTTCCAACCTGGAATAGAGGCCCAAAATAATGCTTCCTTAATGCTGCTTTAATTTGTGCTTGTTTAGGGTGGAGAACATGGCCCACGGAGGGCACAGAAAACCTAACTATATGCACTCAGCATCCCTACACCTTGTGCTTCCATCTGGACTTCAGGGCAGCACAGTAGAAGTTACAAGAGTTTGATATATGTCTTCTCTTTTGAGTGGTGACTGCTTTTTTTTCTGTAAGGACAAATAGATCACCATAATCTTCAAGTGATCTACGACAGTAGCTAAAATAATATACTTCATATTTCCACATCAGTAAATCTGACATGCCCCATGAAACATTGACCACCTGTGTGATGTCTTTTACTCATTGTACAGGAGTTCTTTTATCTTCTTAATGCCATGTCATAAATAACTGATTTATTGTCCAACATGCATTACCAAAAGCCATTGCAAACTGTCTTAAGAGGTGACGATATGTTTCTGCTCTTTCAGGACTGAGACTGATGTTTAGAACTTAGATTGATGTTTAGCGGTGAGATATCCAGCCTCTCTCCTTCTTTTTCCTCACAGGGAGTATCATTATGTATGGAGCTCTTCTGCTGTTCGAGTCTGAATTTGTCCACATTGTGGCCATTTCCTTCACATCCCTGATTCTTACAGAGTTGCTGATGGTGGCATTAACAATCCAGACATGGCACTGGCTCATGATAGTGGCAGAGTTGCTCAGCCTCTCCTGCTACATAGCCTCTCTGGTCTTCTTACATGAATTTATTGGTAAGGTTAAATATCTTGTATTTCTTTAGGTCTTTTCAGACAAATGTTTACATGCTTAACAAGAGGTTAAGGGAATGAATTGGGCTCACAACTGCTGATGAACTAACCTACTGTAAGTTACCCCAGGGACCAGATCCGTTAGCTTGAAGGCAGTAGCAGACTCTCAGATCTCATTACACAGTCCAGCCACTAGAGAGGGACAAAGACACACTTGGCCAATATGCTACACAAAACACCACTTGATTGGGTCATCTGTGGGGACTGAACCTGAGACCTCTGAATGTAAAAGCATCACCCTTTGTTGCTGGAGTGAAAGACCATGTCCATTAGCTGCATGTAGTAGTGGACTCACTAAAACTTGTCTCAATTTCTTTATTTCATCGGGACTTTTGTTTTATATTTTCATTTGTCTAAATGGAAGACACACCTCACATGCTAGAAGAAAACAGATAATGAATTCCACATTTCCCTGGGCAGTCAGTCTGTTAAATATCAGATCCCTGCAGCGTGTTTCAGTGTGCTATCAGGGACCACAAGATGTCACTACTTCCCCCAGAAAGCCTTGTAAACTCCCAGGATGATATCCTGCTACAGAATAAAACAGCCCTCTCATTTTCTTGTTCAAAGCCTCCATGTGCAATAAGGCTATCTTGTACAGGAAAGTATTGTGGCTCATCTTTGAATCCACTTCAAATATATCCACAGTGCTTCCGTGATTATGTAATGTAAATGGGTAAAAGGAGATGCTACATGGTATCAGCATGAACGGAGATAATTCATATTCAGCACTACTAGCGAGTCAAAGAAAAAGAACTCCCAGAGCTAACATCCATCTACGGACCCTGTAAAGGAAGCTAATATAGGTCATTCTGCCAGGGGGGTGAAGGATTGCAATATTTCATACCGAGTTTATTGTCTATAATTGTTTGTTTAGACAAAATACCTTATTGAAATGAGATGAGCAGTGTGTTAGGGAGAAAGCTGTATCCTTCATGAACAAGAAAGGAAGAGAGCAAGAGGTGGTTGGGGAACAGAAATTGCATTGGTTTAAAAAAAAAAAAAAAGATAGGGAGCAAAAATGCTGTTTTGTGTGTGTGTGAGGAGGAGGAGGCTGTTCCAAAGCTTTACTGGGCTGAATTTTTTCCCCCTGAAGCTTTCACTTTGACCTTTGACCCTCCCCATGCAGTGCAATTCTGACTTCAGTCTATGGCCCATCTCCATTGCTTCTGTGCTCTTTCCTTGCAGATGTTTACTTCATTGCAACCTTGTCGTTCTTGTGGAAGGTCACAGTCATCACTCTGGTGAGCTGCCTTCCCCTCTACGTCCTGAAGTACTTGAGGCGAAGATTCTCTCCCCCCAGCTACTCAAAGCTCACGTCATAGAGCTGCTCGGCCCACAGAGCAGAGACTAATTTTGCACACCGTGGAGAGACAGAAATCATGTATTCGTCATCGTAAGAACTATGTCCGATAGTTGCATAAGGATTATGCAGTAATCAATATTATGTGCTGCTTTAATGAAAAAGACTAAGAACTGCAGTAAACTGAAACCTAACAGTAACTAGAGTCTTTTGGGGAGGTGTAGGAGTTTGTTCAGTCTTTGTCACTTGGATTTACTTAATTGGGGTCAAATGCATGTAACTGCAATGATAATTGGTTTCTCATGTGAGATCAGAGTATCTGAAAGCTGCTAAATGACCTTGAAGTTTATACATGACAGATGTTTTGTTTTGTTTTTTAGTTTAAGTGTCTGTGATGTTCCTTGCATTGTGTTATATTTTTATATTATTATTTATCTTTTCAATTCAGGTAGAGAGAGTCTGTGTGTATCTTTGGAAGTCCCTTAAAATAGGTGATGTACTGTATTACCAATGGGTGACTACTGGGTGGTGTCATGCTGTTTTGATTGTAGGGTTCCAGTGTTAAACAGATCTATACATAATTGAAAACCTAACTGCTTGAGTTTTACCTTCAATCAAAATGAAAGATCTGAATGTAGAAAATCTAGTGTGTTTTGATGATTTCCAGCAATTAATACACATTGAGAAATATCATCCAAAAAAGGGAAAATTCCATTTTGTTTAGCTTTTGTGCTTCTTGTTAAAAGGAGCTGATGACATACAAATAACTACACTATATAGTTATGTTATAGGAGAAAATTACCTAAATTCAAGCAAAGCCTTTTGGAAGGAAACTTGCAGCTGATCAGCCTTTGAACGTGTTGACAGCATAATAAGAGACTCATCCTATTCTGCAGACAATGTGGCAGACGTGTGTTGAATCCTTGGAGACTGAAAGGAAAGGTCACAGGGCTGTTACTCTTCACAGTTACATAAAATCTGTTTCCTGTTAGGCTGAATTAATGAAGATGAGCTGCAAATAAGCCTAGGCAGTCATCTACATGCGCCATTCATGACACAGTCTACAAAGAGAGGCAGTTTGAGATAACTATGGAATTTGCATTGTTTAAAACTGGAACTTGCCTCAGTGGACATGAGTTTGAGAGCAGGCAGAAACTGAGCCCATGCACAAAATGGTCGTTTATTTAATGTGAAGTACAGATAAGATTTCCATTTATTTTAAACAGCAAAATTCCCAGAGGGGGGCTCTGTGTGTGTGTGTGTGTGTATGTGTGTGTGTGTGTGTTGTTAATTAAAAAAAGCATTAACTCACATAATTTATAAAGCATTCCTTGCGGATGGAGACAGAAATATATGACTGGAATGCTTAGGAGTATGGAAATGAGCTAATAGAGGCTTCCACCACTAGGTCACATGTGGCATAGTTTTAGTGACAGTCACACTTATCTAATAACTGTTTAGTCTGTGATAAATGAGTTGTGTGGTGTCCAGCTCTACTGAAGCAGAATCCACATCATAAAAACCACCGTCATAACCGGAACTAAGCACCCTTATTTGCAGGGTCAGCAGGGAGACCAGCAATGACTAATCCAAATACCCTGAACTTCCCTTGCGGTATTTTTAAATTGTGCTCACGTGGGGAGCAGCAGGATAGGCCCTCTCTGCCATGCTGTACCTCTTCGATGGGTTGCCAACTTTTGTTTCCATTGCTGCAGATCTGGCACTTTCACAAGCATTCAAATGATAAATAAAATTTTCTGGCTTACAAACTTGAATGCAGAATTGGATCAGTGTTTAAAATGAGATCTGTAGTGGGCAGTGACTTGCACCTCTATGTTTTGGATTATCAGCTCCAGAAAACCCTAGCACTACTTAGTTGTCTCACTTGCACTTGGAAATCTAATCTCTGAAGAACATGCTGCATGACCTGTCTACCCTTGATACATGTGGGTCCAACAAAGACCAAGTAATGCAAGTTCCAAACACTTTAGCAACCTTGAAAGGACTGGGTATCTGTCAATCATTTAATCACATAAATGGCTGAGAGGCAGGAGGAGATGCCTGCACTTGCGCTGCAAAAGCCCTTATGACCTGTCATTGTTTCTCAAAGAAGAACCCTCTGGAGAAACCAGGAGCATGAATTGAAGCAGTATGTAGGATGTTCCCAGAGTGGGTGAGTCAAAACCTGCTGCTTTTCCATTCTGCAGCACCAAAGGATCAGTTGAAGTATATTGATTTCCGCCCTGTAGATTCTGGGTTATCTACATAAGTGGAAATCTTCCTGGATCCCCTCCTCTTCCTGACAGCTTGTTCCTCTTTGGAGCCATGTTGCCAGTGGCCCTGTTCCTCCAATAGGGCTCAAAGAGCATGAAGTTCATACTAGATTTCCTGATGGGAAACCTGCTAGGCTCAGAAGAGAGCATGCCATGCTCCCCACCTTCGCATTCTCTGAATTGACAGTGCTGTCACCACACTGAATTGACCTGAAGGGGCGGCCACGAGCCTGGGGGAAAGGGAGCCTGCACTATTGGCTCTTTTCACCCCTACTGTGTGTTCTAGAGCCCTTTTGTACCCTCCTCCTTGGTCCTTTGTTCCTTCTCATGCCATCGCGGGAAATACCAGGTCCTCACCATTCAATAGTTCTATGTATGACCATTTTGATAGTGGATGAATAAATGTTTTAGACTGCAGTGCAAGATGGGAAATGTAGCCTCCAGCACTGCTGGCTACAATGGTCTCCTTTCTGCATACTTGATTTAGAGTCTTATGTTTCAAAGTCCATTAGCTCTTTTAGAGGAATAAGAAGAGCGAGCACTTGTTAAGATAAAACAGTGGCTTTTCTTTTGTGCTACATGGCTTTGATTTGTCTTTTCTCTGGTCCCCATAAAAGCAGAATACTCAGTGGCATCCTCTATAAACAACCCAGCAAGAAGGAAAAATTAGCTAGCTGCTGTATTTATGTTTACAGTATTTTTTAAAAATTCACCTTCGCACATCCCCTCACAAACTTTTTCCAGCAAAACATTTCCACTCTTCTCTTTTAATACAGATTTGTATCAGGGGCGGCTGAATTCTATATTTTTCTATGATTTGTTTCAGAGAAGAAAAGCCGTGTCTGAAAAGCTTTGTTGTAGAAGAATTGGGTTGTCAGTTTTTTGTAAATGACATTTGTTCTCATAGTGATTTGCTACAGTTACAGGATAGGATCAGTCATGCATTTGTTGCTGGCTTCCCAGATCAAAATTTTGATTTAGCAGATTTAAATGTAATAATCAAGAATGGTTCTGGCAACTTGTTGTGACTGACAAGTTAAGTCTCTTGTCCTTTTTGAAAATACATGACAGTAGATATATTTTAATGACTCCTGCCCCTAATAGCTGTGTATTAGTAGTTAAATGTCCTGTAAGAATAACAGTGCCATGCTACTGTATGTAAATATTTGGAAAGTATAATTTAGAATTCACTGTCTCCTGGAGTCAATGCAGTTTACACTAAATGGACCATATTGGCAAAATCATAACTTATTCCAAGAACGGGGGTGAATTGCAATTTCAGTAATATTTAATGGCTTCATAACCTTAATGAGGAACTCATATTAGCAATGATGTGATTAATCATCTTTAGCATTCTGTGAAAGGGGTGTAGCTAGTTTCTTGCGCAGAGTTGTAAATCTAGGAAGTATTTCTCTTTGGGTATAATTTTTTTTTAAAGCAATTAAAAAAAAAAGGGTAAAACTGCCACTTACAAACACCAGGGATGGGAGAGGTATGATTGTTATTTTTTTTAAGTTTAGCACTTTGTATGTAAACTATTTCCCCATATGTTTAAAAAAAAAAAGTTTTTAAAAGCAAAGTTTCATTCAGATGTTTGTATTTACTGCACAAAGTAAATAGGTGCCATACTGGAAGTTTAAGTTACAGTACATCTTTTCCTCTGTTATACTTGAATTTTGTGCTTATTTTGAATGAGACTTTTTTTTTTTTAATAAGGATGTATGTCTTGTTTAGCAACTTCTTTATATTTGTGAATCGTAGCAGTTTATGTAACTTCCATTTTATGGAGCTCTTCTACGAATAGTATTCTAGGAGACAGCAGTATGTGCTTCATCGCTTGCTCTTGCTTCCCATGCTTACTTTAGAAAGATCTCTGATCAGTGCTCTATTTCACTTTGCAGTTGGTTACCACAATAGCCTATATTTCATAAGAAGTTCATTCTTTGAATCACTGATGTAGCTAACTAAAGGTGTGCGGTCATGCTTTTTTTTTTAAATAGGAGGTAGATTTTCTTGCATTCCATTGCTTATCGCTTCTCTCTCTCTATATATATATATATGTGTGTGTGTGTATACACACACATCCCATACCTCTTTCCCCTTCCCAAATCTTGTCCTATTTCTCTTAACAGCCATCTCTTTTCCTTTGTTCAGAATGGAGCTGTAATTTAATAGGCTGTTTGTTCAACAGTAACAGCTTGAACCTATACAGCATCTTATCTCACCAAAATTGTGTTAGCTGTAAGCAGTGACATCATTAGTGTCATCACAGCTGTGGGAACACAATGTTTAAGTGCTGCAGCTGCTGCAGAGCGAGAATGAGCAGCACCAAACCCTCTACTTTTCTATAGTCTGCTGAATTAATATAACCATACACTCTCATTGCAAATTCATTTAAACCTGTGTGTGACTCTAGTGGGAAATTATTGCTGTTTTAGGAGGTTAGGCTGTGGTTTTCAAAGGCACCTAAAAGAGCAAGTTGCCTGAACCCCTTTGGCTTCTTTAAAATTCAAGCCTTAAGGTTTGGGGGCGATTTTTAGTTTTTGTTTTTTTAATGGCTGCTGCAGAGTTGGGTGCAAAATACACCCCTAATTATCACCTGCGCTTGTCACAGCCATGTGTACAAACAAGCTAACTGCACAAATCACCATCATGAGCTATTTGCCCACTCAGAATTTCAAAGGGAGTTCTACTTGCCCATGCAATTGCACATCTAGGGCCCAACCTAGTGTTTCTGTTGACTTCAGTGTTGATGGACCAGATCCTTAATTCTTATTAAGAATCCAAGCCTTTAATCTGCATGAAATCCTGGGTTCTTCAACTTTGCCAAGATGGCGCATTATTGTTGCCTAATAAAAGCTGTGTGCTTCTATGCCTTTAAAAACTTTTTCAATTGTATGGGGAAATGGATTCTGGTGTCAAAATGATATTTATTGAGATGCCAATGTTTTGTACCTGTCATTTAGTTAAATAAGATGTAAATACCTTTGATTCAAGAGAAAAATGAATGCAAATTATTTATTGTTCTGTGGAATTATATGTTGCAGACATGTAAGAATTTAAAGGGAATGATGTAAAAACAGGTGAAAAAATAAATTTTATGCAACTTCATACTTTTATGTATATACACTTTGCATGATGGGCTTGAGTTAATCTTGTCCTGATCAGTCCGTGATGTTTATTCTGGGGGTATAGTATGTAGGTTTAGATCTGTTACAGCCTTTTTAATTTGGATGCAGGGGAAATATGAAGCTGAGGTAAGATACATTTTTACTAATTTGTGTGCAATTGTTTCATCATATCTTTATTATAGACAATAAGTTTTCTAGCTGATTTATTCGGCTCATAAACTAGAAAATACTCTCATTGGAAGCATGTGGTTTTGCCATCCTCCACTCCTTTAAAAATAATTTGCTGGATACAGCAATGTAAAGAATTTAGCCACTTGTGATCTTATATCCTAATTTAAATCTTCCAGAAGAATAATGCTAAATAGCTTTATGAAGAGCATGGATTGGTGTTAAGAAAGTTATTCACCAGGATAGTTACTCATTGTAAATGTATCTTCTCTGGGCCATTTTTTCTCCCATTCTTCGTATTGGTGTAACTGCAAGCAAACTGCTATAGATTGTCACAAGCGCAGACCCTTGCAATTTTGTCCACTAGGTGGAACTTAAGTATTGAAATAGCCTACCTCAGTTTTGTGTTTTCTAGAACCAGTTAGTCCCAGAGTACCCAACTGTCCCAAGTCTTTCTACATTCAGTCTAATTTGGAAATTCAATTTCATAAGCCCTAGCTCATTTAGAAAAACGCTGGGTCTAATTCTGCTCTCATTTTAAACTAATGTAACTCCATGGAAGTCGGTGTTCATCCTGATATTCACCACTGTAAATGAAGAGAATCAGGCCCTTTTTTTGGAAAATAGATGATTGAGTAATGTTATTTAGGGATGACTCTTCTTCAGAAGTTCTCCTATCTTGAATGTTTGATTATTTAGCTGCTAAACGGTAGCTCCAAAAGCACCACGGTATCTTTCAAATGGAAAAAAAATTGCCTGTTTTTTATATGGAAACTTTTTCGAAAAAAAACAAAAACAAAATTGAAGCTACATTTAGAGTCTTCCTGTGGAAGACTCTGATAGAATGAAATAAAAATGAAATCAATAGGGTTCTATGGAAATGTTATATAGATTTATTAAAAATACACTGAAGAACACAATAAAAATGTAAATAGAGAATGAAATCTAATTTTTGAGCCATTCTAAAATAATTCTGTCATGGGGATAAAATTCTCTACAGGATGTCTTTAAAAAAAGTATGCAGAAAAAAATCATTGTTTTCTATTAGATTCAATAAGACTCAGGTCCAAAGTCATAACCTGTTTCATAATTAAAACATTTTCAGTGATACGTAAAGTTAAAGCAAATGTTGAATAAACAAATTTTGTGATGTTTGCACACACAAAATGAAAGCTGTAGCCTCTAGAAGTTACAGTAACAGACTTCACTCCCAACTGTTACCAATTTCCCATTTTAAAGCTGGCCATAAATTAATGGAGAAGTATGTAATTAAAAAAAGCTAGAAAGAGTTTTGCTAAACTCACTCTGGGAAGGGAATGAGAATTTCTGCAATTTTTTTTTTCACCCAAACATTGCATAATATTAGAAAGGTCAAAGATTTCCATGGGGGTTTAATTTCATTCTTCATGAGGCTGTGGTCATACAAGAAGTTTGAACACTGCAGGGGTTGGCAGATTTTTGGAAGATCACTCATCCTGGGATAAGTTTTCAGACTAAGCTTCACCAAAGAATGCCAGCCCCTTCCCCCCAAGCTGTGATTGTATTCTATACTACAGTCTCTTCTGTAGAAACATAAAAAATGGGCTTGCTGTTGGCTGGTAATTCTGGGCTCCTGCCACTTTGTGTTGTCTAAAAATATGTACTGGTTTCTCTTTACTTAAAAAAAAATTGGGGAAGGAGCTAACTGTGATTATGGATTCTGGCTTTTGCTTTTTTTCTAAATTAGGTATTTGTGTGGCCCCCATACTATAATATCTATCTCAACGTGTGCTCTTAAAGTATTTATCCTAACTGCAGCCCTGGGAGGTAGGGCAGCTCTTTTATTCCCATTTTACAGCTAGAGAGAACTGAGTCCCAGAGAAACTGTGATTTGCTCCTGGTCGCACAGGAAGTCTGTGCCAGAGCAGGGAATGGAGCCCCAGGTTCTTCTGAGTCCCAGGCCAGTGCTTTAACCACTGGAGCATCCTTCCCCGCACCTGAATCAACAAAGTCAATACAGTGGGAAAGGCGTTGAGTTCATAGAATACTCACATCTGCCCTTAGATTCTAGGTGTGATCTCAGGCCTCCAAAATTTTCTTGGTTGTCCCCTCAGAGTTTCCATAAGCCCGAAACCAAAAATCTTGGCTCTTTTCCCATTTCAGATTTAGAGAACCATTGAAGCTCAAAAATAACTTTTCACTAAATATTTTGCAACTCAGTGCTGAAGCCATGAGTGTCAGAACAAAGTGAGAAGCAGATAACACCACTAGCTTTATCACAAATACACTTACCTATGGCAACAGAATGAAAGTAAAAACTACTGAGAGCACTGATGCTGCTCGGTAACACTAAATCCCAGTCCTGCTCCCATTGACCTGAATGGTAAAATTCAATCAAGGGCACACCATTTGATGCTTCTCATATGGTCCGTGAGCCAATTGGCTATATAACCTTGCACATAATTGGCCCTTTGATTTTTGTGTGCTCTGACGCTACATCTCTTGAGTTCAGTTGCTGTCTCTAGATGACATGGTGAATCCTCCAGAGTCCTGAGCATTGATCGTGACTGGAGCTGGAGGCATTCAGCAGTTCGTAGGATCCAGCCTCTATAAGACTGTGCTTTTATTTTTTCTCCCACCCTGCCACTTAGACCCATTCAGTTGGTAGATATAATGGATAAACGTGTTACAGAAAAAGTGATTTAAAAATATGGCACCATTAAAACAACAGTGTTCCCACTTTTTACGTTTCCTTAACTTGGCTTGTTGCAGTCATGCACGTAGGAAAGAATATTGTGTGCTGCTCAGATCGTTTCAAATAAAGAAGTAGTAACAAGAACAATCTGTGCAAAAGAATTTAGTGCATTAAAGATGGGGGTAATAGTCATTCTCATTTCTCCCTTTATGTGAAACAGATTTTATTTTAAATGCACTCTGAGTTGCTTAACTATATCCAGAAACTTGTTTACCAGGGGAAAAATATAATTGCCCACAATATAAATTAGAGCATGAACAAAGGTGAGCGGATTACACTACCACATTTAAGTTCAATTATTTCAAAAATGTTGAACTAATTAGATTGCACACACACCCGCTACACACACAGACAAGGTGTCTTCTATGCTCTCAGTTTCATGATGCAATTCATCTACTCCAAAAAAATATATTCTAACTATGCTATTGGCACTACACTTCTCTCTGCATACAAAATGTAACTATGTAAGAGCCTGAATTCTACCACAAGAAATACTTAAGGCCTGTTGTATCTGGTAACACTGACAAACATCTGTCACTTTACAAAAATTCTGTGTGGAAAAATGTTATGAACGGTGGTCAGAGACCTGGGCAAGTAACGCCAACAGTATGTTGAGACAAACTGTCATTCATTTTGAAGATCTTTATCAGAAAGTTGTTGGTGCCATGCGTTGGCATTTGTGAAGTGTATCACCTATCTCAAAATTAGTGATGTAACCTTCCTGAAAAAAAATGTCGTCTAGTGCTGAGTCTACCATGAAATCAAAGCACATTGTTCACAGCAGCAGAATTCCTTTGCATCATTTGTAAATCTGAAGTTAAGCTTCTGAATAAAAGGCACATTTATAAGGGTCGCCATTATTTCTGCTAAACAACACCACCTTTCTGACACATTTGGTTTCTAATGAATTGCTGTATTCTGCATCTTCTGTTGCTATGACTGCATTCTTGTATCTCATTGCAAGCAGGGCCATCTTTGGAATTCTTGACAGTGTGGAAGGCTTTGAACGGGGATCAGCTGTATTTAGGGCAGATCAGGGCTCTGATGTGGAGCTGAAACCCTAACAGGTAACTATGAGGATGCCTTTGGCTTTGATCTTGTTAGGTCTCTAAAGTGAAGACTTTCTTGGGCCAGAGACTTCTAAGATGCTACAGAAAGTGAGTGATTTAATAGGGAGCTTTCTGAACCAATGCCCCAGCATGGTGCAAGTGGGCACTGTGCTGCTAGAGATTAGAAAACCTGGATTTGGGCTGGAAATGGCCCACCTCGATTACCATACGCATTGTAAGGAGAGTGATCACTTTACGTAAGCTATTACCAGCAGGAGAGTGGGGTGGGGGGAGAGAAAACCTTTTGTAGTGGTAAACACCCATTTTTTCATGGTCTGTGTGTATAGAAACATCTTCTGTATTTTCCACAGTATGCATCCGATGAAGTGAGCTGTAGCTCACGAAAGCTTATGCTCAAATAAATTGGTTAGTCTCTAAGGTGCCACAAGTCCTCCTGTTCTTTTTGCGAATACAGACTAACACGGCTGTTACTCTGAAAAGTGAACTTTGATGTCCCAGTCAAATTCCAACTTGGAAAATTATTTCTCCCTCCTTAAATCGCAGCTGAAAGTTGAACCCGAGAAGCTTATCAAAACTGCACCTACACTAGACTTATTTTTCCTTAAGATTTCCCAGCATTTACCCTGGGTACAGCTCCTTGGGTAGGAGCAAGGTTGGAAACCCTAGCATAAACTGGTCCCTGACACTTTACCACTGTTGCCTAACCTTCCTCAGAGCCAGTCTAGATTACGTGTTGGTTTTACATAATAGGGTTCGAAAAAGAACTAGATAAGTTGGTGTCAAAACAATTTTCACTGATGCACAGTGACTTAGTTTCACCACCATTACAGCTGGGATATAAGCTGAAGAGGCTTCAAAAAAGAACTAGATAAGTTCATGGAGGATAGGTCCATCAATGGCTATTAGCCAGGATGGGCAGGGATGGTATCCCTAGCCTTTATCTGCCAGAAGCTGGGAATGGACAACAGGGGATGGATCACTTGATAATTACCTGCTCTGTTCATTCCCTCTGGGGCACCTGGCATTGGCCACTGTCGGAAGACAGGATATTGGGCTAGATGCACCTTTGGTCTGATCCAGTATGGCCGTTCTTATGGGTAAAATGCCAGTGACTGTCTACACTAGAGCTCTGACTGCAGGAGCTGTGCTGGTGATAACAACCCTGGTAAAATTGGAGCAAAAGCCTAGCATTGGCAGGATAAACTCTCCTAAATCCCATTGTGCAGTGGTCCTGGTGTCCATTTTCTCAGTGGCCCTGTTTGATTTCCATTGGTTCTTACATAGCTATTGCCTGCACACATGCATTTACACCAGGATCTGCTCTAATCGCATTTAAAAAATGTGACTGGAGCAGATACATCTTGAAGTTATTAATATGACTTTAAATGCCATTTTGCTTTAGTTCCAGCCAGAGCAAATTACTTGGAAGCCTGACGGCAAGGGGAGGGAGCTGAACATTAGAGCTGAATAGCTCTCAGAGTTAAGAGTTTGGAAACAAGTAGAAGATCTTTTCCCAAAAACATTAGCTGCAAACATTGGTCCCTCCCTTCATTTGTAATGTGGTTGTCTCCAAGATCAGGTAAAGCCTGAATGAGAAGATGGGTTCAGTTGTCAAATATAGGGCCTGAGCCTTACACAATCATCTTCATCTCTCACTGACCAGTGTCAAAGCAATTTTCACTGATGCACAGTGGCTTAGATTCTCCACCATTACTGCTGGGCTATAAGCTGAAGGGGCTTCAAAAAAGAACTAGATAAGTTCATGGAGAACAGGTCCATCAATGGCTATTGGCTAGGATGGGCAGAGATGGTGTCCCTAGCCTCCGTTTGCCAGGGGATAGGAATGGGCAACAGGGGATGGATCACTAGATATTACCTGCTCTGTTCATTCCCTCTGGGGCACCTGGCATTGGCCACTGTCAGAGGAAAGGATACTGAGCTAGATGGACCTTTGGTCTGACCCAGTATGGCCGTTTTTATGTTCTTATTCAACTGAGATACACATTACCAGCTCTTCTCCAGATACAAGCCTAAGCATCTGGGTTTTTTGGTGGGTTTTTTGTTTACTGAGCCATATTGTTGCCGTTTAGCTAGCTCCCAATCAATGAGAGTTTACATTTCAAATCAAACTAGTGCCAAAACATTCCAGGCAACTTACTCAAGCTATAGACAAAAGAGCTGCTGATCTCTTCTTCAAGGCCATCTCAAACCTCCTGTTTGGTGTGTGTACTTGTTTGGTTTTTTAATTGTGTTAAAGTCTAACTTCCCCATAAACTGTAGGGGAGACACATTTGCCCAGGCTCCACGACACAAGATTGTCACATGAAGTTGTCATTTACACCATTAATCTTTAGAAAAGTACCCTCCCATAAGCATCATGGTGAGAAGTGTATTATGTAGACTTCTAGGGCCAGATCCCCAGCTGGTGTAAATTGGCATAGGAACCACACTGGTTTATACCAGATGAGGATCTGGCCCTTATTTGTTCAAGCCAAACTTTTGAGCCCCAAAAGACTTCGCTATTGAAGTGAGAAACTAATTTTTACAGGTCTAGCATTCACAATAAATAGCCTTCAATTGAGAGAAACATCTTGTATTTCATGTTTGAATGACAGCTCTTGCCTTTAGCAGGCCATGTTTCTTTTTGTTATTTCCCCATTAGGATACCATGCAGTGATGTGATTTATAACCATTCCCACTCTTCTCTCTTTTGGGTCAGCTCCTTTTGCCATTCCAGCTTCAAAGAACATAATCCAACAAAGCGTTCAGTAAAACCAGAGCCTGAAGGAAATATCAGGTGTTAACATCCAATAAAAATCGGACACGCCTGAATAAAATAGAATTGCAAGGTACCTCTTGTTTGGCCCAGACAAGAACTAACCTAATACAGAGTTTTTATTATGATGGCAGGTAAGGACTAATTATAGAACCTGGACTACATCATGAACTGACTTGTCAAGTTAAATTACTGTTTGAAGTGTCTACAATTACATTGTGAAGGCTTTCTCCATCCTTATGTAACTGAATACATTTGCTATCAAAAAAAAATAGCAACTAAATTTGAGGTGCTGAAAGAAATACTGCACTAGAAATAATGCTTTAGGGAACATTTTATATGCTTTTAGGTAAATTAATGACTGATTTTGAGGGGTTTTTTTAAATGCTGTGCACAAATACATACCTTTAAACATTTTCTTTCAAACACCAAGTATTTTAACAACAGTGTAAGTCAGATTTTACAGGCCATGTATTTCAAGTACGGAGTTCATTAAATGTGAGACATTCTATATTGGCTCCAGGGTGTGGCCAGTGTCCATTGTAATGAATTGTAAATTGTGCTTAGATCAGGTTCCCTTGGCCGGTGCTGTGATTTTTAAAGGGATAGCATCATCTTTTCAAAACACTGATTAATAACTAAATACCTTTCTTCATCATCATCATGGGTTAGTTTAATTGTCATAAGCTGCATCTAATAATTGCATCCTTGTTGTCGTGCCCCCCACACCAATCCCCATACACCTACTGTACAGGTGTTTAATTGCTTCATTCATTGTAATTATTAATAATGGACAACATTCAACACAGCTGTAATTGAAACTGATATCATTCACTTATATGCAGTGTTGTTGTAGCCATGCCATCCATTTATAAACACCACTCCTATCATAGGATAGAATCTGACCTTACATGCAAGAATCACTTCAGATCTGGGGTAGAACACAACCTTTAAGAGTGCACAGTTTAGACAGGAAGTAAAGTACAGCCTGCAGTTGAAATTGTGGCAAAATGCAGAGTGCTATCATCATAGTGAAAGTTACTGTCTTTAGAACGCTCTCGTCTTACAGTACTACTTCAAACCATCTTTTTGTCACCTTATTTTCTAAATAAAAGGATGCCATGTATTGTTACGTTTCTGTCTTGCCTAGACTAGCTTTCTGTGAGGTGTTTGCCCTTTTCAAGCACTCCTTACAACAGTTCTGCCAACACCCATCCGTTCTGATTGGCCCCACCCTTGCTAGACCTAGTTCTCAGCCTTTCTTGAAGTGACGCGAGCAAGTAGGTCTAACTGTGTAGTAGTTTTGGGAAAGGTGCAGGCACACAATGATAAAATCATCCCATTAGTTTTCATTTGTACACTACATAGAATTTGAACCCAGATCTCATAAAACAAAAAGCTAGTAAAACAATTCACGATCACCTCCAATCATTTGAGCCCCTTCAAATCACTCAATTATATACTCTTTACATTTCCACTGAATTAATAAATAAAGATTTATGGGTTAGATCACCCACTATTTTAGATTTATAACAGTGCATGCACAATGTACAACTAATGTGTGTGTATAACTACTGTGTTTTAATCTGCAGATTGGGTAACTGTATGTGCAAATGTGACTAGCTATCCCAGTAATTGCAATCACAAATATGGGGCAGATTTCCTTCTACATCCAGCTTCCACTGAATGCAGCAGGGCAAGAGCGGTTCTCAAGAAACTTGTTATGGATCCCTGATTCTCTGCTCAGCTCCCGCCCTTGGTGCAGGTTAGAGCAGGTCAGGGGCTGCTCTAAACTGAGCCAGCTGGTTGTGGTTATCTAGGAGCTAGCTATACATCAGCTGGAGGTAGCCAAAGCTCATAGGTCTCCAGTTGCTCCTTGTCCCCTATGCCAGGGACTGCAGGGAAAGAGGTGTATGAGCCAGCTCTATACTGCTAGTGCTCCAGTGCTAGGGATGAGAGGGAGCAGAGTGAGGCCAAGAAGCTGACTTTAATACAATTGTCCAGGTACTTTATATGCACAGTTGTACGCCTACAATCTCAAAATCTGACCCTGTGGCTGTAGTTAAAATGATTTAAGCACTAAGATACATTTAGTTAGTTTAGTAGTAAAACATAGCTTTTGTTTGCTTTTAAATAAAATAGTAGTACCTCTCTGCCTCTGTGAATCCGATTAATGTCCAGCCTAATTATTCTAACAGGGCCATTACTTGATTTGGCTGTCTTGGTTCTCTGAACCATAGTTTAGACCAGTGGTTTTCAACCTGTGGTCCGCGGACCCATAGGGGTCCACAGACTATGTCTAAGATTTACAAAGGGGTCTGCACCTGCATTTGAAAATTTGTAGGAGTCCACAAATGAAAAAAGGTTGAAAACCACTACTTTCAACCAATGTTTTATAATCTTCAAGATAAAATACCTTTGGCAAGAAGCAAACATCTTAATTCATGGCTTTAATTCATGGTTCGTGAAGGATTGTTCCCTACACCATTATTTCTAGTGGTTGGTCCAATTTAGGTTTGAATGTCTCAGTTGAAGAGAGGCTTCCATGATTTCCCATGGGAGATTGTGGAATAATCTAGTGTATTACACTGAAAGGAAGAATTTCCTTGTTTCAAAAGCCTCTCTTTCAGGGTCAATGTGGCATCTTTCCCAACTGATCCGTAAGGTGCTGATGCAGTTCTAGATCAGGGGTGGGCAAACTACAGCCCGCGGGACCGTCCTACCCGGCCCCTGAGCTCCTGCCCCAGGAGGCTCGTCCCCGGCCCCTCCTCCCCTGTTCTCCTCCTCCCAGACCCAGCTCACTGCTCCGCTGGCACAATGTTTGGGGCGACAGAGCAGCGAGCTCTGGGGCAGCCTGACCCGGTGCTTTGTGCTGTGCGGCGCGGCTGCCTGTCCTGGTGCAGCCGTGCCGCCAGCCACCAGTGCTCCAGGCAGCATGGTAAGGGGCAGGGAGCCAGGGGGTTGGATGGAGGGCAGGGAAGTTCGGGGGGTGGTCGGGGGCGATCAGAGGGTGAACAGGGTAATTGAATGGGGGCAGGGGTCCCGGGGGTCAATCAGGGGACAGGGAGAAGGGTTGGTTGGATGTAGCAGGGGTTCTGGGGGGGGGCCGTCAGGAAAGAGGGGGGAGTTGGATGGGGCAGCAGGGGGCAGTCAGGTGCAGGGGGTCTGGGGGTGGTTGGATGGGGCAGGAATCCCGGGCGGGGCCAGTCAGGAAGGAGAGGGGAGTTGGATGGAGCGGTGGGGGGTCCAGGGGCGGTCAGGGGACAGACAGCGGGGGGGCTGGATGGGGCAGGGGTCCCTGGGGGGCCGTCAGGGAACAGGGGGTTTAGATGGGGAAGGAGACTCGGGGGAGGGCTGTCGGGACAAGAAGCAGTGGGGGTCGGATGGGGGGCGGGGGCTGGGCCATGCCTGGCTGTTTGAGGAGGCACTGCCTCCCCTAAGCGGCCCTCCATACAATTTCAGAAACCCAATGCAGCCCTCAAGCCAAAAAGTTTGCCCGCCCGTTCTAGATTGTGATTTTGGTGAATAATATTCTGGTGTAATCAACAGTAACAAGCATTCAGTACAGTGGTAGGGAAGGCTGCCAAAATATGTGCTCTGTGTCTGTGTGTGTACCTCATATTAAAATGATTCAGGAACTTGTGGGTGCCTCTGAGACATCAGATTCTCTCACACAAACACTCTTAGCCATTGGTCTAATTAATGAAGTGCATTTGCACTTTCTGACATTCAGTAGCCTTAACCATTGTGGGTTGCAGTTTTTGCAACCTGTTTATTTTGGCTTTTACTTCTAAATATGGGGGCAGATTTTCAGAAAGCTGAGATACGATTATGTGCCTAATTTTCACTAGTTGTTCCTGCAGCTGTACGTGCAAATCGGGCAATTGCATGCACAAATGAGAAGACAAACAATAAAGGTAACTGTGTGTGCAGACTGTATGCACGGTCATGAGGCTGTTCCGCCATAGCTGTGACAGCAGAAGTTCCTAGTATGAAAGCAGCTATACTGGCAAACCTACTCCTGTCCCGATATACAGTAGCTTGTTTCATTCCTGGCGGGTGGTTTTACTATACAGGTACAAATCAGTTTTGCCAGCATAGCTGCTTCCACATGAAGAGTGCCTTGCCAGTATGGTATAGCAGTATTCCTATACCGGTAAAGTGCTCCTAGTGTAAACCTGGCCTTCATGTACAAATCAGTGCTTAGACACTACTAGGTACTTTAGAAATGCCTTAACCAATTTCAGTTTACTATCTGTGCTGTATTGCATGTGATGGCAGGTTCAAGTGAGAATTATTTACTTTGGAAGGATGAAGATCTTTTGTCAGAAATGCCTATTGTTACTGTGAGCCTGAAATACTTTTACAAATGGAAAAGGGAGACATCTCCATGAAGACTGTTATGATAAACCCAGAGCAGTTGCTGCAGTGGCTTAAGAGTACATCCTCAGGAAGCCATGATGTCTTAGAGAGCATGAGAAAAAAATGATCTTTCCCTTGTATTGCAAATGTAACGATACAGATCTCGCTGGGTTCTACTGTGGAGTCTTTCCCAGGGAGCAGTTTTGTAAACTCAACCCTGTTTACTCAGCACATTAATTTGGGGGAGGAGGGAAGAACAGGACAGCGTATAACAAACCTTAGTCACACATCTCACCGTCCTCCATTGCAAGAGCCAGGCACGTTCCTTTGACTTTGCCTTTTCTAGCACAAATACACAGTAACGTGTATATTTAAAAATAAATAAATAAAAAAAAACCCCTCCAAACTTACCAAAACAAGACACACCCCTACAGGCTTCTCCCTGCGGGGGAGAGGACATGAGAACAAACAGCAGCTGCCAGGTATTAGTCACATTGCTGAGTGCACTACTGGAAGACCCTCAGACACGAGGGTGATGAGTGTGGTATAAGAACCTCTAGAAAACAGAAAAGAAAATTCTTTACCCAGAAAATAACTGCAAGCAACAATGATCTATACGCACAAGGCCACTAGAGCAGGGGTGACCAACCTGAGCCTGAGAAGGAGCCAGAATTTACCAAAGAGCCACAGTAATACATCAGCAGCCCCTCATGAGCTCCCCTCCCCATGCTCCCAACACCTCCCTCCCACCAGCAGCCCCACCCACTCCCTCCCTGCACCTCCCGATCAGCTGTTTCATGTCACGCAGGAGGCTTGAAGGGGGAGTGGGAGGAGCGAGGGATAGCAGGCTCAGGGAAGGGGTGGAGTGGGGGCAGGGCCTATGGCAGAGCCAGGGGTTGAGCAATGAGCACCCCCCATCACATTGGAAAGTTGGCACCAGAAGCTCCAGCCCCAGAGTCGGTGCCTATACAAGGAGCTGCATATTAACTTCTGAAGAGCCGCGTGTGGCTCTGGAGCCACAGATTGGCCACCCCGATCTAGAGAATAAGATCCAAACATAAATAGATCACGCAGAATAGCATGTACAGTGGAACACTCTTACAAAGACATAAACTTCACACTCTAAGGGTCCGTCTACACACACTCATGGACTCCTGGCACAAAGCTCAAGTGAATGGACTTTGGGTGGGGAACCAATGTCAGGCTTGTGGGCTGGAATCTTCACCCACCCTACAGGCAGTGAGCGAGGCAGGCCCACAGCCTCTTCATAGTTGTTATTCCAGTTGCTGGAGTCCCTTGGGCTAAGACTCACTTGGAAAACAAGTGCAACATTTGTGGAACTGGATCTAGCTATATACAGTCCTAATGGTCAAACCCATCCTTCCCACAGTCTTTCTATGTGCTGAGCTGTACAGAACTTGTGTGAAGCCAAGCTCTGTAGGATGCAGAGTCCCCTTGTGTACCTGCTCCATGATCATCCATCTACTGCATTGACAGCTTCCTTAGTTGCTGCTCAGAGGAGTGAATTTTGCCCTGCAACCACAGTTGCAAGCTGTATATCACTGCACATTGAAATTATTAGTCTCTTCTGTTTTATGTAGGTCCTTATCCCCGGTATCTGAGTACCTTTCATTCTACTTTACATGGAGTTTCACTATGTCTGAAACATTCTCTTCTCTAACTGGTGTGGTGGCAGAGATGAGATGAGATTGTTGCTGTGAAAGCCTTCTCCTCTGCAGCTGCTGATCTCTAAAATATCCTTCTTGGACCCTTCTGCCTCTTTTCTGGCTTATTTCAGACTTTACCTGCAAAGCTTCTTTCTCCCTTGCCTATTCTGTACCTTTTTCATTGTTCTCCTTCTCTGCTTAACTTTCCAACAGGGGTTTCAAGATACAGCTTGTAGGGAAGATGTATAAAGTTGTGTTGATTATGATATGTGCTATTACTTGTAAGGCAGGGTGATTTTACACAGCAGTTTATCCCTTAATAGCTAAGATTGATTTCAGTGTAGTTATGAGAGGAGAGTTGTCCTGCTCTCCCAAGAGTGCCTTCTAGTTACATTTCATTGGCTGAAAATATTAATCCCAATTGAAATTAAGGAACAAATTCTGCTCAGGATAATTGTGATCAATAATTTAGTAACACAGGCACAGCTGAGCCGCTCTAGCCAAGGTTTTCACAAATGATTAGTGCTTTAGTGCTTCAGGTCAGGGAAGCCCAAATTCAGATGCTTCAAGGGTCTTGTCTTTAAAGCACTCTGCAAATCAGGCCCCCTCTAAGGTGTCCTCTACAATCATGAGTCACTTTTCAAAATTCTGCCCTAGGTTTGCAGATCTCTGGGGATGAGCCATGTTAAGATGGGAAAAGTGGTATTTTTGTGGAGGGGAAAGAATTTGGTCTTGAAGGTGCTGCTCAAAAAAAGAGGGAATATTCTAATGAAGAGGAATAAATAGTTATTGTCTCCTTTCCTACAAAAATAGAATCCCTTAGTGATCCCAAAATTAGAAAGCAAAGGAAAGAGGGAGGTATTTGGCCTTCCTTTGAAAAGGAAGTTGAAAGTAACTATATATATAAAAATCTCTCGTTTCTAGGGAAAGTCTCTACCCCCTCTTCGAGTCTGTACAGTTATATAACATCTGAACTATCCCCTGCTTCTCCATAGTCACTCACAAATCTCTAGTAGCAGAAGCCAGATGGAGAAAAGGTTCCATCAGGAAAGTTTAACTCAGCTGTGGAGTTGGAGCCAATGGAGGACACAATTCTCTCGCTGAACTCTCCAAAAGCCTTGGAAATCTTACAGTTGTGTCAGATGCTGGTGTGGGGAATGCTAGCATTACAGAGACAGCTGCCAGCCCTGCTCTTCTGCTTTTTTTTTTTTTTTAATTTTTTTTTATTTTTCACTGAGTTTAATTTTGGTAGCAGGATTCAGCATTTTTAAGTTGGAAAAAACTGGTACAAGGAGATATTTTAGGAAAACTCCGTCTTGTGAACAAGCTGGAACCCATCAACCTGAGCTATTAAAAGAAAGACATTTGTATTTTTAGACTGTCCAGCCTGGAGAAGCCAACCTGTGTGCCATAACCACTGAGCTGTGACTGCTCCCCAGATTATTATGCAGTGTGTGGTCAAGGATGAGGCGAAGCTTTCCACCAGGGCAGCAGCCCATTCTCCACTCACTCTGGGATACCCTCTGGCAGGCCATTCACTCCTGCCCTCATACACCCCAGCTGTTCTTCTCTCTCTGGTCACACGTACCTCACTGCTCCCCTCTGATCCCCTTCCCACCCCCTCCTCCAGCTGGTCACTTTCATCAACCTCTTACCCTCACCTCAATACTAATTATAGACACTCACCTCCTCTCTGCTGAGATGTCTCATTGCTAGTAATGGTGGGATCCAACCCGAAGTGCTAGGAAGAGAGTTGGGGTTTGGGTTTAAGGCAATAATGTTGCCCTTCTTGGAAGACAGAGCACAGTTATTATCAGCTCGCATACAAGGAAATAAAAATCAAAGCACACAAACAAAACGGGCTGACACACCAGTATTTAATTCAAGGGGCAATGAATATGATAAGCGGATCAAGCACTGACTTCACTTGGAGAACAAGAGTTTGTCTTGAAGCTTTGTGTTAAACATTCTAAGAAAAACACAACTAAAAAAAATCCATTAAAAGGAGCAGAAACTAATCTTAGGGAAAATGGGGTCAATAGGGAAGTATAATGTGATGCTGAGACAAGTATTTGTTGCTAGGAGTACTTTGATGGCCGCATAGGCCCTGCCCAAATGATGAAGTAGATGCTAACATTTTTGAGAAGGATCTGTGCTCATAAAACAGTTTTACTTCATTCTGTCTAGAATTATCAAGTCGGTGTGGGACAACAAATCTGGATGCCATTTTGTTTCTTCATGGCTTCCCTGCGAACAGTGTTTCCCTCCTTCTCCTTCAGTCCTTTATTAAAACAGTGATCGTTTCAGTGGCTAGGTTCATAGTTGCATTCAGGGCACTGAGTAAGTGACTTGAAACTGAGCACGACAAGCTTAAAAAAATGAATGTGTGGAGAATTGAAGGAAACAATGGGAAGTCCCCAGGTGTTCCGTGTGGGGACACAGCCTTAATCCTCAAGCAACTGCAGAACATACAGTACCAGCCTTCTGAATCTCTGATTCTATAAACTTGGTGCACCTTAATTGAATGAAGTTAAGATGGATTCCCCAATGGTGGCCCAGACTCCCTGCCTCTCATGCTCACTGCTAGGTGCTTTGAGAGTTCAGTGGAAGTCGTAGGTTACATAACAGACACTAATGGGGCTGAGGAAGGTACCATGTATTTCCGCCTGAGTGGGTCCAAAAATGACAAAGGCTAGGAAAGTGAGGTGTGCTTGTTTCCCTGGCCTGCCGGCAGTTGCTAGCCTGCAAGACAACAAACTAGAGCAGCAGAAAGTTTGATTGTGACACCTCCTTCGAGTCGATGTGGGACTGAGAGAGTGAAAAATGGAAATGTCCCGCCGGTGCCAGCCAGCCCTCCAGGCAAGTGAAGTCCAAGTCCATCTGCAAAAAAAGTGACTCACTCTCTATTGCTACCCACGATTCTATCTGACCTCGGCAGCAACTTGTATTTAATGTACATTTCACTGCTTGATTGGATTAGAGACAAACACCGGGGGAGGGTGGCAACCTGCACATTAAGCACTTTTGATTTCTGAACTCTTGATCTCTTATGGGAAAAAAAATGCCATCTGAGTGCAGGCTCTAATTCCCATTAAAGAACCCAGGGAAGCCTGTTAATATAACAGTGAAAACTATACATTGTAAGCCACCAACAAGGTCATGACATCTTGGGCTTTATTTTCCTGTTTTCTTTTACTTTATTTTCCTGTTTATATATAGTCCGTGTAAACATACAGAGGTTGTCTTGGTTTCAGAGGCTTCCTTGGCTATTTCATTCTTGCTAAGATCCACGTGTATCAATGGAAATCCATGGGGCTGCTCCCCCCTCCCCCGCCCACACACACACACACAGACACAGATCTAAAAATAGAGACAGAGAGAGATTTGTGAAATGACACTAGCCATATTTATTGACTGAAGGATCGAGCCAGTGCCAATGAGGAGCTAAAGCCTGTGCCAATAACAAGATGGATATTATTAGGGCGCTGGCAAATTTCAAGGACTTTAAATGAGAGACGGGAAGTTGAGTTTTCTGAATGTTTTTATGGAAAAGGTAAAAAAGCAGCAGCTTAAGCTTCTCGGCTGGGAAGAGAGAAAGCTGCACAGAAGCCCCGTTGCTTAGAAAGCTTTTGCAGTGCCTGCAAGTTTTGTTTAAAAACACACACACTGGGATTTGTAACATCACCCATATTCCTCTCTCGCTCTGTAACTTTCGGCTCAACAATTAAGTGCTTGTGCTGCAGACTGAGAAAAGCCACAGAGCTGCCTTGGCCCGGAGCTGGGAGACGTCATGGATTCCTGAGTGTGAAGTTTGCAGGAAAGCCCTCAGTTTGGGAGATGGAGGCGATCCAGGGGTTTCCATGGCACTGGGATAAACAGGAGGAAACAGTGAGGGAATCCCGTTATTTTACAGCATTCAAAGACTATAAACACTCGGAGCAGGGAAGGAAGTGGCCTTTCCCTCTCTAGTAACCCACATCTCAGAGCAGAGAACTGACTTCACTTCAGGAACACACTCAGCCCGATTCGGATCCCGCTTTGCACCCCCAACGCCACCAAGGGCAGGCAAGCAACGGGGGTTGCCTCTCTTCGGGCAGCCTGGGTTGAATATGGTTTAAAGAAGATTTTTTTCCCCACTGCCACTGAGTAATTTTTAAAAAATTCCTAATGCAGAGAGAAGCTGCCTGCAGGCTGGTACATTACCACCACATCATGAGGTCTATGGATCAAGGTAGGGTCCTCACAATTCTATGCTCTCTCGCGCGCGCTCTCTATATTCCTTCAGATACTTCTTTGTAGGTCTTTCCTAAGGGCCAGCTGCAATGTTCAGTGTTTGTGTGTTTCTGCTCCAATAAGCTCAGCTCAAGGATCTCAAGGTAGGAAGTTTTCCACTGCTAGAACCTCGCCTGTGGAAGGTACAGAAACTTTCAGGCTTGGTTTGAAGAGCTCCGGGACAGGCGATCAAAATTTGTCTAAACAGATCTCCTGTAAAAACTCAGCCAGGGGGACTTTCATCATCAGAGGAGTCTTGCTTACTAACCCCTTGTGTGATTAACCCTTAATTTACCTCTTACAGGCTGGGGTTTCCATGGTTTATGTGCAATTTTTTAAAGTAACAAAATAGTTCTTGGGCTGGTTCATGTTTGATGTTGCTATAATCTCCAATAACCAAGCGGACAGGTAATCCTTCATTTGTCTTTCCTTTCCCTTTCATTTTTCTATATGCCTCCCCTCGGGTTTCCAGTGTGATGCGCACCGTGTTATCATTTGGTTTAAGTATCGTGTACGCCCAACCTAGAATTTACCTTAGAGCTGATTGAATGCACTCGGCTCTGTTTATTTCCCGTTGGTGCAGGGGGCAGCCTCTGGGCGACTGGGAGTTGGGATCGCCTCTGAACTGCACGGTCCCTGGGACCTTTTTGCTAACGCGTGCGCCCGGAGGGTGGCTTTAAAAACCACAAGCCCACCTCGGAGCAGGGAAAGCGGCGCGGGGAGGGTTCCCCAGGGGGAGCGAAGGAAGGGTTAAGGGAGCCGTGTGGGGGAGGAGCCTGCTTGGTGTCATGAAGATGGGATTTGCGCTCGGCGTGGCCGGGCTGTGGGAGAAGAAAACTGCAATTTCACCGAGCCCAGCTGAGATTTTTTTTCCCCTCTCGCTTCACAAAAGAGCTTGGAGGCTTTGAACGTGCCAAGCTCTACCGGGGCTCGGAGGCGTGGGACAGCCTGGCTGTGTAGATTGCAGAAAGGTTGAATCGGCGTCTCTTCCTCCCCCCAGGGGAACCGCAGGGCTAGGCAGTAATTATCCGTGCGGGACATGGGAGAGGGGGCGGGGACCGGGCAATAGGCACAGGCGCTGGCGTGGCTTGAGCCTAGCAGCTGTTTAGAGGACACAGAGCTCTCTAGAAAAGATCGTCCCTCCTTTTTGCAACTACTAGCCGCCTGATTCAATACAAACGGCGCTCAGGGCTTTCCCAGCTCAGGGCCAGCCTCTCTGGTGAGTCTCCTGTGTACGTGTGTATGGGAGAGCGAAGGAGGGTGTGAGTAATCCGGATTAGATAGAAACACTCGCATGCGGAGCGGTAGCCGCTGAAGCGGTAACGTGTTGGCAGGAAAACCAGCGGAGAGGAGCAGACCCTGTGTGAAGGGCCCGGTCTAGGAAAGTTAACTGCTGTCTCGCCCAAGGAAGCGCCCAGCTCTGGAAATGAAGCACGTTAGTTTCACAGAGACTCATGTCTCTGGGCCCGATCGTGACTTGTCGCGGTAACCGAGTTCGTGAGGGGCTAAGGCACTAGCGGCTCAATATAAACTAGCGCCAGGTGATTAATCTAGTCTGAACGTCACGAAATTCCCCCCGTTTCCTGCCGTGGAAGTGCCTCAAACCCCTCTCAAGCCGTGGCCCGCTTGCTGCAAAAATCCCCACTGCTTGGCAGAGGCCGACCAGTGGACACGGCTGCATTTGGGCGACTCCTTTCTGTGCTCGGCTTCGCAAAGCAGCCGTCGGCACACGAGGGCCGCGGGCGAGTCTCCCGAGGAAAGCCGAGCGTGGGCGCACCCCGTGGAAACCTGCGCCCCGGAGAAAGGAACCGGCCTCGAGCGCGGATTGAGTGGCTCGGTTTAGATGGCCCCGTGCGCTGGTGACGAAAGCAGCCACTTTGGGGCGGGAGGGGGGGGGGCCTCTTTGCCATGGACTAGACCCACTGTCAAGTCCAGCCGCCATCCCTTCTGGGGCGGCGCGGATCCGTCCTTGGGAGCCGCCTCTCCCCTCCTCCCGGAGAGGCGCTGGCCGCGCTGGCGGAGGGGGGTGACTCACAGAGGCGCCGTGGCCTGGCCCACCAGCAGGAGAGCGGCGCGGGCTCGGCGCGGAGCCGGGCTCGGGGGGGACGCGCGGCACTGGCCGGGCCGGGGAGTCCGAGCCTGGAGCGCGGCTCCGCATTCACAGCAGAGGGCGAGCCCCTCCCCTGCTCCCTGTCAAGGGGGGCGGGGCGGGGGGGTTGGGGGTTTTAAGTGCGGGAGGGAGACTGGAGGCCCGCAAACGGCTCCGCTCCCCCTTCTCAAAGGCAAACACGTTGCTGCTTAAAAATGCTCCGATGCCGACGTATTTTGTCCGTGATCACTGTTTGCTTTCATCTGTTCCCAGCCTGAGAGCAGTAGGTACGGCCAGCTCGAAGGACGGGTGTGGGAACGCCAGCCGAAGCGGTGCCAGCTGGGGGCACGGTAGCAAAGGGTTTTCTTTGGAGGCTTATTGCTGGTGCCTGTTTTTGGTTTGTTTGTTTGTTTGTTTGTTTTTTAAAGCAGATGTGATGGCCCAGAAGACACCTGCTAAAACACGCTCATGAACACACACGCCCTGAGCCAAAATTCACTGAAGTCCCTGCAAAGACTCCTATTGACTTCACTGGGCTTTGGAGCAGGCCCTCCCTGCCCCTTTTCCAACTGCACACACAACCCACACTTTCTCCAGCTATAAGTACCTACAGGGCCCTTCCCCTTCTCCTATGCAGCCCTGTTGCCCTTACTTCACCCCTAAATGTATCTCTACCTCTCCTTTTCCCCATCTGCTTTCCAGCATGCTAATTTGCTGCAAATATAAAAGAAGAGGGGGAAATGGAAGGTTTCTTCTTGCTCCTTTGTTTGTTGGCAGGTCACATTGCCACCTGCTTTGGGAAATCAGCTCCTGTGCCCACGTATCTAACGGCCACCTGAGGCACTTGGATGGCAGCAAGCAAGTTCCCTTGCATTAGTATGCATCTCTTGTAATTTCTCATGGCTGTCAAAAATCCCAGAGGAAATTCTCTTCTCTCTTCAGCTTTGAGCTGGAGGTTGTCCATGGAAAGCCGGCAATGAAATTAAAGTTTGGGGTTTTCAGATTAAACATGGGAACCTCAGTAAACAAAGCAGCAATGTAGTGTATTTACACTACTTACCCTCAGCTGCTCAAGGAGAGATTAAATCTTGGGTCCAACCCCTGCACTCTTCATGCAGACAAAACTCTCACTGAAGCCACTCCCAGCACTGGGGCACGAGTAGGTGGGAGGAGAGAAGAGGGGAGGCTGATGTTTGGTTGATTCATCCCTGATGTTGTAATCCTGCTGTCCATCAACTCCATAGAGTAGTAGCCCAAAGGGAGAAGAGCAGCACTAAGCCACAGTAATGACACATTTCAGAGTGGTAGCCATGTTAGTCTGTATCAGCAAAAACAACTAGGAGTCCTTGTGGCACCTTAGAGACAAACAAATTTATTTGGGCATAAGCTTTCATGGGCTAAAACCCACTTCATTAGATACATCTGATGAAGTGGGTTTTAGGGTATTTTGCACCATGTCATTACTAACAAATTTATTTGGGCATAAGCTTTCATGGGCTAAAACCCACTTCATCAGATGCATCTGATGAAGTGGGTTTTAGCCCATGAAAGCTTATGCCCAAATAAATTTGTTAGTAATGACATGATACAAAATATAAGGAATTTGTGGTGCATGAGTCTTTCTATCATGTTACTATAATGCCACAAAATAAGGGTTTGTAAAAGCTAGGTCTGGGTGCAGCCCCCTGTTTGTTCACAGAGTAGGTACAGAATGGTCAATGAAAGTATTACCTCACTCGTGAACCAGCTCTATGGGTGAGAAGATACTTCAGCGTCCTCACTCTTTTGATCCGTGCTTGGCCTCTGTTGTGAATGGCAACAAGGATGCCAATCACGGTAGTGGTTTTTCACGAGTAGCCATCAGTCCAGTAGGGATTGGTCTGAGATCACCAAGACTATTTCACAGACAAGGACAAACAACCATAAAATGTTAAGGACTTTCAGTTACTGGGCTGCATTGAAGCCAGTGACAATTCCAAACTTCCCAAAACATCCATCCTTACAAATCTTACACAACACTGGTTGGTAGCCCTATATGTTTGAAATGGGATTCTTCCTTCTTTTTGTAGTTATGCCCTAAGGAGAAGGGCTGCCAGGAGACTGACCTGGAGCTGAATGTCCTCAAATAGTCATTCATTTTCAAAGTCTTTCCTATGGCAAAGAAATCCCATTCACAGATGTGGACACGAAGCTGCCATAACCAGAAGATTCTTTTTATATGCTTCACTCTTGGGACGGGCCAGGGATAATAATGTCTTAGAGCTTCTTTTCCACTATTGGTCTTTTTTTTTTTTTTTTTTTTTTTACTATGATATGTACATTCCATTGGTTTGCAGAGCAAACTGTAGAATTTAATGGGAACGTGGACATTATGAGCAATTTTTCCATTGGCTTTTCTTGCCAAACCACTTTGAGTCTGAAATTGGGGGGTAATATCTGACTCAAGCTGTCCCCAAAAATGAGTGCTTGTGCTTGTTTTAAAAGAACTTACTAGGAATAACATTCTTTCCCCCCTTTTCTTCTCTTTATTGAAAAACAAACAAACCCCAAACTAGTCATTTGGAGTCAGGACCCAAAGAGCTCACTTTTAAGAGCTTGGATAAAATCCACTTGTAACTTTTAGGCTCCTAATGCATGCCACAGACACCACTGGAACTACCAGTTGTGTTTTGTTTTTGTTTTAAGATGATATGTAAGTGCCATATCTTTTATATGTTTCTTCTCTACCTTTAATTTTTGTTTGTTTGTTTGTTTTAAGAAAAAGGTTCACATGTACATTGCTGGTCCAGTATTTTTTTCCTCCTCAAATAAATATAAACTAAAGCTAACCTGGCCTACATAAAAATTAATATAATCAAAACCTCTTTCAGAAAATTGTCTAAAATTTGCTTGAGCTTGGTATATATTTTGATCAGTTGCATTTTTCTGAGAAGACACATGGTTTGATACAACCCATGATAGTGTGTAAAGTTCTGGCATAACACTGACTAGGCCTGGCAGAATTCAATTTTTATTTTTTAAATAATTTTGATGGTTAATATCAGTGTTTATTTTTAAGCATTTTATTTTTATCAATTTCAATTTTCATGGTTTGGGGAAATTATGGCGCAGGTCAAGCACTAGGGGGCTCAGACCGGGACAGGATCCCTGGGGTGCAGCCTGGGACCGCTGGGACCGCTGTGCCCCCTTAACTCTCCAGCCTGGGCTGTCTCTCACAATGCTTTCCTGCTAGTGACAAGCAGCAAACCCCTCCAGGCCCTGTGATCACTCAGCACAACTGCATGTGGAGCCCCACACCCAGCTAGATTGCATGAATGCTCCCAGAGCCACTCATGAATCACACAGAGAAAGGCACCAGCCAAATCCCCCAGCTCTCAGCCTTGTACCTCAGGAATATACCATCTTGCACTGTTTAAGACCCCTTCTTGAGCAATGCAAGTTTCATCAATGGAAAGTGGACATACGCTAGCCACAGTTTCACACAACTTTCACACCCTGACTTTCACAATAAGCCAAAAATCAAGCTAATCCCATTTCAAAACAAGGCCAAAACAAGCCAATTCCTAAGAACCCCAACACTCTATGTGATTAGATCCCCTCGTGTGCAGTCTGGGACTGTGGTGGGCCTGCTGTGCACCCGTGACTCTCTCCCCCCCCTTACTCCTGCTTGCCCCACTCTTGCCCCTGCTTGCTGGGAGCCGATCAAAAAAAAAAGAAGCAACAAGCTACAAGCCAAAAACTAGCCAACAAGCAACTCACAAGCCAATTAAGCCCAAAACAAGCCCAATTTTTTCCATGGCTTTGGCATGTCTGACACCAGTCTTACCAAACACTTCAGGCAAACTCAGTGGTAAAGATAAATAGTAAAACAAGTTTATTGATTACAAAAGATAGATTTTAAGTGATAAGCTAAAAGTCAGAGCAAAAGAAAATATAAGCACGCAGTCTAAACCTTAACTCTTATCACACTAGACCAATTTAGATTAAGCAATGTTCTCACCCCATTGGATCTTACAGTCCTTAATATACACGTCTGTCTCTTAAACCTGGACCAGTCTCCTCTGTTGAAGTCATCAGTCTTCTCAGCGTCCTTGTTGCTTGCAGCATAGGTGGGCGGAGGAGAAAAGGCCAAGCATGTGGCCGCTGTGTTCTGTTTTATACCCTTAGTCCATGTGCTGGAGAATACGAGTCCAGGCAAGTCTGATGGGCATTGCTGAGTCACCAGGCAAGGTTGAGCGATTCCCCTGGTATAGCCTTGTGCAAGTGAGTCATTGAATTGTAACTTGCTTGCTGAACAGTGGCTGTTGATGGTTGTTTTGACATCCACCCGGGGTTTGGCTATCCCCCGGTTATTGTCATTGGGGAGCTAGTATCTGGGCACTTCCCAAATCCACAGCATATTTTAGTGACAATCATATAACACAATTCTCATAACTTCATATGCATTAATGATATACATATTTAGAGGCAACAGTGGGTTTCAGTGGATCATAACCTTTCCAATGATACCTCACATGGCATGCTTTATCTGAAATATCACAATTATATACAAATGATGAATATGGCAGTTTTGGGGTGCTCCCCTGAGGTACAGTGTCACACAGACAATAATTATTTAATGACCACATAACGCTGCCCGCAGTGACTCTAGAGCATGAGAACCAACCTCAGGACAGACTGTTAGGAACCAGGGCACAAACCCAAAATTGGTTGTGAGGGCTATACTTACATTTCACCAACCAATTGTCAAGTGTAAACTCCTCAAGCACTATAACAATCTTAACATGGGGTCATAGACAGTCCCCTCCGGTACTCTGAGTTATGTCACCCTCCAGGTAAGCATGCCTTCGTGATAGCTGGTCCCTTACACCAAGAATCACAGCAATATTCAGGTTACTCCCGGTTCCAAAGGACCAGTCACTTACCACATGTCAATTTCACTTCAGATCTCACTCCAAAGACAACACTTGTAGCCAATCCTATAATAAGCTCTCAAACAATTTATTAACTAAGAAAAGGAAATGAAAGTTATTTACAAGGTTGAAGCAGGTAAACATAGAAACACAAATGTGTTACAATCTTAAGTTTCAAAAGATAATAGAAGCTTCTATAATCAGCAATCACTATATGTCCTTGAGGGCTAACCCAGGCTGAGCAGCTGGGGATCTCTTGCTTATGCCTAGAAACACCTTGCTCTCCAGAGTCCAAGCAGTATAATCAGTTCCTTCTTGTTAGGGGTTTTATTCTCTTCATCCCACAAGCTTTTGGTTGCAAAGCTCAGCTGATGGGACAAATCCCTTGAATGACTCATCTTCACAGAGAGGAAGCAGAATAACACCAAAAGTATTTTGTCCATTTATCGATGGCACATAGGAAAATTCCAGTTGCAACGTTCCACAATTGTCCATCCGGTATCAATGGACCTTTCTTTTTGGGAAGGGAGTAACACCTCCTGTTGGAGTTCAGCACTTCACACTAGTTAATGTCTCTCTCATGCCTGGTGATTTACATAGTCAGAGAGACTCCCAATACAACTGCTCAAATATTACCTTACAGTATGGGATATGGATGTTATGAGTGAGATTAATGCATGCAACAACTCCCAAGCAGTCAATAAAGTCTAATGTCTAAACCCTAAACACATTCTTATTATTCGAATACCTATTTTAACAATACTGACACACAGATGAGCCAAACTGATGCCAGCTGTGTATTTGTCAGTGTTCAGCTGAGACATGGGGATGTTGGCACAAGCTGGCACCTGGTCTGCTAGCATCACAGATAGGAGATGCTGAGATTCAGAAAGTTAAAGCTTTATAACTGTTAAAATACAATTTGTCAAATCACATGTCAAAATATACAAAGTAAACATTCTTAAATCAAACTCTTATACGTTCTCAAGTAGCATTTTTCTTATCAATGGAAATATTTTTCATCAGTTTGTGTGTGAAACTGATGTTTGCTGACATTTACTGTTTTTAAAAAAAACCTAATCCTTCCAAGCCTAGATATGAGGTGAAAATTGAACATGATGCCACAGTGAATAATAAACTTGGATCTGCGTAAGGCTTTCAAATTGAAAAATATTTTTATTATCATTTTAATATCAGTTTCTATGACATTAGAAAATCTGTTTTTACTGCTGTTTCTTCCCTTTATTTATAGACTCCTGGTCCTGTTGTACATAGGTAGTTGAGTACCAAATACTTTTCCAAGTTTATTAGAATAAAGCCCTTCCAAAGTCAAGCACTGATCGAGCTATGTGGAAAATTTACCAGTTCCCCAAAATGGCAGTATGCAAACCGTGTATTTGCAGTCATGTAGTCATAAATGGCTACAATTTCTATTAACGCTGAAAGGACAGATCTTGCTTTAAGATCTCAATGCACCTCTCTGGCTCATGAAAATGGCTTTCACAAAAATATGAGGCAACTCTAAGTCAGAGGTTCTCAGTCTGAGAGTTATGAACCCCAGCTGGATCACGACCATATGTCAGGGATCAGGACCACCCTGCTCTTCCAATGTTGGTAAATGAGAATGAGTCCCATCTAAGTTAGTGGAGGATCCTCACATCGACAAGGTGGTCTGCTATGGAAAGGTTGAGATCCACCACAACAAACTAACCCATTTATGGTGTTTGGACATTGTGTTCTACAGTTTGTTCTTTGCCTTCATAAATCACTGCAGCTCTAGGTAGAAAATGAATATTGGGAAGTATTTGTCACACTGTATTAGAAGACGAGGCTGGTTTAAAGTTATTCAGGGGCTGCTAGATGCTGTCTTGGAGTATGTATATTCAACTGAAGATTCCACAGGCTATTCAAGTATTCTAGTTTTATCCTGCATATGTCTGCACTGATAATTATTAACAACTGTACTGTAGGCAGTATTTTGTAAGATATGTAGCCACAACAGCAGAAACTTAAAACTATTTCTGACATTTTATTCCCTCTGATGGCTTGAGACTACCTTTGGTGAAAGTTAGAAATGGGTCTGAATCAAAATCCCTCAGCCTTTGGAGGTGCTCAGAAGTCAAAGCAATAATCTGACCCGAATTTTGCAGCTAGCAGTTATTTCTATCATGATCTCAACTAGGTTGGTGGAGCCAAACATTCCTGGTATTTGGGCAAGAGCTCAGATCCATATTTAGTGGATTGGGACTATCTCTAGCAAAAACAATATGTTGTTGGGTAGAATGCAGCCTGCATAGTTACAGAATGTATCCACTGTTTCTTTAATATGGAATTGCAGCCTGTGAAGACTACTAGTCCCAGAAGGTGATATTCCATCTTTGTCCTATGAGATCTATAGTCACTCTGTGTGCTGCAGCTCTGTGAGCAGCTGGAATCTAACCCATTTTTATATGTTAGGCATAGCTGTCAGGTTCCTGGAAAGTTGCCAATATAGTCTCCAGGTGGACAAAGTTTGGACACCTCTGATCAGAGCTAATCCATGCATTTATCCAGCACTTTCTCATAGCATCTTAGAAATGAAGGACTGGAAGGGCCCTTGTGAGGTCATCAAGTCCAGTGCCCTGTGCTGAGGCAGGACCAAGTAAAACTCTTAGTTTTAAAATGTTTTAAAAAACCCATTCCTGACAGGTGTTTGTCCAATCTGTTCTTAAAAACCTCCAATGATGGGGATTCCACAATCTCCCTTGGAACCCAGTTCCTGAACTTTACTCTTTTAGTTAGAAAGTTTTCCCAATATTTAACTTAAATCTCCCTTGCTGCAGATTAAGCCCATTACTTCTTGTTCTACCTTGAGTGGATATGGAGAACAATTGACTACCATCCTCTTTATAACAGCCCTTAATATATTTGAACACTGTTATCAAGTCCCCACTCAGTCTTCTTTTCTCAAGTCTAAACATACCCAGTTTTTTAACCTTTCCTTGTAGGTCAGGTTTTATAAACCTTTTATGAGTGGCATGCTGTTGCATTTTTAGTTAGACATACAATTCTATACTTGCATGCAAAATGGCATCCTCCATGTGGCGTGACCTCACACGTATGACGCGTGTGAGGTCATGCAGTGTGGAGGACACAAAATGGCATCCTCCATGTGCGTTCAAGGGCTGGATGAAATCATCCACTGGGCACAGCCAGTCCTGGAGCATGCAATTCATGCTTTGCATTCAGAGACAGCGCTCCATTACCTTTTTGTCGCTCTCCTCTGGACTCTCTTGAATTTGTCCACATCTTTCCTAAAATGTGATGCCCAGACTTGGACACCATACTCGAGCTGAGGCCTCAACAGTGCCAAGTAGAGCAGGACACTTACCTCCCATGTCTTATATATGATACTCCTGCTAAGACACCCCATATGATATTAGCTTTTTTTTGCAACTGCATCACATTGTTGACTCTTATTCAATTTGTAATCCACTATAACCCACAGATCCTTTTCAGCAGTGCAACTATCTAGCCAGATGTTCCCCATTTTGTAGTTGTACATTGGATTTTTCCTTCCTAAGTGCAGTATTTGCATGTTGTCTTTATTGATTTCTTCTTGTGGATTTCAAACCAATTCTCTGATTTGTCAAGGTTGTTTTGAGTTCTAATCCTGTCTTCCAAAGTGCTTGCAACCCCTCTAATCTTGGTGTCACCTGAAAATTTTATCAGCATACTTTCCAACCCTTTATCCAAGTCATTAATGAAAATATTGAATAGTACTGGACCCAGGACTGACCCTGGCAGAACCCACTAGATACAGATAACAAACCATCCCAGTTTGACCATTGAGTACTCTTTGAGTATGGTCCTTAAACGAGTTGTGCACCCACTTTATAGTAATTTAATTTAGAGCACATCTTCCTAGTTTGTTTATGACAATGTTTTTGACACAGTCCAGCTGACCTTACTAAAATCAAGATATAGCACATATACTGCTTCCTCCTATCCACTAGGTTAATGACCCCGTCAAAGACAGAAATTAGTTTGGCTTGGCATGGTTTGTTCTTGACAAATCCATGCTGTCTATTCCTTATAACCCTATTATCTTCTAGGTGCTTACAAATTGGTTGTTTAATAATTTCTTGGGTATTGAGGTTAGGCTGGGTCCTCTTTGTTCCCCCATTTTAAAGATAGGTACTATTGGTTGCCCTTCTCCAGTCCTCTGGGACCTCACCATTCCTCCAGGAGTTCTCTAAGATAAATGCTAACCATTCTAAGATTGCTTCAGCTAGTTCTTTAAGTATCCTAGAATGAATTTCACCAGGCCCTGTCTCAGAACAAATGTATATATTCTTGATGTATAATGCAACACCTCCTCCCTTTTCTCCCTGCCTGCCCTTCATGAATAAGCTGTACCACTCTTCTCCAATACTCCAGTTATGAGATTTATCCCACCAAGGCTCTGTGATGCCAATTAAGGCATGATTTAGCTTACGTATTAATACCTCCAGTTCTTCCTCTCTCTTCCCCATACTCATGCATTTGTGAATAGACGTCTAGACGATTGAGCAGATTCCCCCACTGATTTTCCTCTTGTTGCTTCTATGACCCTACTGTAATTTTCCGTGTCCCACCCCCAACATCTAGCCCTCTGTTAAGGTCACATTTTTTAACGCTTACCTGTGGGCTTTCATCACCTGCCCACTTTGAACCTAGTTTAAAGCCTTCTTCACTAGGTTGGCAAATTGGTGCATGAAGATGCTCTTCCCCTTCTTGGCCAAGTGGACCCTATCTCCTCCCAGTAGTCCCCCTTCCTGGAACAGCATGCCATCAGATGCAGGTGCCAGACAGGCAGTACATCTCCTGAGACATCCTGTCAGGTACCTCCATCCCCCTCAGCAGGGAATCCCTGACCACCAGCACCCTATGCTGCCTCTTGGATGTGGCAGCTATAAGCCTCCCAGCCTTGGGGGTAGGTGACTCCTCCTCCACAGCCACTGGGGTCTGCTTCTTACCTCCTGTTGCTAGTACAATATACCAGTTCTGCATCTCAATGGATGGGGGACCTGGATGGCATGTGGAGCACTGTATACTGCCCAAGATGGCCAGCAGGTTAGATTTTGTCTCATTACTCCCTCTAGACCAGTGGTTCTCAACTGTGATCCACCGTTTGTTCAGGGAAAGGCCCTGGCACGCTGGTCCAGTTTGTTTACCTGCCGCGTCTGAAGGTTCAGCCGATTGCGGCTCCCACTGGCTGTGGTTCGCCGTTCCAGGCCAATGGGGGCTGCAGGAAGGGCGGCTGGCACATCGCTCGGCCTGCGCCGCTTCCCGCACTCCCATTGGCCCAGGGCGGCGAACCGCGGCCAGTGGGAGCCGCGATCAGCTGAACCTTCGGACGCGGCAGGTAAACAAACTGGACCGGCATGCCAGGGGCTTTTCCTGAACAAACGGTGGACCACAGTTGAGAACCACTGCTCTAGACCCACCCAGGTGTCTTCGTTTATGTTTAAATGGAATGTCCATGGCCCAGGTTTAAAACAACATGGTTTTCTTGGAAGAAAAAAGCTTCATTTTCTATTTCTCAACAAATGATTTGTTCTCAGAAACATTAAGGCTAAGTTTGACACTTAAATCCTTAATGTAGTCACAGGCCAGCTAGAAAGGGGCGGGGGTTTAGAATTAGTAGAATTCACTGTTTGTGGTGGTTGAATCCATGCTCTTTCCTTTTTGGGGGGCAGGAGGGCTAATAATGATGGTGGTGACAACCACCACCATTGACATCTGTTTCTTGGGTACCCCGGCGTACTATCCTAAGACCACAAATATTGCAATTTGATGTTCTAACTACATTTAAATAATGGTCCCAATGATGGAAGGCTGGTGCTTTCTCAAACACATACCTGGCAGCCATTGCGTACATTTTAAAAAATTTTCTTCAAATGGAAACTTTTCAGAATAGCTCAGGCTTTCCAAGGCAGCAGCAGCTGTCCTCTGAGATGGCGCAATAGCAGATATAAGTTCTTCAGGATGCCTTCAGAGCCCAAACCCATTGGCAGCAATGCTTTCTGAGGTGGCCTCTTTTTCTAATCCCACTAGCCAAGACCACTAACCTCAGAAACAGGATAGACCCTCAAACTGTAGTACCTATTCTCAACAGCAGCAGCAGCAGGGCCCTGACTCCCCTAGTAACACAGATTCTATGAAACCACACCTATAGACCAGGGGAGAGAGAGGGACCGTAGAGATTTTAAAGAGTTGTCTCAAGCTTGATTACAGAAGTAGCACTGGATCTTTTTCAAGGTGACTCAGGGGCCCCAGCAGTAACATAAGAGACATTTCAGGCAAGGAGGAAGCATCATATTCCATGAAAGGAGGCAAATAAATGGCAGGTGAGCCTCTCTCTGTTTTTCTTACATTAGTGCTGATAAAGTGGAAACCTTGTCAATTGTCTTTCCTGGCTGTTTCGGCAATATGTGCAGAAAAAAGCTCAAGTTGCTCACTCCAAGGAAGCTATTGTGTTACTATGTACATTTTGCATGAATTAAGTGTGATATTGTCCTCTTAATCTCTGTTGGGTTAAAATATAGTATCTATGTCAGCATAATGTTCAGTCAATTAAGGACTAGACTATGATTCTTCTCTTCTGTTTAAATTGTATCTTGCAGTGTGTACTTGTGGAGAAAATACCACTAGACTTCATGGCATTCCTAACCATCTGCTTTTGTAAATATCAGAGTTGCGTGTGCAACTACAGTAACAGCACAGGCAAACTAGGTACACAATAGCACCTGCCTTTTTGAAAATCTAGCTTTAAATATTTCATGACACTTTCTGTGATAGTGGGAGTGTTAGCATGTTATTCAGGTCATATTCCAGTGAGGGTAATTCTCTTTGCCTACCTGAGACTACAAGAGGAATAACAAATTTATTTGAGCATAAACTTTCGTGAGCTACAGCTCAATTCAGTGGATCCACTGAATGCATCCGATGAAGTGAGCTGTAGCTCATGAAAGCTCATGCTCAAATAAATTGGTTAGTCTCTAAGGTGCCACAAGTACTCCTTTTCTTTTTGAGAATATCGACTAACACGGCTGCTACTCTGAAACCTACAAGAGGAATGTTATTGCATTTATTATCTTCTTCATTTCATGTCAGGAAGTATCGACCGATATACCCCTCCAATGTTCCATCCCATTAGTAGCTTCACTTCAATAGTGGATGAAGACGCTATATAAATGTAATATATTCAATATCAGCTTTTAAACGGTTATTATTTGTACCTGGTGGAAGTCGCAATGTGTGAAATGCTTTCCAAATAAAGACAAAGGCACATTATCTGCCCCAAAGAGCTTACATTCTTAAAAATGACAAAACAAAGAGAAGTTGGCCCAAAGATATTATGTCACCCATCTTGCCTTTCAAAACTAAGAGACATGAAAAGTAGAGGAAGGGGGACCAAAAGTGCCAGCAAGTGTTGGCTACATTATGATAATAGTGAGCAGAAGGATAGTCCAGTGGTTAAGGCACTAACCTAGGACTTGGGAAACGGATTCACCACTGATTTCTTGTGTAACCTTCTATAAGTCACTTAGACCCAGATCTTTAAAGATAGTGGGATGTAGGCTCCCAAGTGCCTAAATCCCTTTTGAAAAATGAGGGTTAGGTGCCTAAATCAGTGAGACATTGCAACTCTGAGCGCAGCAACACCTACATATCTTTAAAAACCTGCGCCTAAGTGAAATGCTGAAGGGTAAAAAGGCCTCTTTGTGCCTCCTTCCTCATCTGTACAGTGGGAATAATAGCACTTTTCCCTACCTCACTGGACAAATTAAAGGACTGAGAGCTCCTCAAATGCTATAGTAATGAGAGTCCTGTAGATACCTAGATAATACAACACATGCTTAAGAAATAAAACATATAGTACCAGTATACTGAACCCCACATGGCAGCCATGTCCCAGGCCTCACAGCAGAGGTGAGTTTCTAGGAGAGATTTGAGGCAGGAGGGGGTAGTAGCTTTGTGGACTAGCTCAGGAAGGATGTCCTGTGAATTGAGGCAAATCTGGAGCTGGTTGGTGGAGAAGCTGATTAAGGGGGTCTGGAGGCTGGTTGCATTGGTAGTGTGGTCAGTGGGAAGTGCATAAAGGGACTTGGATGGATGGCTTTGTAAGATTATTTTTCCCCATGAGCAAGATTGAGCAGAATAGAGGCCTCTGAAGATGGACACAAAATTTCTCTTTCCTAAAGGTACCCTAGTCCAGAGAGGCCAGTCCTTGTTTGCTGGATAGGTCCAATCCAAAACCTGCCTACTGTCCTACACCGGACTTAGTGAAAATCCACAGATGATTGAAATTGAAGGAGTGAGAACCGTATGAAGCAGTGGCTGGGGGCAGAGCAGGGGCTGGCTGGGATGCAACAGACCCTCCAGAGCACATAAAACAAGTGCAACGACCTGAACAATCCCAGGAGTGGGGAGGGAGGATCCAGGAGGAAGAATTTTATTCAGCATAGAAAAAAATGATAGCCTGGGGAAGGAAGCTGGCTGAACAAGGCTGCCCTAGGCAGTTTGCTGCTTTCAGCAAATTTCTGGCCATACCTCTATGGTCCATACTATCCACCCCTTTAAAAACAACAGCCTCCTGTTTGCCATTTAAGCTCTCTATTAAATTAAGGCCCTTTTGTATCCCATGTGTTTGTTCTTTTCACTTTCACTTTTCATTTCCTCCTCTCTATTTTCCCCCTTCTACTACATCTCTCCTTATCTCTTCCACCAGATTTGTAAAGTCTAGTTTGCTGTATTGTGAAAATACTCGGTCCCTTTCCTTCCTTCTCTTCTTTTCCGGTGTGTCCCCCCCGGCCTTCTCCCTTCCCCTCCTCTGTTCCTCCTTTCTTCGCTCTGTGGATTCCCCCTCCCCAGGCTCTCTGAATGGATTCATCCCCTTCCAGCCTCTCTCACATACTCTCCTACTGCCCTTCCCCAAACCACTTTTGCCCCTGCACACGCCCACTTGCTTCACCCCCCTCCCCGCCCCAAATCATCTCTCCCTCCTACACGCTCCCCACCCAGGCACATGCAGAATTCCTTATCAAAGGCTCCCATCCTGAACTAAAAACCCACCAACGCAGCTAAAGGCTCTCCCCACAACACATGCACCCCCCCTTGCATGCACATAGGCATAGGCTCCTCTCTGCACTCCCCAAAATATGTAGCCCCCACCCCGCTTTTCAGATGCGGCCTCCCCTCTCTCCAGCTCCCCAGTGCCCAGGGTTCTCTCATCTCTTGCTCCTGACCGAGCTCCCTCTCTGACCCCCCTCATCCTGCTTGCATTACAGGAGCCCTTCCCTGCTGCAAACTCCCCGCGTTCCCCGGGTTGACAGTGCTGCCAATTACAGGGCAGTGTCCCCCCCGTCCCACACCCACCCATCCTTTTGCTGGTTGCAGGAGGGCGCTCCTCCTCCCTCAGGCAGGACCCGCCTCCAAGCAGCAGGTGGCTGCTGAGAACAGGAAGTTGACATTGTTCATCTAGTTAATTTCACACTCTTGTCACTGAGCTGCTGTGTGACAGGGGGTAGGAGCGGGGGATCACTCACCCATCACACAGACAGCCGGGGACTCCTCACCTCACCGTCCCATTCCGGATTATTTAGACAGACCAGAGTGGACCTTGCTTGAAAAGTGCCGCTGACTGAGCTGAGAGGTGATAACAGGAGCTCGGGAGATTTTTTTTTTCTTTTTCAACTCCCGTTTCCCCTCATACTTGGAAGGATCTTGGGTTTTGGTGGGCGTGAAATTTACAGCTTTTCAGCCAGGGAGGTGAACTTTTTTGCCCCCATCTCCTCTCTCTGTTAATAAAGCAGGACTTGGCCAGGCGACACAGATGAGTTCCACCCATAAGGATCCGGAGTTTGACTCACAGCACGGGGACCATGACCCAAATCAAAATGTCAGCCCTCAAGAGGAATTCGACTTCTCGATATTATTCGATTATGATTACTTGAAGTGTATAGAAGGTTTGTGGCGACTACGCATTAAAAAAAAAAAACAGCTTAAAACCCCGTGCCCCTGGATATGTGAAATAATGGCTTCAAAGTACGGAGAGTGTATGTACTATGTAGGGCTTTGTGTCCGGGATGAGCCTGGTCCTTCTAGAACTTGGGCAGAAGTAACTGTATTTCAGGGGAGGGCTTGATTGCGCTCTCGGGAGAGATCAAGTTGTTTTCTCCAGTTAACCCTAAGGGGGCGGTAGGGAAATAATACAGTCTCTGGTGAGGTTACAATATCCGTTGTGGACCGTTCTTTGAGCTTCTTTGCATTAGCAAAAGGAAAGGAAGATAAAGAAAACTTCACATGCTACTCATCGTGCAGTAGCAACAGTGTATCCGTTAGACTATTTGCTTTGGTTGTAATGGGATGAATGACTAGAGAGCTGGCAGATGAATTTAATCACAATGGCAAAACACAGCCAGTGAACCCATGTAATATATACTGCCTTGTGTTTTTAAAAAATTGGGTAATGCAGAAGAGAGCGAACCGTGATTTAAACTGTGTCAGATCATTTCAATTTGTTGTTTTTAAACACTTCCTTACTGTGGCTCCCATCCTGCAAAGACTTACCCACCTGCTGAATTTTACTTGTATGAGTTGTTCACCATTGTAACGTTACATGTGCATAAATTTTTGCAGGAGTGAGGCCTAAATTATACTTTACTGGAGTGACTAATAGTGAGGGAAATGATTATTTTACAAGTTAGTTTTAGGTGAAATGTGTGGTTGCTTTAAAATTATTCTAGTGTTCAGATCCTTTATAAGACGATAGCAACCAATCGCTAAGGCAAGGTAGATTGGCTACATCTAGTGACTTGAATGACTGGAGGCACTCTCCTGCCCTTTCTAAAATACTTTGCACATCAGTGTCAATCATGCACATTTATGCAATGGAATTGACTATAGTTGAGGATGCCGTACTATACTCCCTATGACTAGCATCATCTTGAAGAGGGTATCTTGAAAGTTGAATTTAAAACCGGAGTCCTGTGTGCTACCTGACATCATAAATGACTGGGTTAAAGGACTAGATGGATTTAAAATTTTGAGGAGAAAAAAACTGGATGGGCCTGAACCAAAACCCAAAACCATTCCTGAATTTTGAGGAATTTTCTAGTTCCAAACTACAATTTGAGTCCATCCAGAAAAAAAGGGGGTGGGTGGGCATTTTTTATCCTGCTAAGCCCACATAAACCTGAGTTACTGTGAAGGTTGATATGTGAATATATGCCTTCCCACTCCCCACCCCCAAAGTTACATGTTAAGCCGCTGGTTCTCAACCAGGGGTACACATACCCCTGGGGGTACGCAGAGGTCTTCCAGGGAGTTTCATCAATTCATCTAGATATCTGCCTAGTTTTACAACAGGCTACATAAAAAGCGACACACTCTTACAACAGGCTACATAAAAAGCACTAGCAAAGTCTGTGTAAACTAAAATTTCATACAGACAATGACTTGTTTATACTGCTCTATGTATTTACATTTCAGCGTATACTATAATATTTATATTCCCATTGATTTATTTTATAATGATATGGTAGCAATGAGAAAGTAAGCAAATTTTCAGTAATAGTGTGCTGTGACACTTTTGTATTTTTATGTCTGATTTTGTAAGCAAGTAGTTTTTAAGTGAGGTGAAACTTGGAGGTGCGCAGGACAAATCAGACTCCTGAAAGGGGTACAGTAGTTTGGAAAGGTTGAGAGCCACTGTGTTGAGCTTTCCAGGCCTAATGAAACTAAGCATGCTTGATTTCTTACTATTTGTTAGCTAAGTGAGCTGTAGCTCACGAAAGCTTATGCTCAAATAAATTGGTTAGTCTCTAAGGTGCCACAAGTACTCCTTTTCTTTTTGCGAATACAGACTAACACGGCTGTTACTCTGAAACCTAAAATACACAGCGTTCCTGTCCCCTAAAATTTCCAGTCTAAACTATATAGCAACAGTTGACAGGACACAGAGAAGGGAATAACTAGGATTTAGTTTTTGAGACAGAATCATTTTTTGTGGGCACTGCAAAAGAAGTTAATTTTCTAGGAAGGATTTGAATGAAGGGAATGTAATGGCTTGCCACATTGGAAATGGAAGAGTGTTTAGTGCATAGGGGGCTGTGTGGCAGAAGGAGATAAATTATGGCACGATTAGCACATAGATTCTTTTTATTGCTGCATTCCTAGGCACAAGCAATGTAATAGAAGCAGGATGGTTAATATAATCTAAAGTTTATCGTAAATCCACATTATCTGTTAGGTTTAATACAATTTCAAAGTTGCTAAAGTAAACCAGTGACTGTTAATGGCAATTATTTTAATGAAAAACATATTTCTGTGAAGTCTTCAGATTCTTTTTTCATTCATCTCTTAAGTGTAGAGGCTAGTGCTGAGTAGTCTTTAGTGGGAAACTCCACAGGATATCGTAGTACGTAGGAGGGTGCAGAAAGCTTCAGCTTTTCAACCGCACTAATGGTGAGCAGTGTACATTTGTAGAGAGATGTAACTTCCTTCTAGAGCCTGCTTTCCGTGTATTTGAATGGCTAGAAACCATAATTACTATTAATTTTGTTTGTTCCCAAGATGGAAATAATTAGCATAAGAAATAGCACAACAAAATACTAGCATTGTAATCTGGACAACATTCCCTGTCTTTGAAAAGACACCATTCAGAATCTGTAAGCAATTCGTGGACATCAGTAACCTTCATTGTACTAATGTTTACAATGGAACAGAAAATTTAAAATGTAAAGAAAAAGTTTTAATCCATGTCAAGCTAGTTGTAGTTGAAGGTGATTGGTTTTGAGAGATTTTGGCCACATCTCAGCAGGAACAAGGTAAACAGGTCCTTTTCAGTTTTAGATTCAAAACACAGCCAAAGCCATAGGAGTGTCTTTGGATCCTAGGTTTTGAATCCAGTTCATACATTCAGAGACATTGAGACTCTGGTTTTGCCTTATGGACTAGGATGCTCAGCCCACCTCTCCTGGCCAACCCTATAATAGCAAGTCACTGTAAACATGGCAAAGAGGATCCATTTTTTTGGCAAGGAAACAAATGTCAATTTCAGGCTTCAGGATTGGAGCCTGGGGGAAATTTGTTTTAGACAAATGAAAAAAAAATACTGTAACTTGACAGTGTCCTTTTAAGCTTGTGTCTTAAAACTAGTATCTATACTACAATCTGTTGCCATGGAAAAGACAGCAATATCCTTACTGAAAGCAGTTGGCCGTCTCCAGTGCTTATATGTGCCTGAGACAACAGGAACATGGGCTGCTATAAAAACAACAGAGAGAAAAAAAAGTGTAAATAAAAATCCAACCGTCAATATTATTAATATTGGATTTTCATCTCTAAGCCAAGCATTTACATAGGCAGGAGTGTAGCAAAAAGGTGCCACTTTCCACTTTGCCTTTCTTTTTTAACTTTGATCTTAAGGTTTTCATTAGCTATCTTCTTCTGATGGTAGTAAAACTAGAAATGCCAACTAGTAACAGGCTGAACTGAGAGGTTTGTTTAGATAAACAGACTTCTGGAATTCTGAAAAGAGGGTGTGTTGTACTGTAGGGATGAGTGGTACGTTTTCCCATGGTAACCGAAGGTGTGTGTAATATTTTTTTATTCCCTTGAAGATGCACCTGACCAGTGCTTTGAGGACTTCTTAGTGCTGCTTTCTTGATTTTATTTAATTTTAAAACCTGACCTTGAGACACATCTTTTTCTGTTGCTCAGAGACAATGTCTTCTTGAAAACCCATCTGCTGAATTTCTTCCAGTCGAAGATCACCATTCTCCATTTTTGGCTGAGAGGCTACAAATTCTCATAAGCCTCTGATGGCTGGAAGTCAGAAAGGAACTTTGTGTATGAGCAGGTTACACCAACCATTCTGTACGGTTTTGTACATCTTAATAGATGTTTCAGAGTACTGGCTACCGTGGGATATAAAATGCTGGACTAGATAGATCTGATCCACTGATCTGATCCAGGAAGGCAATTCCTATGTTCTGGAATGAGATGTGTTCTCTGATTGCTATCAGACAATCTGTTGGTGACTAGTTATGTTCCATTAATACTGAGGATTCAGAATGGGACACCATTTTTTGTAGAGTCATTTGAGACCCATAAAAATGTCTCTGTGAAATGATTGAGGACAAATTTTGCCCTAAGATACAAGCAAGTGCCACTAACAACAATGAAAGTTGGTGTGCATATCTTGAAGGCAGCAGTTGTCTCTGCGCACAACCTTTTGCTAACATCTTCAACCCAATGTAGTTATAATCTTTTACACAGATTTAAAGGGACACTGCCAAAGTTGATAAGTCAAATTTGGGACCTGGCTTCTTTTGTTTTCAATCTCAATGTAATATCCTCATTCCCTCCTCCCTCCCCCCGGCCTTCCCCTGCCACAAAATAAAGTCTTTTTTACTGCTTTTATTAAAAGAAAAAATATCAGCATTCCAGTCCTGGTAAATAGCTGTACAATAAACAAACCAATATGCACAGCCCAGAGTTCATCAGCAGCCCTGCAATAAAGAATCCAACATGCACATTAGAGAGAATTACTCTTACTTATGAAACACTCTACACTTCCAAGTAGTTAGTATAAATAACAGAAGAAAGGGCTTTTTCAAATATATGAAAAATATCTTTACTGTGTCATTTCAATTACGTAGTTTATGTAATTTAACATTCTATGGGCTGGATTCTCCTTTCACCCTGGTGCAAATAAGAAATAACTCCATTAAAATCAAGGGAGTTGCACTGTTGCAAAACTGGTATGAGATCCAAATCAGCCCATTACTTTGAATTCTCTTGATTCCTGCATCCTGGATGGTGCTATCTTTAGCTTTTCTGAGATGATCTTTCACAAATCCATCATGGTTGTGCTCTGTCTCTAAATTCATGCTAATTGGCCAGATCACATTTGGCAGCCTAAGCAGCTTTGAAGTTGCAAGTAATACAAAATATGAGAAACTTTCATGCTGTGGAAATCTTGAATATACAGGAGCCTGAGGCAGCTTTCCTTCCTTATGCACTTTAACTGCCCATCAACGTCAGGAGAGTTTTGGAATACAGAGTTTTTGACCCTTAAACCCACTTATTTTTCTTCTGTGTGGCTTAATTTTATGTGTTCTTAAAAATAAATTCGAGTGACAATTCTTCTTCATGTAAGCTAGGGTGTGTGTGTGTAGGGGGCGAGGAGTCTCCAATCACCAGGTGGTTGTATGAGCTTTCTGATGCATTTGGACATAAGTTTAATATATCTATATCTTATTATTTATATTATGGTAGCACCTAGGAACCCCAATTGTGACAGGCACTGTAGAGCCAAGCACCAGAGAAGACAGCCCTTACAACAGAGAGCTTGCAGTCGAGGTTTTAGGATGCCATAGATGGGTGAAACAGACATAGCCTTAAAGCTGTGGGGTTTGGTTAGACAGACGGAAGTGTGGATGCCTGTCTGAACCTAGGGAGGGCCTCACAAGAAGACCCAAAACCCACCGCCCAAAAAATTCCCCCAAACCTTTCCCAACAGGCTCATTGTACCTGTCATTATCTGCTTGCAAGGAAGGAGACTCTGACCCCCTTTGCTGCTTTCAGGGGAAGAGCACTAGGGCCATTCCCCCTAACATCTTCCATGGGGGAGCAGTAGTATGCGGCTTCTCCCTGCCTCTTTCTCTCACCCCAAGGTGCTCCTGTTTCTCTCCGACCTGAGGTCCTGCCATTTGTCCCCCCTGCTCCATTTCAGTTTATTTTTCGTGTTCACCCAACACCACTGATGCATCTTTGTCCCCACCGCACAACTAATTACCCCCCTGGCTCCACTGCACAAGCCCCTACAGTGAAGCTGTAAAAAAGTGGATGGTCAGCCCCAGGGAGAATTTCTGCCCTCCGCCCCCTAGACTTGCTGGCCAAGCTATGCATTTGCTATGGTTCTATCATCACCTGGAAGGGAGGGGGCCAGGGTAGTGCAGCCACTCTCTGGGGCCATCTGGCTGAATCCTCCCCCAGGCACTCCCAGTGTTTGGGCTGCTCTGCACTTTTGCTGGTGCCTGTGAATGCAGACGGAAAGCAGCCAGGCAGAGCCCTCAATTGGCTTGCCCCGCATTGGCTTACTTCCCCTCTCAAAGGCAGGAGACTGGCATTGTTTACAAAAACAAACTCCTGCGGTGCTCAAGCAGGGGAGCTGGGATGTTGGCTGAGCTTATTCCTTCCTGGAACAGAGTCCAAAACCCAGCAACTGCGCTAGCCAGACAGGGACTATTGAGAACTATGTGTCTGCTAATTAAGGTAATTAAACAGAAATTCTGTGTGGTTTTTGGCAACAATGCCAAAATGTATCTGGCTCAAGATTTAGTTACTTCTAATTTGTTATCCCTATAAGCAGTCTTTTACTATTAGCCCTATCCTGCTTCCACTGAAGTTAAAAGGCAAAACTCCCCGATTTCAATGGGAACCAAATTGGGCCCTAAATGAAAGAGTGGAATTGCTGCTTCGCACCAACCTTCTCTTCTTTCTTCCTGCAGCAAAGTCACAATGCTCTATTTGTAACATCACAATCATTTCTATGGCGACAGACTGTGATGTCACAAACACATGGGTTATAGCCATACCACTTCAGACAGTGATTTCATTGCATCTCCTAAGCTCAGCAGAGTTGGGATTTGGATGGGAGAACTCCAAGAAAAACCTAGGTACTGCAGGAAGTTATGTTGATTCAGTGTGTGGCAGCCTTCCCTCTGAAGCAGACCTGAGCCAATATACCAGAGTGGTTCTAGGGAATTCACTGGTTGCTGGAGGTGCTCTCTTTTGCATGAGAAGTAATACTGAGGCCTTGGCCATTTTTTTTGGTCAGTGAAGATCCTCAGGCATGTTTTTTTCAAGGCGATGTTCAGAGATGTTCTGCTTAGTGCCTTGATCAGATTCCAGTGATGCTGCCTGCTCTATTGATAACTTATGCAGATGGTTTTAATTTTCACTGTGTGTAGTGTTGCTGGCATGTTATCATGGTGGGTGAGCGATCTCGGATGATATAGTCTGTAAAGGTCTTTGGAATGTCTGAGGATGAAAAGTGCTATATGAATCTAGGTTCATGTTGTTGCTTGTTGCTGTGAATCATAGCAGGAATGTGAATTCCCCTGCTTGACCCTGGAGTGAAAGTGACTGTTGAAGTATTTTGTTATGTTAATAATAAGCAAAGTGATCTTAGAATGATGCTCATCACAATAATTTTATTGTATTAATAGTTCTTCAACATTTATTCTTGTGTGAATTAAAATTTGTCTTTATTAGATCTCTGCAGCTCATTTTAAAAACATGTGAAGGAGTGAGGTCTGTTAGCAGCAGCATCTTTGAAAATTCCATATATAGGACAATTTCTTTTCTTTCCTCTTGCCCTCCATGCACACACACACACACACACACTCCTGAAAAACTGCACCACTTAACAAATGTAGCTAAGGATCTGGAGCCAGGAATTGTAATGCTTCCACATTGTGCTATCTCATCATCTGTCTGTCTATGTGCCCATATCACATTGCTATGTATGGTAGGGACCATAGTTGATCTGGGAACTGAAACATGCAATCATTTTACTGTTCCTTGGTGTGAAATCGATCAGCCTAGAGAACCGTCCCATGATTACTGAGACAATGTAGAAGTTTAAGTTCCTATAGTGTTGAGATCAGTCCTGCTCTAGTTGGGGGGCTGATTTTGCTCTCACTTACACCAATGTAAATCAGGAGCAATTCCACTGAAATCAAAGGAAGGGACAGTTTGCATGAATGAGAAGGGGCATGTTGCCTTGTACAGTAGTGGTGTGGGATGAGTTCCTCTTGTATGAAATGATGTGTAGGATCAGCCTCTGGGGTTAGGTGCCACAGAACTTGGGTGATCTGGATGACAGTCAGTTTCCATGGATACCAAGATTTGATAATTGAGATCAACAATGCCAAAATGTATCTGGCTCAAGATTTAGTTACTTCTAATTTGTTATCCCTATAAGCAGTCTTTTACTGTGATGAAATAAGGCAACTGCTAACAGGAGCCTGAAGAAATCTGCAAGTGGGACTCTGAGAGCCTTCTGTGGCTCTGTCAAATAAACATTTGGGAGGCATTTTTGAGGCATAAAAAATAAGGGGGAAAAAAACCACACAGAATTTCTGTTTAAATGCAGCATCCCAGAGGCTGTGCAAAATGTGCAGAACAAAAAAACAGAACTAGTCAACATTAGTGGGTTTTGGTATTTTGGGTTTTTTGTGAGTGGGGGTCATGTTTTGTAGCAAATTAGAAAGAGTCATTTTACCAGGAACTCAGAGCATATTATAATTTTTTTTTCACTTGGAAAGTGATCTGGGAAAGTGGGGGAATAATGAGTTTACGTTTATAAATAAAGATGGATTTGAAACAGGGAAGCCAACTTTTGAATTCCTGCATGCTTTCAATGCAAAACTGCCATTGTATCAGGAAAAAAGAAATACTAAAGGATGTGAAAAGTCCCCTGAAATAAAATGTAATTGTGTATGTGAGAGCGTGAGCAAACATTTCATGGAAAAACATACAGTGCACAATTGGCACCTCCCGCGTTACACATGTAATACTGGTCTCTTGCATGGAGTGCTGTTTGGGAATGACTAGGCGAATAAGGTGGAACAGTTATTTAGATATTTTAATGATGGGCTGTTCGTCTGCAATAGGTACAGCTGGCCCCAGGGTGAATTCATTATTATATTGTCTATAATTTTGTTCAGTAAAAAATATCTGTCAGGTGTCATTTTGGTGAAACTGTATCAGCAGTGCAGCTAACATATGTGTGTTCATTAAGTCTGGGGGTCGAGTGCTGCTCTCACTGGGCATGATTCTGCTCTCACTGACAGATGCTATTCAGGAGTAATTCCACTGAAGCTGATAGCAGTGGACTGGTGAACCCCTGTGTAAAATCAGAATCAGGCCCATTGACATCAGTGGGAGTTTTTCTATTGACTTCCAAGGCAGTTGAGCGGGGACTGTGCTTGCAGTTGCAGCCCCTGGGCATCCCACTCTATTTGAAAAAAATCTAGATTTTTAGATAATTATAGGCTTTGGCCTGCAACCCTACTTGCATAAGCAGAGATTCTAGGATTGAGCCTTGACGTCTTCTGCCGAACCATGTACTCCTTATTCAGACAAAATGCTCTTTGACTTGAAATCAAGAAATAATTTGCCTGAATAAGAAATAGGTTGGCTTCCTTGTACATATTTAATTTGTAAATACTACCTGTACAGTAAGTTTTCTGATTACTCGTGCTCACTTGTTTGGGACTTATTGCATGCTTTGTTGAGGAAATATGAAGCCAAATAAGCTGTCACACAGAATTATTGGGCGACACAAGCTATGTGAGACAATATCTTTTATTGGACCTTCTGCTGGTAGAAGGGACAAGCTTTTGAGCTCCACAGAGTTCTTTTGGCCTGGAAAAGGTAACCAGAGATAAAAACAAGGTGGGCCAGATTGTTAAGCATATGGTTGCAATAAACCACTGAAAATGAAGTGGGCAATTAATACTTCTGCAGTCAAGGACAAAAGAGGCTTAGTAGGTTACAAATTGTTGTAATGAGCCATAAAGCCAGTGTCTCTGCTGAGACCATGATTTTTAGTGTCAGGTTAGATGTGGATTGATAGATCAGTCCTTGTTCTCAAAGGTACAAGTGTTGACACTGTGACACTCTGGTTACATTTTCCAGGCCTGAAGAAGAGCTCTGTGAAGCTCAAAAACTTGTCTCTTCCATAAATAAGATATTAGCTCACCCACCTTATCTCTCTCATGTCCTGGGACCAACAAGGCTACAACCACATTGCAAACACAGAATTAATTGGTAATTTATATATTTATATTGAACTTTGTTTTCATGAAGCATATTTGACCTAGACTTTGCCATATTAGAAAATGGAAAAACACTTTTTTGTCTTTTAGTTTTATTCAGCCCCTTTGGGATCTGGTTTTGTGACATGTTAGGTCTCAGTCCTGCTCCTGGCAGATAAAAATATACAAAAATCACATCACCACAATTGGCAGTAATTTGTACCCTGTTGGCAGTGTCAGCAGAGAGGCCAAAGATTAAAGAGGCATGGAAACTGACCTACCGTCTCACCCCCACAGGTGACCCCATGTCAGGGTTCAGGTAGCAGTAGATTGGCAGGACAGTGTGGAGAAGTTTGCAGTGTCACTGTCCATCCTGTGCCTGTTCTGCGGATTTAAGCTTCCCGAGCTTAGCAAAAAACCAACAACCTACTATTCACCTAATACCAGATCACATCCATTTTATCAATATGCATTTTTTAATCCATGATTGCTCAGCTTCTGTAGTAATATCTATAGTCTTAAAGAGACCCTTCTTTTTCCAGAAGAATCGACTCCTTCACATAAAACCAACAGCCCACCCACTGGAGTTACATACCCTCATGATGATGTCTTGGACTATGGCCTCAAGCCATACAGCCCCCTGGCTTTTCCTAGTCTTTCTGCAGATCACATGGGCAGATATGGACAGCCAGATAGCATAGGGTCAAAATGCAACTTGGACCCTGTAAAGTCTGGGGCCTCTGCTTTGAGCCCTAGGATTGAGATCACTCCATCCCATGAACTGATTCATTCAGGGGTTCCCTTCCGCAGCAGAGACACAGATCTTTTGGTAGAACATCAGTCCAACTCAGCCACCGCTAGCCCAAGGTTTACACTGCCTGTCCCTGGCTTTGAGGGCTACAGAGAACCGCTGTGTTTGAGCCCAGCTAGCAGCGGCTCATCTGCAAGTTTCATTTCAGAGACAAATTTCTCTCCTTACACATCACCATGTGTTTCACCAAATAATGGTCCTAGTGATGACCTTTGTCCACAGTTTCAAAACATCCATACTCATTATTCCCCTAGAACCTCGCCAATAATGTCACCACGAACAAGCATCACGGAGGATACCTGCTTGGGACCACATTCACCATCACCCCGTCCCAACTCAAGGTCTTCATCGCCAGGTGCAAAACGGAGGTACTCTTGCACTGAGCTCTGCAACTCTCAGCCGCCTTCCACTTCTCCACGACAGTCAAGAACCCCTTCTCCACAAGCCTCTCCTCACATCCCTTTGAGAGAAGACAGCACTTTGCTCACTTACACCCAGTTGCCCAGCTCTTCTAGTCTCATGGATGCTATGAACAACCTTAGCACGGATCCTCCCTGTGGTGTTCCCATGAAAATTTGGAAAACCAGCCCTGATCCCCCATCAGTGCCTTCACACAAAAACAGCATTCCATGTCACGTCTTTCAGACCGTTGATTACCTTGGGCCTTGTGATCAGGAAGACAGGAGAAACTCAGCACCTGAATCCATTTTGTTAGTACCTCCATCTTGGCCAAAGCAGCTGGTGCCTGCAATACCCATCTGCAGGTATGTTGAACTTTTCACATTTTTGTATTTTTCACTTGCTAGGTTTATTCCTTGACTTTCATCAAATTCTTCACAGCTATGCTGCATTACTGTAAAGAGTCATATAAACAGATCGACTTTACCAGTGGAGGCACTGTATGTAATTTATTCAGCACCACTGGCACGCTTCAAAGACGAATACGGTTTCCCTCCCAAGACGTTTACAGGATAAGGCCCCCAGTCCTGCAGTATGATTCACCAGTGTTGGTCCTTGTGTGAGGTTCCTTTGCCTCAGATCATGCTGTAGGACTGGTGTCTCAGTATGCGGCGATGTATTTGGAAATTATGGATTCAATCCTTTGTGGTATCGAATGCTCTCAAGTCTCACTGATGTGATTCCAGTGGGAACTGAAGCTACTCAGCATCCCACAGATTTGGACCCTGTGTGATTTAACACATTATCCTCTAGTAACCACCAATCTACTGCGAAAATATAGAGGACATTAAATTCTATGGGTTGCCTGATCAGAGGAGTCTTTGCTGAAGTTTATCTCAATGAGGTAATCGTTGGTTAAGATCCATTGCCAGCACTGAACATATTTTCTCTTACCGTAATTTTATAATATTAGATTCTCCTGTACTTTAATAACCGGGAAATGCAGTATCTGGTAAGAAATGTTAGCATTTTATTGATGTTTTTTGTGCATTATTATCCTTGTTTTCATGTATATTATACATCACTTTTTATATAAACAAAACAAAAAAAAAAACACAGTTTACACAACTGTTAAGTAAGTGAAAATTTATTATTTCACAAAAAGAACAGGAGAACTTGTGGCACCTTAGAGACTAACAAATTTATTTGAGCATAAGCTTTCGTGGGCTACAGCCCACTTCACCGGATGCAAAGAATGGAATATATAGTAAGAAGATATATATATATAGGTTTCAGAGTAACAGCCGTGTTAGTCTGTATTCGCAAAAAGAAAAGGAGTACTTGTGGCACCTTAGAGACTAACCAATTTATTTGAGCATGAGCTTTCGTGAGCTACAGCTCACTTCATCGGATGCATACTGTGGAAACTGCAGAAGACATTGTATATACACAGAGACCATGAAACAATACCTCCTCCCACCCCACTCTGCTATTACCAGCAGGAGAGTGGGGTGGGAGGAGGTATTGTTTCATGGTCTCTGTGTATATAATGTCTTCTGCAGTTTCCACAGTATGCATCCGATGAAGTGAGCTGTAGCTCACGAAAGCTCATGCTCAAATAAATTGGTTAGTCTCTAAGGTGCCACAAGTACTCCTTTTCTTTTTGCATATATATATACATGCAGCAAAGGTGGAAGTTGCCATACAAACTGTGAGAGGCTAATTAGTTAAGATGAGCTATTATCAGCAGGAGAAAAAAAACTTTTGTAGTGATAATCAAGATGGCCCATTTAGACAGTTGACAAGAGGTGTGAGGATACTTAACTTAGGGAAATAGATTCAATATGTGTAATGACCCAGCCACTCCCAGTCTCTGTTCAAACCCAAGGTAATGGTATCTAGTTTGCATATTAATTCAAGCTCAGCAGTTTCTCCTTGGAGTCTGTTTTTGAAGCTTTTCTGTTGAAAAATTGCCACCTTTAAATCTTTTACTGAGTGGCCAGAGAGGTTGAAGTGTTCTCCTACTGAAGCTTATGCTCTGATAAATTTGTTAGTCTCTAAGGTGTCACAAGTACTCTTGTTCTTTTTGCGGATACAGACTAACACGGCTGCTATTCTGAAACCTGTCATTATTTCACAGTGAATGAGCAAAATCTAAGGTGCATGGCAAAGATCAGATATAAGTGCACACTTGCCATTAAACTATTTTATTAGTAAGCTACCGTGTCTCTGCTTAGAGTGTGATTTACAGAAAGATTTGCTAATTCTGGATTTTGGTGGCATTTATAATTAAGAATACAAGGTAAAGTCCTGACCCCATTGAAGTTAATGGAAAAATTCCCAATGACTTCAGTGGGGCCAGGAGTTCACCCACAGCACCTTAGCCCTAGGGAGGGGAAGTGTTTACAAGTACTTTTATGAGTGCCTACTGTGACCGGTGCCTAAAATGGATCACAACTGAAAGGGCCACACTCAGGGCAGACGGCAAGAAACAGGGGAGACACCCCCCCAAAACTGGTGATTTATTCTATGATTAGATTTACCAGACCAGTAACAAAATGAGCTTTCGTAGTACCACCCTGGGTAACAAGAAGCCAAAACATAGTCCCCATTAGGCATTCGAGCCCCCAGTTCACCATCCAGACAACTGCCTTTATGATGAGAGGTTACTGAAAACCCAATTCACCATACATGAGGTTCTACCATTCCCAAAGGATCAGACACTTACCCCCAGGTCAATAGATATTTTAGATCTAACCCAAATATCATGTTGTCAGCCAATCCTCAGTAAACTAAAGATTTATTAATAATAAAAAAGAAAAGAAGAGCGTTATTAAATGGTGAAAAGGATCATATACATTACAAATGATTGCACAGTTCTTAGATCAGAGTTGTAGCCATGATGGTGAATCTGCTGGCGTGTACACAAGTCTCTCAGGAATCATCCCAAAAGGTTAGATCCCAAAAGGCAGCTTAGATGTAGAGTCTGTGAGAGCCTTTCCATGCATTTTCCAGGGTATTCCAAGTAACTACTTGGAGATCTCAGTCCCCCGGCTTAAACTTTCCCTGTTAAAAGTTCAGCAGACTAGATATGGCAGGATCAGGCCTGAGCTTTCTCTTTTATAACTGAAACAGGCTGTCTAGTGTGATGAGTGCAGCATGTGACTGCGGATTCTTCTTTGTTGAGTACACACTGACCCATCACTTGGAAATTAACATTCTATTTCTTAAGCATACACAGGTAACCCAATTACACTGATTTACATAAGGCAACTGCCTGTCATTCATTATTACAGGGGTAGATAAGATGAAGACAATACATGTAATATTATTAGTTTTATGTAGTGTCTCACATCTTTGATTTTAATGTTGACTGAACACATTTGCATACACAGTGTAAAGGCAATTAAGACATGAAAGGGACTTAGCATCTACAAGCTGATTTGGTTACATTGGAAACTTCTACAGGATGTAGGTATACAGTCAAATACATTTAAGTATCTCCCTTGATTCCTTTTACTAAAGATGAATGGGTTAGTGATTGCTGATCTACTTACCTCTCTTTGATATTCACACACAAGTGAATTGTCCTGATTGCAACTGCAATGCCTCTTGTTAAGTTTCAGAGTTAAGTTGTTATGGGTTAGTTGATTAAGTTGCCAGCATCACACCTACATCTCATAGAGTTTTTCAAACTGCCTGATCTTTTCCTGTCCAGCGTACCTGTTGCATCCCTCCCACCTCTTGAGTGGCCACTCTCCAATCAGTCTGGCTCTTATGAATTGCGCATTGAAGTGCAGCCAAAACCTCACCATCGGGCACACTATGAGACAGAGGGGAGTCGAGGGGCAGTCAAAGCACCAACGGGGGGCCATCCTGTGGTCCAGGTAAGAGATTTTAGAATTAATGAAATGTGCAGATGGTTGGGGAGTGGGAAGTAGGGAAGCATGTTAATTCATTTTTTATGGAGATAGCCCTATGGGGGGGACAGTTGCAAACATAAATGCAAAGCAGCAACATGTTTGCACTCACCACCATGTGTGAAGTCTCTGAAGTTGAGCAATGGTGAACTTCAAAAAGTTTGGAGATTTCTTTGTGAAAACCTCATAGGCCAAAAAGAAAAGGAGTACTTGTGGCACCTTAGAGACTAACCAATTTATCTGAGCATAAGCTTTCGTGAGCTACAGCTCACTTCATCGGATGCATACTGTGGAAAATACATCCGATGAAGTGAGCTGTAGCTCACGAAAGTTTATGCTCAAATAAATTGGTTAGTCTCTAAGGTGCCACAAGTACTCCTTTTCTTTTTGTGAATACAGACTAACACAGCTGTTACTCTGAAACCTGTCAGAGGCCAAAGTTTATGCCAACTTTTCTGGATTAGAAATCACATTAGAACTCTCCTCTCTCTCTGTCATGAGATGTCCAACAATTCCTACTTCCAACTGAGCCAGTTTAACTCTCAAAACAGGCTCTTTTTGTTTCATCTCAGGCCTTTTGTGATAGTTATTATTTTGTGAAATAAATACCGACCCCATTTTTCAATCTCAAAAATCAGTTCAAGGTTGGGTTCACGCTGGGGTTTCCAGTGAATGTTCACAGCAGATCTCAATGTCTCTGAGCCACTTTGCCTTTCTCTCTCACTGGATTACATGGGCTATGCAGATTACATTCCTGCCAACTAGAGGGTGCCAAGCATACTTCTGAATGCATCTAACCCAGAGAGTCTTTTTATGCCAGATAATAAATGCTAAGGGCTCATCCAGCTTCCAGTACAGTGAAAGAACAGACAGCAACCACTCCCTTTCACTTTAATGAGAGTTGGATTGGGGCAGTGTGTACATTCAGCTACAGTTTCCAAAGAGTTAATAATACACTCCCCGTAACTCATGTGAGTTAATTTAAGACAGAACTGGATGATCCTCTGGGGGTGAGGGTTGAGGTTTTGCAAACCACTTAAAACTATTTTTTAAAATTAATTTTCCAAACTAGTTTGAGTTCCCAAATCTTTTTTGCCCTGTAATGTAAACTCTTCCCTGCCCTGATCTGTGATTAAAAGACTTTTAAAACCTCTTGCTTACATCATTATAACTCCTTGGGTCTCATCCATGCAAAGGAGAGGAGAAGCTGGCCTCATGTTTTTCTACCTAAAGAGAAGCCTGTGCTATATAGAGGGGTTGCAAGACCCCCCACTCTCCCAAAAAAGCTTGACTAACACAGGCTGGTGTCCTGTATACGGCACTATACACACTAGGCTTCCTTTTTCCATTACTTTTTAGAATTTCTCTCTTGCTTGTTCATTTTTTTCATAATCTCTCTGTTTGCTTTTCCCTTTGCTCCTCTCTCTTTTCAACTATTTCACCCTATTTTCTTCTATTTAATTTTCTTCTGTCTCTGCCTTCCTTTTACAAAGTCTCTCCTAGGTGGATAGCAAACCCTACTATCAGTTGAGCAGTGGGTTTGAAATTAGCCGGGACAAATTAATTTCTCCCTAGTTTAATCCCTCAGCATATGCATTTTAATGTTTTGCCTGGGATATATTTAATTCACTGAGCAGATGCTGAATCATGTCTTTATTTAATACTTTGCAAGCAGTTCCAGTTGTCATCTGTTGTAACAATTCCTTTTTTCCTTTTCCTGGATTATATGACCCCAATAGGAAATACATACACCAGCAACAGTTGGGGTGTGATACAGGGACAGGGGGACAATTTAAGTACACAGTCCTGGGACTGGTTTCAAGGAGAAGTTTGATCGCCTGCTATAAAGTTGTAAATAGAGAGAAGACATGTTTATTGGGTGCATTAGTCTGTAGAGAAAGGGTAAGTGAGTTTAGGGCAGGACCTCACTTGTGAATTGGGATGGTGTAATCACAGAAACAGTGGGATTTTTTTATACAATTTATGGTTGTATTCTGCTCTGAGTTACACAAATTCTGCTCTGAGTTACACTGGTGTAAATGCACTGAAATCAATGGAAGAACTTCACATTTATACTGGTCTAAATGAGGACTTAGCATCTACAAGCTAATTTGGCTCTATGATATATGACCAGTCAGCACTTACTCATTTGCTTACAGGTTGGTATCATTTACCTTCCCAAGATAATGCCCACCAGTAAGATGTTTATCACAGTGAAGGAGATTCTTATGACATGAAGGGATAGAGGTGGGGGAAAATAACAGTGCTTCACTTCTTTCCTCTAATCGATAGCAGTCAAGGAGGGATTTACATTTCCTGGTGGAGACAGGAACAGATATTCCTAATTTTATCATAATTTTACAGTCAGACTTAAGGTTACTGAACTGTAAATTCAAAAAATGAATGTTATACTCTCCTAAACAGATGTGCTTCTGAACAGATGTGCATGTATATGGAGAAAATATGGTCAGTTTCTTTATGAGGATTTATTATAAACTTGGAAATATTCACTGGATTTCAGTTCAGTCTAACATAATAAGGTTCATATGGGTACAGAGCAATATGACAGAGTTACACCTGTATGGTTTATGACATCTGAAACCAGAGCAGGCTAGTAAAATCCAAAGCTTTTAGGTAATAAAATTTGCTTGGTGCTGATTTTTATTTCTATCCCTCAGTACCTTTCAACTTTTGTATTCACTCCTTTTTAGTTTAAATTGTACAGAAGTGAAAGAAATAAAGCAGGCGAGTGGTGGTGGTGGTTGTTATGATTATAAGCAGTAAAGACTGTATTGCTGAAAATATACAGGAGCCTTTTAGCAAGTGGCTGGGAATGGTCTATTAACTAATGAAAATTAATGTTCAGCAAGTTCTTTTCCTTTTAAGACTCAAAATAGGAAGCTGATGCTGCCTGCACAGTGTTGATGGGGCTGCAGTTGTCCAGCAGTCAGATAACTTGAAACTACAGACTCACAACCACCTATGTTTGTCAGATCATAAAGCATGTCGTTGGGTTTCCTTGGAAGGTTTTCGCTAGCGCCTCCCTGTACTAGCTTTTCTAAGTCTGATCCTGTATAGTTCTCGTTATTGCTGTCCAAATGGTGTTTATCTACAATGTGCCAAACTCACCCCTCCTGTAGGAACTCCATTGTTTCCAGCAGAGTTACACGAGGGATGAATTTGTCCCATTCATCCTATTTGATTCCACCGTTAATGTCTATGGAAGCTGATTCCACCATTTCAACTATCCTCTCTCTGAAATAATCCCTCTTTTAAAAATCCTTCTGACATAGGTTGAGAGAGATCATGTGTGTGCCTGCATTATCCCACAAATTCTTTGTAAGGAGAAAAATTTCCCTCTATTATATTGATTAATTTTTATGGCATGGTGTTGGCCTACATTTTTTCCCCCTTAAATCTGTGTTTTGCATGCAAGCTGCTGTTTTGGGGGTTTTTTTATGAGCCGGCAGATCTCATATCCTTTCAGCTTTATCTTGCGGTTGATCATTCTGAGGCTGCTTCCTCTTCTTCATGTGTTCAGTGCGGAACGTTTGGAGTGCTGCACCGGGGAGCCTGCACTACGGCCGTGCTCCCAAGAGTGGCAGAACAATGAACCGCTTGTTAAGGCTAGAGCCACTGACAGGACAAGCCATATTGAACTAGGGCAGTGGTTTTCAACCTTTTTTCATTTGCAGACCCCTACAAAATTTCAAAAGGAGGTGCGGACTCCTTTGGAAATCTTAAACATAGACTGCAGATCCCTAGGGGTCTGCGGACCACAGGTTGAAAACCACTGATCTGGGACATTTGCTTTTGTGTTTTACATTGCGTTAGATCTCTAACAACAGCAACAGGAGCCTGTGTGTCAGGAAAAAACAAATGGTGCTAACATGACGCTATATTCTTATTGGTTTGGCATGGTCACTGATTTGCAAAGAGGAAGTTGCAGACACCTTCAGTTTCCTCCTTGCAAGCTCCCATCAGGCTTACTGGCATTGGAAGGCCAAGAAATGGGGTGGGGGAGGATAGTATTTTACATTACATAGCCCCAGTCTAGAGACCCCACCCAAGATCAGGCCTCTGGTTATGCTAGATGCCGTCCAGACACAAAGTAAGAGATAGTCCCTGCCATGAAGAGCTTACAGTATAAATAGACAAGACAGAGAAAAGGTGGCAGAGAGTGGAAATATTATTACCCCCATTTTACAGATTGGGAAATGAGGTTAAAACAGACATAAATGACTTGCCCAAGCATGACACAGGGATCAAGACCTGAACCTTGATCTGCTCAAGCTCCTCTGAAAACCCACCCCCACCTGAGTGGCTAACAATGCTGAAGTACTGACATTGCTTAATTCAGAGTTGCCTGAGGGAACTGGGTGTGCAGTAGGATTGGAGTGTGAGTACTGCTAGCTGGGCCTTTCTTTTTTTCCTAGCGCCCACAGGAAACTGTTGAAATCCTATATTTGTATGTGTGAAAACTGAGTCAGGAAAAAAAAGGGAGGTGAACCCAGGCAAAGAGATTTTCTTTGTATTCAGTAAAGAGGTTGTATCTGTTTGATTAAGAATGTTTTGCGCAGGAAATACCTCTTCAGTTCAAAAATTAGAAGTTAAATGAAGGTGAAATTCACCTTGGACCAGCCCAAGAGCCTATGGACAACCTCACTCCCATTAAGTCCTATTTTGAGGACTTAGATAGAGTTTAAGCAGCCCCTTGGCTTTGTGCCAAATTGTCTTTGCAGAAGGCTGAATTTATTTGAAAAGTTAAAACAGTTTTACTTTTTGACTCAATATGACATCCTAAACAGTTGTGTAATGTTTCTGTGAGCGGTTAAACAGGCACCCTGCTCTTCCCCAGAGGTGACTGCCTTTTAGTAATGGGCAAAAGGACAGATTTTTAACCAAGTTAGGCATGTTATGTTGCAGTTAATTTCTGCAAAGATTGCACATATAATTTGGATAATTGTGCTTGCATGTGGTTAATTAGTGAGGCACAGTTACTCTGTTTACATGTGTGTAAATTAGACAAGCAAATTTTGCATCTGACTTATATGACATTCTGGCCCACGCTCTAAAGCATGCTGGAAATAATAGCTTTGAAGAGTGGGGAGTAATACATAAACCATAACTCTTTCATTGGGGATTATGCATGTGAATAGCACAGCAGGAACAGTACAAGACATGTACAATTTAAGCTCAAACTTGGGGAAAATTTTAAAGAAAAGTAATAGTAAGGAATCTATATTTGGTTTTTAACACAAAAACTTGAGTTACTTTTCAGAATTGTATTTTTACCAAAATAATGTTCCTCACCCATTGGCATTATTTCCTTGCAGAAGAACTGTAAGCTGAATTCATGCGATTAGCTATTGTTATTACCTAGATATGGTGGATTCCAGGTGTAAATCTCACATTTATATAGAGCCTCTCAACTCAAAGGATTTGTAAGCAATAACTATTTAAAAGGAACTTTCACAACCCTGGCATCTTGTAGCTCTTTGGTCCTATTTCAACACACTCCTCCTCCAACCTGTTGCTTACGTACCTTTGCAAAGGATTGGGATGTTTTTGGATGAAAAGCGCTGTGTTATTTTGCATCTCTCTCTCACTGTTAAAGAGAAAGTGATTATTCTCTGTTATTCTGTCATGACTTTTCATCAAAGACTAGTTTCGCGCCCCCCCTCCCCCCCCAGTCTAAGTTGATCTGGTCAACTGAGTGTGGTCTTAGAGTGGGATTTTCAAAAGCACCTAAGTGATTTAAGAGCACTAGTAATTTAGGGACCTTTGAAAATACCAGGGCTTACAGCAAATTACTGGGAGATAGGCAGGAGGCCTGTGTTCTCTTCCTGGATCTGCCACGGACTCACTGTGGCCATGTCTACACTACCCGCCAGATCGGCGGATAGTGATCGATCTATCGGGGATCGATTTATCATGCCTAGTGTAGACGCGATAAATTGATCCCCGATCGTTCTGCCATCGACTCCGGAACTCCACCACGGCGAGAGGCGGAAGCGGAGTCGATGGGGGAGCGGCGGCCGTCGATCCTGCGCCGCGAAGACGTGAAGTAAGTGATTCTAAGTCGATCTCAGATACGTCGACTTCAGCTACGCTATTCTCGTAGCTGAAGTTGCGTATCTTAGATCGATTCCCCCCGCAGTGTAGACCAGGCCTGTGTGTCCTCAGGCAAATGACTTCACCACTCTGGGCCTCAGTTTACACCCATCCATACAATGACTATAATAATACGACCTACTTTGCTTGAATGCCATGAGGATGAGGCCTTTTCGGTCGTAGAAATTTGTACTAGTGTATCTAAAACAGTAGCCCACCCCCACCCACCCCAGTACGGATGCAGTTATATCATAAAGGTGCTTCTTTAAGGTGTAACTATTGCCATACAGGAAAGGTATAAGCTATAAGGCACCTTTATACTAGTATAACTGCTTCCACACTAGGCTTGTACCGGTATAGTGATAGTGGTAAAAAATCACACCCCTAACCAACATACTGGTACAACTTTCAAGTGTAGACCAGGCCTTAATGTCTGCAAAGTATCAGATCCTGAGATGAACGGCATGAGAGACATGCAATATTTGACATTACCTCGGCTAGTCTGTAGTGTGCTGCATGCTGATGTGGAGATCTTCTCCTGTATTCAAAGAGAGAGAAGTGACGTTTAAAAGGGACTCATTCAATCAACCAGGCTCACCAAATTTTCCTCTCTCCTATCCCTTGTTCTTAACTCTTTAGTGATCATTGTGACTCTTGCTTTTTTAATTAAGTCAAAGAAGCTACAACTTTCCAGCTATTAATGAAACACAGAGGAGTTTGTTTTATAATAACAGACTTACTTTTTGCTTTCCTCTTTGAATCAAGCATTCTTCTGTGGGTGTTCTCTTGTGGTTTCAAGTCAAAGAGGACATTGTTTTCTAGCTCAGACTTCCCTGTAGGGCTCTGACTTTTACATATATGTAACGTTTAATGTTCAGCTAGTACTTTTAGGGTTATTAGTAAAACCAGACCATCAAATGCAAACGTAACACGAGATTATGGGCTTGATACTGCAACCCAAACACACACTGAGTGGGACTAAGGCTATGTCTACACTGCACTTTCGTGGTTAAAATTTTTGCTGCTCGGGGTGTGAAAAAACGACAAAAGTTTTAACGACAAAAAGCTTTTTTGTTTTAATGACAGCGTTTTGTCGGTGGGAGATGCTCTCCTGGTGACGAAACTACCGCCCCTCATTAGGGGTGGTTTTATTTTGTTGTCAGGAGAGCTCTCTTACTTCTTTTATATTGATTTAAATGAGACTAGTTGGCTAAGTACCACTAAGGCCTCGTCTACACTAAGAACTTTCATCAGGATGGTTACATTTCTCAGGGGTGTGAAAAACCCACATTCCTGAGCAATGCGGTTATATCAACCTTAACCCCCAGTATAGACAGTGCTAGGTCAGCGGAAGAATTCTTCCATTGACCTACCTACTGCCTCTTCTTGGGAGAAGCCCTCCTCTCAGCATAGGTGGTGTCTACACTGAAGCATTCCAGCAGCGAAGCTGCAGTGCTGTAGCTCCAGCGTGGTACTGGTTGAAATGTCGCACGGGTTCCAGAATCAAGTTTTGTGTGTTTGCTCCTTGCTTAGCATTTTGTCTGAACAGACTGTGCTGAACTCAGTGAAGCAGACTCCTGCTGTGTCCAACCCACCTACTTCCCCTTCCTAGCAAGCAATAACCTTGTTCACACTCCGATCCTCTTCTCAGACTTTCTTGTAAAGATTATGACCCAGATATTCAGAACAGCACATGTCAAACTGAACATACATTTCATGCCTAATCTAAGTGCAAAATTACTAGGGTAGTTTGTGCAACTGTGATAATTGTGCATGTAAATGACCAGGTAGACACTAAACGGATAGTTTTGTGGGTAGATCTACCTCAATTATGTGTGCAAATTGCAGTGATAGCTACGCAGTTCTGAAAACAGGGGCCTATATTTTTGGCTAATTTGAAAAATTCTCTTTAAAAGAACCTTGCCAAATATTAGGGCAGATCAGTCAATTGTCCTTACAGTTACACAGTGCTGTATCATTAGAAGTTTGCCAAACACTTAACATTTCCCTACTTTGAGGAAGTAACAGACTAAAGGTTCACTGGAGCTAAAGAGAAAATGAAATTACTAGATAAATGAAATGTAGTTCCTGTAAACCTAGAGGAACCTGCAGCTGGTTTATATGGACATCTGAAACCAGACTGGTTAAATAGGGAATGTCAGGTATAACCCCTGATAATAAGGCAAAATTGAAGGAAGAGGAGACGTGCAGGCTTATCCAGCAATCTGTGCTTCTTTTAATAACTGTGAGGGTAATTAACCACTGGAACAATTCCCCTAGAGACATGGATGCTCCATCACTTGAAGGCTTTACATTGAGACTGGATAACATTTTAATTGATAAGCTTTAGCTCAAACAAAAATGATGGTTTTGAATAGAAATGACTGAATTAGGTTCTTTGCTCCAGTTTATGCAGAAGGTCAAGCCAGATGATCATAGTGGTCCCTTCTAGTTTTAAAACCCATCTGTGTTGGGTAAGTATGTGTATTTATTAATGTAGTATCTGAGCACCTCACTTCATTGGGAAATACTATTATTCCATTTAACAGATGGAAAACAGACAGATTAAGTGTCTTTAGTGCCTAAATCTTATTGAAATGAATAGGCACTAGGTGTCTGGGCCCTTTTGAAAGTCAGACAGTGCTCACCCAAACGACTATGGAATAGATGGCTTGAGGGCTCAGCAATGCTACTGTGTTTTGCTAGCAGGTACTGAGTGAAACCACAGGGAGGTAGGGAATGGAGGGCTGCACAGTGGAGTTTTTGCTGAGTTTCTCGCGTTATTAGTCAATTTAGTGGCATAAGCGTTTCATCACACTTTTCCAAGAAATCTCGGTCCCCATTTCATGAAGCCCCCTGCTGCTTCTGTCACCTGCAATGCATGTATTAATTTTTTTTTTGGGGGGGGGGATCAAATGTAACTGAATTACTGTGATGTGCATGTAGCAAAGCTGAGTAACTCTGAGATTTTATCACTGCAACTTACATCCTTCCTCACCCCATTTCCACTCTGTTTGTTACTCTCGCTCACTGTGCTATGTCTAAATTACACAGCAGAGTCTCTGGGGGCTGTATAAACGGTTATAAACGAAGTAACTATTTTGGAGAATGTATATTGGATTTGGAATCTGAAGCATCATTAAAAACAACGAGGAATCCTTGTGGCACTTTAGAGACTAACAAATTTATTTGGGCATAAGCTTTCGTGGGCTATAACCCACTTCGTCAGATGCATGGAATGAAAAACACTGTAAGCAGGTATAAATATACAGCACATGAAAAGTTGGGAGTTGCCGTACCAAGTGGAGGGGTCAGTGCTAACGAGGCCAATTCAGTTAAGGTGGATGTGGCCCATTCCCAACAGTAGACAAGAAGGGGTGAATACCAACAGATATTCTGTTGGGAGTGGGCCACATCCACACTAATTGAATTGGCCTCGTTAGCACTGACCCCCCACTTGGTAAGGCAACTCCCATCTTTTCATGTGCTGTATATTTATACCTGCTTACTGTGTTTTTCTCTCCAGTGGTGAATTAGACCCTTTGTGTTTTACTTGAGACATAGAGGATGCATATGTTGTTGTTTAAACTTTTTATTTTTGTCATTAACATACATGAACAGAAAATAGAATCCCGTAAATCAGTGGTTCCCAAACTTGTTCCGCTGCTTGTTCAGGGAAAGCCCCTGGTGGGCCGGGCCGGTTTGTTTATCTGCCGCGTCCACAGGTTCGGCCGATCGCGGCTCCCAGTGGCCACAGTTCTCTGCTCCAGGCCAATGGGGAGCTGCTGGAAGCGGCGCGGGCCGAGGGATGTACTGGCTGCTGCTTCCAGCAGCCCCCCTTGGCCTGAAGCAGCGAACCGTGGCCACTGAGAGCCGCTATTGGCCGAACCTACAGACACAGCAGGTAAACAAACCAACCCGGCCCACCAGGGGCTTTCCCTGCATAAGCGGCGGAACAAGTTTGGGAACCACTGCCTTAAACTATTCAGTTTATCCTTCTTAACATTAAGTAAATTCACATTTCCACACAAGTATAATAAATCTTATCCATCACTGTAAAACAATACCCATATATATCACCTATTAATACACCTGCAAACCCATAACCAGCTGCTACACATGACTCTTTATATAAGAATCATCTACCCTGTTCCATTTTAGTCTGTTCCTCAGTAACTTTCCCTTTAAAAAGTCCATTTGTGTTGATCAACTCCTACAGTTATCTGTCTTGTTTGTTTTGTTCAATGGTAACCAAACACTATATGATCTGCTTGAGAAGATTATGTTTTAACTTCACCAGTGCTTGAAAAAGGAGAGAATCACATGCTAGCAACAGCAAAAAGCATTTTTTCCCTCCGAAACAGTACCAATGGCCCCATGTAGGTGTGAAATATAACTACACAGAAGTGCATTGGTGCCACATTTCAGTATGTAGTTAATAATAATGTACACTGTGCTTCTATAGCACCATTCTTTAGAGGTGTTCAACATACCTTGAAACCACTGTCTCAAGATAGTTTATGTACACAATGGAGAGGAAATGGAGGCACAGAAAGACATAGGGCCTTGCCCAAGGTCTCAGAGTAAGTCAGCGCCAAAAGAGTCAAGACGAGAACCTATAGGTCTCATGCTCTATCACTTGCTCTAACCGCGACTCGCTCTTGCCTCCCCTTCTAAAAGCTCTCGCCTAACCCAGTTCTGTCTCTTTAGGGAACAGAAATCCCAAACACTTCAGGCCTGAATCTCATTAGGGGGACATTAGAGTAAATGAGATTCAGGTCCCTGGAATGTTAATAAAATATCATCAAAATAAAAAACATAAAATACGAGCATAATAAAAATTCACCGTTTAGCAGAATCAGATGTTCAAATGATAATTGTCTGAGGCCTTTTTAGGCTGCTTCTGTAAGTAGCAAAAAGAACTAGGGAAGAGAGTTCCTCTGGCTCGTGTTCTCTTGGAACGTCCTGACTACATTACATTGAACGAAAACATGTGACAAGTTTCCCCTTTATTGCTTTAACTAAAACAAGTATGCCGACTGTTATATGGTACAGTGGCTGGCTGAGGCCTTTGTGCTTAGTGACAGCTATTGATACCCTGGTATCCATGGGACAAAAAAATGAGGCTTTCAGTTCAGGTTGGAACATTTGTGAATAAAGGTCTCCAGGCATCCTTGGAAACACTGCAGTCTAAGAGAATTAATGATTAGTAGGTGATTAGACACCAAATGTAAAATTCTTCCTCACAGGAGATGAATTCAACAGCCAAGATGGAAAATGTGAAGCAAGCAGGAGGTAGCTAAACAAGTATATCTTCACCCTGTCTCCTCAGTAGTGTCCTAATGTTACTTTTCATGTAGCTGAGTATTTTAATAGACACAGGGAAGATGAAGAATTTGGATTGGGAAATAGTTCATAATGTTAAAAACGTTGAGAGCCATTGGTTTCATGTGGAAACCCCTCTCCATGTCTAAAGGGGAGTAGGGAATTTAGCAGGCATGCAGCTCCAATTTGAGCTAGAGGGAGCTGGAAGCTGAAATCCTATGCCACTCCTTGTAAACTTAGGAGAAAGCTTCTAAGTGTTTTCTTATCTTTTCATGTACAGCAGGAAAAGGGAAGCAGTAGGCGGAAGCGATTTCTCACGCTGCTTTGTATTTACTTCTAATTGAATGTAACCAGCACAGGTCTGTTTTCTCATTTTTTACCAGAGGCTGATGAACGTCTCTCTGAATCACCAGTGCTTTATTTCAAAAGTTGACTGCACACACACGCACACATCTCATTCAGAGGGAAGCTGAAATGACTTCCACAGGGAGATGGCAAGTAATATGCAACAATTAACAGAGCAGCCCTCAGGTTGTGGTGAACTGAAATAAGCAAGAGTGCTGATTCGTTTCAAGCAAACAAAATGAGTAGGGCCTGTGAATTCATTTGCTTATTTTATACTTTCTTTCTGGCAGTTGCTTGCATTGTCTAGGCAGGAAGATGTATGTAATCAACTTTAAAGATGCAGCTTTATCCCCCCAGAGGGGAGAAAGACCTGCAAATCCAGACTAGGAGAAGCTCTGCTGGGATGAAGGGGAAACAAAAATTGCCCATGACATTCACTCTGTCATGCAACTTGCACTTCTACTACACAGGGCCAGATTTTCTGTGGGCCTCCCAAAAGGTGCCTACAAGATTTGCAGGTGTCTCCATTTTTCTTAGTGCAAAACTCATCACAATTTGCCTTCACTCAACAGGCAGCCAGGTGTGTAATTTTCTAATGTGCAGGTGCCCAAAACAGAAGCCCACGACAAATTTGGCCCTAAAAGACTACAAATTAAAAAAGACAAAAACATCAACAAATACTGCCATATAAATAGTGCAAGCCAAGGAGAGTGGAATGGTGTCAGAAATTGTTACAACTTCATTCTTGGAATACCAGATTCGTTTCGAATTCTTTTAGTGTGCTCTACTGCACTGTGCATAGCCATGGGAGCTAGGAGCTCTTGATATTCTTACCCCACCTCCGTTACTAATTCACTGTGTGACTGTAAGCAAATCACTTAAATCATCAGGTTTCCCATTTGTACAAAGGGGCTACAATTCACATCTCACAACAAATATAATATGAGTGGTGTCTTTGAAGGGGTAAATCTCTGCTGTTTATAAGCTGTATGGTGGTCAATGTAAACTTAAGTCAGTAAATATATTTTAAAGAGGGTCCAACTAAATTCCCTATAGACAGAAATACATGTGCGTGTAATATGGATATGTGAGCACACTTGGAAGACTCTAGGGAATTTACACCTCTATCACTGATGTACACGATAAGTTTATTTTGCAGTTTTCAGTTGCAGTAACTGAGCAATGTTAAAGGATTCACCCCTTCAGTCTCGAGTGATGGGCTTTATTCTGAGTGCACTGTATAACACTTCAGAGATGAGTTTGGATTTTCAAAACCTCCAAAGTTGAAGGGTATTCAGACTGGGATTTTGGTTCAGCCAAATATTGGGACAAGGGCCAATGCAGATCTGGGTCTAGATTTGAATTTCAAATTCCCTTTGAAAGGTCTGAGGACTTTTGGATCTGTGTTTACATCCATTTGTAGGATGTACTGGCCCATTTGTTTAGAGCTGCACAAGTAAAATTTCATGTTCATTTGCTTGCCTAATTTGTGGTCACAGTTACTGCAATTTTGTGTGGTAATTGTGTTGCCAAATGGCTCATTGGACTTCTACTACACATACATACAACAGTGGTAATGTACGTGCAAATGCATAGAGAGTTTTTGCATTTAAAATGATAGGTGTGCACTTCTAAAAATCATAATGCACTCAAACTTAGACATCATTTTTAACTGATATTGATACAGAAATGCAATGTAGAATACATGAATGAACCTTGTTTAGGAAGCGGTGAGTCAAATCATGCCACACATTTCCATTTTGTTTATAAAGCCCAATTGCTGTAGCAAACCAAACAAGAAAAGTCTCCTTATTTTCTGAATGATGTTATTTGTTTATCTGCCAAAGTGCCTTGCATTTCCTCAGGTCACAGACCAGCCCATGTCTGACTATGTTAATATTATAAGAGTTATGCAACAGCAAAGTTGTTTTTATTTAAAAAAAAAACTTTTAAACTAAAAGAAATAGGATCTTAAAATCCCAAAATAGCGTATGGAAAGGTACACATAATGTCTGGCTTCTCTCTTCCCTTGTGGCAAATGTGACTCAAAGGAGTTGGTTTTTCTCCAGCCCAATCTGTATATAGTTTGGGGAGTTTTACTGTGAATAGCTCACCTTATAATACCCCCCAAAATATCCCCTGTCAGGGTTTTCTAGTCATAAATCATTCTCAGCTTTCAGTCTCTATCCTGAAATCCAGATTTGTATTTTCTGCTTTGTTGAAAGAATAGTAAAAATGAAGCTGAGGTAACGCCTTGGCCTTGGGAGATGATCCTATATTCGTTACTCAAACGAAACTCCCCTTTCACCTGAGTAGAATGCAGCACCAGGCCCTCCTCTGAGACTGTGGCAGCGTAGCATGTAGGTAATCATGATGAAAACTCTGTCTTCCTGAGTTAGATAAGAGCTAGTTTTGAAGGGCTGATCTCCCAATGATCCCCTCCTGTTTACTGTATCTATATAGTATAGGGGTTAGTACTATCCTGGAAGAAAACCAGACTCTTGTTCCTTAATTGTATTGAAGTACCTAGTAGCTGGCTGGGTTGGGTAGCTTAGGTGAATACTGATTAAGACTAAAATTTCCTTATAGTTCAATCTTTGAGGAAAGATACCTTTAAAATAAAGCCTCAATTTACTGGTTTATTCTTGTTCACTAGTTTCTCTCTACAAAGTGCTGCACAGAGTGCTAATTTGTTAATCCTCAAAAAACCAAAGTGGTAGGTTTAGTATTATTTTGCCCATTTTACAGAAGAGAAAATGAAGCACAGAGAGGTTATGTGATATACCCAGGGCCAGGCAGCAAGTCAGTGGCAGAGTTGAAATTAGATCTCTGGACTTCATGACTCCCATCCTATGCTGAGAGTACTTAAAATGTAATCTCCACTTCCCCATCTTTGCATGCGTATAACCCCTCAGTGGAATACAATCAGGACCATCGTTCGAAGAAGAATCTCCCCTTCCTCATATCCTCCTCCCTTTACTATATGGTTCTTTGGCCAAGAAGTCTCAGGCTAGGGCTACGCTACCGAACTTACAGTTGTGCTGCTGTAGCGTAGCCAGTGCAGATGCTCTAAGTCGACAGGAGAGAGCTCTCCTGTCTCCTTACTTGCTCCAGCCCCACGAGCGGCAGGAGCCATGTCGGTGGGAGAAGTTCTCTCACCCTCATAGCACTGCCCACAGTGGCCCTTAAGTCAGTGTAATTTACGTCATTCAGGGGGTGGCTTATTCACCCTCTTCAGTGACACAATTTATACCAGCGTAAGATGTAATGTGTACATAGCCTAAGAAACCTTGGGTTTTGAATTCAGTACATTTAAGTGCAATTCCAGTACAACCCTAAACCTCCTTGCTCAGATAGCTGGGGAGTGATCCATAAATGCAAGTCTGGTCCAGGTTGCGCTATGGAATTGCCAATTCCATCTGTGTTCTCATTTAATCTTCATACCCCTTTTCTGTCCATACATTGCTAAATCTCCTAATTGCAGCCTTCATCTTTCGCACATTCTTGATGAGGCACAATCCTTCATTCCACTCCCGAGCTTGGAATATTATCTCTCTGCTCCTTCACATCACTCCTACAAATCCGCCTCTTCCACAAACCACCCTAGGCTGATCTCTCCATTAGCAGTGTCACCAGGCCTTCTTACATCTGAACTGTTGTCAATGTATTGCATCAAACTGTGTCTGGCCTGATCCAGTAACTCTTTTACTCACACAAGTGATCCTTACTATCTGAGACTTAAGTTTCATTGACTTCAGTGGGACCATTCGTGTGAGTAAAGGTTGCAAGATTGGGACCTTAGGTTGTAAGATCTCTGGGACAAGGATCCTGTCTTCATGTGGATGGCAAATATGTGCTATGTGAATCATAATGTAGCAGAGGACTGTGAGTGTTACTTTACATTTACCATACCAGGGGAAGGTTGCCAGCAATGCATTGATGCCGCATGTGGTCTCTTTCCAGGGGGGTGAATTAATCACTCTATGCAAAGATACCTCCTGCTGCCTGGTGAAAAGAAGAAAAAAGATTTTGGCCATGAATGCTATTAGCTTAATGGTTTTGTTCTCTGATCTTCCAGTGCTGTTTGCTTTGTATGGCTTCATCAAGGTTTTGTATGCGGACAGAGTAATTGAAAACAAATCTAGCATGCCTCAGGCCATAAAGTTCCCTTTCAGCTAGATCCCTGGCTATGTGGTAGATATGTCTGTTTTTAATTTTCAGCGATGTGAGAAATTTCAAATGGTTTGATTAATAATTTTTAAAGTTAATAAACAAAGATATATATTCCCTGGTCTCTGGCCTAGAGAGAAATTCTAGCCCTGTTTTGCTCATCTCTTAGCAAATGTACTTCAAAAACCTGTGTTCATTTATTATTGTTGTTATTATTTCATTATCTGTCTGGATGTAGCACCTAGGAGCCCAAGCCATGGCCCAGGATCCCATTGTGCTAGTGTTGTACAAACACAGAACAAAAAGATGGTCTTTGCTCCAAAACCCAGTCTGAGCAAAATAGCAGCACCCCTCCTCCTGTCTGTCTGCTTCAAAAATGGCTGATTGAGTCAAGCAGCCAAGAGCTTCCGCTGTTACTTCCCAGATTTTTTTAAAGACTGCAATCAAAAACAACATTGAGGCAATATGGTTTCTAATCTCCACTGAACATCAAAGTATAATTAATCATTCATCTTTTCTTAGATGTATTCCATGTATACCAAGGTCTCCAGAAGGTACTGCTGTGGGAAAAGAATCCCATTTACATGAGTTGAGATGAACCGGTTTTAGTGTTGTGCATATGTCTCAATTTCTACATGATTGAGGGCACTGGGAGTACAATATGTGCTAATAGATTTGATTTCTTGACAGCTTCACGGTTACATGGAGAACAAACCCCTGGGTCTTCAGATCTTCATTGGGACAGCAGATGAACGGATACTTAAACCTCATGCTTTCTATCAAGTCCATCGCATTACGGGCAAAACTGTTACCACCACCAGCTATGAGAAAATCATAGGCAACACCAAAGTTCTAGAGATCCCCCTCGAGCCCAAAAACAACATGAGAGCAACGTAAGGATGCTATTGCAGCAAATCTCTTATTACTATGTGAGATAAGGCAGAATTAATTTGCGTGTGTTGTTTAGAGAGGAATCACTTAAATAAATCAACTTCCTGTGTTGGAGATAGATTCTAGATTTTTAGGTGTGAATATAATTTATACAACCTAAGGCCCCTTTTACGATGCCAGAGTGGTACAAATGTTCTTAGTGTGAATGACTTGGGCTTGGAGAATTTGTGATGGTGTTTCAGGGATGGAAGAAACCCTGCAGCAACTAATAGTGTATGAACTGGAGGAAATGTATAAATATTGTACTGCGTGGTGAGTGACATATGTGGGGTAGATTAGGGGTCACAGGGTCAGCTGTACATCATCTGGTGAGAACCATGTTAATCCCATCATGCACTGGTACCATGTTAATCACTTACTGCACAGTTTAGATGTGCAACTAGCTATATGCACACACGTAGCAGTCACAAATTAGATGCACAACTGCCTAGTCATGTTGCTGAAAACCCTTGGACATTTTAACTGTAATACCTAAATTAAAAATGGAAAGAGAATTCAGGGCTTCTCTTATCTTTGCTTCTTCAAAATCATTGAGGCAAAATGGTTTAGCCCTCTTTTGTCTTTCAGATGTCTTTGAAATGTTTGAGAGCAGAAACACTGACATACGCATACACAACATGTCTTCTGTTTGTTTGTCAGCATTGACTGTGCAGGGATTTTGAAGCTGAGGAACGCGGACATCGAACTGCGGAAGGGGGAGACGGACATTGGTAGGAAGAACACCAGGGTGCGGCTTGTCTTCCGTGTGCACATCCCTGAATCCAGTGGCAGAATAGTCTCTTTGCAAGCGGCATCTAATCCCATCGAATGCTGTAAGTTGCCCACTACCCATTACATTTGTCAATTTACATCATTGTCCTTATACGCCAGAATGCAGTAAAGGGAAATTAGCACATCCCATGTACTGTGCACATCGTTTGGCGAAGTGCAGATGCTCTGCCTTTCTCACTGATTGACTCCTGGTCTCGCAGCTCTCATTCATGCAAGCTATCCTTACCAATATATGTAGTTCCATTGAAATTCGAGGATTTCTCAGTGAGCAAGGATTGTCCAGGCATGCAGAGTTGCAGGTTCAGGAGCTAGAGATGTACACAGGCTCCAAATGTCAGCATATGGCAGAATTTGGTTATAGGGTTTGTGTCCCTGGCAGAAGCATTTAACTTTGGGAGTAGAAAAGGCTTTATAGTAGGATTTTCAAAAGTGCTTTGGTGCCTAATTCCCATCAGGCATTTTTGAAAATCCAACCTAACGTTAGCTCCTTGTTTCTGGATCCTTCTGACTGATAGGTCATCCTCTTTTCTGCATCTGTGCTCATATGGAGGCTGTATGTATGTGTGTGTGTTTAACATACCTACCTAATCTACCCCAGAGACATTTTTTGTATTTAGTAGAAAGATGCCGGAAGGAAAACTCTGGATCCAAATGTTCACAGACATTGGGATGTTTGGAATCAGAATCTAGATCAGATCCCAACTTTGTGGTTAATCTCTATTTCTGTTATGGATTAACCCCAATCTGCAGAACTGAAAATCCCTGAACAGTTGTTTTATTTTTTTTTGGGGGGGGGAGGGAGCTTTGAAGGGGAGGATGTGCAATGGCAATCTGGATTTTGAAGCTTGGGTTCATCTTTGATAGCTATTTAATTTATCTAAAAGCTTGGGGGCATAGCAGAAGCGCACGAGAACAAACCATGAAAAGCCCCTGGTTTTCTGGTATTCCTGTGATGGGGAACATAATAGAGATAGAGGAAAGAGTGTGAGTTTGATTCTTTAAGGACCAGATCCTATAAGATGCTGAAAAGCCCACATCTCCCACTAGTTTTAATGGGAGTTGAGGACACTCAGCACCTGACAGGCTTGGACTTTAAGAAACCATAGGCCATGAAAAGGTCTCTAATAAAGTGCACCTAATCATGAGAGTCATTTCTGGAAGGTCTCCACCTACTTATCTGGCCTGTGTGCATCCTGTGATACTTTTTGTTGGTAATGGGAGCTTTCTGGATTGTTTGGGGATTTCACAAATACATCATGAACAGTTTTCACTCCTTGCACTGCATGACTCATGTCCATGAACAAAGAGTGTTTTGTAGAAAGCCATGTGAAGGAGGTTACTGAAGAGGCCACCATGTGTTTTATAATTCAGAGGCAGGCTCTGTTTAGAGCAATTAGTGTAAGTGTTGTGTGGGAGGAGAAGCAGTTTTGTGATAAGAAATCAAGTGTTACAAATATAAATTTACTCGTGGTGTTAGCTTGTTTGGAGAAGAGCAGCAAAAGTGACTAGAGTGGGCTAGAGGAAGGAAGATTGGTTTATGAGGGAAGGTTAGTGGAACTTTACATCTCCCTAGTTACTTTCATCTGAAGAGATCAGATATCAATGCAATCAATGGTATCAAAGGTTTCAGAGTAGCAGCCGTGTTAGTCTGTATTCGCAAAAAGAAAAGGAGTACTTGTGGCACCTTAGAGACTAACAGATTTATTTGAGCATAAGTTTTTGTGAGCTACAGCTCACTTCAAATGCATCCGATGAAGAGAGCTGTAGCTCACGAAAGCTTATGCTCAAATAAATTTGTTAGTCTCTATGGTGCCACAAGTCCTCCTTTTCTTGATGGTATCAAAGCAGTTTTCAGAATTATTTAAGCTTCAATGGACCATTGTGAGCTAGGTAGGGTAAGTCTTATATTCACTTTACTGAGAGGTAAAATGAGCACAGAGTGGTTAAGTGACTTGCCCCAAGGTCACACAGTGAGTCAGTGTCTAAGCATAGAAGAGAACTCAGGCTCCTGGGCTCCCACCCAAAGAACAATGCTTTCTTTTGAAAAGAATGCAGCCTGAAGTTTTTTAAAACCATCCACAATTGTGCATTGACTTTGTGCACACAGTCAACAGAACTGTAGGAGTCAATCAGGTAGCTGGTTATTTGCATACGCCATTTTGCACATGCATGTTTAATTTGCCTGGGGAATTTCTGCAATAGCACCTGTGCTATTTTGAAAATGTTGGCCTGCTCAACGTGGCTACACATTTACTCCGGTGGCATGATAACTTTATACAAATATTTGAAGGATGTAAACTCCAAGAAGACAGAGATTGGCCCAGGTGGTTTATTGCTAGGATTACTGGAATTAAATTGAGTCAATTAAAATTTAGGTTCCTATTATAAGTAACTAAAGTTCCCGTTGGAAAAAAGTGGATTTGTTTCCCCAAGGAAAAAAGAGAAAGCCCCATCACTTGGGAAACATAACCCTGGCTGGGACAAAGCACTGTAATGTATTTTAGGGAGCCATCTTGGTTGGCCTGATGGGATGGACTAGATAATTAGGAGTAATAAGTCTTTTCCATTTCTAATGTCCGGTATTTAATTATCAGTGTTTACAAATGGCAGCACCAGTTACTAACCTCAGCCTAGTTCACACAATAAAGGAGAAAGCTGTGTTCAGACAGGCTAGTTCAGGGGCGGGCAAACTTTTTTGGCCTGAGGGCCGCATTGGGTTTCTGAAATTGTATGGAGGGCCAGTTAGGGGAGGCTGTGCCTCCCCAAACAGCCAGGCATGGCCCGGCTCCCGCCCCCTATCCGATCCCACCGCTTCTCACCCTCTGACAGCCCCCCAGACCTCCTGCCCTATCCACCCTGCCATCCCCCCGCTCTCGGTCCCCTGACCGCCGCTGGACCCTCCCCCCCTAACTGCCCCCCATGACCCCATCCAACCCCCCTCCTTCCTGACTGCCCCCCGGGACCCCTGTCCCATCCAACCACCCCTTCTCCCTGACCACCCCTGGACACCTTGCCCCTAACTGCCCCCTGCCCCTAACAGTCCCCCACCATCCCATTCAACCCCCTCTCCTTCCTGACTGCTCCCCCCCCGGGACCCCTGCCCCATCCACCTCCCCTGCTTCCTGACCGACCCCGGCCGCCCCATCCAACCCCTCCTCTCCTTCCTGACTGCTGCCCTGGGACCCCTGCCTCCATTCAACCCCCATTCCCCACCCTCTGACTGCCCCGCCCCCTATCCACGCCCCTGACCACCCCCCAAACTCCCCTGCCCTCTATTCCAACCCCCCCTTGCTCCCTGCCCTCTTACCGTGCTGCCTGGAGCACCAGTGGCTGGCAGCGTGGCTGCACCAGGACAGGCAGCCACGCTGCACCACGCAGCACAGAGGGCCGGGTCAGGCTGGGCTCTGCAGCCCTGCTGCCCAGAGCATTGTGCCACATGGCGGCATGGTTGCAGAGGAGGGGGGGCAGCCTCCCGGGCCAGGAGCTCAGGGGCTGGGCAGGATGGTCCCGTGGGCTGGATGTGGCCTGCGGGCCATAGTTTGCCCACCTCTGGACTAGTTTATAGAAACATAACGCCTTCTAGCCTTGACTCAGATTAGTTCAAATCACATGGTTAGCATCACAAAGTGTAGAGTCACCATGGATGCCACAATCCAGGATACTTACTGGGTCGGATCCTCATTCCTCCCCCACCCCCCTCGCCCCCCTCTAGTATTAATGTGGTTTCACTATTCTGCTATTTTTTCCCTTTTGTCACTTGGGAGTCCTGGTCCACGATAAACCCTCCCGTAAGACCCACCGTATCCAGCAGCGGTTTAAAATGTCCCCAAGGGGAACATCATTACGTAGCAGCTTCAAGTGAACTGGTCATTAGCTCTGCCGGTTGTGGCTCCCCAGAGATTACTGTTGCTTCCAACAGAATGCTGGACTGTCCACCTCAACAGAGGCTGAGCTTGCTTAAGAACTCCCTTTGGTGTCAGCAGAACAGTTCCTGCAACGAAGCAGAAATTGTGAATCACAGAATTGTAGAAGTATCTTCCTTTCATGGGGAGGTCTTATTCCACCTCACTCATGTCAGATTCAGCCTCAGATTCAGGAGTGATTTTAAAAATATCATTAGGAGTAAACTGTAACTAGACATCTAGATTAGTCGGCAGCTAGTGACTTTTGTGGCTGTGGCTTTTACTCTGAAGCAATCGATGAGGCAAAGGAATTTTAAACTGCACTGTTAATTGTAGCAACCGTTAACATTTGATTGTGGATGAATCCACTCCCTCCTGGGCTTGGCACTGGTGGGGGTTCTACATGGGCTGGTAGGAATCCTCCCCGCCAGGCTGTGGAGCCCTGATGCTGTACTAGCCTCCACAACTGTACCAGATGTCTGCAGAGATCTATAGCCAGTGGATCCAAATAGCAGTGTGTTCACCTGGTTGTTCCCCCAGCCCCCAAACTGCTCTGCACATGAGCGCATTTGCACAGGCGATATGCCTGTGCAGTTATTGTGATTGTGTGTGCACAATCCCAGTGCCTGCACACACTGGTCAGTCACCTGTGCATTGCGTAGGTACTTGTGGTAATGCACAAATTAGGGCCATTATTTAACAAGTTACTTAAGCACATAAATCAATGTCCTTAAAGTTAGGCACATGCTTAAGTACCTTGCTGAGTTAGGGCCTAGGTGAGCAATACATGCGGTGCAGAGCCAACAAACCCAGTGGGCTGTAGGACACACAGTGGGAGTGTGTCACCTACCACAACATTTCAGGAGGTGCAGCATATTCTGCCTGGTGCACAAGGGTGTCTTGTACCCCAGGTAGGGTTCCCAACTTTGTAACCGCACAAAACCGAATGCCCCTTTCCCACCCCTACCCTGCCCCTTCTCCAAGGCCCCTCCCCCCACTTGCTCCATCCCCCCTCCCTCCATCGTTCGCTCTTCCCCACCCTCATTCATTTTCACCGGGCTGGGGCAGGGGTTTGGCTGTGTGTGGTAGGGGGTCGGGGGTGAAAGCTCTGGCTCGGGGTGTGGGCTCTGGGATGGGTCCAGGGATGAGGAGTCTGGGGTGCAGGAAGGGGTTCAAGGCTGGGGCAGGGGGTTGGGGTGTGGGGGTGCGGTAGGAAGGTTCTGGGAGGGAGTTTGGATGCGGGAGGGGACTCCGTACTGGGGCAGGGGGTTGGGGTGCAGGCGGTGGTGCGGGGTCCTGGCGGCGCTTACCACAGCTCCCAGGAAGCAGCAGCCAGGTCCCTGCGGCCCCTAGTCACATGGGTGGCTAGGGAAGCTCCGTGCGCTGCCCTCACGCCCACAGGCACCATTCCTGCAGCTCCCATTGGTCACGGTTCCTGGCCAACAGGAGCTGCAGAGCCGGCACTCAGGTGGAGGCAGCGCACGGAGCCTCCCTGGCCACCCATGCACCTAGGGGCCACAGGGACTGCGCGGAGCTGAGCCTGCCTTAGGCCCAGGGCCCCGCTGCGCTGCTGACCAGACTTTTAACAGCCTGGTTGGCGGTGCCGACTGGAGCCACCAGGGTCCCTTTTCGACCCAGTGTTCCCGTCAAAAACTGGACGCCTGGCAACCCTAACCCCAGGGGCTCTCAGAAAAAGCAGTCCTTGCGTTGCCCTGGATGTGACTGTCCTGTTGCTGTGCAGGGGTACAAAGGTGGAAGACTGCTCGCCCATAAGAAACAATCTGGTCTTTGGTTCTGAAAATCTGAGCCCTAATTTCTTTAGTGCCAAAATATGAGTCTATGTTAGGTTCAGCATGACATTTCTGGATACATAGCTACTATTATAGCCTGGCAAACTCTCCATCATGAATAGCTTATTCAGCGAATATATCATCCTCCCTCCTTTTTTCCTCCTTCTGACTCATCCGTGAACAGTTTTGAATCTTTAGAAGCTTGTCCAATATTACAGAATTATTCAAACCCTTTCTGTGAAATTACTTCAGCTTGTTTGCTTGCACTGCATCTTTTACTATCGGCTGAGGTTTACTCTTGGTATGTGATTGGCTACCTGAGTCAGATGGTTTTGTTTCTGCTCCTTGACTCAAACTTCTATAAAGAGAAGGAGGGATTTCCAGGTAGCCCCATGAGCACTTCTGGCATTGAGACACATTGGCATTTTGCTTTCTCAAAGGTTCTTTCAAACAAAAAAAATCCCTCATGGGAAATGAATGCAAGAATCATGAATACCATTCAAGCTGTGTCACAGCTTCTGTTCTAGTAGATGCTTGTTAGTCTTTTTTGAAGTATCTTGCAGCCCTTTTATTATGCAGTCTATAGAAAGAAAAGGAGGACTTGTGGCACCTTAGTGACTAACCAGTTTATTTGAGCATAAGCTTTCGTGAGCTACAGCTCACTTATGCTCAAATAAATTGGTTAGTCTCTAAGGTGCCACAAGTCCTCCTTTTCTTTTTGCGAATACAGACTAACACGGCTGCTACTCTGAAACCTATGCAGTCTATGTTAGCTGATGTTATGCCGGCCTCATAAATTCTTTACAATGGTTGCAGTTGACATAACAGAGAGTTCTGAAAACCTATTCTTATATTATAAGGTGGTTGGTTGATTGTTTTAAAAAAAACTCTTCCTTTAATACAGTGTCCATCTGAGAAATTTAGATGGTTCCGATTTTCTAATTTTGTTCCACTAAATTGGATCAAAGATTTTGTTTACTTTTAATCAATTTCCCTGCAAGTTTCCTTTATTTTTCTTTTCTTCTAGTAGATTTTCCCATAATTTAGATGTTCTCAGTTTATAACATATGGCACACTAATAACTATGATGGAAAGAGCTAGTCATTTTAAAGAATGTTGTCATCTTCTTGTCAAATCATTTATTGCTTTTCCTCAGCTGTGAATCCCAGCTGATCAGACTACAAGTGACAGGCTAGAGGGGCTTTAGTTTATAGCGATTAAAAGCAGTAATAAATGATCTAGTGGCAATTGGTAGATTGTTTAATTTGCTCCTTTAATAGAGCATGAGTGCTAAGATGATTGCAAATTTTCTCAATTAAATTTGAAAAACTTAACTTTTTTTTATTTCATGAAAATTGTCCAATTTAGCATCAGAAAAACATACCTTGAAATTTTGTGGGTTTAAAAAAAAATTTGTTTAAAAAAGATTCCCTTTTCATAGAATCATAGAATATCAGGGTTGGAAGGGACCTCAGGAGGTCATCTAGTCCAACCCCCTGCTCAAAGCAGGACCAATCCCAAACTAAATCATCCCAGCCAGGGCTTTGTCAAGCCTGACCTTAAAAACTTCTAAGGAAGGAGATTCCACCACCTCCCTAGGTAAATTTCAAAATTTAGAATTGGAAATTTCATTGCAACAGAGATAATGTTTGCCTCTTTCAACATCATTTTGTGTAAATCTAGGCAATAGCAATTCCATATTCACCCCAGTGCCTGCTGGCAGAATTCGGCCCGGTAGCTGTGAGCTGCAGACAGTGAGACAATGCATACCCGCAGTCAGGCTGAAAGTCCTGGTGTGAGAGTAAACTCCTGTTTACTGCCTGCCATCAGGGTGCTGCTGCAAGTGTAAGCAAACAACCCAATGCATTATGCAGACCATAAACTTTTGAGCAAAGGTTAATCTGGGTAGATCTCCTCCATGAGGGATTAAAAGGAAATGCTGTGCATACCCAGAGAGTTGCTTTGCAGTGAAGTGAAGCAAGGCCATGGTTTTCCTGTCATTAATCACGTGCTGGGTTGATGAGCTGGTTGCAGTATAGAAAGTACCATTCTTAACGCACTTTGTTACCATCCATGCTGTTTACTCCTTCTCCCCAAGGGTTTCATTTAAACAGTAATGTGCAAGGGGAGGGTATGAACAAGCCCTCTATTTATTGTGCATTGTTTCTGTTTGAAAGGCCTTGTGCAAACTGCTGCTTCAATTGTGCTGGCAACAAATGCTTTCTAAACTGTTCTCATCCCATATTGCTCTCCCAGAACTGCATTTCCCTACCATTTTCCAAGATAGTTCTAGCATGGGACCGTTTAGCCTTGTGCAGGCTAATAGTGTGGGACACAGGGTAGTATTGACAACCCCAAGCACTGAGCACAGCCAGGTCCCAAAGTTTGATTTGTTTTTAAACCAATGTTAGGTTCTCTTTCTTTGACTTCTTTTTAGCCTTTTTGGTGTACTTAGGTCATATTTTCAAGCTTTTCTCTGCAACCCTGAGGTCCAGAAACATAGCTATTTTATTGATTGATTGATTTGATTTAATGAAAGATGCAATTTTCACATAGGCCATTCACCATCCTTCACTCCTATCTGGAAACAGAATATCCCACCCTTTCTATTGAAACTACCTCCCATCCCTGGTCTCCTTGTGGAAATCCCAGAATCCAGATCTCCCTCCAGCCAGGGCTTAATTTGTAATGAAAGAGGTTCCGGGGCTCAAGCAATTAGTTTACTTTCAGAACTGACATGGCACAGGTGCTGGGGCTAGAGGTGCCAGGGCTGAGCCCTGGCAAGCCCTGGCACAAATTAAGCACGGCCTCCAGCCTTTGTCTCCTTTCTCCTGCAGCTTTCCCATGCATGTATCCCAGAAGACTTGGAGTGCTTCTGTGACTGTGATTGTTGGATTGAAGTCTCCTCCGGAACATTTGTGCTTCGATTAGGCATGGGGCTCAGGAGCTCTGCTAACGTCTACCCTGCCTCAGGCGAGCAGCTTGTGGTTAATAAACACAGTCTGACAGGAGGAAAGAGATATTTACTTTGGCTCATTAAGTTTCACTCTAAAAAGAAGAGAAGGAAGAATTGTTCCTATTGCTCTCAGGTTTTAGTTTGAATTTTATAGGATCAGATATTTTTAGCACCAGAAAGCATCCCCTCAGTCATCTATTCCTGTGTTCCTCTTCCCCCATATGGCATTGAACTGAGTCAAGAGCCTTGGGAATCAGGGGACTCTGTTTGGATCAGTGAATTGAAAGCCTGCCTGCAAAGGTGATCTCAGGCTGGCTGAGGCGAACTCTGGCTGGCTGAGACACCGGGTGGCGGGGGTGGGGGAGGGGGAGATGTCCAGGGGATGACTGAAGTTTGCACGGGGGGACAATTGCAATGTGAATCCAGGCTGTAATTCCTCAAGCGTCCATTTTTTCTTGTGAGCTCTACTTGTGATGGTGCTTTGGTGGAGCTCCTTCAAGATCCAGCGCCAGCCCTTGACTGAAGCTGTGGTAGCAATGTTTCCCCGTAACCATCTCGCTTTCAGTTTTCAGTGTCCTCGTTACTTCCATTCATCGCTGCCTCCTTGTCCCTTTTGACCAATCCAAATAATCTCTCTTCTTACTTTTGGTTCCCTGCAAAGCCCTACGGATTGGGCAAACCAGGTCAGGTAAAATAAGAGTGAACATCTGAACCTTCATCCAAAACTCAGCCAAACTTCTTTTGAGCTTCTGAACTGTTTATCTAAAGCTTTTGCACTTTTAGCTTCCAGGTGCTTTTGGATGCTTTTACATACTAAGCCTCTATTCTAAATCCTGTAAGGTTCAGCCATTCCTTTCCAGTACTATCCTACTGTCTTTGATTTGAGCCATGCATAGATCATCATTTCAGACTTTCCTCATTAGACATCCTGCCTCTAATCCTTTCAACTTTCAGGTAGGGATGACCACAAGCTAACAACCTTGATTTGAAAAACCGTTAACCTTTGAGTTGGAGAGGGATCAAAATGCAAACCAAGCACCAGATCAGAATTTTGCAGCTGACCTTATGATAATAGGTCAAACCAAAACTCTGGGACCAAACAACCTGAACTTTGCAGGAGTTTGAAATTTGGGTACATAACTGAGTCCATCCCTGTTCTTTGGACTCTCTCTTCATAAGTGTTCTTGGAGGTCAGGGTAAAGCTCTTAGAGGAATTATAGCAACTAGACTGGAACAGGCCCCAGAGATTAAGATGCCGAGATAACACAGTGATGAGGGCAACATAAGAGTCAATATAGAATAGAAGTAAGCCACTGATCCAGAGCCAAACAAAGTCAATGGGAGCCCTTTCTTGATTTCAATAGACTTAGGATCAAATCCTACCTTTTAACATTCCTATCAATGTGAGTAATTCCTGATGATGTAAAAGCATCATAGTGAAGGTAGCATATATATATGTTAATCCTGGTTATTTAGTTTTTGAAAATGCTCTTGTCCCCTGAGAAAAGGGGACAGGATCCAGCCATGTCTGTGTACATAGCAGAGCATCTGTTCATTATGTGATGGCTGGATTGGTGCTCCCCACGGTGAGCCCACGAGTCTACTTCTACCAAGAGGCAGATCAATTTAGTGGTTTTCTTCACATCTCCCATTCCACCCCACTGCTCCTTTTACACGCACCATGCACACGCAGAAACACACAAAGAATGCCTAAGAAGTTCCTCTCTGGGGACTCAGGCAAGCGTTGGACTCAATGAAGTTTAGTCATAGAGTGAGTCAGTACGAGAGCTGGTCAGAAGATCTTTGGCTAAATGAAATTTCAACTAAATATGTTGTTTCACCAAAGTGGAAATGTCTCCCTGAGACGTATTGGTTTCAATGAAGTTTTCCTTGGGAAAGTTAGAGAGAAAGAGAGAGACTCTCACACTCTCTGGGTCTCCCATATCCCAGGCCAGGGCCCTAGCTCCCAAACCACCCTCCCCCACACACCTGGCTTTCCCCAAATCAAAAACATCTGAGTGTTTCTGTTGTGCATTGGACTAAAACAAACTTTGGAACCTCAAAAATCGCTGTGTCATTGTCATCCCCCTGTCGGCATGAGGGGAAAACAGAGCAATGCTTGGCAGCCCTCCCAGCCAATGGAAGGAAGCATGACCCCAAAGCAGGACTAGATCTGCTTATCCAAAGTGACGCATTGCAGGGTGAAAGTGGAAGAGAAGAGTGGCACCTCTTGGGGTGATGGGGGAGGCGGGTCTCAGGTGAAGCTGGAAAGGTCAGTGATTTTTTAAAATAATGCTTGTAAGGCCGTTACTAGAGTTTGTCACTTGGATCCCACCGCTGCCTGCTACACAGCCATTAACAACACTCCCTTTGGGCAGGATTGGGCCAACAGTGGTGCTTATCTCAAGGGCTGATTGTCTCCAATCAGGTCTCTGAGCCACTTGCTGTCTTCCAACTTCTTCATACAAGGAACCATCAGCTCTTCTGCAGGGAACTTGTGAGGAGCAGATGATAGCTGGCTCTGTGCAGCTGGACAGAGGAGGAAGGGAAAAGCGAGCAGGTACTAGGAGCTTCCCCGAACCCATGCACACCTGCACAGGGATCAGACACAATCCCAATCCTCAAGCACCCTAAGTCCAGCATAAATCCTTCTGGCATTGCTAGCCACCCCAAAGTGCTAAGGGAGGCATGGACTCACCCTCTTCCTCATTATCTGGCATCAAGGTTGGATGCTTTTTAAAAAGATCTGCTCTAGGAATTGTTTGGGGGCAGTTCTCTGGCCTGTGTTATGTAGGAGATCAGACTAGATGATCCCAATGGCCCCTTCTGGCCTTGGATCTATGAATGTGAATGAGGAAAGCATGCTGCACTACCAGAAAGATGTAGGAGCTACCTCCCTTCCTGCCAGAACACATTCTGCCTGTCGTGTGCTCTGCACGTCTGAAGCGTGGCATGTGGAGCGATTTGCTTCCCCCTTTCCCTTCCTCCTCCCCTTTTGTGAGGCTGGGGCTTGCAGAGGCACACCACAGCCCCCCCAGACAGCAGTTCCCTTTTTCTCTCATGTCGCTGGGCGTATTGTATTTCTTGGCACTGAGGATCCATGACATCTTGATTTGCAGACAGTCAAATAAAATAGAAAAATAGTGCAGACTTTAATAGGTTGACATGCTGCTTTAGGCCAAGTGCGAGTATTTCTTTAACATTTGCTTTGCTGCCTTATGTCAGTAACAGTTGCTATTGAAAGTAAACACCCCAACTGGCTAAATCAACAGTGTTTTATTTATTCAAGCTCATAAACTACAGTAGCTGGAGGTCACTTTATGAAGTGCCGACCTCTGGGGGAGAAGAAGAAATAATGTGAAATTATTACATACAGGCCATCCCTCCTGAACTTTAGAGGAAGAGGATTTACTGGTGATTAATATTCCTTGCAAAGGAAAACAAAATAATCCTGCGGAAGCAACACACCAGTGAATCTTCTGTCCTCTTACAAGTGAAAACATGGCATATGTTAAGATCCTAATTTCTTTGTCAGTTCTGTTACAATTGTGGCTCAGGGAGAAAATAATACATTAAAAATAATAGTAAATAATAATTAATAATAGAATATTGAATTTGCAAACAACTTAAAGGCAGCTGGATGCATATAGGTAAATGTCATCTGAATAAACCATGTTATGCACCATGACCTCACCTCTTCCCCATGTGCTTCCATTAACCTTATGCCAGCCTCAAGGAGAAAAACCAAACCCTGTGATTGAAATTCTTAGGACTGATATTTTTAATCCTCCAATCCTGACATATTAATTAGATATGGAATGTTTCACTGTCCTAAAGTGTCATCTAGTATTTTGGGGGGAGGGAGGGGAGTTGTCACCATTCTTACCCCCAGAAATGGCTGCCTTTCAATGATGGGCAAAATGATCCCAATATACAAGCACAATTTTCAGGGGAACAAGAGGTGCAGTTGCATGCGCAAAATTCACTTGCAACCGTGGGCCTAATTTATACATGTAGTTATGATCGCTGCATGCTCACATTGGTAATTATGCAGGCAAATGACTGTAATTGCCGATATGTGTATACAGTTGCAAGATTTGGCCACACGGTTGCTGAACCTACAGGGGCAAATCAAGTGTGGATTTTGAATACATAGTCGCATGGGCCAGTGTGAAAAGTACTTTTAGAATTAAAGGTGCCCATAAAGGAACACTAGGGCTTGGAATGCATGCACACCTCCCAGTGCATCTGTTCCCCTCTGTGGGCCCCTTTAAAAGGAAAAGCAGGGTCCAGAAGCAGGAGGAAGCATGTGCCCTTCAGGAAACTGGATTTAAGGCTTCCTGCCTCACTCACTGAAATCAATGGACGCTGCAGTGCGTGCTGTGCTCCATTGAAAATTAGGCCCATAGTGACCCTATAAAGAAACATCACACCTTCATTCTGACATGACACTGGATTGAATGAGAGGACATTCAAACCCAGGTGAAGTTTAAGTGTGTCCTCCTTAAAATGCAGTAGATGGGTTTTTGATGAATATTATTTACTCTTAAGCTTTCAGGGCTATAAATCTGTCTTTGTGATAAATCCAATTATGAACTCATCAAAACTTGAGTATTTAAAAAGAGGGATTAATCATACAGTCATGTGGAAGAAATTAACAGCTTCTGTGAAAGTTATCTGCAAAGATACTCTTAATTGGCATCTTCTTAGTCCAGCTGTCATAATACATTTGATGGGCACAATAAGGCAAACGATTGTCCTACATTCAAAGCAAAACAAAACAAAAAAATCTACAATGACACAGTTACAGTGATAAATACCAGACTAAATTTTTAAAATAAGCATAAAGTGTATTCTGGGATTGGAGGTGGAGTTTGTCAGCTGAGCCTGTACCCAGCCTCCATAGCATCAATTGCAATATTGCGCACAGAAATACATTTGGGCTAAACACCGGGCCTGGTCCCAGGATGGTGTTTGATCCTTTCCAGATGTCTATTCTGGGGAAGGACTCTTGGATCATGGCTTTTTTTCAGATTCTGCTGCTTGTGAACAAGCAGGCTTGCTTGAGGAAACAGGTTAATGTGGATGGAGATGTGATTCCTAGAAGCTTTTTTCCTGCCCGTATGAATTGTTCTAACTCATGTTAATCAGTGATTATGATCTGGAAGATGCTATATTACATTTCTGTAGAAGAGCCTCATGTGCTTCATAACTCTCTCTCAGCGCTTTGTGTACACAGCAGTTGTGCATTTTTGAACGGATTGTTCTGAAGCCTTTTCATGTTGTCTGTCCTGCTGGACAGGCGTGGAGTTTTGCATTGGTTCTCTTAAAAAGGAATTCAGTGTTGTTCAGTGGAATCCTTCTTGCAGGTGGAATGTTAAGGCTCCAGGATTGTAGTGTGTGAGCATTTAAAATTTGGCCATTTATTTGGAAACAGACATGGGCACGCTCCAGCTCATTCATCCAAGTTGTCCTTTGTCAAGGACAAGGAGTAAGGCCAGCACAGCTACAGCTTTGGAGCCAGCTCCTGAATGATTCCAAATAAAAGGTCTTGAGTAAGCTTATTTTTCCTTTTTAACCTAAATTTAGCATCTTAGAGAAGCTCCTTTGGCAGCAAGAGGATGGTAACGATGACAAGATCAATCCGTGAATAGTTCTGTGAAGATCTGGAAAGTCCTGGTAAACCATATTTGATTTCATTCATGTCTGCATTTTGTCCACAGCCCAAAGATCTGCTCATGAGCTTCCAATGGTTGAAAGACAAGATATTGAGAGCTGCCTAGTTTACGGCGGACAGCAGATGATCCTGTCTGGTCAGAATTTCACAGCAGAGTCTAAAGTTGTATTCACTGAGAAGACGTCAGGTAAGGCAGATTTTGCAGTGTTTCCCTGATGAAATGTATAGTCTTAGTCTTAAAAATATGTCACACATTATGAGTATCTGTACTCATATGAGTAATCCCACTAAAGTTCACATGAGTAAAGCCATTCCATGGAGCTAATCATATAAAGTAAAGTTACTCGTAGGCGTAAATATCTGCGATAGGCCCTTAATTTTCAGGCTCCAATAAATAAATGGTAAATCAAGGCCACCTTGTTATGCAGGGCCCAGAGGAGTACAAAGATGACATTTAGGTATATTGTTGCAATTTTCTAATGCTAATTGTATTTCATTTTTTAAAAGCTAAATACTATCATAGATATATTTGAAACTGAATTTTTTCTATTGCAAATCTAGTACAAAATGAGTCCATCTTCCTTGAAAAAAACATGAATCGTGTATTTTTTTGTAAAAATAGGATGATTTTTGTATTCATATTGAAATGCAAAAGAAAGTTACTTTTAATCTCCTATATTGTTGCATATATATTGCATACCTATAATTTCAACCTTTTCCTTAGAGAGAACAATTTTAAGTGCAAAACAACAACAAAATCATAATTTTCTACGTTTTCAATGTGAAAATAGCTCCTCCATAGAAAAGTGAAATTTCAGGCATGTGAAAAGTCCTGAAATGAATTGGAAAATAGTTTCATGAGAAATTTCACAAAAAATTATTTCCACTTTTGCACAATGCTTTTTATAATCCAACTAACTTGATATTGTTCTTGATCCAAAACTTGTATCATATTGATATACATTTTCTTGACTAAGAGACTGATTCTGTAAGGCACTGAGGGTATGTCTGTATAGATAAAAGACCCCCGGCATGGCTGCAGCTGGCCTGAGTCAGCTGACTCGAGCTTGCAAGGTTCATGCTGAGTCGCTATAAAATTGCAATGTAGATGTTTGGGCTCAGATTGGATCCCAGGCTCTGAGACCCCACAAAGATGGAGGGTCTCTGAGCCTGTGCTCCAGCCCCAGCCTGAATGTCTGCACTGCAATTGTTAGCCCCACAGCCTGAGCCCTGTGAGCCCAAGTCAGCTGAATTGCACATTGATTGGTCCGTATAGACCCCGCTGGAGTGCACTAGAGGTTCCCTAGTGCACTTTAACGTAGTACTGTTTGAAACTGTTTAGTGTGCTCCAGCGGGGTCTACATGGACCAATTAATGTGCTGCACATTAGTGCGCTTTAGGAATCACACCCCTGTAATGTGCATTACCCCACTGCATAGACAAGCCCTTAGGGAGTCCCTGCCTCTACAAGCGTACAGCCTGTTATACGTTTTTACAGTGCCTACCACCGAAACCTCGCAGTGTTGCTAGAATGAAAATAATGATAGTTGCGCAGGGATTTTTAGTTTTCCTCGGGTCAACCTTACCATCTTTGCTGACCTCTCCTGACTGTGTGTTCATAATGGCATGTCAAAATCAGAATCAGCAACCCTTTGGTTTCTGAGTCAAAGTATACCTGACCTCAGAAAATATGTTCAGCATGGTCTAATGCAGCGGTTCTCAAACTGTGGGTTGGGCTTTGTCCCCTCCCCCAGAGTGGAAGGGCTCAGGCTTCGGTCCCCCCTCCTGGGGTTGTGTAGTAATTTTTGTAGTCAGAAGGAGTGAAGTTTGAGAAGCCCTGGTAATGGTTTTAAGCAAGGTAGCACAAATCCAGACTACCATATTTACCGGGGCGGAATGCAAACAAATGCATTCTGCTGTTGTTCGTTACCTCTTTTCCCAGAGAGGAGCCTTGTTGCTGTTCTGAATACATATGCATGAACGCAGCTTAGCCCACTCTCTAAGCAGTACATGCACTATACTACATTTTCTCTTGTTCTCAGAAAAAGGACCCATATTATTTTTACAAGTTGTCTAGTTTTGTATAACTTATCCTACAAGAGACTTGACTTTTATATTTTAAACAATGCACTACATAGGAATAATAATAATGAAGTCTAACAGAATACAGCCCCTTTCATCCAAGGATCACAAAGCACTTTACAAATGTGGAGGGCCGGATTCTGCCACTTGTGCTCGTGTTGATTTCAGTAGAACTAGTTGAGGAGTAAGGGACTCCTGAACAAAAGAGGCGGAATCTGTCCCTTTTAACTGAGCTTTGAAATGCCCTCGGAAGATAAGGCAAATAGTGTTGTTCCCATTTTATGGGTAGGTAAACTGAGGCATGGAACGATTAAGTGATGTTCCCAAGGTCTCATAGGAGTAATTGGGCTTGGGTCTCTTGCACAGTGTATAATTTTAATACAACATGTCTGATTAATGATAATTGTCTTTTTTTGGGGGGGAAATGAAGGCTAGGGCCAGTAATTGCCCAATATAGACGTAATTAAAAATAAAAAGTGCGGTCAGCCTCAGTTGCTCCACACACCATCAGAAAGTGTGTTGCTATTTAGTGGAGAGACCAGCGGTCTGTGGGCCACCAATCCTTCCTTGGAACTTTTAGTGTCAGTCAGAGCAATTTCTTGGTTCACTTTTTTTCTGATTAGGCCTGTGTGTTGATTCTTTCCCTGCTGTGCTGCCATTGTTCCGTCAATGTCAGTGAATTGTTGGGGTGCATGAGAGTATGTTTGGTAGCATAGCACTGCTAGCTGTTTTGCAGAGACTAAAGAGGGTCAATGGCTCCTCTCAATGCCATTTTGAAGCAGCATCTGAAATCCCTCCTGCTATTTCCATAGGACTTCCAGAGAAATTTGTGACCAAAATGGATGTTAGAAAGTGAAATAAACAAGAGTTCTGACCACATGAAATCTAAGGGCATCTACTCTAAGAAGAATAAAGACCTAAAATCAGTCTGAGATTGATGTTTTCAACCTGGAATGATCCCCATCCATCAGATTGTGGAACGCCATGTAATGCTATCTGGGTGGCATTGCATGGACGTACTACCAGAGAGAAAATATGAGACACAGTTAATGGAGACTGTGTGTGGGTAGTGGAACATTAGGTGTCTTCCAAACAACAGAATGTGATGGGATTGAAAATCTTTCCAATACAGCCAGAGCACCATTTTTACAAACTGACGGCGCAAAGGAAGTCTTTTTGATAACAGAGCAAAAATATAGCTCATATCTTCATAGCTAACCCCAAGCAAATGATGTTGAGATTAATTTTGATCTGTTTCAGCAAATGCCTTAATTTTTGCCAGAGGGGTACCTTCCAAATAGCAGGATGTAGGGAATATCAGTCCAAGAAGAGAGGAAGGATAGGACTCTTGTGGTTAAGGCACTGAAGGTGAAAGATGGTTCTGTTCCCAGCTATTTGAAACCAGTGGGAGCTGCAGGTGCTCAGCACCTCTGATAATCGGGGCCTCTGTACTTCAGTTTCCTTATCTATAAAATGGGGATTATTAGTAGTATTAATAATTACATTCATTACTGGAGAACCTACAAGCCCCAGTCATGGACCGGGACCCTATTGTGCTAGGTGCTGTACAAACATAAAACAAAAGGATAGTCCCTGCCCCCAAGATAGTATAAATCTAAGGCCTGTACTACACTGTAGGGGGGGGGGGGGATCAATCTAAGATACGCAACTTCAGCTACGAGAATAGCATAGCTGAAGTCGATGTATCTTAAATCAACTTAGAAACACTTACTTTGCGTCCTCGAGGCGCGGGATCGACGGCCACCACTCCCCCGTAGACTCCGCTTCCGCCTCTCGCCGTGGTGGAGTTCCGGAGTCGACAGCAGAGCGATCGTGGATCGATTTATCGTGTTTACACTAGATGTGATAAATCAATCCCTGATTACTGATAGATCGATCACTACCTGCCAATCTGGTAGGTAGTGTAGATGTGGCCTAAGACAAGAGCCAACAGGTGGAGACAAAACAGACAGACAGGAGAGCACCAGGAAACAACGAGAGGGATAATGCAATCCCCTGCCTCAGAGTGAGGGTGTGAGACCTAATTTATTAATGTTTATAACAGTATTTGAGATCCTTGGGTGCAAGCTGCTGGAGAAACACTAAGAAGTTTTTTTTAAAGGAGTAGCTTGCATGCTGCAACTCTGATCTTCATGCTATCTTATAAGAAACACTGATAAGCTGTTCAGAAGCAAACAAAGCCAAAATAAACCCATGGTAGGTGGGTTGTACATCTTTCTGGTGCCCCCGTCATTGTTGCTTCCGCTTTCAGATAGCGAAGCTGCCCTAGTGAGCCTATGCAAGGATTATATCTTTGTGAAGGAAGGAAGCTGCACCAGCACACAGGGAAAGTATGATTATCTCTGAGTTTCACTTTGTGAACTCATAGGGCTTGTCCACATGGGGAAATTGTCTCAAAAATTTCCAACATTGGCTGTCCCCGTTTCAGGTCCATCAGTGCTAGCAAGGGTGGGAGCGCTAGTGTAAACAGGGCACTAGCAAGTATGGGCGTTTAAATGCTGTACAGTGTGTACACCTGCTCAGAGCATGCTTCGATGACGTGATCCTTAAAAGGTGAAGTTTCAGGCCACCCTAGCAACCCAGCTGACAGAACCAGCGGGGGTGAGGATTAGAATCGACTAGCACACACATCTCCATGCCGCAAGAAATTTTAATGAACCTTTTTCGCTGTGAATCTGAGATTTGCTCAATCTGACAATTTTGATCTTAATTGCAAACACTCCAGAATCTGGGTGTGTTTGGATGTGGGGTCAAAAGGCCAGTCTCTCCACTGAACTGGGAACTGAGGATGTATGACATGGTGTGCAATAAGAAATAGAGCTAAAGTGCTATTAAAGTGTTTCATGATAAATTAAACTTGACTCTCTAAACTGAAACCCTAAATTTGCCATTCCTGAGATGACCTTTCAATTTCTTCTTTGGCTTTTATAGACAACTCAACATTCATCATTAGAGAAATGAAACTCTACCCATATTTGATACTAACATACGATATTCCATGCATCCATAAGGAACAATGGTAAATGTTACTGGATTTTGTGTACAAACTATTTCATTACAGCAAGGAGGGCATTATAGATTTTTCCCTGGGCAACTCATTAGGTGATAGGCTGAAATATATTTGGCTGGCAATGTTAAAATAACTGGTGCTTGTTCTGTTGTACTGACCACAACACAAACAAGCACTGTATAAAAGACTGTCGTTTTAAGACTGGTACAGGAAATGGTAGCAGGAAGTGAACTTCAGTGGCTGGGCGCTACTGTTAAGCACTGTAGTCTCGAGCTCCAACCATGTACTGCATTGCATGCTTTTATTAAGAAGGCATCTCAGAACTAAGGGCCAGATCCTCAGTTGGTGTAAGTCATTATAGCTGAGTGAAGTTAATGGAGCTACACTGATTTACATCAGTTAAGAATCTGGCTGAAAGTGGGTTAAGATTTGCACTTACTTGGTGCTAATTCAAGTAAATATAATACTTGAGTCTATAAAATTTAATAAGGGAGCAAGTGATTCTGCAGACAAGAATTCATTTTCTGAGGCCAAATTATTCTTTTTATCTTGACCTTGGTAGAGGAGGGCTCCAATGTCGGAGAAGGGTTTCAAAGGTCCAGAAATTCAAGGCTGTCCATGTTTTGGTTGAGTCTCGATCTTACTAGTAAAATCCATGTAAAAAAAAGTTCTGGAATTTCCCTTTTAGATTTGTTTTAATTACCATGTAGTAATTTGCAAATTACATGCCTTCAGTTGCATTGTATTTACTCCCATTTTGTGTGCTGGTTACTGCTGCTTTTTGCAAGTGTTAGAAAAGCTTCGTATTCCTCTGGGAGAATCGTACATATGCACGGTGTTTTCCTTTGCCAAACTCTTATGGTGGCCACATAGACATCATGAATCATCTGTAGGACAATGCGGGAGGTGGAAGAACAACCCAGATGGAAAGTGTATGTCTTTGGAGCAGATCCACCATAAATCTTTCATTAACTCAGTTATACAGTGTAGGGAGAGGAGGTGGCTGCCTCTGTGCCCTTTGAACTTGGTGCAGCTGTTGAGGTCTCTGATGCATTGATGCTTAAAGTCCATTTAAGAAAAATAACTTCAACCCTCCAGATTCAGACAGCAGAATCCTGATTTTTTTCTCCCTCTGGAGTCTGTCTATCTCACATTTCTGAGGTTCCCATCTCTATGGTATCTAAGGCTCCAATCTGGTAGCAGTGTATATACATGAACCCCTGGCTCTATATGGAGGCCGACTGACTTCAAAGGAGCTCCATGTGGTTGCCCAGTCGCGGCTGCCAGGGACAGGGGCCTAGCATGCTGTGGGTGGGGCGGGGGAGGAGGAGCTCCGGCTTGCTCGGCCCCTGTCCCTGGCAGCTGGGTCCAGGCGGGGAGCGGCCCACTGCTGCCCTAGCTGCCGGGGACAGTGGCCAAGCGAGTAGGGGCACCCTGTCCCCCCGGCATGTTTCTAGCTCACTTGGCCTCTGTCCCCGCCATGGCTACCAGGGAGAGTGGCTGAACATGTGTGTTGGGGGGAGGTGCAGGGCGAGATGGTCAGAGCCTCCCCCTGCAGGTAATATGGGGCGGGGCGAGCATGGTGACTCAGGACTGGGCGCAGGGCTGAGCACAGGGTGTGTGGTGGGGGTGTCACTGGGCAGGGTAGACGCGTGGGGCAGTCACGTGTCCTCCCCTTTAGTGTAACACCCCCACACCCCGTATAGGGAGGCACGAGTCATCTACGACTGCACCGTCGATATTATCTCTTTGTACACATGGAGGAACTTGAGGCACTTGCCAAACTCAACACAGAAAATAAGTGGCAGAGCCAAGACAAAAGCTCACGACTCCCTGACGGCCAACCCTCTTCTTGTTCCACCTGCAGGAAGTTGTACAGAGTCCGCTGCTTCATTTTTGAAGGTGTCTCAGTAGCATTCACTATGTCATGCAAGAGACTGCATGACATAACATGCGTTACAGGTATAATTTATCATCACAATGTCATGCTGTGTTATGTCAACTACCGACTAAGTCTAAAAAAATAACTGTTTGCTTTGATGTTGTAAGCACTGTCTGTTGGGCTGGAAATTCAGCAAGTACAGGCTTTGGCCCTTTAGTGTCCATCCAGGCTGATCATTTTGGGAAAATGGCTCAGGGGAGAAAATGATACAAAGTATCTCCTGCAATTCCCTGCCATTGTCCGTGCTTAAGTACAAAATATACTGCAGGCGATATACCTGCCCTACAAGTGGGAATAATAAAATGGTCTTCACCAGGATTGCTTGCACCAGTGTAAGGAATCCCGAATTTGGCCCAGCATATTAATTGGTCCACTAGAAATTTTCTCCACTGCTCTCTGCTCCCTTTCCCACAGTCTGCCCTACGCAGAATGGGAACCTGATATTGTTAAAGTTTTGAGATGAACTTTTCAACCCATGATATCTGAGCAGGCTTCAAATTAGGCAAAAACAGTTTGTGTTTCCCTGGTAGCTACAAAAGGTGAATAGATTTCTCATCCTGATTTACATCCAGTCTCAGTGACCCCATCACCATCCTCACTGAGACCCCAGTCTCAGTGATCCCAACACCATCCTCACAGTGAATCCAAAAGCAAAGTCCCTGCTCTGTTAAGGAGCATATCTGTTCATTGCTCTGTTCTTATTTATTATAGTGCCATAGCGCCCCAGTCATGGACTGTGATCCAACTTTAGTAGACACTGTGCAAACACAGAACAAAAAGATGATCCCTTCCCCAAGGGGCTTACAAGCTAAGTATAAGACAAGGGACAAAAGATGGATACAGGCAGATAGGGGAGCACCGGGAAACAGTGAGACAATATTGGTCAGCATGACAGGCTGTGCTCTCTGCACACCAGCAGTCTAATGGTTGTCCAGTTTTTTGTAGGGATCAAAGCAAAAGAGAGTGTTGAGGAAGGATTTGAAGGTAGATAATGAGGTAGCTGTGCAGATGTTCACAGGAAGATTCTCCCAAGTGTAGGGGGCAGCACAAAGGGGCTTGTTTGAAAATGTAACAAGTGGGCAATGGAGGCTGGCATCAACAGCTCAGTCATGAGTGACAGATGACAGGTAGGATGGGTTTTGGCTATGAAGAGCCTTGAAAGTGAATACAGGCAACTTGTGTTGACCAAAGTGATAGGCTAGGAAAATGCTCTTTGCAGCAGCATTCTGAGTGGATAAGAGCAGGGCAGGTTTGCACTTGTCAATGGCCAGAGAGAAGGCTATTTCTGTAATTGAGATGCATGATGATAAAGAGCCCGGATGAGAGTTTTAGCTGTGTGGATGGATAAGAATGGCCGTGTCTTAGAGATGTTATGCAGAAAGAATTGGCAAGATTTAGACATAGCCCAGATACGAGGATCTAGAGAGAGGTCAGAGTTAAAGATGATGCTCAGGTTACAGGCCTATTTGACAGGCAGGATGATGGTGTTGTCCCTAGTGATTGAGAAAGGAGGCAGTAGGGAATGTTTCGGGAGGAAGTTCGGAGCTGCGTTTTAGCCATGCTTAACTTGAGCTGGTGGCTGGAAATCCACAATATGTCAGAGAGATTGTTTGGGTACAGCTGTCAAAGCAGCTCCTGTAACTGCTCTTGTGCACATATACATGTGCTTCTACTTTGTGTGAGCAAGTCCCTGATTGCATACACAAAATGGGTGATTGCATGTTCAAATGTGCCTAATAAACCATCTGTGCTCCATTTGCCTGCTTTGCACAAAGTAATTATGCCGGCACACATAGGTAGACATGCAAATACGCAAGCCAAGTTTTTTGAATACCCATCCTGCACTGCCCTCTAATAATAAACAACTGAGTTCATTTGCACTATTTCTGTTGCTGATTTCTAACACCAGCACAGCCTTCACCACACACATCAGTACGCTGACAGTGGGCAAGTATGGCCAGTTCTCAGAAACATATCACTGCAATTGTAAAAAAAACCAGAGTTTACATCAATTTTTCTGCCAAAGGTTGAACTCTTTAAATATTCCTGGAGCGTATCATTCAAAGCAGGTGAGTGTAGGGGCACTTTCTATTGTTTGGCATTTCTCCTCTAAAGAGGAAGATAAATTGGATGCTTGTTGTCAGTCCTACTGAAATACATTATATACTGCTGTCTACCATAGTTTAAAGGAAACTGTGGCTTTTATAATCTCCTCCTCTAGTTGAGGAAATGTGTGGATTGCCACTATATCTTTAAAATGTAGTTAAAATGAACACTTGCTGATCAAATAAGAAAAGCTCAATCTTAACTCTCTCTTCACTTAGGGCCTGACGTCTACTGGTCCTGAGAACCCTCAGTTCCAATTGAAGTCAGTGGGAGCAGCAAGTGCTTGGTTCTTTTGAAAATCAGGCCGAAAAGGCACTGAATGCATACAGAGGAGTGGGGAAAGCCTCATTTTTAATAAAAAGAAAAGGAGGACTTGTGGCACCTTAGAGACTAACACATTTATTTGAGCATAAGCTTTCGTGAGCTACAGCTCACTTCATCGGATGCTTCATCAGGCTTTTCCACTGAATACATCCGATGAGGTGAGCTGTAGCTCACGAAAGCTTATGCTCAAATAAATTTGTTAGTCGCTAAGGTGCCACAAGTACTCCTGTTCTTTTTGTGAATACAGACTAACACGGCTGCTACTCTGAAACCTGTCATTTTTTAATGGGAGTTCAGGATCCTCAGCATCCCAGAGCATCAGGTCTTTTAGCTCTATAATGCCAGGTTGCAAAGGGGGAGCTGGGGGAGAGTACAGAAACCATGCAAGGACAGAAACTAAACACAGTTGCATCTCGGGGACAAATTTTTTGGTGGGGCTTTAGCTGCACATGGGCACATCAAGGGCTAAATCCTGTTAAGCACCTCCAGATCCCACTGAATCTAAATGAATGCTGCAGATGTTGCTCTTAAAATCTGGCCCTAATTAGGGCCACTTCTGGAAGTGCCCTTCTGTGCTTTGCTGTGACTGGCATGCTGTTTAGTGACATACAGTTTTGCTGGTGTGCAGAGCCCTGCCAGAATGTGCACATAGGCATTCTGCAGTCCATACCTGCCAACATACCTTTAATTTAAACACATGCACTCACACTTGCGTTGATTGTCATATACATGCATAAATTCAGGCACAAACCACTAGAAGCACATGCCCTCCCAGTGCTAAAGTTTTACTTTCACAGTTCCAATTTAATGGGATAATTGCATGCATTTCCAGGCCATAATTCAAATATGCAGTTATTTATTTATATTACAGTAGTGCCTAGGAGCCCCAGTCAAGGTCAGGGCCCCATTGTGCCCAAGTATAAAGAAGACACTCTCTGCCCTAGAGCAATATTCTTCTTCTCTTTTTCATAGTACTAAGTCTAAAGTAGGTGAGAAATAGGGGAACAGCTACCTTCTAATAATCCTCCCAGTTTATTAATGATCATGCCGTTCACCTCAAAAACATCCAAGGGAAATACAAAAATTTCAGGCTATTTTCAACAACTGTACTCTTGGATTTAATGACACCCTGGAAAATTAAGGATCCACAATAAAGCACTCCCATTTCTCCCCGCAGAAAGGTTTACTTTCTGACCCTAGAGAACAACTTGCAGGATTCCAAGGAAGTCCCAGTAAATTCTGACAGCAAATTTCAAATGCAAAGGAATTGAAATGGGAAAATTTAAATTTTGAGAGCGGCCAGAGCAATAGAACATGACTTAAAGAGATTATAGTTTAACATACCACTCTCTGATTTTATAAAAATCTCACCATGCACACACACCACTTTCTGTTTTCATAACTCACTGAACCCAGAACTCAGCATCAGGAACAACAGGAATTTGATTCAGTTTTTCAGTAGAAGAGGCCAGAAAAGGAGTTGTAGACTCTGGGAAAAGCAACAGACTCAATAGATCTGAGCTTGTCACCTTTGAACATGGGATTACTCAATTGATTATGGATCAACAAGATTTTTCTCAGGGACTATATGAAATAAATGTGCTACAATGCTAGTATTGCTCCTTTCTTGGTGCACCGGATTGCTAGGATTTTCTCTGGTCCTCTCATTTTGTGACTGCAATCCATCTTTTAATGCCGGATGCTTCTGGATGCACATCCTCTCCCAGTATACCCCTGCAGAGCAGCGGGATGGTTCAGGGGAATAAATTATACTTCTGTGTGTGGGGAGTCCCCCCTGCTTTTTATATTAGTTAAAGGTGACCGACTGCCTTACAAGTTAATCTCCTCTCCTTATGGCTTGCACGCCACCAAAGAAAAATGTCTGCAGAATTGAGAGTGGAGCCCAGAGCCCAGCTGGGAGGTTTTGCTGCCAAAAGAGGTCAGGTTTCAGCACGAACTGTAGAGGGCAGTGCTTTGGGTGAAGAAAGACAAAGATGCCTTGATAAATTCCAGTGCTTGAGCATTTGGCTGAAGAGGAGCATCAGCCATCAACATGCCACATGCTTATTATGTCGGCCTTCATGGCAACTTAAAGTTTGTCTTTTTTCTGTTGAGCAGACTGGAAGTTTCGGTGGTAAATGGGACGTTCTGCTTTTCTCAGTTTAACAGTTGCTGAAAAAGCACTGCCAACCGTTCCAGCTGCATGCTTTCGCTTGGGTGTGGCATTCTCACACTCCAAGGGGAAGTTGTCAGATGTTAAACTGGGGACCCCCAAAAACCTCACTGCAAAACAGGGGGAAAAATCTAAGGATACATTCACCAAGTATATACTTATATTTTAAAAATGCGGCTGCCGAAGCTGAGTTGCCATAGCTGTGAGAGACTCACTAAGACAGGGTGGAATCCAGTGTTTTGGAAGGTTTCCCCGTATGACACAAGGTTTTGGAATTTTACAGCTGGTAAATCCTTATTAACACAGGCAGCCACTACTGGCTTGGATTCCCTGGCTCACTGTTTACTATGGGGGCTCTGGGTGGAAGCAGGCCTGTTCCTGATTATTCAGCTTTGAAACTTAATTGTTTAAAGAGCATTTATAAAAAAAACAATGAAATTTCTTGGAATAAACAAAAAGCAGCGAGAGAAGCTCCCATCACCTGTTGAAAACAAATTGATCATATAAAAAGCTGGCGTGGGTCGTGGAATTCCCCATTCTCCCACTTAGTCATTGCATCCTGGTGTGACTCATTTTATTATATGGAGGTTCCCAGTAGTTTTATTTTGAGTGGAGCTTTTGTTTAATAAAATATAGAAATATGTGTCCGATATATATTTCTTATTAAAAAAAAACCTAAGTATATTTCCATGAATTGGCCTAAGGAATTATTTGGAACAGCTCTGGAACTACAATCTGCCCCTGCTGTTTCACTACTCAACTACTGTATTTGTTTCATTGCAACTCAAGTCGAATTCCTTAAACAATAGACAGCTCCTCTAAGACTTGTTCTCACTGTACCAAATGTCAGACTTGGGGTGGGGTTGAGTGGTGGATGACTAATTCGCTGGCCTTTTACCTCCCAGACCCTGACATGTATCTTTGGCCCTGGTGACTCAAATTCAAGTCCGCAGTGAAATGAAAGCACTGGCTTCAGCTTACCACAAACAACTGCAATGGGAGTTTTGATCCAAAAACAAAAACAAAACAAAAGGGTCCACAGCATTTGACCCTTAGGAAGAACTAAGTGGCCCTTTTTGGGTGAGCTCTAAATGTGTTCAAGGTGCAGTAACTCTAACTTTGAGAGTTATCTCTAACTGGACGCTCCTGGGGAGCTCTGCCTAATGTCACATTCCGACCTCACGTTCAGTGGTGTGACTCAGAGTAATGCCATTGGCTGAGATCAGATGCCATCCCCTAACAGTGTCTCCCAGGATGTATCTGAACATTCCATAGGTGGAGTCTCTTCATTTGGAACAGTGGAGTTGACAAAGTTGTGATAGTTTTTGTTCTCAGGGCATCTTGAAAAATTTTCTAGGCTCTTCTTGGGGTGGGGTGGAGGGCAGCCTATCGCCTGCTCATAAAAAGTCAGAGACATATTAATCTTCATGCATTTTGGAAGCACTGTGAATAGCCAAGTCCAGAGGCAATTCTATATAGGCGTTTAGTGATGAAGCAACTGTCCTACCAGCCATGCTAAATTCCTTTAGGAGTTGCCGTGGGCTTACTGTGTGATGAAAAGTTAACATAGTGTCCCTTAAATAATTGGTGTAAGCCTTAAAAGGCAATGTACATTTTCAATTGAAAATCACCTACCAGATGCTACAGAATCCACAGAATAATACGGTTAGTCTTTAGTTTGTGAGAACTGTGAAGAGAATTTCCTGAACGTCTCAGTCCATCAGTCATGCCAGCTCAGTCAGCTAAGGCAGAAAGCTCATTTTCTTGCTAGTTAACAATCCCAAAATAATGAATAAGGAATCGTGAATAATGTGCAAAGGCTGTAACTGGTTCAAGAAAACTTAGTTGACTAATTAAGAAAAACAACTACAAGGGACCTGCAGAGGATCATGCTAAGTTTTCCTAATGCAGATTGACACTTTGATTTCCCCCCAAAGTTTGAAGCAAGACTTTTGGTATGATCATGGTTTGGGCTAGAAAGGTAGAATTACATTCTTCTAACAACTCATTCATTCCTACAGAGAGTGCTGACACAATCAGATCTCTCATCAGGGCTTAGTGCTAAAGCTCACTGCCCTGAAGCAGTACAAAAATCAGCTATTTCCTGAACATTTCACTGCACTGTAGGGTTATAGACTTGCCAACTAGGACAACTATTAAATGAACAAATACAGGGAACCACACGGGTAAAAACTGAGAAGTCGGCTATCAAGGCTACTATGGCTTAGAGGTCTAAATCCAGCTACATTTACCGTCTTTAGTTGATCTGCTGGCCTTTCAGCTATGCAGTCTGAATTAGGTATATAAAATCCTCACACAGAATTCAAGAGACTCTTTGCTCACATGGACCCCTGGCAATGAACCGGCTTGGAGCTGGTCTCATCTACCATGTCTTGGGTAGTAATGGCAATGCGTTTTCAAGTGGGTGTCCTTTCAGGGATAGATCAGCCTCTGATTTTAGGTAACAGGGCACACAGGGGCTTCATTGCCACTCTCATGTGCTTATGAAGACTTAGTAAACATGATGATAAAGGGGTGAAAAAATCATGAAAGTGGGTTTAGCTACAGTGCATTATGTCCCCTTTTTTAGAAACTGGTGTACAGGGTCAGAAATAAACGCCTACCAAACCTTTAACAGAGTGTAGAACTGAATAGATTCCAACGGTTTTGAAATGCATATTCCACCACCAGCCTCCACTTTAAATTTCCTTCTGTGGCTCTGGGTCCAAATTTTAGGTCAAGCTCGGTAACCCATTCCGGTTACCTCTGTGCACAATAATAAGAGGCGACTTTGGAAAATATGCCAGTCCTCTTCTAGGGCAGTTAGGCTGTTCAGTGAAGTGCAAGAACCCATTCTGAAGGCTTGTTGCTGAGCTTTTGTGGCCTCCTTACTTCAGTATACAGTTGGGGAAGTTTTGAGTCTGTCCAGCAGAGGGCAGTGTTCTACACACATGGTTGGGGGTAAATTATCAGCCAGGCTGATGCCCAGTTTTCTCTGTTAGCAAGCAGAGAGGCGACTGAAAATTTATTTCTATCTAACTCATGGAGAGAGCCTGATTATGATAGCTAAACACTATGCAGTTCCTCCAATTCTGACATTGGGCATGTTGCTCAGTGGGGAAGAAACCTACTTGCATCCAGCTATAAAAACAGGCTTGAGAGAATTAGATTTTTATTTTTTTCTAATTTCAATAGATAATATTGATGTTATTTTTTAAGCCTTTTTTCAATTATTAATTTAAATTTTCACAGTTGCAGGAAATTATGTGGGGTGGGTTAGACGGAGGAGTCAGAAAATAATTATTTAATGACAATAGACATTGAGACTCAACAAGTTAAAACTTTTCAGAGTAGCAGCCGTGTTAGTCTGTATCCGCAAAAAGAAAAGGAGTACTTGTGGCACCTTAGAGACTAACAAATTTATTTGAGCATAAGCTTATGAGCTTATGAGCTGTAGCTTATGCTCAAATAAATTTGTTAGTCTCTAAGGTGCCCCAAGTACTCCTTTTCTTTTTAAGTTAAAACTTTGTGTAACTTCTGCCTGCTCGGTGCGGCACTCTGTCTCCCTCTAGTGGTGGCTAGGCCAGCTAGTGATTGATGAGCCTGCTACAGGTTGACTAAGAGACACAAGTCTTTTAGCTCAGGCAGTAGAGCCTCATGCATTTAGCTCAAAAGGTCCCAGGTTGATCCTTGCTGACGACAATCAAGGGGGTCAATGTTACATTTACAACCATTAAAAAACAAATTGTCAACATGTCCGGTCAAAATACACAGCCTTTGATCCATGTCTGATACCTTCTCAAGCAGCATTTTTCTGACTTTGCCTATCTGTAAAAATATTGAGCTTTCTCAGTGGAAATATTTTATTTGTCGGTTGGTGTGTGCGTGTGCGCATGGTGAAATCAACATTTATTGATATTTACCGATAAAAAGCGAATCCTTCGAAGCCTACAGAAAGGCTATAGCATCTCAATCTCAGATGGGGCCAATAGATTTTACTATAATATAGATATTACCCAGTGCATCGACCTTCCTGGTAAAAATTCCACCTTTTCAACAGAGGGACAAGGTGGGTGAGGTAATATCTTTTATTGGACCAACTTCTGTTGGTGAGAGAGAGAGAGAGAGAGAGAGAGACTCGGCTACAGCTACACAAGATACATCTTTTTAATAGGTCATTTTAAAACTTTCTTTCAATCTCTCTCTCTCCTTCCCTCCCCCCCACATTTATGCATATTTCATGCTGGTGAAATGTATTGTGTTGGCAGCTGTGTGAAAAGTATTCTGTGTTCAGGGCTGCCCCAGATTGCCCCATCAGTGAATCCAAGAGAAGCCGTCTCTTGTTTCACATTTTATTCCAATTTTTAGTTACCTTTCTGGGTGTGCACAATTCAGAGGTTTCTTTTTATTATTATTGTTATGAAAAAAAATAGAGTAAAGTGGGGCTCTTTTTAATGAGTGCATGGCCTCATCTCCTCTGCCAGAAGCTCGCTCCACTGATCATAGCAATGGGGGTTAAGGGAAAAGCAAATATTGACCATCTAAAATTAGGGTTTGTGTGTTCATGACTATAAAAGAAAAGCAGCAAGACAGATGGAGCACGCTACATGATATTTAAGCATAAAGGTCAGTGCATGAGCTGCAAAATGTTCATATTCAACAGCGTTTCAGTGCTTAAAGAACAGGAATTGTCACTGGTGACAGATTTGATAGGAAAATGTTAACGGCTGTGGGCATAAATAGATCCATGTAGAAGCATCCGTCATCATTAGAATGATAACCCCAAAATAAATACATTCCTTGTTTACTTGGCGTTAGTCTCGTTCCCACTCTTAATCCCCATGGACTTTGAACTCAGTCTAATCAACATCTGATTTTTATGCGTGGATTCACTAGGTTTCAATGCTGTTTCAGTGGCTCAGTCACTAAATCAAATTGAATGTTGTTGTGGTTTGCATATGCTTCACAGGCCTCTTGAGTATTGAATATGACTCTGAGGCCTGTGTTGCCTTTGTTTCATGCATTACTGACAGATAAAACTCTGCCTGTAGTACTTCTGTGCCAAGGTAACTCTTTTATATAAACACTGGGCTACAGCACACAATCTATGATGATCATATTCTATATTGAGGAAGAATAGTGTCAAAAGTCCCATTTAGTTGCCTTAGTTGTTATTAGGGATCCGTCATACTGCATTGTTTAGTTGACTCAAAGTTATATGCATGTGCCTGCTGGCTTTTAGGGTTAGTTAAGGAACTGTTTAACCCATGCAGTTCTGAGAGGAAGACTAGCACCCAGACTTGTAGCTAGAAATATACCAGTCAGCTTTTGGTTTTACACATAGGATTTTCTTGGCTAATTTGACATTCAGCTCTATCCGAATTCTTAACTCCTCTCCAAGTTCAAGAACTTACAGTACCTAACCTACACCAGCAAAATCTCATAACAGTTCATAAACTCCATTATGTGTCAAACAAGCCTCTAACCTTCACCTTTTCCAAAGGTATCAATTTAAGTACTGGTTGGAACAATGAGTGCCCAGCTTGTCATCCATGAAGTCCTGGGTTTAAATGTGAAGGCAAGAAAAGGTCAAAAATGAAAATTAATTAAACGGAATCTGTAGTGAATTTCCATGTCTCACAGTACCACTTACGTGGTAGTTTGAAGATGCCAAGGGCGGAAACAGCAAGTATCTGCCTTCGAGGCACTGGCAGTAATATGGAGAAGCACGAATGTAATAAAAGGAAGTTTTGCATGTTGAGAGTTGAGGTGCTTTGGCAGAGCTGGATGGAGACCCAGGACTAGGACAGCAGGAGGTGCTTTAGCAGAGTGGTGTATGGGACAATGTGCTGCAGCAGGTGAAAAGTGAAGTACATCACCAGATCAGTGTAAGCACCATTGCAAGATGTCTGCCTCCAGCTGTGCTTTTCAACTGCTTTAACCCTATCCTTCAATTCCTTGAGCAGAACAAAAATCCCCAGTCAACTCCTAATTGATTTATTTCTAAACTATTTTACTGTAAGATACTTTTTGCTGTTGATCTCCTCCTCCTCTTACATTCAAGGGAATTGCAATAACTGTCTCTTTGGTATTTTTGATTTATGAGGAATCCTTAATAGTTAATATGTTGGCCTTTCACCATGATGACCAGCTACAAAGGGAATCCTTCAGTAAGTGCTGCTTTTCAGCCAGGAGATGCCCTTGTTTTTGCTGGAGTAAACCCAGAGCTGCCACACACACAAAAAAGGTGTTTTCATTTCAACTGACTCTATAGGTTTCAGCAGTAAATGTGTTAACAGAAGCATAGCTGTAACCTGTGACAGTCCACAGCAGTGGCCAAAATAAATGCTTATTATTAAAATTCTGGAATCCTCTCCATTAATTTACACAGTGGTCCTCTGGGATGTTAGGGCTAAGCAGCAAATCGGGTGAGAGGCTTGCAGACTCTAATTACAGCCTGCTTATGCTGTCTGCACTCTGGAAATCCATTACATGCTATAAATATATATATAGAAGAGACAACGGGCTCACTTTGGAGGAACTGAACTGTTCAGTACTAAAAGGAAATTATCGAGCATTTTCTTCCTGTATAGTAACAAAGAAAAAGTATCTGAGAGGGTGTTAAAGATGACAATAAATGAGAAAATGTTGACACCTAGCCCCAGATTTTCATAACCTACGCATATCTGCAGTCCCAGTTTGCACTGCAATGGTTGTGTAGGCATTTGTGTTTGATTGCACATGCAAGTAATAGAGTATCTAACTGGGCATTTTTGCATGCCAGTGCTATGATTGTCCAGAGTCTCTTGGTGACAGAGAGTGCAGTTCTGAAAAATCTGTGCCTCCAGATTTTAGACAAAGGGGTAGATTGTGCCTTTAGGCACAGTTCCGGGCCGTGCATAAACTATACAACTTCAGAAGTAGTCCCAAAGGAGGGACTGTGACTCAGAGACATGTTGAGTCATAATTCCTCCCCTGACGCTGCCTTGTTGGGGGAAAGAAGAGAGGGGAGAGTGATTTACTGCTCACTTGTCACAGTAGTAAACTGCTACAGACTCCTTGCATTGGCTCATCTACTCTGTTCAGTGAGCACGGTGGGTGGAACCAAGTCTCCAGCCATTTGAAAGCTCTCTCCGCTGCAGGGAGGGAGTAAGTGGGTGCGTGGCCCCCACTTATGCCTGTGCACCCAGCTCCAGCTAGCCCTTAGAATGGATGTAAGGGGGATTCCTTCTCCCCCTTGAGAGGCTGTTTGAATCAGAGCCTCGCCTGGGTAGTAATTCAGTAGTAGTAGTAGCAGTTAGATTACGCCAACTCCAGTAATTCCATCTGGGCTACAAATCCCCTTGGACCTTCAACTGGATTGAATATTCTTCACTTTCTGCTCTCCAGTGTGTAGTGATGCTGCACACTGTTAAACAGCAGCCATATTCCAGCCCAGAGGTGGCTGCATTTCAGCAGTGGGTGCCGCTTATCTACCTCATAGGGTTGCTGACTTAATTATTTATTGTTGGATAAGTGCTTTGAGATCATTGGATGAAAGGCATTATAGAAGAGCCACATACTGGGCCAAATTCATCCCTGATGGCAGCCGATGGGGTTACACTGGCATGAATATGGCATGTTGTTGTTATTATTACTTAGGGTATGTCTACACTTCAAGCTGGAAGGTGTAAAGTCCAGCAGGAGGAGATATACCTACTTTAGATCTGATCCATCTCATGCACCAAAATTACAAGGGTACCAGCAGCAACACAAATCGTGGGAGCGGCTAGTTGTCCTGAGTACACACCTAGCATCTTGGATGGGTACATACTCAGGGCAGCTAGCCCCTCACCACCCTGGCTAAGCTTAAGCACAGGTATGTCTCCTAGAGTTGGAATTAGCCTCTGCTTATGGGCTGCAGGGAGGAAACGGACTAGACATCCAAGTGGAACTGTCATGTCAGTTCTCATTAGCCACAGGGAGTGGAATATATAGAGAAAACAAGGAGCATAAAAGGTGCAAAGTGCATTAAATAAAACACAAAAATCCTCACAATTAATTTTCCTGCGTTCTTTGCTTCCATTTGGACAAGAAGCAGAAGTCCCAATATAAGACAAGAGAGAGGCTGCTCTTGCAGAATTTCCAGGCATCAGGAAAAATAAGAAGTCTTGAGAGAAGCAGTTTTCATTCGATTTCCACCCCAGTTCTGTAGACCCAGAGCATATGTATAAGCTTCAGGGAAACCTTCCAACAGAACCTCACCTTTGAAGATTCCCCCACCTCTAGCACAAACACTCAGCTAGTGGCTGAACTGTTGAAAGAGTTTTGGGTGCTGGCTCAGTGATTTGGATGCACAATTCCCATAATTCATATTAACCAAATTTTCAGAGAGCTATTAGGAGTTTTTACACTCCATCAAAATTTTTAAAGTAAATCACCTAACTGAAAACTCAATGCAATGTACTGACAATGTTAGAGGCAGGGCTCAAAGTCTTTAAAAAAAAAAAGCAGCTTCCAAATTATTTTTTGGGTCAATGAAGAAATATTCCTGGCTAGATTGAGCCTCTAATTTGTGCACTAGTATTAAAAATGCATGTGCAAAACCCCTGCATTGACCATTTGTACATGCAATAGCTTGCCTGGCATGTGTACACATGGTAATTGGGTGCACAACTGGATACCTATAGTTTTTTAACCTTTACCAATTTAATTCTACTAATATAAAACTTTTTGTTATTGTCACATGCTCTAAACATGCTTTAGTGCATTCAAGTAAATGCCCTACAGCATATGTAGAGTATATACTACAGTAAACTGGTCTCTGAGTAAGATAACTAAATTGCTCTTAGTAGGTAGGTTTTATGTGCATAAGAGGTGGCTCAGAAGCATGCAAGCAGTACAACTAATAAAGATAATAAGGCGGGTAGATTTATGTAGGCATCGTACACAACATATGGTCCAATCATGAAGGTTCCAAGGAGACATTTATTTCTGCTTCTGGAAAATTTAATTTCAGTCCAACAGTTTACATTTCACACACAAAACCTGGGATGCCATTTTATCAATGTGCAGAGTACACAGAGTTTTACAGTAGCAGCCAGTGAGCTAAATTGGTGTTAACGGACACCCACGTACTGTTGTGAGAAATGTCCCAGGCTGATGCAGCTACAGTCCATAGAATGCAGTGGCAGAGCATTGTATGTATAATCTGTTTTAGACGGATATGTAAAAAATATGTGTAACACAATCAAAGTGACATTGCACCTCATAGAGACTAAATATGCAATGACCCCAAAGCCCTCGGGCAGTCTCAGAAGTAACTGCTAGGCACTTCACAGGACATATTTTGTATATTTCTTTGAACAGCCCTTAAATGAAAAATTATTCAGGGTATATGAATTACCTAATATTGTTAGCCTTGGGTTGCTAAGAGACTTTGGACTATGCAACTGATAATACTAGTAAGCAACAGAAAGAAAACAGATTGAATTACTGTGGGCCAAATTCTGCTCTCAGTTATATCCGTGTAATTCCATGAAACTCACTGGAAGTGCATGAGTGTAACAGGCAGCAGAAAGAGATTCTGTGCTTCAGTGGCCATCATCATGGATGTGATCGATTTATTGCTAATTAGAGCATATACAGTAAATCCTCAATCCACTATAGTTGGATAAGCCAGACAGTGAATGTCTATGGGAGTTGTTAGAAGTTTGGAGTAAAGACATACTGAAGGTGCCTATCTAGCTCTAGAATTTTTATTACTTGCTAGAGTAGATGGGTTGATAGATAGCTATCATGTAAATTTAGGCTTCATGTTGTACATAACAGAAACCCCTACGAAACAGGAAGAGGACACAAATAGCACAAAGAAATCAGACACTTTGTAACTGTCTTCCCAATTATGGTTCTTAAAAAGCTTGGGTAGAATAAAATCAAACAAATGGACGAGTCGTCTTCTAATAATAATAACAATGTTCCCTCTTTCCCTTCACTTTGGGTAATATCTTTTTTCCTGTTTAAAAAAAACTGCAGTGACAATTTGACCCTATAAATTACTACTAAAGAAAGCTGGGGCTTTGATTTTCAGAGGTGTGGAGCACTCGCACTACCAGGTGATTTCAGTGAGAGCTCTGGGTGCTCAGCATCTCTGAAAATCAAAGCCCCAGGTGTCTCAATTTGGGCACTTAAAACCAGTGACACCCAAAGTAAGGTGAAAAATTAGGACTTATATTTCAAAAAATAATAGTTTTTTACCAAAAACCAATCCTCCAGTCAGTAACATGAATGTTATTAAAGAAAATGAAGACTTGCATGGTCTTGTGGTTAAAACAAACAATGAAGATTCAACCGGGTTCGGCTGAGCCACTGACTCACACTATGACTCTGGTCAAATCATTTGACCTCCTTGTACCCTCAGTCAGTCCTGCTGACTGAAGTCAGAGTCTTGCTGAAAAGCAGATGTTTCATGTGTATTGAACATTCCTAATATTTACATATAAAGCATCAGCTGGGCCTCAATTCAGCAAAGCTCTTAAGTGTGTGCTTAACTTTAAGCATGTGCATAAATCTTTTTCTGTTCGGGAAAGTACTCAAGTACATGCTTATATTTAAATCCCATTGACTTCAGCTGGAACTAAGCATGTGCTTAAGTGCTCTACTAAATCTGAGCCTTAATGACTGATTTGACTTTATTTAAGTCAGGTTTCTGATAATATTTTTCAATAAGTTAATAGTGTAATATTACTTTTAGATGGTCAGCAGATCTGGGAGATGGAGGCAACGGTGGATAAAGATAAGAGCCAACCTGTAAGTATACAAAATAATGTATGTCCTTTACTCCCTGCTTTTCAGCTATATGCTGAGAATATCTTCTGCAAGGTGCTGAGCACCTCCAACTTCCATTGACTTCAGTGGGAATCCAGGCTGGTCGGAGCTTTGCAGGCTGGGACCCTTTGTTTGCGTTGCTTTATTTACATTTAGGGCCTGATTCTGCAAGGTGCTGAGCAGCCTTGATGCCTATTGAGGTGGAACCTTACAGTGCAACATCAGCGCCTTCTAGGTTCCAGCCCTTATAGTGGAATGGGCCTTATCTGCTCCTAAGGAAGTGAATGGCACTGTTGCAATGGAAGTTGGATCAGTGGGATCAGATTGTAAAAAAGTAATAAATACACATTTTGAATAATTACATTTCATGTTTATCAAGTGCATTGGAGTAGTCAAAGCACTAGAGCATTAATCAGTATTCTGTGTGTTCTGTATTTAGCTGAGACTTCTCTCTTCAACATCAGGACATCAGCAACAGAAGCCACAGAGGATGTGACATTTAAAAACCAGTTTCCCGATATCAGAAATCTTCCAGTCCTAACCCACCTGTCCCTTCCTTCCCCACATCCTCCTTTTCAGAGGGGAACAAGAAAATTCCTTTTCCTTCCTCCAAGGATATGTACTCCATGGGGTAGTTACCTGAGAGCCTGTTGATCATTGGACTTCAGTTTCTAATAGGATATTGTCTCCTTTCATTGTTTCAGAGCATGCTTTTTGTAGAGATACCAGAGTATAGGAACAAACACATCCGTACACCGGTGAAGGTGAATTTCTATGTCATCAATGGAAAAAGAAAAAGAAGTCAGCCACAGCATTTTACCTATCACCCAGGTAATTCTTTATGCAGAGGGCAGATTGGGCTACAATATCTCATAGGGCAGGCTTTGTAGTCTGATACCTCATTCTCTTGTCATTAAGCATCTGAATTTTTCTAATTTAATGCAGAGTTACTGCCAGATCACCAGTTGTTATTTGGTTTAAAGGTTGCGTGTAATTTTGGAGGAGGATTTTTTTATATATACATATATGTATGTAAGGGGGCTTTACATCAGATATCCAGGCAATGGGCTGATCGTGCCCCATTTATGACAATAGGAGTTCGCAAATGATTTCAGTGAGAGCAGGATCAGACACTTATGTGCTCTGACCCTGTGAAAACAATGAATATTGCCTTCCCTAGTTGACATATACCACAGTAAGTTAACATCAGACCCGGGGAAAGGAGTACTAGAGTAGGGAAGGAGAAGAGTGGGACATATTCTTTAATGGAGGGCCAGTTTAGATATGAAAAAAAAGTTTTGATGTTTCTCAAACTCTTTCCCTGGGGAATTGGTGAGCAAGAAGTGAAACAGGATTACTCATGAAATTCCCAGCACTTCCTAGTTTTGGCTGATTTTCTCAGTGGAAACCAGAAAGCACGAAATAACCTGACTGGATTTTTCAAGCTTTGAACTAATATCTCAGTGCCACTAATTTCTAAGGATGGGGAAACATCCTGATCAGTTCTTACTTAGTACAAAGCACTTCACCAGTCCCTAGTGGAAAATGCTTCACTGCTCTATCTGATTCACAGTTAGAGAGAGTTAAGGCTTTTGATGGCCACTAAATTGTTGCACTGTGAAATTACATTTGTAAATACGCTGTTATTTCAAAAAGAGCCTCAAAATGTAAACTTTAAAAAAAAGCTATAAGATTCCATTAGAAATTTATCTGTCTACAGGTTTCAGAGGGGTATCCGTGTTCGTCTGTATCAGTAAAAACAACGAGGAGTCCTTGTGGCACCTTAGAGACTAGCACATTTTTTTGGGCATAAGCTTTCGTGGGCATAAGCATTCATCAGATGCATGGAGTGAGAAATACAGTAAGCAGGTATAAATATAATTTATATAATAGAATATAAAATAATTTTCCCTCCGTTGATACTTCTCGTCAACTGTTGGGAATGGGCTACATCCACCCTAATTGAATTGGCCTCGTTAGTATTGACCCCCCACTTGGTAGGCAACTCCCATCTTTTCATGTGCTGTATTTTTATACCTGCCTACTGTATTTTCCACTCCGTGCATCTGATGAAATGGGTTATAGCCCACAAAAGCTTATGCCCAAATAAATTTCTTAGTCTCTAAGGTGCCACAAGGACTCCTTGTTGTTTTTACTGTCTATATAACTGTTGTCCAGTCTGCCTGGTATGCCCGGAATCTTATCTGCACTAAGATTCAGGGCATTAAGATGTAGGGATGGTTACAAGAAGTAAAAATTGCATTATTTGCCTGCAAAAAACCCTTCTTTTCCCACAACATTAAGATTCAGTCGACTTTTACAAATGGGAGTTTATTCTCCTTTTATTGATGATGTCGGCCGTTGTTACTGGGGAAGACTTATGCAAAAAGATTGGGTCTCGAAGACAGCGTTAAAAAATGGTCAAGCCTAGTCTGTTCCTTTGGATCTCTAATTAATCTCTTGGACTGGAAAACAGGGCTGCAAATCTTGCGATATCAGCACGTCTCAGAAACTGTCTATTAATTCCGTTTTCCATTGGGGCCAGAAGTGCTATGAGGAATGCCTCTCTCCTGGTTTCTTTGTAGTTTTGCTTTGGGTTTCACCTAGAACTAGAAATTGCAGAACTGAGACAAAAATGAATTAAAATCACAGCAATAAAAATAATAAGCTCATCTGAATGTTTGAACCTTGAGAAATATGAGGTTTAAGTTTTGGGTAAAGTTTTTGTCCATCCTAACGCTAAGTGCTTTCACGAGAGATTCTCCCATGATTGCACTCAAGCAATTTACTACCTGTAGTGCCCTTGTGGAGAGTGCACTCACCCACACACACTCTCACAATGATTTAGGTCTCTTCTTAGTGCCAGGGGAAAAAAATCGTTGTGTCTCAGTTGCTCGTTAAGAATAATGTCCTTTGCATGCTTTATTCTAGTACCATCAATCAAAACAGAGCCCATTGATGACTATGATCCAGCTTTAATCTGCAATACAGTACACAGTGGTCTGGGAACAGTAACACAGCCTTACTATTCACAGCACACAATGGTCACCGAATCCCCTTCCTGTCTTGTGGCCACTATGGCTTCCTGCCAGCAGTTGCGTTCAGGCCTATCTTCTACTGATTCTCGATATCATCAACAGAATCCAGCAGCTGTAATATACCAAAGAAGCAAAAGTCTCAGTCCTAGCCAACTAGGCTACCAGCAATCCAGTTTGATGGCCACACAGGTTTCCATTTCAGATGCACACAGGTCAGTGCTGGTACATGCTGGTTCCCCAGGCCAAACCTCAGCTGTGCTCCACCACTCTCCAAGCAGTCAACAATCTTCTCCCGTGATACACTATTCTCCAACCAATCAGCAGCTGAGGTGTGGAAGTCATCAAGAATTCCAGCATATCATGTGCTGTGAAAATTTTACCTCTAATGTAGCAAGACCCAGCCAGCCTCAGGTCAGTCAAGCACAAAGGATAAGTCCAAGTTCATATCCTACCGTGATTCAGCAGCAGACAGCCACAAGCCCGAGAGCAGCAAAAAATGGACCACCCGTTAGTGATCAGAAAGAAGTGTTACCAGCCGGAGTCACTATTAAACAGGAACAGAACCTGGACCAGGCATATCTGGATGATGGTAAGCAGCACTGTCTTTTTATTACATATAATTCCATCTGGTCCTCTGTACAAAAATAATGTGGCCTCCTTCTTGACAGGGTGAGAACCCATCCCTTGTAAAGTTTTATATTTTCTTAATGTAAGAGCCTTTCATCAGCTGCATTTTTGGTAGATAGCAACACAAAAAAATGAAGCATTTCCACAGTCCATAGAAAACCTCTGTCTTTAAGTCACGGGGTGAGCTGTCAGGTTTTAAACTGTTTCTAATTTTTTTTCCACTTGCCAAACGTTAGTTGAAAATGGAGAAACCGACAAAAAGTGGGTTTTTTTAAAAATTATTTATATCAATGCAAATTCCACAATGTAAAACCCTTTTATACATTTAATAAATACATTTTTAAAAAGCCTAATTGAACAGTCCATGAAGATACATAATGAATGGGGTAGTGCTGCAGGCAAAACTATTGCAGATGTTCTAGATGAACAGTAGTACATTGATTAGTAAAACAATGTCATTTCTTTGTTGTGAGCCCAGTAGATTTAGCTGTTAGCAGTGAATAAAAGCAAAAGTAAAGCCTTGTTTGAATATATCCTGCTTATCCTTAGGTAGATAAGAGTTATTGGCAAACGGGTTGATTGGTTGTTTTGTTAAACATTAGTACTATTTCATAGCAGGCAAAAAATATAAAGCTAAGGCTTGGGGGCTAGATCCTGTTCCTATTAAAGTTAGTAGCAAAACCCATGTTTACTTCCATGGGAGCACAAGCCCTTGATTAGAATGCTGCATATAAGTGGAGTGGGCTGGATTGTGTAATTGTGTATGTAAAATGCACACCTAATTTTCATGTGCTGTTACTGTGACTGCACTCACAATCCAAGTATTACCTGTGCAAATTGCTAATTTTGGTCCCATGCGTGTGCACGTGCAATTCTGACAATCGACGTATAAATTAGGCAAACAATACTTAGTGATCTTTCATGCACAGTTATACAGGTATAGATTTTGAAATTCTAGCCCTGTCAGTTTTCCTCTGTGAACCTAGAGGTACTGAGTATTTGAGGACACATTTATCTGATATGATCATCATGGCTGCTTGCTGCGGGCAGAACAGGTTTCTATTCCCCACCCCTCACAGACACACTTTTTTCCTTCTTAATGTAGTCTGTATTTGAAATGTTTGAGCTTCTTCATTCAGCCATAGCAGTTGATGTCATCTTGGCCCCATTACAGCAATCATTCTGGGGCAGTTCTTACAAATATAAAATGATCTTTGTCTGCAGAGAGAATTTTGCTAGTATTTTTTGGACCTGAAATAAATAAAGTAAGCAAAAGCCAGGGACTGCTCAGCGAAAGCAGCATTATAACAGCGCGAGGTAATTTTTCTCTGTAATAGAAGTGGCCACTGTGTCTTAACATTCTTTTAATATTAGGGCATCAGAGATTCTTCCTCCTTTCTATAAATATTGGACACACACAAAAAAATCTCATGGTTGCAATACAAATGAAAAAATAAAGAAATTCAAAGTTAAGTCTGATGAACTTTGGGCCTGTTCCAGAACCCACTGAAGTTAAAAGAAAGACTTCAGTGGGCTTTGGATCACGTCTGTAATGCCCAACTATACCATGAGTGCATCAGAATGGTGCACAGTGTACCTCAAAGCATGTGTTATAAAACAGGGGGTGCAAGTGAAAGACTGGCAGTGAGTTGGGAATGAAATTCCAGGCTTCTGTTTGAACATCTTTGTCATCAGGTTGGCTGCTGGTCTGTATACTAACGTTCCACTGAACTCTATGGGATATTAGTGCCTACATTCACAATAGGTGCCTTTGTCTCGGAAAAGCATGAAAAAAATTGCATGCCCCCTGAGCATACAATATTGCTCAAAGTTAGTTGTTTGTGGGAGTTGTGTCTGAGTCAGGACTACAGAACAGAACCCTTTTCTATGGAGAAATTTTGCAAGTGACACAACAGGGTAAAAGAGCTGCTTTGGTCTGACATTTGGACACATTTTATTTACCTGTTTAAATCATAATAGCTCATTGGAGCCCTTAAAATCCTTAGCATAAACTGTATTCTTATTCAGAGGGTTCTTTCAGCTATTTTTTAGGCTAGAGGCCACATCCATCCATGGAATGGAAATATTAAGTATGCACAAATTATCATGATATTGCACATTGTAGGTCAAAACTAGAGGTCAGCTCTCAATCATCTGAATTTTCAGAATTCTCAGATTAATTATAAGGTATTATGCCCAAGATGGACTATGGGGAACTATTCACACTAGTATTTCCCTTCCCTACATGTTTACTTTATTAAGAAGGAGCCCTTGGGGTAGTTATGCTTTACTTTGCAAAACACATGATTCCAAAATGTTCAGGTCTTGAAAACCACTTTGCTTTTCCATGGGGAAAAGTGATTCAGAATATAACAAAAACCACATTTTGCTAACTAGAAAATTTATTTTTGCACTTTATAGTATTAAAAGAAACCCAGATCAATACAATTATGTAAGTTTGACAAGTCCCTCTGGCTGAATCGATCTCCTGAGATTATAAGAGGTGATTAATCTTGCTGTGATACTTATCAGGTAGATGCTTAGATGATCATTCCCATGGCTAGTTCCACCTTGTATTTAGTTGTGATACTCTGAGTACCTTTCCCAGACCTGAAGAAGAGCTCTGTGTAGCTCCAAAGCTTATCTCTTTCACCAAGAGAAGTTGGGTCCAATAAAAGATATGACCTCACCCACCTTGTCTCTCCCTTCCCATGGTTAGGTTTAACCAGCTGGATGGTTGTATTGTGCTATAGCTGACTACTTCTGCATAGTTACTACTAAGACCATGGTTGTTTTGGTGTTTCTTGCTTCCCTTCTCTTTTCTTCCCCTTCCCCATCTTTCTCCTTCTAGTCCTTCATCCTGTTCTTCTCTCTCTAGATTTCTGCTGACACGCCAGGATTGGTGGGGTTTTTGGTTTGGTTTGGGGTTTTTTTTGTATTACAGTTGCATCCTTCCCTCTCCTCTCTGTCTCCAAGTCCCTTGCTCTTGTGGTTAATGCAAAGTCTTGCAATTCAGGGAACTAAGAATCTATTCTCAGCTCTGACATGAAGTTCCTGTGTGACCTTGGGCAAATCCTGCCCCATCGGTTCCTCATCTGTTCAATGGGAGATAACAACTACTGCCACACAGGGCTATAGTGTTCATTAATGTTTGAACAATCTTGGAAGCAACCAGAGAAATACAGGGTACAATTATTATTATTATTAATATTATTTCTCTTTTTTTCTTCTGGCCCTCTTATTGTGTTTCTGCTGCCAGGTCCGTTATGTTGTCTTCCTGTAGTAATTCTCCTCCCATCTCTGCAGCTAAAAAGCAGCTTTTCTTCTTTTTGAGATCATGACTCTTTCTTTGCCCAGTGCACTCTCGGCTCCAAGGACCCCTGCCGCTGACACATACTATTAGAGCAATCCACGTAGCCCTTCCTTTTCATCTTACTTTTAAAATATGATTCTTGTTCCACCTCCAAACAATATTGCCACTTCCTGTGCCCAAATGCTACACATACTCATCAGTGATGCCTTCCTATGATAGTTCCACTTGTGTGTGCCACCTTACAACAAGAGGTCAGCTGGCTTGTGTAACCCACACACCTTCTGGGTGTGGTGTTCTGTCTCATCTAGTGGCACTGAGTCCACTTAAGGAGAGAATTAAATGAGTCTGCCCTACAGCCTTAGCTAACAGCCAGTTGGTTTTTAGCTCATGCACTAGAGGCTCAGGCACTAAGCTTCAGAGGTCCCAGGTTCGATCCCACCCACTGGCAACCGGGTTTTGTCGGTGTTACACTTCCACTAACTACCTTTCCAATCCACTGCCATTCACTTCCATCTTCTTCTCAGCTTCCTTAGTCTCACAGGCAAGGGCTGACAGAACCACCAAACTTCTTGTCCTTCCATAACATTATTTAAAGGGAGCATAGAACAAAGCTATCCAGCAGTTTAGGTTCTGTTTGGAAATGGAAAACAGATGGAGATAACTTGAGTTGGATGTTGTCTGAATTAAGTCTGTCCAGCTCTTCAGGGAGATTTTATCCAGGGTTCAGATTTGGACCTGTTTCAACCATTTCCCCCATGCTACTCTGTGTTAGAAGCACAAGATACATCTTAGATTGGATTCCACCTGGAAGAAAGAGAAGGTGGGGAGGACAAAGAATGACCTAGCGCAGGATAATTGAAAAGGATGCTGCCATCACAGAGACAACTTCCAGTGGAATCAAACATCTTGCTCTGGATAGACAGCAGTGGGCAAAGTGGATTGCCCCATGTGCCACTAGGCACAGAAGTCTCTAAATCTAGGGTACAAAAAGGAAGGCACAGTTGCTAGGGAACTAGCCTACAAAGATTCAAGTACCTGCAATTGCACAGAGCTCCTGTGTGACCTTGGGCAAGTCATTTAGCCTCTGTGTGCTTCAATTCTCCATCTGTAAAATGGAAAAATCACAATACCCTGGTGAGGGGGTACTGACATCAATATGTTGATGATTGTGAGGCACTCAGATACTACAGAAATAGTGGCCACAAAACTACCTTAGACAGACTCAGTGGGAGTAAATAAAGGTGGTAGAATCTGGCCTTAAATAAGTAAATAAATATGTAGCTGCTCTCCAAAGTGGTATTGATTTTCCAGCCTGAGAATACGTAAGTTACATGTTTTTTTACTTCACAAAGAAATATGTTTGTCATTCAGATGGCAACTATCTAACCACATCTCAAAACCACAAAATAGCCTCTCTGCTGCAATATAGCTGAATTATTTTCAGTGTGTCAGTAATTAGAAGAGCAGTGGGAAGGAAGGCGGTAGGCACAACTCCCGCAGTTCATCAGACTTGCAGTTCCGTGGAGCCCTTTTATAGCAAAGTTACTTCACAGAAAAACTGCACTTGAAACGGATGTTTCAGTAGAACTGAAATTGCAACCTGCACCTTGTGATACATATAAATGACCTAGGACTTTCACTCACCTTCACTAAGACCAGGATATTACTCTCTGTGGGTTCTGCCACACACCACAGTAATTGTCGCCCAAATGAGATTTTTATTCTGATTATTGACACTTCAGGATGATTCTACTTATCTTTGTTCAGCATGACACAAAAGTGTCACCAGATGCTTAGGAAATTATTCTATTGCATGCTTCCGCCCACTCTGAGAAAGTTACCAGGCCTTACAGGGTCCCCAGGACTCGTCCAGCAGTTGAAGTGTGTGTGCATCTCTTGTTTTCTCTCTTACTAATAATGAACCAGGTTGTACCGTTAGCCACAGGCTTCCACTGGGCGCCCAATGCAAAGCAGCCCTCCTTCGGGAGATGCTGTGGGAGGGAGCGTATCTCAAGAAAACACAGTGCTTCCTGGAGCACCCGCATAGTGCAGCCGCTGTACCACCCACTGGACGGGACTGCAACCGTGGTGCCAGCCCATACTGTGGCTGCATCTGACCCCAGACATTTTGTACGTTCAGAGCATCAGGACTCACCGATGGCGGGGCAAATGGGGAGGCTTCTTGCACTTCTCCAATGCAGGCTTGGGCCTGCTGTGCTCCTGTGCAAGGCCCTGGCTGTGTTTCAGGGCAAGAAGCAGTATTTAGGGAAGGTGAGGATTATATCTATATGGGAGGAAAGAAGAGGAAGGACTTGCAGTTAGTTGCAGGGCACAGGGCTGCTCTGATTTATTCCAGCTGGAGCAGTCTTCATTGGACCTTTCTTGTGGGCCAGAATTATCACAGCTCACTGAGCTCCAGCTCTGCCCTCTCCAGCCCCCTCTGCTGCGGGTAAAGGAGCACGTGGCCTAAAGCCAGCGATGTCAGCTTTATGTCAGCTGGGGATTCCCCCGCACAAGGGGAACCTTAGCTGCATGATTAAGGCAGCTTAAAGTCCCCTTCACGCTACTGCAGTAGCACAGAAAACTTACCTGGGGCCAAGGATCTAGCCCTTTGACTGGATTCAGTGAAGCTATCTCTGTGAGTCACACTGTTTCTTTCAACTTCAGGCTGCACAGAACATGGTCTCCTATGCTTACGTTACAGTTTGGTTTTAGCTCTCTCTTTTTCCACCTATGAGTGTTGGGCAAAATCACAAAGGAGCCTATAGTTGAGGGAGAAAAATGCCTTTTTCTCTTTCTGTTTTCTCACATTATAGAAGGTAGTGAATTTGTATTTTGTAGGGCTGTGGTTTGAGTAGAGAAAACATTTGCATCAAAAAAGCCACTTTCTGTTTATGATTAGAACTACTTTTCATAGAAGGTGTGGTCACAGATTCAGTGGACTCCGAGTAGAGCCTGTACATTCTCCAAACAATTTCACCTGGATTAAAGCAAGTCTATGCATTAGCCAATCTGATGCTGGTCCTATAGCTCTTACTACTGAGCATTATCCACTTGGTCTCAGTTGAGGTCACTATTCTATGTTTTGGTTCCACTGCACCCCATATATTTTACTAATTATTATTATTATTACTTATTCTGCTTATTCAGAGCAGAAAGATGGTCCCTGCCTTCAAGAGCTTAATATCTATTAAAAAGAGGTGGAAAGAACATAACAATGGGAGGCAGGACTCCTGCATTCTATTCTCAACTCTGCCAGGGACAAGAAAAAGTCAAGTCACCTAACCACTCTGGGCTTTGGTGTACCCTTATGTAAAAATGTATCCTAATAGTTATCCTACCTCACAGGAGGTGTTGGGAGGCCAAGTTGACGCATGTTAGTAAAATGCACAAGAATCCTTGGGGAAAAGGTGGCATTTACTTGGCTAAGTGCCAGGTATTATTATTGTCATGGTTGGCTCACACCTGATTTTTCACAGGCCTCTTGAAACAAAACAAGACCACAAAAGCCCAAGCATTTTTTCACATGTGTACGAACCCCAGGAACTCCAATTCTAAACATTTTTGGCACTCAAGGCAATATTACAATTAAAAATAGTAAATATTTTTATTGTATTCAAGTAACCTTTGCATAAGTAGCCTGACATCCTCTCTGCATATGTAAAAATGAAGATGTTTCCCTAGCAGCATTCCTGAGTAGCTATCCAAAAAAACCAAACCAAAATAAAACAACAAACAAAAAACACGCCATACATCCAAAATCAGCTGTGGAGGAAGGAAAAAAATGAACCAAGTGATTAAAAGCATAGTTCCACTAGCATCCCTTTGTTCTTGAGTTCAGGAATCTTTAATTGGTGCAGCACAATGCCCACAGGCAAGTTTCTGACAAAGCATTTCCTGTTCAGAAGAACATGCAAAGTCCATTAAGAGAGCACGCAGACTGTGGAGAACGGATAGTCACGTAGAGGTATATATACGCTCACTGTGTTTGTGGGTAGGGCCTCTCAGACAACTGGTGCACCAAGACAAGAAAAAATCCCATCTACTTGCTGGTGGAAGACAAGCTTGTTTGGAGACTAAACTAGATGACGATTATCAGCACCAAGGAGTCAGCTTCCAGATGGCATGAAACAACTTTCGATTGTAATTTTGAAATCCTGGAAAACAATAACTTGAAAAAGGAATGTGTTCATGCATTTGGGAACTGAAAGCTTCTAAACCACAATAAAGTCCATTCCCAGACTTGTTGTCCACTTACTTTACACTCATTGCATTCCATAGACAGTCTGAATCACGGGCAGCAGACAGCTCCTATAAAGAAGACCATAGGAACATCATTAGATGTCCATCTGCTGGAAGACACTTGCCAAAATAGGCCATATATTTACTTTTACTTGCTCAATTCGCACAGAACTTTCAAATTAAAGGGATAACCACAGTACTTGTCACGTCTGGGACACCTTTCACTCTAGGGAGAGACACACTAATGAATTATGCCTTACACTACTAGCTAGGGAGGCAGATGAGTGTTATTGTCTGCATGACACAGATTGGTAAACTGAGACACACAGTGGTTACGTGACTTGCCCAAGCTCATACAGGAAGTCATTGGCAAAAGTGAAAATAGAACAAGGAGTGCTAATTCCCAGTTCTCTGTGCGATCCACTAGACTGTACCACATGTCAGGGTGTAAAGCGTGTAAACATAACGTTAAAATATATCAAAAGTTTTCCTCCTCCCTAATAGCTCATTATATGCAGAGGGGCTGCTAGGTTGCTTGTGCAAAGATTATTTTAATTAAATCAAAATCTTTACTATTTTTAACTGAAATATTTCCCCAAAGGCCAAATTTATAAAAGGCATGATAAAAATCTGTGTGCATGGCCATGCCTGCAGTTACTGTAAGTGCACATGCAAAGCAGGTAAATGTATGAACAAATTGCTGCTTGGGTGAACTACATCACTGTGCACAGCACCCAGACAGTGCTCTCTGCACCGGGCCCATATAGTGCCCCCTTCACCATGTAAGCCCTGAGAAAGGGGCTGTGAAGCTTGGTCTACACTTTTAGAAGTTTTACCACCTGGTTATGTTGATTAGGGGTGTGTGATTTCTTTTGCTGACATTGCTATTAAGCCCTAGATGCAGTTATATTGGTATAAAAGTGCTTGTATCTGCATAGCTTATGTCTGTTCAGGGAAACCAGAGAAGCTATGTTGGTAGAAGTACTTTTATACCAATATAATTGTGTCTACACTAGGATGTCTCTACTGGTTTAACTATACCAGCATAGCTAAACTGCCAACACCTTTAAGTGTAAACGACGCCTAAGTGATGCACAGGGGTAATTTCTCCCTAGGTGCCTCACTAGCTATTTATGCACACACCGCCTCTGATGGTCACATTGGCAATAATCACATGAGCTTTGCACATGTTTCTTAGCTAAGGACCCAAATCTCTGCCTTTTGAAAAAATTGATCCTAATGGCCATGTACTTCTGACAAGGCTAATGCAATCCACTGGCTGTAATTGTGTGGCGGATTTGTCCTTTTCCTTATGACCCCAGCACATGAGTCTTTCATGTATGTCATTGTTCTGCGAGTACATCCAGCTCTCACTCCCTTGTAATCAGTACCTTCATTTTCGTGTTAACGTAACCAAATAATCAGTATCCAAGGCCTTATGCATAGCGCAACTGTATTGCCAGCTCTTGCAATTTTATTGTGAGTTCTGCAATATTTCATGTTTTTCCAGGACCCAGTGCCTGGAGTCAGAATATCAGCTTTTATTTGTTTGTTTGTTTGTTTTAAGTAAGTTTCAAGCCTTTGTAGTTGTGGAACAAAACTTGGAAACATGAACCGCAAAGGTTCAGAAACCGAGAGGCAAATAAAAACAACCCCAACTGTATTACTTTTAAAATTGCATGATTTGTAGCCAATCTCATTTGGGGCATGATCGTTCATTCTTAACACATTGGAAAGATGGGCCTTTTCTAATACAAATGAAGCCTTATGGATGAGGCATTTAAAATATAGTTTTCTTCCACCTGGTCATCATAATTTGTCTCACATAAAAACTTTTTTTTACTGACCACTGTGCTTTTAAAAAAAGAAAACTGGTGATGAATCATCTGAATTTTCCACCCATTTGCAAGTCAGTTTTCTTAAGAAAGCTCTCAAGGGTGAGAGCCCTTTTTCTGTCCATAGCAGAAGCTGCTATGAGCTTACTCTCACAGACTGTTTTATAGGACCGCTTACTCACCAGTTCCGACACACTTTTATGCTCTAATTTCAATGCTGTATGTTTCTAGAGAAACTTTAAAATCAGACTGGACAAGTATTCTAGAAGAAACACTGTAGGGACAATTTTGCATTGATGACCTGAAAGGTCTTTTACATCTTTGGCTTCAGTGATTTGAAAAAGCAAGCAGCACATCTTGGGCCAACCCAGCAGCAGTCAGAGATGGGGGAGAAAATGACTGAACATCCTTACCCTGCTGATTTACATCTCAGTAATTTGTATCAGGCTGCTGACTTTCATACTCCTTGTTTCTCATTTTATAATATATTATTTTTAAGGTTAACAAAGAAGAAATAAGGGGAAGGTAACAGGTAACCTAAAATAGATAAATCACAGTGATGAGTCAGAATCAAAAGTCCAAACTCCAGTTTTGCAAGTGTTTGAAATCTGGGTAAATCCAGATGCAAATTTCACAGGTGGGGTCACAACCAACCCCCTCCCCCAATACATCTTTGGGGCATTCAAAATCAAAAACAAATTCTGGTGTGTGTGCCCGCCTCTAATACACATACTATAGTCTCTCTGGTACATAAGAATGGCCATACTGGGTCAGACCAAAGGTCCATCTAGCCCAGTATCCTGTCTTCTGACAGTGGCCAATGCCAGGTGCCCCAGAGGGAATGAACAGAACAGGCAATCGTCAAGTGATCCATCCCCTATCACCCATTCCCACCTTCTGGCAAACAGAGGCTAGGGACACCATCCCTGCCCATTCTGGCTAATGGTTCATTTCTGATCCGTGTTATAGTCTTAGCCACATTAAGTCTGTGGTCTCTGTGCTGTGTCTTCCAGAGGTCAGATAGAAATAACTTTTGTTATCCCTGGCCTTGGGATAAAGTAAAGTGGTGGTCTACTTTAGTCGTACAAGGGACATATCCTTAGCTGGTATAAATCAGTATAGCTCCACTGAAGTTTCTCCTAGGAATTTCACTAGCAATGTAGTGCTATGCTAATGTACACTGAGCATCTGACCGAATAGTCTCCATATCACAGGAGGAAAGCTCTAAGCCAACCAGTCCGCTAAGCTATGGCCCAGTACGGACTTTTAATTTTGAAACTCCACGCCAGTTTGAAAGCATGGGCCAAATTCTATCTTCAGCTACATACACACAATTCCTATGGGGCAAAATCCTGGCTGAATTGAAGTTGATGAACGCATTGTCATTGACTTCAACACATCCAGGATTTCACCCATGCATGTTAAAGGGTGCTGTATGTTTGCAGTTGAGGGCAGAATTTGCCCTTATATGTGTTCACCGTTATACTAGCAGACTGCCTCAAAGTAAAATGCAAAGATTTGTAGTTTGCTGTCTCCACCAACCCATGTGCACATTTGCCTTTGTGCACACTTGTATATGAACTTTGAAGCACAGACAATAGTATACACACGTGATTTTCACATGCCAATTCTACTAGAGCAAATTAGCAGCTATTAGTGGATCAAAGTGCACACGATTTGCATGAATGAAAAATTGTGCATGCACCAGGGAAGACTGGGTTGAGGCCCTACTGAAAAATCCAAATTACTTGAAAGTTAATTGTACATCTGTGACAACCTAAACCCATGTATAATGCTTATCTTTGAATTAGTCCTGAATTAGCATGAAGACTCATGAACTTTGCATTTAATATGCACAAATTAATTTGGACCAGAGAAAGAAAAGCAATGAAATAGGGGGAGTATAAACTTGTAATCACGCCCTCTGATCATCAGTACCAGAGTAATCTAGTCAAAGATCCCCAAAGTGTGGTTAGGTTTGGTTTGGTTTGGGTTTTTGGTTTTTTTAATGATAAAATGACTTCATCATCCATGAATGAATTGAATCGAATGTAGGACAAATAGTGAGACATATGAATAACTCTTATGACATTTGCAATGTCTCGATCTGTGCTGGTTTATTTAGGTGGTATCTAAGCTTCTTTTGAAAGAGCGAGCATGACTAACTGAAGGGGAGACACTCCAGAAGGATGAGCCAGGAGCCAGTGGTGGAAGAGTTATGGCATTCAAAACCTTCTTGGGTTAAATATCTGGTCATTATGAGCAATAATAGCACTGGTTATTTCACAAGAACTCCACTTGCCTGGGCAGCCTTTACCAGACTCACTAGCCACAGTGGTACAGGCCCACTGGAAAGGAAGCTGTCTGGTGCCCCAAATGTCTCATTTTAAATAGCACCAAATAATGCCTAGGGCTAGTTCTGTGCATTTGTAGCCATTTGACCTAAGTAACATCCTCTACATTTGCCTTTGTACCCAATCTGCCCATAGATGTTGTATTAACACCTTCATTTCCAGGTAGCCATCAAAATGGTTAGTTGTGTGAGCAATTAACTTTTCAGAGGCACGCAGCTGTCATTTATAATAGCAAGGGTTGCCGCACAAAAAAGCAAGTGTTACTAAAAGGCACCCATATTTGAAAATTTAGTCCAGTATTTGTGTAAGTAAATAATTATCAGACTAGAACATGTTCCCATGTGACACTGGAGACTCTCCAGGCAGTTCTTTTGAAATGAAATAGTTATAGAAATAATGTTATACATTAGCCCTATCCATTCCAGACACAGGTGAGACTGCAAAGTAGGGGGTAAGAAAATTGGCTTGGCTAAAATAAGAAGTGATCTGATTCCTCACTCAGATACAGGCTAAATCAGAAAATAAATATAGGATAATATAGGAGGTTTCCTTTGTTTTTTAACAGGTTTCAGAGTAACAGCCGTGTTAGTCTGTATTCGGAAAAAGAAAAGGAGTACTTGTGGCACCTTAGAGACTAACCAATTTATTTGAGCATGAGCTTTCGTGAGCTACAGCTCACTTCATCGGATGCATGCCGTGGAAACTGCAGCAGACTTTATTTATACACAGAGAATATGAAAAAATACCTCCTCCCACCCCACTCTCCTGCTGGTAATAGCTTATCTAAAGTGATCATCAGGTGGGCCATTTCCAGCACAAATCCAGGTTTTCTCACCCTCCACCCCCCCACACAAATTCACTCTCCTGCTGGTGATAGCCCATCCAAAGTGACAACTCTTTACACAATGTGCATGATAATAAAGTTGGGCCATTTCCTGCACAAATCCAGGTTCTCTCACCCCCTCACCCCCCCTCCCAAAAACCACACACACAAACTCACTATCCTGCTGGTGAGAAAACCTGGATTTGTGCTGGAAATGGCCCACCTGATGATCACTTTAGATAAGCTATTACCAGCAGGACAGTGGGGTGGGAGAAGGTATTTTTTTATATTCTCTGTGTATAAATAAAGTCTGCTGCAGTTTCCACGGCATGCATCCGATGAAGTGAGCTGTAGCTCACGAAAGCTCATGCTCAAATAAATTGGTTAGTCTCTAAGGTGCCACAAGTACTCCTTTTCTTTTTGTTTTTTAAGTTTTGTTAATTCCTTCCTCCCCCCGCCTCCCAGTGCATCTATACTTTCTGGGGGTGGATGTGCCATGTTATCACCAGAGTACCTGTCTCCTGATATTACCCTCCTGACCACCAGGCATATCTGACAAGCTGTCACACAAGACTGCTTGGTCTTATGAAATGCCCAGCTCAGTGCTGGATATGCTAGAGGTCTCCCCCCAAGGGAAAACTCAAAAGCTTAATTACTTATTTTGTTAAAGGAAACTTCCTATAGTGTTTGCAGTATTGTTTTGTTTGTTTTGTCTGTTTTTTTTTAAAAAAGTAATCCTATCAGACTTAATATTTATATTCCTGCAAAACAGTTAGAGAGGGTGGTGTTAAAATAAGAACCTATCCAAAGGCTCCCATTCTCCATTATAGTCTGTCATTTTTAGAGTAAGCTATACTCTAGTTCTTTTATCCCTGTTAAATTCTACAACACTTTTCAATAAGATCTGGATAGTTCAAATACGTATTCAAATTTCTCTGAATTGAATTTCTGAACTAGAATTAGGTGCTAGCCATATAGTTGAGATCAAGACCTAGAGTTTCCCAAAACTCTGGGGCCGAAACCCTCAAAGTTATTTAGCCTCCTAACTTACATTGATTTCAGCAGAAGTTAGGAGTCTAAATACCTTTGAGGGTCTGGGCCTGGTGGTTCAAGTCGTTTGGTTTGAATCAGTTCTTTTGGCTTCCCCATTTTGTCTGACACTTAGGAAAACATCTTGGCTATTTAAAACCTTTGAGGAACGTGACTCTCTCAGCTAAAATGCTCAAGGAGGGTTTCCCCTGTGTGTTACCTTCCACTACACTTCTTATCCTCGCGTGCATTCAGAGAAAGTACCTCAGCTCAGCAGTGCAAATAATCAAGTCTTTAATCGCAACTAGGCCTTAATAATTTCTAGCATTTCAACAATATTGTGGTGAGTAAAGTGAGACATTCATTTCCTTTATGTACGCAATGAGAGATACATGCAGTAGAAGGCTGGTTTATTACAGGAAATGTATGTTGCCGCACACAGACACATTGCACACAGGCTGGCTTGGTTTAATTGGGATGATCTGAGGCCAAGGAATTGGAGTGCTCAACCAAGGAAAGCATCTCCTCTCAGCCCTTGCAGCAGAGTTAACTCGTCTTTCCTCTGTATTTAGACTAAAAGATTGCAAGAGGCTTTTAAAAAGCTGAATGTTACAGTTTGCTGAAAGGCAGATGCACCAGTTATCTGGGGAGTCCCTGTCTGTGGCACCTAGACAAAAATGACTTGGCAGGCCAAAAAGCCAGGAAATTAATTTTCTTGTCTTCAGAACACAGTGCGCGCCATAGTGCCTGGGTAGATTGAATTTGTTATGATAGCAAAACAAGTTCTATGGAAACCATTGTGAAACCTTGGAGGGAAGCTGCCCAGGAGGCTTGGGGAAAGCCGTTTTTGTTTGTTGTGCTTGGCATCACTTTGCTCTGGACGAATATGCTTTAATTTTGTGGGGGGACCCAAGAGAGCATTCCTCTTTTTCCATACCAAAAAGCCTGCCAAGCTGGCATTAACGTCCTCCTCTTTCCAGCTGCTCCTTTCCAAACACACTGTGCCTCCTAAAGATAGTCTTCACAGTGGCTGGGACTGGTGGAAAACATGAAGCCTGCATGGATTAGCAAAGGAATTCATTTGGGCTGACAAACTGGGTTTCCCTCTATAAACAGCAGTAGTGTTTTCATCTACTGGACTGCACAGCAAACTTCACATCCCCTTTCTCCTCCTCCCCCTATATGCCTGCCCAGAGTTCAGCTGTGGTAAAAGGCACACTGCAAGGTTCTACTTCTGGGGGATGTAAAACAACATGAAATCAATGAGGCATTTTTAACCATCCCTGTCCTCAAAGGGTTGGGGGGTTTTCACTTTGGTAAATAGAGGATGGGGCTTTTTAGTTATTTTTGATTCCGGGTAAAAGGGAAATAAAATACCTCCTTTTATCACTAGTTTAGGGACCTTATAAGCATCCTGCACCATATACTTCTATAATTACTTTTTTCCCCTCACAGATGTCCTGCAAAAGCATCATAAACTAAACTCAGGGCTAACAGGATTTATGTTCAGCCAGGATGTTCTGCTTCTCTGCTTTGTATAATACCTCAGGAGGGTTTTTGTGTAACCACTTTACCTTGTATTTTTCTGTATGTGTGGTCGCTAGATCTCTATTGTCTCTTTTACTCACTACCAGCACGTGATTATACATTGCAGCAACCCAAGAGAATAGGGTGAAAATGAGTCCCTGAAAATGAAATATCCCTGGTTCCAGGTACTTGGTATTGGTTTTACAAAATAGGTGCTGGTTTTTGTAAACCAGCAATCTAACCCAGTGCAAGTGACAGCAGACTGGCTAAACAGCTATGCACCTTAAAGCTCTCCAACCAGACTTGTCATATGTTCTCATCCTCTCTTCCCCACAAAGCTAGTGAGCCCACCATCGCATGAGTTCCCCACTTCCAATTGCCAAAGCCCTTCTGTGAATACTTCCTTGACACCGCACCTAAAATCATCCCCTGCCCTGCCGCACCCTGCTGCAGCTGGGACTCTGATCCATTAATTTAACTTTCTCAATATACGTGTATCTCCAAGTGCTGATCCACTGCTGCTCAGCATTGGTTGTATGTAGAAACATGTAAGTGCCAGTGAGGCGATCAAATCCCTTACAAAAAGAAAAGGAGTACTTGTGGCACCTTAGAGACTTAGAGAAAGGTGCCACAAGTTACTCCTTTTCTTTTTGCGAAGACAGACTAACACGGCTGTTACTCTAAATCCCTTACAGTCATTCTCTGTATTAACACTGCAATTCAATATAAAGGATCGATAGTGTGTACAATCATGGCACTTAAGCATGCAAAGTAGGAGTGCAAATGCACTTACCATTGTGTGTGTAAAAATCAGGGTATATGAGTTCAGCTACTAGATGGGCGAAATCACAAAAGGAATGAAGTCCTTGTCTAGTTTTAGGTTCCTATACCTACTTACTGGACAATGTGGAAAATCCCACCATATTTTCTATGGCCTGTGATGTCATTACTCTGTTGCCAGGGTACTTTGCCATTTCATTAATACTTCATAGTTGTATTATGATAGTACCCACATTATGCTGCCCTTTATAACTGTCCCTGCCCTTTAACAAAAGTTTGGGCTGGGGTTGACGATGGTTGTGGTTGGGAGTGTGTCCCCCACAAGATTTTACAAACTGGGCAGTGAGCACATCCTACCTAGAACTGCCTCACCTATCAATGTTTTTATTTTACCCTGAAAATGATGCTTATAAACAAGGTGGCATCCCCTATGCTGGTCAGGGTCCCCTTTCTCATAGAATTTGGAGACAGAAAAGACCTTCTACATCATCCAGTCCATCCTCTAGACTCTAATGTACAATTTTTTCTTTCAGTACATTGTCTAGTGTTTTGTCCAGTCTTGTTTTTTAAGTCAGTTTTTGAAGGGAAAGAAGCTATGCAGGCTAAGAGAGTCTTAACAGAAGAATGTAGCAAGGCAGAACACAGGATTTCACAGGCTGTTGCTTTAAGTACAGCCATTGGCTGCCTAGGATTTTGCAACGAAGTCCAGCAGATTTCCAAAATATCAACAGCTGGATGCAAATGACATTTCAGAATTAAAAAAAAGAAAAAGAAAAAAAAAAGAACTCTCTCACCCGCTTCTGATGCTGCCCCCACACAGTGACACCCCAGATCGCTTTGGGCACTTGATAAACAACCTGGAGATTGTTATAGCTAACATTTATGGGTGTGGAAATATATCCACCAAAAATGTTTGCACTGTAACTTTTGCATGAAAATAGACATTTGGGGGCAGGAAGGGATGGGAGTTGATGTCTCCAAGAACTGGTGCTGACAGCATATGGAGCCTTCCATAGGCAGGTCAGCAATTCAGAGGCAGACCAGGTGCAGCAGTGACCAGCAGTCATTACCAACTGATGACCTTATATCCTTTAAAAAGTGGTGATTTACATCAAAAATAAAGACTGAGCTATTATTATTGTTGATTACAGTAGTGCCTATGGACCAACCGAGAATGGGCCCCCATTGTGCTGTACAAACAGAATAGGAGACAGCCCTTGTCCCAGAGAATCTAACTAAAGCTGACTGGCAGCCTTGCTGAGAGGCTGATCATTGAATTAGCCATGGAGATGGACCTACTCTCTCACTCCTGAAGCCAGGAGACTCGCAGTGCAATAAGGGGAAAGCCTTCATTGCTGTTGCCCACTCTAGCTCCAGTTCAGCACAGCATTTATGCACATACTGCAAGCTGTTCTTCATCAAAACACATAAGTGTATGCGTATCATGAAGACAGCAGGACTTAAGCACACACTTAAGGACTTTACTGAATAGGGATGAAGCGCTGAATCAGGGCCTTACTGGAGTCAGTCTCTAGAGGCTTCAGTCTGGCACCTTTCCCCAGCAAAGAATCCTCTTCATTTTTATTCCTTTTACATTTAGCATTTTTGTCCCTCCTGAATCTTTTCTCTCCATGGCTGGGCACCTTCTTGTTTTCTTGCTGCTGGCCCACATGACCAGGAAGGTAATTCCATCCCAGAGGCTTCTTACTACTGGCTGCAAATAGATGCCAGGAAAGCATGCTATACTGTAGAATACCATTTGAGCCTGCATCCAGCTGCTCACAAATGCCTAAGTGTGTGGTGCGTTATACAGCCAAGTCACCTGCAATCACACAAATTATGGGAGTGTGGTAATTAGAATTTACAGCTGTTCTTTTGATTGATTTTGGAGTTCTTCCCCAGACAGCTGGCTCGGGGTCCTTCCCCTCTGCACTTAGCCATGGGCTATGGAAACCGGCAGTAGTCACCTATCAGACCAATTTCCATAGTACAGGCCCAAGTCCTCAAGAAAAAACTGACATGTTCAGGTCATGCCTTGCCACATCACAAAGCAGCACTTCCCCATTGTGAGAACTGCATTATCACGACACAACGCTGCAACATTACATCAATAGCCTTCATCAAAATGATGTTGCATTGAAACCATGAGGAGGCAACATCACCTCACGACTAATTAGCCGGATCTGTATACCTGCTCTTATTATTGCCAACCCTTCACCCTTCAACCCTCTGTTTAATCCACGGTTTGTAATGACTCTTACAAATTGTTAGAGTAGCACTTCCATTGTTGTTGTGTATTGAATAATGTGTTTGTCTGATAGATTATACAGAGCAAGAGATATAGTATGAGCCAGACTTTGAAAAACTTTGAGGGCCTGATCCAGATAAGTGCCTATCTCCCAGTGGGAGCTGAAATGATTTAGGCACCTAAACTCCATTTGATTGCTGGGCATGTCACTGATTTCAATGGTAGTTAAGTGCCTAAATACTTTTGAGGATCTGGGCCTTAGTACCTGGCAGACGGCACTCAGAAACTTGCAGTATCATACCCCATGGGTGCTAATTTGTGCTTCTCATATGTGTTCATAATTACTACAACAGCATGTGCAAACTAGGTGATTGGAAATAACTACATTTGCAGTTATATGCAGTTGCTGGATTTTCTCATATAGCTGTGGACTGGGTGCACATATTAAGCATGAAATTGCATAGCTATAATTTTGCAAAATCTGTCCCAATGTGCACAATGGATATTTGTTTACAAAAGAACTCAGAAGTTGGGCAATCCTAATTGGTGACTAATATCTGTTATGGGGGGGGGGGGGGAAGCCACATGCTTCTGAGCCTCGGAGTATCAATTTATATGAACAGAAACAACATTCCTTTACAAACACAAAACATTTATTAAATTGGTTCATTTATTTATTTAGTCATTGAGAAAAAGATGAAGATCCAAAATGTTACTAATGTGTTGTTGAAGTGGGTGTATTTGTCTCTTGAGTATTTACACCAGGAAGAAATTTAGACTTGTTGGTTTGGAAAGGAATCTTGCTATCCCCATAAGGGCACTTTGAAAGGGCAATGGTGACTTGGTATGGTCTCAGGATTCACTATGAATGTTTTTTATAGTTCTGTCTTCATTTAGTTCCCCACTCTACAAAACAAACATTATTCCCATCTAAGCAGCCTTCCCTGCAGAAATACAGTCGACTGGAACAAATTATTAAACAATCAATTTGTAAGCACCGAGGGGATAATAGGGTGATAAGTAATACCCAGCATGGATTTGTCAAGAACAAATCATGCCAAACCAACCTAATTTCCTTTTTTGACAGGGTTACTGGCCTAGTGGATAGAGCGGAAGCAGTAGACGTGACTTATCTTGATTTTAGTAAAAAGAAAAGGAGTACTTGTGGCACCTTAGAGACTAACAAATTTATTTGAGCATAAGCTTTCATGAGCTACAGCTCACTTCATTGGATGCATGCAGTGGAAAATACAGTGGGGAGATTTTATATACACAGAGAACATGAAACAATGGGTGTTACCCAGACGTTCTGGTTAAACTTGGATTTAAACTTGGAGGGTGGTCAGTTTGGATGAGCTATTGCCAGCAGGAGAGTGAGTTTGTGTGTGTGTGTGTGTGTGTCCCCGGAAAAAAGGGCGGGGGGGAGAAAGCCTGGATTTGTGCTGGAAATGGCCCACCTTGATTACCATGCACATTGTAGGGAGAGTGGTCACTTTGGATGAGCTATTACCAGCAGGAGAGTGAGTTTGTGTGTGTATGGGAGCGGGGGGGGGGGGTGAGAAAACCTGGATTTGTGCTGGAAATGGCCCACCTTGATTATCATGCACATTGTAGGGAGAGTGGTCACTTTGGATAAGCTATTACCAGCAGGAGAGTGAGTTTGTGTGTGTGGTTTTTGGAGGGGGGTGAGGGGGTGAGAGAACCTGGATTTGTGCAGGAAATGGCCCACCTTGATTATCATACACATTGTGAAGAGAGTTGTCACTTTGGATGGGCTATTACCAGCAGGAGAGTGAGTTTGGGGGGGGGGGGGGGGTGGAGGGTGAGAAAACCTGGATTTGTGCTGGAAATGGCCCAACTTGATGATCACTTTAGATAAGCTATTACCAGCAGGACAGTGGGGTGGGAGGAGGTATTGTTTCATGATCTCTGTGTATATATAATGTCTGCTGCAGTTTCCACGGTATGCATCCGATGAAGTGAGCTGTAGCTCACGAAAGCTCATGCTCAAATAAATTGGTTAATCTCTAAGGTGCCACAAGTACTGCTTTTCTTTTTGCGAATACAGACTAACACGGCTGTTACTCTGAAACCATATACACTGTAACAAGAGTGATCAGGTAAGGTGAGCTATTACCAGCAGGAGAGGAGAAAAAAACCCCAACCTTTTGTAGTGATAATCAAGGTGGGCCATTTCCAGCAGTTGACAAGAACGTCTGAGGAACAGTAGTGGGGAGAAATAAACATTGGGAAAATAGTTTTACTTTGTGTAATGACACATCCACTCCCAGTCTTTATTCAAGCCTAATGTAATGGTGTCCAGTTTGCTAATTAATTCCAATTCAGCAGTCTCTCGTTGGAGTCTGTTTCTGAAGTTTTTTTGTTGAAGAATTGCAACTTTTAGGTCTGTAATCGAGTGACCAGAGAGATTGAAGTGTTCTCCGACTGGTTTTTGAATGTTATAATTCTTGACGTCTGATTTGTGTCCATTTATTTTTTTACGTAGAGACTGTCCTGTTTGGCCAATGTACATGGCAGAGGGGCATTGCTGACAAATGATGGCATATATTACATTGGTAGATGTGCAGGTGAATGAGCCTCTGATAGTGTGGCTGATGTGATTAGGCCCCATGATGGTGTCCCCTGAATAGATATATGGACACAGTTGGCAATAGGCTTTGTTGCAAGGATAGGTTCCTGGGTTAGTGTTTTTGTTGTGTGGTGTGTGGTTGCTGGTGAGTATTTGCTTCAGGTTGGGGTGCTGTCTGTAAGCAAGGCCTGGCCTGTCTCCCAAGATCTGTGAGAGTGATGGGTCGTCCTTCAGGATAGGTTGTAGATCCTTGATGATGCGCTGGAGAGGTTTTAGTTGGGGTCTGCAGGTGATGGCTAGTGGTGTTCTGTTATTTTCTTTGATTTTAGTAAAGCTTTTGTCACTGGCCCACGTGACATTCTCATAAGCAAACTAGGGAAATGTGGAATTACTATAAAATGGGTGCACAACTGTTTGAAAAACCATACGCAAAGAATAGTTATCAGTGGTTCCCTGTCAAACTGGGAGATCACATCTAGTGTAGTACCATAGGAGTTTGTCCTGGGTTTGGTACAATTCAGTACTTTCCTCAGTGCCTTGAATAAAGGAGTGGAGAGAATGCTTATAAACAGGGACATCATTTGTGAGCATTTAGAACATTACATGTGATTATATTTTATCTTGCAAATTCTGGGGGTGGGGGAAGAGGACAAAAAATGGAGCCTATAGACCTATGAAAAGTGGGGAGGGGACAAACTAATGTTGGGAGGAACTGCCCCCCCCCCACCACCACCTTGCCCATAGTAAATGATGATCCTGCTTATAAAATCTGAGGATGACAGCAAGATGGGAGAGGTTGCAAGCACTTTGAAGGATAGGATTAGAATTCAAAATGATCTTGACAAATTAGAGAATTGGTCTGAAATCAACAAGATGAAATTCAATAAAGACAAGTGCACAGTGCTTCACTTAGGAAGGAAAAATTAACTGCATCAATACAAAAAATGCGAATAACTGCTAGGTAGGAAAGGAGTACTTGTGGCACCTTAAAGACTAATCAATTTATTTGAGCATAAGCTTTCGTGAGCTACAGCTCACTTCATCGGATGCAATACTGCACAAAAGGGTCTGGGGTTATAGTGGACCACAAACTGAATATGAGCCAACAATGTGGAGTTGCAAAAACGGATAATATCTTTCTAGAGTGTATTAACAGTAGTGTCGTATGTATAGCATGGCAGGTAATTGTTCCATTCTAATCAGCACTGCTGAAGCCTGAGCTGAAGTACTGTATCCCGTTTGGGGCACCACACTTTAAGAAAGATGTGGACAAATTGTTGAGAGGAACAAAAATGATAAAAGGTTTAGAAAATCCAGCCTATGAGGAAAGGTTAAAAAACTGGATATGTTTAGTGTTGAGAAAAGAAGTATGAGGGGAGAACCTGATAACAGATCAGGAATTCCCCATCATTGGAGGTTTTTAAGGACATGTTGGACAAACATTAGTCAAGGCATACTTGGTCCTGCATCAGCATGGGAGGATGGACTAGATGACCTTTTGGGTCCCTTCCAGCTCTACACCTCTCTGATTCTATGACTATACTTATAATAGACAATTGTCTTTGGATGTACTCCATTCTCCAGTGAGATCACGCCAGACATTAGCAAGTGCTTTGATTTTAGAGAGGAGGGTGTTTTATTACTATAGAGTTCGAAAACCTGTTCTAGTTGGGTTGAAACTCACCCAGAATCATAGCCAGAGATGGGTAATGTGCTTCTTGTAAAAACAAACAAAAACACAAATATATTCAATACAAGTTACAAATGCAGGGTCATAGGCTGGCCATGTATGCAAGTGTATAGACCTGTAGATTGTCATACAGTTGACAATTACTGGACGCTTCTTAAACCATGCCCCTGAGATTCTATGATGAATACAGCTTTATTGGTCTTGCCTGTACTACATGGGTATACACATAGCACAAAGTCTTGTACAGTTGTATAATTTGGAATGGCTCATTAAAACCTGAGACAGATTCTCTGGGGCAGTCTCTTCTTTAATTGTTCCAAAGTCTTGACCTAGAATCTGGAGGGGATGTCCCCAAAGCATTGGGCCCAGATTTTTAAAATAGTCTCAGGGCCCCATTGGTTTAAATTATTGCTACTATTATGAGGTTGGGAATTACCCAACCTTATAACCCTTAATCCCGCCTTCAAAAATAAAATGATCTATCTGCTACTGTACAATGAAGAGTTCAATGTAGTTTCTGGTAATTGGCACCTTTTTTTCTTACTTAAAACAAAAGTTTTCTCACTAGCACAATTTACTCATACTGAAAGTTTTGACTCTTTGGATGATGGATATAAATTTTTCTTATCATCTCAGACTATTTGCTGGTAAAAGGTTTCAGACCTTATTTAGATGAAATGCAAATACAGATGTAGTGCTGGTTTCCTGTAATCTTTAGTTTTTTTCTTGAAATTACAGTGTCGTTTGGTGGGTTTTAGCAAGCTTCTGCAATAAATAGATCTTCTGGGCATGTCATATATTCTAATACCTGCACATGCACTAGACATGGTATCTTCACAACAAGGTTCTATTATGGATCATAACTCTCGTCCTAATATTAGTAGCCTAAAGCTCAAAATGTTCATCTTTTGGAGGGCGTGTAATGGGAGTGGGATATATACACAAGAACAGATTTTATTCAGTTTAAGACTGAGATTTTCAATGGACCCTAAGGAAGTTAAGTGCCTTAACAGTAGGGCTTCTTACAGAATAAAGGATGACTCAGCATGGGTAAGGGTGGCAGAATGTGGCCCAGTAATTAGTTATGTGACTAAATTGAAATCACCAGAAACGCTTTGGTACTTTCGGGCTGGGAGGGGACAGGACAGATTAGGTTATTGCCTGTACATCTATTTTAAAAAAAACTATCTAAAAATAATGGTTTTGTTTCCCAGCCAATGAAATATATGTTCTAATAATTTGTTTGTGGCAGAAAAGTTAATAAGTAACAGCACTTAGAAGACATAAGCAGTGGATGAACATGAACATGCAGTAGCTAGCTTTTTTGATTCCTATACCATAATTATTTTCAGCCAAAAGTGCCCTTTTCCCAGTCCATTTTTCATTCTCGTTTTTAAAATGCTTCATTAAATGGCTACTATCACCTCCTCCCAGAGAGGTTAAGTCTAGGACTGTATGAAACTGCAGAATGACAAGTGAACAACAGTAGGTTAGTATGTGTGCTTTTCCTCCTAGTTCTTGCTATTTTAGAGGTATTGTGGTAACTGCTGGGACTTGCCTTAGTACTTAAGACAAGAGGTGTACATTACAGTAGCAAAAATCATAGAATCATAGAATATCAGGGTTGGAAGAGACCTCAGGAGGTCATCTAGTCCAACCCCCTGCTCAAAGCAGGACCAATCCCCAAAATTGCCCCAAATCCCTAAATGGCCCCTTCAAGGATTGAACTCAGAACCCTGGGTTTAGCAGGCCAATGCTCAAACCACTGAGCTATCCCTCCCCCTCTGAGCTATCCCTCCCCCCTAAATCCATTTTGGTTTTGCTGTTTTGAATTTAAAAGTAAGATTTGTTAATAGCGAACAGCACAGCTTATCTCAGCATTTATTTAACAAGCTGATAGGGCTCAACATATCCACCCATAGACAAGTGTAAGCATGATTCACCACTGCATTACTCCAGTTTACACCAGTGCAATAGGGTTACATCAGCCTAAAATAGGAGCGACCAAGCCCTGGTCTACACCGGGCAGGGGATCGATCTAAGTTACGCAACTTCAGCTACGTGACTAACGTAGCTGAAGTCGACATGCTTAGATCGACTCACCGTGGTGTCTCCACCGCGGTGAGTCGACTACTGCCACTCCCCCGTCGACTCCGCCTGCGCCTCTTGCGGCGATGGAGTACAGGAGTCGACGGGAGAGCGCTTGGGGGTCGATGACACAATAAATCAATCCCCGCTGGATTGATCGCTGCCCGCTGATCTGGTGGGTAGTGTAGACATACCAGTGGAGACTCCTGTCCTGTGTTTATGTCCCTTCTTTGGCTTCAGTCCGTTTGCTGGAAGTAAACACTTGTGTATTGCTTTAACCATCCATTCTGGTTTAAGGAAATCAACTACCTCCCCCACTTCTATATAAGTTTGTACATATTTATTCAATGAGCAAGTGTAGGTACTTGGACTATTTCACTTGATATCATCACAAGTTAACTAAAACTAAACTCCATTTTAATCTCTTCTCAGTAACTTACTACTATCAATCACAGAGAGCCAGTTGCATGACTCAAACACATGTCCGTCTCTTACAATTTCAGCTAAAACACCCTGGCATCAAACAATTGCACAATGAAAGTTATATCTAAATATATGCAAACAGAAATAAAGTTTTTAAAAAAACTTTGGTATTAGCTAATACAAATCAAATCCGCAAGGAGGTGCTGGACTTCCACATTACACCAAATCCAATTCAGGTGTCCACTGGCAGTATATATATTTTTGAAGTCACAATTTACACTTCCAGAACTCCCACATGATGATTTCGAATCACTTTCCAGTCCATCATGTAGGTCTTCCTAACTTATATAAAGATTGAACAGACAAACAATCAAGCACTATAAGTGGAATATTTAGGCTCCTCATTCTTTGCATGATTGTCTAGAGCAGTGGTTCTCAAAGCCAGTCCGCTGCTTGTTCAGGGAAAGCCCCTGGCGCGCCGGACCGGTTTGTTTACTTGCCGCGTCCACAGGTTCGGCTGATCACAGCTCCCACTGGCCACAGTTTGCCATTCCAGGAAAATGGGGGCTCCGGGAAGTGGCGTGGGCCAAGGACGTGCTGGCCACCCTTCCCACAGGCCCCATTGGCCTGAAACAGCGAACCGTGGCCAGTGGGAGCCGCGATCGGCCAAACCTGCAGACACGGCAGGTAAACAAACCAGTCTGGCACGCCAGGGACTTTCCCTGAACAAGCGACGGACCGGCTTTGAGAACCACTGGTCTAGAGGTTTGATGTGATTAAGGAGTCTTGCTCCTTAATTATACAGGGCCTGATTGTGGTATAGAGCCTTACTCACACTGATTAGTACCTCACTCCACTGAGTCATGGATTGGAACACCAATGACTGTATTTGGTACCATACTGAACGTCTGTGGTCTACCCAAGCTTGAGTACATGCAGTGCTGTAGACCACTCAGAAGAAGGGTGCTAGGAAAGGGTGCTTGACAAAGCCCTGGCTGGGATGATTTAGTTGGGGATTGGTCCGGCTTTGAGCAGGGGGGTTGGACTAGATGACCTCCTGAGGTCCCTTCCAACCCTGATATTCTATGATTCTATGAAAGACCTGTAGAGTTGCATATTCCCTGTGACTGGCATGGCATGCTGATCCACCCCATCCCCTGATGATTGAGAGTCATAAATTCAGCCCCCATATGATAGTTTTCTGGGCATTAGAGGGATAGAATCTCCAAATCAGTTCAAGATACCTCCAGCAACAATATGTTAATACCTAATGGCTTGTAGAAAAGGAGGGAAAGTACATGAAAGTTTTGCATGAAAGTGCACTTTCTTGATTTCCAGCTGACGCAAATTCTTCCTCCAGCTCAATGTGTAGGCAGAGTTTGTGCCTATCTTAGAATCTTCTTATGAGAAACCAATGATAAAATACTGTAATCCATCAAGCAAACAGGAAATCACACTTCTGAAACAAAAATTGCTTTGCAATTGCAAATCAACAAACCTTCCCTTGCTGAGAAAAGTTAAGTGACAAGTTAATGTGTGCGTCCTAGAAACACTGCAGTACCAGTTATTCCCAGTTCATGGAGAAGCAGTCTAGAATCCTTAATTCATTGGCATCCAGTGGGCTTAAAAAGGGAAAACATTTAAATAACTGAAACCACCACAGATAACCCTTTAAAACTCTTAACATCTCATTCTTCATAATGTGATATTTGCTATCTTTTCCCAGCGGAGACTTCGGACTTTATAAATAACACCTCTCCCCCGTTTGCTGTTTGTACTTGAGATTTCAGTCCTCTTATTGTGGGATCTTAATAAATTGGTTTCCACAGAATTAAACAACCAGGTTAACTGTGTGAAAGCCCTCTGGCCACAAAAGTGTAATGACTTAACCAGTGACTTACAAACTCAGGTGTGACTTATTACTAATTTACAAGGCTGTAACTATTTGCCTGATGTGAAGCATGGCAAAACAGTAAAGGAATCCAACAACTATGCAAGCAGTTATAGGAATGGAGTCTGGGGCCAGTGCAAGTTTCAAATTAGCTATGCTCTGGCAAACAGCTCCATTTTTTTCTCTCTTTATACATTCATTTTTTCCTTACTTCATTGAGAAGAAAATGCCTTTAAGGACCACTTTCCTGGCCCAGACTGTTTGCTGTTTATGATAGTATTCTGCACTTCTGGGTAGTAACTTTTGTCTGAGGATCTCAAAGATGAGTAAATGCAGAGATAGAGCTGTTAAGGTCCAAGTTTTCAAACATATTACCTAATCTGAGTTGCCTCAATTTTTGGATGTCCAAACTGAAACATGTAAGGCCTGATTCTCAGAGGTACTGAGCACTAATAACTTGATTGAAGTTTATGCAAACTGCCCTGAGTACTTCAAGGTGGACATCTGAAGACTTAGGCACTTAGGGCCAGATTCGCAAATGTATTTAGATGCTTAAAGATGGAGAGAGGTGGCTCCAGGAGTTAGGCATCTAACCTGCATAGGCAATTCTGACAACCCCATTAGGTGCTAATCTGCATCTTTAGGCACCTCAGTACCTTTGAAAATCAGACCCTTAGTGGACACTTCAGAGAATGCTGGTCTCTGTGACTGGGCCAAAGCTACATGACAAGTTAGTGGCAAAGCTGAGAACCAAGCGTAGGCGTGCTAGCAGCTAGTCTTGTGCTCTAACCACAAGGTAACACTTCTTAGTGACACATTTAAGGGTGAATTTTTATAAACGAGTGATGCCCAGCTTCCCTGTCAGGAGGGACATTGACAATAATAGAACTATGCAAAATCCATTCTGGATTTCTAGGGTCCTAATAATCAGCAATGTGAACAACTTACTGATCTGTCTAGAATTTTCCCTCAATACTTGTGATGCATTCTGCACACAGGAGATTTTGGGTTTGAAAGGAACAGACATTTTTTCACTCTTCTCTCACAGACCTGCCCAGCTTCCCTGTTAATAATTCTGGGTACAGTAGCACAATATCCATTTTCTCTTCTTTGTTCCTTACTTTGCAAGTAGCCCTATTGAAGTATGATAACTAGAGGGTATTCAAAACATTCTGGACCAAATCCAGGTCCCCTGAACTCGATGAGAGTTTTGATATTAATCTAGGTGGAGCCAAGCTTTAGCCACAAGTGCAAATATTACTTCATTGCAGTGCAATGTATTTAGATTCTGTTTTCCATCAGCTTTCTAGATGATATGTGAGATTCTTGGAAAGATCTTGTTGGTTGGATGGGTTTTGTGTCCATTTAAACTGGCATAAAGTTTGGGCATGGAGGCAGAATTACCATTTACTTTTAAATATCTATCTTGTTTCAAGAGTTTGCTTAATTAAATGACATTAACAACCTAGCTTGTTATGTGAGGGATGGTGGGAGAGTGAGGAAACACACAGCTAATGGGGAGGAGAAGGAGGAATGAGTCCAGGTGGGGTTCAAACTTATTCTTTAAACTAGGGAGTTGAATTTTGTAACAGATGAATACATTAGGAGTAATTCAATGAGTCTGAGCTGAGTACCTCTTTCTAGATCCCAGAATGTATCTTTCATTCTGTTATTTACAAAACTAGTAAGTTCCCCTGTTTTTTTACCAGTGTAGCTTGCTGGGGCTTGGCTCCTTCCTTCTGATATATCTGAGTCTGTACCTTAGGAAGTTGATGTGCTCACATGTTCAAAGGATAGTTTTCCAAGACAGAGGGTATAACGTATTTCATATACTGAATGGTAGGATCAAGCACATAATATGTGGCTGCACCATCTTAGGGAGCCAAATAAAATATTTCTCTTCTATATATAGCCAACTGAAATCCAACTGCAAAGACATTTCTGAATCTCAAAATTAGATTATTCTTGAAAGAGCATTTTTATTCCTTTAATACTATGATGATTTTTTTTAATCTCTGCACTGTGTTTAAATAGGAGCCAAAGGCTTTCACAATGAATTTAAAAGAAATCTAAAGAGATCTGACAGATAAAAAGAAACTGACTATAAAGTATGGCCATTTTATGAGAAAAAAGTTTCACCTCCTTTGTGGTTGAAACAAAGATGTAACTTTCAGAATTTCTTTGCACATAACTTTCCTGTTCTTCATAGATAATGCAAAAATCTAATGCATTTACATGGCCATCATGTAATCTAAAAGAGGCTGAGATTAGATTTGGCATATTTGTATCATGTTTCATTTGGGCCACTAAGATGATAATTATATGGAATTACTGTAAAAGGCAGTGACTAGTCTTTGACCTGGCTTATAAGACACATGGAGCTCCTGTGCCTCAGAAATATCAGATCAAATTATTGGCACTTCTCATACAGTTTGAATCAAGGTCATTTAGCAGAATAATTTTTAATATTCATTTTTAGATAATATTATCAGTTAGGAAATGCAAAAAACCCCAGTAAAAGAGAGTGCTGGATCTGAGGCAACAAAAGGTCAGCGGTTAAGTTCTGCCTTGTGTATTGTGTATGCCGAAATGTCCGTTTAATAAACCAAGACACACTATGAAAGAGTAGCCGATAACTGTAACATTTGGCCTTATGAAATAGGCTGAAGGTTAAAATTTTTTTCTCAAAAATGGTTTTGCAAATCTTTTTCAGAGCTGATAGATACACACCTTAGCTGGATACAAAACATTATATGAAACAGAATGACTGTGATCTTTGATCCAAGCAATCAAAGTAAAAGGTAATTGATATTTTTCTGCCTTTTCTCCAGCTGTGTGTTTTCTTAACCTTATACTTATTTAAAAAAAAAAATTAAAAATCCTGCCACTTTTAATTTGGCTTAAAAGCTTTTAAATCTTTTTTTAAAATTCCTCTTGCTTCCATTTTATATACCTTGTAGATTTCCTGAAATATCTGGGGCTTGGTGGGCAGGGAAGAGGCATTGGATTGTGCATGCTCTGTGTATAAGAATATTGACATTTACATTTGGTGGCTACTCTGTGTCATTAGAACCCCCAGTTCGCCTGGGTGTATCAAACTGTGTTCCTAGCAAACATGTCACTCTACAACTGTGAGGAAAGATCGTCCTCCCCACTCCTCACTGTGGGTCTCTTTTATGCAGTCAGTTCCTTAAGGCATAGTCTGGACTTGTTTCACATGCAGAACCACTGGCAATGTCTACGAATAAGCAGGATTTCTTAACTGCAGCACAGAGAAGAGAGGGGAATTTATCCTGCAATGCAGATTAGTTTCATCTCCTTTAGTGAGAATTTTGGGCCAGATCCTGCAGACCTCACTGTCACAGGACTCCACCTGGGCAAGAGAGTCCTCTCACTTGCCCTGGTTTTATGGTGGCCTGGCTGTAGTGATGTGACTAAGAATTACTTCTGATTTATGCAGCCACAAGGACCTGACTCAATGCTCACCATGGCCAGTGAGAGTATTTTCTTTGATTTCAATGATCATTGGGTAGGGTCCTAAGTGAGAAGAGAATCAAGCTCACTTTAAGTGGCTACACATCCACTTAAATCAAGTCTGACTTTGGCCCACTGCTTAGAATGGAGCATTGCTTGATTGAGAACTCCATGACCCCTTTTTAAAAAAAATCTTTGCCTGGATATTTCATTTGCTGGCTCAAGCTTTTAAATTTATTTATCAAGAGGGGGTTTGATTTTTTAAAATGTATTTATTTATTAAAACTGTGACTTTATCATGTGCATGTAAACTTGGGATCTTGCATCGTCAGCCCATGACATTAGTAATAACAGTCCTTTTACTGTGAGGATGTTAACCAGCAAAAATACAATAGCAGTCCTTGTACTATTGCTGGTTAACATCCTCACAGTAAAAGTGCTAGCAAGAATCCTTTAAGGCTTCTACTGTTTTTAACTGGCAAGTCTCGAATGTATACATGGGTACTACAGTTCCCACTAACTTCCCTGCTGCAATGAGTTAGACAGGGTGTTTTCTATCATTAACACCCCCCCCCCTTTTTTTTAAGGGATTTATTACTCATCTGTTAAAAGTTGCTCTGAGCAAAAGCCTGGCACAATAGAGTTTTGCAAGTCAGAGTTTTGACCCTGTTGTGTTTGTCTTGTAAAGAGCTACTTTACTACAAATTTACATGCAGCCTTTTTGCAATAATACAGATTTAAACTGAAAAGTCAAGGGGACATTCAATTCTGGACCCTTTTTCTAGTGGTGTAGCCATCTGTAATTTAAACCCCTCCACAATGACTCCAGTGGAGTTATGCCAGGTTACACCAGCTGAGGATCTACCTTGTGTAATGTGGACTTGACCTTTTGTAAAGCAACAAAAATAGACACCTGAACTGAGGGTTGAAAAGAATTCAGATCTCTCATATGGATTTTGACTCTTTGGGTTTTATCTGTCTAGGCTCATAAAGGCCACAGTAAAATAGCTCGTCACAAACATTAATGAATTTATCCTCACACACACCCCCCATTAGGCAGGTGAGCTGAGGCACAGAGAGTTTAAGTGACTTGCCCAAGGTCATGCAGGATGTCTGTGGTGAGCTGCCAGCAGCACCCAGGTCTTGTCTAGATTCCCCCAACTACAAGCCCTTCCTATGCATTATGGATCCATAATGTCAAAGTCAGAGTGGATGGAATCCACCCCCGGCACAGAGACCAAATAAACAAGCTTGTGCAGGGAGACGATGCAGCACATGAAGAGGCAGAATCCGTTCCTCAAGAAGGGCACCAGCCACCACTGTGACCGCAGCACAATCCCTTAACGTAGGTGTTTGTGACCACTGAATCGGTACTGTTGCTAGTATAGTCCCCAACACCTCTCCATGCTGACCTATGTGGGCTGGGCAGATGATTTGACATCCCTGTGTCTGCCAGTCCGCTCACTCCCCATACAGCAGAACTACCTGTTTCACTAGGCTGGTGAATGCAGGAGTGTTGAGAGGGGATAGGGGGAGTGGCTTGGTTGCTATTACACTGGGAGAATTTCACCCACTGTACACTAATACCTCCCATTGTTCAGGCAGATTATGCACAACATACCACACTTTGCTGCATCTTTACAGAGTCCAAGGATTGTATATCAGGGCTGCAACACATTCAGAGTTACAGTCTTTTCAATGGTTTATTGTGTTTTTTTATGTATATTACCTTAAAAATTAAAAATATGATTTAAAAAAAGTCAAAGGCCAAATTCTCAAAGGGCTTTTTTTTTTTTTTTTTGCGTGTACAGTTTGTATTTATAGTGAATCATGCACTTGCAAATCAGACTTCTTGTGCCTGTAACAATCCAAGTTACATGCTCAAGCAGGTCACTGAAGACGCCAGCACTTCAATTCATGCCCATAATCCAAGTGAAGAGCAAAATTACCAGTGCAAATTGCACTCACAAAATGACAACCATCCTATTGAAAATGTGGCTCAGTATTTGTGCATGACACAGCCAACATTTGCATGTGCCAAATGGGAATCTAATAGAAAAGCGACTGTCTCACTTTGCTCAGGTGCTTATTTGCATGTGCAAATATGGGGGAGAAGGCATTGTTGCAGTCATGGTTTTGAAGGCCCTTGGAAAACTGGACAGTAAAGTACTAACTCTAACCCAAAGTAATGCAGACTGCAGTAATGCATGATGTTTGAGCCATACTGTTGCTTGTAGCTATTGCAGGGAACTCCAAGTATTATTTTCATGTATTCCATATTAAATGGAGTCACACACAAGGATAAGCTGCAGTAGGAATTCTAGCCTGAGAATGTCCCTGTTCTGTTCAGCTGACATCAGATATTATTTAAATGTTCATTCTTTATTATTTAACTTTCATAATGTTTGCTTATGTCCTCATAATGTGGCTTGTCCTGTTTTAGCAGCTCTTCTGGCTTCTCATTAAAACATGGATTACAGTACACGACAAAGCAGGCACACAACAGGCACCTTAAGATGATAACATTTTATTTATTAGTCAGATCATTTCTGTTTACTCTGACACTGGACTAGGCCAGCCATTTATCTAGTCTACTTTGGACAGTCCTCTTTTGCTAAGGTTTGGCCCCTGTCTGGTATTGAGACAAAACCGGATGTGGTTGTGCAGACAGAGAAAACCATTTTGAATGGCATGCCGCCTTCACCCCACCAGCATGCACCATGCGTATGAGATCACGCCCGCAAGGGAGGGGGGAAGGTGGTCTTCAAAATGGCTTCCTCATGCAGTGTGATTTCACTTGCACAGTGCATGTGAAGTCATGTCAGCAGGGATAGGGTCACGCCATTCCTGGAAATACTGGAATGTTTTCTGGGTATGTGGAAGTGTCCACCCTATACTGGATATTTTAACTATGGGCATTTCTACACTACAGCTGTAAGTCAACCTAATATAGGTCGACTTACAGCCAGCACGATAACTACCCTTCTTCTGTCGGTGGTGCGCATCCTCACCCGGAGCACTTCCACTGACTGAAGAGTGGCAGGGTGGGAGGGACTGAGAGCCAGGGCTCTCAGCTCTGCGCAGCTCTCCACAGGAAGTCCAGCTATGCCCTCAGCTCTTGCCTCCCAGCTCCCAGGCGGAAGCGGAGGGCAGCTGCCTGAGCTTCTCAGCTCCCTGAGCAGGGAGTCTCCAGGCAGCAGCCCAGATGGGAGTGGGCAGCTGGAGGCTTCTGGGCTCTAACTGCCCAGCTTTCTTGACAAGACAGCCAACAGCTGATATAAGTAACACAGTGTCTACACCGACTACACCAACATAAGTGCTACACCTCTCCTGGGGGTGGAATTATGATGTCCGTGTAGTAGGGCACTTACATCGGTGGGACAAGGCTGTGGTGTGTACACTGACAGAATGAGGTCGATGTCAGCTGCCTTACGTCAACCTAATGGTGTAGTGTAGACCAGGCCTATGCTACCACAAAAAGAGAGACATTTAGAGATGAAACTCAGATCAGAATGCAAACTTCCTCCAAAGTTTGGGTGTGTCTGGATTTGTAGCTCCCATTCAGCCCACAATAGAAACTCAGGTCACTACAATCAGATCTGGATATGGATTCAGATTCTCCCAAAATACTAGGGAAGACAGGTTCAACATGAATGGTTTCATTCAGCCCAGTGTCGAGATAACCCTGAGCTGGGAAGATTGGCTCCAGTTGCTGTTATTTTATTTATTTGTCACGCAGTAGTGCTTAGGAGCCCCAGATTTAGACCAGTTGTGCAAGGTGCTGTACAAACAGGATTGCTTGTCCTTCTCTTAAAGCTGCAGTGTTGTGGCTCAGGCCCATTTATAGTAAGAAGACAGCAGCCTCTGGCTAGCTTAATTTACAGCCTTATTGATTCATGCTGACTTTCATTAGTAGTAAATATATACAAAGATGAGAGTTTGCTTTGCAGCCCTCAGGAACCAACAGCCTGACTTGTCATAGCACAGACAAACCTCTGCTCTTCCTTACACCCATGAAGCCCCACCGCAGTCCAAGAAACGGTAACCAGTCAGGTTACAAAACTGTCTGGTTCACTGTGTTGCTCTGCTGGTTTTATTGTTGTACAGTCACAGTTGTCCACCCTGTCACCTCAGCCAATAAAACCCTGCAATGCAAATGAATGCAGCATGCAGGGGAGAAAGTGAAGCTGACTGTCAAATAAACCCCATAACCACTAGATTTCAACTGCTTCACTACATTGTCCACACTGTTTTGCACCTACCAGCTATAGTCTCATCCATATTTGCGCTGGAGACCAGATAGTAGCTGTTCTCCTGTCGCTGTGCTGTTAGCTTGGCAGCCCTGTCCTGCAGATTTTGCTTTCCTTGAGTTTTATTTTTAGCTGTAGAAACAAATGAAAAAAAATTCAGCATCCCAGATGAATTTCCCCCAGTAAGTTTAAGAAGATTAGTTTAGGTCTATTTTCCAAATAGGGTAAGTCTTTTTCACCTTTTTGTTTTCAGCTAAAATATTAGCCGTCCCTAGACTGAAATGACCTCTTGTCATCAGGAAGAATGTGATGTTTCCATCTGAGGTGGCTGTATTAAATTGACAGGAAATGTACATACAATATGTTTTTGAGACACTGACTGAACAAACGTGTTGATAAATAATTCAGCCTGCCATTTCAGCCCACTCCTTTTTATAAAGGAAATGACCCCATAGAGTCGGTGCCCACTTCTTTCACCTCACTGCTATTTTTAGCAGTCAGAGGCTATGAAAAATTTCCATTGAAGATCTGCTCCTCTCATTTCCTGGGTAGAGAAAACAGGAAGTCCTTTAAGCTGAGCCGAAGTCGGTTTTGCATGAAACTAGAGCAATCTCACCTCCCACTGGCAGTCTGATTACACTGCAAAGCCTCAGAACCACATCAGATCTAATAACCTTCAGCTATACAGTCGTTTCAGTGAACTTGCACAAGCGGTTTTGGGCAGAAGCTGAGATAAGATATGGCAGGTGGAAGTTTAGGCACAAGGAGATGGTAAAAATCCCCTTCACTGTGTAATAGTTTTTTCTAGCATACCTCTGCTTTTCAGTTGGCGCCTCCACCAATCGAAGCGAGGTCAAGCACATGAAAGCATATCCTGACTGGAAGTAGGAAGACTTGCTAAATTCTGAGGCGTACTACCAGTGGGCTTTCTGTGCACGGAGAAGCCCTGAATGCATTGAACTTAATATTGTTCTGCTGTATCCGTGTGGGGGGAGAATTTAGGGAGTCCAAATTCCATCAGCAGAATAAAGCAGAGATCACTGCACCCACAGTTTTTTTTCAAAAGGGTAAAACACCAACTGGATTGTTACCCTGGCACTGCCTCTTTGAAGCAGCCCTCGCCCTTACCAGGTTCATTTTCTATGGAATCTTAACATGTGGCACTGGATTTTTATTCTATTGTTAGGTTCATTCTCTGATTAATTAAAAAGGGATCAGTGTAGTTCTATCTTTTTCTAACCCTGCTTCAGAAAAGCATCTCCTTATTCAGATAGGGTGCTGAAGCATGAGCATAAGTTCTTTCCTAAATTGGTGTCTCTCTCTCTCTCGCTCTTTCGCTCTCTGTACAGTGGCTTGGGGCAGAGGATACATACTGTTTTAAGAGAATTAGTTCTAACAAAAAAATCAAATGGCAGTTCTAAGTCCCCATGCAAGAAAGTGTGCCTGTGATTGCAAGAGCAATTAGAGATGGGATCTGGACATGGATCCAAATCAGAATTTTTGCCAAAGATTTGGGCCAAGAAGAGAGTTTGGATCTGGTGTTCTGGACTAATCCATCTGTAATGCATCCCCAGTAATTGCATGCAAAAATTAGTAGCGTACTATTGTGAGCATATAATCAATTTGCACAAGCAGTTGAAGTAATTTTGAGCATAGATCTGGGCTTCTAAAATTGAATATTTGGTTATTATGATTTTAACAAGAATTTACCAAGATAGATTGAGAGACCCATATCTTCATAATTATGCACCTTATTTGCAAATGCAATTGCCATGATTCTGACAGGTTAAACTGAACCCACAAATAGCAAATTCTGGCAAAAATATGCACACATAATTGCTGTGCCAGATACAAATGAGATAGCTTCCCATTATCTCCATTTTAGCAGTGGAGATATGTCTGTAGGTTTTGCATCAGTTGTTCTGGCAGGGGCTGATGCCGCTTTCAGTTGGTATGTCCTGGTGTGTGGGGAGTTTTCTTCTTCTGATGGGCTTGGAGGGGTTGTCTGAAGGCCAGAAGAGGGGATTCAGGAAAACCTTCCCCCTCTCAACACACCTTTCAAATCTGTGGATCCTACACATGCCTATCATTACATGTGGTGTACCTCATCCAGTGCATTAAATGTCCCAATAACAACTATGTGGGAGTACGCTTCCCAGACCTGAAGAAAAGCTCTGTGTAAGTGCAAAAGTGTATCTCTTTCACCAGCAGAAGTTGGTCCGATAAAAGATATTACCTAATATCCTGGGACCGATACAGCTACAATATTGCATACTACAGTAGAACCTCAGGGTTATGAACACCAGAGTTATGAACTGACTGGTCAACCACGCACCTCATTTGGAACCGGAAAAAAAGCGGTAGAGACCAAAAAAAAAGAAAAGTCAAATACAGTTCTGTGTTAAACATAAACTACTAAAAAAAGGTGTGTGGGGGGGATTTTTCTTCTGCATAGTAAAGTTTCAAAGCTGTATTAAGTCAATGTTCAGTTGTAAACTTTTGACAGAACAACCATAACATTTTGTTCAGAGTTACAAACATTTCAGAGTTATGAACCTCCATTCCCGAGATGTTCATAACTCTGAGGTTCTACTGTATATGGTAACACATAATGATGTTGGTTTGGGTTTTTGCATAGAAAAGCAAGGATGGGAGTACACTAATGCATTCTGTTGGTCTTTATTATTAATCACCAGCACACAATGTCAGGAGGTTAGAATAATAATTGTATAAAGAGACATGGAAGTTTTATTTCTGTGCTGTAAAGAAAAATACACTATGCGACAAATATGTTTAAGGCCAGATTTTCAGAAAAATACTTTTGCACATGACTTACATGCACAGAATTTTCCATCCAAGCACACAAGTTTGGCATGTGTAAAACTGCACTTCCCAAAATCTGGTGCTTCACTTTTCTAATTTTTCTTACTTCATCTTGGTAAGAATGTCAATATCCATTGACTCTTTGGGACTTTTTGTCTATGAAGCAGGAAAATAATTATTTTATGCAAGGGACATCAGATGCATGATCACAGGACACAAAAGGTCATTCTGATTGTATAGTGCTTGAAATGTGCTGAACCCGATATAGAAAAACAGCAATACATGGGTGTTGTCCCAAAATGTTTACCATCTAAAGGCCCAATCCTGTGACCACTTCAACGAGGCATATTCTGGAATAGTAAATAGTATGCTAATATCTAGAACTACACCCATAAGTAAGTGTTTACAGGATCAAGCCCTACTTTAGACATGACACAACAAATGGGGTTAAACAGTATGGACAGGATTGAGTGACAAAGTGTAAATCAAATAAAAGCATGTGGTTACTCAGTTTAGGCATGTGCATATTTTGGTGATCCAGTTGGGAACTGAGTTATGTGAGTGTTTGGGTTTTTTGTTAAGAATAGATGTGTTATCATTATAAAATGTCAAGAGGATGTTTGAGACTTAATAGCAAAACCTGCTCGTATTGCTTTGGATTCCCATCACTTTCAGAACATGCTAAATCTCTTTCCGCTTTTTCATTTCACAGTTAATGAAATTATCAGGAAGGAGTTTTCTGGACTCCCTGCCAGAAATCAGACATAGAAGAAGAGATTTGTGAGACAACTTTTACTGAATCCTTCCATAACTGACCTGTTTAGATCCTTCCACTGCCCCTTCAACCTCCTGCTTCCTTAATCGTTCATCTCAAGGCACCAATTCAATGCAAGGAACAATGTATTGGCATCAAGCTGACAGCCTTGACTAAGCAGCTCGCCACCTCTCTCTGTAAACATCAAAAGGACACCCTTCCTTTAGTCCAAAGATTGTATTGTTCTCATATAACACGGTATGTGTCTTGCCTGCTGCAAAAACATATAGATATCATAATAAGGGAGAAGAAAGGCGTCATTCCAGAGCTCTGTTCTACAACAAATGTGGTTATATATTAGCACTTAATTCAGTGGGGATGAGAAATAAGGGTAGAGGGAGTGCCTGCGTTTTATATAAGATCAACAACACTTTGCATTTAAATAGCAACACCTTTCCATCCAGATCTCAAAGCCCTTTACAAACACAGGTTACACATTATTATTCCCAATGTTACCAATGGGGGTAACTGAGGCACCCAGCAGTTAAGTGACTTGCACAAGTCAGGCCACATCTACACCATGGGTTCTACATTGATGGAAGGTGTTTTTCCATCGCTGTAGGTAATCCACCTCTCCCAGGGGCAGCAACTAGGTCAGTGGACAAATTCTTCCATCAACTTAGCTGCATCTATCCCGGGGTTTAGGTCAGCAAAGCTATGGTACTCAAGAGTGTGGCCATGTCAACCTAATATTTTAGAGTAGACCAAGTCTCAGTCTTATCTGAGAACAGAACCCAGCTTTCCTGACTCTTACTCCTGTGCTCGGCACACCAAACTGTAGTTGCCACATGAATCCAAGACTTTCTTTGTTGTTTTTAATAAGAGCTGATGTGCTTTTGAAGGCGAGAGATGCTTAAAGAAAATTAAATTAAAAGAGCAATTACAAATTTCTAACGAACAGCCCAAGTTAAAATAACCCCTGATAAAATGAAGCGGATGCATCTATTGGAGTTACAAAATTCAAGCAGAATTATGCCTGTCAAAAGACTTTGTGATTGACCCAAATTAGTGGTTAGCCAATACATTGACAGCTTTTAATTTTTTTATTCTAGTAAAGTACTGCTGTTTATTTTCATGTAAAATCTGCCTTCAATTCGTAACTGCTCTCATTTAGAAGCCACAACATTTAACCATGCAAGCTGCAGGGGAAAGTAATTACATCTAAAAGAAGCCACACATTTATTTGTCCTTTTTTCTTTTGCTTTGAAAAGCCAGCAGCAATTTACAGAAAGGCTGAACCTCCTTGTTAGTCTAATAAGTTAGCTATGTATGACTTCTTGCGCTAACACATAGTTTGAATATACTGTGCTCAAGACAGTTAATCACAGTAAGAAACAGAATATGGATAATATTTGCCATTTGCAGTTGCACAGCTAGTAAGCTTGTCAAGTTTCACGCTTTCCATTTTTAGTGTGTTATTGCTTCCGTGACAAGATAAAAAGATATCATACCTGGATAATATAAATACATTAAGGGCTAACCATAATATTGCTGCAAATATGTAATAATCTTTTGTTAAATTAATGAAATCAATATCCTTAAGAGTGCTTGTAGGAAATCTGCAGTGCTAAAGATTGCTTTAGAAGGCACACTAGCTAAAGTCTCAAGGGTTTCAAAGCACAGATTGCCAGTACCCATGTGTCTACATGGTGACAGCATGAATTAGGTTGTATGAAAATATTAGATCAGCAGAACTTTTGTAGAATGTTTGCCCAATACTGCAAGAAAGATAAGTGCATAGACCCCCATAGAATCAATACTGGGTTTGGCACAGCTATTCTTCTTGAGTTTTGTGAAAATATATATTTTCTGCCACTAAATTCTACCACTTAAGCTATGCAACATCTTATATCCTGGAGAGAGTTAGTGGATAGCATTTCACTAACTCTTTCCAGGATATAAGCCTTTGCATAGCTTCAGAATGCCTGATTAAGAAATTGACCTGAACCAAAATCTTGGATCTTAAACAACCTGGGATCTTTGGAGTATCTGAAATCAGAATTTTGCAAACGGGAAAAACCAAAAGCCTGGATTCAAACCTTCTTAGGTCATTTAAAAGTCTGGGTTTATAGCCTGAACAGAATTTTGTGGCTTGCTTGAGCCCCTTTCTATTCTTAATCGAAAAGTTGATTAGATATGTGGCCTGCTCATGAAGTTTGCGTCTTTTTTTTTCAGGTGGGTCAAACATATACTGCTCATGTATACAGTGCTAGTGTAACACACAGACCAAGCAGGAGCATTTCTTCCAGTTGGAAGGTATTCTGCTTTGTACGATTAGAATCTTTTTGAGAAGGTCATTTTCCCATATGCCATTTCAGCAATACAAAAGGTGACTGTCACTCAATACTGCCAGCAGTGGATATTTCAGTCTGCCATTCATATAGCCAGCTACACATGCTCCATCCGTAAATAATACAACAAAAGTATCAAGTCCTGGTCCTGTACCCACTGAAGTCAATAGACATTTTGCCATTGGCTTCCATGGGAGCAAGCCTGGGGCTTTGAATATGATGAATTAAAAATTACCTAGATGTAGTGGAATTATTGATATTATTCAACAACTCTAGGTGCTCTGTTTTAATATGTTTAATTTCCTCAAAACTTGCTTTAATAATGCAGTGTACCATGAGCTATTCAAGATCTTTGGTTCTTTCTAAGGCAGATACAGTTCCAGGCAAAACATCCCATTGTTTCGAATTGTCTTGGTTCTCAAGGAGCAAAGTCATCTTGCACAAGTTGTTTATTTCAGCTGACTTTACTTGAGCAAGAGTGTAGTCCAAAGGAGTTTTCCAGTTTTACACAATTTGCGCACAGAAGTAATTTAAAGCTACCACAAAAATTACTTGGCAGATTTTTTTCCCATATGGACTCTCTTCTTGTTGGATTTTAACAAGCAGCACAAAGAAATATGTGAACTAATTATTTTGTTTACATAATAAATTGGCTAGATGGCATGTTCTAAAAAACACTGCCACTCATTAGGTGATAGTTTAAAAATAAATCCCCAAGAAGGGACAGGTTTTCAAAAGCATTATGCACACAAATAAATGCATGCCTGACTTGGACAAGTATATAGGGTAATTGCACACACAAATCCACTAGAAACCTTGGTCATCTCAACATGCAATTACTCAGATGAAATGTGAAATCATGGTACAGGTGTTCCCATTAAGAGTGCCTAGCTGTTCTGGCACGCCCCTAAATTATCAGTTGAGCACCCTGCATCATTTCCCCATTTTACATAATTAGGCTTTTCTTACCATGATACATTAATGTATAAACCACACAGGAACTAAGGCTTTGATCCTTACAATGTGACACCCCCGTGGAATTCCACAGAAGTCACATTGCAGGATCTGCCTGTTAAACATGCTCTCTCTCCTATTTTGGTGGAAGACTTGTTTTGTTTTTCTTTTTAAATCCATTGATCTTACATTTTCCTTCAAGAGCTAGGCTGGGTAGGGTGGGATAGTAATTTTTATGTGTTTCAAGGGTTCTATTGCTGCTTGCATTAAGCTGTATGCTTTTCTTCCTAAAGTTTAACACATAGCTAATTAGATGTATTTGTGTATGTGCATATACACACATATGTTATATACTTGGGTTGCAATCCTGCAACTGGCACCAAAGGGACAGATCACTGCACCCGCATGATGTCAGCTAAAGGATCAAGGCTCTTCATACATGTATATAATATAGACTACATTTTAGTGGTTTTATTTACAGCTACATGTAGTCTGCTTATACTACTGTATCTGCTTTTCATCATTTTACATGCAAAACATTCGATAAATAATATAGTCTTAACTAACATCATATTTATTTCTGGAGAGAGGAAGGAGGATCCTAAGATACAGAGTTATGCAGTTTTATCTCTCAAAAATGTTATAGCTATGCTGAATAGCTTCAAAATATATAGTACTAAATTATTTCTTTTTTTTTTTTTTTTTTTTTTGCTGAGCAGTGTTTTTCCAGTATTAATATTGTTACATAAATAAAAATTGCTCTCTTGCTCTCTCTGTAGAAACATTAGGTTCACCTTGGAAGAGTTAATAGCATTTGTGAGTAATTTGTTCTCACTTTATCTGGAAAATAGCCATATTTGCACATGAGGAAATTCTGTCTTTCCTCAGTTATCTGAATGTTTCACCACAGTGCCTTCCTGCTATTGTACCAAAGGCCCTCCAAATATACTGTCCTCAGGGTGAACAACTCTAATGCGTTTTCCATCAATGTTATACCATGCTAAGTACATGGGGCTCATTGTAACCCAAAGTTCGTCTAGCTGTCTTTTCCCCCACACATACTTTTCCATCCTAGCTTTGGCTGCGAATTACAGGATGCACTTCTATAAACTGTTGCATCAATTATATAAATACATAAAATAAAATAATCATTCTTGATACATAAACAATCTGAGAGCGTAATGGGAGTTGACAGCTATAAGGAAGATTTTATGTCAGCTACAAATGTTGTAAGTAAAGTTTGCCAGGGGAGTATTTGCTTGTGAAGAGATTTGCAATGAAATATGCAGCCCAGTTTTGTTTTTCTCCATGAGAATGAGCAAAATGTAAGATCTGAACAGCAGCAGTGGATTGAAAGTGTCTATTGTATGTGTTTTTATTGGTAGAAAGAATGTAGAAGAGCCATGTTTTTTGCACTTGCTTTATTTGTATCCATGTAAATATGTATTACTTCATTCTTCTTGTAGGAATACACCATTTTCTGAATGTAGTATATTTCCAAAGACAGCACTATGTTATTCTCTATTGTATAAAAATGCTGCTGCTTGATAATATATCTAAAACAGTTCTCAAAATTAGCTAGCATGTTTTTTAATATATTTTGTAATCCATATCTTAAAAAATAAAAGTGTCTATGCTTTTTATCTGCCCCAAATATGCAGCATCTTTTGCATTAGAAATGGTATTTATAAAAGATTGTTTTGCATTTTTTCCAAGTGGATTAATTTCTCTATGCATTTGTTACTGAACTTTTCCCCTATAAGATAAATGATTTCAAGTTGGTATTTGATAAGTGTTCCAAAGACTCCAAATGTGTTTTTGAACACAGTATTTTTCTAAATACTTCAGTGTGACTTGTTTTCCCATGAATCAGTTTCCAAATTGCTACTTGTCACAGAACAATTGTTTCTTACATGGATTCAAGAAAATGTCTGCCTAAATTTAAGATATAAAACTAGGTCACACACCACTAGGTTTGACCCATTTTAAATTATGTGATGGCTCAATTTAGTATCTACATTGAATGTTTGTTATTTATACTGTTTGTGCTTATGGAATTGGGAGAGGTGCCCACATTGGATTTAGAAAAAGTGAACCACAGATTCCCCAAAACTCAGTTACTTATTATTTCCTATGGAATTTGTGGTGTGTTTTTTGTACTGTCCATGATTTCACACATGCAATTCTAAAGCATTTAGTTTGATATGAAAAGGGATAGATACCAATGTACCAATTAGCTCTTAATACAATATGAACTATCCACTCCTTTGAACATTTCACATCAAGTTAGCAAACCTTTCTCTTACACCTGTGCTACTGTGTAATCCCAGTGAATGACAGTTGCTAACAATTTGCTTAACCAGCATCAATCACCTGACTATAGTCTATGTAAGATTTGTAAAAGCGGCAGAGTCCTGTGGCACCTTATAGACTAACAGACGTATTGGAGCATAAGTTTTCGTGGGTGAATACCCACTTCGTCAGATGCATGTAGTGGAAAGTTCTAGAGACAGGTATAAATATGCAAGCAAGAATCAGGCTAGGGATAACGAGGTTAGTTCAATCAGGGAGGATGAAGCCCTCTTCTAGCAGTTGACGTGTGAACACCAAGGGAGGAGAAACTGCTTTAGTCGTTGGCGAGCCAGTCACAGTCTTTGTTTAATCCTGAGCTGATGGTGTCAAATTTGCAAATGAACTGAAGCTCAGCAGTTTCTTCGAAGTTTCTTCATATTTCTACCTACCTCTGAAAATTTCCACTACATGCATCTGGCGAAGTGGGTATTCAACCATGAAAGCTTAGGCTCCAATCCGTCTGTTAGTCTATAAGGTGCCGCAGGACTCTTTGCCGCTTTTACAGATCCAGACTAACACGGCTACCCCTCTGATATGTAAGATTTGTTTATCTATTTTTTAATTGTTCCTGGTGTATAATCCAAAGAAATAAACTGGTACCTGACTAATGTTGCAATAAAGTTTCAAATGCAGGTGCTGGTAGCTGTATATGATCATATAGGCTGCCAACGAAAGGCAATCAGGGGAAAAGTTTATATTATGAGTTTCCTTCACTAACTCCCCTGAAACTGCTACAGAAAAGCTGGAAGATTCCAGCAATAATGACCTATGCAGATGCTACATGGATATATTGAGTTTCCAAACAATCCATATATCTGTTGTAGAGTAGATGGGTTATTTTCAAATAGTACTAAGGACTAGACTGCAATGCTCATACTCATGCTGAGCAGTACCTTATTACATGAGCAGTCCAATGGATGTCGGAAGGTTGGAGACTATGGGTGTAGTCAGGTGCTATTCAGTGTCAGTAAGGGTGGCATAATTGGGCAATAAGTAAGTAAATCAATTTTAAAAGTAACTATGTTCAGCTAACACTCTGCATTAAATGCGGATACTCACCTGAAGTGAAAAATGACTTACAGACATTTACTACTAAATTGCTTGCGCAAAAGTCTATGTTTAAAAAGTGAAGAGGGATTTATATCACACACATTCCTATGCAAAACATTGTTAACCTCCAATTCAATGATTTTTCCTATCTGTAAAATATTTTTATATAGCTTGTACTATGATAGTTAAGCAATAAATCAAAGGACAACATTGCAGCATGTGTGTTTCTGTGTTCCTAAATACCTGTATCACCTTATTTACAGTAATTAGGCTTGATCTTGTAACCTTCACTTTCCCGAATAATGCCAATGAGACTGCTTTGGTGGAACTCTTCAGGCACGCTAGTATGAGTAAAGATTTCCGAACTGGCACCATTGTTTGCAAACTAGAGACTCAGTGTCCCTCTGAATCAAGGTCTTCTCCGGCTTCTGTAGATCAGATTGAATTACATAGTGAAAAGAAATAATAAAGTCCATCCTTAGCTCTGAACAGTCATTTTCTGTTTTCCTAGTAAGAGAACCAAACAGGCCAAATTAACAGATGCTCTGTAGAGTGTTACAAAATGATACAAATTTAAGTTCCATTTAAGCAAAGTATGCATATACACAGTTTACAGTTATTGGGGATGTGATCCGTTGAATTTGTGTTCATCTAAATCCCAACTGTGCAATTTTTTTCTGGACACACTAAAAGGTACATTTTCAGACTGCTGTGCTGGAAAGGTACCCAGAAAACCCATTATTTCTTGGTAACAGTTAAGTTTATGTAGCATACGATTAAAGACATTTACCTTAACAAAATCAATATTATCCTTTGCATTTAAAAACACAAAATTCAAACCGTATTTGATGCATTTGTTGGACATGGAAGCAAATGCTTCGCTTATTCGGGGTAAGAACCATGTGGAAGTTCTTAACTCCCATTACACTGCACAAAGGCTGGGAAGCCCATAAACCAGACAAGCTTAGCCAACAAAGAAGCTGTTACTGGCTAGGGGGAACATTTTATGACGAGCAAATACATGGCACACAGAATTTTAGCTGTATTCAGCAACAGGAAAATGCAAGTAACTTAACCTCGAAATTCCACAAGTAAGGCTGAAAACTTTAGCACCTGAGCTGATGCTCTGGCTTTAATTAATTTCTTGGGCCCAAAACAGAATCCTACAATGGTACCCCAAATTTTCATTCTGAACTGTGAATGTCCTGGATTTTATCTAGTATGGTAACTTGCCAGTTCTCATGCTTCACTGTGTAAATAAGTGATCTACAAGATTTTGACAACAAATTTAATTTACTGCATTTAAGAAGCCCCTTTTCAGCCTGATACCACGCTCTTTTTATAAATACATCATGATGAATGTCTTGTTCTGTAATAAATGCCCTTTCAGCACCATTGCATTCACTGTACTAAGTTTAAACTGTTTGCCATTAAGGCCCCAAACTAGTAAATGTGCCCCAAACTACATCTTAAATCCTATTAGTTATCATGGTCCCCACTCATCATGATGACAGCTTAGATAGCAGGAAGATGGGAGCAAGAGAGGCTATCTTCTAGGTCCCAATGCATGGATGAGAAGAGAATGGCATTATATTTATTAGCAACCAAGGAACTTTTTAAGGAATGGAAAGCCTATGGGTTCCACCATAACCAAAGCTTAAGACTGCTGGCACAGAAAATTGCTGGTCGGGGGGCAGCTTGGAAGCCCAGGGAAAAGGTAGCAGGTGCTGAGCTACACTCAACTTGCACAGACATATTTGTTAGGGTGACAGCACTACAAAAAGCAACTCCTTATCCAGCAAAGGGTAGGACAGAAATTACAGCTGAAAAGGAGCTGGAGATCATAAAGATAAAATTGTCAGGCAAAGGAGTGAAGGCACATGGCATAAAATAAAAACTATTAGGGCCAGAGCCTCAGCTGGCATATCTCCATTAACATCACTGGAGACACAGTGATTTACACCAACTGAGGGTCTGGTCCCATAAGAAGTCAAAAGAGTAAAATAAGTGACCTGGAATCATAGAATATCATGGTTAGAAGGGACCCCAGAAGGTCATCTAGTCCAACCCCCTGCTCAAAGCCAGACCAATCCCCAACTAAATCATCCCAGCCAGGGCTCTGTCAAAAAACCTAAAAAACCTCTAAGGATGGAGATTCCACCACCTGCCTAGGTAACCCATTCCAGTGCTTCACCACCCTCCTAGTGAAAAAGCTTTTCCTAATATCCAACCTAAACCTCCCCCAATGCAACTTGAGACCATTACTCCTTGTTCTGTCATCTGCTGCCACTGAGAACAGTCTAGATCCATCCCCTTTGGAACCACTTTTCAGGTAGTTGAAAGCAGCTATCAAACCCCCCTCCTCATTCTTCTCTTCTGCAGACTAAATAATCCCAGTTCCCTCAGCCTCTCCTCATAAGTCATGTGTTCCAGACCCCTAATAATTTTTGTTGCCCTCTGCTGGACTCTTTCCAATTTTTCCACATCCTTGTAGTGTGGGGCCCATAACTGGACATAGTACTCCAGATGAGGCCTCACCAATGCTGAATAGAAGGGAATGATCACATCCCTCAATCTGCTGGCAATGCTCCTACTTATACAGCCCAAAATGCCGTTAGCCTTCTTGGCAACAAGGGCACACTGTTGACTCATATCCAGCTTCTCGTCCACTGTAACCCCTAGGTCCTTTTCTGCAGAACTGCTGCCTAGCCACTCGGTCCCTAGTCTGTAGCAGTGCATGGGATTCTTCCATCCTAAGTGCAGGACTCTGTACTTGTCCTTGTTGAACCTCATCACATTTCTTTTGGCCCAATCTTCTAATTTGTCTAAGTCCCTCTGTATCCTATCCCTACCCTCCAGCATATCTACCACTCCTCCCAGTTTAGTGTCACCTGCAAACTTGCTGAGGGTAATATCTGGTAGTGGCAGAGGATCTTTAATAATAGGCTTTACTGAAACATGGTGGAATGACAAATGTTGATGTTTACCAAGATATAAAGGAACAACTAGTTGGGGAAGTAATCCTGAACCTACAAGGATCCATAGAGCCTAAAGAGATACAGTTGGTGAGTACAGAGGACCAGGCAGTAGAATCTATATGGATACAAAGCTCAAGTCATAAAAATACAAATCTACCACTTGCCTCCTGATAAGGGGAAGGATACTGAGAGCATAATGTTGACAGTGACCAAAGAGGCAATTAAATCTAATAAGGAAATACTAGTTAGTGACTTCAGCTGTCCACCAGTTTCTGGTCAAAGAACGATTTAAAGAGGCAATTTTTTTATGCCTTATATGATGCCTTCTGGAAACAGCTGGTTCTAGAGAATACAAGAGTATAAAGGCTGCTCTGGATTTTGGGCCAAAATATGCATGCATAGGGCCCTACCAAATTCACAGTCCATTTTGGTCAATTTCACAGTCCTAGGATCTTAAAAATTGTAAGTTTCATTATTTCAGCTATTTAAATCTGAAATTTCATGCTATTGTAACTGTACGGGTCCTGTCCCAAAAAGGAGTGGGGGGAGGTTGCAAGGTTATTGGGGGGGAGTTTGCAGTACTGCTACCCTTACTTCTGCCATGCTGCTGGCAGAGGCGCTGCCTCAAGAGCTGAGTAGCTGGAGAGCGGCGGCTACGGGCCCGGAGCCCAGCTCTGAAGGCAGAGCCGCCATTAGCAGCAGCGCAGAAGTAAGGATGGCACGGTACGGTATCGCCACCCTTACTTCTGCGCTGCTGCTTCTAGAGCTGGGCCCTCAGTCAGCAGCCGCCACTCTCTGGTTGCCCAGCTCTGAAGCAGCAGCACAGAAGTAAGGGTGCCATGGAATGGTATCGCCACCCTTACTTCTGCACTGCTGCTGGCAGGGCGCTGCCTTCAGAGCCAGATGCCTGGCCAACAGCCTCTGCTCTCCGGCCATCCAGCTCTGAAGGCAGCTCAGAAGTAAGGGTGGCAATACCACGACCCCCCTAAAATAACCTTGTGAGCCCCCTGCAACTTCCTTTTGGGTCAGGACCCCCAATTTGAGAAATGCTGGTCTCCCCCCCCCCCCCCCCCACCAATGAAATCTGTATAGTATAGGGTAAAAGCTCACAAAAGACCAGAGTTCACAGGGGGAGACCAGTTATCATGGTCTGTGATGCATTTTTCATGGCCGTGAATTTGATAGGACCCTACGCATGAGAGAGTTGATTCAAGAAGCAATAGTGACCAAAAGTATAGTTACAGTCATTGTAATAGAATCATCATAATCAGGAGAGATACCATACCAAAAACCTAGTATTCACACACTAAGCATTAGGAAGGGGATGTTTACCAAATAAAAAGGAAAGGAATCTAGTCAAAGAGACCACAATGTGTAAGTAAGGAAATTAAAATACATACAATTAGAGTTGAGGCTATACCACAACAGTGTCACAGAAGACATGCATATTCTTAAATAAAAAAGGAAGCAAGAAGACCAGAGGAAGTGCTCAAAGTGTCCAAGGTGTATGAACAGACTGACATATTAAAGCACACTACCTTATCAGTTCCGGGTAGCGTACATGCAAGGATTCTAAAGGAATGTAAGAATCAGCTGACTGACACCATGTCTACATGAGAAAGTTGAACTGGTTTAACTAAAGGTGTGAGTTTAAACTGATTTAGTTAAACCACTCTTATTTCAATATAAACCAGGCTTGTTTCAGTTTAGCTTAAGTCAATTAGGAATCAGCTTAAGGTTAGCTGAAATAAACTGCTCATAAACTGAAATAAGAATGTCCGCACAGGGGAGGTTGCACTGGTTTAACTAAATGGATTTTAAAATCAATTTAACGGCTGTAAACTTTCTTGTGTAGACAAGGCCTGAGTTACTATCAAAAATATGCAGTCTCCCCAATACTCCAGAGGATGGGAGCAAATGTGTTACCTATCTTTGGGAAAGACAATAGTAGTGAAGCTGGGAATTACAGCCCCATGAACCTCACTTTGGTACCAGGCAAATTTACTGAAATGCTCATTAAAAGCAGGTTTATAAAACAACTAAAACAGAGGGAATGACAGCTTCTTCAAGTATCCTTCCTGGCAAGGCTGTTATTAGGTTCATCTGAGCGTAGGGGCAAAGTTACCCAGCAACCCCCAGCTGCTGTGTAGTGAATTAATATAATACTGCCAAAGAGATTGTATTTTGGCTGATTGCAGCAATGGGTCTTGGTTCCATCTGTTCTCTTCCCCAACCACACACCTACAGCTCTGTCTGCTGCTGCTAACTAAGCCCCATTCTAGTTTTGTGGTCAATTGATGAAAACAAATTAGTTTACCCCATCCGGTACAGCAGAAAGCATGCCTAAAACACACATGCACTATGTTGAAAATGGGAAGTCGTTCTGAAATCTGTAACACACACACACACAAACAAATGTTTAAAAAAATTAGAACTGGACAGTTGTGACTCTCATTTCTGTCATTGCACTGTCTAACAATGTCCATGCTAGCCATGCATGCAAAGGTTAGCATCATTTAGTGCAGCTGCTTCAGAAAGCCTGATTGAGACGGCTCAGTCTTTAAGGCAGCTTGCTCAGGACAGCTATTGATTAGGGTACTAGCAACCCCAAACAGTCTAGTCCTTGTTGACCTGCAGAGGAACAATTATCTGGATTATCTGCTAGCCCTGTGCCTGGCAAACTGGGGGAGAGAGAGACTAGGCTGGCTCTTTCTCAGACTAGAACTCCAAGTCAACCTATGGGCACTGATTATTCACCACTGATACTTTTGTATCTTAACACCACAAAAGTCTCTTGGGTACAAAAGAAAGGAGAGAAATCAATTCTCTGATCTTTAACAAGGCTCCTATCTCTTCTCCTACTAAAGTTTTTAATTTTTTCTTATGTTAAGGGCATTTCTCTACCACGGCCATGCTAATTTACTGCCTGTTGGCCTCTTGATGGCCTTGCCTGGTCTGTGTGTCTGATTAACAGTTTCAATCACGCCCCATAATTTTTTTAAAGGCCCTCAATATATAGCTGGAGCACAACTGAGATAACTGCATCAAGGACAAAAAAACTAATCATATCCTGTGGTAGCAGTACATTCTACTGCATCTCAGACAACAAACATATGTAAAGGAGTAAGGGGAAATAAAAAAATCCTCAAATCTATGTACAGATTACCTAGACCTAGGGCCCAGGTGCATAGGAGACAACAAGTGCTCTGTTCTTGCTTATTTGCTTACTACAGGTGGGCAGAGTCTTGGCTCCACAACCCCGTCCACTCAGATGAGCCCTTGCGAGGGCATTATAATTTGATTCTGCCACAGAGCAGCAACAAGTTACTATCAGGTCCCTTCCCTCGCCAAGTAAAACGGAAGCAGTGGAGGAAGTATGATTCAGATATGCCACCAGAAACAGGTTATGCATCACCCCTCGCTCAGAGGGGTGCCTACAGAAACGCTCTATCCCCAAATATTGTTGAAGATATGGAATGGATTACGAACCTTTTAAAAGTCTCGCAGAAATTCTCCAACAAACTCTTTGTGATTGCCCACAGTGTCTGCCCTCAGACAGTGTAAAAGTAGATTACTTAAACTTCACTGAACACTTGTGTGGACACTCTCATTCAGAATTATAAAGTCACCTTAAATCAAAAATTAAATTAAACTGAATTAAGGCAATTTTAATTCTGAATGAGATTTTCCATGTAGGAGTTTAACGCAGTTTAACTATCCACTTTGAATTCACACTTTTAGTTCATTCAGGTTAACTTTCCTGAGTGTACCCAATAAGGCAAGCCCCTAATGATGTCTTATGAGTAACTCTGGAAGGAGTCAACTTTGATTTTGTATAAATTTTGACAGATGAGTATTTATTACAGTTATATATTTTTTTCATTTTTATTTACTTACATTTTTGCACTAGTAGGAAATTTCATAAGCTGCACCTCACATGACTTATTTGTTCAAAATGCGATGACTGCAGAAGTCAAAATTCCTAACACATTCAGAAACAAAGTTATAATATTTCAGGACAATCATACTGTGTGATATCATATTGGTTGCTGAATAGAAAAGAGTGCAATATATGGAGACATAAGCCTGAATTTAAAACTCTAGCTAGAAATCCCTTCACACTAGGAACTCATTTGGATCTGCATCCAATGGTGTGGCTGAAAATTCCATCACGGTAGAGAAGGGACAAGATTCAGTACTAAAAAATATAAATGGGATATACATTAATATTGAGGTAGCTGGATGCAGACAAATGCTATGGTTCTCGCGGATTCTCCAGCACCCACACTGACTCAACTCAGTTTGTGTTTATTTGTGTCAGCAGAAACCTAGCCTGGAATAAGCAATCATTGAAGAGACTGCTGACTACATTGCAACAGCCTCAGCCCATCTCTAATCATAGGGTTTTAATTTCACTCTCCATAAATTTGGATTTTTTTTTTGGTGCCTCTTTTGGAGGGAGAATTGATTATTACCAGTGTTTAGCCTTCCCAGCTAACTTATGAAGAGGGCTCATTATGTCACATGAAATCCTAACTTTTCCAGCAGGCAGTGAAATAGTCCACACAGTATCGGCATTGACACATCAGTAACAGAGACTGCTGAGCGAACCTAGGAGGAGCCGAAAAGGACATTGTCCAGAACACTTGCCTATTTATTAAATGGATAACATTATATGAGCACTACTTTCATGGTAATTTTTTTCCAGAGGCTTGGACATGCACATCTAGAAAAATTTGGAGTCAAAACACGTCGTAAGTGATAGGAAAGGTACTTTCATTAGATTCACAATAAGGTCTTGGGTTTGACCCATGTCCTCTCTCAATATACCCAACAATACAGATGAATGCTTCCACTAAAGGTAAAGCTATTTCATTAGTGAACCGACTGCTTTTAATATTGAGAGTTGGCTGAAGTACGTTTTTATGGCCATGTTATATAACCTATGGAAAATAGGGCACTGGACTATTCACAAACTCTTGACTGTATTAGCACTAGCAAGCACCTCAGACTAGACTAAATATTGGACTCCAGCTTGCTTCTCCATCCAGGTTTAACAGATAATGAATTTACAAACTTTCCCAAGTCAGCCTTGCTGGAGGGACCTGTGGGGAAAAGGAGAAGTGCTTGCTCCCTCCTTGAGTTCAGGTGCCTGGTGAACCGCTCACTCTATCATTAGTACTGAAGTGTCTCTCTCTCTCTCTCTTTTTTTTTTTATTCATTCATTCATTCAAACAGTTCTATAAATCAGGATTCCTGCTGACCAGGCAAAAGATTTTGCAAGATGCTGTTCTGGCCTCATTTTCCTGAAAAGAGCCATACAACACCAGAACTAAATGAAAGAATATATGTAATTGAACCAGGCCCACATTTCTTACATTTTCAACACATTTATGTGTGTTTGGGATATGAAATACTTTCCCTCCAAATGGCACTGCTCCCTCTAGCCTCTACAGTGGTGCCAAAACAAAGTTTAGACACAAATTGTTCTTTAGGCTCAACCAATTTTTTTTTTTTTTTGAGTAAAAAGAACCGTTTCCCCCTTTTAAAAACAAAAGCCACTGTAGAATTGAGGCTAAGGATTCAGTGCTATGCAGACTATCACTGCCATCTGGAGGAAAGCAGCGATCACAGCTGCCTTGGTGATCTTATGAAGTGAGCTGTGGCTCACGAAAGCTCATGCTCAAATAAATTGGTTAGTCTCTAAGGTGCCACAAGTACTCCTTTTCTTTTTGCGAATACAGACTAACACGGCTGTTCCTCTGAAACTTATGAATCCAGTTACATCAGATGACTCATATTAACATGCCACCAAGTGAGCATGCAGATACTCAATACTTGTCACTGTATTCTCAACACATGCGGTCATTTGTGCTGAGCCGAGGAGAACAAAGAAGCCCAAGGACATGATGAAAACCCAGCTAGAGAGCAGCAAGCTGTTAACTCATCACCCCACCCCCACCCCCCTAAATCTGAATTAACGCTGTGATCCTATGAGGTCTATTGCAGTAGTTCTCAAACTTTTGTACTGATGATCCCTTTCACATAGCAAGCCTCTGAGTGCAACTCTCCTTACAAATTAAAAACACTTTTTTATATATTTAACACCATTATAAATGCTGGATGCAAAGCGGGGTTTGGGATGGAGGCTGACAGCTTGCAACCCCCCATATAATAACCTCACGACCCCCTGAGGGGTCCCAACCCCCACTTTGAGAACCTCTGGTCTATTGGATAGGAGTGTAAATAAACAGAAATGGGCCTGAACGAATGCCCCTCAGTTCAAGCACCAGGTAGTTGGGAACTTTGAGCTGGATTTTCCGAGGGATCTGGAGCTGGGGAACATCCTCTCTACTCTGGAGCAATCCAGAGGATTCCTAGCCAAAGCGGTTGTTAAATAGATGCTATACATGCAGGAGAGGACTCCTGAGACAGCCAGGCTGCCATGGGAGAGGAAAGAAGATGGCTGCACTTGACAAGGTGCTGGTCTGCTCCCTCACTCTGCAGAATTTGCCTGTGTGGATCCCCAGGCACCACAAACTTTCTCTGCATAATCCCATGCCTGCTAAAAGGAGAATGCAGCAGAAACACTGCAAGTCAAAGATCAGGTGAAATCACTTCCCTCCTAGAGGCATTTGCATGCAAAGGAGATGATGATTTGTGCCTTAATAGTGACACCCATCCAAAGGAAGTAATAATAATTCAGGATGCCTTCTTCACCCATAGATCTCACAACACTTTGCCAAGGCTGGTAGGTGTTTCATGCTTGTGCAAAGTGTTTTGTCTGGAAATCCTGCCTTCCCAGTGGTCTGAGTCTCTCCATGCTGCCTGTTTGCAGGTGCTACACTGTTTCTCTTTTAATCACACACTCTTCCTTGCTGTGGGTCTTCACTAGGTTAACTGCCTCCACCATATTTCATGTACCACATGTTGAATCATGATACAAGAGGACTCCTTACTTATTAAATTAAACTGTCTCTATACTAGATCAACAATTAAAGAACTGTTATAACTGCAGAGTAGCATTCTAGCCATGTGAACACAGACGGATTTCCTGTGTCCTGCTCCAAACTTTTCCCACCTGCAATGTACCCGCCATCCTTCAAGCAAGCAGAAATACCTCCATTGTACAAATGGGGAAACCAAAATACATGAATCTGCCCAAATTCACATAGCAAGTTAGTGACAGATGTGGGAGCAGAACTCAGATTTGCTGTCTTCCAGGACTGGGTACTATTCACTAGGCCACTGCAGCTTAATGCAGAACAGCAAACCTTGAGTAAGAACTTAGTTCCCTTGTACAAAACAAGCAGGAAACAAATATACTATTATTTCATACTGTGTGTATTCTCTGAAAGATGGATGTGGTGCTGTATTACATTGTGGATGGATTTGGTAGCAATTAATAAACAATTGAATGAATGATTCTTACATTCCTTAGTAATAAATTACGATAAACTTTTGAATTCTTCTACAAGAGGCCATGTGTAAATGAGATTGATTTTTTTCTTCATTATTGTCCAACATTAATCATCTTCACTAAAGTTGTATCAGATAAGGCCAGATCTTGTAGTCTATCTTGGAACCCTTTGAAATAAGAAGATTAATGATGATTTTATTTTTAGCTATATAACAGATACTGTCAGGAGAAGGCAGTGACTCTCCCACTAAGGAGAGAGGAGGTGTGCAGCAATAGGGGTCTTGTGCTTGAGAAGAAAATCAGAGGCTGAGGCTGGTTGTGGTTTAGAGGAACTCCATGCCCAACAGATAATGACAGAATCCCCAAGCAAAAATTACTTAGTTACAGTATACTAGAGATGGATCAAGAGTTATTAAGATGACCTCTCTCCTGATAATGTCTCAAACTAAAAGACGAGATCTAAACACCTACAAACTTTGGGCTGTTTGAAATCTGAATTTTGTAGCTTGGGCTTTCATTGTAATGTAGGACCAGATGCAGCCTGTGGGCCCAGCAGGTGTGGAAGTTTTTGATGAGAATTCTGCCATGTCTGTTTTATTAGGGAGACAAGGTGGGTGAGGTAATAGCATTTTAAAAATGAGAAACAGAATTTCACAGAGACCTTGATATAGGACATAACGTTTTGGAATCCCTTAGCTCGATGTAGGACACCATGTTTAGGACTGAAGCCCAGATCCCCCAGGGTACTTAGGCAGCTAGCTCCCATTGATTTCAGTGGGAGTTAGGCATGAAAATACCTCTGAAGATTTGGCTCCAAGAGCTAATTATCTGGAAATAGTAACATTCAACAGGTATTCATTTAGGACCCTTCAGTGAGAGGCATTTGAGGGACTGTGTCTGAGTAATCAGACTTTGAGGTTGAAGTGCACACAGAGCTGGGAATTAAATTCAGCTCCTTCAACCTGGCCACTGCTCCAGTCTGTGCATTTTTCAGTGACAAGAGATTCCCAGGCCAAAAGAAGGAAAAATATCATCAGCTGTGCACTGACCTGAAGACGAACTCTGTTTAGCTCCCAAGCTTGTCTCTTTCACCAAGAGAAGTTAGTCCAATAAAAGATGCTACCCCACCCATTCTGTCTCTTTAATATCCTGGGACCAACATGGCTACAACACGGCAAACATTAGCTGGGGTGTGATTTACAGATATACCATGGAGTCCATACACTAATCACTTGGTTAAACTGCCTTCCTTTATGAGACCTGGTTCTTCAGGTCCAGATTTACAGGATTCCATGTGCACATTTGTGCCTTTAGCAGAACACCAATTAGGCTCATTTTTGCATATGCAAATTTCAGCTGAAAGGTATTCTGAGTCAGTGGTCTATCCCAAAAAAATAAAGGTCCACACATTAAAAAGTGTTACTTAATTTTTAAAAGTTAAATAATGTGTAGCTCTTACTCAGCATTTTTCATCCACAGCTCAAAGTACTTACAAAGCAAGAATCATTAACCACCTTTTACAGAAGGTGAAACTGAGACACAGAAAAGTGAAGTTATTTGCTCAGGGTTATACAGCAGGACAGTGTCATAGAACCCAGATCTCTTGAGTCCCAGTCTAGTGCACTATCCATTGGCTCACATTACCTCTTTTTAAAAATCAATCAAATTAGGCTGCAGATCTATCTTCCCGAGGTGGGACATCTGTAAGAGACTGTATCCTATCATTTGAAGACCTGATGTTATTCTTATGACTGAAAGGTGAGGCAAGCACTGTAGCAAAGGTACATTTAATAGCTTGGCATACGAGCTGCAGTTCAAGTTGTCATTGTTGCTCTTGGCACTGGATATATGTCAAGTATGTTAGTGCCAGAAACACCCTTGTTATTCCGCTGTCCCCCACTTCTGAGTTATGGATCCCTCAAGAGCACAAGTGAAAAGTATCCACTTTGCTTACTGTATGTGTGGTGGGAAGTAGGATTTCAGGAATGGCTGAAATGCATTCTTAATGCAGAGACAGCAAATTCCACACTGATTTTCTGCTCAAAGGACTCAAGATTTGTACAGAAAAAAGGCAAAGGGGTTTTGTTAAGAATAGAAACTCAAGGTTTGTTTTCTACCCAGCAATAACACTTGTTGCTAATTAATATCTATTGTGATAAAGAATCTCTCTTCAAAGGGTGGGATAAAAATCCACCATATAAGAAAATAATAGCTATGAAAATAGAACTACTTCTACTGCCTTCCAGTGGTTTTATGACCACAGTAGTTTTTCCCACCAAATTTACCTATTTCCTGGGGCTGGAGACAATTATCTCTGACGGAATCATGAATGCAGTGTTGGGAGTTTCTCAAATCTCCTTCTTGGATTCTCTGTCATTTTAATTCTATCGGGGTCATAGATTTCCAAGGGAAGTGACTGAAACCTCATCACTGGAGACACTAAAAAACAGAAGGACAAGGCAGTAGGAAATATACCATACGGAACAATCCTGCACTGGCAAGCTGGGATGGGCAAGATATATACCATAATAGGGCTTATCTGTTTCCAGAATTTATGGTTCACTGCACTATTTGTAGCTGAGATTATTAAATATTGGGGTTTATTCATTATAACATTGTTAGGTGGCCTGGGAGATTCTCATATATACTTTTCCTTCTGCAGTGCTCTATCTACACCAAGAATACATGCTATTCAGAGTCTTTCAGATGATTCCATCTGCATGCTTGATGTAAATGCATTTTTTGTTTGTTTGATTGTTTTATATGAAACTTGGATGAAATCAAAATGCTACTTTTGGGGTTCTAACTGCTTGCTCAGTTTTATGACTTCTGTCACTTAACAGTTATGCAATATTATAGCAGACTGATCAATTAAGAGCTTGGATGCTGCTTCAGACTTCAGCTCTCTCTCCAGAATGCTGCTCTTACACTTTATCTTTGCATCAGTTGCACAGTTTGCCCTTGTCTAAATTTGTCCCTTTTCAGTAGTGGCCACAAGTTGTTACTCTCTGGTGGCTCCTCCTATGTAAAAGGAATCTGTGGTATTAATCCAGCCTTTAGGGAAAGCACATCCATGTCACAAATGCTAGCCACCATCAGAAATGGCATCGACTATTACCACTGATGGAAGCCTTAACGGGGGGCCCAGGAACAAGAAGGACTAGAGACCTGACATGGAGCCATGGACATGCCAGGAAGCCATGGAGTCAGTACTAAACTTCCTGCAACCACAGGTATGGGAGAAACATTGGCTGGGAAGAGTGGGGGAGGCTGGTGCTGTCAGTGCCCACATTGTACCTGCTTTGTAGAACTGAACAGAGCTTCTGTCTGCAAGTGGTCCACCTTTCACCAGCACTAACCTGGAATGCTGTTTAAAGCTCAGTTCCTTAACATTTCCTATTCCTTCCTGCTTTGCTTTGTGCAATTCTAATGCCACACTTCAGACCATCTTCTTCGGCTCTCAGTGAGGCCTGCAAACCACTACTGAATATCCAACAAGCCAGCTCCTTGTGGTGTGCATTTCTGCTCATATCAGGAGAATGAATCCACTGGGTGTGTTTTTTAAAACTGCTCTTTCAAATGTTTCCCCTGAGCTTTAAAAAAAGATGAATAAAGCTCTAACCCCTAACACATATTTCCTGTTTCAGAGTAGCAGCAGTGCTAGTCTGTACTCGCAAAAAGAAAGGGAGGACTTGTGGCACCTTAGCAACTAACAAATGTATTTGAGCATAAGCTTTCGAGAGCTACAGCTCACGTCATCGGATGCATTCAGTGGAAAATACTGTGGGGAGATTTATATACATAGAGAACATGAAACAATGGGTGTTACCATACACACTGTAACAAGAGTGATCACTTAAGGTGAGTTATTACCAGCAGGAGAGCGGGGCGGGGGGGGACGGGACATTTTGTAGTGATAATCAAGGTGGGCCATTTCCAGAAGTTGACAAGAACCTCTGAGGAACAGTGGGGGATGAAGGGGGGGGGGGGAATAAACATGGGGAAATAGTTTTACTTTGTTTAATGACCCATCCACTCCCAGTCTCTATTCAAGCCTAATTTAATTGTATCCAGTTTGCAAATTAATTCCAATTCAGCAGTCTCTCGTTGGAGTCTGTTTTTGAAGTTTTTTTGTTGAAGAATTGCAACTTTTAGGTCTGTAATCGAGTGACCAAAGAGATTGAAGTGTTCTCCAACTGGTTTTTGAATGTTATAATTCTTGACGTCTGATTTGTGTCCATTTATTCTTTTATGTAGAGACTGTCCAGTTTGACCTATGTACATGGCAGAGGGGCATTGCTGGCACATGATGGCATATATCACATTGGTAGATGTGCAGGTGAACGAGCTTCTGATAGTGTGGCTGATGTGATTAGGCCCTATGATGGTGTCCCCTGAATAGATATGTGGACACAGTTGGCAACGGGCTTTGTTGCAAGGATAGGTTCCTGGCTTAGTGGTTCTGTTGTGTGGTGTGTGGTTGCTGGTTAGTATTTGCTTCAGGTTGGGGGGCTGTCTGTAAGCAAGGACTGGCCTGTCTCCCAAGATCTGTGAGAGTGATGAGTCGTCCTTCAGGATAGGTTGTAGATCCTTGATGATGCGTTGGAGAGGTTTTAGTTGGGGGCTGAAGGTAATGGCTAGTGGCGTTCTGTTATTTTCTTTGTTGGGCCTGTCCTGTAGTAGGTAACTTCTGGGTACTCTTCTGGCTCTGTCAATCTGTTTCTTCATTTCAGCAGGTGGGTATTGTAGTTGTAAGAATGCTTGATAGAGATCGTGTAGGTGTTTGTCTCTGTCTGAGGGGTTGGAGCAAATGTGGTTGTATTGTAGAGCTTGGCTGTAGACAATGGATTGTGTGGTGTGGTCTGGATGAAAGCTGGAGGCATGTAGGTAGGAATAGCGGTCAGTAGGTTTCTGGTATAGGGTGGTGTTTATGTGACCATTGCTTATTAGCACCGTAGTGTCCAGGAAGTGGATCTCTTGTGTGGACTGGTCCAGGCTGGGGTTGATGGTGGGATGGAAATTGTTGAAATCATGGTGGAATTCCTCAAGGGCTTCTTTTCCATGGGTCCAGATGATGAAGATGTCATCAATATAGCGCAAGTAGAGTAGGGGCATTAGGGGACGAGAGCTGAGGAAGCATTGTTCTAAGTCAGCCATAAAAATGTTGGCATACTGTGGGGCCATGCGGGTACCCATAGCAGTGCTGCTGATTTGAAGGTATACATTGTCCCCAAACGTGAAATAGTTATGGGTGAGGACAAAGTCACAAAGTTCAGCCACCAGGTTTGCCGGGACATTATCAGGGATACTGTTCCTGACAGCTTGTAGTCCATCTTTGTGTGGAATGTTGGTGTAGAGGGCTTCTACATCCATAGTGGCTAGGATGGTGTTTTCAGGAAGATTACCGATGGATTGTAGTTTCCTCAGGAAGTCAGTGGTGTGTCGAAGATAGCTGGGAGTGCTGGTAGCATAGTTGCAATTCTCCAACAAAAAAACTTCAAAAACAGACTCCAACGAGAGACTGCTGAACTGGAATTAATTTGAAAACTGGATACAATTAACTTAGGCTTGAATAAAGACTGGGAGTGGATGGGTCATTACACAAAGTAAAAATATTTCCCCATGTTTATTCCTCCCACCCCGACCCCCCACTGTTCCTCAGACGTTCTTGTCAACTGCTGGAAATGGCCCACCTTGATTATCATTACAAAAGGTTCCCTCCCACCCCCCACTCTCCTGCTGGTAACAGCTCACCTTAAGTGATCACTCTCGTTACAGTGTGTACGGTAACACCCATTGTTTCATGTTCTCTATGTATATAAATCTCCCCACTGTATTTTCCACTGAATGCATCCGATGAAGTGAGCTGTAGCTCATGAAAGCTTATGCTCAAATACATTTGTTAGTCTCTAAGGTGCCACAAGTCCTCCTTTTCTTTTTACATATTTCCTGGTTGCTCAGAGACGTCTGAATTTAAGTCTCCCTAATGAGCAAACACAGCATATTTAATTTTGTTTAGGAAAACAGATTCATTGTGACCGCTAAAAGCATGAGTCAGGCCCTCTCTGAAAGGGTGTGCTGCAGCTGGGGACACTCACCAAACAGAAATGCCTACGAAACCAAAAGAACTCCCACAAGCCAAGAGTTCTCCTCTAACAAAAAACACTAGTGCACACAGCCTCTGGTAATGCTTCTCGTTGCCTAGCAACTGACTGTTTAGCCACCATCTCCATGGTAAAGCAGAGGTTTTGTGAATGAGCTGTGTAATACATTTGTTTAGCTGATGTCACATCACTGTGCACGAAACCCTGCAGTTCTTACGCAAGCGGAGCTCTTAGTGAACCCAGCCTGAGTGTGACCCATGGGTTTGAGCCCCCTGGGTAGCAACCTCAAAGTCTGGTCATTGTACTGCTTTCTCTGTAAACTATGTCAAATGGTAGAAGTGAACATATATATTTGGGACTCCTAAAATGGGGAAAATGATAAGCTCCATGGACTTTAGTTTCAATTCAACTTAGCTGCACCTACTGCATTTGTGAGTGCATCTAGTTTGCTTGGGCAAAATAGGTAACTGCTCAGGCAAATACTGTGGCAAGTTCAAAAAAACCTGGAGGGGCAAGAGAGACTTTAAGCTATCACTGTGGCTTCCCAATCCTGGGAGGGTCCAGTTCGCCACCTGGCTAGGCCCTGTTAAGCGGAGGTATAAAATGAGGAAGGATCACAGAGATTCCTTTTTTTTTATTTTAACCCAATTTGCCATCCATCGTAGCCCACAAGTCTCCACGAGCCACGGCCTCATCATCTGAAAGGTAAATCAGAAGGGGCCAATGCACAACTGACGTTTACCACATGCCTTTTGAGGAGACTAAGGGTAAGTCAATAGTGCAATAAAAGACCCATAGCAGTGCCCCAACTGGCCGGGGAGGACAGCTGACTTGGGTTCACAGGGCTTGGGCTATGGGGATATTGCAGTGTAGACGTACCCTAAAGATTTAGGCACTGCCGGGCTGAGCATTGCCGCACCCAGCTTTCAGGCACTCTGCCCAGTGGTATCAGCAGCCCTCAGTTAGGCCCCAGGATCCCTGTGCAATGCAAGGGAGAGGTAGGTGCATCAGAATGTGATTCACAGGAGCCAGCAAGCAGTTTCTAATCCCCTTACTTCCTGACAGAGCAGGGATTTGAACCCACATCTTCTATCTCTTGGCAGAGTGCCTTGACCACTGGACTATTGAGTGTTCTGGGATAAAACTCTCTTAATCTCTCCTGTTGAAGCTGTTTCACTCTGTATAAATAATTAAACAATCACTGGAACAGGGACTTAGGTCTCCCACCTCCTCAGCGAATGCCCTAACTACTGGGCTATCAAGTCATTCTCACTCGTTCTCTGGCCCACTGATTAGTGGATTGGGCCTTGAAGGCAAGCTAGACAGGGAAAAACCTAATCTAAGCATCCCTCCTGGGACCAAGATGCTAGGTGATGATAGAACTGAAGCAGCTATGCACATGCCCAGCTGCCAAAATTTAAGTACCTTGGGGACTTTAACAGTGGAAACACTTAGGAATTTTGGGCACCCTCAGGGTTAGGGGAAAGCTGGATGGGGGTATTGTGAATGCTAGTAGTGCCTACATTTTTAGGTGCCAACAGTAGCATTTAGGCTAAGTCCCTTTGTGAATCTAGCCCTGAGGTGCTGGACACATTCTCCCATTCTCCTCCCTATAGCAGCATTCTGTGGTCTGACACAGTGCCACCAGCACCACTGAAGAGTGATCCAGGCTTTGAAATGAATCCATGATTTTAACCCAGTCCTTAGCACATTGCTGACACTCCATAAATAATAACCACCCACCCTCAGATCATAAGGGCTTTGTTTTGGTTTCTCAGTTTCACTGATGTAAATCTGCCTTGTACACATGAGATTGTGCCATGGTGATGAATGATTCTAAATAAGGAGTCGCTTAGCTAATGTTTACTGTACAGAGTTCCATTGTATAGAGGAGGATTAACACACAGGGCTCTGTTCAATCAAAAATGAGGCAAACAGAAGTTCAGTATTTTTTCTTTAAAAAACAACAACAAAAACTATTTTTTCGCGGCAGGCTGAGTGTGGCAGAAGTAAGGAGACTTCAAAAAGAAAACCAAAAATCACAGGTTATATGTTTGCACAGAGGTGCACGAGTCATATGGAGGGGAAAATACACTGGATATGCACATGAAACTCAGACCGAAGGAGGCATGTTTTCAACCATTGCAGGGAAGACACCAATACATGCTAATGTGTATTACAGAAGGTGTACCATACTGTGCAAGCTCATCAAAAATGCCAAGCATTGAACTGGGTATGGGGTGCAAGCACCTTTAAAACCTCCCTTGTGTACTGCCACCTCAATCTAGAAGAAACAAGTCTGCCAATCTGCCCCAACAGTAATAAATTCATTTTAAAATACAAATTCTAAATGAATGTTTCACTCATATGTAGTCACCTAAGCTGATGGCATCATAACCAGGCATGTGTTAGCAATGATTGCTACCGACAACTCCAACGGGCCTTCTTTAATAGCCAGGCAGTTAGTTAACTCCCTATACAATCAGGACTGCCAATTTTCATCATTTGGCCTGCTACACAAAACCATGGTGCAGAATGCTCCTGAAATATACTTAGTCTTCAACCTATTACATTTTTTAAAACATCCAGACTTGCAGGACTGACCCAGGCAATTACTGATGGGAAATAAACTAGCAGCTTTACGTGCAAAGAGTATGACTGAGCTCTCCACCTGCCAAAATGTGACTAATCAAATGTAGAATGAGAGACTTCGTTATCCAGATTGTCAATTATTCAAACTAACGTTCAGCTTTTGGCATATGATTGAAGATATTATGGTCAGTCTATAATCTCACAAACATTTAAGCTACTAGCTTCTTCTAGTGAGCAGTAGCTATTACAACAAGTAGTATTAAAGGATTAGTTGCAACATACTTTCCAACATAAGGGTGGTAGAACTAGACCCTCATTCATAGCCATGTCCTTTTAGGGGAAAAAAGGCTTCAGCAAACTTGTTGAAAGGTATCACAGTACAGTAAAAAGAATAGGAGTACTTGTGGCACCTTAGAGACTAACCAATTTATTTGAGCATGAGCTTTCGTGAGCTACAGCTCACTTCATCAGATGTTTACCGTGCCACGGTAAACATCTGATGAAGTGAGCTGTAGCTCACGAAAGCTCATGCTCAAATAAATTGGTTAGTCTCTAAGGTGCCACAAGTACTCCTTTTCTTTTTGCAAATACAGACTAACACGGCTGTTCCTCTGAAACCAGTAAAAAGAATAAAACCCTCACCATGCTTAATGACAAAAGGTAACACTCATCATATTCAAGAGGTACCACTAGAGGGAGCATCAGTAAAATAATAAATACAGCTGTGTTCCTGCTGAAGGAAGAGTGTCTGCCAGTTCCAACATGTGCTTACTTACTAGACCCAAAAGGAGTTGTCCTGGCAACTAAGCAGCTATTCAATATTGCCACATCATTAAATTTTATAATGTTTAGACTATAAGCTTTTCAGAGCATGGACGGTGCATTCCTACATCCATATGTATTCCATACAGAACCTAACATATTTTGTGCCCTACTGCAATACAAATAATTTTCCCTTGGGACACAGCCTAACCTATGTGTGCACACATGCACACACCCACACACATTTCGCTTGCAGCTATTTAATAGAGCCACATTATTAAATTTATCATCATTTCACAGTTTATGCATGGATGCCAAAGACATGGCAGGAGTCCTGATCCTCCACTAACCGTTCACCTGGTGCTGTCACTTACTCCCCTAAAAAATCAGAGAAAAAGTAGGTATAAAACACAAGCATTCTGACTGAGGCAGTGTTTACACACACTTTGCGGTGCACCAGTAAATGATGACACAAGATGAAAGGGAGTGGAGAATCAGGTCCTATGTTTTCTCTCTAAGGAAAGCCACATGGATAGGAGATGGGAAATATCAAGGTCTCATTTTTTTTTGGCCACAAATTAAAAATCCAGCTCAGGTGGAATTTATTAGGGAGTGAACGGGTGTTCAATGACCTGTCTGACATGAAAGCGAGGCAATCTCAGTTTAATTCCTACCAGATATGTACTCACCTCCCAAAAATCACTACCACAGCTGGTACAGGCAGCAGAAAGATAAATGATTATTTTATCATGAATCTCAACTACCATAGCTCATCTATAGAGGGAGCTCTTCCAGAGAAGCAACAACGAGGCCTTTCAGCAAGTCAGTATGGGGAAAGCATCTTTATAACATTGACTGTTGTATAGTGGTGAACAACCCTACAGCATACTACAGTGCTACAAATTATTTTGGTTATTTCATTACTTTTTAACCTGTGTGCTCCCCCCCCCCCATTCTGCATAAAGAAAGAGCTTCATTCACCAAGGATGTCAGTCCAGCATCTTTCAACCACATTAAATGCACTTCCAAACTAAACGCTCTATTTTAAAAAATGAGCCTAATATAAATGGAGATTGTCACTTGGACAAATAAATGACAGGAAAGACAATGTTAGAATATTCCTTGGAAAGTTGTGCTAGGCATTGTTAAGTGTTTTATATTATTGTAATTCATAGTATAATTGCAGCAAAAGATGAACTATGGGAAATAGGAATGTTTTTTCATTTTGGTACCAGCTTGAAAACAAGCCCTCTTATGCCCCAAATGTAATATATTTTGTGGTGAGGACTTGATTGAAAATAGGCCAATTTTGTGCAATGCTGAAATTTATAATTTTACTTTGAATTTTCAGCCATCCTCAAAGAAAAACAGCTTCACAGAAAAGCTAAACCTGGGGGCGTGTAAGGACTCCATCCCAAACAAAATACCAAAAATGTCAGACAAAATCCTGTGAAAACTTCTTCATCAGTTTTCACCCAGCTCAAATTATACCCACTCTCATGACTAGAGCGCACAGATGACGGGGTCAGTTTAGGTGGGCATCTCACCCGAAGGACTTCAGATTGTAAACTCTTTGGGGCAGGAACCATCTTTTTGTTTTGTGTTTGTACAGCGCTTAGCACAATGAGGTTCGGTCCATGACTGGAGCTCTTAGGCACTGCCACAATATAAGTAAATAAATAATAACAAAAATTTCCCCAATGATCCATCTGAAAATTCTATGTCCAACAGTTCTCAATTAAAAAAAAAACAACACTACTTCCATAGTTCTAAACTTGGCTCAAACTAGCCCTTCGAAGAAAAAACTCAGCGCTGTAGATTAGTTGGCCTTTCACCAACCAAGTCTTGATTGAAAATCAAATACAGATGTGAACACACACAAAAATGAAGCAATTTCTGCTCATGCAGCAGCCGCCTATTGTTGGCACACTCTGGAAAAATATCAGCACAAACTGGTACCGTCTGGTACACTCAGCAGCATTCATGGCAATTATGTGACCGGAATGTTCCTGCTCTACCCATTAAGATAAATGTTGCTCTCCACCCATTGATCCCAGCCTGGAGAAAGGAGGGATGAAGGCTAGAGAAAATAAAAAGGACTCAAATGGAGAAGATGTTATACTACAGCAAGCGTGTGCAGGAAGCAAGAGCCGCAGCCAACGGGTTCATCCTCCTGTTTTCTCCACCTAATGGAGCCCCTGTAGAAATGGACATCCTTCACAGTGTGATCCCTGCACTGCACACTAGCGAGTGTAGTCTCCTGGGAGCGGGGTGGGTGGGTGCACCAGACAGTGAATAGGGACAGGCTAGAAAATGGGAAAGGCTAAGGGCACTAAGCATATGTTCTTACTCAGCATCCTAAACTGTTCTAAAGACAGTGATGCTTCTAAGATCCATTGATACAAGGAAGAAAGGGGGCTAGGAAGGAAGGGTGATCATGTCAGAGTTTGCAGAGGTTCTTACTAATATTACATCCTCTGTCATAGGACCTGCATTTGCAGAGCAATACTCTTGATGTTCCGACAGGTCTGTTACCTTGCTGGCTATGACTCTAGAAATATGCCAGCCAAAGGCAGAGCAGTGTTTGATGTTTGTGACTCCAAGATCAGGGATACTTTTCTCAGGAAAAGTGCAGCCCACTTTGGTATTATCTGCCATACCTTGAGCTTGACTCCAATTTCAGGGGAAGGAAACCTAGCACAATATTACTGTAGATTCACATTGTTTCATGCCATTGGATACACCCTCCTGCATCTCCCAAGTGTCCACTAACCAGCTCACTAACATGTTACACACTGCCTATTCATAAAAAGGTGCTCAAAAAGTGAGTTCAGTTGGCGAGTCATCCATCAACAGCACAAAATTGTGCTCAAAGCTTCTTATAGGAATGCAAGGCCAGATGGATTTCCCCTCTTAACTGGTACTCCCTGGGAGTGGGAACTTGGAACTTCCCTGTGCTATTGAATAGCAATATATTTTCTCCCAACTAATTTTTTTAGAAAATAATTAAGACTGTAATAATCGGTGGTCCCACCAGCTATAAATTTCATGCTATGTTTGGCTTCAGGCATCTATGGAAAACAATCTGCTTGTCATAATGGTATTAACCTTCTGAGAACAGGAAAGCCTTTGGGGCAGAAGGGAGAAGGAAGAGATCTTTATATTAAAAAGCCTTCCACCACTGTAGCCCAAGGGTAAAATATCAGAGCTGGTTTGTGACTCATCTTTGAATCTATACATGGCTTAAATACCAAACAGCTTTGGTATCTTATGTGGTCATGATAATTATCAACAGGTCGTTGAATTCACGAGTTTAATATTTAATGCTTTAAAAAAGAAGGTTCCTCGCCCATCCACTTCTCCTTTCTCTCTTTCCTGATCTTTCCTTTTTCTCCCCCTCTTTATCATCTTGTATATCTAACCTTCTTTCTTCCTGATACAACCATCTCACATCTAGGAGCAGTCAGGAACACTGAAACACATGGGTTGTCTGAAATAATGGTGGGATGTTTTTTGATTGAGCCCTCAGAAGCCTGGATTAAAGGAACACCTCTCTGCAATGAAGACTGTTGCATGTCTCCAGTTATCAAACCCTATCTGTCTACAAACCCCAAAGCTATCCCTCCAACTCACTATCACCACCACCAGCAACCTCAGAAATGCCACTCACTTGCACCAGGGGGTAGAGGAAATTGATGGGGCCAGCAGCAAAAGAAGGAGACATTTGCCAAGGGACAATAGGTAGCTCCTCCCCCGGAAGTCTCTGGCACCCATTGGCCAGCTGGGGAGAAGGGTGGTGATTGGCTTGCATTCCTCAGTTCCCAGGATTTAACCGATATGGGGATCATGTGGAGCTTCTTTTAACTCCATTCCAACAGCCGCTCCTACCCACCTGGTCTAAGGATTGGAATCCGGCCAGACAGATGCTGCTGGTCTAGCCGATCGCCCGTTTAGGGGGTTAGGAAGGAATTTTTTCTCCCACGGGCCAATTGGCAGAGGACCACAGAGTTTTTTGCCTTCCTTAAAACATCTTCAAGCCACAATGGGTTAAGCAGGAATGCATTTAGTACCTAACTTAGGTACTGGGGTGGAGTTGTTTATTCATTACAACTTCCAGGTGGTTAAGAGAATAAAATGAACGGTTCCCAGAGGTAAAAGACCTGTTACTTTGATGATGGGCCTTGGGCTTATGCGATAGGGTGAGAGCTTGTGGCTCTTGCAGGCTGATGTCCCCACCCTTCTGCACCCTCTGTCCCCCCTGTGTCAGGGGGAAGGGTGCTAGGACTCAGAGAGAGCTGAGTCCTGGGGGGTAGGCTGAGGAGAGCCTACCCCGCATTATGCATTATATGGTAAGGAGCCCTGTATTCCCCACACTGGAACCAATTAACTGCCTGGTATAGGACAGTATGAGTGTTGGCCAAGTAGCACTCCTCCCCTGCGTTAAAGTTTAATAAAAGTTGCACCTGATGCTTAATTCCATGCATGTGTCTGCCCTCATTTTGCCACTGTGTCCACATCAATAGGATGGACCAACAATGCAGAGTCAGGGCAATTAACACGGATACTGAAATCCCCTTCTGGAACTTAAGATTTAGAAAAGACATACAGAATCTCCCTAATGCATGTCCTTGCTCTATTCAATTAAGTGGCAAAACTCTGACTAGTTTCAATGGGAGCAGGGTATGGTCCATGTGACTCATGGCCAGAAAGGGTTAAACATCCTGCAAAATAAATAATCCTCAAAAGACAAGTGGGGAGATAATGTTTGTGTTTTTGTGTATTTACATATGTTAGAGTAGGGTCAACAATGTAATCAACAGTCCCTGTCTTTGCTGTATTCTGATAATTCAGAGATCAAAAGAACATCCGTTTAAATGAATTGTAAACAAGGGATATCTCTGTAATCATCTCTCTTTGAAATGTATAGCAAATAATCTGTGAATGGTGGAGGAACAAATAAATTGCCTTATGTTAATTCTATAGCTAAGTACCGGTGACAGACCTCCTTCAAAGTCATCCTAAATTACCTTTTGTTCCCTGAGGAACTCCAAATTGTCAAAAGACATGAAATTGTATAAAAGATCCTTAGGTCCTGATTCTGTCATCTCAGATCTGCTTAGGCTTTGTCAGGGGAAGTTGGAGTCACAAGACTGAGGTCCTAGTTATGCTGGTACGCCCTGAATATGATATTTGGACCTTGGACTATAACCTATGAACTATTTCTAAAATAACTCTTTGCAACTACAAAGTTCACCATCTCTGTTATGAATCTGAACCTCAGTGAATTGAACTCATGTCTGTATGTATATTGATCTTTTAACCATACTCTCTCTTTTGTTTTTTAATAAATTTTAGTTTAGTTCATAAGAATTGGCTGTAGAGTGTATTTGGATAAGGTCTGAAACATTCAATAACCTGGGAGGTAATGTGTCCAATCCTTTGTAGAACCTTTTCTTTTATATGATGAAATAAGATTTTCCGGAATCTTCATCATATTTGACTTAGGTACCTGGATGGAGGCCTGAGGCTGGATCACTTTAAGGAAACAGTGTTGTTTGGACTTCTGAGTAACCAGTAAGGTAATAAAGAAGCTGTTTTTATGCTGGCTTGGTAAATCTAAGTATTGGAATATCCACCAGCTTTATGAGGATCATCTGCCCCATTCTTTGCAGTTCACCCAAGTTGAGTGATCATAGCTGGCTCCCCATTAGGTCCCCAGTCACAGTCCATAATGTAATTCTGAGGAGAAAAGGACAGGAAATTCTAATCTGCCAAGCCACTACAATCTGTGCATTCAAGCCCTCCTTCCTCTCTTTTGCTGCAGTGCCCATCAGTACAGTCAACAGTAATAGATAAAACAATGAGTAGTCCTTGTGGCACCTTAGAGACTAACAAATTTATTTGGGCATAAGCTTTTGTGGACTAGAACCCACTTCATCAGATGCATGGAGTGGAAAATACAGGAGCAGGTATAAATACATGAAAAGATGTGAGTTGCTTTACCAAGTGCGAGGTCAGTCTAATGAGACAATTCAACTGACAGCAGGATACCAAGGGAGGAAAAATAAGTTTTGAAGTGGTAATGAGAGTGGCCCATTTCCTGACAACAGCAGAATCAACCGTAATAGATAAATATTGTTATTTAAAAGAATACTTTCAACTGTCTACATTGTTAATACACTGCTGAGGAGACCTTCAGCACCTGGCTGGTTTGAGCTATCTACATGGACTCTCTCCAGCCCCAAGCCATCCCTTCCCTGGTACAGAGCTGAATGCAGAGACTGACAGGAAGGAGCTTATGCCCCAGCTCTGAACCTCGTGCTGCTGGAGGTCTGTTCAGCTCCTGGTGCAGGCTTGGATAGCCTTATGGGAGGCACCATGCACCAGACTGCCCATACCTCCTATAGACTTTGCTACAGGACCACCCCAGTCACTCACTTTTTCAGAACAGACTGTCCCTCCCTGTCCCAGGAGATACCAGGTGCAGATGAACACATAGACAACAAAGCCATCTTCATGCGTGTCAGGGAAAGCATTCTGAGGCAGGGGTATTCTGGGCTGGGATGTGGAGGGAGAATGAGTGGCTTTTTGAACTGGTATAGCACTGGCAAGTCTGAATCAGCCCTCCCTCCACAGGCTAGGTTACTGGAGTTTGCCTCCAGACAGTCAGCGTTGCATGCAGGAACTGAAACGTGTATTAGCAGGAGTGTCGTAAGCAAGACACAAGAAGTAATTCTTGCACTCTACTCAGCGCTGATTAGGGCTCAACTGGAGAATTGTGTTCAGTTCTGGGTGCCACATTTCAGGAAAGACGTGGACAAACTGAAGAAAGTCCAGAGAAGAGCAACAAAAATGATGAAAGGTCTAGAAAACATGACCTATGAAGGAAGACTGAAAAAATTGGGTTTGTTTAGTCTGGAGAAAACTGAGAGGGGATATGATAACTGTTTTCAAGTTGTTACAAGAAGGAGGGAGAAAAATCGTTCTCCTTAACCTCTAAGAATAGGACAAGAAACAATAACTGCAGCAGTTTAGGTTGGATATTAGGAAAGACTTCCTAGCTGTCAGCGTAGTTAAGCACTGGAATAAATTGCCTAAGGAGGTTCTGGAATCTCCATCATTGAAGATTGTTAAGAGCATGTTAGACAAACACCTGTCAGGGATGGTCTAGATAATAGTTAGTCCTGTCATGAGTGCAGAGGACTGGACTAGATGACCTCTTGAAGTCCCTTCCAGTCCTACAATTCTATGATTCTATATTCTCATGTAGGGTGTTCTGCATAAAGCTTTCACTTCAAAATAAAATTTAAACCAGGAACATTCAAAAAGAAACGCTCTGGTTTTGCTCTTTTAATAAAAAACGACTGTTTAATGTGGCACAATAAAAAGCAAAAATGCTGCAGAGAACACTTACTAAACTGACTTCAGACCTTCAGAGCCTGCAGCCTTCAGAAGAAAGGGAGGTGGGGGGAGAGGAGTCCAGTCTGGTATTCTGGGAGCTATGCATACCAGGTTTTATTTCTTTTGGTGAGACCTGAAGTACAAAGTCCTGACGAGAGAGACATTTTGAGTGCACTAAGAAGGTATTGTTGCAAGCAGGGTGGTAGTTCATATTGGCTGGAATTCAAAGTACAGTGGAGACTGCCATAATGAAAACAAAGAGAAGTTGCTGAATTACTTTTCTCCTGTTAACTCTTCAGATGCTGAGCCCTTTTTCAGACTTAGTGCTTGGAAGGACATGCGACACACACACACGCTAAGATCTAATAAATCTGGCATAAAGATATAAAATTAGCACCTATAGCACCTTTGATTTGAGAATCTGAAAGCACTTGATAAATATTAACAGTTAATCTGTAAAACAACTCAAAAAGGTAGGGAGGTGGTACTACCTCCATTTTACGGATGGGGAAACTGAGGCACAAGCCAGTAAAGTGACTATTACAGATCAGGCAACAAGTCACTAACAAAACTAGGAATAAAACCCAGGAGTCCTGGCTCCCAATACTTTAACTAGTAGAATATACCCCTGCTCAGATATTGGTTCCCTAGTCAGATATTGGAGTACCAGAGACACCACCCAGCTTTTAAAATTAACCAGTAGCATATCAAGGCTGGTTTTCTCAGTGTTTCCTTCCCTTTCTAATACTTGCTTTGTTTGGGTAGTATGAAAACTGCAGATGGCCATTACAGTCATCACACCCTGGAGAGAAATTATGATTAACTGACTTAAAAAGAACCCTTTCCATTCCTGCTCTGTTCACTGTAACCCTTCTCCAACATGTTCTCAATATCTTCTCTGAAGTCAGAGGCTGGATTGAGCTGGTACTTAGTGGTATCATTGCACCAGCACTTCTTTGGGGCCCCTTCAATTTCTGCAGAATTTAAGCTTTCATTAAAAGGAAATTCAATTCCTAGCCATCTTGGTTGTGAGGAAAAACATTCAAAAAACAAGTGACCCATTAAGTGCTCACCTTCAGAGTCTGCACATAGAGGAATGAAGCACTCTGGTGTGAGCTGGCCCTAGCTATCTCAGTGGTTGTTGACTCTGAAGTCTAAAGATCAATAACTATGATCATTTTAGCAGAGCCACCCAGCTATTTGCAAATAGAGAGCTCAAACAGACTGGTGTCTGTCCATTCTTCTCTTGCTGCCAAAAAGAAAAGTTCAATCTAGGTGCTAAAACCTGCACTGTGGAGCTCTGGGATGGCTTTGTACATGGTGTGTCTGAAGCCATTCATCTGGTCATCCGTTCTGGCAGGACTCTCACTCCCCTCATTGTTTTAGTTCTCCCCTTCTGCCAGCTCCAATGTGCTCTTTTGTGGGCCTGGAGGATTTCTTACAGCATATGGCTCCACTACTACCTCCCACAAGGCAAAATATACATCAGGCATGGAATAAACTGAAGAATTTAAGGTCCCAGCTTGACAGGACCATGCTGTGATTTGGACTTGTAGAGCTTTATTTCATCCTGAGGCCCTATAACTTCTGATTCCCTCCTGTCATTTATCTACCATGTAGAGGTGGACACAAAGTGCACTCTGCTAGCCTTGATAATCTAGGGACATTCCTGCCATTTGTAGTGCACTACAGACAGTCACTGACATTAATTAATCCGATGAAGTGAGCTGTAGCTCACGAAAGCTTATGCTCAAATAAATTGGTTAGTCTCTAAGGTGCCACAAGTACTCCTTTTCTTTTTATTAATTAGAATGAGTCGCACACAGCACCTCTCTTAAAGTACTTGGTATCTTCTAATCCAGGTACTATTGCCTTTTATGCCAGTGAAGAAATTTCAAGATGGGTGGAAACCAAACAAGAGAGCCGGAGAAGCCAGCTGTAGTTTACAACGATCACATATTGGATATTTCTGTTTTCACAGCTCTTACAGACTCAACAGAGAAGCCACCAGAGTTTATAATGGTGGCCAACTAAAAATACATCTCAGAAATGAATACTCTAACTCATGAGAACATTTACAAATGCCACCTGTGTACCTATGGTGTTTATGCTACTCATGACCTTCCATGGGTACAAGGCCCTTAGGAACCTTACACTGGGGCATAAGTTAAAGTAGTGTGGAGATGTCTATACTCAGTGCAGATCCTGGAGCTGTAACCAGCTCCCCAACAACCCACCCATCCCCGGTCAGACAGCAGAGTTCAGACATGGGGAGAATCAAGCCGGGCGAGTAAGCACAGCCCTGAGAAAAGGGTGGTGTGTAAACTGTACCCTACACAACTAGGAGGAGCCCTACACAGCACTGTGATTCAGAGCTATCCCTCTGGGTCCTAATTCCTCACTTGCTGGCCCCTTGGTCCAGAGAGACAGTAATTTGCTGCTGGCATAAGAGCCCCACCCTTTGCTGATTCAGCTACCCAGACCACTGAGTAGAAGGGATGGAGTCATGACTCTTCTGATTGCCCACATCCACCCTCCCATTCTCCAACCAATTGCTCCAAGGATAGGAATAAGTGGGTAGCATACAGTGCTTACCCCATAACTCCTGGACTCAAGGTCTAGGCAGCCCACACAAATGAGCCAGGGGAGTTCTTACTCCCTTGTGTGGGCATGTAGCCCAACATTAATTAAAAAACAAAACAAAAAATCTCCAGCATCCTTTAATGGACTCTAAACTTTCAGTAATTTTAACTATCCCCACAAAGAGATCCAGGTATACATATTGGCAAATAGACATCATTACTAAGAAGAATTGAGGCCTCAGATGTGAGTCCCTTTCTCAAATGAATAGCAAGTAGCTAGACATCTTAAAAACAGACAATGGCAAAATGGTTACATTGGGACCATTAGAATGGTTGGTTCAGCGTGTGTAACTCCAAAATTGCATGCTGAAATCCAAATGTTTCACCAGCCACTAGCCTCTGTTTTTGCATCTGACCACACCCAAAAATTGGACACTTAGTACCTCTCTGATGTGCACAAAACCCCTCACTCAAACCAGTAATTCTGCATCCAAGTATCCCAATTTTATACTTTAGCAGTTGTATCTCTCAGGAAATACAAACGTGAGCATCCAAATTTGGAGTCCAAGGGTGAAAGTCTGGAACTGGGTGACTTATAAAACTTTTACATGTGGTAAATGTGCTGTAATAATCTCATACCAGATCTTTTGCTGAGATTTCAACCATTATAGCAGAAGGACAAGACTGAGCAGCTGTGTGTAAGTATATGTATTCTCCCCTGGCTGTGCATGCATAAATCCTACTAAATTTAATGGGAAGTTTGTGGCAAATATACCCATATAATATTTAATTCTGACATGTTTTATGGACAGTGCTCAGTGTTTTTCTGCAGTGCTGGCAGTGTTCTACGCTGTCACCTTCTAAAAGTCTTCATTGCTGCCAGTGACACTACTGCCCTGATATATTATTCCAATTTAATTCTGTTAGCAAAGTTCCATAATTTCCTTGGAGTATCAAAATTCTATTAACACATAACTATGCTAATACATTATCAGCAGTGGCAGTATATGATACAATTCACAGACAAACAGCCATGCTGTCACTCTGATGAATAGAGAGATTCATGCACAAAATTCCAATTATAACATTAATGGAAACAAAACACATCTCTGGCCCGTCAAGTTTCTAAAATCCAAAATACAATTAATGGAATGCTAAAGCTGCCACCAGAATCCACAAATGTACCAAAATTCACAACCAAAGAGCTATTGTCTTGAGATTTGTATTTTATACGTTGGGCCACATTGTAAAATGGCATTCGAATATGCCCCCACCAAGGGTGTCCACTTTGCACCCTGCATTTTCATCTATAAACTGGGTACATATACATGCACCCATACATTGTGGGTGCACTAATGCCCAGCTGTGCACACACAGGCAGAGTTTTTCTTGTGCAAATTTTGAACTGGCAAATGTTGTGGGCACGATTTTGGAGGCCCTTCAAAAACGTGGTCCATAATGCTTCATCTGAAAGCTGCGGGATTTCTAACATTGCAGTGCCAGCACCAGAGTACAATTCTTGTGTCTCATGGAGAACACGTATCCCAAAGGGGCGTGTAATGTAGGGGATGTCTACACAGAAAAAGTTGTGCATAGGCCAGCCCACCTGAGTTTGAACCCTGCGAGTAATGGTAACAATAGTGAAAACAGCACAGCAGGTACTACAAGCCCTGCACAGAATCTGGGCACCGGTTTGGCTCGCTAGCCCACGCTGGGCTGGTTTCACTACTAGTGTTACCCACACAAGCTGGATTCAAGCTACCTGAGGTAGGCTGGCCCATGCGCAGCTTTTGCTGTGCAAACATCCCCTCAGAGGCATGCTGATCTAGTGAATTACAAAGTCCACTCCAGACATTGTGTAATAAGAGCAGAAATTCTGTGTGATCATGATAGCAGCCCTTCAGAGAGGACTTTTAGTAAATTAAAGGATTCGGCCCAGATTTGCAGAAGTCTGAGTGCAAAATGTGCCTGCAGCTACCCTTGCAGTTACTGTGATTGATATGCAAATGGAAAGTTAGGCCTTTAACTGGCCATTTGCTCTCATAAATATCAGAGTTACATATGCAAGCTCAATGAGCGCATATGTACATTATGCATGCAAATACATACGTCTGTTTTGCACACAAATATTGAACACCTGTCCATAAAGTTCAAACTGTTTTCTTTCAGTTACAGTATAGGGGAACCCCACATGGAGGAGTTGAGAAGAAGCAGCACATAGGGCAATTACGTCTTGAAGGAGCAAGCAGGAGCAGGAGAGTAAATGAGGGATACGTGTCTCATGGGGAAGACCATGTGATCAACAATATGGGAAAACAAGGAGGAAGACCATGGAAAGGAGAGCTACCTCTTAAACCATGATTCTGCTGGCTTCCCATCTCCTCTCCAAACATCCCCTGGATGAAAGCCTGGCAGCACACATTGCCTCATGGGTATCTTGTTTATTGCTGGCCTGCATTGCTTCCTTTGGCGTTAGCCCAAACCCATTGTGACTGTATGAGAAATCTAGACTAATTCGAAATTCTCCTTTGGAACTGGCAGAGGTGACCTTGTGAATATGTTATTAGGAATGGTCCATTTGGTTTAACAGATTAATAAGAAAGGCTCCATAAATTTCAACTCTCATCTACACTAAAAACTCACAATCTTTGAAAATACAGATTGTTTCAGAGCTATTGGGCTTTGTCTTAAAATTTATCTCTCTGTAGAATTAGGTATCTTGACAATTTGGCCTCACAGAAACATGTATCTATCAGGGTTCCTCCATTAAGTTTGAAACCTATATATTTGTAATGATTTGCAAAGTCAACGAAGAATATACCAGAAGTGAAAACATGGTCCAAGGAAAGGATAACAATAAAAGACACAACAGGAAGAAATAGTGTACAGAATAGAGTCAGGATTATTTGTTGACACCAACTTCCAGCATGTCCTTGGGCAAGTCACTTAACCTTTGTGCTCAAGTTCCCCATCTGAATATAATATATAGTCAGTCAATATAATAATCCTTACCCTATCTCATGAGTATTGTGAGACTAAACTCATTAATGTCTCAAGGAAATAAGATGGATGATCTAATTGGTATTTTCCATCTGTTGATGTTAGCATTCTATGAAGTAACATTTTTGATGGCTGCTCCATGGAATATTTCTAATTGAATTGGATTCCTTATTTGATTTTTGAGAGGAAAGATGGTCCTGTGGGTAAGGCACTGGATTGGGATTCAAGATATCTGCATTTAAATCCCATTCTGCCACAGATTTTCTGTGTGGCAAGTGACTTAATCCCTTGCACCTCATTTTCCGATCTGTAAAATGCAGATAATAATCCTTCCCATTTCCTACCCTTTCTCTGTCTTATCTGTTTGAATATTAAACTCATCATATCAAGCCCTGTCTTTCAGTATATGTTTGTGCAGCACTAGTTCCGTGGGCTCTATTCTCAGCTGGGCTTCTAGGTGCTACTGTTATAGCAGTAGTAATAATTTGGGTGGAGGGATTAATGGAGTTACTGTTGGGTTGGTTTTGTGGCCCATTTCCAGTAAATCACTTTTTGGCAATTGCCCAGCATTTATAGAAGAAGTGTCCTTGGGCCTGCTTTGAGACCCTATAAACCAAGTTTTGTCATGGGAAGGAATTGCTACCACAGTTACAAAACTCTGGAAAGACAGAATTTCTAATGGAAACACTGACGCATCTTTGCCAGAGCATCACAAACGCACTGCCATAATGCTAGGAAATTACTGTTATGATAGGAAGTGGTTCATATGGCAGACAATGCCAGTAAAGTCCTATAAAATGTTCCTAAACTTTTCCAGAACCTCAGCCCCGGGTATAATAAGCAAAGAAAAGAGCAGGGTGACGGCAAGATATTTTTCTTCTTCTTTGTTATAACCACAGATAGTTCATTCCTATGAATGGCAACTCTACACATCTCTTGCCTCAAATAACCCCCACTATCACTGAGTGCACATAAATAGCTATCTCACTGAATTAGCTTACATTTTCCTTATGAAAGAAAAATTTGGATGCCATAAAAACCTCTGGGCTCAGCTCCTCAGTTGCAGCTCAAATGCAGAGTCTGTAGGACAAAGGGAATTTACAGCCCCCCCTTATACCATCCTGTTACAACTCTTTGCATTCCTTCCTCCCCAAGAGATACTTTAGTGCCGAAAAGGTCCAAACATATAGACCAGGACTGCCTTAGCATAGGGTCATCCGGATATGCCACTTTCTCTAACCACATCCCCTTTTTCTCTGCCACACCAATAACACAGAAGGTATTCACCCCAGAATGATCCCCCTTCGACAGTGGTTATTCTCAGGCTGATGATGACCATGGGGTGGATAACGCAGATGGGTAGATACGCGACTGGCCCTGTTGTTCCCAAGGATCATGAACACGCCTATCCATCCCACTCTGCTACCATGCCCGATGTTCCAGGGACCATGACGTGACAGACCGGCAGCCCAGGACAGCCAGGGTGGGGTGTCACTGATGCCTTTCCTCTCTCTTTCACATGTGAAAGGGGAGAGTGAAGTCCACAATGAAAATCACTGAAACTATTAAACTGAGCTGCCAAAGGTTCTGCCCTAAAAAGAACCCCCGCCCCACCTCTTCCTCCCACTCCAACAGAACAAGTAAATAGTAACAAACAAAATTGTTACCAGACCCTTCAAACATGCTTGTTTCCACTTAAAAATCCTAGGGCCCTTCTTTTTCTTTTTCTTTTTAAATGAGAGGCATTTGTAATTTACAAATGGTAAGCTCTAAATTGCCTAGGTTCATTTATGAGCTCTAGGGTTCCAGAGTGTTTATTATGTACTGAAGGTCCCAAATGATGCATTGCAAGTCTCCAGAAATGTTTGTTTCTCATTTGTACATACACAAGCAATTATTGGTAACCAAACCCATAGCTGAGGAAACTTACTTCATAATGGCACAGACACTTTTAGACCCTGGCTGACCACAGACACACTGGTGGGTAATTTAGAGTGACGGGACACCATGACATCAGTGTGCGTTGTGTCTCAGACATTCTGCCAACAGCAGAAGAGATTAATCCATATGGAATCATGGAAGGCTTTTCCATATCTACTCAGTTTCATGGGCCTGGTATTTATATTCATTCCAACAAGAAAGAAAACGGACATTTTTCAAAAGAAGTTCAATCATAATGGATACACAACGAACAACAGGTGAGCATTCAATATACGGGCCTGGTTTATTCCTGACAATTTAGATGGAATATTGTACATGTTTTATTACATTTGTGTTGTTTGTTCTTACAGATCATGGACCTGTTCTTCTGAACTCACTCCAATCTTACAGAGGTGTTACTCCATTCATTGAGATACACCAATGAATGTGAGATCAGAATCAGGCCCAATGGGCACCATCATGTTCCTTTTAAATCAATGGAATTTTACTTTACTTGGCAGCAGAATCACATAATATGTTAGACATATTTTACTAATACAAATAAATAAATATAACATATTTTTAACACAAGGGGCTGACTCTTCAGCTGGTATATACTGGCACAGTTTCCCTGAAGTCAATGGAGCTATGCCCAGTGGCTATCCTTTTTGTTCAGTTCAATCTAGCCCCAGATAAAAGACTTTACAAAAGCCTAACATCAATAACATTCCCATTAATTTTTTCAGTTCCAAAAAATTGGTTTTTGTTTGGATGTAAACAACCAATTGCTGTGCTTGCAACACAAATGTTTCAACAGTGTGTCTGGGAATGACAACCACAACATAAAAATGACCAGAAACGGACTTTAAAAGGCACACTTTTTTGTCTTTATATGTCTTTGCTGAAGCACTTAGCATGCCTCCTATTGACATAAAATAAGTACAGTAAATAATAAATACAAATATTATTTATTATTATTATTAATAACAAGACTATTTTCATTATTCCAGTTGAAAGTGATGCAAAAAGCAAACAACGATGAAAAGCAAATTGGATTTGTCAGATTCATTCACTTTAATAATCTACAATGTTATTAATAGGACAGAAACATTTTTTTTTAACAAAGTACAAACATGATTATTTTAACTTAATTGCCCCCTTTATGGAGGCAATGTTTTGTTGTTGTTTGTTTTGAGACTTTTGTTTAATGATAAAATAAAAGCTTTTCACTGGGATATTAATGATGGCGGCAAGGCAAGGAGACACAAGCAATGATTCTAACCCGCTCACTAGAGCAATGTTTCAGAGTTTCTGTTTTAGAAATGGGTGAAGCTATTACAAATACAGTACAAGAAGCTGCATGCATAAATGTGTATACAAATGGGGTGGTCATGCAGGTAAGCAGGGCCAGATTCTGAAAAGTGCTCAGCTCTCAGTGAGGCACCCAGCAACTCCCACTCTTCTCCCTGGAAATTGCTGAGCGTGACCACTTTTCAAAATCTGACCCATTGACTTCAACAGAGCCAGGATTTCACCCATAATCTTTAGTGCTGGGAAGAATAAAGTTGTAACACATTTTCAATATTACTGATCTATTTATTGTGCAAATATTCATCACCTTTGAAAACCAGGGGCTAATTAAATTCTTATTGTAACTGGAACATAAAACCAGCATCGCTTCCAGTAGCACATTTTACCCTGGAGAACTCCAAACGATCTTATAAACTAACAAATTTGCAAGTGTGAGTGAGCTCTACTCTTTGTAAAGCACAGATAGGTTAGCATGGAGTGGGTAATGTGAAGGTATAAAGGCACCATGAGGTATAAAGGGCCCAATCCTTACTACCATGAATAGTTTCATTGAAGCTACTGGGGCTCCTCACTCAAATAAGAGCTATAAAAACATGTCGGTTTGCAGGATCAGTTTGTATACACCTTGTGGGATTCCTCTTTCCAGTCCCTACATGCCTACTAGGAAAAATGTATTCCTGTATAAAGCACAGCACAAGGCATGGTTTTATGTAGGTCACTACCAGATATAGGCCCAAACCTCAAAATGGAGCATAAATGGGACATAGGCCCTGGGCTGGTGCCTGCATGAGGGCTGAATTTCACACAGAAGCAAGCATCTGTCTTGCATTAGTATTTGACTGACTGCAGACAATTATCCTGCTTTCTTTACTCAAGCGATCGACCCTATTGATTCACGTCAGTAAGGAAAGCAGGATTTGGCCCTGGATTTTGAATCTTTCAGAAAGAAACAGCCACGCTCACTGCACATACCCTCCACTACCACGGTGAGTCGCTAAGGGGGATGTGCCCAAACCAAGTTCACATCAGGACGTGAATACAGTAGAACCTCATAATTATGAACAGCTCAGGAGTGGAAGTTGTTCATAACTATGAAATGTTTGTAACTCGGAAAAAAATGTTACGGTTGTTCTTTCAAAAGTTTACAACTGAACATAGACTTTATACAGCTTTGAAACTTTACTATGCAGAAGAAAAATGCTGCTTTTAACCATTTTAATTTAAATGAAACAAGCACAGAAACAGTTTCCTTACCTTGTCACATCTTTTTTTAAACTTTCCCTTTATTTTTTTTAGTAGTTTATGTTTAACACAGTACTGTACTGTACAATATTTGCTTTTCTTTTTTTGGTCTCTTATGCCTGATTGTGTACTTTCGGTTCCAAATGAGGTGTGTGGTTGACCAGTCAATTCGTAACTCTGGTGTTCATAGCTCTGAGGTTCTACTGTATGCTCAAAGATATCTGAGGAGGTTTGGATCAGATTTAGATCCATCTCTGGGACTGACGCAGATAGGAGTGTGCCATCAACTGACCTTCAAACCACTTTTCAGAGTACCAGGGAGGGAGGAGGTGGTGTTCTTGCAGATCTATCCCCATTTTGGCCAGGAGTGAAACTGCTCAGCATATGAGATAAGACGAGATCACAGAAATGGAAATACTTTCAAAAGGACCTCCTCCCAGTCTCTACCTTTACACCCATCATTGTACGTGCCTCAGCCTTTCAAGGCACAAATAAAAAACATTTATTATCTCTCTCCCTAATTTGCAGTTGCAAATGTGTTCCACTCAAGAAGCTAGATGTCAGAATTTGCACCCACAAATGATGTGGGTGTTAAGTATTGTGGGCACATATTTAGAGGCATTTTTAAAAAATGTTCTTGCTAACACACTGTACACTATTAATAGAGTAGTTTGAAATCAAATTCTTTTGCTAACCTTTCACTAAAGCTCACTGAAGCTGTGTCATTCATAAGCCAGTCACTCAAAAGCAAAATTTGTGTCCCCTGCAGTACATGAGCCAGAACACACTGCAGCCAGGTTGAGCCAAATAATATTAATTTGTTAGTTAAATAAAAGCAAAACTCACATTTCAGTCAGTGATAAGCTACAGCCAAAACTTTTGAACCTTTGAATCTCTGACCTTTGGATAAATTCAAACTCTGGATGCAAATCCAGCTCCAAATTTTGCAAACAACCTCTTCTTCCTTCAATGGGCCACATCAGAACTCTGGATCCAGATATTAAAAAATGTAGATCCAAATAAAAATTTTGCAGCTCAAGCTTCCGCTTTCTAATCGGATGCCCAACGCAGGCTCAGATAAAAGGCATAAACTTGTTTTGTTCACTTCTCATATCTATTTGAGAAACAGAGCTCATCTCCATCAGAAAATAAGGCTGTGCCATTCATTTCAGGGGGAGAGCTGTTCCCCATACAGAATCCATTGACTCTACCCTGGAAGTATTCCTGCCACCAGGGAGGCTAGTTTGTAGCTGGTCATTGAATCATACAGTTCTAGGTCATGAACTGCTTGATGCGAAATGGCAGAACCTGAGTCTAGGGCACAATTCTTTAAGGGAAGCATAATAATGTCTGAACTTCCCCCCACAGACAACAGGTAAAGAGAATAGCTCCCATTTTTCACTGCCCCTGTCAGCCTCCACAGTAGTCTTGATATGCAGCATTTTTTCATTTTTAATTGTGATTAAAAGTTATGCAGCCACACCTTTAAACACCATCTATATCAGATAGCTCTAACAACCAGAACAGAGCTAACAAGGGATGACACAGTGTTAACAACAGGACTTTCGATCTCTCTTTAAGTGCACTGTATATCCATTTCTAAGTGCACAGACAGAGTTCTTAAGTGCCCTTTATTCCAGAAAGACTGTTTGTACAAATGGTGATATAGGTCTAAAGGCAGCAGTCTGAAATTGCCTTCTGTAATACATATTTATTTACCAGATGAGAATAAATATTCAGTTATATTGTGGTCACATCTACATCTTAGGAGAAGCCCACAGCGTGCCTAAGGACATGCATAATGTATGCAGACTAGATAAAAATAACAACTTTGGAGATATTTCCAACTGAAAAGCTGTAGATGTTCTCTGCATTGTCAAAGAACAGCAACACACAGTCACTTTTGTTCCTGCTGTGCCATATGTGTTAAATTACCACTGCCACAGGAAATCATCAATAATAATCAAAATGGTAGTTTGTCTGAATTACAAGAAAGAACTGGATCAGTCTGACCATCAATAACATTTGCACCTGTGTATGCAAAGTACAATCAGGGTATATTCAAACCTCATGTTTCAAGTTCCACGTGTGCATAAGGGAGGGTTAGACAAAGCATTTTCCATATAAATTTCCCTGATATAACAGTGCACAAACCGACAAGGTGCATTATGGTTATTTTAATTTTTTCCAGGTTTCAGAGTAACAGCCTTGTTAGTCTGTATTCACAAAAAGAAAAGGAGTACTTGTGGCACCTTAGAGACTAACCAATTTATTTGAGCATAAGCTTTCGTGAGCATCCGATGAAGTGAGCTGTAGCTCACGAAAGCTTATGCTCAAATAAATTGGTTAGTCTCTAAGGTGCCACAAGTACTCCTTTTCTTCTTCTTCTTCTTTCTTTTTCTTCTTTTTTAATTTTTTCCTTGTCTTGTCTTCCTCAATAGCATCTAGAGTGGGCCACTGCCAAAGGCAGTATGCTAAAGTAGAGGGCCTCATATTGTGATCTGATGTGACAACTCTCATGTTTCTTTGTAAACTAGTTTTGTGTCTCAGACTCAGTCTCATAGACTTTAAGGTCAGAAGGGACCACTGTGATCTCTAGTCTGACCTCCTGCACATTGCAGGCTACAGAATCTCACCCACCCACTTCTGGCTGAGTCACTGAAGTCCTCAAACCATGGTTTAAAGACTTAAGTTACAGGAAATTCACCATTTACACTAGTTTAAACCTGAAAGAGACTTGTGCCCCATGCTGCAGAGGAAGGTGAAAAACCCCCAGGGTTTCTGCCAATCTGACCCGGGGGAGGGGGAGAAATTCCTTCCTGACCATAAATATGGTGATCCATTAGTCCCTGAGTATGTGGACAAGACCCGCCAGCCAGACACCTGGGAAAGAATTCTCTGTAATAACTCAGAGCCTTCCCCATCTAGTGTCCCATCTCCAGCCGTAGGGGATTTTTGCCACCGGCAGTTGCCAATATGCCACATGCCATCATAGGTAGTCCCATCATACCATCCCCTCCATAAACTTATCAAGCTCAGTCGTGAAGCCAGTTAGGTTTTTGCTGCCCTGGTCCCCTTCGGAGGCTGTTCCAGAACTTCACTCCTCTGATGGTTAAACTTTTGCCTAATTTCAAGCCTAAACTTGTTGATGGCCAGTTTATAGCCATTTGTTTGTGTGTCCACATTGGCGCTTAACTTAAATAACTTCTCTCCCTCCCTGGTATTTATTCTTCTGATGTATTTATAGAGTGCAATCATATCTCCCCTCAGCCTTCTTTTGGTTAGGCTGTTCCAGTTTGAATTCATCTTTCTTAAACAAGGGAGATCAGAATTGCACACAGTGTTCCAGATGAGATCTCAACAGTGCCTTGTGTGATGGTACTAATACTTCCCTGTCTCTACTGGAAATACCTTTCCTGATGCATCTTAGGACTGCATTAGTCACGTCACACTGATGGCTCATAGACATCCTGTGATCAACCAATACACTCAGGTCTTTTCCCTCGTTTGTCACTGATAAGTCCCCAGCTTACAGCAAACATTCTTATTTTTATTTAAACATTCTTATTCCATAAATGCATGACCTTGCACTTTGCACTATTAAATATCATCCCATTTCTATTACTCCAAGGTCATCCAGATCATCTTGCATTATATTCCCATCCTCTTCCATATTGGCAATACCTCCAAACTTTGTGTCATCTGCAAATTTTATTTTATTAATAAAATTATTATTTTATTATTCCCACTTTTTGTGCCAAGGTCAGTAATAAAAATGTTGAATAAGATTGGTCCCAAGCCAATCCCTGAGGAACTCCATGAGTAACCTCCCTGCAGCCTGACAGTTCGCCTTTCAGTATGACCCCTGAGGTACAGATTCATTAAAAATCCTTGCTATTGGGCTTGCAATTTCATGTGCTTTGTAGGCTTTCTGCTTTTTTTTAATCACTTGCTTGAGATGCTTGCTCATGCAGCTTGGTATGCAACACTTCCCTATGAATTTTTTCCCCTTGTTTGGGATGCAGGCTTCAGATAGCTTCTGCAATTTGACTTAAAGTAATTCCAAGTCTCCTCCACAATCAAACCTTTGCGTTCTTCAGTCCAATCCACTTCCCGAACTAATTCCCTTTATTTTTTAAAGTAAGCTTTTTTGAAATCAAGGACCCTTGTTGCAGATTTTTTTTTTAATCCTTCCATTTAGTTTAAAAATGAATTAACTCATGATCACTTGAACCAAGGTTGTCCTCTACAACCAGTTCTTCTATGAGGTCTTCACTACTCACCAATACCAAATCTAAAATGGCATCACCTCTTGTTAGTTCAGCGACTATTTGATGAAGAAATCTGTCATTTATCACATCCAGGAAAATCTGGGCCCTACTATTATTAGTAGCACTTGTCCTCCAATCTATATCTGGGAAGTTAAAGTCTCTCACACAATTCCCAGTAGTATTTATTTCACTAAAAACATTAAAGAGGTCTCTATCCATATCCAGATCAGATCCTGGTGATCTGTAACACACCCCAAGCACTATATCAGGGGAACCTCCAGCAGCTTTCTTCCCCAAAGTGATTTAGGCCCAAACAGACTCTGTCTCATCCATTCCATCACTTCTAATTTCTTTACAGTCTACCTCATCATTAATATGCAGTGCTACTCCACCACCTTTGCCTTTATTTCGGTCTTTCCTGAACAGTACGTACGCTTCAATACCGGTACTCCAAGCATGACTACTCGCACTCAGACTCCCCCCTGTTTACAGCTCTGTTTGCTGCTCCTGTGCTGCTGGCTGACTGTTTGGCTGCCTTTATAAACTCCCTAACCAGGGAAGCCCCACCCCCTAACCAGGGCTCTACTTCTCTCACAGCACACTGCCCCCTATCAGCCGCTACAAACCGAACAAGGAGAAGGGAAAAAAAAATAAAGGCCACCCACACAAAACAGAAAACCACACACAACACACACAAAAACAAACTCACTCACTGTCCCTAAGGACCACAGGCTTGTTCCTCTCTTCTCTTTCAACAGAACTCCCATTCAACCCACCCTGCTTACAGCTCTGTCTGCTGCACCTGAGCCGCTGCTCCTGGATGAGAATATAGTTTGAAGAATGAAGTGAGCTTAGGCTTCTTTTCCATTCATACCATACCCTAAAGATGGATTCAATTTCCATACTAATCTCAGTTTTTCGAACAGAGCTACTTGCCAGGTACACAAGGAAAGTTTCAAGACTAAGTGTCCTCATATGTTAAAGCTGTAGCAAAAAAGACAATGCTCCTAAATATCCCAAACTATTGGGCTAAATATTTCTGCTTTAAAGAAAATGGACAGCGACCACAAATTGGAAAATTTACAAAATAAAAGCTTCCTCACTAGAAAACTCTTCTTTTCAACATAAGGAAAGGAACCAGGTTTTACTGCTTAGATTTTGGGGATTAGTATATTTGTATTTCAGAAATAGCCGAAGATTTTAACTAAGAGGGATTGTTTTTATTATAGTTATAGTGTCTTGAGCCAACCTGCCTATATTTTCCTTCAGGGGCAGGCCAAAAGCAGAGCTCTGCATCCATAACTCTTTGGGTTTTGAGATAGTTCAGATATGAATCCCACCTATCAATCCAATCCCTGGAATATGGACTGTCTTCTCCAAATTGCAAGATACAAGACATCTCTGTGCTGTGATTCCAAAACTTCCCCAAATCACATGTATTCTAGCAGATGTGTTTCTAATTTAGCCTCCTGCCCTAACCCATTTGGTGTCTCAGTGCTGTGTTAAACAGTTGCCGTGGTCCAGCCCAGAAGTTGCTGCATTTTGTTGATGTGTGAAGTTATTCCTCTTCATAAAATTCCCTTAGAAAACATACCATGAAAAATTCAATGTCCTTTGCAACAGAGAAGAGACACCAAATGGTTGTGTTAGATACAAATTCTTTATTGAGGCTGCTGGACACAGACTAAACATGTAGTTCTTAGAGATTGTCTCGCTCCCCGTCGGACTAAATACAACCTGTGCAGTCTAGTGTCAGCACACCACTCTTTTAGCCCTAATGTAGCTTTGGCAGTCATGGAAAAGACTGCTGTGATTCTGCTACACCTCTACAAAGTGTACAGTACCGTATTTTTTAGTGTAACTGGAAGGGGGGGTTGGAATTTTATAACTTTCTTGTTTATCTCCCTCCATAACCAGAGATGTGAGGAAGACAGTAAAACAAAAGTCAGTCATTTTCCTTCACAGCCACAAGAGGGGAGCCTTCTCCTTCTGTAACTGGAGAGACATTCTGTCCAAAATTCACTGTCACATAGAAGCCACTTTTGAATGGTATGTCTTTTGATTTATGGGCAGAAAAGTTTGGAGTCATCATTAAAACAGGTAAATAGAGACAAAGTTTTAGAAACACACCCACAAAGTTTTAGTGAACACTGGTTGTACTATACATGCACCATTAAAGCCTCAATATGCAAGGATTTTTTGCAAGGAAATCTGTAGATTTGCATAACTTTTTTCTGCAATTAGAGGGTCACAATGTAAGTCTCACTCTTCACTATTCAGGGTATTATGGTCACTAAGGGAATTTGCAGACTTCTCATGGAAGTCCGAAATCATTCATTTTGAAGTTCAATGTTAGATAACAGAGGGCTGGATTAAGGGAGAGTGGTGGTCATTAATTTAATGCTCAAATGTCATGCCTGCTATTAAAACTGCCTAAGTGGTTCATTCTGCACATTATCCTTGTATTATACGAACAAGTTAATAGTTCAGCAAGCCATACTTTCCCTTACTGATGTCGAGTGACAAAATCATGAAACCCATAATAGGCAGATATTTTTCACTGGTAGAATTTTAATGAATAAGGTCTGGATCCAAAGCCTATTGAAGTCAATGGGCCACTGACTTTGGGATCAGGCCCTAAACGATATTTAGAGGAATAAGTCAGTTCTAGCTGATGGCTGTTTGGAGAGAAGTTTAGACTGATTTGGGGGAAGACAGCTCCTTGAAGGTAGCTATTGATATTATGAAAGCAACCACCACTATTGGCACCTTTACTGTCAGCCCAGGTTCAAAAGGCAAAGACTGAGGGACATGGAGTCTGAATGACCTTCTCACCCCTAATTAGACTGCAAGTTCCTCAGGGTTGTAACTGTCACTATACTGTGTCAGTACAGTGATTAGCACCAGGGGGCCCCAGTTCTTAGTGGGGGCCTGTCAGGGTTCCTTCCCCACTCTGAACTCTAGGGTACAGATGTGGGGACCTGCATGAAAGACTCCCTAAGCTTATTTTTACCAGTTTAGGTTAAAAACTTCCCCAAGGTACAAACTTTGCCTTGTCCTTGAACAGTATGCTGCCACCACCACGCATTTCAAACAAAGAACAGGGAAAGAGACCACTTGGAGACGTCTTCCCCACAAAATATCCCCCCCAAGCCCTACACACCCCCTTTCCTGGGCAGGCTTGAGAATAATATCCTAACCAATTGGTTACAAAATCATCAAAGACCCAAACCCCTGGATCTTGGAACAATGGAAAAATCAGTCAGCTTCTTAAAAGAAAAAAAAAGGTAAAAATCATCTCTGTAAAATCAGGATGGAAAATACTTTACAGGGTATTCAGATTCAAAACATAGAGGATGCCCCTCTGGGCAAAACCTTAAAGTTACAGAATACAGGAATAAACCTCCCTCTTAACACAGGGAAAATTCACATAAAACAAAAGATAAACTAATCCGCCTTGCCTGGCTTACCTATACTGGTTGCAATATTGGAGACTTGGATTAGGATGGGTTGGAGAAGATGGATTTCTGTCTGGCCTTTCTCAGTCCCAAGAGAGAACAACCATGTAAACAAAGAGCACAAACAAAAGCCTTCCCCCCCTCCAATTCCCCCAAGATTTGAAAGTATCTTGTCCCCTTATTGGTCCTTTGGGTCAGGTGCCAGCCAGGTTAGCTGAGCTTCTTAACCCTTTACAGGTAACAGGATGTTGCCTCTGGCCAGGAGGGATTTTATAGCACTGTATACAGAAAGGTGGTTACCCTTCCCTTTATACTTCTGACACGACTTCTAGGTACAACTGCAGAAAAAATTATAAATGATAATCTCTATTCCAAGTGAGGATTAAGGTGCAGTGTGAGGAAGTTTGCATGTACTATGTTCAATGATGTGTCCTTTTGGTGAATAAACAGAAGCCTCCAGTCCTGTCAGTTCAGCACCCTTCACCAGCACTAGATGTAACACTGTGTATATGAGACAGAAAAAAAGCGCAAAACTAGTAATGTGAGATCAGAATCAAGCCCTCCAACCCTGGTTCCCTGTGCTGCCGGTGTTACTCATTTATCACCTATCAGCTCTCTTTTTATTTTAAATCCACTCATTGTAGGTAGCCACAGGTAAACCTATACTAACTCTATCTGGCAGTCAGCTCTGGACTATCAGCGGAGTCTCAAAGGAGACTGTGAGCTTTCATAGCTGCAGGGTTAACACTGCTGATCTATAGGAAGGGGAAATGAGATTGTTTAGTGAATAATGGCTGCCTAGGATCAAAAGAAAGTGAGGACCCTAGACAATTTTATAGATCTGAGATGGAGAGTGCTCTCTGGGTATACAGGTCTGGATAGGGTATGTGGGTTAAAAGGAAAATCTTTTTAAAAGGGAGAAAAGTGGTAAACAACCTGTATTGTAATTATTGTAATTCACAGAGAGCTGCAGTTATTTTTTCCCACAAAATCTTTGAATTAAATACTGTTTGGAGGGGCTACAGCTGAACAAGAGTCCTAGAGGCTGAATTCTAACTATCCCCAGTATAGGTACAGCACAACCAGCTTCTCCACACAGCCCTGCCAATATGACTCTCATCCTCGAACCAGAGGACTACTTCTCATTGGTAGCTTCCTCTCCATGACTTACACAGTACTGAGCCTATTTCCCCTTGTTTTTTCCTACCCCCCCCCCCCCCCCAGACGTTCTGGTTAAACTTGGATTTAAACTTGGAGAGTGGTCAGTTTGGATGAGCTATTGCCAGCAGGAGAGTGAGTTTGTGTGTGTATGAGGGTGGGGGGGTGAGAAAACCTGGATTTGTGCTGGAAATGGCCCACCTTGATTATCATGCACATTGTAGGGAGAGTGGTCACTTTGGATGAGCTATTACCAGCAGGATAGTGAGTTTGTGCGTGTGGTTTTTGGAGGGAGTGAGGGGGTGAGAGAACCTGGATTTGTGCAGGAAATGGCCCACCTTGATTATCATGCACATTTTGAAGAGAGTTGTCACTTTGGATGGGCTATTACCAGCAGGAGAGTGAGTTTGTGTGTGGGGGGGTGGAGGGTGAGAAAACCTGGATTTGTGCTGGAAATGGCCCAACTTGATGATCACTTTAGATAAGCTATTACCAGCAGGACAGTGGGGTGGGAAGAGGTATTGTTTCATGATCTCTGTGTGTATATAATGTCTGCTGCAGTTTCCACGGTATGCATCCGATGAAGTGAGCTGTAGCTCACGAAAGCTCATGCTCAAATAAATTGGTTAGTCTCTAAGGTGCCACAAGTACTCCTTTTCTTTTTGCGAATACAGACTAACACGGCTGTTACTCTGAAACTTAACTTGGGTTAGCTAACTTGGGTTACAATAGCAGTGAAGTAACCTGAGATCCAGTGAAGATAACACCTCATTCTAAAGGTCAAAGGTAGGATCAAGACTGTTTTCCTATGTCAGACATTTGGCTCCTACACTCCACGTGTTACAAATCATATTCATCCCTCAAGGTGAGAGCAACAGAGACAGCTAGTTTGGAAATGTCAATTTTATTTGGATGAAAAACAGAACTATCTTGAAGTAAAAGTCATGGTGCTCCCAGGTGAGGCACAATTTACATCTTGCCTGAGACTTTCACAACATGGCAACCCGGACGATGGTTGTAAATTCTTTTCTAAAAAAATAATAATTATGTAGATATGTTTATCTGCCAGGGAGGGGACGGAGACTAGGGTCTAGTTATGCCCAGACCCAGCCTCCCGCTCCATTCACAAGCATTTCATTTGTTTATATGTACATTGCAGATTAATTTTTAGTGCTGCTGGATTACAGCTCAAGGATTGCAAGAGCCTGCTTGCATACTTACAAAACCAGTACAGCAAGGGCAACAGCAGAGACTCACTGCATTTTGGATCTTACACAGCACCATACACATTACTGGCACTCACTAAATACTCCTAATAATATTAATAATGAAAGATGGCTAGAGTTCTGCATTCACCAAAGATATGGGTATTTGCCTCCACCATAGGTGTACACACCACCCAGCATGGTTGTAGGTACTAACCTATGCATATTGAGAGTACCATTTTATGGATGGCACAAACCAACTTGAACCTTTCCCAAAAACCTGAAACAAACTCTCTTGAGGTTTGAAAAAGTTCCATTAACTTTGTTTTCCTTATTATCTTCCCTTAGCATCTACAGAACAGACAGACTGGTAGGATATAAAGATCCAGGGCTCAGAGCATTTGAGGAGCCTGAAACTCTCTCCAAAGGAGTCGACCATTAGCAGGGAAGCACAGATCTTCAGAGGTATATAGGCACTTGAGTCCCATTGAAAACAGTAGGAGTTAGGCCCCTAAATAACTCAAAGGAGCTGGGCCTGAGTGACTAAATGTTACCTTAATCGTTGAACAGCCTGCTTCCTATATGTGTTAGGGCTAGGATCTGATTTGGGGTTCAAATTTGGGATTTAAAGGAAGCCACTTTATGGAAAGGACTGGGGAGGGAAGGATCAAATTCAGCGTTGGCATGAATGGAAAGCAACGAAAGCCACACACACTTATGCTAGCTTTGAGTTTGCTCTGGGGATTATGTGGGCATAACTTTAAGTGCATGAGGTGGGAACTGCTTTATTTTATATCCTCCTGCTAGCTGCTTTTCCTGCTAAAACACCCATCTCAGCATGTAAGTTACACAATTGCTGAATGCAAAATCAGTCCAAGTTACATTATTTAGCCACTCCCTGATGTATTCTCAATTTACACTTGGAGGCTGAAGCCTTAACTCTCTTGGTGCTCTGGTCACCCTGCACCACTGCAGTGCTGCAAAGCAGCCCTAAGGACAATGGATCCAGCTCCTCCCTGGGGAAATGTTTGGGTGATGCATGTGCCACCTCCCCTCCCAGCCATTGGCAGAGGAAATCAGGATGGGGAAAAGAGGTATGGTCTGGGTGTCCCTTGCTCCTTGCCTAGTTATTTATATCTGAGCCAGGTGAGTGCATATGAGGTATAAAACCCAACTGCTGCTGAATGAGTAAGTGGAGAATGCCAGATTGATTTTGTTTAACATGCTTGGCACATGTGTACCATTTGCGAGCTGCCAAGCCAGGGAGAATCAGGCCCCAACTTGTAACTTAAATGACAGCTTGCATTGCCTGGAGACTTCCAAGAGTTTAATTCCAGGTTGTGTTTGGTGACTTCAGTGCAGTCATTCTCAACATTTTTCATACTGGGGACCTCCTTCCCTTCCAGCTGGTAGGGATCTAGTCTCCCACTGAGCAATATGGGAGGGGCAGGGTCATCGTGTGACCTGTTGTAAGTTGCAACCTCTGGGCTGGGAACTCATAAGCTAATGAAACCAATGGAGCTGTTGTACCTGTTTACATCAGGGCTGAATGTAGCCCATGGTGCTTTTACTTGAATGGAGTTGGACCCCTTAATACAGAGGAAAAATCAAAGGAGGACTTGTGGCACCTTAGAGACTAACAAATGTATTTGAGCATAAGCTTTCATGAGCTACAGCTCACTTCATCAGATGCATTCAGTGGAAAATACAGTGGGGAGATTTATATACACAGAGAACATGAAACAATGGGTGTTACCATACACACTGTAACAAGAGTGATCAGGTAAGGTGAGCTATTACCAGCAGGAGAGTCAGGGGGGAAACCTTTTGTAGTGATAATCAAGGTGGGCTATTTCCAGCAGTTGACAAGAATGTCTGAGGAACAGCGGGGGGGGGGGGGGGAGGGGGAGGGAATAAACATGGGGAAATAGTTTTACTTTGTGTAATGAGCCATCCACTCCCAGTCTTTATTCAAGCCTAAATTAATTGTATCCAGTTTGCAAATTAATTCCAATTCAGCAGTCTCTCGTTGGAGTCTGTTTTTGAATTTTTTTTGTTGAAGAATTGCCACTTTTAGGTCTGTAATCGAGTGACCAAAAAGATTGAAGTGTTCTCCGACTGGTTTTAATACAGAGGATACATCTTATCCTCTATTGTTTTAGGGGGTTGTTTGTTGACTGGTCAAAAACTCAGCTGCATGCATCTGGCTATTCTTTCCCCTCATCTTATTTACAGACCCATTTCTTCATTTTTAAGGGCAGCTTTCCTCTCTATTTTTTCATTCTGGCTGCTATGGATGCAGAATGTAGTTACATAATACATTCACATAGCAGTAGAATCAGAGAACATGTAGTACCGCAGGAACTCAAAGGGAGTCCCATTTATTGCTCAGCTTTTGTAGAAGACTACGTTCCATACACCATCAAGCAACAGTCCAGCACTAATAGACTTCTTCACAATAGTCTGAATCAAGCTGCGACTTAAAGATTTCAAGGGCTTTTGATTCTACAGTGACTGTCTTGTGCAAAGGCCATTAACTTCGGATATCTACATCTACTGGCAAGAAGGACGCAGGAATTTTCTTTAAGTAGCTTAAGACTGCCAAGAATTATAATCAAAAGAAAAAGAAAAACTTCCCTTCTTCTTTGAAATAACCAATTCCTCAGGCTTTCACTTACTGATAGAGGAAAAATTATCCAAATTAGTTTTAAACTCTCTTTCTAAAGAAAGTCCTTAGCATAATACAGCCCAGTGTCAGTTTTCACCATTTTCCAGTTTTTTATTAGGAATCCTGGCCTCTCTTTGTCGATCACAATTTTTATGTGGAGTTCTTGCTATTAAGTTGCTGTGGGGCAGGGTTATCACTGTGAATAGCACATGTGTAACCCTAAATACAGGATACAGCAAATGCTTATCTATGAAGGCACCCTGGAGTTTTGATTATGGGGTTGTCAACATCCCCTCATATCCCCTACTAGATTGTTTCTTAGGCAATTCTATAAGGTGCTGAACAGCCTCTCCTCCACCTGAAATGGTGAGTGGAGCTGAGGGTGCCCATAGTCTCACAGGAAGTACTTGCTAGCTTGCAGGATAAGCCCCTTTGTTTGGGTGCTGGTTGTGGCAGCAGATTCAGGGGTGATTAGGAATGGAGGAATCGGTGTACAAAAAACAAGCAGCAATCTACACCCTTATCCAAAACCTCCACCACCATTTTGAAGCTACAAAGAAATTATATCTCACTCTTTATTGTTAGTCATTTTTTAGTCTGTGTCTGCTCTTCCTGCTTCTAGCTGGGACCAGAGCAGAAACTGCTAAATACAGTGTAATATTGTGAGAATCATGATATTTCTGGTTGCTAATTCCTGATATTCCTGATTGCTAATAATTCGCACTTACAATCTTCATAGAATCATAGACTTTAAGGTCAGAAGGGACCATTATGATCCTCGAGTCTGACCTCCTGCACAACGCAGGCCACAGAATCTCACCCACACACTCCTGTAACAAACCCCTAACCTACATCTGAGCTATTGAAGTCCTCAAATCGTGGTTTAAAGACTTCAAGGTGCAGAGAATCCTCCAGCAAGTGACCCGTGCCCCACGCTGCAGAGGAAGGCGAAAAACCCCCAGGGCCTCTGCCAATCTGCCCTGGAGGAAAATTCCTTCCTGACCCCAAATATGGCCATCATCTAAATCCTGAGCATGTGGGCAAGACTTACCAGCCAGATACCCAGGAAAGAATTCTCTGTAGGAACTCAGATCCCACCCCATCTAATATCCCATCACAGGCCATTGGGCATAGATCAATTAATTGCCAAAATTAGGCTATTCCATCATATAATCCCCTTCATAAACTTATCAAGCTTAGTCTTGAAGCCAGATATGTCTTTTGCCCCCACTTCTCCCCTTGGAAGTCTGTTCCAGAACTTCACTCCTCTGATGGTTAGAAACCTTTGTCTAATTTCAAGTCTAAATTATATCATCTTATGGGTGACTCTTCCATTTCTCCCAATTTGCCTCTTTGTAGTTCACATTGGGTATTCTCTTCCCTTGGCTCACTTTACTCATTGAAACAATGAGGAAAGGCAACTCTAAGCCTCTCTTGCTTCTCTTAGATGCCAAGATCTAAACTTCTTCCTGCCTTGAAGATTGGTCCAACTCCTATTAAAGTCAGCTGGAGTCGCTCCATTGATTTAGAGTTAGGTTGGTCTCTTTGGTGTTATCATCCACGCCAGAGAGGAAGAAAATGAAGCGTTAATGACTGAATATTTCAAAACTACTTTAATTTACAGGCATGCATGTGCTTGTGTGGCTTGGACACTGGCAAGAGTCCATCACAAATTCCCTCTGTTGCTGATTTCTCTGATCCTGAAGCAAACCGAATTTGTATCCATAATGAAGCTTCATCAGATTGGTGGTGATGTTAATATCAATGTAATTAGTAACACTATTTATACCACCAAGGAACAGTCACTAATGATGCAGAAGGATTGACAACCAACAGACTATTAACCTCATCCTCCTAGATGACCTCTTGAACTTGTTTTCACCCAAGTACCTCATTAAAGGCTACGTTTAGAAGCATCACCTTGGAGAAAGAGAATTGAAGCATTTTGGTGAACCATGAGCTGTTTTATTGGCTGGACATAAATCTCTAGGCCAAGATATCCAAACTTATGCAAAATAAAGTTAATCTCTTAAATAAATCTATAGCAGGAATCTAAAAACGTGATTTTCAAAAGTGAAGTAAATGGGTGTTCAGCGCCCTTGAAAATCAGGCCACTATTTTGGGAGTCAGAGGGAATCTTTCCACTGAGTTTAAAGGGAGCTGAATCCGGCCCTAAGACCCAGATCCTCAAAAATAACGGAAGTGGAACCTAGGCACCTAAATACCTCTTCAGGTTCTCAGCCGAGGTGCATAAGTGTAGAAAACTCACTTTAGCTGCCTAATTTTGAAAATCACAGACCTAATTAATAATAAGTACCACAGAGAATGGAGAAAGTCTTTTACGGAAGCAAAGAACAAAACTGACACAGTTGTTCCTAATAAAAAACACCTTATTAAGGGGATTTTGAAAGGGAAAAAGGACAGGCTGTGAGCCTTTTTTATTTTTATCTTTGGTGCCTTCTGGTGTTTTTAAAAAAGGTCCAAATGTTTTTATTTTTATTTAATTTTTTATAAAAATATCTTCTTCTGTTTTGTTTGTATATTGGACATTCAGGCCCTATCTACTCAGATTTTCCAAGATGATTGGAGAACTGATAGGTTTCACTTGCACAGTATCACTGCTGTTATCATCCTAAATCATTGAGATGGGAGGTGACTATTTAAAGCTGTTTGGTTTTGTTACTACTACTTTAACTCGGACATCTAAGAAACACTTCAGAGTAAAGATGTTTTTATTTCCTCTGCCCCCTTCAATTAAACAATAGGAAAGGTCTCACAAACCATATGTGACAATGTTAATGAGTTACCTGGCAAGACGTGACTTGACAGAGAAAAACAAGCAGAAGAAAACCCCTTAATATATACAAAACATGTGCCCAATTATCTTTCTGTTGCAGGTCCACTTTAGGGTTTCTTTTCATATGCAATTTCTACTCTGAACACTAAATATACTGATGATAAAAAAAAGACAAACAAACCTTTGAGTAAGCTTGTACTAAATATACTGATGATAAAAGAAAGACAAACAAACCTTTGAGTAAGCTTGTATCCATAAATCTTGACAATCCAGCAGCCAAAAATTGCCTAAGAACACTGTGACGGGTTGAAACACAGAAACCCCCTTTAGGACTGCCACCTGACTACCTCTGAGCCTGTTTTCCCTGCCAGCTTGGGACTTCAGTGCCCTGCCTGGTTGTGCCAGACATGCTAGCCTGCTACAAACACAGACCCAGGTCTGAACCATGTCCCCTAAAAGCTGCAAGCTTAACTGAAAACAGCTTAAGAAGTGTTCCTGTCTCCAACACCCAGATGCTCAGTTCCCAATGGGGTCCAAACCCTAAATAAATCTGTTTTACCCTGTATAAAGCTTATACAGGATAAACTCATAAATTGTTCACCCTCTATGACACTGATAGAGAGATATGCACAGCTGTTTGCCCCACCCCCCAAGGTATTAATACATACTCTGAGTTAATTAATAAGTAAAAAGTGATTTTATTAAATACAAAAAGTAGGATGTAAGTGGTTTCAAGTAATAACAGACAGAACAAAGTGAATTACCAAGCAAAATAAAATAAAACACGCAAGTCTAAGCCTAATACAGTAAAAAAGTGATTACAGATGAAATCTCACCCTCAGAGATGTTCCAATAAGCTTCTTTTACATACTAGGCTCCTTCTAGTCTGGATCCAGCAATCACTCACACCCCTGTAGTTACTGTCCTTTGTTCCAATTTCTTTCAGGTATCCTTTGGGGGTGGAGAGGCTACCTCTTCAGCCAGCTGAAGACAAAATGAAGGGGTTTCCAGGGGCTTAAATAGACTTTCTCTTGTGGGTGGAAACCCCTTCTCCTCTCCTATGCAGAATCCAGCTGCAAGATGGAGTTTTGGAGTCACATGGGCAAGTCACATGTCCATGCATGACTCAGAACTTTACCAGCCTATGCCACATTCCCGGGAAAGCTCAGATGTGAATTGGCATCTCTCAAAGTTCATGGTTAGCTTAAGTGTTTCTTGACTGGGCACTTACTGAGAATAGTCTTTTCTCAAGAAGCTGAACAACTGCTTCACTGAGGCTACTTAAAATCAAACAAGTAAATAGCTAATATTCATAACTTTGAATACAAAAATGATACATGCATGTAAATAGGATGAATATATCCAGTAGATCGTAACCTTTGCAGGGATATGTTACACGGCATATCTAGCATAAAACATATTACAGTCATGTCATATTTTAAACTTGAGTTAAGAACACTTTTTTTTTAATAACGAAGACAAAGCTATATGGACAGCTCACTTGTCAATACATGACTTGCGGAGGAACTTTGGGAATCCAGAAACTTTGTTTCTGTTCCTGGCTCTTAGATGTGGTCTAGTGGCTACAGACAATGCAGACAAGCCCAGAGCTTTTGCATATAAATTCTGAAAGTCAATGGCAAGTGGATGAGACTTGCCATATTCATTTCCTAAGGTGAGTCAAGCGTTAGGACTGTGAAGTACATAGCATGAAATCAGCTTTTGCCAGGCCCACAGTATTTGACTGGTGTTTTTATCATCAGACTACAGGTAAGTAATAAATCCTTTAGAGGAAAAAAGGGTTGGCAGGATCGTGTTGTTGTTATCAAAGACAACAGATCTGGACCATGGCTGGAAGTTAAAAGGCACTGTGTTCACTCAATGGTTAGCTTTTTGCATGTGAGGGAAAGAACTTCCCTTCCTTCTGCTTTCCTTTTCACCTCAAATTCTTCTTAATTTTTAATAGGGTGCTGTGTGGGTCTCTATCTGTCTCAACCTTCAACAATCCCAGCTGTGATATTTCTGTTTGGTTCCTGCCAAGTGAAATCAGAACTGCGAGATCAATACTTGAGCTCTGCAAAAATCTCCTATGTCTGCTGAGTCCCCGCCCAGGACTCTCATTCTAGACCACACTGCCTTCCTTTATAGACACATGCATACCGTAGTTGGGTCTGAGATTTAAAACTGCTCTATCAGATGTGTTACAATTTTTAAGCAGTGAGAAGTTTACATATGATGCACCTCAAAGGGCATCAGAAACTACCATGCCCGTTGTCTCCAATCACAATTGAGGGTGGTCAGTAGCTTGCAGGAGATGTTCAGTTCCCTCAGTTATATTCTTAACGTTCCCATTGTTGCAGCCAAACTAGTATTCACTAAGTCCTATGTAATATTTTTAAGGGCCCTTCAATTTTGCCTCCTAATATTTTTTCTGTAAAATTTAGTATCTTATTCCATTGATTTACCTCAAACTGCATGTGCAGGTTTTTCTCCCACTTTTCTTTTAACAGTTCTGTTGATTCATCTGGATATAATAAATCCTTTCCAAAATAATATAGGTTTCAGAGTAACAGCCGTGTTAGTCTGTATTCGCAAAATGTTCGCAGATGTTCTGGTTTAACTTGGATTTAAACTTGGAGAGTGGTCAGTTTGGATGAGCTATTACCAGCAGGAGAGTGAGTTTGTGTGTGTATGGGGGTGGGGGGGATGTGAGAAAACCTGGATTTGTGCAGGAAATAGCCCAACTTCATTATCATGCACATTGTGTAAAGAGTTGTCACTTTGGATGGGCTATCACCAAGCAGGAGAGTGAATTTGTGTGGGGGGTGGAGGGTGAGAAAACCTGGATTTGTGCTGGAAATGGCCCACCTGATGATCACTTTAGATAAGCTATTACCAGCAGGACAGTGGGGTGGGAGGAGGTATTATTTCATATTCTCTGTGTATATATAAAGTCTGCTGCAGTTTCCACGGTATGCATCCGATGAAGTGAGCTGTAGCTCACGAAAGCTCATGCTCAAATAAATTGGTTAGTCTCTAAGGTGCCACAAGTACTCCTTTTCTTTTTGCAAAATAATATAGTTCATGTTTGAGATCAAAGGGGAATACACAGCCAATTCAATTACCTTTAACGCCTCAGTAGAATCGATGGGCAGAACTCTATTTGCTAGAGCAAATTCAGGTCACAGATTTAATGAGGTTTGCATGGTTCAAAATGAAACAGAATTTGGCCTTTTAATTTTAAAACTTCCTCACAAAACCTTACCAACTAGTAATCAAACAGCAATGCATGCACACACCCATGACATGCTGTGACTCTATCAGACCCCACATTTTGACCAGCCACTCAGGCTGAAAGGGGACAACACTGACATTAGCCATGGGATCATTTCCAAGGGAAAAGCTTGTGAGTTGGAATCCTGATGGAACAAACGATGGCAGTGCTCGCAGTCATCAAAAATGGCCAGTGGGATTTAAAACAAGACAAAGCATAGGAGCTAGATACTTCACAAAAGGAATTAAACACAAGACCTAAAGCAAGAGCTAAAGATTTCCCAGAAAGGCTCAGAGAGGACTTGCAGGCTGAGATCCCTGCTGGAGAAGCAATTACAAAGAGCCCAGACACATTGCAAAATCCAGCTGCAACACACCCAGGCTGGAATGGTAAAACGGACTGATGAGGCGACCAGCAATCTGACTATCACAGACCAGTAGATTTTTTCTACTAAAATCTAGTGGAAATAGTGGAAAATCAAACAGGCTTTGGCCAGTTTGGAACTTGCTAACAGAGGTGAGTTGCAGCAAGGACTTAAGGAACTGAAAATTCAGCTCCAGAAGGAAATCAAAGGGTGTCACATAAGGCAGCTGGCTTGATGAGGAATTGAGCCAGAGGCCATTTACAACAGTTTTCTGCCCTGTTTGTAACCCACAGAGGCTCAGAGGGAAGAGGTGGGATTGTCCCATTGCAAATGATGCAAAAGCCCCACTAGCTTTGAGGGGGAAAACTCACTGGGAGGCTTACTTGGCTCATTTCAACTTTATAGCTCAAATGAACGGCTGGGAAGATGGATAGAAAGGGGGGTTTCTAGCAACCGACTTGGGTGGCCCAGTTCTGACAATGCTGCAGAATTTACTGCCAGAAAAGACTGAGTTATCTTGACCTGGTACAAACTCCTGACGTGCGGTTTGGAGATAGCCATCAGTGAGAGCTGGCTAAGGCACAGTCAAGAGCTAGAAGGAGAGGAAAAGAAGAACTGGCAGAGGACCTGCAGAGACTTGTGTTCCTGGCACACCCAGATACCACTGAGGCCTTCCAACATAAACTGGCAATGGACCAATTCATAACTGCTCTGCTGGACTTGGACTCGCAGTGAAAGATCAGTAAAAGGAGGCCAAAGACACTATGTGAGGCTGTGGAATTTGCCACAGAACTTGAATCTTTGCTTGAAGCAGTTCACCAGACTGATCGCCACGAGCTCTGTAAATACAGCCGTGTGTCCAATAGGTACAATGAAAGAAGGGATTCTAATCTGTTTCATGGACTTATTGAATGATTAGAAAAACTGATAGATTTGGTTTGTAAAAAAAACAAAACAAAAAACAGGAAATTGGCAATAATGCAAAAATAAAAGGAAACAATTCAGTTCAGTGCTGGTAATGTGATAAAACTGGCCACACAACAGCAACTTGTTATAAATGGAAAGCAGGCCAAGACAGATTGTCTCAAGTGTCTAATGAAAGCCTCTCTCCCAGTTCAGGAAACACGGGAGCACCAAGCTGAAGGGACAAAGGGACAAAGTTTGGTGGAGGTATCAGGATCAGCTTCACAATTTTTATTTCGATCTGGGCAGTTAATCAACAATACTGAGAGCTTGGATATTGAAAGAGGATCGATAAACAACACAGCAGTGATTGTCACATAGCTCAAACATAACAATCATAAAACCAGATATTCTAAAAAGCCTAGGGAATTGAGGATCCAAAGTGAACTACCTAAAACTGGTCTCAAATGGAGACAAGTGACTGGGGCAAAGATACCCATCCAAAAACTGGGGAAATGGGGTTTGAAGATTAGACCTCTGGAATTCGAGGAAGAAGTGTGGCTGGCTGAAATAGTGGATGAGCTAATAATTAACTTGGATTTCCTTATGGCTAATAACGATGTAACCAACGCCAGGAAAGGTGTTCTACAAATTCATGCTGTGGAAAATCCCTTTAAAGATATAAGCGCACATAAGACAAATGGTTTTTAGGTAATTGGTTTGCCTTGAACATATTATCCTGCCCTCAAGTGCAGAAACCATTATAACAGCTATGTGCTTTGATAGCTTTCCATCAAGGGTAAGACGGGGGTAGTTGAAACCTGTTTTGAGACCCCAGGTCTCAGGGAATCTTAGCTGCCAAAGCTCTTGTGGATCGGAGACAGGAACCAATCCCTGTTCATTTGCTGAATATTTCGGACAAATAGTAAAAAAAGGGAAACCATTTCAGTGGTCACATGGTATGATTTAGCATTCTCAGAGTTGAAAAGGGCTTTTGGGACTAAGTCTGTCTTGTCCTATCCATGGTTCAACCCCCCCTTTCATATTGGACACAGATGCTAGTGCTTACAGTTTCAGGGACAGAATTTCAGACTGGCTTGCAGCCCCCGCCCCCTATTTGAGAATGTAGGTGTGGAAGTTGAGGCTGGAAAACTGTTGCAGAGGTGAATCTCCCATTCAAACAGAACAGGCAGGGTCTACCTTACCTAGCACCACTGATGGAGGGGGAATGTAGTGAGAGGGGGGCAGGGCCCTGGGGAAGGTGCGGGGGCAGGGGGCGTGGCCTCGGGGAAGGGACGGGGCTAGGGTGTTCAGTTTTGTGGGATTGGAAAATTGGAAACCCTACTACGGCCCCAAACTTTGACTAGTTGCTCAGGTGAAAGGGGGCAACAGTATTATAGAGTAAACAATAATAAAATACCCATAATAAAATACCCTTCTGGGAAAGAATTAAAATATTTTATAAAGGATTTTTACTTATTCCAAGCCACTCCATGTTCCAAATCTTATGAATATGGATCAGATCCAACTGTGTTCTTCCAATCTTACAGCTATGCAACTCCAGTATATAATCTAACTCTCTATATATCCAATTTATATTAGATTGCCAATATTTGAATCTTCTGATAGGAAGGATAAAATTATCCAAGATGAGCATTTTATAGCAAAAAAGAAGAGTTTGAACTATAAAAGGGTTTACTATCATTATAAATAACTGGTTTAAATATATAGCAATATCTGTCAAATTAGAAGGAGAGAGTGTTACTGAAAACATAAATCAAAGGAGACCAATATGGGAAAAGTTTAACAATTCATTAAACATTCCACGGTATAAGGAAGCCAAGTTCAGAGATCTGCTACTGACTTTCTGCTTGACTTTGGGCGAGTCTCACTTAAAAATTAGATCAACCTAGCTACATCACTCAGGGGCTGTGAAAAATGAGTTTGACCTAACCCCCACTGTAAGCATAGTTACTGCCTCTTGGAGAGGTGGATTGCCTACATTGATGGAAAAGCGCGTTCTGTCAATGTAGGACATGTCTACACTACAGCGTTACAGCGGCACAGCTGCAGCACCATATCTGTGCCTCTGTAGCCACTGCAGAGTAGACATCAGTGTCCCCAGCAGCACTCTCTATAAAGGGCATCAGGAACTGCCATGCTTATTCATGGGGGGGGGGTCACCCAATGAAATTAGTAGGCAGCAGGTTTAAAACAAACTAAAGGAAGATCTTCACACAATGCACAGTCAATCTATGGAACTCCTTGCCAGGGGATGTTGCAAAGGCCAAAAATATAACAGGGTTCAAAAAAGAACTAGATAAGTTCATGGAGGATAGGTCCAGCAATGGCTATTAGCCACGATTGGCAGGAATGCAACACCATGCTTTGAATATCCCTACCATCTGTTTGCCCGAAGCTGGGAGTGGACAACGGGATGGATCATTTGATGATTGCCTGTTCTGTTCATTCCCTCTGAAGCACCTGGCATTGGCCACTGTCAGAAGACAGGATAATGGGCTAGATGTACCATTGGACTGACCCAGTATGGCCATTCTTATGTTTTGACTGTCGTCAATCAGAGCAAGGATGGTCAGTAGCTTGTAGGAGATATTCAGTTCCTTCGGTTAAACTCTTGGGGATCTCGATTCGGGATAAATGCTATTGACCTAACTCACAGGAATGTTAGGGCATTTAATTAATTACTAATTATTGCACTGAATTAATTAAGTACATCTCCCTCTGCCATCTTTGGATGTCAGGCATTATTGAAAGGCAAAGTTAGATTTTAAAAGGAAGGTGCATGGGTGGACCCATTAAGCCTTCAAAACCCCATATTTGCATTATTGTGCCTCTCAAATGCTTAAAGTAGCACTGCCTTCTCTGAATACCTCTTGAAGCATGAAATAACTTGGGTCAATTATAGACAGACACTCTCCTCTCCTCTGCAACTCTCCTCTCATCAGTGTAACTGCACTGACTTTTAGGAATTACTCCTGATCTCTTTTGCTGCTTAAATGTTGACTCATATGCAATTACTTTACCTGTACCCTAACAAAAATATAAGAATGTGAATTGTCCTGTAATAGAGGCAATAATGTTTTCTTTTGCCTGCCTTATTTTCCATGATGAGTTACAAATGTCTGCATGCCCTTTGTTCTGCCACATGCATTCAGCCTTTTTATGCAATTTGTAAAGATTATGAAAATAAAGGCGCTCAGATGATATTTTTATCAATTCTCCAATTAGCTTAATTTAATAGTCCCCTTCCTAAGACTAGCTTTATGTAAATATAACTTAATATACTGTATAAAACTTGAAAGTATGCCTGAAATAGAGTTGCCAACTTTTGCCATTATATTGTGAGTCTTGTGATATTTGAAGTTTTTCTCAAAACCTCAGCTATAGCAATCAAATGATTACAAGAGAACTTCAGCTTTCATTTTAAAAACGTAAGTTTCTAGCCCTCATGAATATGGGGAAATGCTTGAAAAGTGACCTGAAGAGCCCACTAAAGACTCAACAGCCAGAAGACAAATAAAAAGCAACCAACATTTATAACTTTTTTTCTAAATGTCATGATTTGTAAGCCAATCTCATGACTTGTTTGGGCCTGACTCCTGACTTTTGAATGCCGGGATTGTCAATACTGCTACTCAAAACCTGAAAACCAATTTATTCATCCTACTGAATTACTAATAATTTCTCAGGATTCTGAGACTTATGGATCTTTATGTCTGGGGTTTTTAATTGGGATACCTACTTTTCTACAGAAAGTGACTGAAATCACAAAAACATGATCTCTCTCATTCATCAATACAAATAGCAACAGAGCTAGTTGAAAAATCACTCTTGATTTTCTTTTAAATTGATGTTAACTTCTGTTGATGTGCTCTTCGAATTATGACATGATCATTGCTGAAGGTCACCTGAAATTAAAGTGAAATGTGACAAGCCTATAAAAAAGCTTGATAAATAAGCATGATTTTATTGTATGGAGCTTGAGTTAAACAATTAAAAGGAACCAAAATAATATTTTTTTCAGGAGAAAGGTGGAGGGAAGGGTTAGGTTTTGAAAGCAAGGTGACCCTGAATTCTCTACTGGTCGTGAGGTAAAATGATTTCACTGACAAGCTGTTACTATCTAACCTAGCTCATCTATCCAGCATATTTCAAGCGCATTGATCACAGTGTCTGAGTGCTAATGGGTAAATCCCAAACTTAATGATGTCTTCCATGGTTCATAGATTCAAAGCCAGAAGGGACCAGTGTGATCATCTACTCTGAGCTACTGCATAACACGGGCCATGGGACATCCCTGAATTAATTCCTGTTGGAAGTAGAGCATAGCTTTTAGAAAAACAACTAAACTTGATTTTAAAATTGCCAGTGTGAAGAAGCCACCATCACTCTTGGTAAATTATTCCGATGCTTAACTACCCTCACGGTTAAAAATATACGTATTATTTCCAGTCTGAATTGGTCTAGCTTCAACTTCCAGCCGTTGGTTGTTGTTATACATTTCTCTGCTAGATGGAAGCACCCATGATCAAATTTTTGTTTTCCCATGTAGATACTTATAAACTGTGATCAAGTCACCCCTTAACCTTCTCTCTGTTATGCTAAATAGATTTCACTCCTGAGTCTTTCCTGTCAGATTCTCTGTGGTCCTTATTGCTCACCACTCTCTTCCTTTGCCCAAGTCTGTTTGAGGGACATTAGACTACTCCCAAAATTACCTCATTCCACCATGTAGGAGCCACTAATGCATGTAATTTAGAAACAGACTTGGCACCACCCATGTTGCCAACCACAAGAATTTAAAAATCTGGAGTCAGGCCTCAAAGTTTCATGAGATTGGTTTAAAAATCATGAGGTCATTATTTTAAAATAATAAGAAGTCTTGGGTGCTTCTTAATTGCTTTCTGGTTTCTGAGCCTTTAAGTTGCACTCGCTTCACATTTTCAAGCTTTTTTCTACAACTACAAAGGCTAAAACCCTCTTTTTAAGAGAAAAGCTGAGATTCTCATGCAATCTCCTGTTTTCAGCAGCTAGGGCTTTAGCGACAAAAACACCAAATACCATGAGAGTTGGCAACACTAACACCACAAAGCCTGAATCTCAATCCAGAGTCAATCTTCCCCAAAGCTTGGGGATACTGAGGGTCCAGCATTTTGGTTCTCCCTGTTTTAGAGATGGTGCCAAGCCATCACATCCAGATCTAGTGCAAACCACAGACGGATTATCTGCAGGTTTTTGGCTTGAGGCCCAGTTCTAAATTAAAACAAAAATAATGTGTTTAACTTCACATACAATGTGAATATAAAGGGCCCGATTCTCATCTGATGGTCACTAAGGTAGAATCAGGCATAACCAAATTGAAGCCAATGGAGTTAAACCAGTTTAAAACTGGTATAAGTGAGAGGAGACTGAGGCACTATTTTCTGCAAATATCAGGGCTAAAATAATTAAAAAGACACCTTTAGATATTTTCCTCATTTGCAAATAACCCATCTGTATTTCTCCTCGATTAAATCTGACCATACTTGCTTCCATATTATGCCCACGTAGCTCATTTTGTATTTTCTGCCAACTAGAACATATTAAGGCAGCATTTGCTGATGCTCCAGTTTCTGGAAGCACCCAAGTCACATCAATCCAAGCAAAACTCTGCAATGGATCAGTTAGAAACCAGGCACACAAAAGAGGTGCTTCTTTCCAACGGGCCATGGTGATTTAATTGATCACAGTGTGTTCTTTCGGTTTAGTCTGTTTAACTTTTATTAAACAAAACCAAAAATTAAAAAAAAAAAAGCTTAAAAACACCAAATTGATTCCAAACCATGTGCAAAGTTATGGCTCATATCGGTGGTGGTGGCCATGGTAAAAGAAGCTAAACAAAGTAGAATCATAAATCCTTCCATAGACCTCGTTGCATTTAAGGGCATTTACATGAACAACACCAGGTGCCTGAGAGGTTTGTGAACCTAAGTTATGTTATTTATTATTATTACTACAACTGCATCTAGAGTCCCCATTGTTTTGAGTGCTGTACACCCACATAGTGAAAGACTACCCTTGCCTCAAAGATTTTTCAGTCCAAAATAGACAAGAAAAGTAAGGTGGAAGAAATGGTGTATCATTATCTCCATTTTAGGGATCGAGAACTGAGGCACAAAGTTTAAGGCCCCAATTCAGCAAATTACTTAAGCACATGGCTAACTTTAAGCTCATAGCTCCATTGAAGTCAATAGAACTGTTTGTGTGCTTGACGTTAAACTGGGGTTTAAGTGATTTGCCCAAGGTTGCAGAGGCAGTCTGTGGGAAAGCTGAGAACTGAACATTGTTCTCCTGTGTTCCAGTCCTGTGTGTTAAGATCACCCTTCCCTCTATTTCAGGTTTTGTTATAAGACTTTGAAAACCTTGGGAAAAGAAACACAGAGTGTTTTATACCATTAGTCAATTTAATAAGTGTTATTCATGGATTTAAAATATGAACACTGGATTCAGATACTGTTCATACATAACAGTTTCTATTGCTATTTCCACTTTACAAAAGGGGATACTGAGATACCAAGGGAGACATTAAATGACTTGCCCAAACTTCACCCAGCTATAATAAAAGGTGTTTAGAAGTACCGGTGGCCTTTTTATAACAAAGAGGACTGTTACAATTTGCTAACCGGTTTCAGAGTAACAGCCGTGTTAGTCTGTATTCGCAAAAAGAAAAGGAGTACTTGTGGCACCTTAGAGACTAACCAATTTATTTGAGCATGAGCTTTCGTGAGCTACAGCTCACTTCATCGGTGAAGTGAGCTGTAGCTCATGAAAGCTCATGCTCAAATAAATTGGTTAGTCTCTAAGGTGCCACAAGTCCTCCTTTTCAATTTGCTAACCCTCCTCCAAGCCCTACAAATGGGTTGCCAAATAGTCTTTGGTCTCCATTTTGATTACAATTCCCCACTAATCTTGTCAGGAGCATTTGTTTCATATCCTCAGTATTTACAGAAAACAGATCATATAATGCAACAGGCAACAGAATACTGCTAAAAAGAAAGTGGCTGTTATTGATCCCTGACACACCAGCTAAATGTTGCAATGCATAGTACGGTATTGACATTCATTCTATCCCTTTGTTGGTCTTTTCTAAATAGAGTGAATCTTGCCCTCTCACCAAGAAAATTGTTATCTCTGCACACAGTTAATGTTTGCAAAGCCATAAATTCAGGGCTGAAATACTGAACCCGCAGTTCGTTTGGGAGTGAGAAACATCAGCATCAACATTTGCAGAAGTGCATCCACAGATATGTAGGCCAGAGTTTATTATTTGGCTCCTGGTGCGTTTAATTGTCCCTAATTGCTATTTTATATTGTCATATTGTACACATCTTAAAATTATTGTGCAAATCAGGACCCCCCCTCATCTAATTAGACCAGAGTATTTATGGACCAGTAAATGTATAGCATCTCTGTATTCTGATTAGCCAATACAATTCCATTTCTTTTTTATAATGTTAACTAACATAGGGATATAATCTGTTTAGGGGTGAGAAAGGGAGCAGGGAGTCAGGACTCCAGGCTTCTACACACAGTTTTGCTTTTGATTAAGAGACTTATGGAATTTTACCCATTTCATAAATTAACTCCATTTTGTACTTTGCTCTAAAATAGCAAATATCTTATTTCTGCAGACAGAGGATTTCTACTAAGCAGAAAGATGCATTTTATATAATGCGTTTTAAGGGTCACAAAAACTGTGCACACTGAATACCATGATACCTTGATACTCTCCATACTTACTCCCCTTAGGATCCATGTTCCGGGACTAAGCAGCTTTGTTTACTGACAAAATCAAGTTTTTTTCTCCTTTCAAGATGCAGCGTTCATATAATAGCAAAAGTGCAAACTATTCTTTTCTGTGTCATACAGCAGAAGCACCACTGCCAGCCACATTCTAATTCCAGCTTAATTGCTGGCAGGGACATTGTATGAAGTAGAATGAACAGAGAATGATATGCACAATGGCGTCATTTGGGGGGGCAGGGAAGGGCAGGGATCTAACACCATGTTCTGCATGTCCTTCGCCTCTATTTGCTCAGTTTACAAATTTGCTCAGTTTACAAGTCATCCACGATGTCTCCAAAATCTTTCTCCTAATTAGTAGTAGTTAAATTAGCCCTCATCATATTGTATGTATAGTTGGGGTTATTTTTTTCAATGTGCATTACTTTACATTTATCCACACTAAATTTCATTTGCCATTTTAGCTGCCCAATCACTTAGTTTTGTGAGATCTTTTGAAGTTCTTCAGTATTTACATATTTCTGCTTTGGTCTTAACTATCTTGAGCAGTTTAGTATCATCTGCAAACTTTGCCACCTCACTGTCTACCCCTTTCTCCAGATCATTTATGAATAAGTTGAATAGGATTGGTCCCAGGACTGACCCTTGGGGAATGCCACTAGTTACCCCTCTCCATTCTGAAAATTTACCATTTATTCCTACCATTTGTTCCCTGTCTTTTAAACAGTTCTCAGTCCATGAAAGGTGGATGGCGCACAAGAGAGAAACCCCAGGGTGTCATTTTATAGTCAAATAACCCCAACTATACATACATTATGATGGGGGCTAATTTAGCTATGACTAATCAGGAGAAAGATCTTGGCGTCATTGTGGATAGGTCTCTGAAGACATCCACGCAGTGTGCAGCGGCAGTCAAAAAGCAAACTGGATGTTAGGAATCATTAAAAAAAGGATAGAGAATAAGACGGAGAATATCTTATTGCCCTAATATAAATCCATGGTACGCCCACATTTTGAATACTGCGTACAGATGTGGTCCCCTCATCTCAAAAAAGATATACTGGCATTAGCAAAGGTTCAGAAAAGGGCAACTAAAATTATTAGGGGTTTGGAGCGGGTCCCATATGAGGAGAGATTAAAAGAGGCTAGGACTTTTCAGCTTGGAAAAGAGGAGACTAAGGGGGGATATGATAGAGGTATATAAAATCATGAGTGGTGTGGAGAAAGTGAATAAGGAAACGTTATTTACTTGTTTCCATAATAAAAGAACTTGGGGCAACCAAATGAAATTAGTGGGTAGCAGGTTTAAAACAAATAAAAGGAAGTTCTTCTTCACTCAGTGCACAGTCAACCTGTGGAACTGCTTGCCTGAGGAGGTTGTGAAGGCTAGGACTATAACAGGGTTTAAAAGAGAACTGGATAAATTCATGGAGGTTAAGTCCATTAATGGCTTTTAGCCAGGATGGGTAAGGAATGATGTCCTTAGCCTCTGTTTGTCAGAGGGTGGAGATGGATGGCAGGAGAGAGATCACTAGATCATTACCTGTTAGGTTCACTCCCTCTGGGGCACCTGGCATTGGCCACTGTCGGTAGACAGGATACTGGGCTGGATGGACCTTTGGTCTGACCCAGTACGGTCATTCTTATGTTTTTATTTACATTCACAACTACCTGAACTGTGCGTACAATTTACAATAATTGTGTGCACAAATTAGACACACAATTGTTTGTCCAGCAGATTTAAAAAACAGGTGCAGACAATCAGATGCTCTACTACTGAATGCTTGAGAAGAAAATCCTGCACTTTTTGTTCAAATAAGACTCAAACCTTTCCTGTAGATTTGGTTCAGACACCTTCATGAGAAGAAATGTGATCTGAGTTAAGGGTTCATTCAAACTCAAAAGCTCAAGACCAGAGATAGGGTGAAGCCACAAAATGGGGATCCACAAATGTGATGTCCCTAAACTTCCCAGGTGCTTCACAGATTTTTAATGCCAAAACAGACCATTATGATCTACTAATGTGACATCCTGCATACCACAGGCTGGAGAACCTTACCCAGTAATTTCTGCATACACCCATAATTTCTGTTAAAGCTACTGTATGTCTTTTTAAAAAGATACGTAACCTTAATTTTAAAAACAAGACTTCATATGATGGGAGACCATGCTATGTCCCAATGGTCAATTACCCTCATGCTTAAAAGTTTGCTCCTTATTTTGTTTCAAGCCCATTTCTATTCAAGGCAAAATTCAGTTGCAACTGATTAGCTTTGTCATATTTTTGATAGCATATATCCAATACGTAGGCTTGGAAGGAGTAGATTTTTACTGGTAAATGTCGATTTCTCCACATACACACACAAACTGCTGAAAAAATATTTAATCACTGATAATCAAAGTTTACAGTTAAGCAAAGTAAGAAAAAATGCTGGTTAAGAACTTAGATTGATTTAAGAATATTTACCTTTTATATTTTGACAATTTTTGTTTTAATGGTTACAAAGCTGTAATTTGTGAATTGGAACATCTACTGTTATTACATAACTATTGTCTGACCCCTGGGACCTCCTCCCCAGCATTGTCTGGCTCCACAATTTCCTACCATTGTGAAAATTTAAATTGATAAAAATAGAAAAAATGCTTAAAAATAAACATCAATATTATTCATCAAAATTATAAAAAATAAAAATCAAATTCTGCCAAGCCTACAGATATGGTTGATTTCATCATAAAATCCCTGCAATGAACAAATCAATCATTGTCTGAAAACACCGCCCCCTTGTAGTGCCTTTGGAACTCAGTAAAAAGTGGATGCAAGATTTTGTGGGGTAGGTGGATTCCATTCTGCTGCCAATACCTGGGTGGCCTGGAGACGCTCTCCCCTTTGTTTTCACATGCTAACGATAGAGTCATTTATCTGCCATAGGCAGAGATGTGCTGCTAGAATTTTAATAAGGCTCTTACAAAAACTTTCCTCCTTATCTTGCCATAAATCCCACGTACAGTACCAGGGATATACACTGCCCAAAGGAGAGTGGAGGGGCTGGGAACCGATTTTCTCTCTATTTAAACAAAAATGCTCTCTTACATCTGTAACCAAGGAAATAGACTACACCCGCTGGTCTATATTAAGCCATTGACTTCAAAGGAATTATGCCAGCAGGGAACCTGGCCAACTGACTTTGTTCCTGTACTACAGTAGTATGATCCTTGTGAAGAATTAGATAGGTGAAACCCAGTTTCCCCTCTACTGGCAGTTCATCCTCTTGACAACCAGATATATGTGGGAGTGAGAAGAGATTAGGTGTGGGGAGAGCATTATAGTATCTAAATCATTGGATTCTTTTTAATGTATTGTCTAATTATAAAATCTCCCACCTGTTGTAAATTTCACATACTGTACGTTCTGTTTTTTCCATGTCAGTTGCTGCAGCAGGTAAGAAAACTTTAATGTGTACAGTCTTTAAATGTCACTGTAATGGAAAGCAGATGAGTCTTTTATGACAGCAATTTTTCACTCACTCACTTTTTGTGCTAGAACCATGTAACAGGAATAAAAAAAGAAGTAAATGGTGAAAAATTGCTGTTTAAATCAGACACTGCACTCAGTCTCATAGCATTTGCCATATGAGGCATATAAACCCTATTAAGATATCAACCTCCTTTCAAATTGCTCTGATACAAGCAAAAGTTATGAAATTGCAAGGCAATTGCTCGTTAGCATTGCATAACCTTTTCTGCTAGTCACAGTTTACTTATGAACTTCATTGTGTGATGCCATCACTTGACAGAATGCTCTATGGGGAAGGAGCGGGGATGTGGCATGCTTGGAGGAGGGGGAGGGAACAGGCGGGGCAGGGGAGGATGGGTTTGGGCCCTTTGGGGTGTCACCTGATATGCTGGGATGCCACTGAGTCAGCCTATTCTGTCAGCCTGGGTCCCCTTTACCTGGCCTTGCTGGGTTAGGCTTACAAGCCTCTTCTAGCCAAGCACATAGGCAGGGCCACACCCAGCTGCAGAGAGAGACAGAGATCCACTCTGGAAAGATTCAGCCTTAGGGGCTTGCCCCAACACTCTGGTGCCCACTCCCTTTAAGGGGCATAAACCCAAAGGTTTTATGAAATTCACCCCCTCCCTCAGTGTGGAGGGAGATAGGCACAACTTCTTGCCCTCCCAGTTAGAAATTACATAAAATGGGTTACATTATAAACAAGAAATAAGTTTTATTAACTACAAAAGGTGAATTTCAAGTGAATATAAGAGAGAACAGACACAACAAAGCAGATTACTGAGCAAATAAAACAAAGTACGCCAGCTAAGCTCAATACACTTAAGAAACAGGTTACAAAATGTAAATTCTCACCCTAAATGTTATTTTAGGCAGTTTGCAAAGTTTCTGTGGTTCAGAGTTCCAGTTATATTTCTTTTCAGACTGGACCCCTGTCTCAGTCTGGAGTCCCCCTTTGCCTTCCGTTCAGGTGGTTTTAGCAGTCTTTCTTCTTGGGCAGACAGGCCATGGAGAGAAGGAGTCTTGTTTTCCTTCCTCCCAACCCTTAAATAGGATTTACATAAGGCGGGAATCCTTTGTTTCCAAAACTTGACACCCCCCTCCTTCTCTTCCAGTGGAAAGTTACAAGAAGTCCCAGGTAATGTTTAGTATCAGGTGACAAAACCATCTGACTCTGTAGTATCACAGTGTCCATGAGTCAGGGCAATATGGGGCATCCATCTGCAGGAAGGCCAAGCCTTTTCACAGTCCATTGTCCTCACTGACAGCTTTTCCACTGCTGTACCAGAAGTGTTAGCTGTGGGCGTCACCCAAAGTAGCACAGTTGAAATACAGATACATAGTCAATAGTCCTAATTTCAGATACAGAAATGTCCACTGCATGCATCTGATGAAGTGAGCTGTAGCTCACAAAAGCTTATGCCCAAATAAATTTGTTAGTCTCTAAGGTACCACAAGTCCTCCTTTTCTTTTTGCGGATACAGACTAACACGGCTGCCACTCTGAGAAATGATACAGGCATACAAATTGGATAATTACATTCAGTAAATTATAACCTTTCCAATGATATCTTACAAGACCCATCTTGCATAAAGTACATCTCAGTCATGTCATATTCATATCATAAGCATATTTTCATAAAGAATATGGAGTGAAATATCACAATCTCCCAATTCCATTTGAAGCAGAAAATCCATCAGAACAGCCTCTCATCATATTCTGGCATTTTCAACTCTGGTCTTGAATAGAACCCAGAGAGGACTCAGAAACTGGGGGGGTGGGATGGGGGAACAGTATGAAAAACCTTTTCCTTAAGCTTCAAAAAGATTTGGTTTGAGTTCTACATGAGCCTTGGTAGTGGTTCTTATTTTATCTGAATCAATTTGCCTATTCTTGTCAGTCACTTGTTTTCTGGACTAGTAAATCCACAGGGTTTTTATTGCCCTTCACTGTAAGTATCCAGGATAAACCCTACTATCTTTCTGCATCAGTTACCAAACAAGATGAAACATGTCAGAATGTAAACCTGGCCTGTGGAAACCCCATTCCAATTTCAAGGCTGCTTGCTACATCCATACAGAATCGTGGAATTCTGAAGCCAAGCAGGATGCTCTGACTTGCATGTCATTCTAGCTTATGACAAATTCATAACAGAGCAGGTTTCTGAGTTCTATGAATAAGCTGATAGTAGTGAATGGGCTGGTGTGTGCGTGCAGTGTTTGCTGTTGGCAGTTCGTGACTTCTTTATAATACTGCAAGTTTTTGTGGTTTTGGTGGGGGTGGGGGTGTTTTGTTTGTTTGTTTTTGTTTTGTGTGAACACAGATCCGTTTCTGTTCAGATTCTGATTAGACAGTGTTGAAATCTCAATCTGCTCCAGTGGTTCTCAACCTATTTACCAATGTGGGCTGCATATGCAGCTCTCTGTGTGTTATCAGAGCCAAATCCACACATGTGTACTACTTGTACGGCCCTGAGGATATCACATGGGCCGCAGCTGTGTGCAGATTGGCCTGCAAGTGGTCTGCGGGCCAAGGGTTCAGAACCACAGGTCTGTTCTCACAAGATTTCAGCTGCAACTATCCATACAGATACTGTCATACGGCTTTCATCAGCACTGCTCAAATACTGCATCCAAGCCAGGAGTGAAATGTTGGGTGCAATCTGAAAACAAAGCTGTAGGAGGAGCAGGTTTTGACCCAGGATCTCCAATCTGTCTCCCTCACCAGCATTTATAACTCAGAAGGATTCGAGGTTATTGTACTGGGCAATGTCTCTTCAACAATATTGTGGTTAAACAATGGCCTGGTGTCATGTGGGATGACGTAGAAAATAGCCCTGAAGTATACATCATCATCAGATACCCAGAGTCTATCAAGGACCATTGCACTAGCCAGAGTGACCATGGCTGATGACATCACACCAGGCATTGTGTAGTGAAATTCCCAGATCTGTCTCAACCCTAAGATACTGTGGTGTTACAAGAACCTAGATGGAGCATAGCTACCAGCCAAATTGTATTGTAATGAAGTTGCTAGACACAGATTCTGTGGTTCTCTCTGTATTCTCTAACTAAACACCACCTAGGCAACCTAGTACCACCATATCCAGAGTCACCCTACATCCCTGCCCAGATAGACTAACCAATCATACAGTAATGGAAGGGACTACTGTCTACACGGCATTCACATCCTCTATGGCTTGCTACAGTATTAGATGTTTAATCAGTTACCAAATAATGCATATAGTTTTCTGTATTCTGTTTACTGTAAGTTAAAGAGCTAACAAGAACACTTTGTGCTGCAGCTTAACCCGAGCTACTCACCCAGTTTAGCTGTAATTCAAATCCTTGTTTTAACTGAACAAACCAGCAACAATATTTCTTGTTCGTTTCTGAGGAGAATGGGACTCCCTGCCAGAATTAGGGTTCTGAAGATGGCTGATAAAATGAATGTCAGAAAGTAGAAGAGGTAAACTGTCTGTCTAGCAAAGTTTTAATTTACCCTGCCTCGCTTATGGAAAGGTTCTTCACAATGATGGGATCCCAAAGGAGATTCATTATTCTATTTCACAATTAAAACAAACAACAAACAGAACTCAAATTAATCAGGTACAAAAGCAGAACTAATTGCATTGTTTGCAATGCAAATGTGATTTCAGGCTTCATTAACATTTTCTTTAAAGTCTAATTTTTCAGTAGTAGGACAGAATGATGTTTCCCCAACCACATAATGATGTTTGCTAAGCACCTGGGTCCATTTGTTATCTCCTTAGAGCCAGTTAATAGATTAGAAGTGTAAGCTTTCAAACTGCTGTGTGGTAGTGTGTATTGGCTTTAGGGGCAAATCTTGAAAGCTTCACTTCACTTTTACTCAGGCAAACTCTCACTGAAACAAACTATGTGGACTTTATTCAGTCCTTACTCAAGCAGAACTCCCATAGTCAGTAAAAAAAATTAAGCACCTTGTTTTACTCTCAGGAGTGAGACTCAAATGTAAGTTTGAGTAAAGAGTGAGTGAGCAGTAAGTAAAATTTGTGTCAGAACTTCAGGATTTGGCCCCATGTTTTGCAATGCGTAGGGTGACAGGATAGGAACTGTGAAAAAACAAGATGGGGGTGGGCAGTAATAGGCGCCTATATTAGAAAAAGTCCCAAAAAACGGGACTGTCCCTATAAAAATGGTTTATCTGGTCTCCCTAGGAATGCATCCTCATGGGCATTCACTCCTATATGCACTACCAAGATATATGACAAGGACCAAATTCTGCCCTCCTTTATATTAATGCAGTGTTTCTCAACCAGTGGGCCACGACCCCTGGAGCGGGAAGATCATGAAAGGCAATAGGGGCTGTCACTAAGGAGTTGAAAAAATTAATTACGATTGTTGTAGGAGCAGCAGTGATCTGTGTGCTCTGTATAACCTGTATGTTCAAAAGGTCTGTTACACTTTCCCCCCCATTTTGTCTCCTTTCCCACTTTGAATACCTGTGTAGTGGCGTTCCCCCTCCCCCTCCCTCCTGGAAGGCTTGTGGGATGAATGGGCTGGTTGAACAGCTGGAAGATCAGAAGAGCTCCCAGGTAGACAAGGTGTCTGGGACTCTAATTAGGCAGCGATCACACACCCAATGCAAGGACACTGGCCGAGGCGGAGTGTGACCAGCCAGACGCGGCCAAGTCATCTCTAATGGCAGGCCATGAGGAGCGGATCCTTAAAAGGGGAAGGGGCCATGTGCTCAGGAGTGCACTCACAAGCTTGTACCTCCCGTAAAGGCCCTTTGCCGGGACCACCTGGCCAGTGGTTCACCACATTGAATTCCATCGTGCCTCGGGAAGACTTACCTTCATCACACCATCCATCACTGCACAGTGGAACACTTACCTTGAAGGCTCCTGACATCTCCAGTGCTGTGCCTGTCCTGGGAACATGAGTATGCGAGTGTGAGTGTGACACACCCCCGCCTTCTTTTGAGCTTAGCTATCAGTATAATAAACGTGCTGCTTTCTCCCAAACTCTGGTGGGTCATTAGTCCTCCCTAAGCTTACTAGCTGGCCCAGTTTTAGGTAACAACAATCTAAGGGATAGCTCAGTGGTTTGAGCATTGGCCTGCTAAACCCAGGGTTGTGAGTTCAATCCTTGAGGGGGCCATTTAGGGATTGGGGCAAAAATTGGGAATTGGTCCTGCTTTGAGCAGGGGGTTAGACTAGATGACCTCCTGAGGTCCCTTCCAATCCTGATATTCTATGATTCTAAAGCAAAGATAATCTTGCTCCCTCTTTCCAAACACACCTTTACCCTTCAAGGTCAAGTAATTCTCTGTCAACCTGTTGAAATGCATACACAAATTATACTGGCTTATAATAATTGTAAGTACATTTTGCCCTCTTACTTTATAGTAAATGCAAAGGGTCGAGAAATGTAAACAGCTCACTTGGAGTAAAAAGTTGCCCTCCTAAAAGGAGATACACTGCACCTGTGTACATCTGGAGTAATACATCCCTCCAGGTTTTCCCGGTATAAGAGCACAATTTGGCACAATTGCTTTAAAAATATTCTTTCAATACACTGCAGATCTGTTGTGCCATACACTAATCCTTTAGTACTGCTATGATTACAGAACAGTGATATATATTCCATTATTTTGATGAGAAACAAATAAATGAGCTAGCTAGAGTTTACTTTTCTATGCAGGGCTCCTGGCTTTGTGCCACTCTCAGGGCTGCTAGTTTTCTTGACTCTGTTTAGTGTCTTATGATGCTTTGAAGAGACATGAAGCTACATTTTGCTTTCTGGCATTATAACAAAAAATTCTGCGTACAAACAAATGTAGATAAAGCAAACAAACTTTGAAGTATATAAGGCTAGTTGTGGTATTAATCAGTAAAGTAACACTGCATACTAAAGAGGGTGAGGTAATATCTTTTACACTGCAATCTGCATACTAAATAGTTTTTGTTAGAAATAATGACACTGTATGTGAATGCTGTAAGAACAAGTGAAAATATATGCACTTTCCAATTCACAAATAAAAATCATGAGCTGAAGACCTCCTGGGGATTTGGGAAATACTGACTAGTATAAATTTACGTACAAAAAACTAATCTGATTGAGAGAAGAAGATAGACTGGAGGTATGATACCTAAAGAAAATGGGTACCAGTAAGTTCATGTTCATGAAAACAGAAGAGTAAATGGATTTAAGATGCAGCCAAGAAAGAGTGGTTTAATTATTAGGAAAGGATGTTTTAAGAGTTAGGGCAAAGAAAGAAGAACAGAGGACTTGTGGCACCTTAGAGACTAACAAATGTATTTGAGCATAAGCTTTCGTGACCTATAGCTCACTTCATCGGATGCATTCAGTGGAAAATACAGTGGGGAGATTTATATACACAGAGAACATGGAACAATGGGTGTTACCATACACACTGTAAGGAGAGTGATCAGGTAAGGTGAGCTATTACCAGCAGAAGAGGGGGGGGGGGAAACCTTTTGTAGTGATAATCAAGGTGGGCCATTTCCAGCAGTTGACAAGAACGTCTGAGGAACTGCCCCGGAGGGAGGGGAGGGAGGGAAATAAACATGGGGATAAACAGACACGCCCCTGGAACCCAGACCAGGGATATTCTATCTGCTACCAAGATCCATAAACCTGGAAATCCTGGACGCCCCATCATCTCAGGCACTGGCACCCTGACAGCAGGATTGTCTGGCTATGTAGACTCCCTCCTCAGGTCCTACGCTACCAGCACGCCCAGCTATCTTCGAGACACCACTGACTTCCTGAGGAAACTACAATCCACCGGTGATCTTCCTGAAAACACCATCCTAGCCACTATGGATGTAGAAGCCCTCTACACCAACATTCCACACAAAGATGGACTTACAAGCCGTCAGGAACACTATCCCCGATAATGTCACGGCAAACCTGGTGGCTGAACTTTGTGACTTTGTCCTTACCCATAACTATTTCACATTTGGGGACAATGTATACCTTCAAATCAGCAGCACTACCATGGGTATGCGCATGGCCCCACAGTATGCCAACATTTTTACGGCTGACTTAGAACAATGCTTCCTCAGCTCTCGTCCCCTAATGCCCCTACTCTACTTGCGTTATATTGATGACATCTTCATCATCTGGACCCATGGAAAAGAAGCCCTTGAGGAATTCCACCATGATTTCAACAATTTCCATCCCACCATCAACCCCAGCCTGGACCAGTCCACACAAGAGCACTTATTAGCACTTCCTGGACACTACGGTGCTAATAAGCAATGGTCACATAAACACCACCCTATACCGGAAACCTACTGACCGCTATTCCTACCTACATGCCTCCAGCTTTCATCCAGACCACACCACACAATCCATTGTCTACAGCCAAGCTCTACAATACAACCGCATTTGCTCCAACCCCTCAGACAGAGACAAACACCTACACGATCTCTATCAAGCATTCTTACAACTACAATACCCACCTGCTGAAATGAAGAAACAGATTGACAGAGCCAGAAGAGTACCCAGAAGTTACCTACTACAGGACAGGCCCAACAAAGAAAATAACAGAACGCCACTAGCCATCACCTTCAGCCCCCAACTAAAACCTCTCCAACGCATCATCAAGGATCTACAACGTATCCTGAAGGATGACCCATCACTCTCACAGATCTTGGGAGACAGGCCAGTCCTTGCTTATAGACAGCTCCCCAACCTGAAGCAAATACTCACCAGCAACCACATACCACACAACAGAACCACTAAGCCAGGAACCTATCCTTGCAACAAAGCCCGTTGCCAACTGTGTCCGCATATCTATTCAGGAGACACCATCATGGGACCTAATCACATCAGCCACACTATCAGAGGCTCGTTCACCTGCACATCTACAAATGTAATATATGCCATCATGTGCCAGCAATGCCCCTCTGCCATGTACATTGGCCAAACTGGACAGTCTCTATGTAAAAGAATAAATGGACACAAATCAGATGTCAAGAATTATAACATTCAAAAACCAGTCGGAGAACACTGCAGTCTCTTTGGTCACTAGATTACAGACCTAAACGTGGCAATTCTTCAACAAAAAAACTTCAAAAACAGACTCCAACAAGAGACTGCTGAATTGGAATTAATTTGCAAACTGGATACAATTAACTTAGGCTTGAATAAAGACTGGGAATGGATAGTTCATTACACAAAGTAAAACTATTTCTCCATGTTTATTAACCCCCCCCCCGCCCCGTTGTTCCTCAGAAGTTCTTGTCAACTGCTGGAAATGGCCCACCTTGATTATCACTACAAAAGGTTCCCCCCCCACCTCCTGCTGGTAGTAGCTCACCTTACCTGATCACTCTTCTTACAGTGTGTATGGTAACACCCATTGTTTCATGTTCTCTGTGTATATAAATCTCCCCACTGTATTTTCCACTGAATGCATCCGATGAAGTGAGCTGTAGCTCATGAAAGCTTATGCTCAAATAAATTTGTTAGTCTCTAAGGTGCCACAAGTCCTCCTTTTCTTTTTGCAGATACAGACTAACACGGCTGCTACTCTGAAACCTGGCAAAGAAAGAGACTACCAGTGTCAGTTATAGGCCTCTCTAACTGGAGATTGAAAGGGTTTGTCACAGAAAAGTTATGCGAACAAATACAGTTATACCAATATAGCTACTCATCCCCCTTCCCAAAGTGGATACTCCTATTCCACTGTAAGAGAATGGCTTTTTTCAGTGTAGTTGTTGTCACTTTGCCTTAAACTGAAGTGAAAAAGACACTCTTATTCCAGAATAAAAGTGTCCACACAGGGAGTTATACAAGTATAACTATAGCAGCTTAACCATATTGGTATAACTTCTAAAGCCTTCCCTAAAAGTTTCCCAGAAACTCTTAGACTGGATATCACTCTATCAGGAAAGTTTAAACTTGAAGGATAACAAAAATTAACCATGGACTAAATGGTCCACTAGAGGTCCTTCTGAAATCAAAATGATCCAAGCTTGATTTGCTAAATGGTGTGCTCAGTTGCATGTGTTAAACCGCACATGCAAATATATAGCTGATCTGAATGCACAGTTACAGTGACAACACAAAACAGTCCGGTAGCTCCATATCCCACAGGTCCGAATGTCAAAGAGTCAAATGCACAGGTAGTTGTCCAGCTTATGTGTACAATCACAGTGACTGCATGCACAGTTGCATGTGTAGCAGAAAAGAAAACTGAATGTGTGGTGTCATTTTTTGTTTCAAATTCAAATCTTAATTCAGATTCACTGAACTATTTGCTAAGGTTCAGCATGGACAGATATGAACCCATATGGAATTCAACATGTGTGTGTGAAAGCAGGTGCAACTTGGTGGGTCCGTCAGAATCAGATAATGGGGGCAAAAAGGGGAGAATCAAGCTGTGCTCAGAATCCCAGTAATAGCTGGATGTTAAGTAATAAAATAGTTAATGTCTATAGTTAACCGGTGTGACCCTATGAGCCCTTCAATGCAACTGGCAGAGGCCCCACTCTTCTGTAACTCCTATATGGACTGACACACTTACTACACCTAGCCCATTGCTGTCATAGTACTTCTCTGTAAAGAGTGATGTGTGAAGTATCAAATTAAAGCTGGTGACTCACTGGTTATTAATATCATTGGGTAAAGTATATACTGATGGTGTTTAAAAAGTTATGTATATGTGCTGGAAACATGTTCCTAAAACATGCTTTGGGGGCACAGATGATAAATATGTTTGTCCTCGACAAAGGAATGTTGATTTGCCAGCATCTCTGATGTAAACTGAACATAGGGATGCCACAGACAATGGGAGGGTCATTTGCTTCTGCGGGAAACACCAGTTATGAGTAGGATGAAGAAACAGCCTGGTGTCAGAAAACCAGAGGACAACCAGGGGTAATCCTGACTCTTGAGACGAAGACAGTGAACTTTGGGGAATATAAGGAGAAGCACAAGGGCATCTTGTTATCCCATCATGGAGGAAACAGAGAGGTCAGTGCTCTTTGCATTCCATGAATGGTGGATCCCCAACTGTGTGGGGCTGGGGACACTAAGGACTGGCTGTAGGTGAGAAAAGACAAGGAGTGTAGCCTGTTGAGTTAACTTTTAGTCACTAGAAAGCATGATTAGATTTTTATGTTTTATTTACAACCATTTTCTGTTTCTCCTATCTCTGCTTAGTACCTCTTATTCTTGTTTTATTATCAATTCATCTCAGTGCTGCTATATTAAAGCTATATTATATTATATCTTCAGCTGAGCTAATGATATTCTATCTCTGCAGACAGCAAGCTTGGTGTTCCTGCAGGCATCCAGAGACAGAGGCCGGATGCTGCAGAGAGACACTTCTGAAGAGTTCAGAAACTGAAGCACACAAAGTGTTAACCATCATGGCAAGGACTGGCAGAACCCTAAGAACTTTGTCAGGTTTACAAACTGGAGTGACAGGGAGCTGTCACACAGTGTAGCACCAACAAGCTCCTCTTTTGCTAAAGCAGAAGGGTAATAGAGTGAATTACAGTTCTGGACAGCCCGAGAAAGCATCACACCTAGCTAAAAGCTGAGGATATGTTCAGTGATATTGATGCCTACGCACTCAAAAAGGCATAACTGGAAACTTTCTTCAGAGAAGAAGGAAAGCTACTAATGAGGGGAAAACTATAGCATTATGTGCAAACACAAATACGTTCCCTTAGATGGCTCAACCCTACATTCACAGCATTGGAGTTCACTCAGTTTATAAGCTGACACACATCCCTTTTCATCATTCATTAAACACTGTCATTTATTATCCTCATTTCTAAAGTATCCATCACTATCACATCTGACCTCATAGGAGAGAACAAAGGTCTTTTCTGGGGTGGCAGTTTGTCTTCAAGCCGGTTAAGATCACAAAAAAATTCTGGAGGACTGATACCTTCCTTTCACGGTCATTATGTGAAACAGTGGAAAACCAAAAGAGCAAGTAGAGAGTGTTGCAAATGAGCTGTGTGAAGTCCCTTGCAAATGCATCACAGTCAGTCACTCACAGCTGCCATCAAGACCCACGATAAACTATGCTTGTGGTCAGAAAACGTTAAAGTAGCACATTCTTACTCAGCATCCTCTAGCTCTTTCATCCACATCTATTTATTTTATTGACAAAACCAGTTTTCATTTCTCTCAACACTGCAGAGCCAAAGGAGTAATGGAAGGGGGAGCTGGATTTGTTTCCTCATCATGTATCACCACCAGAACACTCATCTAAGTTCAGTGCTCGAGTCTTTATTACTGGGGTTAATATAGGAGGCAGAAGAACAAATGCCAGATGTTAGAAAATTCAGGTCCTGACTTATCACATATTTGGGGCTTGATTCCATAGTCCTTCCTCATGCAAGTGGTCCCATTGAAATCAATGAGTCTACTTGCCTAAGTAAGGCAAGCAAGACTTTGACTTTTACTACTTAAGTAAGAAAAGTTACAAGACCAGGACCTGGATGTCATTGAAAGGGAGTAAATATGGAATTTCACAATGGATCAAACCCAAAGGCCCTCAAGCCTTTATTTAAATTAATCCTTACTTACTGAATGGGAGTTTGACTGAGTAAGAACTGAGTAAAAACGCATCAAGGATCTGCAGATTTGGTTCAATTTCATTTTCAGAGTATGACTACCTAAAAAGGAAATCTGATCACTGTTCCAAAGGGACTGCTAATAGCAACAGTCAGGATTTTTATACCACGTCAGCTTTCATTTCTACCCCGACACCAGAATTCTGCAAAAGAGCCAAATTGGCCTGTTCAATCAGGAGATACAAATCCTTTACCACTGATGCAACCTCGTCAGCAGAGTAACACTTCTCTGCCCTGTATCAACATGTAGAATGCAAAGAAACTGAAAGAGAAATTTAACCCTCGTAATCCACATTAAAGTCAACCTACCTATCACTCTAGGAAGCTGCAGCCAGCTCTCCCCACCACGGTGTTGTCCCTAAGCATTTAAAGTCAAAAGACTGCTCCCTTCCTTTCTTCTGATTTAATCAGATCTGCTTCAATTTAGCAAAGCATGAGTTGGTTCTGAAAAAAAGGCAGTAAAGTTCAGAAAGACTAATTAAAAGTAGCTAATCCAGCTAATCTCTTCAGCAAGCAGAGCGGAGCTCATCAATAAATCAACGGCTCATAAAGTGCCAGTTTTAGTAAATTAACCTTGCTGTTCTCCTTGCCCAGTTTGTGTTATCCATGTCATTCTATTATCATCCACTGAACAGCATTTCATGGAATTCTCCACAGACTGAGTCCCGAGTCCCTTCCTGAAGATTAACTGAAGATTGCAGGTCTGACAATCGGTGCCAAAGAGATGATTTAACTGGGAATTGGTCCTGCTTCGAGCAGGGGGTTGGACTAGATGACCTTCTGGGGTCCCTTCCAACCCTGATATTCTATGATTCTATGATTCTAAGAGCCTAGCCAATTAAACCAATTCTTCTGACAAAAGCAAGACCTGCAGAGGTCAGACATGATCTAGTACTCTTAACATTTTTAATCACTGTATTAGATCCTGTAGATTGACACAAGTTGTGGGCAAAGCATTAATAACTAACACGGCCTCTTTTTAATTAAATGGTACTGTATCTTTACTATTATTTACATATCCAGCTCCCAAAGTGCAGCAGGCACTTTACAGACAAAGATGGAGGCAGTTAAAGGACCCAGTTGTCTATTCTGGCCAGCCTGGGCTCCGAGAGAGGCAAAGTGACATTTAGGGCTGGCTGAAAATTTTCCACCAAAACATTTTTGATGGAAACCCTGGGTTTCAACTAAACAAATGTTTCCTGAAAGCATCTGGCTTCCTTGAAAAAAATTGATTTTTCAGTGGAAAATTGAACACCCAAAACTAGGGGAAAAAATTGGCCAAAACCTGAAAAATTCAGTGTGCTTTTCCATTAAATATCCATTTTTTTCATTTCCATTGACATTTTCCGGGGTGGGAGATGGGGCATTTCCTGACCAGTGCACTGCACCTCTCCACTGCACCTGTGGCTGTCCAGGATCTGCTTAGCCAGCCTCGGTGCTGCTCTAAACACACACAGAGGGTATATCTACACTTAAAATGCTACAGCTGCACCTCTGTAGCACTTCCGTTTAGATACGACATATGCTGACAGCAGGGGATCTCTCACCAGCGTAGGTAATCCACCTCCCTGAGAGGCGCTAACTCAGTCAAAGGAAGAATTCTTCCGTCAACTTAGCGCCATCTATGCAGACTTAGGTCATCTTAACACTGCTATTCAGGGGTGCGGATTTTTCACACCCTTGACCCACATAGTTAAACCAACCTAATTTTCTAGTTTAAACCGGGCCCCAGTAGTCCATGGCTCCTCAGGGCCATTGTGTCAGCAGAATATAGCAGTGGTGCACCAGCCATGTCCCCTTAACCCAGTCATGGCCCAGAACACCTGTTTCATTGACCTGTATTTTGTATAGCCAGCTGCATCAATTCTGAGCCAGATGGAGATGCCCCTGTTCTAAGATTATTCTGCAGGAGCAGATCTACTGCCCTTACACCATAATTGCCACAAGAAACAAAGGGTGCCATAAATCATAAGGAAACTGAGTCCAGGTCTACAATCCAATGGAGCTCTCTTCCCAAATAGCAGAGCACTGAATCTTGGAAACCAAACAAAGGACATCAATGGGAACTGAGATGGTGAGAACTAGAAAAGTATCAGCTTTGGAGTTTTGTCTGGAATTTGCATTTGCTCAGGTGGAATGTACCTCATGGGAAGAGAATTCTATTCAGCTGAGATGACCTGGGCAAAATTCAGTATCTAGAGCTGGAGGATGATAAAACAATGGAGAGGAATAAGGAAACTGTTTAACACACTATGACCATACAACAGCTTAGGATAGGAAGTAAGGAGTACCAGGACCATTTGGAACTGCTGGAGGAATTCTATACCTGAAGTGTGCTGAAAATGTGCAACATTCATTAATTTCAGTGATGTGCTCAGGATCAAGCCTTTAGCCAAGAAAAAAGGAATTTGGCTTGAGCACTAGTACTAACACACCCTATCCTACCACAAAGTGCCAAGGTATCATTAATGGCTACTAGTGGTCAGGGGTGTGGTGTTAGATCTCACCTGAAAGGTATTACACATATATTCATTTCTATCTAATTATTTATATGGCCTCCATCACCCCAGTATCTTATCCATATATTAATATTATCAGGCATTGTCATTTATTGAGGAGAGCTAAAATACAGTTTTCAGTTATCCACACTTGAGGTTAATGCACCATTTTCACAACTGATTTAAAGCACACATTTCACTCCTACTAACAATAATGCCTGCTGATTATTTTGGCATTGCATAGTGGCTATGAAAGGAAGTTCCTCTCAAACAGGATGTCAGAAACAGGACTGCACTGGGGCACAGAAAAGAGCAATATTTGTTCTTGCATTCTGTTCCATTTCATGTCAAATCAGCTGTTCTGAAGATTGAATTTTTCTTAAGAAGAGGCCATGGGCACCATCTCCTGCACATAATTGTTGTAATCTGTAGCAGAGCATTGGAAAGTACATTTCTGAATATGTTTTAGTACTTCATTATTAAACATGGGCTGTAGTTGATTCATAGTTCAGCTGCAATCAAGTGGCACCCAATTACCATCAGAGTGCAAGAAGTTTTCAATATGAGCTCCCAGATTGCCAGAAAGAAATATGTTGTATTTCTAGAGTGCTAACTTTGTCATTCGTTTAGACAGTTTGGGAGTTTCATACAAAACTTTGTAGAACTACAAATTACACAAATAGACATACAGGGTCTGCTCTAGTCACTGGAGTTAGATTTTCTTTTAGCCTGGAAGAGAACATTAGTTGACATTGACCATGGGAGCTCCAATATAGTACCATCTAGCTATAAATCTAAGGGCTTGATTACCCCATGCCACGGAAAAACCCACAGGAGGAGACTGAAAGGTTTCCTCACCAAGATTTCTCTCCAGTCATTCCATCAGAGGATGGGGTTTGTTCCTCATCTCCCGCAGAAGAACAGGCCACAGGGCCCAACCACAGACTGTCCAAGCCAACTCTGTGTCCTCATGGCCTCCCAACAACTCCCATGCAACTCATTTCTCATTAAGACACCCAGAGTGCAGACAGGGCTCCGTAACACAACCTGGAATTGCATTACATTTCCACCAGGAGCTCAAGACGGACGGACAACGATGCCTGGTGAACTGGCCCTATCCCAGCCCCCTCACTTTTCTCTTGGAATGCCACTCCCTGCATCTTCCACACATGGATCTAATGAAAATAAATAATTTACTCTGCAACAGTTACCTTGGCCTTCTGGTAATAAACAACATTTTTAAAAGGGAACCATGGCACTAGAACCTGAAGCACTAGAACGGACACTCCTCTTGTTTAAGAAGTGAGGAGGCTGGAGACGGGGCATTCCCGGTGAGGGTTCTCAGCTGTTCACCAAATGCCAAATCCCTTCAGGTCATGCTGCAAGGCTCATTTGTGCTTCACACTTGACCCTGAGGGTGGCAAGGAGAAATATGGAAGAGGAGAGGAGGAGCTGTGGGGGTCGGGGAAGGTTACCTTTGCATGGCAATCCAGTGGCTTTGGGGGCAAAAAGTTACTTTGTTTGTTGTTGGGCAATGGTGTGAATTGGCGGGAAAAGCCTGCTCTTAGCCCAAGGTAAACAATGCTGACCTTTACAAGGAAGACATACAAGAAAACGGCTCAGCCCCCATATTGTACAAATTTGTGTTGGGCAACAACAGCTGCACGTAGAAATCAGTATCTAGATGCCCATGTTCTGCGTCTTTCTGCAGACTACATTTGGGCTTACCTTAAATATATTTAAATATGGCAAAACATAGACAGCATGGAGAAAGAAAGGGGACTGGTGCACTAATTCCAGTTCAGTATGCAGTGTGTAAAAGCATGGGGAACACAGCCAACTGTGAGAATGAAGTCATTAGGGACTGGACGCTGAAACAAAAACAATAACCGCTCTCTGTGTTTCTGTTCTGCTTCAGAGTCTGTCAGTGAAGTCACAGTCTCCATAGGCAACATCACAGTCGTCTCCACAGCAACACACTGTGATGCTGCAGAGCACTGAGATGGCTATTTTTAAAAAGGTAGGAGGAAAAACACAAATTGTGGAGCATGTAGGGGTGTAATAGGCACCCAAATCTAATGGCTCTAATGGTACAAGCACAAAAAATACTCCCTGAAGAATATTCTTTTGAAACATTTTTTAAGTGTAACATCTACTGGATCTAGCGCTGAACAACTTGAGTACAGCCCGTCCGTACCTGAACAAATGTAAGGACAGCAAAGAAACCACAAAGGCTACAGAAGTAGAGTAGAGCAAGTAGCACTGATTGCTTATTTTGTGGAACTATTCAGGGCTACAGCTGCTGATCATTTATGGCCGAGAGCAGCAGGTTATCAGGAGAGAAACTGCACAAGTGTGTAAATGAAAAATTCAAAAAGCAAAATTGGATCACATGACATGCACAGAGAGGGCGCCTCACTCATAAGAGAGATAACATAGGTCTATGCTTTCCCTTTACACTATGTTAAAATCTAGTTACTTTTCTGATGGGAAATGCACACAACTGCTAAACAGTCTAATATAAATATATGCACACACAAAATTCCACAGGCCAAAAGCAAAGAACCTATTTTCCAGGCTTGATTCAGACATAGCCAACATTTTGTGAGAATTATTGTTCTCATGAGATTTTGGTGTTATTTTTTCATCTCTGTACAACAAGATCGGAAGTTGCTGAGTACTGCAAAAAGCAGCAAGAAATACCCCTGGTGAATGTAGGGGAGTACCGCTTATTAATAAATAATAATAATATTGAGAGGAGGCGTGGAGTGGGGGTGCTAAGAAAACAGTCCCTTATTTTTGAAATACAATGCTGGCAACCCTATGTCCAGTGAACTTGAAGTCTGTCTGAGTTGAACCTGAACCCTCCTCTCCATGTCCAGATTCAGAACTGAGCTCAATATTTCCTTTTCAGCCTTAGGAAAGGGTTCAAAGAGAGGGAAATTTACTCTCTTTTTCACCACTTACTAACACCTTTGGTTTCAAATGTAAGAAGACACAAGTAAAATGAATTTGATTATCTTTACTGGGGCACACGAGTTCTGAAACGGTGATGCCTTTGCTCATGGTACATTGCATCTTCACATTTCTCAGAGCACTGCCTAGATGTAGAGAAAAGGAGCCATTTTGTTCTCAGAGCTACTGCAGCCTGTTACACAAGGAAGAGAGATACATCCACTGTGCTTTGCTCATGGACACTTTACTTTTGTTCTTTCTTGTTTTGTTGTTCTCATTAACTAAATTCATTCTCATGCATGAAGAAAGCAAGTATTAACCTAGTAATGAATGGATATTTATCCACATATCACATGCAACCTGACAGCATCTGTTTCAGAAAAGTAGGCCAAACACTGGAACAATAAAAGACTGGGACAACAATAGACTTTGGACAAGTGAGTGGAGACCTGCAGTGCATCTGAATCCTTTATATCCTTCAATCTTTCAAGGCCGTATTTCCATTTCTCACATTTACGAACAAATTACATCTAAATTTATGCCAAACAAAATTGAAAAGAAGGTGATAAAGCTGTGATACATGGAAACACTTCTCATTTTAGCAGGAATAAATCACTCCAAAGCATGAGTTTCTCTACTCTGTGGGATTTAGCAGGGCTTGGAAGCATGGATGATCTCCCTGGCTATACGGTACCTTGATGTGGTCTTAGTGCAAATCTCACAAGCTAGTTAGGAAAAGTGTCCAAAGCTTCAGGTAAGGTGGTGCAGGTAAAATGAATGTAGTTCAGATGTTTCTTTAGATTAACTGAGCCTATGGAGCCTGCAAAATCTATCTGGAAATTGAGAAAAAGAGGCTTCTGAGCCAGATTTCCAGTACTTTTCAACTCCTGGTCATGATAAAACTACCTAAAAACCAGCTTCCTTCATACTGTCTGGAGACCTCTGCCTCCACATCTAGCAGTAGCTATGATTCAGATGCGCTTAAAAATTAAAAATAATGAAGTGCAATGTTCTGGAAGCAGAGAGGGTTCAAAGTTCAAAGAGTTTACTCTCCTCCCCACACTGCTTTCCCATAATCCAGGTAGCTGGCAAGTTACACCCCCTTGCTCCCTTTGCAATGCTCATAAACCAGGCCACTATCTGGCCCTAATTATACCCACTGGCACATGCAATGTTTATGTGCATCCATGGGTATTGTGCATCTTTTTTGCATTCCGGTCTGCACAGAACATTTCTAAAAACCTTGCTCCCAATTGGTAGCATTTAATCAAGTATAAAAAAAAAAAACCCCACCACACTTCTGGCCTCTTTCAGAAAGCTAGATGCACCTAGCTAACACACACCCTTCCTTTCACTCGGAATCAGTGGAAGCTCCACAAGTTGTTATTTACACTCACATTCCCTTGCATTAGCGAAGATTATTCCTGACAGAGAAAAGTCTTCAGTAACCCTTAACGAATGCCAGAGGGCCATAGATGCTCAGCTGCAATCCACTCAGAATATTTATTGCAGCTGTTTTTAACATAGGTGGGATGGGCTTTCAGTCCCAGATTTGGTGAGGAGGGGCCTGTCTGAATGAGATCACATGCTGTGGTGCTGCATTTATCCACCAAAAAAAATCAGAGAAATGGAACAGATTAAAACTTGCGGAAAGCCTGTCTGCAGCAGGTACGTTTAAAAAGAAGTCCCTAACAGGGTTCTCACATGGCAAACTGTACCCAGCTGTCCAGTCTACCCCAAAGGAATAATAAAAGGCTCTTGTTATAGCCAAGGCCATGACAGCAGATTAGTAGCTGGTGTCATTGCCAACACCTTGCTTGTCTGTACAGTTTGACAGATATCTCTTAATGCACCTGTTAGAAAACCTGCTCTCCCTGGTTGACCCTGTCAGTTGAATTGATAATGGACTAAAGGCCAAATTCATTCTTTTCCTATTGCAGGCAATGGATGTGAAAACCTACTAGTGCCAGTAGATTTTGTTCTAATACCTGCAGTCATATTTGAAGGGTATATTCGCAATCACCCTGAAGCCCAGCCTCCTTGTTTGTAGATGCGATTTATACCTTCCAATTCTGTGCTTGCAAATTGACTTGCAGGTCTGTAAATCTAAGTAGTAGCATACCTAGCTACCTGACTTGTGCCCACAAGCAAGCAGAGGGACAAATACTCACAATTCAGCTATGGGTAAAAAACTGTGTGGATATAAAAGGAGGCTCCCTTTCTGAACTACGGAATATTTAGAGACCAATATCTATCCTAATAACATTATTCCATGTAGTATTTTGACACTGATAATATTTGTATTAAAATGTACAAGAGGCACAATTCATAAATTTTCCTACCTCATTAAAAAAACTTGAGTGATAGAGATTTAAAATTACTGGGAAATTAGAGAAATAAAAAAAGCGTGTTAAGTTTAAGCAACTACAAAATTTGGTTTATATCATGTAACAGGATGTGTTTAATGTGGTTCTTACACAGCAGCTTTTTATCATTTACCTTTGCCTCCGACTTAATAAACTGTGTCACTCTATTTATCTTTGTTAGGGTTGGATATAAAAACTTCTCAGGCAGCAGCCCCATGAATCACATCTGGAACATGGAAACTGGTCATTGGCATTTTCAGCCAGCAAAATATGGATCTACCTCTCAGCCTTGAGCATTAATGATATTTCACTTAAGGACACATACAGCATTTCCTATAAAATCTAGACAGCTGAATCTGAGCAGCTCTTCATTCAAGAATACTGTGCAGTGCAAAGAAAGTGAAGGGGCTCAATCCTGCTACCCTTACTCATGGTCAGTAGTACAGTACTCTCAGAATAGTCCCACAGATTTAGAGTCACCACCTGCCTAATTAAAGGAGGTGACATAGAGGCCATCTGTATTTCTGGGTAAATGCTCTATCATTAGATGAAGGCTATGGCTATGCTTGCAGATGTAGAGCACTGGGAGTTAAACCAGCCCTTGAAGACAGCAGCAGGGAAAGCGCTGCCGTGTGCTCACAGTGGCAGCAGCAAACGCAGTGGCGTGGCCACATTAGCAGGTCTTGCAACGCCACATAGAGCAGTGCATTGTGGTAGTTATCCCAGTGTGCTTTTCAAATGGCGGGGGTGGAGTGTGACAGGGATTGCGTTGTGTGTATGTGGGAGGAGAAACAGTGTGTTTGGGGGGACAGAGAGTGTGTCAGCATGCTGTCTTGTAAGTTCAGACAGCGGCAGGGAGAAGAGGGAAACCCCGACATCAGCCCCCATCCCCCCGCCTCTCTCTCACACATGCACAAAAGCCTGCCTGTGAAGCAGGAGCATTCCACAGTAATGGTTTGCTTTGTGTCCCGGAGCAGATAAGTATGCAGGCTGTCAGAAACGGAGCTTTGAAAGGGGATATCCGCATGCCTGAGCCGAGTTCAATCCAATGACCAGAGTGGCCACTTGACTTCAAGGGATTATGGGACATTTTTGGAGCCCAATCACAGCGCAGTAATGCAACCCGTCATCCACACTGACACCCAGGCATTTCAGCCAGGGCACAGCAAGCTTTATGCTTCTCGTGGAGGTGGATTACTGGGGTGCTCCAGCTGCAGAGTCCAGGTATTCTAAGTGCCTTGCCAGTGTGGACACCTCAGGAGTTAGGGCACCCAGGGCTGAGTTAATGCTCTCTAACTTGCAAGTGTAGCCAAGGCCGTAGTGTAACAGCAAAATTTTGATCACCACAGAATCTGGAGCACAAGTAATTAACAATTAAGTGACAAGTAAGAAAAACTGCAGCAAGAGTTTATCTTAAAAGTACACGACTAAGTAAGTTCTCCTCCCACATACACGCAACTAAAAATTTCTAATCTCTTCTGCAGAACTCATATCCAGTGCAGGAATGCCTGTTAAAGCAAACTAACTCCATCAACAAAACACCAAGTTAGAAATATTAAGAGAAGGGCCTAAAGCAGTGATCAGCAACCTTTGGCATGTGGACCATCAGGGAAATCCACTGGCGGGCCAGGACGGTTTGTTTACCTGCAGCGTCCGCAGGTTTGGCCAATTGCAGCTCCCACTGGCCACGATTCGCCATTTCAGGCTAACGGGGGCTGCGGGAAGCGGTGAGGGCCAACGAATGTTCCACACTCTAGATGCCTTAGATATGTGAGAGCTGCATGATCTAGAACAGTGATCCCCAAACTTTTTACCTTCCTGCCCCATCCACGCCCCCTCTCCCTCATGGAGCCGGGAGTGGGGCCACAGCTCCAGGAGGGGGGACGTGGACAGGGGTAAGGAGGCCGAGGCTGCCAGGAGTGGAGCTGGGCGGTGCTGCCTCCCCACCCCCTGTGGGGGCTGGTCTAGGCCTCAGCTGCCCTCCCTCACCCCGAATGTTACTCCTCACCCCCGACCGCTGATCTAATAGAATAGGGCAAGAGGAATTAGGACACCCATCTTATCACCCAACTCTAAAACTGAATTGCTGAGTGACATTGGGCAAATCATTTAAACTCTCTAACTTTTCCCATCTTTGTAAAGCACTTTGAGATCCCCAGATGAAACTACATGAGAGAGATTTTCAGAAGTGCACTTTACTGCATACCTCACACGTGCAACCCCAATTCACTTGTACATGTTGGGTTCTGCATGTGCAAAACCCAACTCAAGTGTACAGAAGGGCACATGTGAAAATCTGGGCCTGTAAGTGTTAAATTCATATTATTATGGTGACAGCCAGGGCCTTCAAGCCTCAAGCTCCCATTCAGAATCACTGATTCTATGTCTTTTTGGAAGATACCTGTCAGCAAAATGAATCTGCTTATAGGCTCTTTGGATCACTCCAGAAGAAGGATGTCCTTGAATATTTGAATGTCCTTGAATTTAGTGAAGAAAACGTTAAAGTCTTTTCTCAGAGTAAAACAGAATTCTGACACATTTCTAGTGTCTGTATAACTATCTGAAACATCTCTGAATCTGATTCCCCTTGTGTTATTTGTGCAGTAAGTGTTTCAAAAGGAACTGCTAGTAAATTTGTACCATCACACGTTGCATCTATGGATCTCAAAGTGCTTCATAAACTATAGTGAACGTAGCCTCACAATTCCTCTTGCAGTAGCTAAATCTTATCTCTACATCACAGAGGATTAAACTGAGGCAGAGAGAGGGGACTTTTCCCACAGGCACACAGTAAGTCAGTGGCAGAGTCAGAAGGAAAAGCCAGGAGTCCTAACCCACCAACTTTTCTTCTAACCACCAGTTAGCATTCCATTCTCCAGTGTAAACGAATGTCCCCAGTGAATATCAGAATTAGCAGATTTTGTCCGTTAAAACAGGAAGTAAATAAAGCAGGGATACAGAAAAATGCATTTCATAGGCGCTTTTATGCAGGAGTGGTTTGTAATATGAAGACATCTATTCATTTTACCAAAGAGATTACAAGTAAATATCTACTCCCTTCCATGGGTTTTCATTAAAAATCAGGAGGTGTACAGGATTTAAAGTTCTCCAAGCTTTCATTAAATTGGGCAAAACTGGAGGAGGAATAACAAGTATATTCATGAGGATAAAGTTTTACTGTAATTAAAAACTTCCACATTTTCTCCTTTATACTAGCTTCTCTATTCTTCCCCTCAGGCACTGTCTGGCTACCACTCATTTTGATGTTCACATTCTTCATTTCAATCTAGATCCAATATGATCCAATTGCACAAAGAATAGAAATCTTAAAAGAAGGAGTTCTATTTGTATAGACATATCAAACAAAGTCTTTCATACAAACTTTAACTAAAATGCCTTTCATAGTTAAATAAGTGTTACAAAAACCAAAAAGGAGAGAGAAATAAATAGGCAATAAAAACAGAGGTTTTCACCTCCAAGATTTGGAATCAGGAATCATGTCAAGGAGGCATTTAGACACAAAGAAACTGTCCCAGATGGCAGAAGCAGCAAGCACAAATCACGGTGAAGGAACAGAGAGGTGCACAAGAGCAAAATCCACAAATTAAGGTGGTCAAGTTAGGTCTGATATGAACACGAATGAAGAATCTGTAAGATGATGGAGCTGCAAGACTTTGTAAGCGTGAAAAGTCAAGTGAGCCATTCTGCCCAGGCTGCAGTATGGAGAGCTGAAGTATGGGAAAGCTACAAAGAAAGGGCAGCAGTAGTCAAGTTGATCGGAGGTGGAGAAGACGTGGAATAGCATTTCAGCAGAGGTGGGTTTAAGGCATTGACATGTACTGGCAATGGCAACAATTTATATGCAGGACATAGCACCTGTGGGAGGAGAATGGAGGTTCAGAATCAAGGATGATGTAAAGGCTGTGAAAGTGATGTTATAAGGAAAGGGATGAGTTGAGAACAACAGAAGATATGGAGGGCCACACTGCACTGATCCTATGACAGCTGATTTGCACTACCATCACAAATTGGTTTTGTCATGTATCTTTGTAATTTCCAGGCTGTCTCCCCCTACTCCTGCCCCACCCCCCAAAAATACCACTAAACATCCCCTCTCCTTAGCAAGGCCAATGAAATGACACAGACGTGGCGTTTTTAGACCAAATTCTTTTGGAGATTAACAAAATAAAAAGTTTGGGGGGGAAAGTCAACCACAATGAAAGGTTTGCAAACACCATCACTTTCAAATTGTATCTGTGATTTTTCCAGATTTCCCAGAAAAATTCTACCCCAGTAGCTCAAGTAACGTGAAATTTCAATGGGATTAGTTTCTTTGGGGCTGTGGGGGAGGGGGACTACAGAAGGTTGACAGTCAGGTTTATAGTGGGAAGTTAGCTTAAACCTTAACTATGGAGATGCAAATCTGTCATATGAACTCTGGGATAGGTGATACCTTCAAGACACAGCCCAGCAATACAGGAGGAGGGGGTGTAGAGGAGGCTATGCTGCTAATCGGACCCCTGCCCTCCCCCAAGAGGAATTCTGGAGACTTAGCTTAAATTCTTCATGAGGCTCAGAGTGCATTCTACAATAGCAGCAAAACCACCCTACTAAAGAGTTCAGCAAATGTTCTCCTCTATGCTGCTCCTCTATGCACAGCTATGCTGTGGCTGGTCCTTGGTAGATTCATCAGAAGTCTCCTTTCCTTTCCCCACGTACACAGCTAGGCACATCTGTGTAGGTTTCCAGACAAAGTAGTTACTACTGTTTTTACTATACAACAACATATTACTAACAGTTCAGCCGTAGGCATAAACAAACAAAGAAAAAACACCTTTACATTGTGCATTAACAAACACAGTGTGTTATTTATGCGATAATAAGAAGCTCAGCCAGTTCCAGCCTGGGGCATTCAGCAACCTGTCCCAAACTCCAACCTACCAGACGGCTGAGTAATATTCCTCTGAATTGCCAATGAGCAGCCTAACATATCTGACGATTCACAACAATTTCTTTCACAAAAATGCTGGCTTTATCTTTTATTATTTTAAGTTTACATCTGTCTTTAAAGCCTGCCTCTGCTGGGATGCCTCCAAATCACTCCCATCTGACATCGAGTAGGCAAATGATGAGCTGCCACTTCTGCTACCCCGTTTGTTTTATCATTGATTCCTTCTCCCAATCCATCCGCATCCCAATTGTCTGTTTTGTCCACCTGTTACATCCCAGCCATCATGTTCATTTGGAGCTCTGTGAGGCAGGGACTTTCTTCTTGGTACACTGCCTAGTACATCCGATGAAGTGAGCTGTAGCTCACGAAAGCTCATGCTCAAATAAATTGGTTAGTCTCTAAGGTGCCATAAATACTCCTTTTCTTTTTGCCTAGTACAATGAGCATGATCCTTGAGAGGAGTTCGTAAAAACTGCTGTAATACAAAAAAATAAGAAGTATAACCATTCAGTACAACCTTAATTATTCAAATGATGCACAGAGCTCATTGAGTAAACTTTAGGATCATCCAGGCATATTTCTGTGTCATTTATAGTTTTACTAGTAGTAAGTATTTATACTATAATGTACAACAGAGGCCTCAATCAAGATCACAGCTGGGCATTTTAAAAATATAGGTAAGAGACAATCCCTGCCCCAGAGAACTTACATTCCGAAAGACACAAAGTAGGCAAAGGAGATGTGTGGCAGCATAGTCTAGTGACTAAGGCATTGGACTGGGAATCAGCAGATCTGGTGTGACCCAAACAGCATCACAGTGCAAGAGGCTCATGGGTACCTGGTAATGAGTTTCAGCTGGCCTGAGCAGTTCAGTGTATCCCAATTCACTAATGTCAAACTGTATCTGATGTGTGTCATGTAAGATATCATTAGAAAACTAATACCATGTTGATCATTAATATTCTTGCATGGTGTGTGTATAGTAAATGTCCATGAGACCATACAAATATGAAGGAAACGTTGAACTAAAATATGTTTACCAGACCAGTTTGGGGAGTGGGTAAACAGTTTATCCTAGACAAAGAACAAGCCAATGCCTCCAGCCAGGTGACAGAGTCGATTAGCTATCACATGTCAAGTGCCATTCATTTGCATTGAAGAGGGCAGGAACAGATCAATTTGCATTTTAGCAAACACAATCGGGGAAGAAACCAGCATGGAACTTCCTTCTCCATGTCTCCTTCCTCACAGCTGGAATGAATTTTATTTCGGGGGGTAACTTTTGGAAGAATCCATTTCAAAGGTTCACTGTACTATAAAAGAGAGGGACAAAGAACCCCAAGTTTTCTTTCATCTAGGAAGACATGGGGAACCAGCACCCTGTTCTTCTGTGGAAGGTCCTGACAGAGAGAGTCAGGCAAGCTGGACAGCGTGTGGCTGGTGAGAGAAATCATCTTAATCAAAGGCTGTGCTGTGCTAGATTAAGTTTTAAACCTGTGTTTTTCATTTTTATTTGCTTGTAAACATCTCTACCTTTATTTCCTTTACTTCGCATCACTTAGCCTATGTCCTGTTAATAAACTTGTTTTATTTTAATCTAAACCAACCCAGTGCTATATTTGAATTGAAGTGATTGTTAATAGCAGTTAATGTGGCAAACTGTTGGGTACTGTATCTTTAAAGGAGCAAACAGACCTTATTATTCCCTGAATGGTCCAAGAAAGGGCTGGAGACTGCAGAGCACATCGTTTTAGGGAAAATCAGGACGGGGAGTGTGTTGGAGTCACTTGGCTAGCAGTAACCATTGCTGGTAGATACCAGAGTGTGGCTGGGATGTAAAAAGCAAGTTGCTGGAAAGAAGTGCTAAGCCAGAGCTACTTAACACAGAGACCCACTCAGTGCATGCTTGTCTGCTGGTTGTTGGTGTCCAGGCTGTGAGTCACAGCAGCAGAGGATTTAAGGCACCCAGGGTAACAGGGCAGGCAGTTACACAATTCTTCACTGGTCTGATTGCACCCAGAATGTGAGACCTGGTTTCTGTACCAGGCTTTGCCATTCACAGTGTGCAACCTTGAGCAAGTGTCTGTGCCTCTGGTTCACTCCCTCCCTTCCCCCCATACCCCCCCACCCCACACCCAGCTGTAGCTTGCCGCCTTCTCTGAGACTGAAAGCTTTGAGTCAGAGACTCTCACTCTTACTATGTGTTCATACAGTGCCTAAAACCACTGGACTCCAATCTCAGCTGGGGCCTCTAGACACTACAGCGGTACAACTAAGACATAACTTTCTGAGAACATAGGTGTCAATTCACTGAGGTTCTACTGTATAAACAGTACAAATTTTGTGAGGGGGAGTCAAGAGTAGAAAGGTCAAGATTCAACCAGTGCAATGAGACTGTAGCTCCCAAGCTGCATATGTGACTGTTGGAACGGATTTAGCAAGCTGTGTGGTTACACCTTCTTTGTAACCTTTATTCATTCAGAGAGAGCACTTTTCTTCAAGACAAAGGCAATGACCTCTTCATGACAGAGAGGCTCAAGCCCCATCTCCACAGATAAAGCTAAAAAAATACTTGAACTGAAACAATCATCCTCTGAACATGCAAGAACAATTTCAGAATCCCTGATACACAGCTAATCAGCCAGTGATGAAAGCTAACCTTACATTTTATGACAACAATCAGCTAAATTAATTAGCAACATGCAAATTAATGCAGTTTTCTCATCGGTATTGCCTGGATGTTGCAAAAGCAAGTCTAACGTGCTTTCATATCATTCCTTCCTGGATATAAAAGGCATCAGTATATAGGAACTCAGAAAAACTATATCATCGTTTTAAGGCAAAATGGAACATTTTTGTGCCACCCATGTTGCTGACAATGAAGAAGACAGATGGGCTCCTCCCACCTCAAGTTTATATCTAACAACAAATCAAATGCCAAATAACCACACTGGGTGCTGTTGGCAGTTTCAGTATTTTTCTGCTGCCATTTGTGGAACAATCCACCCCATATAAACCCTTGGTTTTAATCATAATTGCCCTGTGAAGGAGACTACCATATTGATCAGCAAAAGGTAACATTTTCCATTCCACAAAAAGTTTCATTTCCTTCCAAGTGTTTTGCAGAAAATACCTCCCATTTTCGAACCAGCTCTAGTATGTGCTATACACTGTAGGAATTTACTCACATGTGAACGCGCACACACACACACACACAAAGGGTTACACAATGGATTCCAAGAGTCCAGTAAAAACAGATACAAAATACTATAGCACCACAAGTGTTTTACTTCTATATTTGCAATCACTGAGCCCAATTGCCAAGTTCCTTAATCAAAGGGTCATCAGGCAAAACTCCCATTGAAGTCAACAGGAAAATTTTGCATGAGAAGGGACTTCCAGGGATTTTGAAGTGATATAGTAACAATGGGCAAATCCTGATTAGTTGCTAATAATACCCAGTAACGTTGATCATGTCACATTTTTGGTGAATGACTTTATACAGTTCCACTGCAAAATCACTGATATCCTCATGCTGTCAGACTGAAGTATGTTTTTGAAACATATGAAATTATGCTAGTAAAGTGTGAAAGGAAAAAGCTGGGGAAATATTTTTGTACTCATGCTTGTACAAAGCACAACAAATGGGCATGCAAATCCAAATACTAGAGGTATAACTTGACCCTGCTAAGCAACCTACATACTTGAGGAGACAGATGCCAGGCTTCTAGTGAATATATGTTATCTTAGATCTAATGTAGTTAAATAGATGAGAAATTATATAAAATCCATCATACCCTCTTGCTGTCTGAATCACTTTATGGGGTGTCTAGAATCAAATCATAATCTTTCCAGTACCATACAGCACGCAATATTATGACACATCCATTCTATGTTGGCACTGATACATTATATTCATGATTTGGAGTGATAAAGTATCCCTGGTGTGACATTTTAATGGTTTCATAAATCAAATACACAATGGCATGATATTTTTTGTAATCTACAATGAAAAATCTATTTTGTTAGATGGAATTACATTCATGTATAATGCTCTTACCACAGTGCACAAGAAACACTGACAAAAAGCAAAATCCCTGGCCAAAAGTTTTTCAAAGCAACAATAATTTGCAGCAGTCAACAATCGTGTTCTTTCCCATTTTAACTCCTGATAGGCTAAACCTAGAGATCAACCCATCACAAAACGTTTTGATATTGATTTAGAACACACCAAAGTCCAGGGATGTTTGAAAGGTTTGGATTCTAAACATTTTTGCCTCCAAAATGATGGGCTCTTTCAAACCTAGTATTTTAGTTCAGACCCATCTCTAGTTAAAACTATTCAATAAGATTTTGAGGTTAGTTCTCTACCATGAAACATGCATAATTAACCATTCCTTCTCACTGATCCTGGTACCCCATGTGTCTTTCTTTTTACTGCCTGGCAGCAGCTACTACACATTGTTAAAGTTTGTTTAGGCTTTTGGGGGAGAAGCCCATGTCTTATTTGTTCTCCAAAGGATGATGCACATCTTTGATACTGAATAAATGTTTAATAATTAGACTAAATGCCAAATTTTTAAACTCAGAGTTTTGGAGATAAACTTTTATGTCAATGGAGTAACACAAGGGGTAAATCTGTCCATTTGAGTTTGCAAACATGGGATGAAGTCTCAAGAGAGCAGATTCTCTCAGGCCTTGTCTACACTACGAAATTAAGTCGAATTAATAGAAGTCTGTTTTGTAGAAAGCGTTTTTATACAGGCGATTGTGTGTGTCCCCACACAAATGCTCTAAGTGCATGTAGTCGACGGAGTGCTTCCACAGTACCAAGGCAACCGTCGACTTCCGGAGCATTGCACTGTGGGTAGCTATCCCACAGTTCCCGCAGTCTCCACTGTCCATTTGAATTCTGGGTAGAAATCCCAGTGCCTGATGGGACTAAAACATTGTCGTGGGTGGTTTTGGGTACATATCGTCAAGCCCCACTTCCCTCCCTCCTTCCGTGAAAGCAAGGGCAGACAATCGTTTTGCACCTTTTTTCCTGAGTTACCTGTGCGGACGCCATATCATGGCAAGCATGGAGCCCGCTCAGCTAACCGTCACCGTATGTCTCCTGGGTGCTGTCAGACGCGGTTCTGCATTGCTACACAGCAGCACTTTATTGCCTTTGGCAGCAGACAGTGCAGTATGACTGGTAGCCGTCGTCCACGTAGTCCAGGGTGCTCCTTTAACTGACCTCAATGACGTCAGAGGCACCTGGGCAAACATGGGAGTGACTCAGCCAGGTCATTTCCCTTTTAAGTTTCGTCTCATGGTGATTCAGTCCTACTGGCACTGCACTGTCTTTTAATCAGCAGCCAGCAAAAGACAATGGCCAGCAGTCATCCAGCACCATCTTCTGCCGAGCACCCAGGAGATGACGATGGCTAGCGATCGTACTGCATAGTCTGCTGCCAGCAAGATGTATAAAGATAGATGAAGTGGCTCAAAACTAGAAATAGACCAGATTTGTTTTGTATTCATTTTCTCCTCCCTCCCTCCATGAAATCAACGGCCTGCTAAACCCAGTTTTGAGTTCTATCCTTGAGGTTTTGAGTTCTATCCTTGAGGGGGCCATTCTGTTTCTTGCAAAGCCACCCCTTTTGTTGATTTTAATTCCCTGTAAGCCAACCCTGTAAGCCATGTTGTCAGTCACCCCTCCCTCCATCAGAGCAACAGCAAACAAATGTTTCGTGCCCTTTTCCCTGGATTGCCCGAGCAGGAACAGATACCATAGCACAGCAAGCATGGAGCCTGTTCAGCTCACCACAGCATTTATGACGATTGTAAACACCTCGCGCATTATCGTGCAGTGTATGCAGAACCAGCACCTGAAAAACCAGGCGAGGAGGCAACAGCAGCACAGTGATGAGGATATGAACACACTTTTCTCTTAAACCGCTTTCCCCCGCAATTTGGAGATCATGGTGTTAACGGGGCAGGCTCATGCCATGGAACGCCGATTCTGGGCCCGGGAAACAAGCATAGAGTGGTGGGACCGCATAGTGTTGCAGGTCTGGGATGATTCCCAGTGGCTCCGAAACTTTCGCATGTGTACGCGCAGTTTCATGGAACTTTGAGACTTGCTTTCCCCTCCCCTGACGTGCAAGAATACCAAGATGAGAGCAGCCCTCACAGTTCACAAGCAAGTGGCAATAGCCCTGTGGAAGCTTGCAATGCCAGACAGCTACCAGTCAGTCGGTAATCAATTTGGAGTGGGAAAATCTACTGTGGGGGCTGCTGTGATGCAAGTAGTCAACGCAATCATTGAGCTACTGCTATCAAAGGTAGTGACTCTGGGAAATGTGCAGGTCATATTAGAAGGCTTTGCTGCAATGGGATTCCCTAACTGTCGTGGGGCTATAGACGGAACGCATATCCCTATCTTGGAACCTGACGACCATGGCAGCCATTACATAAACCACAAGGGGTACTGTTCAATGGTGCTGCAAGCATTGGTGGATTACAAGGGATGTTTCACCAACATCAACGTGGGATGGCCGAGAAAGGTCCATGATGCTCGCGTCTTCAGAAACTCTGGTCTGTTTCAAAAGCTGCAGGAAGGGATTTACTTCCCAGACCAGAAAATAACTGTTGGGGATGTTGAAATGTCTATAGTTATCCTTGGGGACCCAGCCTACCCCTTAATGCCCTGGCTCATGAAGCCATACACAGGCACCCTGGACAGTAGTCAGGAGCTGTTCAACTATAGGCTGAGCAAGTGCAGAATGGTGGTAGAGTGTGCATTTGGTCATTTAAAGAGTCGCTGGCGCAGTTTACTGACTCGCTCAGACCTCAGGGAAACCAATATTCCCATTGTTACTGCTGCTTGCTGTGTGCTCCACAATCGCTGTGAGAGTAAGGGGGAGATATTTATGGAGGGGTGGGAGGATGATGCAAATCACCTGGCCGCTGAATACACGCAGCCAGACACCAAGGCGGTTAGAAGAGCACAGCAGGAAGTGGTGCGCATCAGAGAAGCTTTGAAAACCAGTTTCATGACTGGCCAGGGTACTGTGTGACACTTCTGTTTGTTTCTCCTTGATGAAAACCCACCCCCTTGGTTGCCTCTAAATTCTCTGTAAGCCACCTGCCCTCCCCCTTTGATCACAGCTTGCTTGCAAAGGAAATAAAGTCACTATCAGTTCAAAAACATGTATTCTTTATTAATTGATTACAAAAATAGGGAGATAACTCACAAAGTAGCCCGGGTGGGGTGTGGGAGGAGGGTAGGAGGGAAGGAAAAGGCCACTTTAAAACGTGTTTAATGCCAGCCTTCTGTTGCTTGAGCTGTCCACTGGGATGGAGTGGTTGGGTGCCCGGATCCTCCCACCCCGCGTTCTTAGGTGTCTGGGTGGGGAAGCTATGGAACTTAGGGAGGACGGAGGGCGGTTAAGCAGGGGCTGCAGCGGCAGTCTGTGATCCTGCTGCCATTCATGAACCTCCACCAGACGCTGGAGCATGTCCGTTTGATCCCGCAGTAGCCCCAGTGTTGCCTCATGCCTCCTCTGATCTTCCTGCCGCCACCTCTCCTCACGTTCATCGGCGACCGTCCTGTACTCTGCTATTGTGTCCCTCCACACAGCTCTGTCAGTGTTGGACGACTGCATGGGCTCAGAGAACATGTCATTGCGCGTTCCTTTTTTTTCGCCACCTTATCTGAGATAGCCTTTGGGATGGAGGAGGGAGGCTTGAAACATTTGCAGCTGCTGGAGGAAAAAAAGGGAGTGAAGTATTTTAAAAGATACATTTTACAGAACAATGGCTATACTCTTTCACGGTGAACAACGCTATTCACATTACATGGCACGTGTGATTTTGGTACAAGGTTGCATTTTGCATCTTATATTAAGTGCCTGCGGCTTTGGTATTCGAGATCACACACGCAGGGCCAGGCAACAGAATTCAGCTTGCAGATGGCCATGGTAAGCCATAGTCTTTCGGCTTCTGCAACCTTCATAACAGCAGCCCCCTCCTTTCCCATACCAAGCAAAGCCCGTTGAGTTGGCCATTTAGTGCTGCAGTTTTCCTGTTAACGTGCAGCAGCAGAAACCAAACTAACCCCCTCCCCCCATCCAATTCTCTGGGATGATTGCTTTCCCCCTCCCCCCACCGCCTGGCTGGTATCAGGGAAGATCCCTGCTAGCCAATCGCGAACAGCTCAGTGCCAATGGCACCCGCCCCCCCCACCGTGTGGCTAACTGCGGGGAGGATTTCTTTTCAGCCACAGGCAAACAGCCCAGTAGGAATGGGCACCCTGAATGTCCCCTTAATCAAATTCCCCTATTTCAACCAGGTTACCATGAACAATATCACTCTCCTGAGGATAACACAGAGAGATAAAGAACGGATGTTGCTTGAATGCCAGCAAACACCGGGACCATAAACTGCCAGGCGTTGTCATGCAATGATACCAGATTACTTGCTACTAGCATGGCATGGTAAAGTGTCCTACCCTGGAGGATGGAATAAGGCTGCTATCCCCAAAAACCTTCTGCAAATGCTTTCAGAGTACCTCCAGGAGAGCTTCATGGAGATGTCCCTGGAGGATTTCTGCTCCATCCCCAGACATGTTAGCAGACTTTTCCAGTAGCAGTACAGGCCACGAATGCATCCCAAGTCCTCAGGGCTACTTAATCATTAAAAAACGCTTGCTTTTATAACATGTATTATATTTAAAAAGGTACACTCATCAGAGGTCCCTTCTCCAGCTTCATTCGGTTGGGAGGGTATTTCAGTCAGCGTGATAAAAAGATCCTGGGTGTGGGGGAGAATGGTGTGCTCTCCCCAAGCACTGATGTGTGCTCTGATGTGTGCTCTCCCCAAGCTTGTCCTCCTCCTCATCGTCCCCATCTGCAAAATCCTCAGCCACGGCAGAGAGTACCCCATCATCGGAGTCCACGGATAGGGGTGGGGTAGTGGTGGCGGCCCCCCCTAGAATTGCATGCAGCTCAGCGTAGAAGAGGCATGTCTGGGGCTCTGTCCCGGAGCATCCGCTTGATTCTTTGGTTTTCTGGTACACTTGTCTGAGCTCCTTAAGTTTCACGCGGCACTGCGCTGTGTCCCTGATGTAGCCTCTGTCTCTCATGACCTCGGAGATTTTTTGAAATATTTTGGCATTTGATCTTTTGGAATGTAGTTCTGATAGCACGGATTCCTCTCCCCATACAGCGATCAGATCCAGTACCTCCCGTTCGGTCCATGCTGGAGCTTTTTTTCGATTCTGGGACTGCATGGTCACCTGTGTTGATGAGCTCTGTATGGTCATCTGTGCTGATGAGCTTGCCTGGCCAAACAGGAAATGAGATTCAAAAGTTCCCAGGGCTTTTCCTGTACACCTGGCCAGTGCATCCGAGTTGAGAGTGCTGTCCAGAGCGGTCACAATGGTGCACTGTGGGATAGCTCCCGGAGGCCAATACCTTCGAATTGCGTCCACACTAACCCTAATTCGAAACGGCAATGTCGATTTCAGCACTAATCCCCTCTTTGGGGAGGAGTACAGAATTCGATTTTAAGAGAGCTTTATGTCGAAAAAATGGCTTCGTTGTGTGGACGGGTACAGGGTTAATTCAGATTTAACGCTGCTAAAATGACATAAACTCGTAGTGTAGACCAGGCCTTAGGAAGTTCTTTGGATTTCCTGCTTCCAGCTGGGCCAGAAATACCCTGTCTTGTTGTACTACAGATATCTACTTCCAGCCCTGAGAAGGATGTGCAGAGAAATGTGAAAATAATAAAACTAAACTTAAAGGGGAGGAAGTTACATACATTTTATTTCAGGCCACAAATAAGTTTACTCAGAGTATTGGATGGAAGTTTGAGTCATCAGTTCTGATTTTAGACAAACCCTTTCACCCAGCCCCTAAAAGTATCAGCTTGCAAGTAATTACATACTGTATTATGGCAACTAACAAGATTTGTTCATTGACTGCCACCACTTTGATACATCGTAGCTGATAGTTAACTTAAATTCTACTCTTCAAAATCAGGGTCTGTGCTATTCACACATGACAAGGGTTGAATGGAATGGCCTCAGAGTCATCGAAGTGACATGGCATGAAGGGTATATTTAGAAAATTATCTGTAATCAGAATGTCATTCCATTGCAAATTGTGGGGCCAATCCTGCAAGGTCCTGAGCACCTTCTGAGATGCAAGTCAATGGGAAATGATGGTACTCAGCATTTCACAGGACTGTTGCCTATAGGATTACTTGCTATGAAGATTGCAATGCATGTAATTTACTAGGAGTATTTTATTCTTAGGAGCTCTTGAAGTAAAAAGGTATAATGATCATTTGATGTATCAGAAATCTTCACATGCTGCTGTGTTGATCCATTTCCTGAAATTTTGCAAGAGGTGTTGCAATGTCATTTACAATTAAGGATTAAGAGCAACTATTAAAGTTCTGGAATTAAAACTAAGGGTATGTCTATACTACGAAATTAGGTCGAATTTATAGAAGTTGGTTTTGTAGAAAGCGTTTTTATACAGGCGATGGTGTGTGTCCCCACACAAATGCTCTAAGTGCATGTAGTCAGCGGAGTGCATCCACAGAACCAAGGCAACCGTCGACTTCCAGAGCGTTGCACTGTGGGTAGCTATCCCACAGTTCCTGCAGTCTCCGCTGCCCATTTGAATTCTGGGTAGAAATCCCAGTGCCTGATGGGGCTAAAACATTGTCACAGGTGGTTCTGAGTACATATCGTCAAGCCCCCCTTCCCTCCCTCCTTCTGTGAAAGCAAAGGCAGACAATCGTTTTGTGCCTTTTTTCTTGAGTTACCTGTGCAGACACCATACCACGGCAAGCATGGAGCCCGCTCAGCTAACCATCACCGTATGTCTCCTGGGTGCTAGCAGACGCGGTACTGCATTGCTACACAGCAGCACTTTATTGCCTTTTGGCAGCAGACAGTGCAGTATGACTGGTAGCCGTCATCCACGTAGTCCAGGGTGCTCTTTTAACTGACCTCGATGAGGTCGGGGTGCCTGGGCAAACATGGGAGTGACTCAGCCAGGTCATTTCCCTTTTAAGTTTCATCTCATGGTGATTCAGTCCTACTGGCACTGCACTGTCTTTTAATCAGCAGCCAGCAGAAGACAATGGCCAGCAGTCATCCAGCACCATCTTCTGCCGAGCACCTAGGAGATGATGATGGCTAGCGGTCATACTGCACAGTCTGCTGCCAGCAAGATGTATAAAGATAGATGAAGTGGCTCAAAACGAGAAATAGACCAGATTTGTTTTGTATTCATTTTCTCCTCCCTCCCTCCGTGAAATCAACAGCCTGCTAAACCCAGTTTTGAGTTCTATCCTTGAGGTTTTGAGTTCTATCCTTGAGGGGGCCATTCTGTTTCTTGCAAAGCCACCCCCTTTGTTGATTTTAATTCCCTGTAAGCCAACCCTGTAAGCCATGTGATCAGTCGCCCCTCCCTCCATCAGGGCAATGGCAGACAATCGTTCCGCGCCTTTTTTCTGTGCAGATGCCATACCCCAGCAAGCATGGAGCCTGCTCAGATCACTTTGGCAATTAGGAGCACATTAAACACCACACGCATTATCCAGCAGTATATGCAGCACCAGAACCTGGCAAAGCGAAACTGGGCGAGTAGGCGACGTCAGCATGGTGATGAGAGTGATGAGGACATGGACACAGACTTCTCTCAAAGCACGGGCCCTGGCAATGTGGGCATCATGGTGCTAATGGGTCAGGTTCATGCAGTGGAACGCCGATTCTGGGCTCGGGAAACAAGTACAGACTGATGGGACCACATAGTGTTGCGGGTCTGGGACGATTCCCAGTGGCTCCAAAACTTTTGCATGTGTAAGGGCACTTTCATGGAACTTTGTGACTTGCTTTCCCCCGCCCTGAGGCGCAAGAATACCAAGATAAGAGCAGCCCTCACAGTTCACAAGCGAGTGGCAATAGCCCTGTGGAAGCTTGCAACGCCAGACAGCTACCGGTCAGTCGGGAATCAATTTGGAGTGGGAAAATCTACTGTGGGGGCTGCTGTGATGCAAGTAGCCAATGCAATCAAAGATCTGCTGATATCAAGGGTAGTGACCCTGGGAAATGTGCAGGTCATAGTGGATGGCTTTGCTGCAATGGGATTCCCTAACTGCGGTGGGGCCATAGATGGAACCCATATCCCTATCTTGGGACCGGAGCACCAAGCCGGCGAGTAAATAAACCACAACGGGTACTTTTCAATAGTGCTGCAAGCACTGGTGGATCACAAAGGACGTTTCACCAACATCAACATGGGATGGCCAGAAAAGGTACATGACGCTCGCATCTTCAGGAACTCTGGTCTGTTTCAAAAGCTGCGGGAAGGGACTTTATTCCCAGACCAGAAAATAACCATTGGGGATATTGAAATGTCTATAGATATCCTTGGGGACCCAGCCTACCCCTTAATGCTATGGCTCATAAATCCATACACAGGCAGCCTGGACAGTAGTCAGGAGCTGTTCAACTACAGGCTGAGCAAGTGCAGAATGGTGGTAGAATGTGCATTTGGATGTTTAAAAGCATGCTGGCGCAGTTTACTGACTCAGTTAGACCTCAGCAAAACCAATATTCCCACTGTTATTGCTGCTTGCTGTGCACTCCACAATATCTGTGAGAGTAAGGGGGAGACATTTATGGTGGGGTGGGAGGTTGAGGCAAATTGCCTGGCTGCTGGTTATGCACAGCCAGACACCAGGGCGGTTAGAAGAGCACAGGAGAGCGTGGTGCGCATCAGAGAAGCTTTGAAAACCAGTTTCATGACTGGCCAGGCTACGGTGTGAAAGTTCTGTTTGTTTCTCCTTGATGAAACACCCGCCCCTTGGTTCACTCTACTTCCCTGTAAGCTAACCATCCTCCCCTCCTCCCTTCGATCACCGCTTGCAGAGACAATAAAGTCATTGTTGCTTCACATTCATGCATTCTTTATTAATTCATCACACAAATAGGGGGATAACTACCAAGGTAGCCCAGGAGGGTTGGTGGAGGAGAGAAGCACTAGGAGGGGTGATGGAGGAGGGAAGGATAAGACCACACAGCACTTTAAAAGTTTAAAACTTTAAAACTTATTGAATGCCACCCTTCCGTTGTTTGGGCAATCCTCTGGGGTGGAGTGGCTGGGTGGCCAGAGGCCCCCCCACCGCGTTCTTGGGAGTCTGGGTGAGGAGGCTATGGAACTTGGGGAGGACTGTGGTTGGTTACACAGGGGCTGTAGCAGCGGTCTGTGCTCCTGCTGCCTTTCCTGCAGCTCAACCATATGCTGGAGCATATTAGTTTGATCCTCCAGCAGCTTCAGCATTGAGTCCTGCCTCCTCTCATCACACTGCCGCCACCTTTCAGCTTCAGCCCTCTCTTCAGCCCAACACTTACTCTCTTCAGCCCGCCACCTCTCCTCCCGGTCATTTTGTGCTTTCCTGCACTTTGACATTGTCTGCCTCCATGCATTCGTCTGTGCTCTGTCAGTGTGGGAGGACAGCATGAGCTCAGAGAACATTTCATCGCGAGTGCGGTTTTTTTGCCTTCTGATCTTCACTAGCCTCTGGAAAGGAGAAGATCTTGTGATCCTTGAAACACATCCAGCTGGTGAAGAAAAAAAAAGGGACAGTGGTATTTAAAAAGACACTTTTTATAGAACAATGGGTACACTTTTTCACAGTAAACCTTGCTGTTAACATTACATACATAGCACATGTGCTTTCATTCCAAGGTCGCATTTTGCCTCCCCCCCAGCACATGGCTAGTCCCTCCACCCTGCACCCTCCCTGTGGCTAACAGCAGGGAACATTTCTGTTCAGCCACAGGCAAACAGCTCAGCAGGAACGGGCACCTCTGAATGTCACCTTAAGAAAAGCACCCTATTTCAACTAGGTGACCATGAATGATATCACTCTCCTGAGGATAACAGAGAGAGATAAAGAACGGATGTTGTTTGAATGCCAGCAAACATACACTGCAATGCTTTGTTCTACAATGATTCCCAAGTACGTCCTACTAGCCTGGAGTGGTAAAGTGTGCTACCATGGTGGATGGAATAAGGCTGCCCTCCCCAGAAACCTTTTGCAAAGGCTTTGGGAGTACATCCAGGAGAGCCGCGAAAGCCAGGGCAAATTAATCATTAAACATGCTTGTTTTTAAACCATGTATAGTAATTTAAAAGGTACACTCACCAGAGGTCCCTACTCTGCCTGGTGGGTCCGGGAGACAGCCTTGGGTGGGTTCGGAGGGTACTAGCTCTAGGTCCAGGGTGAGAAACAGTTCCTGGCTGTTAGGAAAACCGGTTTCTCCACTTGCTTGCTGTGAGCTATCTTCCTCGTCCACAAAACCTGCTTCCGTGTTGCCTCCATCTCCATTGAAGGAGTCAAACAATATGGCTGGGGTAGTGGTGGCTGAACCCCTAAAATGGCATTCAGCTCAGCGTAGAAGTGGCATGTTTTGGGCTCTGACTCAGAGCGGCCATTCTCCTCTCTGGTAGGCTTGCCTCAGCTCCTTAAGTTTCACACGGCACTGCTTCGGGTCCCTGTTATGGCCTCTGTCCTTCATGCCGTGGGAGATTTTGACAAATGTTTTGGCATTTTGAAAACTGAAATGTAGTTCTGATAGCATGGATTCCTCTCCCCATACAGCAATCAGATCCCATACCTCCCGTTCAGTCCATGCTGGAGCTCTTTTTCAATTCTGGGACTCCATCATGGTCACCTCTGTTGATGAGCTCTGCATGGTCACCTGCAGCTTGCCACGCTGGCCAAACAGGAAATTGAAATTCAAAAGTTCACAGGCCTTTTCCTGTCTACCTGGCCAGTGCATCTGAGTTGAGAGTGCTGTCCAGAGCGGTCACAATGGAGCACTCTGGGATAGCTCATGGAGGACAATACCGTCTAATTGTGTCCACCGAACCCCAAATTCGACCCAGCAAGGCTGATTTCAGCGCTAATCCCCTTGTCGGGGGTGGAGTAAGGAAATCAATTTTAAGAGGCCTTTAAGTCAAAAAAAAGGGCTTCATCGTGTGGACGGGTGCAGGGTTAAATCCATTTAACACTGCTAAATTCGACCTCAACTCCTAGTGTAGACCAAGGCTAAAACTATTCCTACACTACACCATTTATGATATTGGCACTTGCAAATGAGAATGAGTTTATTAATGTTTAATTGTTTTTAAAACAAAAGGATCCCTTTAATGCTTCCATGAAGACACTGTCTCTTCTCTTTGCTGAATATCACTAATTACTTCACAGACAAAAATATTTCCTCATTGTAATTCTGAATCAGCGTAAAAATCTTCAGTGGGGGAATCTCCATATAGTCAGTCTCTCTCTTATCTCTTTCATGTGCTGCTTTAAATTTTTATTCCAAAACCCAGATGTGGCTTGGTAAAAAAAATGCCCATTTAAACAGGGACTGTATGCCATAATCAATCTGTTAGCAATTAAACCAAAAACCAGAAGATACGAGCTTATGATTTGTGGAATTCATATGGAGGACGTTATTTTCATGAATTCATGAAAGCCCAGTACCAGTGTCATTTAACATTATAATCCTACTGTACCAGGACAGCAACTGGATCACACAGATCTCCTGTCACATGAGATTGTATGCCATATGTCTCACACATTAATTCCTTTACCCAGGATGAATGGGAAATCAACATTTTGATTCCATTGCTAGATATTTGGCTGCACCAATAATGATGACATCAAGCAACATTAAGAGCTAAAGGAAACTCCAGTGTGAAAGTGGATTGAGTTAAAAAAGAGTCAGTTTAGCCCCACAGCTCTCACCTTTAGAATCCAGAGCACACCTTCTCCATGTGCTGACTGCAGCTTCCCTCACTCTGATGTGATGAATACAAATCAATTGCATGGCCACGAGAGTGTATTTCCCTGAAAGACACACACAGCTGCTTGATGTACCCATGGACATGTGGTTTCAATAAATGTAACATATAACACATATGGCAGATATATATCTCCAATTGCCTGTGTCTGACTTTTTGCTTTTGGATTATCTTATCCATATAGGTAACAGCTAAGAAGATTAATTTGCTAATGATGAGGTTTATATTCCTGTGAACAACAATTCTTGTACTCCTAATGTGGATGGTTTGTTGTTTTTGTTTGTTTGATTTAAGAGGAAGATAAACTTATTTCTTACAGATCACAACATTATTTCATTTATACTACTCCATCAAATGTCCCCCCATCTCCCCCAGCTTGTATTGCTCTGTACACTCAAGTTAAGGTCATAGCTCTAATTCACTGAGAGCTAAACTGTGGTTTTAACTCATTGTCCCGGTGCAGGTGAAAAGTGCTGGTGGTAGCCCTGGCATGTATTGTGCTTCTCAAGGGCCACTGTGGGCCCACATTACAATAACATCAGTTTTATTCTTCAAGAAAGTGTGATGCGCCACATTGCACCAGCATTCAACAGCTAGCGCAAAATGGCTACAGGGGCTGTGTCCCTGCCCTCTATGGGCTTTCTGGTACCAGTGTCTGTACTAAAGTCCCTAGTCCATACGTGCCAGAAGCGTAAGTATGGAATTCATGCCCCCTCTCTAGTCCTTGTAAAACAATAGCACTACATCCTCCCACCCTTATGCCCTCCACACCACAGTGTCCCTCTTGCAATCACAGACAGACACAATCCAGCACTAAGTAGGCAAATACTACAGTGAAGGTCTCTGAACACCTCCATACATTGAGCTTGATTAGTACAGTGTCTTTCATTATTGCTTGTCTCAATACATAGTACATTTTACAAGCTTCCCTGAGGCTGTTTTGACAGGAGAAACTATCAGTGATTACGGGATTACATCCGTCTGACCCTAGGACACTTATCGTCCCATGGGCAGCTAGGGGTTATACTCCACTGAGGTTGAAGATGTTCTGGGTCAGTATTTCAGGCACAGCCCTTCCTTGCCAAATTTGGTGAGTCCCATTTTGTAACCACTGCTAAAGAAAGCGTTGGGGGAGATTATGTAAACATCCTGCTCTTACTTTATTAAAAGTTCCTGATCTCGGCCATTAGGAGTCTCTCACCAAAAGATGGTAGCCATAGAAATTAAAAGAGACTGAACTGAATCTTTTCCACAAGTTAGAAATGCCAGAGCAATACACACACACCCTATGTAATCTATACATGGCATATTCAAGCAAGCAGTTTATCATCAATTTTTCCAGCAAAAACAGGGCTGCCAGGAGCAGGAAGCATTTTATTATTGCCACTTTTATAAGGCTTTACAACATTTTATATCCCTAAATTGCCAGTTAACTGCCAGCTATAGAACAGGCTATTCTTTCTTTTTGCATATTATTAGACAATGTTTACTGGGAGCAGAAGCCTCAGGTAATCCACACTTACAGGTGTTCCTCTCTCTTTTCAATTCCTTCTTCCACATGAGCTGAGAGATATGAGCACCTGAAGAAACTAAGGGCCTGGCTTTCGAAAAGGTCAAGTGACCAGGCATGCATATAAAAATACATGCATCTAATTTGCACATGTAATTACAGCAACCACATGCAATCAGGTATTTACAGGCACAACCAGTTGTGCCACTAAATTAATTGGCTGCACAAAAAATCCATTTGTGTGCAATCATAGTGATCGCTTGTATGAATTAGACACAAATACATATGTATTTTAAGAAAAAATAATTATAGTTTTCACACATTTTTGGTATCTAAACTTTTGAAAATGAGGCTGAGTGGATGCGCGAGAGGGAGGGAAGAACTGACTTTCAAAATTTCCTGAGACCAAATAGACTTTTTTCCTGTGTTATGGGAGATTTTACTGTCTTGAAAAACAATTATGAATTTAAAGCAATCTTGATCCTGACAAACAGGTGGGCTAGAGGAGCATCTGGAGAGAAACAAAATGGTCTCATCCGATGTTGCAATTTAGCCACCCCCTTTAGGTATCTGCAGTCATTGTGTGAACTTCATTAACAGTAACAATAGTAATTCCTAGCTTATATATATACAGCTCTTATTATTAAACCATAGGATTGAACTCTTACAGGGTATTCCACAGGGCTAGAGCAGACAGATATTTCAAATTAATCAATGCTATGGCTTTGTTACTATGATTAATGGCATTTGTGTACTGCTGAAGGATCCAATTCAACCCCAACAATGTCATTTTTACTTTCCTATGATAACCACACCTTAAGCCAAATCCTGCTGTTCTTACTCAGATCTTATTCAGGCAAAATTCCAGTTAATTTCAATGGAATTTTTGCCTGACTAAGGATCCCAGTATCTGGCCCTTTAAATTTATGTAAAAACAGGATGAGTAATGCAACCTGTCACTTAACAGATATCATGTAATGTTGTGTTGTATGCTTTAATATGGAATCAGCTGGAACTGGCATGGCCCAGTGGCCTGAACATATGATAGGAAGCTAGGAACTCCTAAATTCAAATCCCAGCTGTGAGAGCAGCTTCTTTTCTGGCCTTGGGTGAGTCACTTAAGCCGTCTTTTTTCAGTTCAGTAAAATGGAGGTGATAATACTAGGCTATGAGAATTAGTGTTTGTAAAGCAGTTTGCAAAAAGTTTTTAAAAATATACTATTTAGATCCATGTATTATAATAACTAAAAATGCATTAAGCATTTCAGGCATAGCTGTAGCGGTGTAGTGTAGACATTTCCTACATCAATAGAAGAGGTTTTTCCATGTAGATAATCCATCTCTCCAAGAGGCAGTAGGTAGTTTGAGGGAAGAATTCTAGTTGCATCTACTGCAGGGGTTAGCTCAACCTAACTACAGCACTCAGGGTGTGAAATTTTTCACAGCCTTAAGATCTAATTTTTAAGTGTAGACTGCCTTCTCCTTTGATGTTGCAAGTGCCAAGAATGGAGTTAGACTTACTTGGTCCTTGTGCGGTGAGGGCATAAAGACATGATTGTAGCTGGCTCCTATGGACAGGAACCCTCTTCCCGCATCACACTACACACCAGTACAGAACCTCTATGTATTTGTATTAAAATGCTCTCCTGAAGAGCCAGGAAGTTGTGTAAAAAGATTTCAGAGAGATTCCACAGGACAATGACTTAAGAGCTGGAGTTACACATTGCTGTGCAGCAATGTCCATATTTATTCTGATTATTCCTCCACATCAGTCACACATGCTACTTATGCAGATGTTAACAGAATCTATCTTAGTCATGCCGGGGCTTGAACCAGTGACTTTTACAGCTAAACAAATATCTCAGTAGCTTGGAGCTGTAACATACTCAAACCTGCTGAATCAGGTTGAGACAGAGGATATGAAACACACTGACTAGCAGGTTACACAGACACTGTGTTGAACCAGGACACGCACTAATCAGAAGGAGCTCCAGTACCATCCTGGAAATCATGAAGAAAAAGAGAAACAAATAGGGGAAACAGGATACCCTTCAAGAGAATTAGTGAGAGGCTCTTTAAATGGAATAAATGCATGAAAGCTTTCCAAAGCTATAAAAAAAATCTGCTTTTTAGCTGCTTTATGAGTTCTCAAAATGATAGCCCTTAAAAGCATTTCTGGGGGTTGAGTGAAATTCTAATTAGACCTATCTCTCTCTCATTGATATACATTATTTTCTTCAAAGCAAATGAAGGAAGAAAATAATGTATATCAATGAGAGAGAGACAGGTCTAATTAGAATTTCACTCAACCCCCAGAAATGTCCCAGATACGTATTTTGTTTTTGTTTGTTTGTTTTAAAGGAAGAGGAAATGTAGGTGAGAAATCAACTCCTAAAATGATAGGCACCTCACCAGTATATTAATAGAAATATCACATGGGAAAGTGATAACTGGAGTACAGAAGCATCTCCTTTTAGAAAATTTAGTCCACACAATTCTTCTCACCTCAGCGACACTCTCTCTTACCATAACGCAACCAGCCCTGAAATCAAGATGTTTCAGTGGAAGAACTATTTAAAATACAGACTAAAATACAAAATATTTTCCATCGCCTAAAGTGCCAAAGAATTAACTTGTTTTATCTAAAGCACCAGGTGTCAGTGCTTTGTATGCACTTAACTCTGATTACTGCTGCTGTCTGACCCCACTGCATACTTTTCCACTGCATGCATCCAATGAAGTGAGCTGTAGCTCACGAAAGCTTATGCTCAAATAAATTTGTTAGTCTCTAAGGTGCCACAAGTAATCCTTTTCTTTTTGTGAATACAGACTAACACAGCTGTTATTCTGAAACCTGTCAATAGACATATGTAATCACCAGCGAAGGATTCAATGCAGGCTTGTTTTTTAGAGGAGAAGGTAGATAATAAGGGGGCTGTGGGGGAAGTGAAGGGGTGCCTGTCTAATAATACCTGTATTGCAGCAGCATAGCAAAGCTTTCAGTACACACACACACACACACACGCACGCACACAGTTACTTTTATTTTTGCTGCAAACAGTTTCATGATTGATAGGAAACAACATATAAGGATGCATCCAATGAAGTGAGCTGTAGCTCTCAAAAGCTTATGCTCTAATAAATTTGTCAGTCTCTAAGGTGCCACAAGTCCTCCTTTACTTTTTACGGATACAGGCGAACACGGCTGCTACTCTGAAACATATAGGGTTGTTTGGGAAAATGGTGCTATTTACATTAGATAGAATACAAGCAAAAGCCTTCAGAAAGAGCCATGCTTCACAAAGGTCCATTTCTCTGGAGTGGACCGACCCCGAATTCTACACCCCAACAGCCTCATGCACTTGGAAAAGTTTAATTGTACTGCTCCCAGACATCTAGAGGTCCACCATGCAAATGTTATGGCTTGAGCCCCAATACAACATCCCGTCAGAAGGCAAAAGTTAATTATTTATTAAATCATCTTGTTAAAACCTCAGGAAGCTCATAACTGCCTAAACTTGAGAAGTCAGGCTGTTGTAAAGCACGTGCACTATGGCAGGCAGAGCACAATAAAAGAGCATGGTCTTGTGGCCAGAAATAGGGGCCGAAAGTAGAGACACTTAGTGGCCCTGTTGACTGACTGACCCCCTGGCGATCTTAGATAAGTCACTTTACCTTAGTTTCTCCCTCTGTAAAATAGGGTTAATGCTTCACTGACTCATAGGGATAGTCTGAGGCTTAATTAATATTTTAAAAGCACATTGTAATCCCAGCATGATGCCTGTTCTTGACAGCCTGGTAAAAGCATATTCGATACCAAAGATACGCATTGCAAAATCAAATGTTCTCGAGAATAAAACAATGTGCTTTTAAAATATGGGACACTTTTGTCCCATAGCAGATTTGGGGGAAGTAAGAGATGAGTTAATAGAACCTAAAAAGTTGAAGACCTGTGGGGGAAAAATCACAACCCACAATGTGTCCTCATTTCTCCTAAGTTCAGAAAGAATCTGGTTTCCACAAACACATAATTGTTGGCCTTTCAAAAGCAAATATCACTGAAGCCTGATTGCATGGAATGGATACTGTATGATAGGAAGTGAGATCCACTGCTTACCTTATCATTCATCCCTGCCAACTCATTGGTACAGAAAGGCGTCGCCCTCTGGAGGTAAAAGAGCTCAGCCCATCAATCCACAGTGACATTCACTCCCCAATTATACATTGTTTAATTAAAAACTAGATGGCTGATCTTACAGCATCGTTATATATGGACTACATTTGTAAGATTCCTAACCTTTATTGAAACAAAGATGGGAAGACAGCTCGAATAATTACAGGAATAGACTAGCCACATTGATGGATAATTTGTAATGGCTTTTACTGGGGACTAGCTACTGTCACAATTGTATCTTTGGGCCTTTTGATGTTTCCTGTTGAACAAGTATTTAAAATGCTGTATAGTAGCGGCACAGCCCCTTCCCCTGTACATGAAAGCTGGCAATTATGCAGCTGCAGGCAACATAAAAGGCCTTTTAAAAAATTGCACATATGCTTTAATAACACGTCTGCCTTCTGACTGCTTTATGCACCATGTGTTATTTTAAGGGTTCTGTTCCTGCAGGGCCATATCTCAGTAATGGTGAGGGGTTGGTGACTGCTGTGGGAAGGGATGGCTCACTCTGCATAGTGATTACACTCAGGGTATTACAAAGTGAGACAAGCGTGTCAGGGCTGTTCCCTGTCCAAAGCAATTGCTGCCTCCTGAAATTCCTTCTCCTCTCTAAGAAATCTAATTATCAAAAGACAAAGCTGCAGGGGATCTATGAATTTTGTACATGTTCTTGCAGTACATAATAACTGCTGTGCAGTTCCTGTTAATTAATGCTGATGATTTGCATTTACATTGGACCTAACTTGATGACACACTTTGTTCATCAGAGGCGGGGGGGGGGGGGATTTATAATTCGTCAGCTCAGATTGTAGAGATGGATACATTAGCCTCCATTGATCACAGTGATATAATGATATAATTCAGGCACAGTACAGCACTTTATATCAGGCCAATGATAAGTTACTTTGGTAATCCTGTGCCATGCTTCTGTCTCTCAGTACGTTATCTACTTAAGGCCTTAAGATTTCAGTTTGATTTTGCTCCCCTCCCCCCACTGCTTTCTCTCTCCCTCTCTCTTTTGGTGGTGGTTGCTGAGCAAAATATTAATGGGAAATATGAATGAAAGTCAGTGAGAGCACTAATACAATGATCTTTACATTTGCAGAAAATACAGTTCCAAGACTATTTTTCATAACAATATCAATAATTAGCAGTTCAGCGGTACATCTCAAAGAGTTTACAGAAGTGGTAGGTGTGATTATGCCCATTTTGCACCCGGAGAAACTAAGGCACAGAAAGCTATGGGAGTCTGACCCTGCACCCATTGAAGTCGATATGGTCACTGCCTTCAATGGGTGCAGAATCAAGCTATAAATGACTTGCCAAAGTAAGTCAGTGGCAGGGCTGAACACAGAAGCCAGTTTTCCTGATTCCCACTCTCATCATAACCTATTTTAAGGACCATGCTGCCTGTAAGTTATTACAGTAAGTGGCTCTTTAGCATACAATATTGGACATGGAGGGAAGTGCTATATATTTTAATACAATTCTTCTACAATGTTCTCTTCTCATTTTCTTCTGTTACCTTTTCATTACGTTACACATACTGTTCATCTTACAGGACAGAAATATAGCTTACATTCAAATTCTATTTCCATTTAATATTGTGTTAAATTTTGATTTCCAAATTCCCTAGAGAAAACAGTATCACCTAACTTTTCTTCACATGATATTTGAATGTTAAAATACTCTCCAAGCAGAAGTTCAGATTGCAGTAGAGATGCCCCTAAACCAAACTCCCAGGACTTTAGTCATGAGTCACATTTAGAGAGAGCTGCACCTTTGACCCCTCTCAGGTCTCTCAGCAGGTACCACTTCATGTAATAGGGCCTGTGCCATCATCTCTCTCTGGGTGAAATCCTGCAATTCTCCCACTCTTAGACCAGGTCCCCAGGCTACAGCCCTCTGTGTTTCATCCATGATTTCTCAACAGGGCCAACTAGGGTCATCACCTGCAAATCCTCCCTTTGGGACTGTGACCAGTGAAGAATAGAGGGAGCCCAAAGCAGCCTTCTTAAAACAAAGCATTGTTTAATCCTAACAGTACCATAACCTAAGAAGAGAAAAGGATTTTAAAACCACAGGCTATATGCTTGTCTATCATATCTAAAGGCCTATCTTACCCTCCTGACCTCAGGGTATGAATATCAAACTGCTCCCCAATAATCTCTGCCCCAGTCTCTCCCATAACTGTCTGGCCTCTGTGTCTTTAAAAAAATCTCCCACACCCTAACTGCTGAAGTTCAGACATTCCTGGAGAAACCTGTTTAGCAAACCCAGTAGGAGGAGGTTGTTGTATTAGATGGAATATATGGGCCCAAAGAGTCAAAGATGTTAACTTAACCCTATCAGGCTCCAATATTAAATGGTGTTAAAGTTCAGGGTTTGATATACAGAGATCTCAGCCTGCTTAGTACCAAGGTAAATACCTCATTAAAAATCCTTTTGTGAAAAAACAAAAGCTTTGATTAAACATAGAGAGAGAAAAAAGAAAAAAAGTTAAAGCATTTGCTCTCATTTTAACAACATCCCGTGTTCCTTTTCCCTTTAACTGCAGAGAGTTTTGAGAAGAAAAAATCCCTTTATTTGACAGTCTCAAATGGTAATAACTCATTTTTGGGGAAAAGAGAAGATGTTAGTTGAGGTAGACTGGAGCTGTTAAAGTTCGATCCCATTTTCTAGAAGACAAAACAAGACAAACACACAAAAGTGGAAAGAAAAGAACAGCAAAGAGAAAATGCAGCTTCTGTCTCTGGGGTTGACTCTCACTTGCAGCCTAGCTGGTGGAAAAACACAGAAACAGCACATGGCCTTATCAACCACTCTGAAACCTGGCAAACCCGTATCAGCGTCAAGGTGTTTAGGACATCGTTTTTGGCTGTCTCTCCGGTCACATATTTAAAACGTTTCAAAATATGCAGAAAGGGGGAAAAAGGAAAGGGATAAGGAAAGAAGAGAAGGGTGTGGAAGGACAAGGAAGAGGGAAGAGGGGCAGTGTAACCAAGTCTCACATCCCAGGTGGAAATTGGGATTAGCTAGAGCATTGGAGGTGGTGATGTCATCTCTCTGGCCCAGATTAGTCAGGACTTCTCTCAGGATTAGGAAGAAGGCGGCACAATGTTGTCACACTGGATCCCGGGAGATGGTGGGGCTGGCAGCCATAATGATGGAGCTCGTTCCATCCCCTTCTTTCCGTCTGTTATCCTTCATGGCAGCCAGTTTTCACCACAAAAATCTCTTTTTGAGAATCCCAAAAGGGACTCATGGAAAGAACAGCCTGTCCTCTCGTTATTTTGTCCACCAATTAGGCCTAATTTCTGACATGCCAGTTTTGGTCCCTTAATTTCCAGTCCCACAATTCTCTTGCTTGCCAGGCATGATCTGAACACAGTCCTTGATTTATATCAGTAGATCTTTTTGCTTGTTTCTCCATCTCTCATTTGCATCTTTCCCCATTAACATTTATGGTTATAGGTTATTGTGGCACGTTATAAACTTGGTCACAATTAAGGGCCTTGTAGGCCCAGTTATTAAAACAGGATCTAGCCAGAGCATCGCATCAAATTACTCCAGCACTGCCCAGATGTTGTAGGAGATGTTACCAGGTCATCGTCTCCCTTTGTCTACCTGCTGTCAGCTCCTGATTGAATTAACCCTTTATACTAATAGAGTAAACACCACAACAGACAAACTGATGGAGCATATAAATTCATAAAATATTACCAGCAGCTCAAATGTCCTTCATAACTTGGATCTGGGCCCAAAGTTTGCAGCTCAGACCCATCTCTAGTAGGGCTTGTTGTAAGTTTTCTGTCAAAACAAGTTGACAGAAAATTAGGTTTTCAGCTATGTTTGTGAAAAGGGTCTGCTTTCCACAAAATAATGCAGTTTTTGTTGAGAAATTAAACCTTTGAAAATTGAATTTAGTTTCACAATAGCTGCCATGGTGCCTTATGGGAGTTGTAGGTATGGGTGCCTCATGCTCTCATTCTCCTCTATGGGATGAGCTTGATGGCTGGCCTAGATCTCCCATGCTGCTTCATGGTGGCTTTGCAAGAGGGGAGAACAGAGGGCATCATGGAAAATGTAATATACCCAGAGGAGAACGGGGGCACAAGGCACCCAAACTGTAATTCCCATGAGGCACCATGGCAGCATTGCCAAATTAACATTTTCTGAATTACAACCAACATTTTTTTTCTTTTTTGAGTGTTCAATTTTTTCAATGAAAATTTTGTTTTCCATGGGGGGGGGACTTAAAGAGGTTTTATCTCTAATATCTAGACTTCTAATTTCAAACTTCAAAAGTCATAAGCATGGCAAGTTATTGAGTCAGTTGTTAGACTACAACCTTTGTACATCCTTAATCGTCTTCTTATCCTAAGGGCTTGTCTACAGTGCCCCACAGTTCCAACTTCAGGCAGTGCAAATAGCAGTGTATACCAGAGTGCATATAGTCATACAGAAAACACTTCAATAATCAGTTTAACATATGGTTTTCATAAGTTATTAGAGACAGCCCCATATCTGTCACAAGGTCTATACTACCAAACCGTCAAACAACCACCATTTCTGGTGACATATTGTTCTGTACAATTTCCCCCTGTGATGTTGACAGATCAGAGCCCTCGGGCTATTCACTGGTGTGTGAAACTACAAAGGAGTGTTAAAAGGTACTGTTGTGCATCTAGACAATTCACTTGTTAAAACAGATGTTAATTGTATTTGTCTTCATCTACCTATATCCTGTTTGATGTATACTAGTGTAACTAAATTAACCTGTTGTTGCTATATCCTTTTTCATGTCCTGTAATTCTGTGATTACCTGTACATTAAGTATGCAACTCTACTTAGTTAACATTAGGTCAAAAGGCCTGTATTTAGTGTTTATATGTGAACATACTTAATATGTAAATGATATGAAAGCCAATGAAGAATTGTTTCCGGCTATCCTATTATGTACTCTCTGGTAATTAAATAACCTTAATTTACAGTGTGTTCGTTTTAAGATAAGAATGTATTTGATGTGAAAGCTTCATGAAAACTGCCTTAGAACTGTAACTGAGGAAGCATCCTGTCTTCAAAGCAAGATTCCTTAGTTTAACGATGGAGATTCACAAACTACATTGTCTACATTGCCTATTCTTCGTCAGTGGAATATGCATGCTGTGATAAAAACACCTGCCAGATTGCTTTCCAGAGAAAATGGCTATAAGAAGAAAATCCTTGGGAATGATCCTTCATCTCTGATCTATGTGGATGCTGTCAGGGAGTGTTCCAGATACAAGACAGAGATCCCCAAACCAAAATCATTTTTGGGCAGCCCTGAGAGACTTATGGAGAAGTAAACAGATACACCATTTCTGCTATCAGATTGGACTTACAAACTTTGATTCATCTGCAATGTATTTTACCTGCTTTAACCTCTCAATAACTCTTTTTTCTTTTCATAGCTAATAAATCTTTAATTTACTTTAGTACAGAAATTGGCTCCAGTGTTGTCTTTGGTGAGATCTGACAGGTACCTTGACCTAGGGTAAGTGACTGGCCCTTTGGGGCTGGAAGAACCTAATGTGCAGTGATTTGGGTTTTAATAACCTTTCATCATAAAGTCCAGTCTGTCTAGGTGGTAAAGTGGAGGCTGTGGAGTCTAAGGCAGATTGTCACTCTATGGTAAAACTAATGTAGTGATCCGGGAGCGCACATTTGTTTCTAGTTTAGTAAAATCTAATTATAGAATATACCACCAGCTTGGGTGTGTCTGCCCAGTTTTCTGACAGTCTGACCTGTGACCGGCACTCACAGCTGTGACCCATTCCAGGCACCACAATACCCCCCACTCCAATTACTTTACTTGGAACGTTCGAAGACACTTAGTTTTTCAGCACTGGACCCACCATTCTGAACAGTAATGTACTTTCCTTTGCTTAGCTCAAGAGAGTTGCTCTAGGTGATGAACTCAGGCTAGCCTCAGAAAGATGTTCTTAATTCAATTTTTAAGTAAAGGACATTGTGATTATATTGGGAGCAGAAAAGAAAGATTCATTTCCCAGTTATTAATTAAAACAATTGGAATTTCGATTAATGTACTTATGGCTATTTATTGTTAGTGTACAGGGGCCAAATGCTGCAATATTTACTCATGTGAGAGGCTCCGTTGAAACCAGTGGGACTATCCATAAGATTGCAAAAGATCCCTTACCAGGATACTAACTCATAACTCCTTATGCTTCAAATCAGCTCTGATTTCATGCAAGGTACACAGCCAAGTCAAGCAATACACTTCTGTCATGTAACTTAAAAATCAGTATTTATCAACAAGGTTACCATAGGTTAGTAGGTATAGAACAAGATATTTGTAATGGGTTCTTTATATCCTTTTGACTTGCATTAAGGATTTGTGACTTCACTATCAGCTGAGCTCAATCATGATAAGTGGAATGAAAATTGTGCCAGCTAATCTTAAAATGGAACTTTCAGACAACAAAGTAAAAACTACATTTGCTTTGATCTTTGATGGGCTGAGAGATAGTGAGATTTCTTTGCTCTCAATACAGCTGTTGTTGTGGGAAAGCAAGGATGTGTGTGTCCAATGTGCCTATCTTCCAAAATAAAATATATAAATATTTCCCTTTCATCTGTCCCTCATGATAGGGTTATGCTATGGATGCCATAGAATCACTGAAGCAAGTTGTCAATGATGTTTGAAATGAAACACTCCTGCCCAGTGCACCGAGGGAATACAAACAGCAATCTGTCTAATCATGGCTGTTCAGTGATATTTGCTGTAATATTCTACCCAGACAACCAGAAAAGGCCAAACAAAAAGGCCTCCTTCAAAAGAAGAAAACTGAACACTGTGCCATTTTAGGAGCAGCTCCTATACAGATCATTATGAAACTGTCTCGCCTTTGTATTGTACCTTATGCTGTCACATACAGCCACCCATATCAGAAACAGCAGCATTTTACACCCAGCTTTGCACAGGTGCAAACAACTACACACAGGGCAAGGCAATGGAAAATCTCCCCTCATGTCCCAATTCCTGCACTCAGTGCAGAAATGAAGGTGGCAGGAGATGTGAGCCACTTTGGAACCACCATATTCTGGACCCCGCCAAGATCCTGCCTAGTTTAACTCCTAATCAAAGTCTCATAAGGAGCCAAGAGAAGGAGAATAGAAGAGGCAATTAATACCCAGATTGCAGCAGTGATCTGGAGATGCCCTCTCTCCACCCCGTCCCACTTCTTTCCCTTCCCAACTTCACCCTAAGGAGGGATTGGGAGGAAGAGGACTGGTGGGGGGGGGGGTGTCATTTCTGCCCCCCTTTATGCCAACAGAGCGCCATAAAGGAGCTGGAGGAGGGGAAAATGTCTTTTTTTGGAGGTTTCTCTCTTTATCTTCTTCTCCTCATTTCAGGTACTTCACCCACTGCTACCAGCTCACTAGCTCTTTGGAGGCAAGATCTTTCATTTCATCCACAGAAATTGCCAGATCAGAACTTAAAAGAAAAAAAGAAAAAAGGTCAGGTACCATGGACCCAATCCTGGGCCCTTTGCCTTCAATGGGAACAGGATTAGTTTCCATACGGTACAGCTGGCACAGCCCTATTCGCCTCACGGATGCTTTCCCCAAACAGACACCCTGGAACAGAAGGATCTGCTAAACTGAACTTTTAGTTACAAGCATGTCTGAGAGCACAGTTTGTAACTGCAGCCCACAGAGCTCCCACGCAAACCACCTATTTGTTCAGAGTTTAACTGATAAACAAACGTCAAGTTTGTTTGTTTTTTTAATCATTTCTCTGCACCAGCAATTGAAAAATCTTGGAACATAGGAGTTAGCAGCTATTGGGAAGGGAAAAGGGCAGCTTTGTATGCTTTAAATAGTTTTTCCATTGGCCTTTATGCAATAACATGCACATTAGAGATAAGTGATTCCTTATCCAAAGCATGAGGCTATCCCGAAAACACATTTTATTAACTATTATATTTCCATCAATCTGGGGAGAAGGGAAGTGTGAGGGGTGGGGAAATCAGCTCAAATAATTCCAGTACTGCATTGATTAATGGATCTAGATGTGGTTTTATTTTTCTTCCTGCCTTCTGATATAATGATCAGTTTCATGTCAAGATGGAAGGTAACATGGGTCAAACCTTGAAGAACTGAAAGCATCAAATCTGTGTTAGACAGGGGAACGAGCTTTTCCTAAACTGTAATAAGAGGCCACAAAACGGAATGATGTAGTAACTGTCTTCTTTGCACTATGGTTACTTATGGCTAATCATGATTCTAATTATATATAGGGTCTTTCATTTAGAAGCATTCCAGAATGCCTTGCAAAAACTTTACCAAGATATTTGCAAGTAGTGTTAAGAATCACTAGTGAAGTGCAACTACCTCTACAGCAAACCAAAGCAGCTATTAACAGTGTCCAGCTGTTGTGTCTTTGCTCTCCTCACAGCACTGATAATATTAGGAAACCACATGGGCACAGGTGGGTTCTAAATAACGAAGCTCACTGACTACATACAATCGTACGAGGTCCACATCTCTCTCTATATACACACACTGTCTATCTGTTAAGATCTGGTGATTTCTACAATAAAAGACTGGGAGGTCCACTAGAGGACTCCCAAACTATCTAAAGGGCTCCCAATTCCTATACAACAGCAAAACTATCAAAAACTTGAGAACAGGAGATATTGTCTATCTTATTCCTCATGAGACTACAAGGGGAATGTTAAGTAGGCAGGATAGATTTACCCACACTGGAATTTTATCAGGTTAACATTGAGGTTGTGAGACAACAGTGAGTGATTCCTTCCCCTCCTCCCCCTGTTTTTTAACCATTTCATTTTTAGCCAAATTTGGAGTTTCCTCACTTTGACAAAATGGTTATTTTACATTCACGTGACATATTCTCTCATTTCCAGTATGTTACTTTCACTCAAACTGGTCCACCAATTTTTTTAAAAGAAATTAACTATATTTAGATAATTTAGCAAGCAAAATAGGATCATTTTTAAATTCACGATGAAATACAAAAAAAACCAAAAAACTCTTACTTCTTGAATTTCCAATAGTTTGCCACTTGTTATAAACAGTCCCAAAAGTGACAGTGAGTTTTTTGCTTGTTTGATTTTTAAACAGCCACCAGTGTTCAACATTGCAATATTACATCTCATCCAATGGATGACACAGCCAGCCATGCAGTGTGCCATAATGCCACGCTGGGAGAATGATTCAGTACTGACTCAAAGAGAAAAATCATTGAACATATAAGAAGAATGCAGTTTTTCATAAGAAAAAAAAAGATGGTCTGAAAATAACAAGTAGGAAAAAGGTGTAAATATCAATGGACTCAGAAAGATCACATATAGCCAGTCAAATATTCTTTAACAGAATTTAAAACATCAATAAATTCAGTCCTGTCCCTCTCAAATGCCAGTAGAACATAAGCAGCTTGAGTAAAGATTCTGAACATTGTTTGTATCCTAACTTTGATTCATACACAGCTGATTGAAAATAATACTTGCTTTTGCGACTCTCAACATATGAATATATTTTAAGCTGAAATGCCTAGCTTTTTGTTTTTTTAATGTTTGAAAATTATTTTTTAAGTATCCAAGATAAACACACAAGTTTTCTCTACTTTCTGTCTATAAATTGCTTCTCTGGTGCTGGGACTCAGAAAATGACTGTAAACAGCCAGACAAATGAAGTCAGAAATCAACAATGCACAGAGAGGGATATATAAGAAAGCCATTACATGGCGGAAGGTAACAAGAGACCTCGGCATTTTTATCAAACAGAGTTTGACTAGTTTCAGAGTAACAGCCGTGTTAGTCTGTATTCGCAAAAAGAAAAGGAGTACTTGTAGCACCTTAGAGACTAACCAATTTATTTGAGCATGAGCTTTCGTGAGCTACAGCTCACTTCATCAGATGTATACCGTGGAAACTGCAGCAGACTTTATATACACACAGAGATCATGAAACAATACCTCCTCCCACCCCACTGTCCTGCTGGTAATAGCTTATCTAAAGTGATCATCAGGTGGGCCATTTCCAGCACAAATCCAGGTTTTCTCACCCTCCACCCCCCACACAGAGTTTGACTAATGGAACTTTGAAATAGGGCAAAATAGGAGGGGAAGCAGGGGAAGGCTAACCACCAATGCAGATGATAAAAAGAACCTTCACTGAAGATGATTACACAGCAGTAGTTCAGACACCACTCTGAGCTCAGGGCCCCTGCAAAATGTCTAAATCAATGTACACTTTGTTTTTACACTTGTGCTTCACCAAATCACCTAGTACAAATTAAGAGAAACCGTTGTATTGTCCTCTTAGTCACACAATGCAACCTGGTTTTAATCTCACCTCTAGGTACAGATAAGATTTACAAAAATCAAATGACATGGTGTTTTTTATATTGTTGCTGGCAATCATGGAAGTAACAATATCCTAATATTTCAGAGTCTTCAGTATGCTGGGTCTCACTGGCAGAGATGACAGTGAAGCAGAAAGGAGTGATGCACAGAATGAAGTTTTAACGTGTACAGGCAGTTTAAACTGATAAACACTTAGTTTACATAGGCCCAGATTGAGCAAGCACTTAAACTCAGTTAAGTGTTTTATTAAATTGGGACAGGGCCCAACATCAATGGATACAGGGTACAAGTGGTTGTCATCTTTTGCAGGGCCTAACCCTGAGAAGTTTTAAGCACCCAGGGACTAAAGTCTACTGAAATAATCTACTAAGCAGTTTTGTTCCTCTTCAAGACCCTGCCCCCGCATCCCCAATGTTGGCCTGATTTCTGTGACAATTGTTGTCTGTAAAACACCCAGATTGCCTTTAGCTTTTTTCTTTTCTTCCTTCACATAGTCCTTCCTGCTTACTGGACCGGATGCACCAATGAGATAATGACAAGAATGTTCTTTGGTTTTAAAGCTGAATGAGTAAACAACATTCCTATTTATTATTTATCTGCTTTCAAATCCTCATAAATACCTCCAGTGATAATTTATTTCTAGGTAACCATCACGCACAAAATGGACCGTACATAATAGCACAATTCAATATTTATGAAGTGATACTTTTCTGTGAACATATAGAGACTCAGTAATTACAACTAGAGCTATGCTTTAAAATTCCATAGTGGAAACAAACTGAATAGAAATAATGTTGCTTTGTTAGAACTTAAAGTTATCCTGCCAGCTGAAAACACTGTAATTAAAATAAATGCATAAATAAACACAACAGACGTAGTTATCTTGTCACCTGCATGCTGCCAGCTGGGATTCATAAAGTCGCCTGGAATGAATTCTGCAGAGGAGGTCTTTCCACGAAGAAAGCTCTGACACTGCCTCTTTGCCATGTTCAGCTCTATGAACCAAGAGCAACAGTGCCCCAAGTTGACTTGGGATGGGAAAGAGGCAGCTTCTCCAACAGCCAGGTCCCAAGCTACCAAAGACTATAGAGATGGTCCTCAACATCTTCAATTGCACTAAAAATTGAATAGACAGCCAAGTCAGAGCATGAAGCACTGGCAATTGATGCTCATATCGGCTCACCCCATTGTAGAGGTAGGCAATAGCATTCTTGATGAGGTTCAAAGGTCGCCCTACACAGAGTTTATTGCCATTACCCATGCGTGAGGTGACAAATGCAGGAACAACTGTCAGACCTTTCAGCTGATCATAGAATCATAGAATCATAGAATATCAGGGTTGGAAGGGACCCCAGAAGGTCATCTAGTCCAACCCCCTGCTCGAAGCAGGACCAATTCCCAGTTAAATCATCCCAGCCAGGGCTTTGTCAAGCCTGACCTTAAAAACCTCTAAGGAAGGAGATTCTACCACCTCCCTAGGTAACGCATTCCAGTGTTTCACCACCCTCTTAGTGAAAAAGTTTTTCCTAATATCCAATCTAAACCTCCCCCACTGCAACTTGAGACCATTACTCCTCGTTCTGTCATCTGCTACCATTGAGAACAGTCTAGAGCCATCCTCTTTGGAACCCCCTTTCAGGTAGTTGAAAGCAGCTATCAAATCCCCCCTCATTCTTCTCTTCTGCAGGCTAAACAATCCCAGCTCCCTCAGCCTCTCCTCATGACTCATGTGTTCCAGACCCCTAATCATTTTTGTTGCCCTTCGCTGGACTCTCTCCAATTTATCCACATCCTTCTTGAAGTGTGGGGCCCAAAACTGGACACAGTACTCCAGATGAGGCCTCACCAATGTCGAATAGAGGGGAACGATCACGTCCCTCGATCTGCTCGCTGTGCCCCTACTTATACATCCCAAAATGCCATTGGCCTTCTTGGCAACAAGGGCACACTGCTGACTCATATCCAGCTTCTCGTCCACTGTCACCCCTAGGTCCTTTTCCGCAGAACTGCTGCCAAGCCATTCGGTCCCTAGGTCAGAACCTGAAGACAACATTTCGAGTGTTTTGAGCTATTTGACTCCTCGTTTCACCTACTGCTTTAATAATACATCAATTAAGGGGTGAATGTTCATAGCAGTGTCTGGAAAAGGTTGGAGGATTCATGTATTCAACATTTAAGACCTCCTGACCCTTATGAAAAGGAGAATGATCTCCTATGCAAAATGGGGTACTTTAAAAAAAACATCCTACAAACTTCCATAGCAGACAGAATTCTATATTACATTCTTTAGGGTGGTTTAAACATTTGATAGAAAAGCCACCTCTTTACTCTAAAAACCTATAGAATTTAATAATTTCTATGGAATTATTGTTTTCAGAACTCCAATTCATAGATAAGGCTAGAAGGAACCATTGTGATCTTGTCTGATCTGCATAACACAGGGCACAGGACCTCCCTGAGTTAATTCCTGTTTGAACTGCAGCCTATCTTTTAGAAAAACATTCAATTTTAATTTAAACATTTCCAGTGATGGAGAGTCTACCACAACCCTTGGTAGGGTGTTCCAATGGTCAATTAGCCTCATGGTTAAAAATGTTGTTTCTGAATTTTTCTAGCTTCAACTTTCAACCATTGTATCTTGTTAAATCTTTGTCTGCTAGGCTGAAAAGCCACCTACTGTATTATCAAACCTGTAGGCAGTTATGGGGTGATCTGATCATTGTCTATAACCTTCTCTCTATTAAGCTAAGCACATTGATTGACTCAAGGAGCTCACTCTCTGAACTCTCTCCAATTTATCAACATCCTTCTTGAATTGTTGACACCAGCACTAGACACAGTATAACAGCAATGGTTGCACCAGTGCCAAATACAGAGGTAGAATAACCTCCCTATTTCTATTTGATATATCCTTGTTTACACATCCAAGGATCATGTTAACCCTTTTGGCCACAGCATCTCACTGGGAGCTCATGTTCAGCTGACTATCCACCATGACCCCCAAGTCCTTTTCAGATTCACTGCCCCCCAGGAAAAAGTATCCTGCCCTGTAAGTTCAATTCAGTTCTATGGGGCTTTTTCATAAGGGATCATTTAATAAGTTTAAAGTCATCTGTGATACCTGAGTAAAACGAAGGATGGTAGCCGAATCAACCTAATTTTGACTGTATTAGCTGATAAGGTCAGTGTATGTTAGCAAAATAATGATAATTTGCAGATGAAAGGGGGAAAAAACCAAAAACAACAGGAAATGTTCAATGAATAATGGCATTGTATAACTGCAGTGATAAATAGCTAAGCGTTTTGAATAAAGACATCACCAAATTGCACGAATAAAATCTTTATATTTGAATATGATGCCAGTTCAGTTCTACCATGGTGTTTCTTGCTCCCATCACTCGCTGTCACACCAAATCAGGGTATCATCAAAATTGTTTCAGACCAATCTTAAATCTTATGTAAAGCTTGGTGGTCTGACTGCATTTTATTAAAGTGTTGGATAAAAAAAGGCATAGGAAGAGGTTCAAGCTACTTTTCCAATTGACAAGTGATGTTAATCAGTGCTTAATATTTGAATGTGTTTTTTAAATAAACAGATGAGAGGAAGCTATCAAAAGTAAACATTAAGCATGTGTGTGTGAAAACATGGCACAAGGAGAGAGGTGGACACTGCATGAGTTAGCAACTGCTTCATGTTGCATGAAGTTCAGATCATTTTGGAGTATGTCTAGTGTTGGGGAACAATTAAATACCCAGGCTCTAAACTGAATGAAGCACCTTAACATGCAACAGGAAAAATTACTGACCAGGGTTTTTAATGATTTACAAGCATAGTGGTAAACTTTGAGCAAAAAAGTCCTCTGGAAATCCATGTTTGGAAAAGATAAGAATATGCTGCTGACACTGGGGATATTGGGGCACATTGTTCTCTCTAGCTTTCTTATTCAAATAAAAAAAACAAAGGTTCTGTTAGTGAATAATTTAGGATGGTACACAATCGCCAAAGATGAAAAATTGCTGAATGGTAAAAATAAGGATTATATTTTGATAGTTTAATGTTAATAGTTTATGGTCATGTATGGTGAATGAGTTTGGATATAGCAGGGTAATACGTGTGCTAAGGCTTTGGCCTAGCCTGTGCTTGACATGAGTGTTGTTTTGCCAATTTCTCTCTTATTTAGACTTGTTTAAATAATGTGCTCAGTTGACAGAACAAAGGTGATGTTTTGTTCATGGAATGTATTTTGTTAGAGGGCATAGATGAGAGGAAGTGAATCATTACAATAAAATACACAAAATATTATGATAAAAAGTCACTACACTGGGAAAAACAGGAGTAAGATGACATGACATGAAAATAGATATAGACAGCAAAAGTTACGTCAATTGAAGCTTTCACATGTGTAATGTATGGGTTATGTAAGAGATCATCCTTAATGTTTATTGGAAGAAAGCAAATGAATACATAATGAAGAAAGATACAAAAAGCCCAAGTGAACAAGTACCCAAGTTGGAAATACCAGACCAAAGCCTGAGACAACAATCATGAAGTGGAGAGCTTCCCAATACCCCAGAACATGGTAACTTGGCCCCATGCCTGTTCTCTCTTATCTATTCATTCATATATATATATATATATATATATATATATATATATATATATATATATATATATAAAATCAGAAACTAAGTGACAACGATTGTCTGAAAATTTAATTGGGTGGACTCATGCCTCAGTTTCCCACTTTACACTACACTGCAATTGGAGGGCAATTTTCCAGTTGCAGATGCTCTGCCTATAGCTCTTCTACTATTTCAGGCATTTGGAGCAGTTGTGTAAATTAAATGGAAATCTAAAAGTGTGTTCTCATTTCTGGAGAAAGGCCAAAACCAGAAACTTCAATCTGAAACCTTCTGAATGCCAGAGGAATTTCTATGCAAAACCTTGGTGCCAAACCGCCCTGCTGATTTAGTTCCACAGTGGAGCCAAAAACACAAGAGACACTGGAAACCTCATTAAAACACTGGACCTCAAAGAGTTGGATCCCATTTAGGGCTGAACTTTTGTGGAAAAGGTTCATGAGATTTTGATGTAATTGAATCTGAACTCTGCTTCAGCCTCAAATCCCAAGCAAAGTTAGTGTGGATATGGGTCCAAACATCCCTTATTCTCAGAACATAATCTCATCATATACGCTCAATCACTCCATAACCCAACCTAATCGAGTAGCACGAGCGGTGCTCCTCTCACCTCTGCCTGTGCAGACCAGTAGCTTCAGAGGGGCCCTTTATGCTCTCACAACCTGGCAGTGATATTATTGCTGATAAGATACCAGCCTTAGTGCATAATTACACTATCTGTTTTTTTACCCATGTATAGCTGTATCCTCCCACAGTTAATACCCCACACTGACTCTGAACGAGAAGGCTTCTATCAAAATTTGGTAAGACATCGAGATACCATGGTGAAGGTGACCCAAAACCCGGCAGCAAAAAAACTGATATAGAATAAAATAAAGATGACTTACAGGGTGGAATATATGCCCTTAGAAAGTGCACTAGAATCATACAGTAGACAAAAAGGGAATATTAGGAGACCATAACGTGACCCACTGCAGTCCTCTGAGGGATTGGCTCTCTTCCCTCTCCATCCAAGCTCATTATTACAGCACTAAAACCATCCTTTCTCATAGTCATTTGTGCAAGAAAAATGGCAGTGCCCCACTCTGTAGTCACTCAGTGTTAAAACCTAGGACTTCTACAACTCTCTCTGACTGGATGTAATATGCCAGCTATTAGTAAGAGAAACGAATTGGGAAATAACTATAATAAGCACATGACAAAAAATAAAATATAAAAAGGAGATTCCCTCCAAAAGGAAGGGCAACCATAGCACAGTATTTCTGTTCCTTAAAGCGTTCTGCAAAAAGCATAGTGTGAGCCGCTGCAATTCCTTTATGTGGTTTTCTTGCATGACAGGCAGTGGTAGAAAAAAAAACCTCCAAAAGTTCATAGTTTGGATCAATATACCCCAAATCCAGTACTGCCATCCCTGACACCCAACTCCCACCCGCTATCTTCGGCCCTCACGGATGCCACTGAGATTCCTCCAAGCACTGGAACAGGAATTGCAATGCTCTTGCCCTAAACCAAGTGCCAAAGCTATTACCTCTCTCTGCCATCTGCCACGTTTGGGGCCCACTTCTGCTTGGATTTCCCTTGACTCCCATGGGGTTGTTGGAAGTATTGGTCTTTGTAACCCTCTAGTGGTTGGGCCACAGAGGATTTAGGTGTCTTCTAATGCCATCTTGCTAAGGGAGATGGTCCTTTGGCTTAGGCTTTGTGGGGAGTCATGTTTTAGGATCCCGAGCGCACAGGTTCAACCTCAAGCAGGGTTAATTACAGCTGCATTTTCGAGTAGTGACAGGGGTGGAGATGGGTGATGGAAGAAAAGTCCTGAGACTGGGATTAGCAAAAGGAGAGTGAAGATGTACGGAGTACAGAGTCAAAAAGGCCATTCCAGTTACAAGGGGAAGGCACACAAGCAGGTACAGCGCCAGGCTGAAGAAGCAAAGGGAAATTAATTGGAAGAGCAAAGGGGCCTGGAGAGAAGGAGGGAGCAATCACACAGCCCAGACATAAAAAGACAGAAAGGCTTCAGGAGTGCATGTGTCTAAAATTAACTTCACATTTCTCAAAGCTAACAATGAATGAATCCCGCTTCCATATAGTAAATGCCAAGTGTTCAGATGGAGCCTTACCCAAAGGTTCGATGCTGCATTGAACCACCATGTCCAAGTGTTTGGCTCTGCCATGTTTGAGCTCTTGAAGCTATCAGAGACACTAAGAGTCAGCAGGTGCAGCACTTAAACCCGCTGTTCATTACAGAGGCCCTTAAAAGGTTCCAGTAACTGGCATCTGGTTGCCATAACAACCATAAGAAAGGCCCATAAATAGAACATCTTCAACCAGCAGGAAATCATGTCAGCGGAGAAGGTTTAAAAACCAGCTTGTCTTAAGGTGCATGCTCCTTAAAAAAAGATATTCATATCCAGCCTAGCACAAGTGCAACATTGCCACAGCCATCTATGACTGTATTACTGTCATTACATTGCATATTATGGCTACTCTGAACTTTGTAGCAACAGTAGGGAGAGTATTCCAGTCCTCCTTCCCCCAGACTACTGGGCCCTAATATTTCAACTAAAAGAAGAAACGGTCCTTAGTATAGAGCCTAATGAGCCATATATAAGCCATTCTAACTCCATCCAATAGAGAGCAGGCATGGAAACACTTCTTATCCAAAAATGCATTTCCCCTTTGTTTCCTACTGCACAGGGGGATGTAGCAGGAGGAGAGTCCCATTTATTTGTAAACCAAACCAAAACACTCAGATTTTTTTTAAAAAAAAGGGCAATCACTCAGATGAGAAAGCAGCAAGAGATTCCCAAGAGTCAAAGCTTTCCTTATGGTACATCCAGCTTCCAGGTGGGAAGAACTGTTCTTTGTAAGAATGGAGTGAAAGGAAGGGGAGACCTCTCCCAGCTTCCCTTCAAGAGGTCTCAATGAAGATTAGGATGTTCAACTTGTTTTTTCTGACATCTCTGCTTTATAGCCAAAGAGAGGCTCTTATTTATGTGACTGCTTTTTTTATTATTAATTATCATTATTATTAATTTGGTTGTCACAGAAGCAAGACATCTTTACACAACACCTCTTATGGTAATCACAAGCATAACTGTTGCATCCAGCCATTAGCATGAGAATCCCCTGGAGGCGCCAAATACTGGATGTGAGGCAATTGCACTTTAAAATACTTACCAAATACAGACTCCAAGGAAAAACTGCTGAGCTTGAATTAATATGCAAACTAGATACCATTAACTTGGGTTTGAATAGAGACTGGGAGTGGCTGGGTCATTACACATATTGAATCTATTTCCCTATGGTAAGTATTCTCACGCCTTCTTGTCAACTGTCTAAATGAGCCATCTTGATTATCACTACAAAAAGTTTTTTTTCCTCCTGCTGATAATAGCTCATCTTAATTAATTAGCCTCTAACAGTTTGTATGGCAACTTCCACCTTCTCTCTATGTATATTGTGACAAAGCTCTGTCCTTGCCTCCATGGGTCCTGCGTTTCCTGGCGTATTTCGCTAGCCTCAGAGGCTCACTGTGACCCTCCACGTAACCCTTCTTTCTCTAGAGACAAGGGTCACAGTCTACTGAGCTATTTTCATCATAAGCCAGCAAGGGAGGTGAGGAGAAGTTATCCTTCCTTGCACAGTCTCTGTTGTCTCCCAGTCTCAGTGATTAAACAGGGGGCAAAGGTGGGAGGGGGGAAGCCCGGGCCCACCCTCTACTCCGGGCTCCTGCCCAGGGACCCTAATAGTATCAGCTATGGTAGCTGACCTTTTAGAAACATGACATGTACAATTCCCTGGGCTACTTCCCCTCACAGCAGCCCTCATTTCCTCAAGCTCCACTTCACCCTTACTTCAGGACTTCCTTCCTTGTGCCTGATATGGTGTGTACTACTCAGCCTCTCCAACAGCACAACTTCCTTCTACAGCTCCTGACATGCACCCCCACCTGACTGGTTGGGAGGCTTTTAACTAGTTCAGCCAGCCCCTGATTGGCTTCAGGTGTCCCAATCAACCTAGCATTCTCCCTGACTTCTGGAAAGTTCTTAATTGGCCCCAGGTGTCTTAACTGACCTGGAGCAGCTGCCTTTTCACTTAACCTGGTACCAGGGATTTGTTTAGCCTGGAGCTAATATATCTTATCTCCCACTACTTTTCTATAGCCATCTGGCCTTGCCCCATCACAATATATATATATATATCTTCTTACTATATGTTCCATTCTATGCATCCGATGAAGTGGGCTGTAGCCCACGAAAGCTTATGCTCTAATAAATTTATTAGTCTCTAAGGTGCCACAAGTACTCCTGTTCTTTTTACTAATGTAAAGGCTGGTCTGAGATCCTTGCAAACACTACAGTGTACAGCCATAGATAACAGCACGCATGCTTACCATAATTTATACTGGTTCAGCTCGATTGTATTCCCTTAACTTGTATATCTGACACCCTCCCTGCTACTGAAGGAAGAGGGCAGCAGTTATTACTGAGCGTACAACTTTACAAAAATGGATGAAGTAGGCTTATGCGCAGAAAAGAGCTTTGGTATTTGGACCTGTCTGAGTTAGTAGTGAAAGAAAAAATAGCTTATTGACAGGCAGAGCAATTACATGAATTTGAAGAAGTGTGGGCCACATTTACTGATATATTTGGATAAAGAATGCTCCGATTGCCCAGACTTCCATTCCACCTGACCTCTCTGCTTTTTCCCCTCCCTCTTCTTCCCCCCAATCCTTTCCTTCCCTTTATTGCCTATTTGTGTGTGTCTTTTTATTATTACTCTGAAACCTTTATTATTATTGTTACACCAACCAAACATATTAGGTCTGTGTAATATTGTCTAATTTTGTATTGCCTCTGCTTGCAGGTTGACAAAGGTGGGTAATGGCATAATTTTATTGGTTATCCTATGAAATGCATGGTATTTGGATAGATATACAAGCTGTGTATCATTTAACTTTTGTATTTTTACTGTCTGTTTCTTTGTGAAAATTAATTTAAAAAATTAATCACAAAAATATGTAATTAACTCAAAGGCACTTACCTGTGAACATAGCTCGGCTTATGGCCATTAACATCCTCCCCTTCCCAATTGCCTGTCACTCCTACTTGTTGCAGACTATAAGCTCTTGATGGCAGTTTCTTTCTTTTATTAATGTATTCGTGCAGTGCCCAGCCCAATACAAATGCCCCCATCTTGCTCTCACACAGCGCTTTCCATCAGTAGCTCTGAAAGCACTTTATAGAGGAGGTCAGTATCATTATCCCCATGTTACAGGTGAGGAAATTGAAGCACAAAGAGAGGAAGTGGCTTGCACAAAGTCACCTGGCAGACCAGTGGCAGAGTTCGGAATAGAACCCAAGTCACCTGGGTCTCCATACTGTGCTCAATCCACTAAGCCAAAGACTGCCAATAAAGCCCTGATAATAACTGGGGCTTTGGGGCACTATCAGAATACAATAATTAGTAACAGTCATCTTCTCTGGACTCTGGCCTCAGTGGAGATACACATTCACATCAAGATATTTAGAAAGTAAACTTCCCAAAAGTATAGACCTACTTTTTCTCAGGCTCTCACAGCTGTGTTTTGATCCTGCTGTACGTTGAGTAAACTTCAAGATGTACAACACGATGCATTCTCCACTGCCATTAACTGGATCCTCTAATTACATTTACTTAATTAAAGATAAAACCTCCCAGCAGAGGTTCTGTAACTAAATGAATTTTTCCTTTATCTTTCCAAGGTACTCTATTTACTTGGCACCTTTGATTATATTTTTCATTCTCCATAATCCTTTTAGCCTCTGAAATCTATAGTTATTCTTTTCAAACTGTGTTCTTGCACTCGGTATTAGTTATTTCTGCTTCCACTTGTTCGGAAATTTGACAACAGTAAAGTCTTTTTTTAATCACATTGATTTTAATTTTGTCATCAGCACATACAGCCATAGATAGGAACTTGCTTCTGTGTTATAAATCCAAATAAATGTATGTAACCAACATCCTATGACTGTTCAACAGCAGGAGTTCAACTACAATAAGCTGTTTACCAGACATTCTGGACCTGATTTCAGAGCCCATAAGGAATACAAGTGCATGTGCAAAACAGGCATATCATTACGTGCCTAATTTATGTGTGCCATTCCTGGGGGTATGTGAAAATGGCTAATTTCCATACACAGATACCTTATATGTGCATGTATTAATAGCCCTTGCCAAATGGACATGCAACTGAGCATACATTTTGTTTATATAATTGCATTCATAAGCCATTTAAAAATCAGACCCTCTATATCTGGTGAGCAAACACTAATATGTTCCTAGAAAATCTGAATCCAGACAACACACACCATTCTGGTTGGCTTAAGTCTCATTGAGGCTTATGGTGAAATTTCGCCCTCATTTACACCTGTACAAACCCAGGTGAAGTCTATGGGTTGAATAGCAGAATTTGTTTCTTACATACTCAAATGATCATCATGGTGATTTTCATCCCAAGAGATCCTGAAGTGCGTTTACAAACTAAAGCTTGGTCTAAACTAGAAAGTTTTGCCAGCATATAACTGTCAGTTAGGAGTGTGAAAAAAAAAATCACACCCTTGACACAGTTATGCCAGCAAAAGCCCTTGGGAAGGTGCAGTTTAACAGCAAAAAATTCCTTTTGCTCATGTAACTTACTCCCTTTGGGGAACTGGTTTAAGCTATACCAACAAAAGAACTCTTGCAAGTATAAATGTCATCTCCACCGGCGGGGGTTGGGTGGGGTGTGGTAATATCTATACTGTATAGCTATACCAGTATATCTATGTTGACAAACCCTTCAGAGTATGGACAAGGCCTCATACACAGCATGGGATCACTTAATCTGAAATGAAGCCACCTCTGGGGTGAAACTTGGCAAATGCTTAACAGCACACAGCAACGCTATGCCAGAGATTATAGAAGGGGGTCGGAAGAATATTTTATCCATTGAAATTGCCTGGGGTATTTGGTCAGGACGTCAGGTTAATTCTATAGCTTTTATGAAGAGTACCACAAGACCTTTAACGTCCTGAAGCGATCAGGACCTCAGTTCTAAATCTCATCCAAGAGCATGTGGTACAGCAACACAAAGGGGTATTGGTTCTGGGTTGACTGAGAAGGCCTCGTGCCAATGACTTATTCAACAGCATCATCTGGGCTGTCTAGGTAGGTCTCCAACAATGGCACTGACCTGACCTGACTCTTCTTCGCTTCTAATTAATACATCTCCAGTAGTCTCAGTTAACAAATGAGAAAGGGGACAAAACTTAGCTTTGGCGAGAGACTGGGACTGAGGTATGCAGAAGCCTTGTTCAGGTTTACATTGTAGTCATTTTTATTTTTATGATTTATTTATATATTCCGGCAAATAGAGGTTTAAATATGAAGGCTAAAACAAAATTAAAGTTCACGCATGAGTAGATGAATGGCAGAATTAAAAGCTACTGTCTGACAACTATGTTAATTGAACCCACTAAAGGATCAACAAAACAATAAGCAGGTCAGGTAAGTGGCTTCCTCCAGATACAAAAGCACAAGCCTGCACCTTGCAGCCATGGTCCTGAAACAAACTATTGCTTGTGCCTTCAATTCAGTTCAGTAGTATCTTTCCCCAGTTAAAAGAAAAGGAGTACTTGTGGCACCTTAGAGACTAACCAATTTATTTGAGCATGAGCTTTCGTGAGCTACAGCTCACTTCATCAGTATACATCTGATGAAGTGAGCTGTAGCTCACGAAAGCTCATGCTCAAATAAATTGGTTAGTCTCTAAGGTGCCACAAGTACTCCTTTTCTTTTTGCGAATACAGACTAACACGGCTGTTCCTCTGAAACCTTTCCCCAGTTAGAAATGAATCCTCCCTACCACTACAGCAATGTTTACCAGAGATTTTGCCTTCAAATGCTTCCAGGCTCACTTGAAGAGTTTAGATCTCACTTCAGTTCACTAGATAAAGATGAAAGGCAAGGTTCAAAGTGGCTAATAAGGGAGCATATCTTATGATCGAATTGGGGTATGGACGAAATCAACATATTAAATAACTGTTACCTAAATCTTGGAGAATACTTGGGGGAGGATGGAGGGAGATGAAGAAAGGTTATTGTTAGGGGTTTTTCTCACAACTAGACAAACTCTCCTAGAAAGACAATGGATATGTGAACTGGGAAAGGTGACAGGCAGCAACATTTGGGTAAATTCATGAGCAAAACAGATGGCAAAATACACACCACAGCTCAAAGAGAGCAAAACTTTCCACAGACCAATATGAGCAGTGAGAAAAAACAAAAGGAAGGTTTTTGGCTTTGCAAACCCTAATCAATAGTCTACTGCATTTGCAAAACCATTGGTGGCTCAGATTAAAGGTCCCCTTTTTATCGAAACTTTGGGGCTTTGGATAATAGTTCCAGTTGTGACCCATCTCTAGCCACATCCCATTAGGAACAGTAGTATTGGTAGAAGAAAGCTGAGCAAACAGCACAATAAAGCAGAAGAAACTCTTCAAAGACAAAATCTTAACACATACTGAAACTAAGGGAATATAAAAATGAGTCAGAAGAATGAAGCCACACAGCAACAATCCTCACACTTCAAGATCTAGCATATCACATCTAAAATTCAAGAGGTATTTTCCCCTTAAAGGAGTTCATTTTTGGTATAAATTCCCTCAACATCATTTTGCAGTTATGATGCCCTCCTGCAAGAACTAATGTGAAGCTGGGTTTGGAAGGACAGAGTACAATTAAACAGCAATATTTATTTCCTTACACCGGCAACAGTCAGCTGTCATTTAACTAGCAGCTATGGCAGACTAAAAGATTTGTGGTTTCTTCAATATGAAGGGATTTTTTTAAACCATTTAACACTGGACCAGATGTAGAGTCTTGAAATTCAGAGATGAGGGTGGGAGAAGGGGATGAAGACAGACAGAATTCGAAATAAGCAGCTCCTCTTCTAAATTTTACCAGAAATTTTCTTTGTGGCAACAGAGTTTATTGAGGATACGTCAATAAATTTGACTGCTAAAATCCAAAAGAAATCATGCACGAAAGCTCATGCTCAAATAAATTGGTTAGTCTCTAAGGTGCCACAAGTACTCCTTTTCTTTTTAAAGAAAACCAACAGATGCTTAAAGAGTCTATTTTCCAAATAAAGTCAGGTATTGAATGTTGACAGTTTCTTCTAACGATATTTAACTGTTATTTTCATCCAAAAATCATCCTGGTGAATTACAATACCCTGGCACACCCTTGCAGTTACAAATTCTGCAGCGTACAATGACACTTCTGTGCTTAATGAAGTAACATGGGAGGTACTTGGTTAGAAACAAAGAGTAGGAAATCCACTCATCAGTTTACTTCCACCAATAAATCAGAAAAGGTTTGTGGATTATTTGGGAAACATAAATAAAAGCTTGAGTTGCCAACTATGTCCAATGTGCCTCCTAAAATTATTTAGAAAAGCAACAAGATAAGAGCAAACAGAACTGAACATTAAACCATTCCAAAAGAAAAACCCAGAATCCCTATTAGTACAGTATTTATGTTCAGGTTAACTCTTAATATTTGTATTTGAGAAACAAGCATCTCAAAAGGATACAAAAAGTGAATTAGAAATGTCATCTCCATTAAAATTGACTAAAAACATTAGCATTAAAAGACTGTAGTGATAGATGATACAGAAACGCCTAAGACAAATAAAGCTGTTACTGGAAAACACTGAAAGCAACTGACTCAAAGGACCTAGTTTGAACATGCACTGCAGGTAATTGAATATGCAAGTGGACAATTGCATTAGCCGCTATCTTATTTTACATAGTTACTTTCATTAGACTATGATGCTCCAATTACTGGAATCCCAATTAATGGCACTCCCCAACAGACACCCTCTAGAACAACACTGCCACTAATACTGTGGTTTATATCAAAGCTCTCCTTACAAACCCTGTTAAATTTTCCAAAACAATAGCCGTGCAGTTCTGTTGTCTCCCGGACCAAATGTCTGCAATGGTTTACTCTGCACCAAAAATTAAAAATTCTGCACACATTTTAAAATTCTGCAAAATTCTGCAAATTTTATTTGTCAGAACAACACTATATAATCATTACTATTATTTTGGTAATTTATTTCAAAATACCTGTCAGCAAGTATGTCTGTAACAATACAGACACACAAAAATTCCCCCAGGAGTAAGGAGTTAAAGAAACCTCTATGGCAACCCAGTTCATGTTTCTCTGCCCCTCCACCACTGAGCCAAGCCAGGGGCACAGATACATCTCTCTCCCCCCAGAGCCCAGCCACAGCCCCTCCACACCCATAGCCCAGCCGCAGGGCCACGCCAGCCCAGATACCCACACCTCATTCCCTCCAGAGCCCAGCCACAGGGCCCTCCCTTGCTCAGATACCTGCTCCCCTCCTGCCCCCCCCCCCCCCAGAGCCCAGGGATCCAGAGGGAGAAACAGCCTGATGCTTGGTCCCAGGCTTGCACTGCATGCTGCCCTCTCCTTCCCGCAGGGCATGCTGGGAACTACAGCTGCCAGGAACCCTCTAGCTCCCTCTCCCTCCCACCAGCAGTGTCTTCTATGTGTGGGCTGGGCTCTGCTGGGTCCAGTGGCTCCGAGTGGCAGCCAGCAACACTGCAGCCCATTTCTGTGGGGGAAAGGAATTTCTGCAGTCACATTAATTTCTGCAAAATTCTGCATTACCCAGTGATGCAGAATCCCCCCAGGAGTGTAGATTCTGTTCTGCCTGAGGGGACAGAGCCTGCCTCACTCTTCAGAAACACCCCAAAGCTCTGCCTCTCCAGGCCAAGCGTGCTGCAATAGCGAGCAAGAGGGACCAAGTGTCACTCTCTCTCACACACACAACTGTCCATCCCCCCGCCCCAGCAGTGATTTACATTTCTACCAGCTGCTCCGGGCACCCAAACCAACCTGACTGCGCTGCCAGGGTGGGGCACGTGACCACTCTTGCAGCTTCCCTTTGTTTCCCTGGCAGAAGTCATTTTTCTGCGGGGAAGCAAAGAAATCTGCAGGGGACATGAATTCTGTGCATGCACAGTGATGCAGAATTCTCCTGGGAGTAATAATGGTTTCAATGCATTGCTGTGTGCAGAATGTAATCCTGGCTATCAGAGTGCTGCTTAGAACAACACTGTTTGTTCCAAAACAAAAGTTACTTCACTGACAGTGGAATTTTTGTCTTACACATAGGGCAGGATCTTTTATGATTTGTCTGCATTTTATAAACCTTTTATTATACAGTATGTATTTAAAAAAATCAGAATCCCTTTTCCTCTTTTCTGATATAGAATCATAAATAGAGAAAGGAAAGGTCAGGTTAGCATTCAATAGCATGTAAATTAGAATAGCAGGAAAAAGATGAAAGCTAAAGAGATATGCAATCCACTTTGCTCTTCGCTGCTACATTTGATTGTTTTCTTTATGGCTTAATTGTATAAATTGAGAGAGTTTAAATGCCAACATGTCTAACAAAACGGCACATGCAAAACAATAAGGAAGCAGACAAAATGATTCACGTGACATTTTAGAAATATCTCAGAATATGTCAGCCACCAGATGCCATGAAACCTGCAAGAGGTGATATGCTGATGTGACAGAAAGGCAAGGGTCTAGCACTGCACACACAGTAACAGAGCAATGGAAGATTCAGGGAAAATTTCTCTATAAACTATTACAAGTCCACAGCAGTCTTGGAAAGAAAGGAAAAAAACATATTTAAGATCTAAAACAAACAATGCTGAGATTTCTCGATCATCTGGTTCAAAGATTAAGTAACATGTTTGAGACCAGCTTTCTAAGAACTGATGGAAAATGCAGGGAATCTGTGCACAAAATGGAGAATTTTAAAAATACAGGGCCAAATTCTACCTTACACAAGTCTACGAGGGCATCATTTGGACATAGCACACAAATACCTACATCAAATATAGCACTCATCACAACTAACCTGTACCAGGTGCCATTGGTGTTGCTGCAACTATAATCAGAGACACACACACATACAAAACATTCCTGACTTAATTTACGTAACATCTCGATGATAATTTAGATGTCTAAGAACAGGCATTAGAATACACATGTTGACAAACCTTGATCCTTAACTCTGGCTCTACTAGAAGGGCTGCTGCACTTGTAATACAGCAGTAACTCAAGTATGCTGCAATAATCATTCCATTTCAGATACTGCAGAAAGAATGTGTATTTTCTCAAGCAGAATAGCAATGCCAATCAAGGAGCTGCCTATGGAACCAGAGATTTCAATGGGCTTAGGAGAAAGAAAAAAAAAAAACGCGCACACACACACACAACACAATTTAGTAGCATGCTGGAGTCTGAAGAAAATTTCATTCACTGCTATAAATAATGCTGCTTTTGTTAAAGAAGAACCCCTCGCTGTTGTAGAGACCAGAAACTGACTGAGCTCATCTTTCAGTTCTCTAATTGCATGCAAGAAAATATAAATGGTTTTACTCAAAGAACTCATGGATTGTAACCTGTGATGGTTCCTCTCAACAGTCAGTTGCTTCTATTTTTTTTCCTTTGAGGGATTATCCGTTGAACTAGAACATAAAGCAGTCCAATGTCTGAACCAATGAACACCCCTCCCTTCACATCAAGTGTGAAAAACCAATAGTTAAAATAACATACTTTAACCTGTTAAAGGGCTGTACCTACCTGCTCCTGATAGTGTTGGGGAACTGTTCCCCTATGAGGTGCTAAGGTGTTTGAGAAAGAGAGAAGTTAAGAGTGACACTGGTTGCTCCATCCGCAGTAAATGACTTAAAACTGAATGAAGAATTAATGTTGTTTATTTTTTTCTACTGTAATGATACCAAGAGTCCCCTCCAGCAATCAGGATTAGGGCCCCATTTGTACTAGAGGCTGTACAAAAAAAATAATCATTAGGGAGCAAGCAAGCCTAATATACATGGATCTCTCATTTAAATTTGCTTAACAGGAGTCAAAAATTGACAAAAAAAGGAAGTGAAACATTACTTGTTACTTGAACAAACAGCATCTCCAACACACGCCCACTTTAACCTAGCAATATCAGTGAAAATGGCCAGGGAAGGGCATTATCCTCCTTGCAATGGGTTCTGGTCCCATCCAGTTAGAGACCTACGAGCAGTGACTGAGGAGAAACCGAGAAGTCATACAAGAACCTGATATAGGTCTGAGCAGGAAACCCGGTGGAAAGTAAGGCCCCAATTCAGCAAAGCACTTAAGCAGATGCTTAACTTTAAGTAGGCAAGTATACCCAGAGAATAAGCTTGTGCTCACAAGTTAAGCATCTGCTTAAGTGCTTTGGTGACCTGGAGAGGAACATCTAAGCCAGACTGTTGTCACAAGTTTCCCAAGGTTACCCTCAAGTCATGGGAGTCTCTTGTGGGCTCAAAAAAAACTGCAATAGCAATAATATATATATATATAATAATATATATATATTGACATTTTTTTGCAAAAAAATTTGCACCTCCTCCCCAAGGACAAACTCTTCTACATTTATCTTACCAAATATATATATATATATATAGAGAGAGAGAGAGAGAGAGAGAGAGAGAGAGTAAGATAAATGTAGAAGAGTTTGTCCTTGGGGAGGAGGTGCAAATTTTTTTGCAAAAAAATGTCAACCAGTTCTCAAGTGCTAAATTGCAGTGCGGGGACAGGGCTGAGTCTCCTACCACGAAAAATTTGTTTTTCTTGTCTTTTCAAATTGTTTTTCAGAACAATTGGTTCCGCAGTAGGAAACTGAAAAAAAAGGATCAAATTCCACCTCCAAGAGTGCCAAATTCCACCTCCAAGAGTGCCAAATTCCACCACCAAGAGTGCCAAATTCCACCACCAAGAGTGAAGCTGAGGGCAGGGTTGACATGGTAGTAAGGAAGGTCATAAGGTAGGAAGAGTTTAGTGCACTGAGGGCTTCTCTTCATTGCAACAGCTAGCTCACACTAGTACCACTGAGTTACTCCCCTCAAACTGGCCTAGTTCACTGATGTGGGAGCAGAGTAAGCACAACCAGACTGCAACACTACACGGAGTGGTTGGATCAGCAGAGTGATTCATTTCACCGTGGATGAGCTGTTGTAACGCAAGCTGCTGCATCCCTACTTCATGACCAGCTCCAGTCAGGTCAGCAGCCATCAAGCTTCAATCTCCCATCCCCACTCTGCCAATGACAAGCCAGCTTGCTCATTCTTAAAGCGCCACCTAATTCAAGCTAGATATTTTTGTGTGCGGACAGGTGTCGGGTTAGGGCAAAACTTAGTTATAGCTTGAGCTAACAATGTAGTGAACACAAGCCCTGTCCTCTGCCGTTGGACTCCCAAGAGAGCAGCACCAAAACTCAAACTTTCACACTGGAGGTGGCCTGCCACCTGGGTAATATAACATCAGTCTCTCACTCACACTCTCAGTCTCACGCACGATGCAGTGACACGTTACTGTACTAGATGAGGTGTTTGTGCACCACTACTGGATGGAAAAGTCAGACTTGCACAGGAGAGCATCTGTTTATAATGGCCTCTCTCTCTAGAGACTCAAAGGTTTTTAGCAAGCATTACACATAACAGTAGGATCTACAGGTGCACGTACAACCAGGGTGTGTGCACCAATGGCAGGTCCTAAGAGTGTGTGTGCTGAGTGACTTTAAAATGTAGGGGAAAAATTATGTTCAAAATTATTTAAGCTCATTAAAAATCAGCAGTGTGGGAGCTTAATAAAAAGGAGTAAGTCTGATTTTCAGTCCATTGACCTTGAGTTGCTAATGAACCACCACTTGCTCACTGCTTCAGCATTACAAAGCATCCTAAAAACCTGGTTCAACTGGCCAGCGGAGGGGTCCCACAGCCTAAAACCACCACAGTGGCTCCTCTACTACACTCTTTCCAGTGCCTGGCCTAAGGGGTATGGCCAGGCCATCTGCAGCCAGCAGTAGCTCTGCTTCAGGAGGGACTTCCCACCCAACATTACACCAAACAAACCTCAGAGGCAGCAGGACCCTGTCTCTTGCCCTGAACCTTGGCCACATTTGAACTAGCAGTTTAGAAATGAAAGACTCATTACCCATTTCCTGGGCCATCCAGACACCTCCTTAACTCCTCTTTCGCAAACATAAGCTCTAGATTTGTCACCGTTAATTTTACTCTTTACATATTTGTAGTAAATGGGAGTGAATTGAAATGCTGGCTGCTATCTCTAGGTTTATTCATTGTAATGATTGCTCTGGAGGTGAGTGGGTGTAATCATTCTGAAACGTTCATTCAAAAGCATCCATGTGCACACAGGAGGCTAGCTGTACTCCAAAGCAACAACCGTCTATATAATAGAAGTGGAACAAGATGGAATCAGTAGCAGTGAGCATGAAGGGAAGCACACAAAGGAGTGAGGCCTGTGCCATTGTTTGCAATGACCATTTCAGTCATAGCCACCAGGAGATTGAGCAGAAGTTCCAAAAACAGGGTATTTTCATTTTTCTGGCTTAAGCAGCCAACCCACTATAGAGCCAACTATCATTATATCATTACCGGCCAAGATCAATCCCTCTCAAAACGATACTTATGAGAGAAGACTCTGTGGAGGGAATCTCCATTAGTCCTTTCCCGCAGATCCGAACAGTGTCCCCCCACCCCAACCCTGGTTCCCCTTAGGCCTTCTCTGTTGATAGAAAATATTGCAACAGGCTGCTGACAAGGCTGTTCAAAGAGGATGCAACTTGTATTCCTTCCTTCCCTCACCCCAAGAGGGGTCAGCTCTGTCCCTAAAGAACCTCATAATGCCAACTAATGAGGGAGTGCAATGTAATTACAGGAGTCTTCTAGTTCTGGTACGTACATTCTGGTTCTCCAAAGAATGTCATGTGAGGTCTCAGATAAAAGCACGGTGGCACACTGATCATTAATATCATTATGAAATGTGTGTACATGTACTATGCGAGTGATGTATGTGTACCAGAAAGTCATGATCTTAAGCATGTAAGGTAAAAGCAGATCACCAAAAGGCAACATACCTTAGACCAGTTCCTCCAGACAGGAGGCAAGAAACATGTATCTCTCTCCAGAGATGTAAATGAAGCAGATAATGCAATGGATGTCCATTTACATATGAAGTCATACGTTAACAAAGAGATGTGAAGTCAACAGGAAAGCAGCACACAGGAAAAAACAAGGCCGGGGTGGGGGTGGGAGCGGGGGCGGGGGAGTTATCCTGTCTGTGAGTAAAGACAATGAACACTGGGGGGGTATTTCTAGAAGGAAGTGGAGACTCCCTGGTATCTTGCATCTAGGACAGTGCAGTTGCATTTGTGAAAAAGGCTGGCTGAGACCCCGCTATTGAAAAAAGACTTGGGTGAGATAAACGTCTTTAGTCCGGAAGTTAACCTGCTGCTTCCTAGAGACTAAACTGTGTTATGATTTTGTTTTTTATGTAACCATTTTTGTTTCCAATATTCTTATTCACTGCTACTTGAATCTTTGACAGTAAATTAATTCTTGTTTTCACTATAAATCTATCTATGTCCTGTGGTGGTAAGCAAGGTGGGAGTCCTGAGCTGCATTTTACAAGCTGGTGTGTACTGTTCCTTTGGGAATAGCAGGCCTGGTCATTTTGTGAAGGTCCAGTGGATAAGGCTCTGGACACTGTGGGGAATGTGCCGAGGACTTGGGGGTTAGTCTAGGTCTGTTGTTACCTGTACAGAGAGCGCGAGGATTCCAGAGGCCTGGAAAGTAGTGCTCGTGCTGCCAGACACTGTTGGTTTCAGCAGCTGATCCACAGCAGGCACAGAAAAGAGTCATTCCCACTAAAGGAGGGGAGTGGTGAGGTGCCTCACAACCCCGGTACTAATGGCTAGAGCAGACGGTGAGCAAAGCTAGGACTCCTTCCTGCATACTCTGGCATGTTCAGCCCCACCAACTAGACTTCAGTGAGAAGTCTAGCCCTTCCTAGGGAGGGCTCAGCATCATCCAGGACCACAGGTAGCCAGAGAGCAAAATGTGATTTACGCCCCTGTGAGCTTGTAAAAAGCGTTTGACCCAAGTTACGAGCAATGTTGGTGTTACATGGTTCAGTGACCTATAAGGCCCTGAACAGCTTATTTGCATCATCTTTAATGCACAATATATATCATATGCCAAGAAACTAGAAAGAGGGACTAGGAATTTGGGACTATCACCCTTCCCACCACCTGATGGACCCAATAGAGAATGCCTGATTATAAGCTTGCAAGATGCAATCAAGGTGTACAGAGGATGAGTCGAGATAGGGTAGCTTGAGGTTTCATCAAGAGGAGCTACTGACCCTTGGGTACGATGCATCACACACAAAAAGGAACAGGACATTTTTAATTATACAGTTTTTTTTGCCTTTTCAAAAACCCATAGATGCTTAAGAGACTGGGAAAGGCTCATATGTCAGGCACCTCTGGTGTGACTTTGTTGGTGACGTTTCACTTGCATACAGCACAAAGTCAAGTGCTCTGTGGGCTTAACAATTTTATGTCTTCCACCTGACACCCTGGTGTAACACTTCATAAAGTTGGCCTTAGTCCATCTTGTCTTAATGAACTATTTTTTGCTTACCAATTATTTATCAGGAAGGGAAAGGTCAGTCTTGAATGTTACAAAAGCAGAACTCTAAAAAAAGGATCTGGAAGAGCCCTTTGCTCACTAAAGTGAAAACCTCTTACCCATCCCAGGTTGTTATTCTGGCCAAAGTAATCTCCACTCATTAGGTAATACTGAATCAGAAATGTGGAATGGGGAGCTTTAGTTGGGAGATATTCACTCACCCACATACCAGAGTAGGAGCCATTTTTTCTGAAAATGACACATTGAAATAGAGCGCTCATTTTTCCTGTTGTTCCTCAATTATTTTTTGCTCTACCAGCAGAGGGTGGATAGCACTTTCTCCAGTGGAGTGCCATCCTATGTGGCACAACCTTCACGTACCTAGTTAGATCCTTGCACAAAGATGACTAACATCAGAACCCCTCTGGGCTCGCTAATCTATTTTATATGAATCTATAGTTTTGGTCACCTGAATATACCTGATTTAAAGAATGGAGGGATATATATTTATTTTTCTTCATAAGGGGTCCAGTCATGAGTTATTAGGTGCCCTGGATTAAGAGGCCAGACACAGATTGTTACATATAAAAAGATAACGCAAACAATACCCGGATCTTATATAGCACATTTCATCAGTAGAGCTCAAAGAACTTCAAAAAGGAGGTCAGTATCCTCCTACCCATTTTACAGATGGGAAAACTGAGGCAGAGAGAGACGTTAAAATAACTGTTCCCAGGTCACTGAGCATGCCAGTGGCCAAACTGGGAGCAGAACCCACATCTTCTGAATTCTAGTCCTGCATCCACTAGGCCATTTTACTTCTCATCAGCCAGTAGAAATGCTCATGTGAGTAAAGTCTGCAGGATCACACTCCTGGTGAATTTTCTTAGCCACAGCCAGTTTCCTCTAGCACCTGTTGGTTATTTCCCCACTTTATGTATATTTAGTGTAAAGTTGGCTGCACTTTGTAGAACCATAGTTAAGCAGCAAGCACCTTCTGTACACTTCAACTGTTTATGAATGAGCAAGAAAACTTTAGGGCTTGTCTTCATGGGAAACTAATGCAAAATAGCGAGGGTGTGAATTTAAAGCACAATAGCTCTTTCTCACTAATTCCCCAAGGGGACACACTTATGTCGAACTAGGGGAGCCTTTAGGGGGTTAGCTAAATCACATAAAAGCTCTCTTACTGTGAAATAAGAGTGTCCATGTGAGAAGATAGTGAAGAATAGCTATTTAGCAATAGGTTTCAGAGTAACAGCCGTGTTAGTCTGTATTCACAAAAAGAAAAGGAGTACTTGTGGCACCTTAGAGACTAACCAATTTATTCGAGCATAAGCTTTCGTGAGCTACAGCTCACTTCATCAGATGCATACTGTGGAAACTGCAGAAGACATTATATACACAGAGACCATGAAACAATACCTCCTCCCACCCCACTCTCCTGCTGGTAATAGTTTATCTAAAGTGATCATGCACTAGCTATTCTGGGCCTTTGTCCCCCTCCCCATGGAGATATGCCTTTAGATTCCAAAATGCTGATAGACAGCACTAACTGGGAGCATTTGCAACCAAAATTTTCCATTTCTTCTCTCTCCGTTTTGGATTCCCTGCTGCATCCATCTTTTTTAACTGAAGAATGAATTTCGGCACCTTTTGCCCTCTGGCTAATGTGAAAAGGACCAAAAGCATTTCTTCCCCGAAGGGGAGACTATCTTTCTGAAACAGAGCCATCAGATTATATAGTTCTGCTTGACTGCTATGACTACTAATTTAATGTAAAAATAATGACTGTAAAGCTAAGTTAGGTCTTCCAGCTGCTGATCACAATTGCTCTGTGAAGACCCCCTCACTTTACAGCAAACCAAGAAGGAAAGAAAAGCCACTAGCTCATACTAAAATAGGAAAAAATAAAGTAAGTCTCCCACAGGCAGCTGAAAACGGCATTTACTTCCCACATGGATCACTGGAGACTTATTTAGCCAGGCAGAAAAGACACATTCTCTTAAGGTTTGCTTGTACAGCATGCACATCACTACAGAGATGTTTTTTTGTTCCCAGTAATACAGTTTAGATCAAAGCTCATCTGAATGTGGCCTGGAATATCATTAATCCCAGCATCCCAATTCCAGAGATACTTTCTCTTCTAATTGTCGGACAGCTGCTTAATTCAGTGAGTAAAACAGCAGCTCCAAAGATAGGCGGGTATTCATGGTTTTGAAAAATCTAAAACAAATCACTGTCTACAAGGTCAGGACCTTATGGTGCTATATTAGGATGGGAAACAAGAAATACGTTTCACAGGTATATCCAAACAGGCAGCTAACTGGGAGAAGGTTTGCCTTCTTTAGCATTGCTCTCCTGAGAAAAAGCATAATTCAGGTGAATGGCAAATACGGTACAAATACTTGTCAGTTCTCAAGCAGTGCACTACAGAACTAGCTCATCTCATTTCTGTCATAATAAATTTTCAGCTGGGCAATAAGTCCTTGAAATGGCAGCAAGTACTTAAATCAGCAGAAGGCCTTTTTCATTTGATGGCTCTGACCCACTGGGCCCTATTCTCCATTCTTTGCTCCTTGTGTCAGCCTTCACGCCTATGCAAAAAGAGTATAAAAATGCTACCAAATCTCAATTGGGACCATGTTATACCATGTTTGTGCAGCTGGACATGATTTCACAAGGCGCAAAGCAGTGAAGAATTAAGCCCACTATGTTGCATTATATTGGATACTATACAGCACTGGTCAGAAATTGGGGTTCCCCTCCATGGAAAAACTTCAGTCTTTCAGCAAAAACTCAAATATGCAAATATTTGGGCCAAAACCTGAAAAGTTTAATTTAGTAATGATGTCATGCCTTATGCCCCAATTCTCCTCTATAGACCCCGGTCCCTGGTTGGACTACATACCAATGAAGCTACATTCCTCTTTCTTGGGAGCCTGGTCCATACAGGAGAACGGGGACATGAGGCAGCTAAACTACCACTCCCATGAGGCACTGCAGCAGCGTATCCAAATGCTAAATATTTCAGTTGGCAGCCAAAATGTTTTGGTTTTTCCAAAATCAAATCAGTCAAATCCAAAGTTTGTGACAGAAAGCTGGCACTTTGCAAAAGGTTGTTTAATTGAAAACCCAAATTTTCTGTCAAAAACAGTTTCAAGGGAAAATTTTTGACCAGCACTAATACTGTGTTATACAGTGTTACTTGACTTTAACCAGAATACCAGAAATCTAAAACAATAGCTTTTGCACTGCATGATTGAAGACCAATTCGAGGTCTAACAGGCTCTCAATCTTCTTTTAATACTGTTATGTGTGGCACTGAACTTAATAGCTAGGTCTTCCTCCCCCTCCCATCCCCCCGAAGAGCTCTTTTTTGACTTTCTCCATGGGATGAAGTCACCCCATAGAGACTACTCAGCTGGCTGTCATAAAACCTATGCTGCTAACAGCTAATGGAGATTCTTCTTTAACTCTAGTGGAGTAGAGCAGCCATGAAAATGGGAATTCTACTCCCGTTGTTACCCATAAGATTCTGAGCAGCCATGCTGCACAGTATAGTGACAAACAGGCAATCCTGTGTAGTCCCAGATTTGTTACAAAGATATAAATATTGTATCTTTTTACAGGAGATAAATCCCAATGACTGGACCCCAAAATAAACCATTGTGCTTAATTTTCAGAAACTATTTGCCAGGATGAAACACACTTTGTTCCTTTTAGTGCAAGCAGCTCCTTCGCCTTCCACTTCTGAAATTAGCTTCTAGTCATAACAACTTAAGAAGTCAGAAAATAACCCCTAACTAAAATTATCTGGAAAAAAAATTTCATTCCTGCCAACCGTTCAGCTGTGGATGAGGCCATAGCAACTCAATCCACTAGAATACCAGAACAATTTGAAAGGACAAGAATCTTGATAGCAGAGGAATGAGTTTGCAGTGATTGGAAGCACGTGGACCAGATTGTGCTGCTCTCAGTTCTGCTGCAGTAAATCTAGGCAGTGGGCCAAGTTCACCACTGATGTCACTGGCTGCAACTTCAGCAAAGGTGCTCCTGTTTAGCTAGGAGGGATTTTGGCTTCAGTGGAGTTGAATGATAGTCAGTGGGAATGAGAGCAGACTACAACCCATGTGTATTTATTCTTATGGATTTTAGTGCTGCTTGGAAACTTTGCAATCCATAGAACAATTAGAACAAGTTTTTCAACTAGCTTTAACACACATGGTAAAAATTTAATATATTAAAAGCTAGAATAAGAACACCAAGTATTAGTTGAGGAGATAGAGCGGGAGAGTTTCATAGAGATTTGAGCAAAGATTCAGCTTGTTCTCATGAGATTTAGCCTGATTCAGGCTGAAGCAACTCAGATAAGTACAAATTCCCAATTTGTGGCATGTCCCTTACTTCACTGTCTACATTCACACGCACATTGTCAGCAAATGGCCATACAAACACAGGCAGAGTTTATAGACATACCAAAATATGGTTTCAATTTAGTGCATATATCAGTTATTAGAAAAATGCATTTTTCTACATGAATGGACTTACGTTGCTTTTATGCACATATTCCAAGCCTTTGGATCCTGCTTGTTTCTGCAGTCGCAGATTTATTGAGGCTTGTATAAACTTGCCTGGCACAAAGCCTGCATCATCTATCTGCTCTTTGATACCAAATGGTCTTGCTTTGCATCTCTTTCCAGAATCTCAGAGCACACAGCCCAGCAGCCATCTGCAAGGCTATTTTTTTCAATTATCATCTATTATTTTGCCATATAAGCAACAGCCAAACAAAAAACTGCACCCAAATCCCGAAGAGCTATTTTCACATGATTGTGTTTGCAGTGGAGCTGCTTTCCTGCTTCGCAATACCATTTCATTTATCTGAGCACCAACAGCAAGAGAAGAGCCAGCTCAGCCAATAAGCGAACTCATGTAACACTGATGTCATTGGTACTGCCAGCCTCACACACCTTGGATAGATAGGTTAAAGGTCCAGAGCTCAACACTGTAATGATGCTGCTTGTTTTCTCCACCTCTTGTGGCCAAATTCTGCCCTCTGATGCAGATATCTGACTCCCAGCGATGTTAATGAGTGCAATATACATGCATTCCCCAGAAGAGCTTCTCTCAATTATTTGTATTGCAGTAGCACCCAGGAACCTCTGAGTCAAGGAGCAGGGTGCTATTGTGCTAGGCACTGTAGAGACATGTAACAAACAAGATGGACCCTGCCACAGAGAGATTGGACAGTAAAGTTCACCATACAATTATTCCAATTTTGAAGTGCTCCTCACTTTAGTCATCTTCACACCTGGTCCAGTCTGGAATGAGCGAGCTAAAGCAAGAGTACTGATATGCCCTGTTGGTGCAACTGATGCTCTTGTCCTCATCACACAGGAACATAGATCTGCTGCAATCCATCACTCTGATAATATTTAGGAGTTTGAAAATATTGGTTCTGCCAGCTTTCCCTTTTCTCTACTAGACCTCTTAACTACCCAAGCTCTCTCTACTGTATGGCCTTTTGACCCTTGAGCAGGTGTTTCTCCTCTACAGGTACTTGAGCTATAACCCCCCGTTCTCCCTCTTTCACTCAGCTGACCCCAGTTCAACAGGAGGGATGAATGACTAGCCCAAATGAATCTGATTACAATGAGAACCAGAACTCAAACTTTCTGATCATCAGAAAGTGTTTTCATTCTCATTCTCCTCTGCTCTTCCTGGTTCCAGCCAACACTCAAAAGCATAGGTGCCAGAACTGTTTCAGAAGTTGGTTTCCGACTGAACATGGTTGGAACATGGTTTCCAACTGAAGCTTCAGGAGGAATTTTAAAAGAGGCAGAATTCAATTATGCCAAACTGCAATTTGGCCAGGACACTGCTGCTAACACCAAAGTGCCATGGGATCTCCAACAGCCACAGGAGGTTAGAATTTCACTTGAATATCTCATGTAGGAGACCAGCATTCCCAGAAACAGGACCCAGTGCACTGCCACAAGACCCCCTATTGACTGAAAAAATACTAGCCACTCAATCCACAATACCATTTCCCACAGCACCTGAGCTATGACCAGGCTAGCCATACTTAGCTTGTGAAACCTGACACAGTCCCCAGCTGCTGCAAATTTAGCCTGTCAGAATAAAGCAGCCCACGTTTCTATTATGTGCCTGCTTTGTTGGCACACAAAAGATCCAATTTTGAAGTTACCATAAGGGATACACTGATCAATAATTCCTCCAGCATCACCACTCCTTCTCCACTCATATTTCTGTGATAAGAATGAAAAGCATGAAGTAGGCCAACACAATAGCCAGACAGTGAAATTACCATCATCATGGGAGGAGACTCAAATCCTGCATACAATTTTCCCTTTGAACTACCTTATGATTGTTAAACTCCTTCATTTGAATTGCACCACATCTGTTGATAGGGACAATACCTTTGATTTATTCCTCTTTTATTATAAAGAAATTCTAATTGTAATTCAGGCCATTTTATCCTTCCCTTCCATTTATTTGAGCAGCTGTTATATTTCCCTAGTTATCTTCATTACAGGTTTTATGCTGAGGTGTTTTGTTTGTTTATTTTGTTGTACTTCAGATCGGCCTATTTTGGCTTCTGTCAAGAAAGCACTCTCATGACATCATCCTAAGAGCAGCCGGAAAGGACTGCAGCTGTGCTCATGAAAATGATCAAATAATCAACCTGCTGATGAGCCTTAATGATAGTCACAGTCCTTGAAGCATGGGAAATGCCACTGCATTTCAGAGTCAGGCTCAAGCATCGGAACTGACCTTCCCCCACAGCGCTCAACCCAGTACAAAGACAGGACCCAGATCCAGACCTGACTTTCCACCAAATTCAGAGACATTCGGATGGGGTCCGTTCCTACAGCACTTTTTCTATGTGAGCTCCTCTGACCATGATACGTAAAGTGCTTGGCACGTTCTGCAATGAGCATTAAACATTTGCACCGTCTCTTCATGCAATGCAATAAGGACCACTGTGACATGGACATTGCATGAAGACTAAACAGAGAGAAGGTGGGTTAGGTAATATATTTTAGTGGACCAATTTCTGTTGGTGAGAGAGACAAGCTTTTGAGCCACCTAGATCTGAGGAAGAGCTCTGTGTGGCTTGAAAGCTTGTCTCTCTCACCAACAGAAGTTGGTCCAATAACAGATATCACCCCACCCACCTTGTGTCTCTAACATCCTGGGACTCACATGGCAACAATTATACTGCATACGTGAAGACTAAATGGCATCAGACACTCATGCACCTGCCAGTCTGTTGCCTTCTTAAACCACAATGTTTCAATGCCAGTATAACCCACATTTATACAGCGTGGCTTTCTGTACAGCCTTTAAAATGCATTCATTTCCAAGGATACACAGACTCAAATACTTGAAATGTGTAACTCACCACTGCTGCATTTCCAAGTTTTTGACTGGTAGCCTTGTGATCTGAAGATGAGTCATTCACTGTAGAGGGTTTTAACTTGCATGTTACACAGCACCATTTGCCTTCACTGGATCATCTCCTAAAAATTCCGTATCCGTTCCCCAGTTTATAGCTAACATGTCATGTGCATTTCCCCAGTGAGTTAAAATTAGTCTCTCATATCTATAGCACCTTGTCTTCACAAAGGATCCCTATCAGTCTATATGCAGGAATCACTTCAAGTACCAATGAGATGCAACCGCCTTCGGGGTGGAATGTAGAATCTAGTTAGTGGCATAAACCAAAACTACACAACAGTTTAGGATTCATGAAAAATGCCATTTTGCACATAGCTGAAACTACATGAGGATCTTCTTTTACCTAGGACCTATTGATCCCCAAGTAAGCCAAATAGAATGAGTATTATCCTCTTTAACCTATGGAAATATGGCTCTTGTCCTGAAGCATATGTTATAAACATGTTATGAGAGTCACAATATTGGCAGAAAGTTACTGTTTTGGTTTTCACCCTTTTAGCCAAGAACAAATGCGGCAGTAAGTAATTGATCATTTTTCTAATTGGCTTTGTATTACACAAAAAACATGTGTACTCATATTAATAAGGCACTGAAGATACCTGAAGATACTGACTGGTTTGTTTCATAGTTGTCTGATGTCCTTTTCATGAAGAATCTAAAACAGATTATCCAATCTTGAAAGGACGACTCCACTTTTTCTCATAGTGACTAGATTTCAACTGGATTATAAGATAACATACATTCGAGGGCAGTGATCTCTTAGTTTATATGTTTATGCTCTGACAGTGAGTCAGATGGAATATTAGCCACATGTAGACACCTGCTTTTGGAATTTTAGGATGATCACTCTCAGCACTTTGACTCCACCCACAAGTGACACCTAGAATTGGTGATGATGAAACCAGCCGATGATTAGAATTTGTTTTTCCTGTTACATTCTTATATGGTTTTAATTGTTATAATTTAGTTGGCCAATTTATTAATGGAGAATGAGAAACTGCAGGGAGAGTCCATCTCAGTTATGCTAGCCTCTAGCTCTTATCTGAAGCCCAGAAATGTAGTTGCAACCTGATCCTTTGAACCACAGAAGTATGATAACATGATTCCTGTTTACAGCTAGTTAGGTGCACTTCCATATTGCTTTCTTGCCTGCGATTGCCAGGAAAGACTGTAAAAAATGTGTGCCTGCAAGCCATGCAGCCATTCCTTTTGACATGCTCTTGTAATTTCTAAACTTGCATTATTATAATGCACATCCTGTCAGCAAAAGATGAATCATAGAATCATAGAATTTCAGAGTTGGAAGGGACCTCTGGAGGTCATCTAGTCCAACCCCCTGCCCAGAGCAGGACCAATCCCCAACTAAATCATCCCAGCCAGGGCTTTGTCAAGCCTGAGCTTAAAATGTATGGGTTTCATTTAAGCCAAAACATTATATAATCATCTGCAGCGTTATCCGTTCAAGGCTTAATTTTGCATCCTCATTGCTTTTAGCAGTGACCAATTGGTGAAAATATTTATTGAGCAAACATCTTCATACACATACTATTAAGGCTTCATGAGGTTCACACACACATGGTTTTGTTTCCCTCTTATTCAGCTGATGGAGGACAATCACAAAACTGTTCTTGGGAGCTTTTAAAAGAAGGAGCTATAGGGAGAGCTTGCAGAAGATTATAAAAACTTGGGAGTGATGGGATCACAAAAGTTAGCGGGAAAAGCCTATTAATGGAGCTGGTTGAATAATTTGTAGCAGATATGTTATCTGATGAATGTAGCCCTTTCCTCCTCCCTTCCCCACAATCTGTGAATCCTTTGTAAATTCATCATTCATTTCTGTGAATGGATTAATTACTAAGTATTTACCTAGTGATTTATACAAGATGATCTTCAGACTATGGTTTGTTTGCAAACAGACTCTTTGCTATTTGTTGCACCTGGTGTGAGACTTATCACTTGCATTGCATGGGATTGTTTCTCTTCCCTAACTGGTTGAGTGAAGCTTTTTGGACGGTTGAATACAGAAAGAGAAATGCCACTGAGAACAGTGAAAACTCCTGCAGTCCCACAAATATGGTACCTTGTTTGCAGCTGGGTATGTGTACTTGCACAAAGAACAGCTATTCCCCGAACATTCATATGAAACAAAACCTATGTTTGTATCAGCATTCATGAATAACAATTTATAAAGTGGTACAAACAAGGCCTAAGCAAACAGCTGTTCAGAAATCCAACAAATGTTCTCACAGACAGATTTTGGAGTGCTCAGCCAGTGCAACTCATTTAATGTGAGATCATCTAATCTACCACCCAGAACTGTTCCCCACAGCATATGTTCTAGGGTCAGGACCAGTATATTGCAAGGGTAGGATTTTTCAAGAGAGTTTAACTTTCTCCTAACTCTGCTCCCACTGAAGTCAATGGTGACACTCCCATTACACTTCACTGGATGCAGAGTTAGACCATTGTTCAGCCCTTTTGAAAATCCCATCCTAAAGTGGTCCAAGCAGTAGGGTTTGTCGTTCTCCTGTTGGAATACTGTTCTACTCTATAGCAGTTAGGAATATTCAATCTTCATTTTCCTCTTAGTAATTTCATCCCAATACTCAATACTACTACCCTAAATAATTCCTCTCCCTCTCGGGATTTATGCACCTACAGTCTACTGGATTGAGTCTGGACCTGGCATTTGAAAATAGAGATTGTATTCCCAGTTCTTCTAATGATCTTGAGCAAGTTACTTTATCTCTATGGTGCTTCCATTTCCCCATCTGTAGGATGGGAATAATAATGCTTGCCCGCTAGTGTTTTGAGATCTACAGTAGAAAAGCACTATAAAAGGCAAAGAAAATTATTACTCAGATCCTTGTAGATGCATATGCCCTCTTACGTTGTTAGTATTTCTGAGACATGGCAGATAACTACCACCAAAATTAGGGCTGTATAGAGCAAATGTTTAGCTCTGAAATGCAGAAATTAGTATTATAATAAAATCATAACTTCATGTTAGCATTTTTACTGTAACTTGAGAAGCAAGACTGAATTGTGGTTTGTATATTAAAAGTCTTAATCAACAAGTCTAACTGATGTTTTTAATGTGCTGACAAATATTGCTTCCAAAGCAGAATGCAGAACTGTGTCTCACAAGATAAAATGCATTCTCCTGGGCCTGAACCTCCTGCCAGATTGCAAAGCTTTATATTTCTTTTGGAGACCAAGCTAGCCTGTCCAACTTTTCTGGGCCTTCTTTGAATGCATCATCATCAGGGATATGTGGTAGGAAATAAAATACATGATTTTGTCTGTTACTGCCAACTACAGATGGACAGATGGACCAAAATCATAACCTCAAATCTGAGTCCCTTTGAATTTCAGGGGAAATGGGATTTAAATCCCTACATGTAAACCCACCCCTGTAGGATTCATACAAGGTTCATGCGCTTGGCAACATTCAGGGCACACCCGGAGTGTTGTGCTGGACCTGTGCACACACAGCTCCTTTCAAGGGCATCAACCTTGGAATCTCGCCCAGTTGACATGAACCATGGGAAGCCTCCCAGGACTGGGCTCAAGGCCCGAGAGCAAGGAATGCGGTAGATAGAAACTGGTAAATAAGAATGTTAAACAAAGCCAGTGTATTCCTTTTATCTGTTGGAGAATGTAATGCGCGGGGGGAGAGAAAGAATAAAGGGGAAGGTGGAAAGCTGACAGGCAGAAGCCCGTTAGAAGACCAGCTTGTTTGCTTGCTTAAAGCTCTGTGCTGTCTTGTCATTGAACCGCCACAACTGGCGCCCAAACGTGGGGCCCTCAGCACTCACCTCACCCGGCAAGGGTTTCAGATGCGTCACTCATCCACTTTGCGGATCCCGGTGAGTATTTTTCATTGTGGTAAGTACGGGAAGCTCCGTCTCTGCTTTGCAAGTGCAACACCGCAGTGAGCTACAGTATTTGCTGCGTAAGGCTCAGCATGACTGTCCCACTCGAGAGCTCACTCTCCTGCTACAGGAGGTGAGTGCCCAGTGCCCGTGGTACCCTGAAGCTGGAACCCTTAAGCTAGCGGACTGGGAGCGGTTGGGCCAGACATTGCACAAGGAGCCTCGGGCGCCCGTGCAGGCTTTACACGCCTGGCACCTCTGCCGCGATGCGATACAGCGTGTCGCTTCGGACAGGCCCCCCCCACGCCAACAGAGGGGCTGCCGATCTCGCCACCCCCGTCCGCTCCTGCAACCATCCCTCCCCCTGCTTCGCCCTCAGGGCCTCTATTACCAGCACCTCCCTGGCCTTCCCCACCGGAGCCGGTGTGTGATCACCCTCCCACCGTGGAGCCCCATGCTTCGGGGCCCCCCGGAGGGTCATCCGCGTCTGCTCAGGGGCTTTCGCTGGTGCAACAAATGGTTCACGCAGCGAAGACTCGCTCAGATCTTACAGCAGAGGAGCTGGCTGAGCTGGTCTCAGTTTGTCCGGTGACCTGGCAGGATGATGGCCAGGGCAACCAGGTTACAAACTGGGTCAGTTTGCCCTACTCGGTGATCAGAGACATAAAGAAAGCGATCCACGAGTTCGGCCTCACTAGCACGTATGTGCGTGGTCTCATTGAAGGGCTAGGTTCTGGGTACTCTCTGGTCCCTGAAGACTGGAAGGCGCTGTTGCGCATGATGCTGACACCTAGTCAGTATGTTATTTGGCTTAGTGAATTTCGGCAGATGGCGGAACGCCAAGCCCAGGTATATAGAGAGCAAGGTGTCATTTATGAGCAGTTGGCAGGGGAGGGCCAGTTTGCTACCGTTCAGATGCAGTCTCAACTCCCTCAGGCCGTCTTCCCCATTATTTCCACCTGCGCCCAGCATGCTTTCCGGAAGGTCCCGGATTCAGGCAAGCCTACCAAAAGCTTTGCCAGTATCCGTCAGGGTGCATCAGAGTCCTTTATGGATTTTACCAACAGATTGCAGGAGGCTATCCTCCGGCAGGTGGATAGCCCTGCAGGAGCTCAGGAGATCCTGTTAAAAATGGCAGTTGAGAATGCGAACGAGGATTGCCGCCCTGCTCTCCAGGCGGCACAAGCCTCTGGGATTCTAGAGCTGTCAGACATGCTGCGGGCATGCCAAAACATCGGCACCCAAGCCCATAAGGCTGGAGTTCTGGCTGCCGCCCTGCGGAAAAGCAGGAAGGAGGGGAAGCGTTGTTACCGCTGTGGTAAGGAGGGTCACTTTCAGCGGGAGTGCCGCTCCTCGGCGGCGCCCGCCCGCCCCTCAAAGAAGTGCCCCAAGTGTCGGAAGGGCTATCACTGGGCTAATCAGTGTCGTAGCGGGTCAGGAAACCGCACGACGGGTCCCCCCCCCCCGAACCCAGGGCCAAACGGGGGTGTTTCCCACTCAGAGAACTGTTGCTCTGATTTAAAATCCATAGACTCCATGAAGGCGGCGACTGCCGGAAGTGCAGGGCTTGATTTGATTATGCAGGAGGATGCTGACTTTCGGCTGCCGGGGGAGGTCTGCGCCATACCTACCCAGGTGACGGGACCTCTCCCTGCCGGATTTGTGGACCTGGTTCTCCCTCGCTCACACGCTGAGAAACAGGGTTTTTTTGTCATCCCAGGGGTCATTGACGCCGATTACACCGGTGTTATTAAGGTTCAGGTATGGACCCATCTTCCGCAGTCGCTCCCGCGTGGACGGTCAATTGCGCAATTGATTTTAGTCCCCTATCAGGTGCCAGCTGCAGAGGATCGAGCCCAGGGAGGAGGCGGCTTTGGATCGACTCTGGCTCAGTCGCCATCTCACAACACGTCCTCTCCACTTGTTGCTCTAACAATGTTGGTCCGCCCCTCGAAACCTCAGTTAACACTTCTCTTAAATAATGTTCCTTTTACAGGGCTGGTGGACACTGGAGCTGACGTTACGGTGATCCGGAGTGGCCGGTCGGTTGGCCAACAGTTCCTTCTAAAGAGTTGTGGGGGATCGGGGGTAGCAAACCCAGGCGCCAAAATTTGTTTTGGGTCACGGTCTCTAAACCAGGAGGCCGTGCCCTTGCTACAATCCGCCCTTTTGTACTCCCTGTCCACCTCAATATTTGGGGCCGTGACTTACTTACAAAGCTGGACACCACCCTCGATATTAATATATAATGGCCCGAAATCCTCCCTCACCCACCTTGCCATCCGCATTACCATTAGTATGGCAATCCTTAGAGCCCGTATGGATTGACCAGTGGCCCCTCCCCCTAGAAAAGCTGAAAGCGCTTCATTCACTTGTACAATAATATTTGCATGCACAGCGCTTGGAGAGCTTTACTAGTCCTTGGAACTAGCTGCTGTTATTTTGGACTTTCAACTTTTTGCTGATTGTCCCTTTAATTTGATCGTGGACACGCATTATGTTTATCAGGTAATTGATCATTTACCCCTTGCCCTCATTACCCCTCAGGTCGATGCGGACCTTCTTCGCCTGTTTTTGTCCTTACAGTATCTCCTCACCACTCGTAATTTCCCTTATTTTGTTGCTCATATTCGCAGTCATACCCCTCTGCCTGGGCTACTTACTGAAGGCAATGTGCACGCCGATCGCGCGTTACGTGGCCCGGTAAATTCCCTTTTTTCTGACCCCATTGAAAGCCATTCCTTTTTTCAATCAGTCTGCCTCTGTTTTGGCCTGGCAGTTTCACATTCCTGCTGATCATGCACGTTTTATTGTTCGTTCCTGCCCCCACTGTGCCGCTGCTGCCCCTACCTTTTCTTATGCCATTAACCCCAGAGGTACCGCAGCGAATCAGCTGTGGCAAATGGATGTCACTCACGTGCCACAATTCCGTCCCTATTCGTTTTTACATGTTTCCGTTGATACTTATTCGGGATTCCTCTGGGCGACCCCACAGCGTGGGGAAGCCACTCCCAAAGTTATTCACCATTTGCTAGCCTGTTTTGCTGTTATGGGTCGCCTGAGCCAGATAAAAACAGATAATGCCCCAGCCTATTGCTCCACAGCCCTCTCCATCTTTTGTGCCCAATGGGACGTCCGTCTCACACACAGGATCCCTTATAATTCCACGGGCCAAGCCATTGTTGAACGTGCAAATCGCACGCTAAAAACCTTGCTCGACAAACAATTAAAACAAGGGGAGCTGCGTCTCCGAACCTTAGGAGACATTCAGCAACAATTGCATATCCTTTTGTTCACTTTAAATAATTTAACACTGAACGCAGATCAGCAGACCCCCACGGATCGGCATTTTCACAAATCTGAGGTACTGGAAAGACCGCGTGTCTATTACCGTCAGCTGCCCGATCCGCAATGGTTGGGCCCAGTGCCTCTAATTACTTGGTGTCGGGGATATGCTGCTGTGTCTCTCCCTGCAGGACCGTTGTGGGTTCCGGCCCGGTGTGTGCGACCGGCACTGAAACAGCATGGTGTGGCACCAGGGGCTGTCAAACCCCATACCGGAGTTTCAGATGACCTTGGAGGAGAACGCGGTGCCTCCCGGGTCGACAATGGCGGGACGGAAACGGAGGAGGCATAGCGTCCCAAGCCAGCCCTTGACATGGGGAGCAGTAAAAGCATTGGTCGCCGCGGCTCAACGAAGACTGGCAGCAAACCAACAGCCAGAGACTTCTGAGACTTTGTTTGTGGCAATTCTTGCCCAAATTACTGCTAATTCTGTATTGATTGTATGCCTTTTGTGCCTGCTATTTCCTGTAGGGGTTGGCTCGGGAGCGCTTTCTCCGTTACGAGCCCGAATGACATATAACCTATGGGAAAGATTGGCTTCAATAGCAAATGTTACCCACTTTTGTTTATTTGATTTTGTAGCAGCTGAAGAATTGTTAGGTACGTGCCTTATTCCAGTATGTCATCACCCTGAGGAATTGGAAATAAGATGATGCTCGCTGCTTACGCGAACCTCTCTTCCCAGTACTCTAGCATGGCTAATTGGGGCCCGGCCAATTACACTTTACCTTCTTGAGCTTATTTTTTGCTGTTGCTGTGTGCAATGTATTTCCTTTTTGTTAAGGCTTTGTCGAGAACCGCCCTGGCAGGCTCCACGAGTTATGACCTCGTCTGTCCAGGAGTTAATTAGCTTGCAAAAGCAAATTGATGGCTACCATGAGATGGCCGAGCACAAATAAACAAAAAATGGGGGGATGTAGGATTCATACAAGGTTCATGTGCTTGGCAACATTCAGGGCACACCCGGAGTGTTGTGCTGGACCTGTGCACACACAGCTCCTTTCAAGGGCATCAACCTTGGAATCTCGCCCAGTTGACATGAACCATGGGAAGCCTCCCAGGACTGGGCTCAAGGCCCGAGAGCAAGGAATGCGGTAGATAGAAACTGGTAAATAAGAATGTTAAACAAAGCCAGTGTATTCCTTTTATCTGTTGGAGAATGTAATGCACGGAGGGCAAGAAAGAATAAAGGGGAAGGTGGAAAGCTGACAGGCAGAAGCCCGTTAGAAGACCAGCTTGCTTGCTTGCTTAAAGCTCTGTACTGTCTTGTCATTGAACCGCCACACACCCCAAAGTTTTGGTTCTGGGTCAGATCTAGAACCAACAGAAGGCACATTTTTTCCAGTGCTGTGCATTCAATGCGGCCAAAACACACCAAGAGAAAAGCTAATCTCATGAGATTTCATCCCCAAACTGGCAGAATACCTCAAGATCTCCACCATGTAAGGTGGTAGATATCTCACAATTTTTCCCTTGGTCTGAAAGACAAATCTTACAAGAATGGCTTGTGAGATTTCATAGAATCATAGAAATGTAGGGCTGGAAGGGACCTCGAGAAGTTGTCAAGTCCGGCTCCTTGTGCTGAGGCAGGATCGAGTAAACCTAGACCATCCCTGGCAGCTGTCCAACCTGTTCCTAAAAACCTCCAGTGATGGGGATTCCACAGCCTCCCTTGGAAGTCTATTCCAGAGCTTAACTACCTTTCCCACAGCGTGGATTCCAATCTTAAACCTGACCTGTCCCCTAGTTTTGATTCAGTCTTGAACCAAAACCAGAAATCCCAATTCCTTAGCCCATCTCTACTAATGATTAGGGGAAATAATTATCTTTAGACGTTAAAAAAAACACTTACTAGGAGGAACAAAACATTTTAGTTAAATAAGAACTGACCAGGATCCTCACCTGAAACTTAGACCAAAGTTCGGCCTTTTTTTGAGGTTCAAGAGAGCTCAATTAACATTTTGAAGTTATTCCTTTCATCTCTACAATTCCTGGTTTCCAGAACACAACATTACCAAAAGCCATTCATTTTCACAATAAGTTAGCACATTCCAAGGTTTGATTTTATAATGCCAAGCCCCAAAAGCATCAAATATTTACATTTAATAAAATACTTTTGCCTTGAGGATTAAAATATTGTGAGATGTTTTAGTATGAACCAGGAAGGAAAATGGCATTAGGAATCAATACATAAAGCGTTTGTATTAGCTACTGGTGTTGAGAAGAATACCAGGACAGTAGTAAAGCTGGTGTTTCATTAAACTAGGCAGCCTGTGCATAACATGCAAATAGTATGAAATCAAATAGATTAAACAAGCAAAGTCAAGCTGAAGTCGATATATTAAAACTTGGGTCTTGCAGTGAATAAAAGCAAGGCATTTTCTAGAGAGTAATTTAAAAGTTTTATTGAAGTTTCTGTTAAAATAGATAGCAATAATACTTGGCAAATACACCACTAGAGCTCTAAGTATTAGAGAAAGAGAGAAGCTATTTCTGAATGATAAGCAGTGTGAAATACCACACCATATTACTTTGAGGCAGGGAGAGAGTCAGGCTATGCCAGATGCTCGGTTGCAATATATACTTTCAGTTCTTAATTAAATGTAACACAAGAATAGCAAGTCCCAAGTCATCATCGTTGCAAAGAATTGGAGAAAGAACTAAATTAAATCTCTGCTGATTCTCCCAGGACTTAAATGAGTGTACACTAAAATGCACAGTTAACTACATGAGCATAGATCTCTTCACTGACTTAATTAAATGTCACTCAACTAAGTCAAAACATTTTTGGAACCTTCAAAGAAGGTACAGATCTCCCAAGGGAGAAAAAATAAAAATCACAGGAGAGTGTGAATGAACATATAGCTTATTGTACAAAATTACATTTTGGAGATGGCACTGGTAAATAGACTCCATATATTATGAGGAGCAGATTTAAAGATTTTGCAACAAGCTGTGCCAGACCTCTGACATTTGGTGCATAAGCTTCTTTCCTTCAGATAAGGAGGTAATGGGAATATGCTATGCAGCATAAAACATTTCAAGAAGAGTAAAGCATTGATAGTGTATGCAATCTTATGAAATGTATACTAAAAGTCAGTGAGGCAAATTATGGCCCTGTGAGCCTTTGGAGGGGATGAAAACACTTCTAGCACTCCAGCTGCGTTGGAGGAAGGCATTTTGCTTGGAAAATGTTTAATGTTTCATGGGAAGCTGGAGAGAGTGAAGTAAGGAGTAGCCTGTACTCTACCCCAGTTCTCCCCTGCTGATGCTTACTTGTACGTAGAGATGAGGCACACTCTCTGCAGGCCAGTAATTGTTGCACACAGGACTAATTGACTCCCACCACTTACACTTCTAGTCAAACTGCGGTTACTTCCATGCCTGCTCTGGATGCGGGATTGGAGCCATTGTGGCCTCTTCCTCACCCCAGAATACCTACAAGAGATGCCAGAGTCTGACCTAGTGTCTGCTCAGCATAGAACCAGGCAGAGATTTACAAGACACGACATGCTTGATTTTCCAAAAGTGCAGTTTTCCAAGACTTCTGCCTGAGCACAACATGCATGTGTCCCTCTTCCACAACTAGTATGTATCTGGACCTAGGTGACATTAATACTGGAGACTGGCAAACCAGTGTGACTCCAATAAGAAATGTCTTATCTTGTCCATCCCTTTCAATGATTCCAAACCGAAATCCTGTTTGATGCTCACATTTTTTTCAATTAAGTGTTTTGCCATTTTATGTTTGATTTGAAATTCCAGGCTTGGCACAGAAGCAGAAATGCCAGAAGAAAGAGGCTTTCACCATATTTAGGGTCTAGCCTAAAACAGGAAGTACTGAAAATCTTACTAAAAAGCCTGGTCTTAGGAGATTTCTAGTCACAATCTCAGCCCAAAAAGGTGTAGACAGGAGTCCAAACTTTGATGACTTCTTCAAACTGAATCTTTTGAGCCCTATTTAAGAAACTCCCCAAAGCTCCCACTTTGCTTTGCTGGCAAAATTAGTTCTCTTATTGTTCTGCATAGAGACACATTTCTTTTTCTCCTAACATGAAAACAAAATCTATCTAATGTAAGAACCTTTCAAGTGAAGATTTGCACTGCTTTCGGCCTACAGTATTTGTATCTGTAGTTTTATTGTATTGTTTGGATCTTGTAATATAAAAAGAAACTGTATAAAAGAGTGGAATACCACCAAATACCTAGAAGTGGTGAGGAGACTTGACCTTAATAATATCACTGCTCTTTAGAGCTCAGTGAAATTTTTCTTTATGAAACCTTTTTTCCACTGACAAATGCAAATTTGTGTTGACTGAAGCAATTTGTAAATTTGGGTCAATTTTGGTGAATTGTTCGTAATTTAAAAAAAATGAAAAAAATGTCAGAAATATCAAATGCTTCGTTTCAGCATTTCCAAAACATTGCAGTTGTCACAAAACAAAATATTTAACGTTCACATTTGCTGAAAATTTCAAATCATTTTCATTTTGGCTCAACCCCAAACTCTCCCCCCTTCCACCTCCCCACTGCCAGTTTTTTTCACCTCTATCCAAACCGAATGGTTCATTCTTCAAAACGCCCTACTTCTCGTTTCCACTTATATTGTATATAGTGATACAGTATCACTTTGTGCTCACAACTGGCATTTCAGCATGTTGCCCAATATACATACAGTTACTACTATCACATCCCTAATGATAACAGAGGAGCATTTTCAAGGCATCCTATAGAGATGGACTCTGTCTCATGGTTAAAACATTGGACTGGGAGTCAGCAGAACTGGGTTCTAATTCCTGAATCTGCCACTGACCTGCTTCATGATATTGGCAAATCATTTAACCTGTATGACTCAGCTTCCCCCTCCGAGAGTTAATTGTTATCTCTCCTTGCACCTCACAGGGACAATGTGAGGCACAAATCAATGTTTGCAATGTGCTTCCGGATATCTGGACTGAGGGTGCTATCAAAGTACAGAGTATTATTCTGCAACACACTATAATCTCTTTGTGGCCGCAGGAGTGTTTGTGAGCCATTGGAAGACTTAAATATACAGGATGTATCTTAAAATCACAAAAGTATGTCTCAGTTGCCAGGCTATCTGGTGTGAAATCTTAACTAGGTGGTTGAAGACAGATAATCAAAAGACTTTCTTCCTTATCATTCCCAATACCTTGGGGGGTGGGGTCATTTTACTTGGTAATAAGCTATGTAGGTTGTTTCTTGCTGTAGAGTAAATCGATACAAAATGATCAATGGCCAGTTTTACACATCTCCAAAGGAAATCTATTTGGCTCTAGTGATATTAAACTAGGTTTGAACTTTAGTAAATCTAATTTTCTTTCCTAGACCAATATTTCCAACATGAGGCTTAGGAAAACAAAATTACATTTGCTGTAATTCTACATTTTGAAATAAGTCATAATCAAACCTTGTTTGTTGCCCTGCAAAACTCATAGAATCATACAATATCACAGTTGGAAGGGACCTCAGAAGATCATCTAGTCCCAACCCCCTGCTCAAAGCAGGACCAATCCCCAGTTTTTGCCCCAGATCCCTAAATGGCCCCCTCAAGGATCGAACTCACAACCCTAGGTTTAGCAGGTCAGTGCTCTAACCACTGAGCTATCCCTCCCTATCTCTTCTCATCTACTGGAAGGAAATATTGTCTACTTTGTTTGCCTACAAAATAAAAACACTGATACAGACACAAGTTCTGAGGAATTATGATCTGTAATGTCTTCACCCAGGGATTTAAATCACTCCACTATCACATCCACATATTCCCAAAACTCAAGAGTATTTGCTCTCATCGCTTATATTAGACAATGGGTTTTCTTGAATACTAAGGCAAAGAGTATTAACAACGGTGCCAGAGCCCATATAGGTCGTGGAATTATATGGCTATTTGAACTTCTCTTGAATATGCAATACTTTCATGTAAACCCAGTGAGACAGGATTTATTAAACAATTAAAAAAGAAAAATTACAAACTTCTCTGGGTAGGGCCCATGCCTTCTAATATGTTTGACAGTGCAGGAAAAATTGAGTGGTTTCTTAAACAGAAACAATAGTCCTGGTAAACTGGGCTCATGAAAGCAGAATCATAATATTTATTGAGACTTTCAGCAACAATTTTTATGCTGCAATTTTTAAATAAAATAAAACCGTGTATCCAAACACTGCAATAAGAAGGCATGCAGCAAATTACAGATACAAGACACAAATTTGACATCAGAACGATGCCATAGTCCTGGGGCTTGATCCAACTCCCCCTGAAGTCAACAGTGAATAGGGTGACCAGATGTCCCGATTTTATAGGGACAGTTCCAATTTTTGGTTCTTTTTCTTGTATAGGCTCATAGACTCATAGATATTAAGGTCAGAAGGGACCATTATGATCATCTAGTCTGACCTCCTGCACAATGCAGGCCACAGAATCTCACCCACCCACTCCTGCAATAAACCTCTCACCTATGTCTGAGATATTGAAGTCCTCAAATCATGGTTTAAAGACTTCAAAGTGCAGAGAATCCTCCAGCAAGTGACCCGTGCCCCATGCTTCAGAGGAAGGTGAAAAACCCCCAGGGCCTCTTCCAATCTGTCCTGGAGGAAAATTCCTTTCCGACCCCAAATATGGCAATCAACTCCTAATACCCCCCGTCCCCTGTCCCGATTTTTCTCATTTGTTGTCTGGTCACCCTAACAGTAAAACTCATTAATTTCTATGGCTGGAAGGGCAGGGTCTTGTACTAGATATATTCAAGAGGAACAGAGTTAAGGACAGAATGGTGCTTATCCCAAAACTCCTACCCTACTAACCCTGGGCCCAAGCCTGCTGCCTGATTCAGGGAAAACTCCTCTTAATGTCATACCCAGTCCTATACCCATTGAAGTTAATAGAAGTTGTGCCTGAATCAAGACTACAAGAGAGGGCCCCATAGAAGTTTGCATGGAATATGGATAGTCAAAAAGACCTTCCCAGAAATCAACTTTTCACTACAAATCCAATAGTGTTTCTCAGGCCAGCACATCCTCCAGGGCTCCCAACATCTTCATAAGTCCCCCAATTCAGCAATCCTGCCTCGAGATGGAGAGCAGGTATACCCTCCAGAATGTACTAATGCCACCCCATGAGTGGCCAGAGATGTCGCATAAGAGAAGCTTGAGGTGCTTCTTGCTTTCCCACATCTACCAGGGGCCAAATGATCTCCCAGAAGTATTAAATCAACTACTTCAGTACCATAGAGATCATTTAAAGCCTTCTATAAAGGGAAAAGAAAGATTATGACTTTGGCTCCAATCCTGCAAACATTTATGCATGTTCTTAACTTTGTATGCTTGAGGAATCCACTGACATCAGTGGAGATACTGACATACATGAAGTTAAGCACATGTGTGAATGTTTTCAGGATCAGGTTGGCATTTTCTAAGGGCTTGGCTACACTTGCAAGTTAAAACAGCCCCAGGCACCCTAGCTCACTACCCGTCCACACTGGCAAGGCACGTAGCGCGCTCTGACTCCACGGCTAGAGCGCTCCTGGTACTCCACCTCGGCGAGAAGATTAACGCTTGTTGTGCCTTGGCTGAAACGCACGGGCGTCAGTGTGAACGAGGTGTTGCATTACTGTGCTCTGATCAGCCTCCGGAAACGTCCCATAATCCCCTTAAGTCAAGTGGCCACTCTTCTCTTTGTTTTGAACTCGCTGTAGAAATGCGGATATGCCCTTTGAAAGCTCAGTTTCTGACAGCCGGCTGCTTATCTGCTCCAAGACAAAGCAACCATTACTGTGGAATGCTGTGTGAGAGAGAGAGAGGTGGGAGGGAGGGGGAGTCTGCTGCTGCCTGAACTTACAAGAAAGCATGCTGACATGCTCTCAGCCCTGCCAAAAACCCACTCTCTCTCCCTCCACATACACACAACGGACTCCCTGTCACACTCCACCCCCGCCATTTGAAAAGCATGTTGCAGCCACTTGCATCCTGGGATAGCTACCACAATGCATTGCTCTCTGTGGCCATTGCAAGAGCTGCTAATGTGGCCACGCCAGTGCGCTTGTAGCTGTTAGTGTGGACAGATTGTAGCGCTTTCCCTACTGTGCTCTACGAAGGCTGGTTTAACTCAAAGTGCTCTACATCAAGTGTAGCCATGCCCTAATAAAAACCAGTTCACCTGGCCACATGGTACTCTAGATTGGAAGCAGGACCAAAACTGCACTTTTCATCTGAAAATAAAAGATTCGCTCTGGCTGCTTCGAACAAATACACACACACAATCTGGATGGAGTTAGTTCACCTCACTGTTCAGTCTAATGCAAAATGCAGTACTAAGTCAGAGAGCTGCGCAATATTCTTGGCCGCTTCTATCATCATCTCTGTCCTTTTTAACTTTAAGAGGAAAAAACTGCACAGGTTTCTCCCATTCCTTTATTTTGCTGATTTTATGGATTGCTCGTGAGCTCTGTTATAGTTTGTACTTAGAAAAGTTACTTTAAACACAGCCACAAAACTGTCAATCTAATGTACTAAAATAATGTTATACTTTGTGGGATATTCTTCTGGTTTTGCAAACAAAACTACAATGCACAGAAATCATGCACACACAAACAAAGGCTATGTTTTTGATAATCTGCCCCAATACACACCTGAGGGGGAAGCCACTTTTCAGCATGCAAAACAATGAATCAGATTTATAAATAGTTTAGACACAAAACTATATTTAGAATGTATCCATAATGATTACCCACATAACCAGGTATCTGTACAGAGAAATGGCCAGTTATTCTTTGTCTTTGATTTAGGCACTTCAGACGCAAAAGTGTCTGGTTGTGGAAGCTTAGATTTGAAAAAAATGAGACAAGTGGCTGCAGCGTTAGTCTTGATGTGAAACAAAGAGATGAAGAAGAGTACCCTTGAATAGTTTTACAATATTGAGGAAACAGAGCTATTGCTGGTATATATATTTTTAAATGCCTTTCTCCCTTCAGAAATTTTTCATAGAGCAAAATAAACACCACAGTACCAACTTTTCTCTCTCAGTCATAATGCTTAACCTCGTATCTTAAATGGTTTGGATAAGCTCCGCCTAATTGTTCTCTCACATGCATAAGTTTGTCATAGTAAGGCATAGTGTCTCATCTTGCACTCAATTAGGAAACTGTTTTCTTCTTGAAAGCTCATCAGATCCCTGCTGCTACAGTACAGCATTTCCATTGCCTCTTCAGATCCCAAAGTGCCTGGGCTCCATGCTGGGATGAGTGAACAGTGATATCTCAAATAATGGCAGTTCCCTCTGTTCTGGGTTCTCTCAGGTCAGTGGCAGATTCCAGCATGAGGTCCCAAAACAAACTCTTAAGAAAGCACTCCCTGTTTTAGGACATCTACTTTTCCACACACCATGGTGAACAGGCTGTGTTGCTATTCTTAATAACCAGTTTAAAAATATCAAGAATCTTGTTAAGTAGTTTATCGCAAAGGTTCTCAAACTTGGGGTAGGGACCCCTCAGGGGGTCGTGAGGCTATTACATGAGGGTCCCAAGCTGTCAGCCTCCACCCCAAATCCCGCTTTGCCTCCAGCATTACAATGGTGTTAAATATAATATAAAGTGCTTTTAATTTATACAGGGGAGAGGGGTCGCACTCAGAGGCTTGCTATGTGAAAGGGGTCACCAGTGCAAAAGTTTGAGAACCACCGCCTTTGAATGCCACATAAAAAAAACTTGTTTTCCCCTGTGAAAATAAGAGCAGTGATTTATAAACAAACAAAAACTCTTGAGTTTGCAGGAATGTCCAGGTTGTCTACAATGCTATTTTAATGTGCCTGATTAGGAGAGTGTGATTTAAATGAAAGGTTGGTGCAGAAGCTTTAAGGTAAAAGGATAGGATGAGACCAAGAGAGTAACATGCAAACAGATAGGTATAAATACATAAACAATTTATATATAGTCAGTTGCCACCCTTTCAACCACTGAAGTCAAATTAAGACAATGACATGGGATTAATTGCAGCAGACTAAAGGGTACTGGGCTCTTGGGACCCTTGTCTGTTTATTAGGTATAAAATGGAAGAAATACTTACAATAGCAGCAGAGAGAAGGAGCTGATGGCCTACAGAATAACTTCACTGTCAGAAGGCAAACAGCCTCAGCTAACATGCAGCTGCCTTAAGTGGGGCGCTCTAGACTCTGACCCTCATACACTCTGTGGATTGCAAGCTGTATAAGTAATTATTTACCTGTAGAAATGTCTCTGACACCTCACACTTTGTGAAGCTGGCTTCTAATTAGCTTCTGGCTTCTTCCGTATGCTAGGTCTGTGGATCAGGAATATTTTGTCCCCTACCACTCAGACTTTCCCGATTCCTCCTTGGAGTGTCACGCTTAACCTTTAAGGCTCTATAGAAATTGAAAGAATATGTAAGTCATCAAAAACAGCAAGTTTCAGAGTAACAGCCGTGTTAGTCTGTATTCGCAAAAAGAAAAGGAGTACTTGTGGCACCTTAGAGACTAACCAATTTATTTGAGCATGAGCTTTCGTGAGCTACAGCTCACTTCATCGGATGCATGCCGTGGAAACTGCAGCAGACTTTATTTATACACAGAGAATATGAAAAAATACCTCCTCCCACCCCACTGTCCTGCTGGTAATAGCTTATCTAAAGTGATCATCAGGTGGGCCATTTCCAGCACAAATCCAGGTTTTCTCACCCTCCACCCCCCCACACAAATTCACTCTCCTGCTGGTGATAGCCCATCCAAAGTGACAACTCTTTACACAATGTGCATGATAATAAACTACAGATTTTGCTCAAGAAACTTCCTGAAAAAGCACAAGATCAAATCCGCACAGACACACCCCTGGAACCCCGACCTGGGATATTCTATCTACTACCCAAGATCCATAAACCTGGAAATCCTGGGCGCCCCATCATCTCAGGCATTGGCACCCTGACAGCAGGATTGTCTGGCTATGTAGACTCCCTCCTCAGGCCCTACGCTACCAGCACTCCCAGCTACCTTCGAGACACCACTGACTTCCTAAGGAAACTTCAATCCATCGGTGATCTTCCTGATAACACCATCCTGGCCACTATGGATGTAGAAGCCCTCTACACCAACATTCCACACAAAGATGGACTACAAGCCGTCAGGAACACTATCCCCGATAATGTCACGGCTAACCTGGTGGCTGAACTTTGTGACTTTGTGCTTACCCATAACTATTTCACATTTGGGGACAATGTATACCTTCAGATCAGCGGCACTGCTATGGGTACCCGCATGGCCCCACAGTATGCCAACATTTTTATGGCTGATTTAGAACAACGCTTCCTCAGCTCTCGTCCCCTAAAGCCCCTACTCTACTTGCGCTATATTGATGACATCTTCATCATCTGGACCCATGGAAAAGAAGCCCTTGAGGAATTCCACCATGATTTCAACAATTTCCATCCCACCACCAACCTCAGCCTGGTCCAGTCCACACAAGAGATCCACTTCCTGGACACTACAGTGCTAATAAACAATGGTCACATAAACACCACCCTATACCGGAAACCTACTGACCGCTATTCCTACCTGCATGCCTCCAGCTTTCACCCTGACCACACCACACGATCCATCGTCTACAGCCAAGCTCTGCGATACAACCGCATTTGCTCCAACCCCTCAGACAGAGACAAACACCTACAAGATCTCTGTCAAGCTTTCTTACAACTACAATACCCACCTGCAGAAGTAAAGAAACAGATTGATAGAGCCAGAAGAGTTCCCAGAAGTTACCTACTACAGGACAGGCCTAACAAAGAAAATAACAGAACACCACTAGCGGTCACCTTCAGCCCCCAACTAAAACCCCTCCAACGCATTATTAAGGATCTACAACCTATCCTAAAGGATGACCCAACACTCTCACAAATCTTGGGAGACAGGCCAGTCCTTGCCTACAGACAGCCCCGCAACCTGAAGCAAATACTCACCAACAACCACATACCACACAACAGAACCACTAACCCAGGAACTTATCCTTGCAACAAAGCCCGTTGCCAATTGTGCCCACATATCTATTCAGGGGACACCATCACAGGGCCTAATAACATCAGCCACACTATCAGAGGCTCGTTCACCTGCACATCCACCAATGTGATATATGCCATCATGTGCCAGCAATGCCCCTCTGCCATGTACATTGGTCAAACTGGACAGTCTCTACGTAAAAGAATAAATGGACACAAATCAGATGTCAAGAATTATAACATTCATAAACCAGTCGGAGAACACTTCAATCTCTCTGGTCACGCAATCACAGACATGAAGGTCGCTATCTTAAAACAAAAAAACTTCAAATCCAGACTCCAGCGAGAAACTGCTGAATTGGAATTCATTTGCAAATTGGATACTATTAATTTAGGCTTAAATAGAGACTGGGAGTGGCTAAGTCATTATGCAAGATAGCCTATTTCCTCTTGTTTTTTCCTACCCCCCCCCCCAGATGTTCTGGTTTAACTTGGATTTAAACTTGGAGAGTGGTCAGTTTTGATGAGCTATTACCAGCAGGAGAGTGAGTTTGTGTGTGTATGGGGGTGGGGGGGATGTGAGAGAACCTGGATTTGTGCAGGAAATGGCCCAACTTTATTATCATGCACATTGTGTAAAGAGTTGTCACTTTGGATGGGCTATCACCAGCAGGAGAGTGAATTTGTGTGGGGGGGTGGAGGGTGAGAAAACCTGGATTTGTGCTGGAAATGGCCCACCTGATGATCACTTTAGATAAGCTATTACCAGCAGGACAGTGGGGTGGGAGGAGGTATTTTTTCATATTCTCTGTGTATAAATAAAGTCTGCTGCAGTTTCCACGGCATGCATCCGATGAAGTGAGCTGTAGCTCACGAAAGCTCATGCTCAAATAAATTGGTTAGTCTCTAAGGTGCCACAAGTACTCCTTTTCTTTTTGAAAAACAGCAAGGAGGTTTGTGGCACCTTAGAGACAAACAAATGTATTTGGGCATAAAACCCATGTTTTATGGCTAAAACCCACTTCATCAGATGCATGGAGAGGAACATACAGTAGGGAGGTATAAATACACAGCATATGAAAAGATGGGAGTTGCCTTACCAAGTAGGGGGTCAGTGCTAATGAGCCAATTCAATTAAGGTGGAAGTGGGCTATTCTCAACAGTTGACAAGAAGGGGTGGAAATCACTTTTGCAGTGCTAATGAGTCCAATGTAAACAAGGTGGCCCATTTCAAATAGTTGACAAGAAGGTGTAAGTATCAGCAGGGGAAAATTAGTTTTTGTACATCCCTACCGTATGTTCCACTCCATGCATCTGATGAAGTGGGTTTTAGCCCACGAAAGCTTATGCCCAAATAAATTTGTTAGTCTCTAAGGTGCCACAAGGCCTCCTCATTGTTTTTGCTGATACAGACTAACACGGCTACCACTCTGAAAAAGGTCAGATATATTTTCCACTTTGCATTTGTAGAACAGCTTTCTTCCAAGGATCCCCAAATCCTTTGTAGACATTAATTAATGAAGGCTTTTAATATGCCTGTGAAGGAGGAATTGTAATTGTACAGTTGATTAAATTGAGCATAGGAAGGTTCAGGTCTAGATTGTGGGTTGTACATGCAAAGGCAAGCCTGCTTGCATACCTCATTGGCATGCACAGTTACCGTGGCTGTGTGCACAGTTATGTAACTGTCTAGGTAAATAACCAAGGAGATGTCTTTGTCCAGATTGTGCACTTTTGCAAGTAAATGCATCAGCAGATTAGATGTGCAAACTGCAAGTGTGTGTGGGTCCATGGGATTTGCCCGAGGCCACACATAGAGTTAATGGCAGAAACTAGAACCCAGGAGTCCTGATTCTAAGCACTTGACTTTGCTGCTGCTCTAGTTATGAAGAGAGTGGTGCAATCAGTGGTAGAGTTAAATAAGAAGTCCAAGTGTGCTCTTTACTCGTGACTAATAATGTTTTTTCTTGTATGCTTGCCACCACCTCTCTTGTGGAGGCAGTACATCATCAGAGCCTGTGTGGTCTTCTGAGCTGCGTGTCTCCCTGTTTCGCTCCTCTCAGTACAAATGGTGCCTTGCTGTGAGCGGGAGGTCCTGGACCATACAGTGTGCCCTGAAAAAGCAGCTGTCATTAAGGAAAATGGTCAAGAGAAAAGAACGCGCTTTCTAAAGGTCAGCCAAACCCATGAAGCACTTATGAGAAGAGGAAATTATAGCTTTAGTTGTTCTCATTAGTACAAGGCTAGTGGGCTCTGCAAGAGAATGAAAGGAACAAATATTCATTACAATGTGCCCCATAGAAAAGCCTTTTTAACCTAGCTATTAGAAGGTTTCATGCATTTCTTTGGCACAAATGAAAGGCAGCTCTATTCAAGTGGAATGTTCTTTACTTTTCATGTGTTAAATGGCTCCCTTGATTATACAGGTTTGCTTGGCAGTTCCTGTAGCCTGCATATTAACTTTTAGAGTAATTCTAAACCACGTGCAGATTAGGTGAATTTGTGATCCTGGCAGAAGCCCAATGCTTTTCCTTTCCATCCTACTAAGGATTTAGGCAACGTGGTCTGATTTACAATACAAAGTTACAATTCGCTCCTCTCCAAAAAGGGTTTGGGGGTGGGGACTCTTTCAAATCCCTTTGCACAAACAATAGAAATCCTCAATGCACAGGACAATGAGGCCCTGATCCTTATATAGGAGCTCCAGGCACTACCGCAATAGGAATAATAAAAATAGCTGTTTTATAAACATATTTCTGTATGTCCTTGCAAGCTGCAACATATTACCTTTTTGGCTAGGTAATATAACTTGAAAAAACAAACAAAAGCCATTTTGTGGAGTCCTCTTAGCTGAAACAGTTGCAAACAGCAGAATCTGCAATGTGACAACCTAACTGAAAGGTTTTTTTCTTGCAGAATTAAGCAAATTTGCAGGAAGAAACTGGTGTCCTGTTCAGACTTGATTAGCCCAAAAGACCCCACACCAGCAACAAGGCTATGCCTCCAACATCCATCAGTGACCTGAAGCCTCTGCCTTCTGAAAATTCCCCAGGACTTTAGGATAACTAAGGCTTTACTGTATGTCTGTGCAAACCTACTCGTAGCAGCAATATGTCTTGGAATATCTAGGAGATATTATTAACATAGCAGCACTCTGTATATTAGAAATCATCCTCCTTTATTGTACAGAAAGCTTTCTTAGCCTCTCAGTACTATCTAAAGGATAAGTTTCGATGGTGAAATGCTATGCAACATTATTGCTATACATCGGCTATTTGAATGTCAGTACATAACTTCTAGCTACAAATATGGTAATTCATAAGAGAAATAACCAATATAAAGTATGACTTCGCTAGAGGCTTATTACTCAATCCATTAGCTTTCCAGATGAAAGTAAGGACATTACAGAAAAGCCTATTAAATAATCACATATCTTTTTCTTTGAAAACTATTCTAGAGAACTGGAAAGAATTTAACATTCTGGATCTCAACACTTGGATTTTAACCCAATGGACCAAATTCTGCTCTGAGTTACATGAGTGACATTTCAAATTACTGGCTCTAAGATCTTGCTGTCTAATCACTTTCCTGTTTTATCGGACACACATATGCATGTGAAGCATTACCCAGAGATGGATCTTGACTTCACAATAGTTTTGCAATACTCCTGTTAGATACTTACAACATGCTCACCAAAGCCTATTCCTTCCAATCATAGTTTTAGCAGGCGATGTGCGCAGATGCCAGCAGATCTGAGTATGCGAGCATAGCTTGAATGGCATCATACATGACCAACAGTCCACAAACTGTTTGACCAGCCTAACCATAAAATGCATGATATGGTTGAAATAAACATTGGCAAAATGAAAATTTTTCTTGAATGTTGGACAAATTCATGTAGTTTTCCAACAATAAAGGAAATGCATTTTGGATGTTTTCTGGTGAGACAGAAGCCATGTGAATGAACTGAGGAAGAGTGACAGTGGAGTGCAATGCATTCAGCATAAAGGTCAGGTGTCAGGGGAAAAAGTACTAAGTTGGTCAAGAAAATAAAGTAACTGGATAACCTTCTATAACATGTTAGTTTCTCTTTGAGAAATGCAGCCTGTTGATTCTGAAGCACATCATCATAAGAATAAATCATCATTCTCTCTTTCAGCGTTACTATCAAAGTCACCCTATTAGTTGTGGTGAATCTGTATAACAAATTCCTACCTTATTGTAACTAGGTTGACTTCAGTGGAATTACACCAGATATGTTTGGCTGCATGTTTCCTGTCTTATTTTACTGCTAATCTGTAAAACAGAGACATTTCCATTTTTATAGCAGTTCACGATGGTCTCTGCACAACGCAGTCCCTATCCTGCAACCTTTTTAGGTGGATCAGGAACGTGTCTTATTGGCATTTAGGGAGGATGGATTGAACATCTTAAAAATTGGCTTCCTAGTGTTTAAAGTTAAATTCACTGAGTGCTAGAGCGGGACCATAGCTTAAATGTAGGGAAATTCCCCTTTTCATCAAAGGTGAATTGGTTTTCCATTCTTCTTCTTGAGTTTGTTTGTAATTGGCAACATGCCTCTTCGCTTGTTCCCCTTGACTTTCATGTCCTGGAAGACTTGCAGGGAAAGTCAGAGGTCCTAACACAGCAAGTCAATGGCCAAATCCTGCTCTTACCAGTCACAGGAGTAGACTCAAGGAAGTCATTGGGACTATTTGCAAGTAGAGCGAGTGGAATAGAAGAGACCCTTTATTTTTACTACTATTTGTATCAATTTATTCAGACTGCATATTTGGATGATTGCTCAATAGTCACTGAAATGTTTGTAAATTTGGAAGTTTTCATGCATTTTAGCACAAAAGATGACTCATAAAAAAAAATTCATAGTCAAAAGTGTTATTTGTTTGTTCTTCCTTGTTCCCCTGTTGCTTGTTGAAATTGGGAAGCAGAAGTAATACCATGTGATTTACAGGACTAACTGCACACCATGAAGAACAAATAGCTGAAGAGAACAATCAGAAATAGAGCCCCATTGTGCTGCATGCTGTACAAACACAGGAAAATCTAGACCTGACAAATCTCATTGAAGACAAAATGCAACAAGTTAGTGTAATAAACAATGGAAAGGAAGGAGAGGTTGAGGGTAATAAGATCATAGGTCACAAAGGCTAAAATGTGCACAATCTGAAGGTTCCAAATCACACTCTAAACAAATAGTGAATACTTACGAATAATGTAAGTGTGAAGAAACTGTACTTGGTTAGTGACTATTCACCAGCCAATTAAAAAAAAACGTGCTCAGTTCATGGGGGCAGATCTTTGACTGGTGTGAATGTCACTGAAATCAGTAGAGATATGACCAATGCTATGACAATTCATACCAGCTTAGGATCTGCCCTGTGATGAACAAGCACATAGTTGAACAAGCACAACTGTAATGCCAAGTCCTGCTTTGCTCATCTGAGACTTTCAGGCTCTGGAACAAATTGTTGTTTGTCTCTGTGGACTTCAGAGGTAGTCTCCATTTCTGAAGGGCCCCATACCTTTTCCCTGCTGTTCACTTATAACTCACTGTGATTTTTGCTTTTGAAAACTATTCAATTGCTTTTATGATCATAATTGCAGTATGTCTTACCTCCACTGCCATGGCAAATGTGTTAATGTGTTTGCATAATAACCTGTCTCTCATGTACAATCTGTGTTGGTGGAATACCCAGTCTTTTGAATTGGCTATTCTGCAAGACGCAAGCTGACAATGCAGCACACATTAAAGACCCCCTTTCAAAATTCTTTGCCATCACCTGTTAATTTTGTATTATCAACCACCTTTCCTGTGCTGAATGATCCCAGACAAATTGTCACTACCCTATCCATTCCTTTTCTTAAAAAGGATAGCAGTAAAGCAGAGGATTAGTTAGCTGAAGATGACACAGCTGCAGCTGGATGACTCAACTGAAAGCAATGTTTACTGAGAAAATTATCACAAAATAATTAGCAATGAATAAATCCTTAGTGACATCAGTCTGTGGTATTTGTACAGTATTTTCCTGCAGATAAAAGTGACTAGAGTTGGGGTCTGTAAACTTTTAACCAATTATTTTATATGCACAAGGCAGAACTAAAATACAGCTGCAGAGCCTGCATTATATTTTATATAGGAAAGAAATGGTCTGCCAATTCCATTCTCCACTGCAGCTCCATGGTTGTAAGCTCACCAAGATAGTGCATGCTGGGGTGTTGTCCGAATGGAGTGTGACCCTGTGATCCATAACTCTTTTGATGGGGCATAAAATGAACAAAAATGTGCTCATGTGCTTCATGTCCCTCTCTTGCTACTTGGAGCATTGCTTTGCAAGTAGATCACTCAAATAAAAATACTTAGCAGAATTTAACTATTCATACTGTGGCCATTGTATGACTGTGTGCCCTGGAAACCAGAAGGAGAAGGGGACTCCACTTTCTGATCCGGCACCACTGAAGTCAGTGGGAGCTATACATTGACTTCAGTGGGCACAGCGTCAAGCCATAAGTGTCCTAAAGGAAAAGAGTGGGTTAAGTGTGGCAAAACAAAGTAGGAAAATGCCTCTGGGGGAAACAAGGATGAGGCAAAGGGGTGACTGAAAGCAGAGCTGATCATTTTCTAAATGGGACCTAATATCACTGATCTTAATTCTTAAAGAATTAGAGACAAACAATAGCAATCTCTTCATTGCACAAAACTGCTGCTCTAGAGGTATCACTATGCCCGTTACCCAGGGAAATAATAAGAGAGAGATGAGGACTGGGGCAGAAAACAATATTTGTAAGCTGGGGAGCGGGGCGGGGGGGGGTGTTGGGGGATGGGGGAGAAGACTAAACACCAGTAAGACGATAGACCTAGAGCAGGAAAAAGTTACATCAATAACAACTTGGACAGCATCTTAAGCTGCAGGTTATCCTGTGTGTCACTATATGGATTTTTGTTTTGTTTTGTTCATTGGGACGAGCAGGAACAATATGGCCCAATGGGGTTCTTAAGAGCCCAGTCTTATACGCTAGGGCCTAATGGAAAACAGCGCATTTCAGGCTGCAATGTCCAATGACTAAAGGAAAGCAGGGAGACAGAAAATAGCCCTCTGTGCAGGCCTGATCCAATGGTACTTAAAATGTATCCACTCTGCCTTCTGAATTGGGTGCAGAAACAGGCACTTAGGTGCTATGATGCTGAATACTATAGGTAACACTAAGATAGGTAAATCATTTTAGTACCTGCTAGGCAGACACACGTTGAGCTGCATGATTGAAACCTTGTTCCCCCCCTTAGTTTCTAGAGGAGGTGGAATGAGATACCCTGTGGAATTTGGGTTCAGTTCATTCACTTATTGAAAATGCATTGCAGGAGGGTGTGGGAATGGATGTTCAGGGGGTTGTTAATGGGTTATGAGGGTTTTTTTTCATATTTATATTGCTGGTTTGAATCTATTCCAGACTGGTAGTAATAGAAAGACTTTACCCAACTATTTGGTATCCCGGGGCAATTCCTAGTGGACCAGTGGCTTCATCACCAAATCCACTACTTGGCCATTTTGTTGCCTTAGTCAGATGCTGTAGTTTTGCCCCCTGTCCACACTAATGCTGTTCTAAACCATTTCACCTTCCAGGTTCATAGAATCATAGAATCATAGAATATCAGGGTTGGAAGGGACCTCAGGAGGTCATCTAGTCCAACCCCCTGCTCAAAAGCAGGACCCATCCCCAATTAAATCATCCCAGCCAGGGCTTTGTCAAGCCTGACTTTAAAAACTTCTAAGGAAGGAGATTCCACCACCTCCCTAGGCAATGCATTCCAGTGTTTCACCACCCTCCTAGTGAAAAAGTTTTTCCTAATATCCAACCTAAACCTCCCCCACTGCAACTTGAGACCATTACTCCTTGTCCTGTCCTCTTCCACCACTGAGAATAGTCTAGAACCATCCTCTCTGGAACCACCTCTCAGGTAGTTGAAAGCAGCTATCAAATCCCCCCTCATTCTTCTCTTCCGCAGACTAAACAATCCCAGTTCCCTCAGCCTCTCCTCATAAGTCATGTGTTCCAGACCCCTAATCATTTTTGTTGCCCTTCGCTGGACTCTTTCCAATTTATCCACATCCTTCTTGTAGTGTGGAGCCCAAAACTGGACACAGTACTCCAGATGAGGCCTCACCAATGTCGAATAGAGGGGGACGATCACGTCCCTCAATCTGCTCGCTATGCCCCTACTTATACATCCCAAAATGCCATTGGCCTTCTTGGCAACAAGGGCACACTGCTGACTCATATCCAGCTTCTCGTCCACTGTCACCCCTAGGTCCTTTTCCGCAGAACTGCTGCCCAGCCATTTGGTCCCTAGTCTGTAGCTGTGCATTGGGTTCTTCCTTCCTAAGTGCAGGACCCTGCACTTATCCTTATTGAACCTCATCAGATTTCTTTTGGCCCAATCCTCCAATTTGTCTAGGTCCCTCTGTATCCTATCCCTGCCCTCCAGCGTATCTACCACTCCTCCCAGTTTAGTATCATCCGCAAATTTGCTGAGAGTGCAATCCACACCATCCTCCAGATCATTTATGAAGATATTGAACAAAACCGGCCCCAGGACCGACCCCTGGGGTACTCCACTTGACACCGGCTGTCAACTAGACATGGAGCCATTGATCACTACCCGTTGAGCCCGACAATCTAGCCAACTTTCTACCCACCTTATAGTGCATTCATCCAGCCCATACTTCTTTAACTTGCTGACAAGAATACTGTGGAAGACCGTGTCAAAAGCTTTGCTAAAGTCAAGATACAATACATCCACTGCTTTCCCTTCATCCACAGAACCAGTAATCTCATCATAGAAGGCGATTAGATTAGTCAGGCCATGACCTTCCCTTGGTGAATCCATGCTGACTGTCCCTGATCACTTTCCTCTCATGCAAGTGCTTCAGGTTCCCACTTGGCTCTCAAAAACATTGGATTCTGAAAATGCATAGTGGGCAGTAGTGAGCAGACAATTTCTCTGATGCTGTCAGTGGCAGGGTGCATCCCTCATATCCCTGAACAGTGGCACCTGTTCATGAGTGCTGCCACACCCCGTGGCTTGAAGTGGTTTCCATCATATGGAGGAGTTGCAGTTTGGTTCAAAGGCTCTGAGCACCCCCACTGTACAAATTGTTCCAGCACCCCTGTACATGTTGCTTTTGCTGTACTTTGATAACCAGTTTGTTGGCTGCCTTCCGATGCTGGATGTTAGTGGAGGAATATTGGCTAGGATTGGTAACTATGCAGGTTTTGTTGGCTTCAGTGTGCCTCTAACGATTGTCATGGCATGGCTGAGCTGTGTGACTAGTAGTCTAGCGTGGGCAGAGTTTAACCAAAGCGGGGCACAATATTCACCAGCTGAGTAACAGAACATGAGCCCCGAACTATGCAGTGTTTGCACATCGGCTCGCCAGGAATACAACACAGGTTTAAGATACAAGCACATAGCCAATATTCATAACTTCTTATACAAAAATGATACATGCATATAAACATACTTAGCAAATCATAACTTTTCCATCGACACCTTACATGGTACACTTGAAGAGGAGTATATCAGTAATTTGTGTAACAGTGATATAAATGGTCTCCTTTCTTATACACGGTATCGCACTTGGCTAGCTCGTTTTGCCTATGTGCAATCACTATATATAGTAGAGTGCAGGATCTGTGAGTTGTTTCTGAATCATGATGGCACCATCTACATGGGTATTAACCTGGTTCAGACTAAACCAGTATTTAGCTCCACTGAAAACAAGTCTATTCCATGTATTCAAATTGAACCACTCCAATATGCTCTACACGTGTGCTGGGGTGCCATGTTGTTCTTAGCATGGCAGACTTTTCTGGGGTAGACAAGGCTTAGAGGAGACTGGTATGTTTCAGTCTCTGACTTGCTGCAAAAGGCAGTGCAGAATGGTGCTGCAGTGTGCTGTCATGCACCCAGGCTTGCTCACAAATCCATCCATGACAGGATGGCCAGGAAAAAAACTGGGATTTTAACAGTATTGAAATTGAAAAAAGATTCACCCTGCCACCCCCACCGAAATCTGGAAGAATTTTTCTTGGAAAAGGTTCTCGTTGGGGCAGGTTCAACTTGAGACCTGTTTATGTTCAAAGTGTCTCTTTAAGTATGTAGAATGTTGGGGGCATACAGTGTTTCTTGTAGCATTCAACTTTGTGCTGCATCAGAATAGTCGAGTTTTACCTCTGTGTTGTACAGGAATAATAAAGGCAGGCATTCAGTAACAACTGTCAGGGCCAAGTGGGGTAAAGAAATGCTAGGAGAGTATTGACTGCAGAGTGTTGGGTCTCCTCAAAGGAACAAATATCTTCTGAAAATGAACAGGCTGTGTCAAACTTTAAGTAGAGAAGAAATCCAATTGAACCTTAAAAAGTTTGTTATTGATGAGCTCAAAATATCCAATGACAGAACTTTGTCATCAAGAGTTTTTCTTGCCACAACCCATTTTAACTTTTCCAAGGCAGCATATTAATTGTTTGTGCTTCCATTGTAAGGTCTAACCATTGTCATTAACATTCATTGCCCTTCTGCACTCTTCTTCACTCAATGATATGATTACTCCTGGGGGAATTCTGCGCCACTGCAGATTTCTTTGCTTCCCGGCTGAAAAATGACTTTCTGATGGGGAATCAAAACGGAAGCAACAAGAGCAGTCATGACACCCTCCCCAGCAGTTTTGTGTGCGTAGGGCAGCCAGCAGAGAGGTAAATCACTGTAGGGCATGGGGCAGGACTGGGGAAGACCTGGCTGCTGGTTCCTACTCTGCACCGGGCTCAGCTGCTAGTCCTGGCTGGGCTTGGAAGGATGGGACTTCCTCTTCCCCTGCACAACATCCGGGGCTGGATCAGAACAACCCCCAGATTTCTCCCCTGGCTGTAGGAAGCTCTGTAAACTCCCTCTCCCCGCTGCTTCCTGCACCCATCACTCCTCAGCTGCAGGGGGAGGGACCACTGTACAGGAAGCTGTTCCCCCATCTGCCCAAAACCTGTGCATCCAGACCCCTTATATCCAGACCCTCCCACCGAGCTTAACCCCTGTCCCCCAGATCCTAACAAGCCCCACTCCTCCTGCACCTGGACCACCCCAATGAGCCACCCACACCTGCATCCACACCCTACCGAGCCCCACTCCCCCAGGATCTGGACCCCCACTAAGGCCCCAACACCAAGACCCCCCTGCCGAGCTCTATCCCCTGCCTACTCAGATACGCCCTGCTGAGCCCCAACCATCTTCATCTGGACCCTCCTACAGAGTCCCATTACCATTGCACCCAGAACCCCCCAAGAAGTCCCTGTGCATCCACACAGGATCCCCCACTGAGCTGCCCGCACCCAGGTTGCCCCACACAGAACCCTCTCAACCCACACCTGAATCCCCCCAGACTAAGCCAATCCATACTTGGATCCCGGCTTGCTGAGCCTTCCTGCCCACAACCTGTGCACAGAATTTTTAATTTTTTGGCGCAGAATGTCCTCAGGAGTACATGATCTCCATGCAAGCATATGGTGTTGCTGCTCTGTACAAATGGTCTAGCTTTGTTGTGTGACTAATGGGACAGATTTTTTGGAATTTACAAAGATGTCTCTGCATGTGTAGAGTAGGCTCATATGTCTACAATCACTACACACAGTTAGAATTCTAAAAATCTGACTCAGAATTGATGTTTGCATGCAAAATTCATGTCTTAACTACTTATGACATTTTCAAGAGTATGTGTGCTAAATGGATAATACTATGCACAAATGATCAGAACTAAAAGTTTCAGGTTTCAAAGGGGTAGCTGTGTTAGTCTGTATCAGCAAAAACAACGAGGAGTCCTTGTGACACTTTAGAGACTAACAAATTTATTTGGGCATAAGCTTTCATGGACTAAAACCCACTTCATCAGATGCATTGAGTGAGAAATATAGTAGGCAATAGATATATTACAGCACATGGAAAGATGGGAGTTGCCTTACTAAGTGGGGGGTCAGTGCTAACAAGGCCAATTCAAAAGTTTCAGACATTTCAATATTTCAGAGTATGTCAAATGGAAGTTTTCAGCTGCAATTCCCCTTGTTAGTATCTGTGCCAGGGTCTCCTGCTTCCTGTTAAAGGTCTCTGGATGGATGGATGGATGGATGGATGGATGGACACAACTATGATGGTGGATGTTATGTTTCTGCACTAGATATAGACTGGCTACAGAGCTTCCTTCTTAGCCAGGTACATAAATCATAAGATCCCTTAACATTCTCCCAGGTATGGCTGAGGTTAGCTTAAATAAGGTATTTATACTCAGTGCCACTTAGTCTCTGAACAGTATAATACAGTTTAGCATTCCATTACAGTGGACATCCGGATATCATTAGACTTCCAAAGTTTTATGTTTAGAAATTTGTCTGCTTATTAACTTACATTTAGGGTCTGATTCTGCAACCCCTATTCAGGTCAAGTGCCACTAACATTGATTTTAAGGGGTTACTCATATGAATAACTGACTAATGGTGGCAGATTTGATGGGCTATATTTAGCATCATACTGATACATAATGTCATACCTGGTGCTGAACGTATCATGGGACTTCGTTTGCTAGGATATCTTGCATATCCCAGGCTGAGTGCAGAATTTCATAGAGTTCAACAAGAACTGTGAAATTCTTCTCTTAATAGTGATTAAAGAAGGATTATTACAGCACTTCTATTTTTTCTTAAGTTAGGTTCTTATACTACACTCATATCTAGTATTTTGAGGCCTTTGGATAGAAGAGAACAATCTGTTTTTTTATAAGTATTATTACAGATGGGCCCAAACCACAAACCTCAGATTTGACTCCAAAGCTCTGCAAGGTTAGGGATGTTTGGATCCGGCAGTTTACTTTGGGCCCAATTCTAATTGTATTTGAGGCTGAGTAATACAAAACTGAGGTTCATTTAAAAGTGAAGCATAATAAATCCAGACAAAACAACCCCAAATTCTTCTCGCCAATATAAATGTAAAAGAGTACTATGGAGAGTTCAGATCTTCTTTCATTTATGGCATAAGTCAAGAGTGGCTCCGCTGAAGTCAGTGAATTTACACAGATGTAAAAATCAGTGCAAGTGAAAGAAGAATCAGGCCATTAAAATTTCCTAAGTGTTCTCCTCAGACCTCATCAGAAGAGTGGTCCAGACTAAAGTTCTTGGTTGTCTTGTAACACGAGTTACAATACAACAAAAAGCTCTAGACTAGACAAAGCCGGTGAGATGGCTTTTTTTAGCTCAGGTTTGTGAGGTTACTCCAAGAAACAGCAGTATTACAAAGCTGCAGCTCCTGCTATTCGGTCAGCATCTTTCAGACCCACGTGTTTGTTTATTTGGTAGTTGTTCACAGAGCAAAATCCAGATATATTTTTCTCTGCATAGAACACCATTAGCAGATGGCTACAAGGGGGCAGGAAGCCAATTAACCTATTCATCACATTAACCAATGACATTATTCAAGTGGCCCATGTGTTTTTCCTGGGCTTTTATTTGAGCACAATGCAATTTAGTTATAAATATTGCTTCCTCTTTCAGCTGCAACAGTCTTTACACAATTAACTTCTCAATAAAGAAATCTTGAAGTACAATTAATTCACTACCTCTTCCATAATATTCCATTAATTAGGGGTAAAAATAGGTACATCTGCCAGACGGACTATGCAATTATATAGTAAGTAGAACTTTGGAACTCATAATATGCTAATAGACTGGTAATTAATAGCTTCTGAATTTTTTTAATGACTATGTTCCATTGCCTAAAAATTAACTCATCTTTTTCCAGCTCTATTTTTTTCTGCACTGAATATACAATAGACAAGAACTATGCAGACAAAAAAAGAATTTGATTCATGTTTATGGTAGTAAATTGAATATATTAGCTGACAAATCAACATGCTTTGCATGCTAGGATGCACGTGAGACAAATATTTCTTCTCTTTTCTTTGAGGGCTGTTCTGATTTTACATGTCAGTGCCAAAAGTTAACTGAGAAGTCATTTCTTGCTGTTAGGGACTGTCCAAGCCCATCCCCAAATTTGGAGTAGCTCAAATGCAGTGTTCAGGCCCCATTTCTACTCACTGTTCATAATCCTGCAGGAGGCAAAACAGAAGGGGAAAATAAACGCTCTTCTTGGAGCAATACTAGTAGGTTATAGCAAAAGTGCAACATCCATCTTAGACTAAGGTGACCAGAGGTCCCAATTTTATAGGGACAGTCCCAATATTCAGGGCTTTGTCTTATATAGGCACCCATTACCCATCCCAATTTTTCACACTTGTTATCTGGTCACCTTATCATAGACATTTCTCTCATTCATCAGGCCAAGTCACTGCAGCCATTTTGCTGCCACATAACTGATCCACACTGTTAAAAGAGTTCCACAGATCAGGCATAAAGGCACCATATTTATGGGGAAGTGGAGTGGTGGAGAAGGCCCATAGGATGCTGTCCCCTGCTAAAAATCCACTGACACCCTGCTCCAAGACTCCTGGCAACCTGGCTGAAATGTACCATATTTGCTCCAAGTCAGAGAGATTACACCAACCAAGGAGTCAGAAAAATACAGTACCCACCAAGAAACATTTATTTCATTGTATTTTGTATTTACCAAAATTAGGACGTCATAAAAACCCTGATATCTGAATGCACAGAAACAACCTGTACACTATCAGTTCCTCGTAGTCTAACCTTGCTGTCCCTATATGATTATGCTGTAGTGCAGAACACTGATTCAAACTCACCAAAGGCCCTTTTGCTTGGCACTGCAGATACAAAAAAGGGACAACCTTCGCCTTAAAGGGCTTACATTTTGCACAACTCCTTTAGAAAGTATTTGTATATAAGTGACATTGTGAACTCTGGACTATCTCCCGAATACCTCAAACCTCCCTGACTAGCTTAGACCAGTGCTTAGACTAGCTTAGACTAACACAGCTGTTACTCTGAAACCTAGCTTAGACCAGTGGCTCTCACACTATAGACCAGTGGTGGGCAACCTGCGGCCCGCACACAGCCCAGGCCAGGCCCACACCACTTCCCACAGCTCACATTGGCTGGAACAGCAAACCGCGGCCACTTGGAACTGCAGGCAGCCGTGCAAATGTAAACAAACGGTCTGGCGGCCCACCAGCGGCTTGCCCTGATGGGCCGCAGGTTGCCCACCACTGCTAATAGACCACCAGTGCAAAGCCACTCCTTGGTGAGCTAGAGAATGAAACATTTCAAGAACCAAGCAATGGAGGACTGGGAGTAGTTAGATGGGTCCATGAGACAGATCTCTTTGTGATGTCAAATGGTTATAGAATAAATACGAGTCACTAGCATAAGCACATATCACTTAAAGTAAACTAAGAATTTATTTTTGTTCTCTACCAACATACTTTTAAACAAAAAAAAGGCCTGTAAATCCTAATTTCAAATTGGAGCATGTTATACCCCCTGCTGACTGCTTTCTTATCCACTATAACCCCACCCAGATTGCCTCAAACTCATAGTGTCTAAGATCTTTCCAGTAACTGTTTAACAGCACATACCCCTAAGGGCTGTTTAACTGCAGAAAGAAAGAGAAGAGAAAAGAAAAATCAGAAATTGGCAAATATAACCCTATCTGAATTTACCTAGGAGCAGTACAGAGAAAGGAAACTAGACATTTCCATCTTTCTTTGTCAAAAGTGAATTCAAAGCATCACAAAGAGAGCTACAGAAATTGTGACTATATTAAAACTCAACTGAAAAAATACATTTAAACACTAAGGCACAAGCTTTAAACCTACACAAGCATGAAATGGCCTCTCCATCTTTAATTCACCCCATTTAACTCTAGGAAAGTCATTAGACCAGGGAGTTAATTTTGTATTTACAATCAATTTGATACTCAATGTTTATATTAATGCATTTGTGACCTTTTAAACCTAACCTTTCAAAAACTTTTGAGCATCTCTTGTACTTCAAGTCAGCGGTAACCTAAAATGTCCAGCTTTCCTTTTTAAAAATTTGTATAAAAAGCTACTCTCTGCTTGAAGGAGCATGATACAAGTTCAGTGCTGATGGCTACCACCCTCTGATACAGGGGGAGATTCTCCAATTGCCACATCTCTGGAATTGCAACTTAAGTCAGTCCCATTGCAACACCTGTTTATAACACGGCATCAGTTAAAGTAAACATCATTAGGAAAGAGGTTTCAGATGGATTCAAGATGGCAGATGAGAACTTCTGTTGACATGAGTAATTAATCCGTGGTCATTAGAGTCATCAAATGGTATAACAAACCAACCACCTCGTATTGCTACCTTGGGCACAAAGAGTTCAATCTGATTACCAAGTGTGAGCATTCCCCTGCTGAGAATGCACAATGGAAACTCGCTGACATTCCTAAGATGGCCATGGTATTGTTGGGAACACTGGGGCATGGCCACTAGGTAACTCGAGGGGATGGAAGACCACGAGTGTCGATGAAGCCCCCTCGCACTAGGCCCCGGTGTCCTTGGCCCCCCCCCCTCCTGCCTGGAGGCACTCGCAGCAGCTCTGCGTGCTAGGCCCAAGTGTCCTTGGCCCCCCCCGCCTGGAGGCACACACAGCAGTTATGCTGAGAATCTGCAACAGTATGTTGCAGAGTCAGACTGCCTGAAACTAAGCAAGGCCAAACAGGGGAGATATGGAAGAACAATGCTGAATAAAGCAGCTTTATGTATAGTTTAACAAATGATACAGAGAATCAGGGAACTAGCTGGGAACTGGATTGGCTGGCTATATGGATACTTGGAGCAGCTTGCTATTGGATAAGTATGCTGGGAAAAAGGATGTATAAAAGCCTGTGTAACTTCCTGCTCTGTTGTACAGGATTTGAGATTCAAATCTCCCTGTACCTTTTTGAAGCTTCAAATAAACTTTTCTGCTTCTCCACCCCGTTGTGATTATTGGGTGCAGCACACCGGGTAACGAACCAACTCAAGCTGTTGTTCAGCCTCTCGGCACTGGGTGCCGGCAACAGTATCTTACGAGGATATTGAGTGGGCTCACTCACCTCAGTGTGAGTTGACCAAGTGCCTGCCCATTAGACTAACTTGCCTGGAAACAGATGGGTTTCTTGTAATTGGCCTAGCAATTCTAACTTTTAGTAACTTTTCCCCTCAGCAACACAGCAGAGGGAGAGAGTTACACTGGTATGCTCAAATGCATGTAAATGTCTATTCGTGCACGTTTGATTTCATGACATTCAAGTACTGCCATTGTGCACAGAAACAGGGCTGACCTTACCATGAGGAGAACTGAGGCGACCATCTGGGGGGGTGCCACTAGACCCCAGAATGTAGAAAATTGTGTCTGATGCTGGTGCATATGTATTCTCTCTGTTCTAGATGCACAGAGATGGTGCTGAGGTGGAGGAAGGAGGGCACAAGAGACATAACAGGCAGGCAGGAGAAAAGGTGAGAGGGAATAACAGAAAGCAGCAGGAACTGCAGGGGTAGAGAGGAGGAGGAGCCTCTTATGTACCTCTCTAGCACTCCCAGGAGCCTGGACTGATTAACACCAGCTTCTCAGGGAACTTCCTGTTTCCTGCTGCTTCCCTGAACCCACCTGAGGAGAACAGGCAGTCAACTGAAGTAGTAGAAGCCAGTTAGGCCCTTAAGACGCTGATATCTTCCCTCACTCAGGCCTTGCTACCAGCCTGCTTATTTGTCCCCTTCAACTGAGTGTTGAGAGCCACTACAGCTGGCATAGAACAGCAGTCATGAGTGAAAGAAGGGCAGCATGGGGCAGCATTCAGAAAAAGAAAGAAAGCAAAGGAAGCTTTTCTATCTAAGCAGGAAGGAGCTCTCCTGAGATACATAGACACACATGTTCACAGTGAGCCTTCCGGCTCCAGTGAGGATATGAGTGGTGAGGAGATGCCTGATCTTCCAGTTAGTCAGAGTGCAGGTGACCTGGCAGCTACTGCAGTATCCATATCTCATCTCAAATGGATGTAACCATGCACATTCCTGACGAAAAGTGTAGATCAGAGAAGAGTGTGGTGGAGCAAGGCATTTTAAGTTGTACGTTCTCCTTTATTGGGGTAGGTGGCAGAGCAGTACCATGAGAGGAGTAGAACAGGAAGAAGGCAGAATTGAGACCTTTCAAAGTTTTGGCCCAAGCAAGGGGGAATGGGGGCATCATTTGAGCTCCCCACCTCAGGTGCCAAAATGTTGTGGGCCGGCCCTACACAGAAATTAGCTGAACAATTAAGATCTTTCTCCCTATAGATCCTATAGATTCTCTGTAGGGGGCCTGGCTGAAGGATAAATTTCTCTCCAAAACGATCAGAAGTTCTTCTGAATCTGACCTCCACTATCTCTTCAAGAACAAGCAGCAGGGGAACATTCCTCAGTAATGAAAAGTTTTCTTGGGAAACACTCCGATGACTTCCTTAGTGTGCATTTCCTTATTAGGCTGACATCCAAATATATGGAGGGGGAAATTACCTGTTCAAGAGGAGAAAATGCCCCATTGAAGCCTTTCTATGGACAGGCTAGGTCAGATCATCATGAAGGAAAACATCCCAATAATTTAATCTGACTTTAAGAAAGGGGGTAACCAAATGTAGAAAAAAAGAGTTTCTCCACATTATGAACAATCATAAAAACAGATTAACTGAGCAAGACACAGGAAATGCTTCATTTTCATGCAAGAAGTTACATAGCAAATTCATCAGAAACCCAAACGAATCGCTTGGATTTCTCAGCTACTGTGTAACAAACTGGATAATATAATAAGGGAATTGATTTTTGGACAGTGAAGTTAGAAACTGCATTTTTGTGGTTTCTCCCTCCTCACTGTTCATCTTTGGGAGACACCTCTTTATTCTAAATGTGTTTGGTTCCCCCCCCCAAAAAAAAAATTTAAAAAAAATTGCAGTTTGGATTCTGTTCCCATGGCTTTGCCAGGGAGGCAGTCAATCTTGAATTACACCTGACACTTAGCACTTCCTGTGTTAGGCAAAAACCTCATAAGGAGGCCAGAAGGTTGAGTTTACACTTGTAAAGACATGAGAAGGTGTGATCACACCCTCAAGGAGAACATCTGCTGTAGCAGGCCCTGAGTATGGGGACTAGATACTTGCATTCATTTTCTGCTTTCTACAGAAACATGAAAGACAGTGTTTGAAAGATACCTTGCAGGCCAGTAGATCAAGAAAGCAAAGCTATTTAACACACACACACAGTCCCAGCAAGGCTCAATCCATTCCATCAGTGGTTCTGCCTCCTCTTTGCCCCTTTTAGGATGCAATGTTGGTTCCCTATCCCCCACAGTCTGGAGGGATCACTCCTGCACTCCGCCAAGCATGGGGACTCCCACTGTGACTGGAAGGCTCCTTGTGTTGCCCAGAATTTGAGGGGTGTGTATACGCCAGAGTGTGATCGAGTTAATTGCAACCATATTGTGTGCATTCAGCCACCCTGAATTAATGAAATAGAATACCACATTGTTAAGGGTTAATTTGAAGACAGGCTTTCAGAAGCAACATCAAAACTAGCTACAGTTTCTGCTAATCAGAATAGGAGGAGGGGACAGACAAGTAAACAATTGAGATTGAAAACCTTGGTGGTTGGAAAACCGTGAATCTAGATGCCCCTGATATTAAAAGTTTATTGAAAGTTAGAAAAGTGATGATCCAGTAGGGGTCATTTTGACTTACGTGTTTTGTAGAAGTTAGTTATAAAAGATTAGCTAATAGGGTGTATATTGGAGCAGTCCTCTGAAGCCATCTTGAGAGATGTTTTTCCTGACATCCTTTCTCACTGGCAGGTGAGCAACTGGCCACTGCAAACCTGCTGTTAATTACGCAATACTGTTCCAGATGCTAGGTATATATCTGGGATGCTCTAAACCTATTGCTTATGTCTGTGTGTGCTTAAATCTAATAAACTGAAGTATTAGACAAGAGCACGCTTACTCGCATTTAATCCTTGATCAGACAGAATTGCTTTGTTCCTATTGATTTATTCCTGACACCACCTGGAGTTGAAATAGTTAAGTCGCCCCGGTGTGGGTTCTGTAGCCCCGGGTAAAACTTGGACCCTCCCTTTCCCTGTATGCCCCCAGCAAGGGCCAGTGATAACCTAGGCCTAACAGCAACTGTTCCTGGTGCAACTAGAGAATCTCCCCCTCTGTACTCAGCTGGAAGAGTGACTGCAACCTTTCTGGAGCTATATTATCAGTTCAGCTGTGCAACTGAATGCTAAACTTGCATGCAGAAAACTCCTGCAGCTGCACTTGCTAACCAGACAGCCGTCTTCAAAATTAGCTAAAAGGATGCATTTATGCTTGCTGATACGCAATTCATGTAAGCAAACATAACAACCGCCTGCTCAAAATAGGTACATAATTGTGCATGGGTTTCACAAACATAAGCTGTCTGAAATATGGCTCCTGTTGGCTGTGGGAATATGTTTAAGGGCTCTATTTGTAGGTTAAATCTGCTCTAAAGGGTTGTACACCAACATATCCTTATCCCCCTCTCCCAGCACCATATACTGATGTGCATTTTTTCTTGCCAAAACAGCCTGTCTCGCCATTCTTTATAACAGCATAATTCTTGCAATATTTGGCACTGAAGTTTCAGACAGCAGTAAAATATGTTGCTCAGTTTTCCACATGCTAACAAACCATTTAGCTAGTCCACTATTCTTAGCACTGTCAAGCAATCAGGACGCTGTTTATAATACAGTTTCGCCTTGAGAGCTAAACAAATCCTTGTTCTTCTCACCTTTATTGTGAAATTTTATATAAAAAAAGGATGATGTGGTTTATTGAGAAACTTCCATACACCATAAAGATTGCTCTTAATGGTAGGGAAAAATTAAATTCTAATAGCCCACACAGTACTTTAATGACACTGAATGATTATTGTTCTTTGAAGAAAGATCCTGAAATCTGGGGACTAGATCTTAGATAAGAGGTTGGGGTGGAGGAGGGAAGGAATGGAGCTAAAGGAGTTTGAAAATATGGAGCAGACATGACCTGAACTTGTATATTTCTCAAAGGCTTAGTTTTGTAAGCAAACCTTGACGTGAATAAGCATCATTCCTTTGTAAGGCTCTTCCCCTCTCCTTTCCAAGCTAGTAATTATTGCATAGCTCTGGGTAATTTTTGTTACATCACAAGCGTAGGCCCTCATTGGAATAAAACAATGCCAAGTGAAGCACGAAGTGCTAAGTTCATGTTAAGTTATTCATTTGTATGCCTCTTTAGCATCTAAAATGACTTTAGCACTTCAAGTACACACAGGTAGGATCACTGCTGATTTTAAGCAAAATAACTTGCCACAGCAGAATCCCACCACCAGACAAGGATGGAGAGGACTATTCTAGCCTCCCAAATATAGGATTTTTACAACAACAACAAAAGTAACAGAGAAAATAGATTTGCCAGCCGTTTCTACTGTGTAAAACTCATGTGGACTCTTATGGAAGGAGACAACATAAGAAACTTTTTTAAAAATTCACAGTCTACATTATCTGTGTTATATGGTCTTTTAGTACTAACCTAGGGTACTGAAAGTCTCCCAGCATCCACACGAGGCTTGCTTTAATTTCTCTTCATGCCTTGTGCTGCACACCCTCCCTATCAGGGACATTGATCACTACCGTGAGCAGATTCAATGGCTCCCATTATCCAGCAGGAAGGAGGTCAGGGATGTAGCTTAATTAGACTGCAACTTTATTCACTTAAAATATCCGGGAGTAGCCAGTGATAGATGATGATGACCTCAACTGTACAATCTCCTCCATCATTTCCAGCCTGGTGCCAGCCATTCTGTTGCTGTGACCCTGCCTCCCTCCCCTCCTAGAAGAAAGGGGGCTATAAAAGAAGGGGGTCAGCTCCCCAGTGTACCAGACATAGGAGCCCCAAACCCCTTCCTTTATTGGGGTAGGTGACAGAGCAGTACACTGCAATTAAGAGAACCTCATCTCCCTTAAGAGAAGCTTTCCTTCAAACTCAGTCTCAATCCATTTTATCCAATAACCGTACCCCTTCCATACCGAGTGATTGCACTGGATTTTGACCACAAGGAAGAGCCAGAAATTATGCTTAGCTGGCTGACCCTACCCCCTACCAAGTTCCCAGGTAATCACGGATTCTTTCCTTAGTATCAGACAGGACTCCTCTGTACAGGGCTTCTCCAAGGTATAAATATCCCCCACGCTTCCGTCAGGAAGAAGGGCAGTGCTTTCCCCACCCTCTTACCTGGTCCAGCCATTTCCTGCTCCTCTCCGATGAACTAATTGCTGGGGAGGGGCAACAACCCCTTTTCTGCCATCCAAGGACCCACCACATCAAGCTGCGATGAGCACTTTATCTGGCTTCACTTACACCTACCTACCCTTTTCCTTACCCCTACTAGTGCCACATTTATACTTATTCTCTCCTTGTGTGCTTTTCCCAACAGCCTTTCTGCCCCATCTCTTCCCTGCCACCCCCAGTTGGCTTCCTCCTCTCTCACCACCTCAGTTTCTCCTGCCTCTCTTAAAGCCAGCACACACAAAAATCCATTATCAACCATCCATATTCTTAAGCAGCCACTATTTAAAACCCAAAGCCCTGGCCCTTTCAGAATTGTCCCTAGTAAATGGAACAACTACAAGCCCTTATCCCATCTCACACCCTCCTTTCTTCTACTAGCTCTAACACATTTTCCCTGGCCGTCCCGGTCATGTGAAATCCAATCTGAGATTGTAAATCCTTTGTGGCACAGACCATGGTCTGATCTGCACCCTGCTCTCTGCTATGTTTGTGTAAGTCTGGAATAATTCCAATTAAATCAGAGTTAGACTGCATCATTGAGACTGGGTCTGTGTATTTTGTCTGTAAAATGACAGGCCTATTTATGGATCTGTAAACTTAAAGGAATAAATACAAAGGAATAGAAGGCATATGAAAGCAAATATGACCCATATTCCAAAGCATTTTAATTCTCCATCAATAATAATTTTGGATACTTTTAAGGTTTGTTTGTTTTTTACATAAAACTTAGGTGTGTACAATTAAACCCATAAAGTAGCAAGAGGAATCTTTCCTATATCACAAGTCATCTTAATCTCTAAATCATTTCCCAACCAAAATACACACTCACATTTGCAGAGAGAATTCATCGATATCTGAAACTGTAATTAAGTGACTGCCGTAGCTACCTTGATGACATTTGCAAATCCATTGTCACATTTTACTGTCAGCATTTGATAACACAATAAACTGCCTCATGGAATAAGTCAACATAACATTTAGAAAATAGTTCCTTTGACAACTATGTGGTCAGAGCTCCCAAAATATCAAACTGAAAGTGACATGTAGGTAGAGAAAGCCTTATCTGAACATCAAGGCAGTTTGTGAACTTGTACTAAACAGCAGTTCAGAGCCCACTTCTAAACACCTTTGTTCATATTCAGCAATATTTCAAGGCCTGATCTAACTCTAGCTGAGATCAATGGGAGCTGGATCAGACCCTTAGTACTCAAGAACTCATACTGATTTCAGTAAATCCACTTGTAGTGTAAGTTATTGCTCAATAAGAGTAAGGATCAGGCTATCTGTGATATTACCTGTTCATTTGACTCATGTTAGAGATCAGTAGATACTGGTGAAATTGACAGGAAGTCAGAACGCACCATTCTCCGCACAGCTTGGCATTGTGAACTTCAGTACATTAAGCCTGGTATGCTGGCTTCAATGGTGTCACACCTTGGGGCATAGACAAGCTCTCACTCTTCCAGTCTGGGAGCAGAGTTATGCCAACCCAAACACACTGGGTCAGATTCAGCACCTGCATATGCAGGCTCATCTCCCATTGATCAAAATGAGCCGCCAAATTTAATGGCAGTTATACCCATTTAACCCACTACTAGATTTGGAGCATTGTCTCCAAACCTACTACCCCAGGCTCTTGCTCTAATGCTTCTTAAAACCAGAATTTATTTTGAAACTAAAACCCAAAGTACAAAGTTTGTTGAGGTTTTCCTCAAGTCTTCTCAGTATTTGAAAACTGTATAAGCCTCTCTTTCTTTAGCTCCGTCTCATATATATTCTCAAAGTCTGTATTCATTTCAAGAAAACAGAAGTGGCTTCTGCAGACAATGGAGATGTCTACACTGCAGTTAGACACCCATTGCTGGCTCAGGCTAAGAAGCTCAGACTAATGGGCTGTTTAATTGCAGGGTAGATGTTTGGGATTGGCTGCTGCCTGAGCCCTAGGACCCTCCACCTCACAGGGTCCTAGAGCTTGGGCTCCAGCCTGACCCCAAATGTCTACACTGCAGTTAAGCAGGTCATTAGCCCAAGCCCCACAAGCCTGAGTCAGCTGGCACGGGTCAGCTGCAGATTTTTAACTGCAGTGTAGACATTTCCAATGGGACTGATCTTTAGTTCTTCTTTCATTATCAATATAAAGCAGTTGGTAGAAGAGTACATCTGAACACTAGATTTTTTTCTTTAATTATTTTTAAGTAAAGGAAGATCATTTTAACTCTTGTACAGACGTGTGTGACTAAGTCTCTGCTAATCACACACAAATGGAGACATCATTTGCAAAATCTGTTTCAGTCTTTAGCCTAGAATATCTGTGTGAGGGGACATGCCTGCAAGAAATACACTCCCCACTCACTCATTTTTATCAGGGAAGGTCAAGCAAGTCTGACAGCAGCAGTAATTAACTGGTTCAGCTGGCCAGTAAGTACATCTTTAGCTGGCCCAAGGTGGGAGGGGCCCTCATATTTTAAATGTACTAGAGTAGTCATGGTGATGGGAATAGAGCTGTTCTACAGTTAGCAAGCATCATGTTAAAGTTGTGGCCCGTTCCACGTAATAGAAATTCACATTGAATATCATCCATCCTGTCTCTGGAACTTTAATACCCATAGGCTTGGGAACAAATTTTAAGGGGAACTATTACCATAAGAATGGCTGTAAAAAGCAAATGCACTCCGCTCAAAACTTTTCATTAGGTTATTTTAATCACCTACATAAATCAACAGATACATTATTTTCCTCCAGTATAGCTTTCAAAAAATCACTCAAGATCTGTTTTTGAATAAAAACTACCACTGGGGTGCACAAGAGGAAACCTTGTTGCATACATAATAATTACATAAACAGTGAAACCTTCAAGCAGAACTAGAGTTTATTAGGTGAGAAGTGAGATAAGCCGCAATACACGCACACAAAACATCCTACTCAGATTCTGAACACCACAAGCTAAAAATATCCCTGTGGCACGTCATTTGCAAATTCAAAGGGCTGTTTAGACTGTGTTTAGATTGTGATCAAACAACACTTGATACTGTTTTTTTGCTAATGATTAAAGATACTGCTTGATTTTAGGTGTTCTGATTGCTTTCCTTGCTTCATTTTTATGTCTATTTTTAACCTGTACTTCTGGTTGTCAGCACCACCGCGGAAAACATAAGACACAGAGTTTAGATGGAGACTAAGGGGGTGCATAGCTGAAGACACTGAGTGCATTGGCCAGTCTTTCATATGAAAGTGACATGAGGGTGGCCAAGGAGGTGAAGGGAAACCTATTGCAGAAGCACAGACTGGTCAAGTGTCACTGATTTACACAGTAAAGGGGATAAAAGGCTGAAGGTACTGAGTGATATGTTTTCCAGTCTTTCTTTGTGTGTGTGCATTACCTGTGCTTTGCAGGTACAAATGCCTGCTAAAAATATTAAACACTCACACATGCCCTTTAAATTATCCAAAATTTGTGCACATGCATAGCTGCATCCACAAAATCTACTGATCACAATGGGTCGTTAGAGTCTGATCCTGCAGGGTGCTAAGCGCCCATAACTTCAATGAAAGTAGAGGCCACAATACCTCACAAGCATTTTTCAGCACACATCGGGGGAGGAGGGGAGAAAGACCACTCTTATTTTAGGGGACTACATACAGATGCAGATGCCTAACTTTAGGCATCAAAATTGGAACATTGTCCTTAACTTACTAATACAGGAAAGAATCACCTCTTTCTCTCCAGTCTTCATTTGTGGATATGAATTTGGTTACTTTGGGCTTTTCACCTAGGCCCACAGCATCAAGATATGAGCAGCTCAAAAAAAGACAACAGACCGGTATGTTTTTTGATGAAAAAAGAAAAGCCCCACTCTGACTCCCCCCTCCCCCCCATTTTCCAATCAGCTCTAATCAGGACCTTTGCACAGCTCCCTATCACCTCCCAGAGATTTCATAAAGGAGTGACTTCCAGACACTGGTAAGAGATGCTGTAGTATGAGTAGCACTTAAGTAGTCTAAGAATCAGGAAAGCCCTAATGCAACAGAGCGGTTCTGAAGTCCAGACTGGCAAAGAGAGGGTTAAAAGCAACACAGTAGAAAATTCTGTGTCCAGAGCCCTGCTCAGCAAGTCTGGCAGCAGCCTCAACTAAGTGATATTTACGGCTTGCCTCTCCACTTCTTGCTTCTTTATGTGTTCATTGGACATTAGCCTTCATTCTTTATGAGTGTGCTCATTTCTTTTACTTGCTCTAGGCAGGCAGTAAAAAGCTACTAATGGGCTCCCACTCCCACTCCCTCTGAGGATAGGAAAATTTGAAACCTCAGTTCAGCTTCCCTTTCTGAAGGCTCTCGGAGTTTCTCTTGTGGTAGTCTGGTGAGATAAGAGGGGCAAAGAGGATTGTTTTAACAGAAAAGCCTCAAACGAGCACTAGAGGGACTAGTTGCCTCTGGGGTCTCCCTTCAGGATAATAGACAGGCTATATTTTAAAGAAGGAAACTCCTATACCATTTTGCTGCATGAAGGGTCATGTGTAAGTGTGGCATTAGATAGCAGATTTAGCCATCCTTCTTTAGAAGAGAACCTACTTCTATGTAGCCCACCTAGGAGGCACTGTGGAGACATATTGCTACAAGAGCAGCGGGGAAGAGATTATAGATCAGAGAAATAATCTCTCCAGGACAGCTTCTTGTGTGCAGAAGGTGAGCAATCTCCCCCTGGAGCAGTGGCCCCATGCAGAATGGGGACCAAGGAGTGGCTCCACCTCCTCTGACCCTTTTTCATAATCTTGCTCCCTGGAGGATGGGGAAGAAGATGCAAGCAAGTCCCTGTACTCCTAAGAGCACAGAAAGCTCTCCTATGAGATGCCTTTGTACATCCATGCCAAGGGAGGGCAAGTGGTAGGGAGGGATTCTTGCTCACCACTTGAGTCATTCAAACACCTCTGCTGATGCAGCCCTCATGTAGCACCTAAGCACTTTTTATCACTTAAACTGATCTACAAAGCAGAATACAAGGAAGGATCGTGTCACCTGTCACCAAAACAGAGCCTTCCCTACGGTGAATCAAAGAGTGATAGGAAGACTCCAAGGCCTTTCAGTACCAGATGCACCAGAGCCAGAAGGAAGATAATATTTGCCTTACTCCAAGCTTTCAAATTGGAGCAGCTGGTTTTGATTCTGTCTTCTGGGAACCACGCAGGTGACTAACTGACCTGATCACGCTATGTCACGGCTGCTCCATGCAAACATATCCAAGGGAAAGTTTCTATGGCAAGAACAAGAGAACAAAACTTTTAAAGAGCTTCAGAAACAACAGCTTGTGCGTTCATGTTTCCACCCTGAGTTTCAGACTTCAGAGAGAAAAAAGCTGAGGCCTGTCTAATCTTTTTGCTTTCTAATCCTTTCAAGGGCAGAGCGCCTCATTTGTCAGGATGGAAAGAAAAACTCTTTCCACAGCACAGCTCCAGGTTTAAAGACATGCAAGGCTGACCCTGCCTTCCAGAGTTCTGAAAGTCAAAATGACACCGTTAGAGATTTATGTACAGGTGATTATAAGGCACAAGAGGCTCTGATTAAAGGGAGCTGGCAAATGCAAGAGATGAGTTGAAAGCCAGAGTGCCGTGCAGAGAGCTTTTACAACCATGATCTCCAAATAAAAAAAAAAACATTGGGAACAGTAAAGTTACATGAACTCGATCTACCAACATCTAAATGGAAGTGTCTCAAAGACCCTAGATCTGCACATCATGTATAAGTAAGACTAAGATTTTGTCAGGGATATTTTTAGTAAAAGGTACGGACAGGTCATGGACAAAAAAGAAAAATTCACAGAAGCCATGACCTGTCCATAACTTTTACTAAAAATATCCATGACAAAATGGGGATCTGCGGGTCCCCACATAGCCTGAAGTGGGGGAGCAGCTGGGGCTCCGGGACTTCCGCTGCCTGCGAGCTCCAGGGGCCGCCAGAGGCACCAGGGAGTACCCCGCACCTCCCTGCTCTTGCGGGTGGCAGGGGACCCTGCAGCTCCCAACCACCACAAACTGAAGTCACGGAGGTCGCTGGAATTCAAGGATTCTACGTAAATCGTAGCCTTAGGTATAAGTCACCTTACAGGAAGGAATTTTAGAGAACTACCTCAGTTCACCACAACTTAGAAAGATTGTCTCTGTCATTCATTATTCATACATTTGTGATAATCCATGGCTGTATGTACAAACAGACACCACGAATGTCAGCCCTAAAAATTAAAAAAAGTGTAAAACACCCACAGTATGGGGAATAGCATTCAGAAAACTGGCTCCAGAAACATGGGCCTCAGATTTAAGGACCATACTGGTGATAATTTAAGAGATTAAGTAACTGTGATGCTTTGGGGTTCAACCCAGACCAAGTTTAACAAAAAGATATTGGATTAAGTGATACCAAGTATAAGGAAAAAAGATAGAAAGGGTTACTATGACATTTCACTCCATGTTCTTTATGGAAATATGCTTATGATATGAATGTGACATAACTGGGATACACTTTTATGCAAGATGGGTCTTGCAAGATATCATTGGAACGGTTATAATTTACTGAAAGTGATTATCCAATTTGCATGCATGTATCGTTTCTGTATCTAAAGTTAAGAGTATGGACTATGTAAACATTATAACTGGGTGTGTATTGGGAAGACACCCACCAGACGAAAGGCCATCAAATTTGATGAGCCATCAGGAAGGAACAACAAAACCATGAAGATACTAATCTCTCCTCCTCCTGTGAGGCATCTGGGGACATAACTATGACAGTACTAGGTCAGGTGGTCTTGTCACCTGATACTAAACATTACCTGGGACTTTTTGTAATTTCTTGGAAGGGAAGGGGGGCATCAAGTTTGGGAAACAAAGGATTCCCGCCTTATGTAAATCCTATTTAAGGGAGGTGAGGGAGAAAAACAGGATTCCTCCTCTCCATGGCCTGTCTGGCCGAGAAGAAAGACCGCTAAAGCCACCTGAAGGGAAGGCAGGGGGGAGTCCAGACTGAGACAGGGGTCCAGTCTGAAAAGAAATATAACTGGAACTCTGAACCACAGAAACTTTGCAACCTGCCTAAAATAACATTTAGGGTAAGGAATGACATTGTCTAACATATTTGTTAAGTATATTGAGCTTAGCTTGCGTACTTTGTTTTATTTGCTCAGTAATCTGCTTTGTTCTGTCTGTTCTCTCTTATATTCACTTGAAATTCATCTTTTGTAGTTAATAAACGTATTTCTTGTTTATAATATAACCCAGTTTATGTAATTTCTAACTGGAAGGGCAAGAAGTTGTGCCTATCTCCCTCCACATTGAGGGAGGGGGTGAATTTCATAAAACCTTTGGGTTTGTGCCCCTTAAAGGGAGTGGGCACCAGAGTATTGGGACAAGCCTCTAAGGCTGAATCTTTCCAGATTCTCTGTCTGTGCAGCGGGGTGTGGCCCTGCCTGTGTGCTAGGCTGGAAGAGGCTTTTGAGCCTAACCCAGCAAGGCTGGGTAAAGGGTGGCAGAATAGGCTGACTCAGTGGCATCCCAGCACATCAGGTGACACCCAAGGGCTCAAACCCATCACAGTTACAAACAAACAAAAGTAAAAATGGGCTTCTACGACTAAACCTAAATTTCAACAAGTTACAAACTCTGCCTAATCAGGTTTCTCTCATAAACTCAGTTCCCAGAGACTTCAACCCCCGTGGCTGAAGGATCTCACATTTTGTGATTTCAAGACCTCGGGCCATACTCCAAGAGGTGGATACCAAAATGGCTTTGTTTCTGCTTGTATCTCCCACAGTTAATTGGCCCTGTTACAAGAGGCAGATAGAAGAGCCTCCAGCCTGGAACTATCATGGCATACTTCAAATAATAGATTTGAGAGATTTTCAAGCCAAAATTCTTCTCCAGAACATTTCCAAGTAGGAACTGAAATATACAGTCTGGTGGGATTTGAAGGTAGTTTTATATTTCAGCCAACACTTGAAGATGTAAAGGCCTTGATTTTCACAAGCACCAATCACCAACAACTCCAAATTAAGTCACTGGGACCTGTAGGCATTACGCCCTTCTGAAAACCCAGGTGCAGAATCTCAAAATAGTCAGAGAAGAAGATTGGGAGTCAAAATTCCCAGGTTCTATTCCAAGTCTACCGCCAACTTACTGTGTGGCTTTAAGTAATCCACTTTACCTCTCCGGGACTCAATTTACACAAATATAAAACCAAGACCTACCTGCTTCACAGGGGTCATGATCAGAATCCATTTGTAAGCTTAGTGATCCACAATCATATGGTGTTATAGAAATGCATATTACAACTAAAGTATTAAAAAAAACCCTACGTGATAGGTAACTGTCCTTTTGTTAATGACAAAGGAATTATATACATGAGTTATCTGTTAATGCCATGCAGCACTCAAGAATAACTAGAAATTAAAACATGATAATGTAAAGGATTTTCCTGTTTAAAGTCCCCATCAGCTGTATGGAAATTGCTCCAGCTGTACGCTGGTGTAACTCAGCACAGAATCAGGCCCAACATGTACAACTACACCTGCAGAGTAATATAAAGAAATAAAAACTTTGCTACATCACAAAGCATGTGAATTTTGGACTCATTTTCCAACAAAAAATATGCTCCCACTTACAGAGAGGATTCACCTACATCTTGAACTTCAGTTAGGTGACTGATAATCGTTACCTTGGTGACATTTAAAAATCCATTTCCAGGCTCCACTGTCTGCACTTCATAACACTAAGCTGCCTAGGAGGAGAAGTCATCACACAGCTCAGAAAACAACTTCCATGACAGCCATGGCCTTGCCTAGACTAGCAAGAGCTATACCAAGAAACTCTCCGAGTGAAGATAGTGCTTTTGCCAGTTTCGCTTACACCAGGGGTCGGCAACCTTTCAGAAGTGGTGTGCCGAGTCTCCATTTATTCACTCTAATTTAAGGTTTCGTGGGGCAATAATACATTTTAACATTTTTAGAAGGTCTCTTGCTCTAAGTCTATAATATATAACTAAACTATTGTTGTATGTTAAGTAAATAAGGTTTTTAAAATGTTTAAGAAGCTTCATTTAAAATTAAATTAAAATGCAGATCTTATCAGTTTAGTGTGATCCTTGCCCTTGCTTTTCCTTGCTGAGTTTTCCAATGTCTGGAACCTATTTGGATACTTTAAGGTGCACACAGGCTTCTGAGTGATCAGTTGTTAACCAGCTCCAAGAGGGACAGAGGACAGATTTCATGTGTGAAAATACCTATTCACACAGGTATGTGGATCCAAATGGTGAAAGCATTGCAAACGCAATTTTCTTAAAACAGTTAAATTTCACTGGCAGGCACGTCCAGCAGAATAAAGGCCCCATGATCTTCTTCAGTAGCTTCACATGCACTCCGCAGATCTCCAAACTTTTATGCCCACAATTCTGAGCTTTTTAACTGAATGAGCTGCATTTCGAAATCTTCAGCACCCATCCACTGAAATAAAGTCTCTTTCGTTGAACTTTTCAGGTTTAATTAGAAAAGAAAGCATTGGGCCAAATCACTGGAAATCTTAAAATCTGTCAGAAAATTCTGATTCCAGTTCTTGCATGTACATTCTAATCTCAACATCAAACGCAGGGCGCTGTTCCACGTGGCCTGATAATGATGTAAGCAGCAAATCAGGACTTAAAAATATCCTAGCACAGTGGCACTGGAACAATTTTTAAGGTGGGGGTGCTGAGCTGCGTCCCCTCTTGCCCCTGTCTGCACCCCACACTGCCCCAGGCTGCAGCCAGTGGGCCACAGCTGGGGGCAGCTGCAGAGCACCGGGCTGGTGGCCGGGACTCCAGGCCAGCAGCGGAGCCCCCGAGACCCAGGGCAGGCAGCGAGCTGAGCGGGGCCAGCGGACAGAATCCTGGCTGGCAGAGGGCTGGCAGCTGGTACCCCAGGCCAGCAGCAGAGTCCCCAGGACTGGTGGCTAGGACCAGGCAGTGTGAGTGCCGCTGAAAATCAGCTCATGTGCCACCTTTGGCACGCATGCCATAGGTTGCCTACCCCTGGCTTATACCATCAGTTCCGCAATGAAAAAAGCTATGCTGACAAAAAGGCTTTTTTGCCTTATAACTGCATCTACACTAAGGCTTTTGCCAACATAGCTCTGTTGTTTAGAGGTATGGATTTTTTGCACTCCTGGCAGACATTGCTATGCTGCAGAAACTTTGCATTATAGACCAGGCCTTAAGGCACAGAGAAGACACCAGAGATCCCAAGGTTTCAGACAGTGGTGTCAGCATTGTTCAGACCAGACAGAGAAATGATTCCCCCACACTTAAGGGCAAGCACAGTCTACACAATAGCATAATTTGCTCATCCCAAAGCAAGCACACATAACCCACAGGAGCCCCAAAATGGTGAGTAAGCATAGGGTCAAGCGTGACTGATTGTTTCACGGCTGTACTGTCCTCTGGGTTTCTGTGCCTTGGGGAGAGCCAACAGCGGCAGGGGGCCCCTATACTGAACACTGTCCCCACATTTTCCACAGGAGTTCGTCCTGGAAAATATCTCGCTGCTGAGGATGACCTGGGAAGCAAGGGAAGGTCTTCTACTGCAATGCAGATTCTGCCCTGGCCCATATGCAGCTTGCCAGTGTGCAGCAACGGTCCCCCCACCTCTCACGGCACAGTGGCATGGACAAGTTAGCCTTACTGGGACAATGAACACAGTGGCTCTCCCGAGAAACCTGTGCAAGCACATTGCCCAAGTTCTGGATGAGACCTTTGAAGAGATCACTGTGGCCAATTACTACAATGTGAGAGAGCACATCAACGCCCTATTCCGCATATAGTCATGCATGCAGCCCTAATCCTCCTCACCTCAAGAGCCTGCACCAAATAACTTCCTTCCCAAAATAAAAGCCACTTATCAGGAACCTCCTCTGGTGTTTGTCCTTCCCCAAGCACCGGCCACCACGACTGACTACCTTCCTCCTGGCTTGAGAACAGCTCCTGCCTGCATGCATCTAGGGATTCCGGGGTGTCTTCCTCCACCTCAGCACCCTCGCTCCTGCTTTGCTGCTCCTCCTCCTCCCACCTTGTTGAACTGGGCTCTGAAGAGTCCATGGTGGTACTCGGAGTGGAGGTGGGGTCGGCCCCAAGTATCACGTCCAGCTCTTTGTAGAAACAGCAGGTCACAGGGGCAGCACTGGAGCAGCTGTTCGCCTCACGGGCTTTATGGTAGGCATTACGCAGCTCCTTCACTTTAATCCTGCACTGCAGTGTGTCCTGGTCATGGCCCCTTTCCATCATGTCCCTTGATATCTGCCCAAAGGTATCGTAATTCCTACAGCTGGAAAGCAGCTGGGACTGGACAGCTTCCTCCCCGCAAACACTAATGAGGTCCAGCACCTCGCCATTGCTCCATACTGGGGATCGCCTGGCGCGTGGAGGCATGGTCACCTGGAAAGATGCGCTGAGAGCACTCCATGCCTGGCTGAGCAAACAGAAACAGATTTTTCAAAATTCCCGAGAATTTAAAGGGCGGGTCTGACGGTTGGTCACCTGAGGGCAGGGCAGTAGAGTTCAAAGTGATGACCAAAGTGGCTGGAACAGGCATTGTGGGACACTTCTGGAGGCCAATCAGAGAGCACTAACAGACCAGGACGTCCACACTGGCGCCGCTGTGCTCCAGCGGGGGCACAAAAAACGTTATTCCACTCGCCGAGGTGGAGTACCAGGAGCATACCAGCCAGAGTCAGACCGCTCTACGTGCCTTGCCAGTGTGGACGGGTACTGAGCTAGTGCGCCTGGGGCTCCTTTAATGCGCTGTAACTTAAAAGTGTAGCCAACCCCTTAGTCAAGCCTGTAGTAGATCAATTAATCTTTAGATGGGCTAGGTGCCACTAGAGGGGGACAGAGCGCCACACCAAGCAGGCACGGGTTACACAAGCAACTACATATTTTACAAAAATGAAACCGATCTGACGCAGGATCATCTATAGTTGATGGGACTAGATCCTAATCCAATGGCCATTGAAGTCAATGAGAGTGTTTCTATTCTAAATCCTAGAATCCTGATCATACTTCCAGCCTTAGTTATGCTCTCCCCAACTTGGATTTAAGACAATTTAAAAATACTAAAAAAAAAAACCCAAAAAACATTCCACAATCCTAAGGGTTACAGGTAGAAAAGAAAGCTTCAGCTTATATTTCAGTTATCTTCAGATATTAGTAGAAAACTTGTATTGTGTGTTGGACAAAAGCCCTTTGAAATGCTATCTTAATTTTTACCTAGTCAGTCAATCTGACTTCCAAAATCACCAGATGGTTTTATTTGAAATTCAAGCAAGTTCCATACCTTTCTAGCTATGCAATCTTTAAAGGTACAATGTTCTGTTTATTGATTCAACATACATACGTGGGTGGTTTCGCTTAAAAAAACCCAAAACTAATATTAGGTATTGTGTGTTACAAAGTAAACTTTTTCACTTATAAAACAAGCTGTTTCTATAGAAACTAATCCTTTTCTAGCAACACATTTCACATTGGGGTTGCTATAGAAACAGATCCAGAGAATTATAGAAATGTGTACAGTAAATAAATTCTCAATAGCTCTGTTTCTCCCTATTACCTCACCCACAGTTTCTACCTAGGGTATCTTCATTTCATTTATTCTTCTAACACTTAAGTATGCAGAATGTTTCCCAGAATATAATTCTGACTGTGTAGCACTTGAATTCAATTCCACATCTTTCTTTAGTAACTAAAATGCTCAATTCTGAATAAGGGACTACTTCTGGAGTAGAATCAGATAGTAAGCCCAGAGCTCACTGGAGCTATTACTCAGAAGGACAACAATGAAGCATCTAGGTCTTCATAGAACAAATGATATTATCTGGCAGGCTGAGTACTTCTAAATATCAACCACAAAGGCAAAAATTCCATATAATACATTTTAAAAGTTAACCAAGACTGTGTTCTACCTTGTAGAAATGTTTAGTAGTTATGGCAGGGAAACTCATGCAGCAAGGACTGAATCCCATTTTTAATTATGGTTCATGGGCATATGTTTAGGACTATATACTATCATCAGTCATAGTGGCTGAACTCCCACTCACATCAAGGAAAGGTGTGTATAAAGATCAAGCCTACAATCTGATACTTACATAGTATGAGAGATTGTTTTTGTTCAGTACCTTATTGTTGCATTCAGCAGCACCCATGAACTCATCTTTAGAACAACTACTATTTCTGCTTCTCATATTTCCAAATCCTTCTTTCTTTGTTCCGCTGTCTTTTCCCTGCATTTGTTTCTCTCCTCCTTTCCCACCCGCCCCTCTTCATTTCCTTCCATAAAGCAAGTATAATGTCTCATCCTCCTGGTTCAGTCTCAGTCTCTTCCCTTTTCTGTCTGCTAAAATGGATCAGCAGTTAAACAGTTAATAAAAGTGTCTTTGTGAGGCTGTAGAGAAGCTCCTGAAGAGATGAATGTAGGATGATGTAGTTCACACCTGCCATTGCTTCCAGTGGTTTATAGACTCAGGAAATCAACACCGTCTCATTTTACACTTAGTTCACACATGGAAAGTTATCTTTCAAACAGTGAAGGATAGAAGCTTGTTCTGCACTTAAATGAAAGCCTGGATCCTGCAATTATGACATGCAGGCCATGTAATATACATCAAGTGAGGTGTATGACACCACTGGGATGTGGGCTTGACCCAGCAAGGATGCTCAGCACCTTCAGGATCCAGCCCTACATACATTTAATATGGGGAACCTATATATACCGTCTCAACTGCCCTCTCCCAAGATTGATGTAATACAACATGTTCAGTCTGACCGGGGGACTGTGCTCCCTCTTTAGCAAATGTCCTGTTGGCATCTAATCACTGGCTCAAATATTATATTGTGATTCAAAACAAATTCATCATGGAAAAAGCAACTGTGAGGCAACACGGCCAGAAGTGTGCCAAGAAAGGTGAGAAAATATCAAAAGGAGCCATCACCAGTGTTGAATTCATCACTCATTTAACATTACAAGGCAAGATGATGAATTATTCAGAATGGCGTTGCACCTCATTAACTGAGGAGCACAGAGGACATATCTCCTGAAGTTCAGACTAGCATACTACAAATCGTCTGTCACATCTGTCAGATATTTTCCAAATCTGTCATGCTACAGGAGCAACTTCTAGAGCCAAACTGACCAAGAGGCTCAGAAGGATGAGCATGTGAAACAAGTTAAAGAGAATCATTTGGTCCACTTTTGTTAGACATAGGCTCAAATCTGGCCCTTCTCCTTCTCTGTCCCAAGGTAAAGCGGGGTTTCCAAACCCACCCATCCCCCTTGATCTTGGGACAGAGAAGGAAAAGGGCCAGATTTCAAACTAAGATCCATGTTTCAGAGGTGATTCCTTTATAGTGAGCTGAACCGAGATCTCAGTTCCATCTCCCCCAAGCACTGGAAGGGAAGAGGGTTATGACCTGGATTTTGCAGCTCTTTCTCCAACAGCAGCACCAGCAATAGTCACTTTAATTATGCAGTCATAGCAATTTAATATTAATGTTTCTACATTTCCTTGTTTGCAGCGTTGTAGCTGTGCTGGTCCCAGGATATGAGAGAGAGAAGGTAGTTTGAGGCAATAGCCTTTATTGGACCAACAATAAATTGGTCCAATAAAACGTATTACCTCATCTCTCATATTTTTTCAGTTATCATGTCATTCTCTCCCGCCCACCCTCCACCCCTCCGCAACTATAGTCTAAGAGTGCACTTACCACCTTTCAAGAACAGACTTCAGAGGTGCAAAGACATACCTAGAGTTCTGGTGAGCCCCAGGGAATTCCAAAATAATGCTGACGAGGATATTTTATTGATCCATGGAGTCATTTTAAAAGGACTTAAGAAACCCACTTTACTATGCTGCCTACAGTGACTCTTGTGGATTTGTATACAAAAGCCCTTTTGTTCTGCTTTTCCAACCTTTGTCTGTTTCTCCGGTCTTAGACTTCAAACGTCTCAGACTTCGAACTACTCAGGAAAGGACCACCACTTATGTATCTATGGCGTTTTCCAGACATATCCTGGGTGTTACCACACATTTTTTGTAAGCTTTCCAGTGCAGGGGCCATGCATATCTTCATGCACAGCTGAAGCTCTGATCCATACTTGGGTCTTTGAGTGCTACTTTAATATAAATATTAAATAATGTATTAAATTTTGAATGTCTTTTCCCTTCTTTTTCTAACGCTTTCAAAATCTCCATCTGACTGGCTCCTAGACCCTAGTAGAACTGTGCAGAATGGTCTGGTTGGCTAAGTTACCCCAAGGCAAACACCGTTCTCTAAGTCCACGTAGACTTAGTTTCAAACAGATTGTCTAATGAACCCCACAAGAAAGCCAGGGAAGAGTCCAATCCAAACCCACAGCACTTACAAGCTACGATAATAGCCTCACTAAAGAAAAGGGATATGAAGTCTCACTAGACTCAATTAGACATTACGTCCACTTAGAATTAGACAGTTTGGCTGATACAGGGTTCATGTTGAACTTTTTAAAAAAGAAAGATTAAAGATCTTCAGTTCAGTGCATGTCTAATTGACAAATACTGCTATTTTCTCAACGCCATTCCAAATTTTTATAATATTTTTATAATAGTTGAGGAACAGTACATGATTTGCACACTAAGAACATTTAAGTAACAAAAGCCTTTCCATACAGCACATATGCATTAGGTCATAAACGCCCCAAAAGAAAGAGAATATAAGATCAAAAGGAATCCAAGGAGATCTCCTCAGTAACAGAGTCTTTCCTGAGGCCACAACCTCTCATCTAGAGTTTCCTATGGGGATCTGAATTATTTCAGTCAGACATCAATAGGGTCTAATCAATACAAAGATAAAAAACTCATACCTAAATCAGAGCTAAGAACTATACCTCCCTTAAAGGTATAGTTTCCCAATTTGTCAGCATATCACAGCAACCGACTCCCCCAAAATGTCAAGCAGGAAAAAGAAATCACAAGAGCAAACATTTCATGCTAATAGTATTCAGATTTATATTTTAACTAAACTATGAAAGATGTGTTAGCTCTTCTTAAGGATAACTCTTGTGACATTCAAGGTCACCTTAAAAACATGACTGGCGTAAGAATCACCATCACTAGAAATGACCCTGAGCCAGCAAGTTTGGAAACAAACCCAAATCTGCCCAATATTCAGGTATGCTCAGATCTGGGGTGTATTGGTTGGGGTTGGATGAGCTTAACTCTACCTATATCACAGGTTTCCACATAGCAATGTGTGTTGCTATGGCCACCATATCAGGTTGCCAGCCTGGTTTTTGCCATTTTGAAGTCCAGCCACTAATGGGCCAGATTCAGATGTGAAGCTAAGATGATTGACAGGCTGAGGGGGTCAGAATTTAGTTATACTAACTTATACTCACTGGGCCAAATCCTGCTCTCAATTAGTCCATTGTAAATCTGTATACAGTCTATTGAGATCAAAGAGCAAGGTCATTTCATTCCTAAATTTCAAGTATTTTAATCTTTGACTCTCACAGATAAAACATGAGTTATCCCAGCCCTAAACTCATGCCACTTCTGGAAACAACACCCCTCCATCTAAAGCATTTGGAATACTTTTTTAGAAATCACACTTCACCACACCTATGGAAAACCACAGGTAAAATCCAGATCACCTTTCTGTCCTTCCAACCCAACCCTGAAAATGGATTCCATGAATGCCTTGTCTCTCATAGAGGTTTTGTCATTTACTAACTGCTCTTTCACTGGAGGATCTCCAGGGCTTGACAGATGCTCTGGACATGTCTTCAGTAGCAACAGAAGGCCACTTAAGAAATTCTATGCCAGCAGATAACACAAACACACATTGCTTATACAATCGCTGACTCATCAACCTGAGGTGGCATCCGACTTCTAGGAGAAGGTATCAGACTTTCACACCTTGAGTCCAAGGAACTTAGAAGTTCTTTGGCTGACCATTGGCATAGGGCCTGAGTCTGCCACCTGGCCTAATTCCTTCTACAGTCAACTTCTCCTCTATGGCAGCTGCACAAATAATTTTAAGAAGTTTCAGGTGGGGGAGGGTTTAGTGTTTTTGCTGCTGAAACACAACAGAAGTCTGAAGCAGTCAGTGATTTACACTGCTAATTAAATTGGGAAAATGAGTCTGAGTAATTATAGTTCTCCTCCTTGTCCTCAATTAGAGACTCACTGAGAAGCAGCAGAAGACACGTACAGGAAAAGAGCATAGTTTGGGGTTGGCTGTGAATAGGTTCCCCAGGAAGAGAGAGAGAAAAAAAAACTTCACACGTCCCCCAGAAGTGTGTTCGGGTCCTTCCAAAGGCACTCTCAGCTGTACATCACTGCAGCAGCTCATCACAAGTTGCTGGAAGCAAACCCTGTGGCCAAAAATAACTTTTCCAAATGGCAAAAACAGAAGGTGGCAAACAGTGACATATTCCCAGGCTTGCACACCAACAAAACAGCCTGCAAGCAAATTAAAAATAAAGGGGCAACTTAAAATACACAGACTGGAAAGAAAGTTATACACTTAATAAAGAAACAAACTTCATGCTGACTAATAAGAAAGAAGATTACACTTCCTATTGACAGGCTCCAAAGGGTTGTTTCTGTACCTTTGGAAGGCCAACTAACTGAAAAGAGAGTTTGGATAAAATTGTAGATAAGCAGGTGGTTAGTCAGATCCTGACTGCTTAAACTGCTGGCTGGACCCCGATCTCTTAGAAGGAGGGAAGTGGCCCTTTTTAAAGGCATTACATTAACCAAACTGTTCTCATGAGATTTTGGCCTCAAAGAGCAAAAATGTTGCCAAATCTGCTCACCATATAAGATTTCCAACACCATGATTTATGGACAAAGTCACTTCTACTATTGAGACTGAACAAAAATCTCTCAATAATAGGATACTTCTGATTAGACCCAAAACATTAAGGGCTTTCAGACATGGGGATCTGAATCTGAAACTGCCCCAGATAAAGGGGTCTAGATCTAAGCTTGTGGGTTTGGCTCATATCTATTTGTAATCCTGTTAACTGTGATGTTATTATTATATTGCACCCAGATGATTACTTGTCTTGAGAATTAGTTTGTCTGAGAAGTTGACCTGCAGACAAGCCATCAAGACTGGCTTGTTTCCTAGGTGGACCTAATATGATAGAGAATTCAGTCCAGTCGATGGCCTGGTTTAATGAGAAGCTTGCCTAAAAGCCTGTCTGTGGAGCAATGTTTTATATCACTTTATCTTTTGGAACTAAATGGCCCATTTCACATCCCAATGTTTCTACCAATATGGTTCACAATTGCTACACATTCTTAGCTTTCCACCATTCAAGATTCCCCTGCTGTGCCTTCAAATTACTAAAACTCCAAATCTGGAAAGACTGGTGTACATGCTTACCTTTAGCCACTGAGAGTAGTCACAATGATTCTACCAGCACAGCAAGTACAAACTGCAGGTCTAGACTTGAATTTGCAAACTCCTCATCCATATCCCTCACATTGTCCTCATTCAGTATCACCAATTCACCCCTGCAAAAAGCAGTTGTTGCCATGAATATATTAACACTGACTTACCCTGTCTCTTTTCCCTTCTCCCAGACAGTTTTGTTTGAGTGCCTGATATGTTCATTAAAGATAGATAAACTTGGTTTACTTACTTCCAGACATTCTTAGACACTGGGGGCCTCAAATGTTTAACCTGAATTTAAGTGTTGTTGGGTTTGCATCCTGGTTAGGGTGACTGATTAAGAGTAGCAGAGGGGGACAGGAGGAAATCCAATTAAGAAGTAGGGATCAGTATGAAGCAGGGAACAAAAGATTATTGCAAAGAGACTGTGGAAAAGAAAAGAAGCAGAGTAGGGAAGTGAGAAGTTTTAACAGGAAACAGAAGCATATCTGTACCTTATGTATGCCTTTGGCAGCTCAACATTTAGGGAGGGGATCGTCTATCATTAACACAAAGAACATGTTGCCGTTTGGATAGAAAATGCAATGCATCGAGTTCTTTTTAAAACTGAAAACACTCTTCTTAGGGAGAATGCAACTTCCAGGGTTTAAGAACTTGAACAAGTTTTGCAAACCCAGAACTAGTTTGAGAAGTTTTCAAATCTCAGATAACAAGGCTCACCCATCCCTGCATCTTGCATTTGAGAACAACAGTGCGTGTTGTCTTAAAGGTTAATAAACGAGAGTTTGGGAGGTTTTTTTATTATTAATTATTATTATTATTACTACAAAATACATTTTCAAAATCCTTTTAAGATCCAAAATTAGCTGATTTGTTTTGAGTTACAGTTAGGGCCTAATCCTCCACCCTTACTGAGGATGGAGACTAAATACATTTTTGAACTAAATGGTTGGAAAATCTGTTTTTCTACTTACCTGCCAACAGCCAAATACAAGATTCTGTGTTTCTCCAATAACAATTAACACACTGTTGTGTCTTTAAATCAAGGCACTAAGGGCCTGAATCTCTACTGCTCTGTACTTTATGGAGTCATGCACACATTGACAGTTGTATTTTACACTCACTTGACACAAGTATAAATGACCAGCAGCACAAGGGAGCCAGCAGTCAGTTTCTGACTCACTAGTAAGGTTTATAGCTATTAGCTGTATTGATCACATCTGCACCGCATACCTATTCCCACAGCACTCATTAAACTCCAAAACTCCCCTCCTAGAATGCTCCAGGCACAATGTAAAGCCAGGGATGGATTCTCTAGGGTCAGCCTATTCTGTGGTTGTTCCAAAATCCTGACCAGGAATTAAGAATGGATGGCCCTATAGCATTCCATACACCATTACTACCTGAAGTAGTGCAAGAAATTCTGGTAATGCAGCTCTATATATTGATATCCATTAGAATTACGTTGGGATTAGCCCTTGCACAAATGCATGGCCAGGATGCAAGAAAACTTCTTGATCCCCTCTCACTTGCCCCACACAAAGATAAACGACAAGCAGAGTGCAGGGACTGCTCCTTTGGGGCCTGAACTAACACCCATTGAAGTCTGGATCGGGCTGCCAGTGAACAATTAGGTTGGCACATCTCCCCATGGAGCCAAAGAAGAATTAGAACTATGGTTCCCATTCTCCTCTACATTAGCTTATGCTCTGAGAACCAGGTACAGCAGTGGAAAATAGACTATGGTGCAATTTACACATTACTCAGCCAGGCTGGCGAGATCAGGGTGCTTTCTGCCCCCTGGATCTATACCACTAACACTGTAGAGTAGGTGCCTTAAAGACATAATTTTGTCCTTGCTGTTGCAGGAGAAAATAGAGAACCTTAAATGCAGGTTTAACAAATAAAGCAAACAAACAGAAAGTTCTGTTTAACCTTTAATATTAATATAGACATCCATCCATCAGCATCTTTCATTGTCCCACTTGTACAAAGCTCAGTGGTATATCACTTAGCATAAAAGAACAAAGCTTCATTTACAAAAGAAATATAGTAAACAAAGAACTAATCCTCACAGACCAGAATAAAATCAAATGATAATAATGATGACCATTTTACCAGCAAGCAAGCCGCTCAAAGCTATGTCTGCCTATACGGAGGCTGATTAACTGACCCTGAGATGGCATCACATGCGAACCAGTGGGCAACAAACTTTCCCAAATAGACAGGCCCGCCAACGGGAGGGGGACAAAGGGGACAATTGCCCATGGGCCCAAGCAATTAAAAGGGTCTGGGGGCCCCCAGCCACTGGCAGCGCAGTGGGCCTAAGGCAGGCTTCCTGCCAGCCCTCACTCCAAGCCACTCCCGGAAGTGGCCAGCACGCCCTGCAGCCCCTGGGGAGGGGGTCTCCGCATGCTGCCCCCACCCCGAGTGCCGATTCCACAGATCCCATTGGCAGGGAACTGCAGCCAATGGGAGCTGTGGGGACGGTGCCTGTGGGCAGTGGCACGCAGAAACCCCCTCAGGCCCCCCCCACCCCCGCCCAGGAGTCAGAGGGGTGTGCCGGTCGCTTTCAGGAGCTGCCTGAGGTAAGTGCCGACCCTCTGACAGCCTCCTGCACCCAAATCCCCTGCCCCAGCCTACAGCCCGCACCCTGCACCCAAACTTCCTCCCAGAGCCCACACCCTGCACCCAAACTCCCTCCCAGAGCCTGCACCCATCACGCACTCCCACACCCAAACTCCCTCCCAGAACCCTCACCCACTCCCACACCCAAACTCCCTCCCAGAGCCTGACCCCTCAGTCTCTCCCACACTCAAACCCCCACCCAGAGCCTGACCGCTCACCCACTCCTGCACCCAAACTCCCTCCCAGAGCCTGACCCCTCACCCACTCCCGCACCCCAACCCACTGCCCCAGCCTGGTGAAAGTGAGTGAGGGTGGGGGAGAGCGAGCGACGGAGAACACAGGCACAGCTTGTCCATGCGTGGGGCCCGGAATTGCTGTCAATGGGCCTGCAAACAGACAAGAAGCATTAGTCTCTCCTTCAAGGAATCACAAATAAGGGCAGATTGATCTCCCCTCCCAATACACAGAATTGTTCCGCTTTTCCAAACCATCACTGAGACATCTCCCATATTTGTCAACAACTCAGCCCCAGTCTCTCCCTGAGAGTTCCCAATACCAGGATGAGGTTCAACAAACATCACTGCATTGGGAAGGCCTTAATGTTCACGTGCAACACTGAATGGAGATAAGCACAAATGTCTACATTATGGTGTTCACACAAATCAGTGTCTGTCCCCCTTCCATGTCCTGGAGATGAGAATATGAGATTTTCTTTGGGAGAACGGCCAGGGTCTGATTCCTATTGGGCATCAGGTCCCAGAAAATTCCTTTGCAAGTCTTCTTGTACAGGCTGATGAACACAGGAGCCTAGAAAGTGCCATGATATTTTTTAAAAGCAGCCACTGGAGCCCACCAGAAGAGAAGCAGTTAGGTACAGTGAGCTTAATCCTTTATTCCTCATGAACATACAGTTCCCATTAAAGTCCGTGGGCGTTTTCGTCATGTAAGGAACAGGATCAAGCCTATTATGGAACCATAGATATCATTCCATAGTTAAGGCTCCAGTCCTACAAGGCAATCCACATTAGCCTTTACATCCATGTAGAGCCCCACTGAAACCCATAAAGATCAGCTCACAGGATCAGGCCTTAAAGTTTTAAAAAGCATTTAGTCATAAGCCTCATTTTTGATCCACTGTTAACTTTCTAATTAGATAGACAGATAGATAGATAGATAGATAGACAGGTGAGAGGAAAATAGCCAATGATATTTTGCAGCTTATGAAGTGTATTTAAAACACAACTACTCCTTTTTATAGAACTCCAAATATGTGTCCAGTATCATTGTATAATGAGCTAACAATTTGACAGAGTTCTTAAACTAAATGTGATTTCCAAAAGCAGCATTAAAAATAGAGACTATCTAGAGCTGGAATGGATATAATGGTGATGCCAGGGGAAGCAAGACTAAACATGTTAGTTGTTACAGCAGTAATTTGTTTAAGAAGACGTATACTCTTGTGTAGCATGGAGAAGAAAAATTGATTTTCCAGCAGCACTATAAAACATGCCAAGAAACTGTAAACCAAAGCAAAGCACAAACTACGATGAGATAATAAAGCATTCAATATTTTCCATATATCTCCATTTATGGAAGGAAATAAGGAATTATTCTACACTTCTCTTGCCTTCATTTTATGCCCTCTGCTGCAGGTCAAAAGACAAGAAAACATATATAGAGGCAGAAATGGAACTCTAAACACTTGAATGCTAAAACTTATGTGCATAAAGAGAGATACAGGAAGTGATTTAGCTGAGATGATAGAACTGGGAACAGAACCAAAAATTACTGATGATGATGATTTGTATTGTAGAAGTGCGTAGGAGCCCCACTCATGGGCCAGGATCCCACTGTGTTAGGCTCTGCACAAACATAGAATGAGAAGACAGACCCTGCCCCAGAAATCTTACAATCTAATTACTAACCCCAAGTCCTTCTCTTCTAACCACTAGCCAAAGTAATCAGTAAGCACACTGAAGATAGATATGAAGCTCCTGAATATGCTAAAACACTTCTGTTCCTTTTCTGTTATTAGGGGTCCAGATTTCCAGTTGGTATAACTCAGGGCAGTTTCACTGACTTCAGTGGACCTACATCAATTTACACCATTTTATAGTCTGGCTCTAGTACATACCTTAATGCAGAGGTTCTCAAACTGTGGTCTGAGCCCCATTCAGGTGGTCCGCATATAGTTCCTTCTAAGATGTGCACCTGGGCAGCCACACACAAGAGAATGAAGGGCTGCCCACCTAATTAGTGGAGCTGCGCAGGCGTGGCTCCACTAATTAGGTGCCTGGACCCTGGAGAAGATGCACATGTAAGCTGAGGTGGTGGACTTGGGGGGAATAGGGGGTAGGTGGGAAGGGGCAGTGGGGTGAGGTGGGGGAAATAGGAGGTAGGTGGGGGGCAGTGGGGTGAGAAGAGGGGGTAGGGGGAATTTAGGATGTGCAGGGCTGGGGCAGCCAGAGAAAGAGGTGACTTGCTGCAGCCCCAGGGTTGCAGCTGCCGGGGAGAGAACCCCTTCCCAGCCCAGCTCGGTGGCTGCCACAGCAGGGGAAAGACTACTGATATTAAAATATGAGTTGTGTGCTTTTATTTGTAGAACAAAAACATGTTAATTATTATTTAGTTTTTTTATATAGCACTTTTATCCAAAGCGCTTTACAATAGTTAGCTTATGGTACAAACAACATTTGGAAAGACCATGAAGTGGTCCGCCAAGACCCTCAGCGATTTTCAAGTGGTCCACGAAAAGAAAAGTTTGAGAACCATTGCCTTAATGCTTAAAACCATGCTAAAAAGTTACGCAACCATATGGATGTAAATTACACCCATACCTCAAAGAGGTACCTCAGGAATGCATCCGATGAAGTGAGCTGTAGCTCACGAAAGCTTATGCTCAAATAAATTGGTTAGTCTCTAAGGTGACACAAGTACTCCTTTTCTTTTTTCTCAGGAAGGCAGTTGCTACTAAACAACGTATGCAGAGCTAGTACTTGGGATGAAATGAGGATGGGGTTAGCTGTGCACTGGTATATATAAAAGGATTAAGGATTTCATCTTCATGAATTCTCTACTGGTTGGTTAGTTCTTTCAGGGTATTTAACAAAGCTTCCAAAGAAGCTCCATCAATTATATGGCTTAATGCCATTGAAAGATGTTTGCTTCCATCAACCTGCTGATTCATTTCACTTTATGCATCACTTTTTTCCCCTCTCTCCCCTCTCTTTAATGAATGATTTTTGGTAAATATTTTTGGCTCATTTATAATTGTGCCAGGAGGTGGAGAAACAGTGCTGGGAACTGAACTCTCTGGGTTTATGACCAACCAGCTTGGTACAGGGCCATGGGCTGAAATGTGAGAATCCCATGAGTGAAGTGGCTCTTGCTGTAAGTGATCCAGCTAAGACTTTGCCTGGAAAATGCACCTTTCATTCTTACCACCTCACCCTCTTTGGGATAAGGATGCCAAAGTATTCGGGAAACACAGTGGGGAGAGAGGATTGGAGGGTGAAATGGGAAAAACTAGGGGGATAAGGAGTTAATAAGATCTGCCTTAAATTGAATTGAATAAAGGCTCCATTTCCAGGGAGTCTCCCTAGCTTCTAAAGAGTCGCTGATTAAAGAATTATATCATGTACAGCATGGTCAGAAAGCATGCTCTGAGAACTAAGATCATGCCACTATCATCAGTCAAACTTATGGAGAAGACGGAAGTAACTGGGATGGGACAGAGAAAAAAACTAATCTGATCTATAGTTCTGGTCCTTTAAAACTCATCCTATCCTTCAGGGTGGACTCCAGTAAATAACATTGAGCTCCTGTTAAAAATAAAAACACAACACTCTCTTCCTGAAGAGTAGTTGGAAATTTAACAGCCAGGACTGTCGTTAAAAAAAATGTTTTAAGTCATTTATACCAGTGAAGCCAGAGGTATTGTCTAACCACAGGGCTGGATTAAACTATATATTTCTATATTGCACCTAGAGGTCACAATTCAGGCTCCATTATGCTAGACACTATATATATACACACACACACAGAGTAAGAGACAGACCCTGCACAAAGGGTTACAGTGTAAACAGACAGAGGGTGGGAGGAGAACCCAGAGATGAAGTGTCTGCCCAAGGTCATACAGCAGATTGGTGGTAACCGTGGGATTAAAAACCAGGTCTCCTGACTCCCAGTCCAGTCCAGTGCCGTGTTCACTATGCTCGAGCTGACACCGATTTCCTGTGTCTTTGAGAGTGTAACTCAATCTGACAATTATCCAAAGTGGCTGCTGTCCTTTCTTCAGATTTAATTCCCAACATGCATTGACACTTTCCAAAATTCCAATAACATCTGGAAAGGTAGGTTTAGAATGGAGCACTTGTCCCTGCCCAGGAATTTTTTTTTAAATTATGCCACTTCCAACCATGCAGGACCCCAACTGAAATGGACCCAGGGCCTGTTTCACAGGGTCATCATGCACTTGCACAGAAACAGCTCTATCTGTGTTTTTTAAATTTTTGTGCCATGTTAAACAGTCTTGCCTGATCTGAGTTTCCATCCATCTGCCCTCACACGAGAGAAAATTATAAAGACACCTGGATTGATCCTGGGGAGTGCTCCACACAATTGCCTGAACTGCTGTGATTCATAAAGGATACAGTTTGCAGGTTTATAACTAGTATATTTAGAGGAGATGATTCAGAATGGATATTAAACAGGGAACCTGAACATCCAACTGTTGGAGACAGAATACTGGACCGGATGGGCCACCATTCTGATCCAAAAAGGAAATTGCTTATCTGAACGGGCCAAAGAATTGTCTGTCTCTCACAGTTTAGTGGCCATGCCCTTCAGATGTCTCCCATGGTGAGGGAGAGCACTCATTTTACTCCCAAAGTTACCTATGCCCCACACATCCCACTGAGTCTAATTTATATCAGAAATGAACTTAATGAGATTGAGGTTATAGTAAGAGGAATGAATCCAACAGCATTAACAGTTTCCTGCATGAATAATTTTTGTGTCACTCCTTTTGAGTCTTTGTCACACATTTAGGCCTTAGAAGCCTTAGAGGGGGTCCATGCTGGGAAGTCTAATGAGGTTCCAAGCCCCATGAATAGGCAGTTGGGTAAAGGCACTAGACTGCTGCTGTGCAGGCAACATACACCTCTAGAGACGTGTTTCTTTTGCCTCGTGTTGCTCTTTATCACCTCCTTTTGGCTGAATCAGAGTCAGGTTCCTTGACTAGGAGGTTGACTTGGCATGTGGAGTAAAACTGGGAAGATCCTGCTAATTCCCTCCAAGAACAAGAGGATGCTTTAGTTGTACGCTATTGGTATGGTACAGTCGTTGTAACAAAGCAGCTTATTTCTTCAGTGTAATTTATTGCAGACTCTCACGATAATAACTAGTGCCTCAAGCTCCCTCTGCAACAGCACAGTCTGGCATTAGATGATATTCTCTCATCTAACTCAGATATCTGAATGCACAGTCCAGCTCTCAGGGACATCATAAGGATTTGTGATACTCCTTGGAGGACTGTAGGTCCATAAACCAGCAAATTATTACAGCAAAACATAAATACAGTATTTTCATCCGTGACAGATACAACCCTGTTCACAGTGTGCCTACGAACATCGTACCCATCTTGCTGAGACCAGCAATCAGAACGTCTCAAAGACACAAAGTGCTCCTCAACATTTGTAAATTAAGTAGAGTATTCAAAATTGAAGTGTAATTAACAATGATTACAAAAAACTGAAATTGAGTAATTAATTGGCTGTCAGTTCTTTGCTAAATTTCCAGTTTAGATGGCAAGCTACAAATATGGTCACATTAAAAAGAAACAGAGATCTGTGTAAATTACTTCTTATATGGACCCAAAATGTTGTTTTATGGATAATGTTTAATTTTTATGCAGCTCTTCATTCATCAATACACCCACACGAACAGATCACAGATAACGTGTGCCCCGAATAAAACATCTCCAGAAAACTGAGATACCTTTTGTGTATTTTTAACGTACACACAATATCCAAAGCCATCAATATTATCATGATGTATAAGGATCAGTCAATAGGTAAACTTTTCAAAAGTGTCTAAGTGACTTAAGAGCCTAAATCCCATTTTCAAAAGTGACGTAGGTACTTAGAGCCAGATTTTGAAGGGGTTTAGGCACCTAAAATACTGCTAGGCACCTAGTAGGACCTTCAAAAGCAGCTGAGGTGCCTAACTCCCATGGGAGTTAGTCTTATTCTAAGTCAATGGGCATAAGGCCTGGTCTACACCACAGACCTATATCGGTATAACTATGTTGCTTGGGGGTGTGAAAAATCCACACCCCTAAGCAACGTACATATACCAGCCTAACCCCCTATGTAGACCGTGCTATGTAGATGGGAGAGGTGGATTAACTATGTCCGGGGAGAAGCTCTTCCTTCGGCATAGTAATGTCCTCACTAAAGCGCTATAGCCACGCAGAGACTGTAGCGCTGTACGTGAAGACAAGCCCTAAGTGCCTACATCACTTTTGAAAATGAGAAATGCTCCTGAATCTCTTAGGCTCTTTCGAAAATTTTTGCCAATATTCCTGTTATGGGCCTGGTCCAAAACCCATTGAAGTCAAAAAGAAAGACTCACATTAACTTCAGTGGGTTTGAACTAAGCTTCAAATCCCTTTTATAAAGGATTCATAAACTACCACAAATTGTCATGCCAGCCTAAACTGCGGCCTACAAGCCCACTCCAGTTAGGTACAAATTTCTTTATTTTTACAATATTAAAAGATTGGCTAACTGTTCTTTCTCTAGGCAAGTGAAACATTTAACAGCTACCAGAGCCCGTACACATTTGAGAAAGTTTAAACAAAAATCCCCAACTCTGATTTTTGTAAAAAGGATTATTGAAAATAAATATGAGACCTATCAGAGCCCATAAACTAAGCAGAGTCAGGTCCAGTCAGTAGTACTTTGCTGGGATGGGAGAGCTGTCAAAAACCATCAGGATTCTGAGAGAGCAATTATTGGTAATTCAGTGTGTGGCAAACCATCTAGTGAGTTACCACTGAACCAATTCCCAGCACAGTATGTGGGAGCAGGGAGCTGTCAGAGGGGCCATTGTTCAGAAGAGGGCCAAATTCTTTATAGTCAGGCACATTGGCAGGTTTAAAAAAATAAAGTTATTGGGTCTGGAGTTCTGGCCAAATTCCAGTTTGGGGAATTATAATCTACCTACATTTCTTTTATAGTTTCAGCTGTTTCATATTCTTCACTTCCTGTCCAAACTGTGTAGTGTTGCTGCTAAACGAGATATCACATTCCACCCTAGAGCTGATTGCAGTTCACCGATGTCTGAAGGGACAGTAACAAAGCATTTGTAGATTTACATGGATAGCCTAGAGTGGGGGGGGGGGGAGGAGCAAACTTTTTGGCCTGAGGGCCACATCGGGTTTCCAAAATTGTATGGAGGGCTGGTTAGGGGAGGCTGTGTCTCCCCAAACACCCAGGCATGGCCCGGCCCCCGCCTCCTATCCAACTGCCCCCTGCTTCTCACCCTGATGGCCCCCGCAGGACTCCTGCCCCATCCAATCCCCCTGTCCCCTGACGGCCCCCTCCCGGGACTCCTACCCCATCCACCACCCCCTGCTCCCTGTCCCCTGACCACCCCCAGACCTCCCATCTCTGACTGCCCCCTGCCGCCTCATCTAACGCCCCCTCTCATTCCTGACTTGCCCCCCGGGACCCCTGCCCCATCCAACCACCCCTTCTCCCTGTCCCCTGACTGCCCCCCTCCTTCCTGACTGCCCCCCCGGGACCCCGTCCCCATTCAACCCCCCCCTGTTCCCCGCCCTCTGACCGCCCCGACCCCTATCAACACCCCTGCCCCATGACCACCCCCACAACTCCCCTGCCCTCTATCTAACCCCCCACACCCCCGCCCCCATACCGCACTGCCTGGAGCACTGGTGGCTAGCGGTGCTACAGTCATGCCGCCCAGAGCACCGGGTCAGGCCGCGGCTCTGCAACTGCGCTGCCTGGCTGCCCAGAGCGTGGCGCGGTGTGCTGAGGCTGAGGGGGATGGGGAACAGCAGGGGAGGGGCCGGTGGCAAGCCTCCCGGGCCAGGAGCTCAGGGGCCGGATAGGAGGGTCTTGTGGGCTGTAATTTGCCCACCTCTGGCCTAGAGAGACTGCGCCTAACATTAAGACTGTTCTTTAGGCTACCAACGGGGGGGCACTTGTGGAAGCAGTAATATAATAGAGAGCCTTTGAACTCTTGAGGGTAGATCAGTGATTCTGCAACCGGCCTGAAATGAGTTGACAGTTTCAGTCCAGTTCCTAAAACACAGGTGTCCACAGCATAAAAATCATTACTATAATGTTTTATCAGTACATCTACAAAGAGAAGTGACAGGTTTAACACACTGAATGGTTGAGTCATTTTCATTTCCTGAACGTAAAAGACTTTAAGTGGCAGAATTACACCAGGGCTTTCATTTAGTATGTCATCTCAAGCAAGGGGAAATATTTGCTTCAGAAATATTATACCAAGTCAACATGAATGTCTTTTAAACTATAGGCCTCACGCTGCATCCTTTACGTGCCCATTGACATGAAGGAAATTTTGGGTGCACCAGAAATCCAGAACTGGACACTGTATTTTCATCTCAGATGGGATGTGAATATAACATATGAAAATACTTTTTACTGCATTATATTGCTGGCTCTACCGCTGGTCAAAAGTTATTTGTTGAATTATGGATTTGATTGAACAGGCGCAATATTACATAATTTGTTAACTTTTGCCTTATTGATTAGCTCTACTGAACAATAATGTGTGATATTTTGCTACACAGGCCAAATTTTGAGTGGGGTCTCCAAAATTGCATTCATTATATGTATAACTACATCAGCTGATGCAGGGTCTTGCACATGGATACTGGAACATAAAGAGCCATCTTTTCAGACCTCTGCTTGTTCAAAGTCATATGCACAAAAGTTTGCCAGTTTGTGATTACATTTATTGCAGTTGTGCATGCAAGTGAGGAAAAATATGCATGCATATGACAAATTATTAGTCTAACTGCTGTTTTATATACATATCTGCTGTTTTATATATATACTAACCATGAGTACATGCACAACTGCATTAAATGCACATACTGTTAAAAACCCGATCTTCCAAAGCCTTCAGCATGTCCTTAAGTTTAAACACATGAGAAGACCTATAAAATTCAGTGGGACTATATGCATGCTTAACATTAAATGCATGCCCAAGCTTTTGCAGGAGCAGTGCCTACGTATTCAAATACATTCATGTTTCTGCACATACATTTTCACACACAGGGATCTGAAATTATGTCCCCAAATTGCCATGATTGCAAAAAGGAGGGAGGGTTGTATATAAGTAGGTTATCCACTGAATTGATAGAAGGATTTCTGAAAGCCTTTTTGAAAATCTGAACCACATTTGTTTTATTTCTGTTTACTTTATACATCATTAAGGAAACAAAAATAGCATGGAATATGCATAATATGTAGCAGCACTGAAATCAGTCTCTTTCATTTGCCTTATTATTTTAAACATCTGAGGTATATTTTTATGCAATGGAAAATAAACGTTACTTTCATGCCGTTTGAGCTCATTTTTCTCCTTTTCTGTGATAAATCATTCTTTTAATTTATAGTTTGGAAAAGAGACTGAAAAGCTATTTTCTGCAGACTGAAACATCATTGTCAAAGTAAAATGAAATCTCCAAGCTCCACAAATCTAGGGCTATTCGTAAGCATAAGTGACTGATGAAATTCCTGTGCTGTTCTGAACCCAGGCGGCAGGTAGCGATGGTAACAAGACTAACAATGATGGAACCAAGCAAAGATAATTGAGCACATGTATCTTTTTATTATTGCTATTTTAAAATGTCCCTGCTCTCTAAAGCAGTACTGTTGTCAATAAACGCTTTCCTTCATAAGAACATAAGAATGGCCCTACTGGGTCAGACCAAGGGTCCATCTAGCCCAGTATCCTGTCTTCCGACAGTGGCCAGTGCCAGGTGCCCCAGAGGGAATGAACAGAACAGGTAATCATCAAGGGATCCATCCCCTGTTGCTCGTTCCCAGCTTCTGGCAAACAGAGGCTAGGGACACCATTGCTGCTCATCCTGGCTAATAGCCATTGATGGACCTATCCTCCATGAATTTATCAAGTTCTTTTTTGAACCCTGTTATGCTAATGTTGCTAAAAACTATATATGGTTAAATTATCAAAACATTATGGGCCAGATTCTACCCTCAAATTAATTTGGTCCAACATGTAAATCCCTTTTTATGATGCTACCATGTAATTTATTCCTCAGATCTAAATTTACCCTAAATCATATTTTGCATAAACAGGCCTGTGTGACATTGCACAGTATAGCCACTGTGCTTCCTCCCCTCACAAAGGACATCTGTTTTGAACAGCCATGCCTATTTGGACTGATCATGCTATCTGCATTACTATGGTCATGTTTCATTAAATATTGACTCTAGAGGCTCAATTCTCCTCTCCAACTGAGTTTTGCTCAGCCCAGGAGAGGATGAAACATCTGGGAGACATAACCAGCTCCCTGATTCTGCATCAGCTAGCCCCAGCTTGAGGTGTGCTCTAACTCATACCACTGGCATAAGGGGCATTATTTCAAAGAAGGATCAGTGTAGCAGAACAATGCTCCGCCACAGCCCCAACATGCCACCTCCCCATGCCCCAGCATGCCAACTGTACCAGGAGTGGGAAGAGCAGCTGGTGTAAGAGGAAATTTCACCTGCTTTATGCCAGTTGGGGAGGGAGTGGGAATATCTACGCTGTTATTTTTAGCCTTGTAGCCCAGACCCCGGCCTGAGCCCAAGTCAGTTGATCCAAGCTCTGAGATTCAGTACCACAGGTTTTTCTTTGTAATGTAGCCATATCTGAGTAATGCTGAGTCTTGGATTATGGGAACAGCTCATCAGCATGAGTAGGAGCAGCTTCTTTACATAGAGCTCCTTTAGCTTCTGTGGAAAAAAACGAGGAGTACTTGTGGCACCTTAGAGACTAACAAATTTATTTGAGCACAAGCTTTCGTGGGCTAAAACCCACTTCTGTGTTTCTTTTGAATTCATCAGCACAGCCAGGCATGTAGCAGGATAGAAGGACATAGTTTCGCTGCCACCCAAAACAGCAAATGTTTAAGAAGAACAACAATAATCCTGATGTTTAAGCTTAGCAACTCAGTCAAAGATATTCCTGAGATCCAGGCATCTCAGTAGAGATGAAGAAAGAAACTCAGCAAAGCACAGCAGCTGAAGTGATTCATTTGCAGTTAGGATTCAGTTACCATCCGAACAGATAGAAGCACCACACCAATTGCTAAAACATAGGGCATGCCAAAGAGAGACTGCACCACCCTTTGAGCTGGGAGTTGAACAGCAGCATTATCCACTGGCCAGCCAGTGATCATTCTACACCATCCAACAGAATACCTATCCCATCTCAGTTGTTCAAGGTGCTATAGGCCAAATTTTGATCTCAGTAACACAAAAATAGAGTTTACTGTCTCTGGATTTATACCAGTATAGCTGGGAGGAGAACTGGACCCAGCTAGTCTATCAAATTTCTATGTTCAGAAAACTATGAGCAAGCAGATAGGTTTCTCCATTTTCTTCCGGCATATGAGCCTCACAGCAAAACAGCAAAGACTGAGAAGAAAGAGAGTCTAACCTTCTCAGATACTGGAGATAGCTAACATTAAATTCTCTCCTTCATTGCCTTCAGAAGGAAGGCACTGAGGCAATGGAAGAGCCCCAGTCTAGTCTAAACGTGATTTTTTTTTTACCAGACAGTTATATTGGTACAACCCTAACGTGAACAGTTATACTGATCCAACTTATTCCCCTTCCTACACAGGAAGAGCTATATTGGTATTAAGCACCATGATACCATTATAACTATATCCACACTGGGGAGCTTTAACTAGACTGAGAAAGTTATAGGAGTTTCTATCGATGTCAAAGGGAATTTTGCTGCTGATTTCAATCGGAACAGAATCAAGCCTTCCAAGAGCATCCTCTGACTGAACTGCAAATGTATCCAACTAAAATGCATTGCCTAGCAGCGTTTCTAGGAGGAAGACAAAGCCGAGCACAATCATAACTTAACAGGAAATGTCAAGCCATAATATTTATTTTTAGATAAATACTTGATTTTTTAAAATATGATAAATATGAATGAGTAATGCATAGTAAATTACCAATACGGAACCTTATTATATTTCTATGATTCCTAAAATAAGAATTATTTTAGAGGAATGTTTCATAAACTTAATAATAAGAAAATAAATCTTATTAACCAGAAAGCTGGTCTACATTTTGTGGCAATTTTATTGTAAGCAAGATGTATGGCTGAACAGTAATTAGGTATAATAATCACATTATGTGTGTTTTGCTTCTTGAATATTAGGTTCCATTTCTGAATTATAAGAATTATGTATTGTTTGAACTTGGAATTATATACCAAGTACCGTTGTTAACTTCATTCATAGGGAACGCTAAATTGCCTGTCTGAGGAGGTTTGCTGGAAAGATTTTTTCTGGTATTCTCATTTTTTATAATTGCTAATAAGGTCCATAGATAATTTAATCACAGTAACTCATCCAATCCCGAGAGGAGCTAAGCACCCACGCTGCCTCTAAGTCAATGGAAGAGGTATGTGCTAAGCACCTCTCAGGATCAGGCCCAATAATATTCTAGGAAAGAATATTTCCATACAATTCAATAACCCATAAATAAGCATTTGAAAATTCGTGAAAGGAATTTATTTTTGACACTACTTATAGGTAGAATTTAGCCAGTAGCTATTACCAGCCACAAAAGGAGGCATTATAGATGGATTTATTACAAGATACTATATGTAGCTGGGATCTAGCTGCAATGTAAGAAATTCTCAGGAAAGTTATTAGATTACTGTATAATCTGGTCACCAATTGTACCCAATTGTACCCAGATGTTCTGCAAAGATTCTGCAAAAATATCAATTGTAAACAAGTATTCCTGCGCAATGATTCTGCAAAATTGTTCTGCACTGTGGTTATCAATTTTAACCCAATATTCCTCTGATGGGATAAAATTTTGATTATGTTTGGATGACTAATGACTATCCCTTATCATGGAGTAGCCTGGTTAACAGCTCTCTGAAGATCTGTCATATTATCTGACTTATATGTACATTACTTTATCTATAACTCTTCCTTCTACAGACTAAGACAATACCTATGCTGCTGTTAAAATATCTCAAGGACTGCAAGAGACCCAAACCTTGCAGGTTACCAGAAGGCCCTTTTATGGTGCTGTAATGGGTTGATTACATCAGCAAGAGAAAAATTTTAGGGTAGTCACATGTATAACTAGGTCAATGCAAGCTGACTTACGTCGACCCAACTTCATAGTGCAGACCAGGCCTGAGACTGAAATGTTAAAATATTACACTAATATCAGACCACACATTTGGCCTTAATTGCAGTAGCAATGAAATTTTAAAAAAATAATCCCTCGAGTACGGCTCGAAGCTCAGGTGATTGGTATGTAAATTGCCAGTTCAAATATGACCCAGGCCAGTACACCCCAAAAATTGCCACACCTTCTGTACATAAAATACATTGACACATGTCCACATCACAATTACCATTGAGCCTCCCATTCAGAGGGGGTTTAACTAGCAAAGGACCCATTAGGCACCCGACGGTATAAGGAACTGAGGGCACTCAACTGAGAGGAGAAGGCCCAGGAGAGAGGTGGTATGAAGTGTGTGCTCTTGCTCTCTTGGAAGGGCCTGAGGTAAGCAGACTAAGGAATGCCACAGGGACAGAACTGATCCCTGTGGTTGGCCCTGGAAAGGGGCAATACCCAAGAAGAGTTTGCAGAGGACTCAGGACTCTTCTATGGAAAAACCCCCACAGGGAGTAGAGTAGGCTCCTGTGGGGGACAGCACTGAGAGAGGGTTTGCAAGTGGAAGCAGAAGATTTCTGTAGCACAAGGAGGCAGAAGAATTATTAGTCGGATTTTCATTCGGACCTTTCAGTTATTCCTCAAGGGGGATGAACTTTGTGATGTGGCTGGAGAGGGCCGAGCCATGGAACACCTGAAGACAGGCAGATGGCCTGCAGGAACTGAGAATAATGGCCATGTTATGCCCCGATGAAAGGGGGCACTCTAAGGGTGTACAGTAATAAAAATGCAGACAGTGAGCCAGATTCTTAGTTCATGTAAATTGGTGTCGCTCCACTGAAGTCAACAGAACTTTACAGCTTTACATCATCTGAGAATCTAGACTATTTCAGGTGTAACCCAGAGTAAGGCTCAAATCTGACCTACTTTACTCAAGTGAGTAATCAAAATCCTTTCAAAGTCATGAGTGGGTAAGTAAGGTGAACAATTTTGAACCCTGTGGGCCTGATTGCGATAGACTGTGAATAGGGCCTTATCCTTGAACATTCCCACTGAAGTCAATGAGACTACTTGTGGAGTCAGAGTCTCATAATCTGACTTTTTGTGTTTAAAATGCTGGCTTTCATTTTCATTGAGCCACAGTATGCAGAACATTTGTGGAGGTTCAGAAATGTCACCTACAGGGTTAGCCTATTATTATCCAACTAAATCCTTTGTTTTGCCACTGTCAAAATTATAAGGAGTACTTGTGGCACCTTAGAGACTAACCAATTTATTTGAGCATAAGCTTTCGTGAGCTACAGCTCACTTCATCGGATGCATACTGTGGAAACTGCAGAAGACATTATATACACAGAGACCATGAAACAATACCTCCTCCCACCCCACTCTCCTGCTGGTAATAGCTTATCTAAAGTGATCACTCTCCTTACAATGTGTATGATAATCAAGTTGGGCCATCTGGATTTGTGCTGGAAATGGCCCAACTTGATTATCATACACATTGTAAGGAGAGTGATCACTTTAGATAAGCTATTACCAGCAGGAGAGTGGGGTGGGAGGAGGTATTGTTTCATGGTCTCTGTGTATATAATGTCTTCTGCAGTTTCCACAGTATGCATCCGATGAAGTGAGCTGTAGCTCACGAAAGCTTATGCTCAAATAAATTGGTTAGTCTCTAAGGTGCCACAAGTACTCCTTTTCTTTTTGTGAATACAGACTAACAGCGCTGTTACTCTGAAACCTGTCAAAATTATGGCAATTTATTTTTTCTACACAGCCTTCAACCAATCAAACGTGTATTTACATTAAAAATGCAGAGCACAATGTGAAAGGTACAATGAAACATTCACACGCTGCATTTAACAAGCAGCACTGAGACACAAAGAAACAGCAAAACACTGTTTGTGAACAATGAAGGAAAATTAACAGGAAGGCCCCCCATTTGCACAACTCCATGCAACAAACAGACACACACTATGTGTTCACACACTGGTTTACCTCATCTGAGCACAACATTAACAATAATGTATGTGAGCATATGCTAAATTTGTGTGCAAATGACCAGTCTGATGCTTTTATTAATAACAATAATAATAACTAGCTGCATTACAGTAGAGCCCATCAGTCCCAAATGAGATTGGGGCCCCGTTGTATTTAGGCATTGTCCTCCAAATTACTTACAGTCTAAGAGGAGAGGTTTCCAAAGTCATAATGTGCCCTATGTGCCTTTAAAAATCTTCCCCTTAAGCAAACGATATAGACTAAGGTTGGGAGGGAAACAGACCCACAGGAGGTGACCTGACTTGCTCAGTATTGCCCAGAATTAGGAATAGAACACAGATCTCTTTACTCCCACTCTAATGCCCTATTCACAATAGATCCTGCTGTCTACCTGTGCAATTGCACATGCAGTCATGGCTACTGAATGAGTAAATTACGTGTATCTGTGCATTAACAAGTATTGGCAGGCCCGTCCATAAAGGGGTGCGGGGCCCAGGGCGAAAGTGACGTCACTTCCAGGACCGACCACACCGGGAGCGGAGTAGGGGAGGCTAGGGGAGGTGGTGCCTCCCCAAACAACGAGGCGTGGCCCCGCTCACACTCCGTGCCCCCACCCCCGGGCCCAGCTTCGGTGGCACCGCTAGGCTCCAGGGGGATGGGGCCACACCACCTGCCTTCCCAGGGCTGCCGTGTGCTCTTCCTCCCCATGCACTCTCCCTTGGGATTATGTCACCAGTTTTAAAAATGACTGAGATTTAGAAAAACAAATGTAATAGAAGTCCATCTCATTTCCTGAATTAAGAGTGTGACCAGAAGGGATTGGCTGGAAAATGTATCCTGAGTGACACTGGGTGACACTGATAGGCACATCTATCCAGCATTGTTTACTACAGCTCATTAAAATCCACACTTGCATCAATCGGGTTCAAAGACATATCATTAGAGTCATAAAGACAAATGTATCAAACTGGTATTTTCATAGTGCCTGAACACATCATAGGGGAAATGATTTTCTTGATTTAATTTGATACTGACCGATTATCTTTGCATCTGAGTATTTGGAACTTAATCCATTCCAACTCACAAAGCCACACAATATTCAGCACATATGTGGAAAAGCGATTTGCAGATCCTTACAATGCTCCTTCAGCTCAGCAGCTCCAAAAAAAGAGTGACTTTATGGAACACTGCCAGGACCCTGATAAACAATACACTGTCCCTGATAGTTCTCTATACAGCATTTCCCTAAGCTCATTATAGCTGAACAGCCTTCCTCTTCTGAAAATACTTTCACTGGTTATTGCCAGTACATGACGTACAATAATATTTACAATAAATAAATACATGAAATATTTTATTGCATTGAACTTCTGGAAGCCTAATCATTTAAAAATGTGGGTTTAACATTTGTGCTTAATTTGCTCTTGCAATAACAATGATTGTGCACAAAACCTGCATAGAGATGTGCAAATGGCTAATTATTATTTGCACATACAGATACCTGGGATACCCATGCAGTTGCAGTAACTGCATATTCAAATTCAGCAGAGATTTTGCGCATGCCATTGTGTGCGCAGGTCGCTGTTTTTTAAACTACTTCCCACATTCTTTGTAGAGTGAATGCTTACACTGACTGCATTTTTATACCCACATGTGCATCTCATTTATAGCATGTCAGACTTCAGCATGTTAAGACACATCCATCAACTGCACAGTATTCAGTCAGAAAAATAGGCAGAATACTTATCAGTGCATCTGCACTGGGGAGGTAGGAGGAGATTAACATCATAAAGCATTTGAGTAAAACGTCAGATATCTGTAAATTAATTTCAGTCACATCGGCCACCTTAAAAACATAAACAGAATAATTATGCAACCACAGATGGAGGAGGAGTACATTACCTTTGTACTCCATCAGTGCCAAAGATAACACAATACAGAAGTGGGGAAACTCTAGCACAAGTTTTATCTGATCATACTCTGATTTTGTTCAACAGCAAAAAGGAAAGTCTAATTCTGCACACACAAAAATCAAAAACAAAAGCTACAGTTTATTCTAGCAATACTAATACCCTTGTAGCTTTGTTTAAAAGTTAAAGCAGGGATTGTGTGTTCGGATATTGAGGCAGTAAATCTGGTTCTGCTCCTGAACCCTATGTGAGCTTATTCAAATGATTTTCCCTCACCAGGCAGCAGTTCCTCACCTACAAAATGAGGATATGACACTCACTTATCTTGCAAGGTGGCTGAACTAATATTTGTAAAGCACTTTGGGTTTCTCTAGAGAAAGACACTTAAGAAGGGGAAAGTATTCTCATAATCATTATGAAGACCTTGTGTTATCTGCCACATATGTTCCTGATGGATTATGTCAGGTGGATCCTGGAAACAGAGTTTGGAACAGTGGGTCAGAGGCAGTATAGCTGATTGCTTCGGTCTGGCTGTCTGCTTTCAGGGGCAGAGCAGGCTACGTCTCCTGGAAAAAAGATCCAGAAAGACAGGAGAGGGTGCAAGATAAGCATGCATCAAGGTGGCTGGGAGAGAGACTCCACCCCAAAGACTCTGGGCTTGGAGGAAGTATCTGCCTGTTGTGTGGCGAGTTTTGTGGGAGTTCTTTTGGCAGTTCAAAATGTTGGGCCCATGCCCCTGCATGCCTTCCAGTTACATGAGAACAAAGGAATTGCCAACCAGAACTAGGAGATTTGTGAGGAAATTTCAAGGGGCCAGATTTTGAAACTTTTACTCTCATCAGTAGCTTTTATTCATTCATACAAACGTTCTATGTGAGCACTCATTCAAATAGTACAAGGAACATCTGTTACTGACCTTTAGAGGGCTTCTTAAGTTGTGTTTTCTGTGAATTCCTTCCACCTAAGAACAGACTCTGCCTGAAGCCCTGCATTCTGCTGCTTACAGTAAATCACAGAGACTGTCCCTTCTTGAGCCTATACCTCATGAGTTTTAGAGCAGGTCATAATTCCACACTTCATTCTGATTACCCCCATTTAACCCCCTTCCATCCCACTCAGGTTCACACACAGTGAGACTGGAGCCTGGAACACTACTTAACACCACAGTGGCTGTAAGAGGTGCTTGTGCCTCCGGTGTTGCATCCCCAGAGGCTAAAAGCATGAGATAGGTGTGCTGTTTCTTTAATACTGTAGCAGAAAGCAGTGGACCTGGGGAAGGCTCTGAAAGGAACTCTGATGCCTGGAAATAGAGGGACAGATTTCTTTATTTCTATTAATGGACCCTTGCTTAGTATTAGAAGAAAGCAACTCTTTGTCCCTGTGCATCCCAATCCATTCTGATGTGTGTGAGCAAAAGTTTGACTCAATTGTAAGCTTCCAAAATGACTGTAGGCTGTGTGTGTTGCCCACTGAGTCAACCAGTCAACCTAACATCTGGTGCATGCACTGAACAACATCTGCACTGTTAGAGGCAGAAGTATTGGGATTTCTAAGACCAGGTAAACAATTTGTAAAGAATAATTTAGTCAAAGAGTTTTGCCTCCTTCTCTGTTTACAAAGGTGCACTCAAACAGATGGCATTTTTCTTTAGTGTACTCATTAGCTGAAATTGTTTGCTGAATAATTTTGTGTGGATAATTCTTGGTCTGTAGCTTGGTATTGGAACCCCTCACTACTTGACTTAGCAGATATCCTAATCCTACCTCATAAGAAATGAATTTGTTCTCCTATTTTGTTTAGGGAGCAAGAAGGCAGAGGTGCCACAAAGATGAAATACTCTGTTTTGCAGGTACCATCACTCCTGACTGCAGAGTGATGCTAGAATTATCTGCAGCAGCCAGAGAGAAGGTAGAACAGCACTTCAACTTCAGCATTCAAAGGAACAGAAGGAAAGGCAGCCCGCAAGCAACAAAAAGTCATGAAAAAAGTATTAAAATTTTCCTCTGCAGCAATGTTAATTCTTCAAGGAGCACAGAGTGTTTGGTTTCTCAGGAAATCTCCAGACAGTCAAACATGCCGTCAATTTATCACTACAGAAAAAATGTTAGCCCCCTCTTCATCATCTTCATGGGCATGTATTTGAATTTGTTTAACAAGTCAATTCACTACTCATGAAAGATGCTGGTATGACATCCTGCAGATCAAAGTCCTCTATTTACCAACAGAACAGATATACAGGCTACAGGATCAAAACAGAAGCTACCTTGTTTTCCTTGCCTGTGTTTAAGTTCTTTATGCATGCTTTTTCTTCTCTCGGAAGTTTTAATGTTAGCACCCAACACTCAACAACAGGCTTACAATAACTAAAAGGTTCACACATTCAGTGGTGGAATAATAATAAACAAGAATTATTTAGGCTCCATGCTTCTGCGAGGCTAACAAAAACCTATTTTCATTAGTTAATATTGTGCAAAAAGACCAATCATTCACTGTGTTTTTGCTGCATAAATGGCCTTCCCTACCCTGAATGGAGGTGAAGATAGGCACAAACGTAACCCAGAAAAAAGATCTACCTACATGACAAGAAATAAATCACAGGAAGTAAATCATGGTGTCTCTCTGATTGCCGCTCGCTCTGTCCAGAACCCCATTAAAGTTTTACAGTCCCGGTCAAGTAGACCTGAGATTGGTGTTCATTGGTTCTGCTGTGTGTTACGGTGTGGGACAGGACTGAGTCTGATAGCTGCGAGGAGGGAAGGATCAAAAGAACTGCCAGAGATTGATGGGGAAAGAGAAGCAGACCCTGAGAACCTTGTACATATTTAGCCATTTTAAATAATTGTTGAATTATACTATTTTAGCAACATAGTGTTTCATGTGCCATGTCTACGTAATAACATTAAAACACTCCCTGCTTCTAAAAGTAAACTGGATCTTTATTAAGAGGAACTTTTCACAGAGATGTTGCAACTGTAGCCAGCATTTCAGCCATGTGCACACAGACAGACTTCCTGGTGCCTCCTCCAAACTCTTCCCTCTGCAACCTGTGCTCTTCTCTCCATCATTCCAAGAGGTTGCTGCATCATTTCCTTTTTCAATTTTTATTATTGTTGTGTCTTTTATGCAAGCCTTTGTGGACTTGATAAGGTCAGAGATTACTAGTTCATAGACCACCTTTAGGGATATGACCTTTACCGTTAGGCATCAGAGTCCTTCAAGCATGCTAGCCTTTGAGCCAGTCTCACACTTTTTGTTTGTGTTATTGTTATTGGTAGGGAACTTGTTTCCATCCTGGTGTTATCGTCACTCTGTTGGGTGGTGTCCTGTTGGTCCTCCATATTGGTCATATACCTCACTTTTTCTAACTCTCCTAGGTTAGGTCAGCCAATGGCTGAGGCTGTTTCTGTATCCTTCTGATCCTGGCCTTGGCCCTGTCTGACTAGATGTGCCAGCTGCCAACCACTACTATGCAATTGTCTAAGTTTCATTTCCACCACTGTCCTGAGTCTGTAACTACTGCATATGACCAGCTTGGACTGTTGCCTTTTGCCATTGCTTTCTGTGGCTACTGGCAGTTTGGAACCAGACCCGCTCACTTGTGCATTGAGGCCTCAGGTTCTTGGCTCCTTTGTTGTAGCAGGCTGCCTGCCTACTTTGGTATTCCCTTAACTGCTTCTGTGTTCTGGCTATTGACCTCCCACTAGGCTCCAAGAAATTACTCCACATGGGAAGCAGTCATGTTTCTCCAACCCCTCAATCCCGTCTTCCACACAGAGCTCATCCCAAACCTAGTAGTAGGGGGTGATCTTGTGTAGCACTTGCTCCTTACGACATAGCCAACTCTGGAGTATGAACTGTTCTACTGTCCGCTGTGGGCTGCTGGCTTTGCATCAGTGCTGCTCCTCAGCCTCCTTCTGAGGCATCGCACTGTAACGCTAGCTGCTCTTCTGGGTTGTCAGGCTGGAGGACTGGTGATTCACATTTTATTTACTCCTTTCAAAAGCCAGTTCTTGTGTCTCTGGCCATTCCCACGCTGCATTGTGGCTCATTAACTGTTTCAAGAGTTCACAGGCTTCTGATAGCTGTGTGCAGAATCTGGAAAGATAGATGGCCATTCCTATCAATAGCTGAACTCCACTCCCCACTGGCCTGGGCATTTCCCTAATGGCTTCACCTTCTCAGTATCCTGCTGGAGTCCCACAGAAGTCAACAGACATCCAATATAGGGGACCTCAGTCCCACCTTGTCTGCGTTCAGCTTAATATTCCACTCCTGACACCTGTCAGGAGTTGTTGCAGATTGATATGATCCTGGATTGCCTCTTCCTTGACATCTACTACAATAAGAATGTCAGCAGCTACAGTCTTCATGTCTAGGAATCCCTCAAGTACCTGGTTTGGTTTACCTTGGAACACCTCTGAGGTGGGGCTGCTGCCCATAGGTTTTTGTATCCAGCAGTACCTGCCAAAAGCTTGTCAGGTAGCCGGATAGCTCATCTTTCCATCACAAACTGTGCACAATTGAAGACATACTGTCTGGATAAATCAGACAGTATGTCTTCAATTATTGGTAATGGGTAGTGACTTCTTTTCAATGCTTTGTTCAGTGGTTTTGAGTCCATGCAAATCCTCAGTTTACCTGAAGGTTTTCTCACCACTATTAGGCTGCTGATCCACTCTGCACTCGTTTCAGTGGGTGCAATGATGCCTGTTCTTGGCAGGTTTGCCAGTTCCTTCTTCAGTGGCTCCACTAGGCCTAACTGCACTCTGCATTTCGGTAGTCTCACAGGCTGCATGTGGGCTCTATTTCTAATTTACTCTTGCCTCTAGGTATCCACCTTCTTGAAATACATCCTTATCTGCTGTTAGAATGCTAGACAGGGCCCTGGGTGACTATTATCCCTCCTTGTCACATTGAGAATATTGTGGTGTTATACTGTGATCAAATCCCTGGCCCGCTCTGCACTGCTGCCCAGTAGTGGGTGGTATTCCTGTGTGCCAATTACTATAAACTCCAAGTGATAATATCTCTTGTTACATGGGTTTCTTATCTACAGCCTGCATTTGCTCACTGGACTCAGAATTTATTGTACACCACCTGCATTTGGTCGCACTTCCCCAGACTAATATTGCTGCTTATCAGTGTTGCTGGGATTACATTGCAGCTGATTCCACAATCCATCTGGAATCAAACAGGTCGCTGATCTTATAATTTAGTTGCAAATGGCAGCTGAGTGGCTGGAAACCTTCTTCTGCAGTACATATACACTTAAAGAGTCTTTGTACCTGCTAAAGTCACACTCTTTTTGGAAGTCTCTACTTCCTCAATCACTGCATGTGGTGTCACTTTTTTCTTCCTGGGGTAGCTGCAGCATTGGGACATAAAGTGGCTCTGTTTTCCATACCTCTTGAACAGCTGCCCTGGCTGGGCTTTTTTTTTTTCTGCCTTTCATGTTGCTTTCCATGGACCATGATGCATTCTCAGTAGGTTTCTCTCTGACCTGCTTCCTGCATTCCTTTAGCTTGAACCTGTATATCTTTCCCTGCGCAGTTCAGTTACCCTTGCTATGGGAGGCATTTCTTGAAGGTTAGATCTGTTTCTCTCAATCTTTCCTTTAAGCCAGAATCATGTGTCCCACAAATGATCCTGTCTCTAATAAGGAAGTATTTTGTCTCCAAAGTTACATGTGAATGCCAGAGTTCTCAGCTCTGCAAACTAAGTCTCTATTCCCTCTTCTGCTTCTTGATTTCAGGCAAAAAACCAGTATCTCTCTATGGTGTCATTCTGTCTGGGACCACAGTGCTCACCAAACACCTTGATTAGTTGTTCCAGTGCTTCAGGCATTATTCCTGGCACCAGTGTCTGCTTGGCACAGTACATAATACTTTATAGTAAGAGGCAGTCCCTGCCCTAGGCTGCTTACATTCTAAGGTCCCAGTCCTACAAGTAGTTCCATGTGGGTTCAGGGGTATGCCTTCATGGGTCTCTTCACAGGATTGAGGCCTAAACAGACAAGAAAAACAGATGGTGGACAAAAGGAAACAGTATTATCTCCATTACAGATGGAAACTGAGGCACAGAGAGATTAAGTGTTTTGCCCAAGCTCACACAGCAAGTCTGCAGCAGAGCTGGGGACTGACCCCAGATCCCCTAAATCTCAGTCCAGTTCCCTAACTACCTAACCAATATTTAACATAAAGAAATACTCCTTTAAAATCAAGATTAAATCCATACAAATGGATCTGTACATACGGTATAAGGGATTCTTACCTATCTGCTAGACCATACATCTTTCGTGAGAAATATAGCAAGGACAGTGAGTCATGTATTTTTCAAAACTTGAATAGGAGATCATTAATTTTAATAGAATTTTGTGACTTGCCATAGGAATGATACGTATGAATACTCATTTAGTTTTTATTGGTGTGGGTGGGTTTATATTATGTGATTTATATTTTTAATTGTCATTTGTTCTGACTATTTTTAAATAGCATTCAGTTGCCTTGGCACAGAATGGGGGATGGAACCAAGGGTTTACTGTCAATAGTATTATGTGATGCAACCAATGTGTCACTCACTGGCTGTCTCCCACAACTTCACAAAAATGTTATCAATTTGAGGTTACCCTGTTAAGCAAACAGCAGTGCAGCGACACCATGCGGTACAATGGCCCAACTGCAGGGCACAGCACCAGCTTTTCCGCATCCAGAACCACGCAGGCTAGTGTTTGCAGAAGAAAAAGGTGAAATGTTGCCATCAATTTAGCACTGAGAGCCTGAGGCCTTAGAGGTTTCATCTGAGTGGGACCTGGATTTTCCTTGGAGAACAGCCTGTAACAATCGAATAAACTTCTGGGCAGTCACCTGCCCACCCTAAATAGTTTGGTGCAGAAGGTGCAAAGTATCTCATGTATGTAGCAAACAAACTGCTTCTGTGGAAAGACATGCTCAGCTCCTCCCTTCACTCCCAGTCAGGTCAGGTCCTCAGAGGCATGTGGGCAAAGTAAAAACTGAAAGTCTGTGTAAAAAATATCTGCAAAATACACATTCTCAGAAGGTAGCTTGGCCAATTTCTCTGCAGTTTTAACATGAAGATGTAGTGTGTGCAAATGTGCTGCACATGGACTATGTACATGCCTGTGCTTGCACAGGGAACATGCACCTTGTATGCAGGTATTTCCAATCCACATACACACTTAGAATGGGCCAAAACTTGTCTTTATATTTGTGTGTAAAATACCTACCACAATGCTGGTATACTATACACAGAGTGTGTGTATCCCTCCTCGGTGTTTACAATGTCCATAGGCGTATTTTTGTGCAATATAGGTATGCATGCAGGTAAGCAATGCTGCATGTGTGCCTGCAAAGTGTGTTCGTCTGCCCGCTGGATGCACTGTTGGTGTGTATGCCTGCGCCCAGTGTGTGCACTATGGTGGGCGTATGCCACTGCCTGCGGCGTGTGTGGGCCTCTATCGCCTGTGTCCATGTTGAACCTGAGCTGAATTCAGGTGGGGCTTGTCCTACTCAATTCATGTTCATAGGTGTGTGTGCGTGTGAGCACAATGCACGTTGCACGCGGGGGGGGGTGCAAGCCTGCAGAGTGTGCGGCGGCCTGTTGCCTGTGCGGGATGGGCACGTGCCGGTCGCCCGTGCGCGTCTGCGGTAGGTTGCATGGGCCGGGGGTGGCGCGGGTGCGCGGCTGTCGCTGGCGGGTGTTGCCGCCTGCCCGTGCGGTGCCCGACTCTCCGGAGCGTGCCCGCGGCTCCCGGGCGGCCCTGGTTGCTGCGGCAGCCGCCGGTTGCGACGCGAGCCACGGTTACCATGACTCTGTCCCTCTCCGTCAAAGGGACTGGAGCAGGGAGCGTCCTGTGGGCGCAGCCCCAGCCCCGCCGCCTGCGCGCTGGGCGCGGTGCCTCTGCCCTGCTCAGCGCAGCTCAGGCTCCCTCCGGAGCCGCCGCGCTCGCTGCTCCTGCTGCCGCTGCCCGGCTCCTCCACGCCTGCCCGGCTCCTCGGGGGAAGGACCCAGCCGGCCGGAGCCGCCACAGCACAGTAAGCGCGTCCCGTTCCCCTGCCCAGCCCGGCTCCCCTCTCCCGCACAGCTGCGCTCCCCGGCTCCCTGCCCAGCCGCGTCCGGGAACTTCCCGGGCAAGTTTCTAGCGAACTTTCCTCCCCCGCGACGAGCCGCCGGGGCTGGAGCCCTGCCTGGCTGCGGCTCCTTGGAAGAGCGTTGAGCGCGCGTCCCCCCTCCCCGGGTCTCTCCCTTTCAGGCTGTTTATCGGTGGGGACAAAAAGAGACCAGAGGGCAGCCAGCTGCTTTTTACGCTCGCTCCAGTCCCCCAGGTCACCAGCACTCATGGGACAAGAGCCACCGCCGCGGCCGGAAAGCCCTGGGAGGCTGCCCCTTGGCCGGAGGCTTTGATCGTTTCCCCGGAACATTGGGATGATGATTTTCAGACTCATACACATCTCGTTCAAGCAACAGGTTTTAACCCTCAGCAGGGATTTAACAGGAGGAATCCTGCTCCTTCACCCGGCCTCCGTTTCCTACTGTTGCACTAAAATAATGGCTCTTTAGCTCATTAAAGTGGCTTATCCGGGTAGTGAAAGTGCCGGGAGCTCCGGAACTTTCCGCTGCTTTCCAGCCTATTTTCTGTTTCCTTCCCTCCTTTCTTTGAGAGCCTCGCCGACAGCTGCCTCGGCTAATCCATCAGCTAGACATGGCTTTTTATTTACATCCGCTTTCATTCCTTGTTTCCTTCTCCGTGTCTTGTTCCCTCTCTCTGAGCTGTCTGTTTGCACAGTGCGATTTCCTGACTTTCAGAGTCGTGTGTCCTTTGCCCGGGCTCTGATTGTCCTTTATCCAGTTCATTTTAATTATTTTAAGTTCTCTGTTTCATCCTGTTAATTTCATGACTTTTTGTTTGTTTTGTGTTTATTGTCTTAAAAGCTGTTTTTAACAAGTAGTGTGCTTCAGTCTTATTTATCCATCAGAAAGGGTTATACTGGGGGGGAAAGCTACTATATGTACTATTAGTACCCAGTGTTCACTTTTCATTTCGATGGCAAAAGGTGAACTAATTGTTTATATATATATAAACACACTACAAATCTCATTTACTTATTAAAACGTGCTTAAAATTTACTATAATATCTCATTTAAAGTTGCTTACAATGAAAAAGCTATTTGGAAGTAAGAAAGCAAGTTATCAGTTATAATCAATACTGAAGTAATCTCTGAGGAAGATAGGGATTCTTTTTTGGCAAAGTTGCTTCTCTTTTGATTACTTGTGGCACCTTAGAGACTAACCAATTTATTTGAGCATGAGCTCATGCTCAAATAAATTGGTTAGTCTCTAAGGTGCCACAAGTACTCCTTTTCTTTTTGCGAATACAGACTAACACGGCTGTTCCTCTGAAACCTCTCTTTTGATTGTTTTTTGACAGAAGCATTAGTCTCAGTAACATGCTCAAATAAAAGGAAAGTCAGCATTTAGTTTGTGGGTTAGCACAACATAACATGCCCTGGCCTTAAGTATAACTGCTTGCACCAGATCAAACAGAGCAGCAGATATGTGCTTATTTATTTTCATAGGACATATTTATTAATATGATTTTAATGTCAGACACTAACTTTTCCAAGTCTTGTTTTGATGAGAAGTAATAACAATTAATCTAGTGGGGGAAACATATCCCTGGGGAACTTCCTTCGGTTGCAATGTTTAGGGTGTGTTTGTAAGTAGAGTAGAAGTCTGAGTACCCTGTCACTACATAAGTTGTTGTGTCCCTGCAGTCTGGAGTATTTCAGAATGGTAGCCTCAGGCAGGTGTTATAGTGTGAGCACCATATGGTGGATCGATGAGCTTCAGGTCCTGGAGAATAACAAGCTGGGTTTCCAATACAGCCTGAGAAGCATGTGGATCTTTTTTCATTTGGAGAAGTGTAACACAGGAATAATTTTTAAATGGCAGGAAAGCTTTTTATGGCAGAGCCTTTTTTGGAGAGGTAATTATATAAGTAGTCGTACTGCATTGGAACATGTTTTACAAGAGGAAATGGTAAACAGCAGCAAATGTAAGAAGTACGAGGAACCAGACTTGGGACAGAAGTCTGGGGAACTATTCAGATACTTTATAGGCTTTATAGGACCCATGTCCCCCTAGCACTGTTGTTATTTATCCAGGCACAACTTTGACTTGTCTCTGCAACAGAACAGTAACAAGGCTTCTTGCAGGATTTCTGATTACATCAGAGATGCACTGCAGAAATCAAAATGCTGCAGAGGACATTCCGAAAAATTTGGAACTGGAGTTTTAACAAGTAACTAGTTGTTTCTGTTTGCTTTAGAAGGGCATCCTTAATAATCCCTTCCCCCTAACTTAATTAGTCTGATAGTCTCCCTCAATTGTGGGGATAATCAGAGCAATCAAATGGATTTCTAACTTGGTTTACTTACTGAACATAATTGATAAGAACACACAAACTGAGCATGAGATATTTCTGAAGAGGTTGTGTCTGTCTCTCTCACATACACACAGACTTCCTCTCTCTCTCTCTCACACACACACACACACACACACAACTGCAACCTAACAAAGTTAACCAAGGATATTTCCCACACACACACACTAGAATATTTGTTATTATGTATTACTTGTATAACAGTAGCACGTAGAGATCACAAACAAGATCACAGCTTTCATTGTGCTAAGCACTGTACAAACACAGTGAGAGACAGCCCCTGCCCCAGTGAGCTTGCAAGCTAAATAGACATGACAGAAAAGGGTGAGAGGGAAGAGAGCCACAGAGACAAGTGACTTGCCCAGGGTAACACAAAAGGCCAGCAGCACAGCCAGGAACAGGACCCACATTTCCCAAGTCCCAGTCCACTCAGAACAGAGAGAGTGTTGTCTCAAAGGCAATGAAAGGAGCCAGTGGATTTTTATCACTGGGCATTACCCAGAGCTGTTTCTGTAGAGCAGGCTAATACAAGAGGACCTGTTTAGAGCTTGACCTGTCTCATCACGCAGAATAATTACTGATCTGGGCTGACTAGTTTGTCTAATGCGTTAATGTTCAGATGCAGTGTCCGACTGAAAACATCTCTTAATTGAAATTGATGTTTTACAGTGCTTTTGTGGAACTGGTACAAGGCTGATTTGCTATCATGGTAGTGTTGCTTGGTTCTTGGTCTGTTGTGTGTCATGAAAATATGGTTGTAGCTTATTGCTTTTATACACTATTTGGGTTGGGCTGAAATGGGATAAGTTCATTCCTGGTATAAATCCACTGCAGCCAGTAGAGTTACCCCAAGGATGGACTTGGTTGTTATCGAGCTTTGTTGTAGCTTCCTTGTAACCACAGAACATTTTTAATTTTCAAACTGACATTTTCTTTGAAAAGGGCATAGAAGTCAAATTGCTGAATGGAAACTTTACACAAATACAAGGGCTGAATTTACCTATCTTTTAAAGAAAAAGCACACTCGTAATATTTGCTTATAGTATAGTGTTCCTTGAGAGGTGAATAGAATTTGCTCATTGCTGATGAGCTTTTCAGCAACAGAAATCTGCAGTTGGTCATCTTTCTCCTGGCCATCTTGGTCTTCTGGCAACACCTATCACCATAGCATAGGCGTGCCTCCCAAGGAATAATACAAACAGCACAGACTAACACTGTACTGTTTCATTTTCCTTCCTGCTTCACACAGTCAGGGACTGTGGGCTTGTTTTTTATTATCTTTGATTTTCTTCTACTCTCTTGCCTCTTTCTCCTCCCTTTTTTTCCCCCTTCTTTGTCATATTCTGCCACATTTCCAGGAACGCCAAGTTGAAGGAGTGAGTTTTAAACCTCATTTTGAAGATTATGGAATATGTGGCCATTCTGGTCTTCCCCAGTAAGGAGTGCCAGAGACTTGTGTTGCCAAGAATGTCCTGTCTTCTGCTTTCACGAGATCCATCCTGGACGTTGACAGTTCCACATTTCCTGAGAAAAGCAGCTGTGGAGGGTGGTGTTGTCACAGCGCTCTCTGAGGTACCTTGGGACAATCCCCTGTAAGGCCATAAAGCTTAGCTCTGAGTTTTGGCCCAGTATTCCACAGGAAATCAGGGTAGTGAGTGGAACGGGGATGGATGGACGCAACAAAGTGCTCCTGGCGAATTTGGTGTTGCTGAAGAGAAAGCGGCTGTGTTCTGGAGTTATTGAAGCATTGCTGATGATGGAGTGTTCATACCTAGATCCAGTGGTAATAGCCTAGTGTGGAGGGTAGGGTTCAGTTTTCTGGCTAGTCCTAAATAAAATAATTTTTGTGGCTCATCACTCTCCATGAGTCCAGCAGCATTGAGAAGACCTTATGTTGTGGACCAGTTTGGCCATTTTGGGGTAGACTTCATCCATGGAGGGTAAACAAAAAGTGATAGCTAGCTGTTCAAAGTGTTTCCCACCTTCCAAATGTTACCACCTGTGGCTTGCCTGTGTTCAGCTTCAGCCAGACATAGGGATGGTTGGGAGGTTGTGCTTTTTGCATGTGAGATAAATGAGATGTAGAGATGGATATCTACTAGGCATCCACCATTGTAGCATCTAGTTGTACTATCTAGGCTTCTCAACCTCTCGTTACAGGAAAAGGGTAGCCAATGGCCACGTTTTATAGTCCCAGCCATTCAGTGGGTTACACCACGGATTAATTTGGCCTGTCGTCTTGCACACATACAGAGACAGAGGTGGGAAGGCAATGAAAACGCATTTTTATGGCTTAATGATTTCACAGTTGGTGCCTGTGGGTTACAGTGCAAGCCTGACACACGCATAACATTTACATTTTTTCTCCCATTTCCTCACGTTGTATCAGTGGATGTACTGGGAGAGCAAACCAATCACAGAGATTAGCTGCCTCCTCATTTTTTTTCTGGCTGCAATTAAGGGCATAAGCTGTTATTAACCCACATCATCTGATATAGCAGAAGCCCTCTTTGCTTACCTCAGAAGGGAAAACGGTTAATATAACTCCTCTCCTGGTTATTCACAATTTCCAGGAACTGTAAACGTATCAGCGTTCCCTTTGGCCCAACCCCACAATAGACACAGTCAAGTTGGTAAGAATAAAACATTTTTTTGAAACAGAACACTGGGGAACACTGAAGGAGGGGGTGTGGGTGTCAGTTCAGCATCTGACAGGGTCTCCCACATCTCAGCAGGAGTTATAGCCTGAATTCCCCAGGGCATCATTCTCACAGAGAACATCATCTCAGGAGTACTTTACTAGTAGACTAGCTGTAAAGTCAATGGGAATGCTTTATATGGTAGGACTATATCTCAGGGTAACTGCAAGTTTGGTTGTTAGTAAAAGCATTCTCTGAGAAGTAGAAGCTAACACCAACCTACCCTTGGAGCCAATCTTTGAAAAATGACCTCTAAATTTGCACCCCTTGACCTCTGTTCTTTGCAGGTGCAAACTTTTGCAGTGCAGCTGTCATTCTATACAGGATTTATTAGCTTATCTGAACTCTGCAGCTTTACCAGTAGGTAATGGCAGAGAACCATCACTCGTCATGAAGCTTCACTAATAATCTCACTATTGGCTGGAATTTCCCAGAGCGTGTCTGTCATAAATATAAAGGGAAGGGTAAACCCCTTTAAAATCCCTCCTGGCCAGAGGAAAAATCCTCTTATCTGTAAAGGGTTAAGAAGCTAAAGGTAACCTCGCTGGCACCTGACCAAAATGTCCAATGAGGAGACAAGATACTTTCAAAAGCTGGGAGGAGGGAGAAAAACAGAGGGTCTGTGTCTGTCTGTATGCTGCTTTTGCCGGGGACAGAACAGGAATGGAGTCTTAGAACTTTTAGTAAGTAATCTAGCTAGGTATGTGTTAGATTATGATTTCTTTAAATGGCTGAGAAAAGAACTGTGCTGAATAGAATGACTATTCCTGTCTGTGTGTCTTTTTTGTAACTTAAGGTTTTGCCTAGAGGGATTCTCTATGTTTTGAATCTAATTACCCTGTAAGGTATCTACCATCCTGATTTTACAGAGGTGATTCCTTTACTTCTATTAAAAGTCTTCTTGTAAGAAAACTGAATGCTTTTTCATTGTCCTAAGATCCAAGGGTTTGGGTCTGTGGTCACCTATACAAATTGGTGAGGATTTTTACCAAACCTTCCCCAGGAAGTGGGGTGCAAGGGTTGGGAGGATTTTGGGGGGGAAAGACGTGTCCAAACTACGTTTCCCAGTAAACCCAGATAAAGTTTGGTGGTGGCAGTGGAAATCCAAGGGCAAAGGGTAAAATTAATTTGTACCTTGGGGAAGTTTTAACCTAAGCTGGTAAAAGTAAGCTTAGGAGGTTTTCATGCAGGTCCACACATCTGTACCCTAGAGTTCAGAGTGGGGAAGGAACCTTGACAGTGTCTTTTTACATAGGATTACATTTTGTGTTAATGTTTCTGCAGAAAATATGACATGTCAATCAATAGCCCATTACTCAGTCTTTATTCAGGCAAGACACTTACTGAAATCCATTAGAACCTTGCCTAACAACCAGTGGATTTGCCCCTTTGTTTGCTCTCCACGTTTCAGTTCCAAAGATTTTTTAGAATTGTATTTCTCTTGCCTTGGGCATTGCCATACGTGTATGTTCCTGGCCAAGACAGAACAACTTAGAGCTCAGTTTTGTAAATGAGAGTTTGTGTAATAAGGCAGGGAAAGTTGAACGTATAGGAGTTTTTGGCACCTTTCCTGTGAGTTGTGTTCATGGAGCACGGGGGAGCAGCAGTGGAGATCCTACTCCATGATACAAACAAGACGACAAAGCCCTCTTTGCTTACCTCAGGCCAGGAAAGAGTGCTGTGGCTCTAGCAGGATCTGAATGAAGCTTTGGCTATACTTGTGTATTCTACATAGGTTTTCCTTACCCAGGATCCTCCATCTTCTCTTTAAGGGCAGGTGATTATTGAATTCCTTTTATACTGAGAGGTGTCAGAGGCATGAAGGTGTCACTCCACCAAGAACACGAGTCCATCTGCCATGAGGAAACAGGAAAAGGTTAGCTCCAGAAGGGGGATTAAACTTCAGCGTAGAGAATAGCTGAGATAATGGTAACATTAAAGTCTGCCATGTACAGAGAATTTTGACATGCATGAGCAGCCCATCATGCTGAGATTGAAATGCAGCTGTTCTGCAGCGTGATACTTGTGGTGCTTCTGGCTATAAGTATGCAAGCTTTTAAAATAAATGGCTTCATTCATAATCTTTAACACCAGAGAAGAGTAGTTCTGTGTCTAATGGAGCCTACTGTCGCTGCTGTCTCCCTCCCCACCCATTAAAGGAGACAGAGTAAGTGTCCCAAGCACATGCAGCAAAAATATATTGTTGTGGAAGGCTGGAGCATGGAATATTTGCTGCCCCTCTGTGAGCCTGTGACTAGCAAGTGTGATTACTAGTTATTTATTGCACTCAATTGTTTTTCAATGAAAACACTTCCCCCCCCACCCAATAAAATTAAATAGCTACTCATGTTAAATGTGGCTGAATATACAGATGAGAAATCTAGAGCCAGCGTGGCATATTCCTTTCTTATGTGACAGCCACCTTCCAAAGTAATCCAAGTGAATGTTGCAGTGCAGCAAGTTAGGCAGAGAGAGTTTAGCAGTTTCAGGGCCAAATTTTTATATGGGCATGAACCCAAGATCACTCCATTCCTTGTGTGAAGTCACTCCAAATTTACACTAGTGTAACTGAGAGCAGAATTTGCTCCTTCATATTTTCAGAACCATATCATAAGAACCTTTTGAAGACTCTTAGAATGACAGAGAAAGGTACCTTTGCTCCAACTATATTAAATATATTAGCAGTACAGTGAGAACAATGTCTATTAAACAAAATTATTGAATCCAAAGAATAGTGTATGATTTGTATGAAATTCATATAAAGTTATTAAACTATCTTCTCTGAATAAGGTTTGAGGCTCCAGAGAGCAAGCTGTCATGCTATTTATGTGTCCAGTTACACACAACTGGCAAGCATTATATATGAATAGCAGTGCAAATGTTTTGTCAACATTGTTTCCATTTGACTTCCTTGAAAGCAGTCTAAGACTGCTTGAACAGACAAGGATACTTAGTGAAGTTCATCATAATCAACTTCAGATTCTTTTGTATGTACGTAATTGTTACTAAAATATTTAAGAAGATTTTTACATATTGTAAACAAACAGGAATGCTTTTTTCCAATTCCTTTTCTGCACCACACACTTGAACTCTACATGTCTGTGCGATAACTTCTTTTTTACATTCGCATTCTGCTAAATATACAGAGCCACTTGCAGGCATACATTTTCTCTGTGATTTCTTTAGCAGCCCTATAGATAGTCAAGTTTCAATCACCATCTTTGTTTCAGATCCAGAGGGCAAACATATACATTAACACCAAACATCTGTATTTTCTTTGTTGCAGAATACTCTTGCTGGAGTGTCTAAGGGATGTGAAGTTAGCTTCCAAAATGACTCTTTTAACAGGAGAAAATTCTGATTATGACTATAGCGCCCTGAGCTGTGCTTCAGATACCTCCTTCAACCACACGTTCTTTCCAGAAACAGAAACCCTCAAGGGAGTTTTTTACCAAGGAGCCAAGCTAATTCACCCTAAAGAGGATCTCTTTAAAAGCATTCAACCTGAGGACCGGAAGCATCATATCATCATAAATGTAGGGGGCATTAAATACTTGCTGCCCTGGACCACACTTGATGAGTTTCCCCTGACACGCTTGGGCCAACTGAAATTTTGTAATAATTTTGATGACATTTTAAACATTTGCGATGATTACGATGTGACGTGCAATGAATTCTTTTTCGACCGCAACCCGGGGGCATTTAGGACAATCCTGACATTTTTGCGGGTTGGGAAGCTTCGGCTCATGCGAGAGATGTGCGCTCTTTCTTTCCAAGAGGAGCTGCTCTACTGGGGCATTGAGGAGGACAGTCTGGAATGGTGCTGCAAGAGGAGGTATCTGCAAAAAATGGAGGAGTTTACAGAAATGAACGAAAGGGAGGACGACCTCATAGAGAATGAAAACCCAGGTGAAACAGTGGAAGAGACAAGAGCCAGCCTGTGCATGAAAAAGTTACAAGACATGGTGGAGAGGCCTCAGTCGGGGCTTCCTGGGAAAGTATTTGCATGTTTGTCTGTATTGTTTGTGACCATTACTGCAGTGAACCTATCCATCAGCACCATGCCCGACTTAAGAGAGGAGGAGGAGAGAGTAAGTTGACTTTCAGGATGGTAAAACATCACTCTTTGGAAAAAGTAAAGCAAATACAGGGCCTAATTCTGCTCCCATTGAAGCAAGTGGGAGTTTTGTAATTGTCTTCAGGGCAAGCAGGATAAGGCCTGTAGATAAAGATACTGAAAGTTGTAAATGACACTTTTCTCTGACAAAAACATTTTGTAAATATGCATTCTTCTGGACAGCCATATCATGAATTTTTGAAGCTTTGTTTGTGCTGCTTAAGAACACCATAATTACTGATAGAAACTAGGGAAGTTGGAGCCAGACCTCACTGCCTCTGAAGTCAAGGGGAGTTTTGCCATTGACTTCAGTGGAAGAAGTATTGGGGGTGTGGTAAGTTTTGTATTTAGCTTGTAATTCAGCAGATTTGCCAAACTGGTTACCCCTTAATACAGCTTCAATTCATTTAATATTATGGCTTTAAAGACCAAAAAAATATCATTCCTGTCACTTTACCAACTAAAATAGTGACTGTTCATTTACTTAGTATAAACTCCTTCTCTTTCTTCTAGGGTGAATGCTCCCAGATGTGCTACAATATTTTCATCGTGGAATCTGTCTGTGTGGCATGGTTTTCCTTGGAATTCCTGTTGAGATTCATTCAGGCAAAGAGCAAGTTTGTATTTCTGAGGAGACCGTTAACCCTGATTGACATTATTGCCATTCTGCCCTATTATATCACTTTACTAGTAGATACCACTTCGGTGGGCTTTAAAAAGCCAACCTCTGGCAACATCTATCTGGACAAAGTAGGTCTGGTGCTCCGCATACTCCGTGCCTTGAGGATTCTATATGTCATGCGGCTGGCCAGGCACTCTCTCGGCCTGCAGACTTTAGGACTCACCGCTCGCAGGTGTACCCGGGAGTTTGGACTCTTGCTGCTCTTCCTCTGCGTGGCCATTGCACTTTTTGCGCCGCTCTTGTATGTCATTGAGAATGAGATGGCGGACTCACAGGAGTTTACCAGCATCCCTGCGTGCTACTGGTGGGCAGTAATCACCATGACAACAGTAGGCTATGGCGACATGGTTCCCAGAAGCATTCCAGGCCAGGTGGTGGCTTTAAGCAGCATTCTGAGTGGCATTCTCCTCATGGCATTTCCTGTCACCTCCATCTTCCACACGTTTTCACGCTCCTACATTGAGCTGAAGCAAGAGCAGGAAAGACTCATGTTCAGAAAAGCACAATTCTTATTAAAAACTAAGTCTCAGCTAAGTAATGAATCACAAAGGAGTGACATTTTATTTCCCAGTATCTCTTCTGAGACTAGGGACAACAACTGAAATTTAAGTTGCCATAATTGTCTGATATTGGGCAAAGTTATGCAGTCAGAGATCCCATCTTACCATTTGCTTTGGAAGCATTTAAAGAAATCTTTATACAAATAGCAAGAAAGGGGGTTTTAGCCATCAAGCTGATGTGGTTTTAAAAGCCTATTATTAAAGGCTTTTTCTTTTCTTTTCAACAAAATGTACAGTTAAGACAGTTTTTCCCCATGAGATCATGCAGTGGGATATTAGGAATTTGAGTTCTCTGACTGAAATGAGAACAATGTAAAATACATACTTGACACAGGCTGTGTTGTATTTGTAATATAAAGTGATGTACCATTTTCCAACCAAGACATTATGTAGGTATTAATTTTGATAATTAAATAAGTTCTTCTTTAGTTTCTTCATGTATATAAATACTATAAAGATAACAAGTTCAAGTCTAAATTCATCCCCAGTGTACCTCCATTGACTGTAGTAGAATTAACCAAGTATGTAAATTACCCATTGTGCCCTTGGAGAGGATTAAACCAGGTGTGTGTCATTTAGGGCAGGCAAACATAGTATTTTCCTTGTGAGCCTTTCCTGAAAATAACAATAACAATGAAGAGGAGCTATTGGTTTCTGCGTGCTTTGGGACAGGCATGTGCTGAAGATGTAATTACTTATAGCTCAGCAGCTTCAAAACTTAAATGGGCTTATACTGCAGCTCTGATATAGTTCAACAAAATATTCCCAGTGATGGGTGAGAGGGTCTTGCGTTTTGTGACATCCAGTACAGATGACAAGGAGGTAGCTAGCTGCAAATTAAACCAAATGTGCATGATAACATCATAGTAATGATGTCTGTTTCAATGTTATCCCTTTAAACCAGATAGAAAACAGAAATTAAAAAGACTCTGTTTCTAGATGAAGCTGCAGCATTACTAATCAGGTTGATTCTGGTGCTGTGCATTGACTGTATGGCATCTGGCTTCTTTTAAAAAAAATCAAGGAGTATTACAACAAGTTGCCAGTGATGTAAAAAGGAAATAATACCAATTGAGTCATGGGAGACTAAGTCAGTCTCCAGTGACTCAAGACTATAAGGTGGAAAGCCTTCAGCTAATTAGCTCTTCCTTCACTGTTACTGTTAGCAGGCATCATAGCACTGAAGAAAAATTATTTTGGGAAACTTAAAGACAACTAAAGAAGCGCGATCCTGCATCTTTTACTTTACTAGTCCAAAACCAAGTTGTTCTCTTGAAGTCAATGGGACCACATGGGTGAATAAGGCTTTCAGGATTGGGTCCTGATCTGGCTCCCCCAGAAGTCAATGACAAACCTCCCATTCATTTCAATCAGAGCAGGTTTGGGCTATATGGCAGCTCAAGAGACAAAGTCCAGAACTTTAACAAAGAAATCAAATTGGTTGATTTGTCTCTTAGAGAGTGTGTATTGTGTTGAAAATCTTAACTTTAGGTGAAGTTTCCCAGTTTAAAAGAACAATGTCAATTTCCTGTTCATTAACTGTCATGAGCCAAGAAATATGAAAGTTCCCAGCATCTCTGCCATCTCACCTTAAACCTATTTTTCAGAATCCCTGTTCTGGTCTCTGATCTCTCTCAAACAGGGACTTTCAATTGTGTTAAACTGTATGATGGTTTTGTCATTTATATCAAAGAGGTTGGGGATGAAATGCAAAACTCATCTTCACTTGAATTTTTGTCTGTGAAAGGTGAAACCTAGTGTATTGGCCTACACTGAATGGCCAAGTCTCCATGTTACAGTGACTTGGCTTAAGTTATAAATAATAATAAAATAATATTAGATGTATACAATTATCATAATAGACATCTTATGTTTTCCTACTAAGAAATAATAGTTCAAACCTCCTTACCACTTTTTAACCAGAGTTCTCAGAGCACTTTACAAACATTAATGAATGAAGCTTCACAAAATTGCTGTGATACAGGTAAATATTCCAATGAAACTGAGACATGATGAGTCAAATGAGTAGCCCAAGGTCACAGCAATTGTGTGACCTAGAAGAAGTGGGTTATAGTCCTAGCTGACCCCCATTCTTGTGCTTTAATTAGAGTTGAAAAAACCAGGGACTATTTTTTCATGAAAAAATAGTCCTTTCTCCATCAAAAAAATTCCAAATGTTTTGATCAGCTGTAACTTTAACCACAACACAAGCACTCGAGGTCTTTATTCCTTTGTATTAGCATCCATTATAAAAGGATTTGTTAATGGGACTATTTGAAAGAGTAAAATTACTTGTATGTGTTTGCAGGACTGGGCCCTAAAGGAGAAGCTGTATGTCAAAATAAACATGAATCAAGAGATTATGGGCCACATCCTCTGCTGAGCTCCATGCTATGCCAGTTTACACCAGCTGAGGATTTGGCCTAATTTCATCAATTTATGTTTAAATCAGCGTTAAGTAAGTGTATTTCAGATATTGTTTTTTCTGTTGTAAAATTATGGCCAGATCCTGAAGTCATGACTTGAGTCAAATCCTTAAGGGTGGGTACTAAGCACCAAGCCGGAGGGGGATTTGCCTGAGTAGGAAACAAGTAAGGATTTCAGGATGTAGCCCATTGTAATTTTGCACTTGGCAACAAATAACTTGTACGAGAATCAACATGTCGTACTATGAATCATTGTAACAAATTGCTTATGTTTTACAGCAAAGTGATACATACTGTAGTTCTTATGCTAAATTAATACAGCTATATGTCTTAGGAATACAACATTAGCATGAATCCCACATGCTGAATTCCAGTTTCTACTGTGAAGCCTGAAGATTTTAAATTATTATAACTCTTTACAGTGTATTATCTCAATTTGTAGACAAATTTATGAAATTGTAGATTGATTCAAAAGCTGACTCTGAAATGTTTCCAGCCACACAGCTGACAGCTACTGAGTCTGATAGCTTTCCTTTCTTGCTTTTTAACAGCATGTGAAGTTAACAAAAAGTTCCTTTAAAAACACTCTGTGCTTTCATGAAGTACAAAGGAATTGTTTAAATTGCCACTGATAAAAAGTGGTACTTGTCAAATATCCTACTAGAGCTGGATTCGCTTTGCTATTTGTATTATCCTGTATATACAGCAATAGTATGTATATTTTCAAATTGAATGGTAGTAGCTATATTAATTTTGATGAATAAAGAGTTGGGCTTTCTTTATATTTTCATGTGCTTGCTTATAATGCAGGCTGGCTACTACAAGCAGCTGAAGTGTCATCAGTGGAGCAAGATGATGATGCAATAGTGGAGTAAATCTCAGAGCGGACGAAGACTTTCATTCACCTTTATCCTCTGTTGGTGACACATTTCTCATGCCTGGCTGCAAGAAGGGAGGGATGGAAGAGGGTGCAAAGAAAGCAAAAGTGGGAGAACTTACATGGGTGATTGACGTTCTGAGGTCCCACGTAGGAAGTGACTACCAGTTGGGAGAGAGGATTTGGGCAATGAACATCACTAGCTGAAGCAGGTTGGCTACAGAAGAGAGCATTAGTCAGGAGTCAAAATCTCTCTATCTGCCTGTGTACTTCTAGTGCACCCTTAGGCTCTAAGTGCCAATTCAACAGCTTGAGTACAGGAACCCTCTCTCTCATGTGTTTCTGAGAGCCAGAAACTTACGCATTCCCCCTGCCAGTCAGAACATAACTTTAAAATTGTTTGTAAAACTAAGTAAGAATGAGAAGAGAAGAAATCAGGGACAGAAATTGAAGGAATGAATAGGAAACAGATGGGGAGTTCAAGTGAAGAGAAGAATCCCTGCAGAGACCTGCATTTCCAATTAGGATGACAACTCATTAAATTACACTCCTGAAAATCTCTTCTTTTTTCCCACTTTTCTCAAAAGTGGCAAAAAATAAAATTCAGCAGATCAGTGTAATATATATTTAAAATCATTTAAACACATTTCTATAGCAAAAAAATAGAGATACAGTGAGGTTCTCTTTGATTTTCCCTCACTGAACATCATTTGATGTGGATCGTTGACTGCAGTGGCAGTCTGCACACTGCCATGCATTTGGAAGAATGGGAGACTTGCATTATACTTCCCTTACTAGAGGTTTACTCAATGCCACTTCACCATGAACCGTGTCCTGCAATTCTTACTCAGGGAAATCTCCCTTTGTGGCAGATATAGGAATTGGGTCCCACTGTAACGTCATTCCATTGTACTCTCAGTCTTTCCTATATGAATATTCAATGCCTTTGGCTATGTCCTATTAAACAAAAATCTTTTGTGCAGGGCTGAGTCATGGATTCATGCATCATCTAATACACGTGTCTGAGAAGGAAAACTGGCACATCCTGCACATTCATGACGTGTGGGCAGAGTTTAGCTGAGTGTTCAGATTGATGTAAAACTAAAAATTGCTGTGGTGGAACAGTACCTCTTTTCCACTGCTCTTCTTGTCTCTTGATAAGAGTTAGTCTTTACAGGATACTTCAATAAAAATACCCTATCATAGGTGAGGAGGTACTAACCCTTGGACAACAGTTTAAGTCTTCAGTTGTACAGTACCACCAGTTCCATCCCTCATCCCCCATTCAATTGCTTACTGAACATCCTATTCATTACATAGTGCCCATTAAATCCAGATGTAGTGCCCAGAAAGGAGCTGGCCTCTATCAGCTCAGAGCAGCTAAATAACACAGTAGCAGATAACAGATACTAAGAGATTCAGGACTGACCACTGATTAACTGTACCCTATATTATAGGAGAGAATTTAAAAAAATTAAAAAAAAAAAAGTTAATGAGTTAAAAAACAAAGAAACTGATAAATATTTCTGATAAAGCTAAGAAACACCAAATCCCACTCACAGATTTGCCAGTAGAATTTAGCACAGCAGAACAGACTGAAAACTGGACAGCATACTCCCAAATCTGTGCAGATTGAAATGAACGTATTCAATCAAAAATGAAATTTAAAGAGTGTCAAATACAAATTAGAAGATGGGAGGAGGAATCTTTGAGAACAGATCAGCCAATGGCATTAACTAGAACCTGAACTGTTTACTCTAGGGTCGTGGAAGGGACTGTCCACATGGCCATTTTAATTTACACCTTGTTAGCCAACACATATATGTTAGGCGTAAAGCATACCAGATTAATACTGTATGATACCCAGCATGTGGGCAGTTATGTTAACCAATTTGTATTACATCTTTCCCACAATGTTTTCCACTGCTCACTTATGTCAAGATATATATCCCACCATACTCTGCAAAGCTAAATGTAGCTTTTGCCATTAGCAAATATAAAGGCTGTCAAAGGCAAGATACATTCATTCTATGTCCTTGTCCTGGTAACTTCATGGGCAACTGGTTTAAAATGTAGTATCCAAAAGAGAGATAAGGGAAGGTACAGAACCACAAGGAACTCGGCAAACTGGTGGGTTGGATCTCAGGTGACACAAAGTGCATTCTAACTTGCAAGCAACAGTAGTATAAATATAAGTGAGTTTGGGGGTATATTTTGAAGACCACCTACTGTGTAAGGTGAAAATGCTGTGAAATAAACATTTCTTTCCAAAAGGAGAGGTATGTATGTCTGTTTCATATTGTACTACTTTGTCTTAAACAATAAACTTTGGCTAAGCTTTTTTATTTGGTGTTCTGAACATTTGTCATAATGAACTATAAATGTAGTCAATCAATCAATCAATCAGCTATACTATTAATCAGCAGCCTGGAACTGACTGAATTAACAGATGTCCCAGCTGCTGCATTTTAACAGCCCTTTTCAATTGCTTATCCCATGGAGGATTTTGCAGGGCTGCAGCATCCAGTTATCCCAGAGATGAATTAGGCCTCGTGTCTCAGAAATACAAACCATCAGTGTTTAAAACTAGGATGTAGAGTGTATTATGGAACAGTGAGTTTGAAGTCTCCAACAGAGATGTCATGAGATCACAAAGGGTCTGGCTACTCTGCAATTAAAAACCCACAGCTGGTCCATGCCAGCTGACTTGCGCTAAGGGACTCTGGCTAAGGGGCTGTTTAATTGCGGTTTAGACATTTGGGCTCAGGCTGCAGCCCGGACTCTAGGACTCTGCAAGGTGGGAGCATCCCAGAACTTGGGATGCAGCCTAAGCCCCAACATCTACACCACAATTAAAACATCTTGAGTCAGCTGGCATGTACCAGCTGCAGGTGTGTAATTGCAGTGTAGACATACCCAAAGAGAGCCATTCCCAGAGATCAGGTAGTGTCACAGGGCATGAAACTGGAGTCATGTTTTATAAATCCTGCCCCACACTGGGAAAAAAGCCTGTAAGGGCATATTTCTATACTAATGCTTAAAATGCCTAACGCTAGACCCACCAGCTCATTTACTTATCATTGTTCCTTCATTGTCTTCTGAGATGCTATGGTAATGAGCAGTCTGAAAACCTGGAGTGCAACAGAGACTAGATGAGATCCTTCTAAAATTCAACCTAGTTCACTGCAGCATGCAGGCTCTGTGCATGTTCTGTATTGACTTGTACTGTTACTGTCCCTTTGGGACAATATTGGTTATCTGTTTGGCACTGACCCACCAGTGTATGCAAGTTTAACCATCATCAGTAAAGTTAATGGGCATTTTGTCTGTGTATTGATTAAAGAAGGAGTTCAGAATCTGACCCAAAATAATTAATAAAATTACAACTTCCTACTATTGTGTCCGTTTCTTTTGCCTTTCTTTGGAATGCTCCATTATCTCATATTCTCTGAAATCCTCCACAGAAATCACCATGGACACCATTAACCATGCTGAAAGCACAGCTGATAAGCTACAGCCCTTACTGATGAGGAAAGCTAGCAAGCTCACATGATATTGGCAGATCTTTCCTCATTCTCTGTCCAATAGCTATTTTGCCTCCTCTCTGCCTCAAACACCTAATCCAGAAATGAATGTCACCTGAACAGAAATAAAGTTCTGTCCTAGCTAGAAGCACAGAGACCCAAACAGACTAATTACAGAATGTGTGTTACATGTATACAAGCTACCACAACCACATTGTTACCCTGTAGCCCTGCTGATAGGCTTTGTATACCCATGTGACTTCTCTGAAGTTAGTTCTGGCACTGTAAAATCTTAGCACCTTAAGGCCAAATTTTCAGCTTCTCCTTACCCAAGCCTCTTTTTCTGGTAATCATTTTGTTCCTACTTTTATTTTTTGAGTCCAAAAAACAGCTGGAAAATTTGGTCATTAGCATGCATCAAATCTGATGCTCAAGTGGCAAACTTGGAATACACAGTATTACTCCATACTATCATCTGGGGATCTGAGTTAAAAGCCAAGGTTGTTTGCTTCCCAGGCTACAGAGTTGTCAATTTTTGAAACTTCTGTAAAGTACAGCGGGTCAGCAAGTATTTCCATATTTAGATGTATATCACTTTCTGCTCCACAGCTCAGTATATGTTTCTGCAATAAGCACTTCACTAAGTATATGGACATGCACGTATTTCCTGCACAGTTAATTATATTGGGATGGTAGCTGGATATTGTGTTTTGACATTAAGACATACAGCTGCTGAGCTATGAATCTAAGCAGTACATACATATTTTCATTAGCTAAATACTTAATTAAAGAGTCTGATGTATTTCATCCTACAGCTTTTACAGTGAAATCTATCAGGTCATCCCAGGGAAAGATGACTCACTGCAAGAGTCACCAATTGCCATACCCTGTGGAGTGTAAAAGCAGCATTAACCCAAAGCAAAATAGGCCAAATGCTGTGCTAGTATAAAGGGTATTTTAAGAAACTAGGCAGGTACATTTTAGAGGAGCACTAGAGTGAGGCATTGTGTGGCAAAGTAAATGGGTCATAAATTATTTTACTTCTAGGGAGTGGTGGAAATAGGGCGAATAAACTAAAAAATGGACATGACAGTAAAAGAGGGCATGGTATAAGCATGGAAAGAGCACCTAAAGAAAAGAAGTATAAATTAAGGTTAGCACCTTGCCCCACCATAGGCCTTGTCTGTACACAAAAATTGCACTGATATCACTTTTCTGCACTGGGGACTACCATGAGTCCATACACACATCTTCTCCCATTACATTAACCAATTACATAAATTGGTTAGTCTCTAAGGTGCCACAAGTACTCCTTTTCTTTTTGCGAATACAGACTAACACGGCTGTTCCTCTGAAATCTCCCATTACTGGTTCCCTGGCCTTCCATTTATAGATGCCGCTTGGTTCAAAACCAAGGCAACTCATAAACACTCACAAGGCCATGCTGCTCACACAGGCTTAGTGGATGCAACTGATATCCAATGCCAATGGGCAATTTTCCACTGTAAGCCGAAATTCTAGTCAGTGTTTGTAAACTTTGTAGAGGTTTATACTGCTCATTTTAAAAAGGTCCAGCCTCAGAAGATCCATGATAAACCACAGGAGCAGCTGTGTTCAGTCCTGCTAAAAGCTAGAGATTCTGTGATTTGTAAAATATACACTGCAACAGTGCTTCAGTCTACGAGATACATAGATAATGATTTTCATCAGCGGAGAGTTAAAGAATGAGTCAAATTCAGGATTCAGATTTATGCATCCTACATTGCCATCTACAGCCCATTCATGGTATTTCACTCCAGAGGCTTGTGATAAGCAGGGATCCTAGTTTTCCGTGATTAATCAGAGAATTAAAAAAAAAAATCCATGTTTTTCTGCTATTAAAATGAATCACTGAACTTTAGTTTCCCTGGCTACAATAAGTATCAGTTGAATACAATGTTTTATTGATATATTTAAAGTTTTTAAGCAAGTTTGAAGCCTACCATCAATATGACAAGTTTCAGAGTAGCAGCCGTGTTAGTCTGTATCCACAAAAAGAACAGGAGGACTTGTGGCACCTTAGCGACTAACAGATTTATTAAAACATAAGCTTTCATGAGCTACAGCTCACTTCATCGGATGCATAGAATGGAACATATAGTAAGATTTAGATAGATAGATAGATAGATAAGTTGGAAGTTGCCATACAAACTGTGAGAGGCTAATTAGTTATGAGCTATTATCAGCAGGAGAAAAAAAACTTTTGCAGTGATAATCAAGATGGCCCATTTAGACAGTTGACAAGAAGGTGTGAGGATACTTAACATAGGGAAATAGATTCAATATGTGCAATGACCCCGCTACTCCCAGTCTCTATTCAAACCCAAGTTAATGGTATCTAGCTTGAATTAATATGCAAACTAGATAACATTAACTTGGGTTTGAACAGAGACTGGGAGTGGCGGGGTCATTGCACATATTGAATCTATTTCCCCATGTTAAGTATCCTCACACCTTCTTGTCAACTGTCTAAATGGACCATCTTGATTATCACTACAAAAGTTTTTTTTCTCCTGTTGATAATAACTCATCTTAACTAATTAGCTTCTCACAGTTTGTATGGTTTCAGAGTAGCAGCCGTGTTAGTCTGCATTGGCAAAAAGAAAAGGAGTACTTGTGGCACCTTAAAGACTAACCAATTTATTTGAGCATAAGCTTTCGTGAGCTACAGCTCACTTCATCGGATGCATAAAAGTGGAAAATGCAGTGAGGATGTTTTTATACACACAGACCATGAAAAAATGGGTTTTTATCACTTCAAAAGGTTTTCTCCCCACACAAACCCACTCTCCTGTTGGTAATAGCTTATCTAAAGTGATCACTCTCCTTACAATGTGTATGATAATCAAGGTGGGCCATTTCCAGCACAAATCCAAGATTTAACAAGGATGTCTGAGGAATGGGGGAGGGGGGGTAGGAAAAAACAAGGGGAAATAGGTTACCTTCCATAATGACTTAGCCACTCCCAGTCTCTATTCAAGCCTAAGTTAATTGTATCCAATTTGCAAATGAATTCCAATTCAGCAGTCTCTCCCTGGACTCTGGTTTTGAAGTTTTTCTGTTGTAATATTGCAACTTTCATGTCTGTAATCGCGTGACCTGAGAGATAGAAGTGTTCTCTGACCGGTTTATGAATGGTTTCAGAGTAACAGCCATGTTAGTCTGTATTTGCAAAAAGAAAAGGAGTACTTGTGGCACCTTAGAGACTAACCAATTTATTTGAGCATAAATAAGCTCACTTATTGAGATGCTACAGCTCACTTCATCGGATGCATACTGTGGAAAATACAGAAGACGTTTTTATACACACAAACCATGAAAAAATGGGTGATTATCACTACAAAAGGTTTTCTCTCCCCCCACCCCACTCTCCTGCTGGTAATAGCTTATGTAAAGTGATCACTCTCCTTACAATGTGTATGATAATCAAGGTGGGCCATTTCCAGCACAAATCCTGGTTTTCTCCCCACCCCCCCCCCACACATAAACAAGTTTATGGTTTATGAGGAACAGCCGTGTTAGTCTGTATTCGCAAAAAGAAAAGGAGTACTTGTGGCACCTTAGAGACTAACCAATTTATTTGAGCATGAGCTTTTGTGAGCTACAGCTCACTTCATCAGATGCATACCGTGGAAACTGTGCTGCAGTTTCCACGGTATGCATCTGATGAAGTGAGCTGTAGCTCACGAAAGCTCATGCTCAAATAAATTGGTTAGTCTCTAAGGTGCCACAAGTACTCCTTTTCTTTTTATGGTTTATGAATGTTATAATTCTTGACATCTGATTTGTGTCCATTTATTCTTTTACGTAGAGACTGTCCAGTTTGACCAATGTACATGGCAAAGGGGCATTGTTTATCTGTATGTTTGTGTATGTATATATATGTTCCATTCTATGCATCCGATGAAGTGAGCTGTAGCTCACGAAAGCTTATGCTCTAATAAATTTGTTAGTCTCTAAGGTGCCACAAGTACTCTTGTTCTTTTTACCATCAATATGAAATTTATCCTTGCCAAACTCAGTGACTTAGTCTTTCAGGATGATTTTTAAAGTTTTCAGCATCTTTTCATAACTTTATTTATTCACATATGGAGGCTGAAGTGAAATTTGAGATGCATTTACACACAAACCCCTATATACCATTAAGTAACCTCTGTATGCCAGAAAGAGTTTATTGGAGTATGTTTAGCTATGTAAATTTAAAGCACATTCAGAAATCAACCCAAGAGGGACAGACTGCGCACATTGAAAAAATGACACTGGTACTTTCATTAAAATTTAGTTACTTGTTAGTATATATTTTCATTTTTGCACAAAATGTAAAAACTAAAGATGCTCTATAAAAACAGAGAGCTCTCTGGAGTGGCAGACTTGGGGATTTCTGAGCAAGGAAACTGCTTGATGCTGTTTGTTTCTATTGTGTTCAGAGAACAAGGACTTTATATACACTTTTGTAAATAAAACAAGATTACACTGAGGATATATCTGACCTATCATTTCTCACCCAAATGGAAACATCCCTGCCAGGTCCTGAATTCTGGTGAACTGTTTTGACCAAAGGAGCAATACCTGTTTAGCTGCTTCCCATCACTCCTGAGCAAAAAAATAAATAAATAAATCTGTTTCTCTGTAAATTGATAAATGTTTTAATCACATGGTAGTACTTTAGCTTTTAACTTTCTCAGATAAATTGTATGTTGCTTGAGAAACAGCTACCTCCTGTTGCACTATATATGGTTTATATATGTTTAGGTGTGCCCTCTAGAAGAGGCTCCCCCCACACAAAAAAATTTGCACACACAAAAACTCACTCAGTCCCCTGGGCACCTGAAATTTGAATATTCTGGGCCACACTTGTTTTAGGGACCATCTTACACTTCTTCATTTACAAGATATTTTAATAATTGCATAGTAGAGTGAATGTATGCATTTAAGTAGTTAGGCCCAGATCCTAAAAACACTTATTACACGTGTGCTTAAGTTTAACCATGTGAGTAGTTCCAGGGGACAAAAGTTAAGCAAGTGCACAAGTGTTTATAGCATCAGGATCTCACTGCCGTAAATGAACTAAGAAACTGAACAATTCCACCATACAAACAAAACTATATCCTGTGCACTGAATGCTTATTGTTTTGGGAAGTGTGTTTGGAAATGTAGTCAACATAAACTGAAATATAGGCATTACAGGTTCTAAAGTGACCTACAGATGTAAATAACTAAACAATTAACATAACTGAAAAAGACCACAAATGCAGCCTATATAGCTAGACACCGCAAAAATCCATTGCAAAACTCATTATTAATACCACCAAAAGCCAAGGTAGAGCATTAAAATAAGTGAAGAAGGAAGCAAAAATGGCACTGTCATAAGTATAGGATCCCTGAAGTCAATTTGAATGGTTATAGTGGTACACATATACTGGCAGAGAAATGTCACACAGCTACAGAACAGTCTGAGCCAGACGCAAAATAAACTAAAACACTGTAACAGGAAAAATGAAAACAGGACTTTTCGTCCCGATTAGCCCAGCTTTGTATAAAGCAGGCTTAGGTCAAGCACTTTATTCATTCTGAAGGTGCACCTGTGAAGTGGCAGATTTCAAAGGGGGAGGAGGAGAGGGCCTGCCGATGCCTTCGGAGCTGAGAGCCCTGTCAGCAACAGCATTCAATAAATCTCAAAGTGCAGCAGGGGGAAAATGCATGGGTTTTGAGGAAGGAATTAACAAATTTGTAACACAGCTTTTTGTGTATGAGGCCCCTTCTCTTTGTGAGGAACACATGAATCTCAACCACTTGTGGAGCTGATCCAATGACAGGCTTCAACAATCTCTTAACCTTTCCAAACAGGTAAAGTATCCAAAACTTCCCTATCATAAACCTCAATAAATTACCTTCTTGAAAGCAAGGCACCCCCTACTGAGCTAATCCATAAATCAGCAGTTTAGAGGAAACCTTTATTGTGTTCTCTTCAATGAGAACCAAAGCACTGAGGGTTGGCTGCTTTGTCAGGGAAGAAGGTCAGAAAACAAACATACAAGAAGCCATGCTGAAAACAACATTCTGGCCTCAATTTTTCAGAAAAGTTTGGCATGCAATAGCACACACAAACTGTGCACCCAACTGATTGAGCCAGTTGTGGTAATCGCATATGCAAATTTGTTGTGTAATTGTGAAAACTTGGGCCAATGGGGCACATTTTCAATGGATCCCCCCCAAAACACCCACAATATTTGTGGATATGTCTAGCTGCACACAGAAATCCTACATTTGCTTTATGGAGTGTGTGCCATGCACCCACAGTGATATCTCCATCACTCCATTCTGCAGGAGTATTTTTGTCGGCCTGTTGAAAATGTGACCCTCTGAATCGTTAGTAGGAGTACAGAAATTCAGGGGTTAGAGAGGCGTCCTGGATGAGATTTTCAAAAGGGCTGCGCTTAGCGTGGCCTTAGCTTTGTTCCCTCTGGTATCAATAGTCAAATCCACTCTGATCTCAGGTGGAGCAGAGTTAGGCCCAATAAGGAGCAATAGGTAAAATCTCACCCTCTTTTTTATTTGTGCCTAAGATTTTCAAGACTTTGGGAAGTTGTTAATAGTTGATTTCTGATTTAAGTGGCCCGATTGTTTTGGTGTTGTACAAACATGGATTAAAAACAGTCCCTACCCCCCAAAGAGCTGATAATCACAAGACACAACAGATAAATGGAACAAACAGGTGGGACTGAGGGGTAAAAAGAAAAAGGTAACAATTAATAAGAGCATTTTTCCTATAGACTAGCTGGGCACACAGTGCTGCTTTGCCACCTGCCTAATCGATAGGTATTGCCCTGTAGGCATCGCATCGGAAGTGAGATCTGGAGGAGGAGAAGGGAGCAGATTAATGAATTTTGGGGGTAAAGTGGAAGTTTGTGGGTGATGTGAGCAGCACTTGCACACATATGCAGTGAGTTATACAGGTTCAGGGTGCCCATGCACCACCAATATTTAGGAATGTGGGCCCGGTTCCATCAATGTTTGGGCTTACTGCGCTTTGGGGGTCCCTGTGCTTCAGGAAGGTGCAGAGTCCAGGGCAGCCTGGGGGGTTAGCGAGCGACCTGGCCCCAGCACGCCCGCTCTGCCCCACCAGCTCCCGGTGTTGCTCAGGGAAGAGGGTGGAAGCTGGAAAGAGGTGGGGCGGGCGATTGGGGGGAGCAGTGGAATGGGGGCAGGGAGGGAGCAGAGCAGAGGCAGACTGGGTTGCTCGCTGCTGTCAGTGCCAGGCCTCCCGCTAACCCCCCAGGCCACCCTGGACCCCACATTCCCCTGAAGCACAGGGACCCCCAAAGTGCAGGGCCCAGGCCTGTTGCCCCAGTCCGTCCTATGGACAGGACGGCTCTGGGTCCAGGGAAGCCTGAGGGATTAGTGGAAGGCCTGGCGCTGGCAGCAGCAAGCGACCCGGCCCCAGCCTGCCCCTGCTCCGCCCCCTCCCCACCGCCCTTCCACCCCTTCTCTCAATCCCCTGCCCCTGCCTCTTTCTAGCTTCCACCACCTCCCCCAAGCGATGCTGGGATCTAGTGGGACACAGCAGGGTGGGCTGGGGCCGGGTCACTCACTGCTACCAGCACCAGGCCCCTTGCTAACCTCCCAGGCCACCCTGGACCCCGCATCCCCTGAAGCACAGGGCGATTGCCCTGTTCCATCCTATGGACAGGATGGCTCTGCTTGGACCCATTCTGGGCTCCACCAAAAATTATACAAACCTGGCGCCCATGCTTGCACAAGGCCATTGCAACATCAGTAAAGAGGTATGTTGTTAGCCTCTTCCTATTACTGACACCTTCAGAGAGGAAAAAAGGAAAATAAAAAACTGTCACACAAACAAAAATTCCTGGAGCTCTAGAATAGCACATCCAGTGACCCAGCAATAGCTTCTCCAGAACTGCTGTGTGTAAATACAAAGGTATGAGTTGCTTGTGAACAAAAAGCATGTTCCTTTGATGCCGTATCAAGTCCACCACTCATGTAGAACCGGTCTGTATCAATGAAACCATTACTACGGTCGGAGTGAATCTAGTGATTCTAGAACTAGGAGGCACAACTTTTGGGTTCTAGTCCCAATATCAACCCTCCTGTGTTGTGTGACACTGTCCTCTTCATAGCTTAGCCCTTTGGCTAAGTCATATTAAAGTTCTCCCCCCTTCCAGGGCATCACAAATCCTTTGAGACAAACTGTCGCAGACAGGCCACTCCCCCAGTGGCCAGTTGGGAACCTGGGCTCACACTGTATACCAGGTTCCAGACCCAGGACCCTCAACCCAGAAGCTCTTGGCTTTTTCTCTCTCTGCCCCTTCCCTGGGCAGCTTCCTGCTCTTCATCCTTGTATCAGGGAGTGCAACTGCAGGTTTTCCTCCCTTATTACAGCCTACCAACTTCCTCTCTTTATAGACCCTGCCCAGCTCCTCCCCCGGCTGGACTTCATCTGCAATTAGGCCCTACCACTCCCTAGGTACAGCCTAAGGTTAATTGGCCTAATTTACCCATCAGGTCTTGTGTAGGGCTGACACCCCCTTACAGGTAATATTTTTCTTCCCAGGGATGTTGTGATGCTGCTTCAGTCAATGTTTACATTTTGAGATCCTGGAGTGAAAAGTGCAAAGCATTATTATTCCCATCAACGCCCACCTGTTGCAAAAGATTCCCACGAATAGCATAAATATTTCTCATGCAATATGATTGATCTCTAAAAGTCTGGGACACGGAGGCTGCAGCAACAGGAGCTAGGGAAAAGAGGTAAAAGGAGGGGGCTTGTGATAAGAGACAAGAGCAGACACAATAAGGAAGGGCAGAGTTTTGAAGGGCCTGCAAGGTGAAGATGTGAAGTTTGAACTTGATGTGATGAAGCAAGGGGTATATGGATTCAAAGAGGAGGTGATGGGATCAGAGTGACCACGAAGAAAGTCCATCCTAGTAGCTATACTGTATGGACTGGAGGGGGCTATGTGGGAGAGGAGGAGCTTGTCACAATAAACAGGGGAGGAGATGGTATGGGCTTGGTGAGCTTTGACTGTATGACCAGAAAGAAAATGTCAAAAGTTTAGAAATATTATGAAGGAAGAAGTGCCAAGCTTTGGATATAGCCTGGATCTGCAGAGAAAGGGAGTCAAAAATGAGCCCTAGGTTTAAGGCCTGAGTGACAAGGAGAATGGTGGTGTGATCAACAGTGACAGAAAAAAGCAGAAAGAGAGAAGGTGAGGAGCTCAGTTCTAAGAGTCAGTGATGCGGGGCAGCAGGACAGAGAGGCACGCATATGTGCTTGAATTGGGCCTGATTATTATTACATCTTTGGTCACCCACAGGTTCAGTAACAGAATTGTAGTCTAGATCAGATGGCTCCAAAAGTATATTTGAAACCTATAATACACAGCGTACATCTTTGGGAGTGCTTCCTGTACATTCATCTTACACCTGAAAAACTACCCATGATGCCATCATATGTTACCTTAAGTATGTTTGTGTTTGTATGAGAAAAAAATTAAATCCCTTATTGTCCTTTAAAAAGTTAAAACCCTTATCTGCCTTACAGAGAACTAACCATTCCTTAGCTGGTGGGGGCAAATACTTTTATCACAAGATCTGGGCTTCTGTTCAGTATTCATGGGCAGGTGAATTCCCCTTTGTGTAAGAGAATTAATTTCCTAGTTAAAGATGGGAGATGAGCCAATTTAAATTTGGAAATAATCTTTCTTCCCAAGAAGAGAGTCAGTCTCCTAGCAACGGCAGGAACACCTTGTGAATAAAACAACAGTGGTTTGCACAGAAGGGCTTCATGCCAGGGGCAGGGAGAGCCACAAGAATGTTCAATTGTCAGTTTCTTCCTTCGGTGATCCATTATGAATGATTCTGTCAGCAACATCTGTTGCAGATGCACACCTCAGGGCCGCACTGAAAAAAGGAAGGAAGGGATCTATCTCTAAGTACCTACATGGCCTCTATCACCATAGTATCTGAGCACCTCCCATGCAGTTATAGACAGTCAGTAACAACTCTCCTTTCCTTCCTTCCTAGCCTGTAGGAAACATAGTTTGATTAGTTTGGGGGGCAGAGGGATTGTGGGGAAGGGAGTATGTATTTTTATAAGTGTATTGTGTTTGTGAATTTATCAAGGGAAAAATAAGTTGAAGAAATTAGTTTTGTATTTTGTTCCAAGGACATACTTGTCTCTTGCAGGAGTGAGTGCCATAGACTAGGTCCAACTCCTTAGCAAATTCTGTCCCCGGAACTCATAATGAGCTTCCCCTCTACTACTTAATAGTTTCATTGTTCCAGAGGAAGGCAGCCACAATGGGAGTAATGGTCATGCAAGGAGATGTGATCTCTCTACTACAGTAGATCCCACAAAAAGCTCTGCATCGCACATGTTGGTTTGGAAACTTTGAGCAGGATTCCTTACTTAGTGGGGAGTGTATGGGATCTGAGACTGGGAAGGCCAAAACCAAACTCATAAATTTAAAAAATAAATAAATGCAAGCCCCTTTAAGAAGGCCTCCAAACCAACCATGGCTGCAGAGTTCCCAGTGCCCTTATTGTTCTACGAAGCAGGCAGATTTTCTCCCTTTCCCTTAGGCAGCAGGTCAGGGAAGAAGCAGCTTAATGAAGTTCATGAAGCCCTTAACTCACAGCCTTGAACCAGAGCAACCAAACATAGGGCTTGTATACATGGTGCACTATTCTGTACACTCACTGGCCTGCATGGACCCTGCTGGCGCACACTAAAAGTTCCCTAATGCACATTCATGTAGTAGTCTCATGTAGCATACTACATGACTAGTACGTTACATTACACACTAGGGAATTTTTAGTACACACCAGTAGATCCACATGTATCTGTTACTATACAAAAACTAGTGTGCACTAGAATTTACTCCCCTGTAGTGCAGACTACACATTATGTAGACAAGCCCTTAAAGTCAGAAAACAAAAGTCTATAGGCCCTAGGCTAGTGTCCTAGTGCTTGAGCAGGCCTGCAACCTGTAGCCATCAGCGTGACTTCTGGTCCACCCCACGCCCATCACACACACACACTTTCCTTGCTCAACTTCCTTTTCCTGTTTATATAGCCCTGGCCCAAGGACAGGGCAGGATGCTTCAGGACTGTGCCCAGAGTGTCTTGGCTTAAACTCTAGATTGATTCTTAAAGGGGCAGAACACCCCACCACAGGGAGCAAGTTTAGAGATCAGAACACTAGGGTGAATACCAAATGTTACAGGTGAGAATGGAAGAGTTATTCCAGAGAAAACTCCTAGGACATCCTGCACTACTGACAGCAAGCACCACAGATGGAATGAATTTTGTTTAGAAAGAAAATAATTTCTTTCTATGCTTTAGGGAAAACATATATGCTTTCTCTCTTTGTTGACAGAGATAAAGAATCAAAGGGGTAGATCTAGTGTATTAATTGAACACATGCGCATACAAAAGGAAAGTGCAACTGGATGCATAATTTGAACATGTTGTTACAGCATCACAGTTGCTTTTATTGCACTCAGCTCTAAGGCTGACCATATCCATAACAGCCAATAGGCATAGTACCAGGGGTCATTTATACAAATTCACTTTTCTGACCATAAACCTATTTAAGTATATGGGAACTGCAGAGATAATTCTGCAAAGTCTCATAGGATGCACAGTCTGTCTAATCTACCTAACTAATTTAAGAAATTATAATGCACCCACCATCGCAGTATCTTGAATCCACAAGCTACCCAAGGAACCTACCTCATTAATTAAAGGTGAGATTTTCAAAAGCACTCAGTGCTGGCCTATCTGCTCCCGTTGAATTCTGTTCCAACTGAAGTCCAAGTTTTACTACTGACTCCAAAGAGAGCAGAGTAAAACCTATGATGAGAGTTCATAAAATCCCACCTTAAAAGTATAACAGCTCTTCTTTTACACAACCCATAATGTTGGAATTTTATTAAACTACTTCACCAAGAGAAAGTGGGTAATTTCAAGTGTAGCTTTCCTTTCCAGCACTTACAGAGTCTGTATTTTGTGAAAGGGAAGGGGGAAAGATATTCCATGACTTGGATTAATCTGTAAGATTGTGAAATGAAAGCATTAGGATGGACGTCACAATTTGTAATGTGGCTGACAAAATCCAACTTCGCTAGTTTGGACACCTACAGAAGATGAATGAAGAGGACCTGGTGAAGGTAAGATGGCAGGAGAGGGTAGTAGGAAAGGGACCCCAAAGAAAGCATAGGAAGCAATGGATGTATTGCATCAAAAAAGATGGTAAGCAGATAGACGTTAGTACTGCCTCAGACAGACAAAGATGGTGGATGCTTGCATGATGACCCAACCCCAGAGATGCAGGGTGGGGAAGGAGAAGGAGGAGTAGGAGAAGAAAGGAGTGTGCAGTAGTCTCACTTTGAGAGATATGACTGAGATATTTAAAATTGGACTGGACAGAGGATAGAGGACTGGAGAATTCTCTGTATGGAGCAATCTTGGGCCCCAGGGCAAGGCTTGGATGATCGGATAGGTCCTTTCCATATCTTGCTTTTGTGATTCTATAGATTTAGCTATGGCTTGTGTCTAGACTTAATTAGGTACTTTAATTTTAAGCAAGCTTGTTAAGACATAAAAATAGCCTCACTGTTGGCTTGAAACCTTATATTGAAATAGCCAGCATTTAGAGAAATGCAAATACTTATAATCTAAAACACTAAAAAGGGAATAGGCTAAATTTACACCATTTGCCCTTTCTTATTAAATTCATAGGACAGATATAGACTTTGACACTGAGTTATTTTTCTGTTCTTCACTGCAGTCTTTGGCATGAGAATGAAATATTAGAATTGCAAATGCTTTACAATAAAAATAGAGAGAACCAAGAGGTCAGAGCAGCACCATGACATGGACAGATTTCAGTGGGTTTTAACAATCAGCTGAACCAAATCACATGAAAAACACTGTAAAGAAAATTAATCCACCGGATGATAAAGGATCTTGAAAATGATGCAAACAAAATCCATTCTTCTTCCTGATTTCAGGACTGGAATGTAAGGCACTCTCTTCTGTTGCTGTACGGACAAGAAGAGCACACAAATGTGCAACTAGATTTACTGACTGTATAATAAAAGGATATAATACAGCTGTACTAGAAGTCACCAACAACTTATCTCTGTTTCCAACAGAGTCACAGCAATATCCTATCATCTGACCCCAGTGTGCAGTATGTGAGTCATATTACATGTTCAAGTTCTAAGAGCTGTTCCAGAATAACACTTATAATCAGGCTTCTCTGGGGTCCCATCACCATAGTATCTGACCACCACACAGGCACTGATGAATGTATCTTTACAACATAACAGATAGAGGAGATAAGTGAACTGCCCCAGGTTACATGGGAAGTCTGTGCCACAGCTTAAGAGAAGCTAGATCTCTTTTGTCTCAGTCTATTTCCTTAACCACAAAACTATCCTTCCTTTATGCAACTCTGCTTTACTTATAGCAGGAAGCTATGGAAATCTCTTCCCACACTTTAGGAGAGATGTGGACAAGTTGGAGAGAGCCCAGAGGAGAGCAACAAAAATGATAAAAGGTTTAGGAAACTTGATCTATGAGAAACGGTTAACAAATCTGGGCATGTTTAGACTTGAGAAAAGAAGACTGAAGGGGGAACTGATAACAGTCTTCAAATATTTTAAGGGCTGTTATAAAGAGGATAGTGATCAATTGTTCTCCATATCCACAGATGGTAGGACAAGAAGTAAGAGTTTAATCTGCAGCAAGGGAGATTTAGGTTACATAGTAGGAAAAGTTCCTAGCTATAAAAAGAAAAGGAGGACTTGTGGCACCTTAGAGACTAACCAATTTATTTGAGCATGAGCTTTCGTGAGCTACAGCTCACTTCATCGGATGCATACGATGAAGTGAGCTGTAGCTCACGAAAGCTCATGCTCAAATAAATTGGTTAGTCTCTAAGGTGCCACAAGTACTCCTTTTCTTTTTGCGAATACAGACTAACACGGCTGTTACTCTGATTCCTAACTATAAGGGTAGATAAACTCTTTATTAGGCTTCCAAAGGAGGTTATGGAATCCCCATAATTGGAGGTTTTTAAGAACAGGTTGGACAAACACCTGTCAGGGATGGTCTAGATTTATTGGCCATGCCTCAGTGCAGGGGGCTGGACTTGATGACTTCTTGAGGTCACTTCTTGCCCATTTTTATGATACTATGATATTTATTTCCCACCACAAAGTTTTCAAAGCTATAGCCTGAGGTAAACTGTGTGGCCTGATACATTTAACTAATGTTAATGAAAAACACAGAAGGTTTATACCACAAACCACAGAGTATATATAACTTTTCTGTGGTTTGCATTGGCACCCGATAAATATGTTCCAAATCCTACCATACCTTACTCATATTGGGCAGTACTTTGCTCTGATGGTCATCCCGGGACTGCTCAACTAGATGGATCATCCCCACCTGGTGGGAAATGGAGGAGGAAACTTATGCGGACACATCATCCCACTGAAAGGTGAGGAAAGAAGCTAAAGGGGAAGAGCCTGGCCAACACAAGAAAGGCCCTAAATCCGGCCTTGCTATTTATCTCTGTCCACAGCTTTGCGTGGCTTCCCTTCCTCTAAAGGCCTCATTAACCATGGGAGATTAGCCATGTTCATGCCTCTGCTGAGTTTGTCATAGTTACTGCACCCAAAATATATCTAATAGGCCTTATATGGGCAAAACTCCCATTGTGTCAGGGGGGAGTTACGATTGCGGGATTGTGTCCTGCAAACTCAATTTTGCTTGAAAGCCCACACAGCCGTGGAACAGAGAGGATGAATCTGCATTCTCCATTTTTGCTTTTCACAAAGCCATCACTCTGTATCTGACCTACCAATCCTAATCCTCAAAGGAAATCTGCACAACACTTTCAAAAGATGAACGTGGGAGCTTAAATTCATAATTTTGCTAGACACTAAAAATCATGGACTGACTAGAGACACTGGATTTATGGCTTATTACAACAATCTATAACCCACTAACAATGCCCCCAGCTGCCTTCCTCCTTCTTCTTTCCCCCCCCATGACTGGAGGGATGTGAATGAGCCACTTCATCTTGAATAGACCCTTGAAATATGTGTTAACTACTTATGCTAAACAGTCTGTTTCACCTTGTATTTAGCTGTGACACTCAGTATATTTACCAGATGTGAAGAACTCTATGTAAGCTTGAAAGCTTGTCTCTCTCACCAACCGAAGTTGGTCCCAGAATAAAGATATTACCTCACCCACCTTGCCTCTCTAATATCCTGGAACTAGCAAGGCTACAACAACGCTGCATATAATACAATCTTGACAGGTAAATTTTCTGTCCTGCAATTTACTGACTAGGATAATAGTGAATAATAATTGTGAATGAAAGGATGATGGTACTGGATTATCCCCCTATTAGTCTCTTCTCATTCAGAGGGAGCATTTCTCAGATGATCTTAAATAAATGTGACCTGCTTAGGTTAAACCATTTGCCTTCTTCCACAGCAAACAGCTGCCACATTTCATTAGCATTGAGTGATCACAGAGGAGCAAAAGACAGATGCTTTCAGTTTCACAGGGTGTAATCTTTGATTCAGATATTGCCATTAATATGTTTCGATGCAAAATTTAAAAATAATATAAGCCCAAGGTTCGGTCCTTGATTCGGTTACAGGTAATTTATTTAATTTGGTCAAAGAACCTTGAGTGCCACAATGAGTGATGAAATTCAGAATTTTATTATATGATAAAACTAAAGCAAGCATGCATAAAAGAATTACAGCATAACAATTTAATGCTACATTTATACTCATAGTTCTAAAATGAAATAACACCAAGGGGTAGTCAGTTCCTAGATGAAAAAATGGGTGTAGGGTCCTTCCTTTAAGCTGTGGATGATGGTGTATGGAGTGCCTCATAATTTGGGAGCAACCCTATTTATAGTAAATTATAATAAGCTAATTAACAATAAATCCCCCTTTGTATCATATTTATTCATCCATTACCATATTTACTCTTCCATACTCCAAAATCCAAATATCTTCTACTTCCTTACTGGCTATTAATATCAAACATCATTCTAATTATCATTTGCATCAATGCAAATCCTTCAGTTACCAATATTCCAAAACATCCAACAATTCCCCAACAACACTGGTTAAAAACATTTAAAACAAAAGCATGTTTACTCCATGACCACAGGATATGCCTTGAGTCACTTCTATTAATAACTCTTATTCACTTATGCTAACAGCTTAACTTTAGCTAATATGCAGCCTAAACTTTAGGCCTAAAGTCCTGCTCCCTACTTGCATTTCAACACACTTCAATTAGCATACACAAACATTACCTTCATAGTCTACAGTGGAAAGGAATTCCTGTCCTGAGTGTATACCTATTGCAGCATCAGGCAACTGCTAACCTCATTATAGGTCTGAGCCGATGCTCCTTCAAATCAATGAGAATATTTCCACTGACTTCAGTGGGCAGTGCCTGCAAGTCAAGCACTCCCAGAAACCTTATTGACTTCAATGGTCTTGCAGAACTGGGCATTATAAGAGTATTATCAGGAGCCATGTTGGCTATAAATGCATATATGATATGCTAGCTATAAATGCTGTTAAAGCTGAATTAGAATAGTCATAGCTTTGTAATAACTACGCTTTTATAAATGAATAGCCATCTGTTATCAATACGAATTTTAATTGAATCGTCTAAAGATTTATTTCAGAGTAGCAGCCATGCCACAAGTACTCCTTTTCTTTTTAAAGATTTATTGACACCTCGCAGAACACTCTGAAACACTTTCCATTTAGAACTAACTCCTTTTTGATATCATGTAGTACTGCATTCTTACTTACAAAGGACATTTGTATGAAACAGAATCTTTACTCTGTGTTAACACTACAAGTGTTCCAGTGGCACAGCTGAAGCAGAGCAGCTACTTCACTGTAGAATAGACACTTGCTACAGCAACAGCAGGGTTTTTTCCACTTCTGTAGTAAATCCACCCCATCAGAAGGTGGTAGGAATGGAGGAATAGTTTCATAGTTTCATAGATACTAAGGTCAGAAGGGACCTTATGATCATCTAGTCCAACCTCCTGCACAACGCAGGCCACAGAATCTCACCCACCCACTGCTGCGGAAAACCTCTCACCTATGTCTGAACTATTGAAGTCCTCAAATCGTGGTTTAAAGACTTCAAGGAGCAGAAAATCCTCCAGCAAGTGACCCGAGTCCCATGTTACAGAGGAAGGTGAAAAACCTCCAGGGCCTCTTCCAATCTGCCCTGGAGGAAAATTCCTTCCTGACCGCAAATATGGCGATCAGCTGAACCCTGAGCATATGGGCAAGATTCACCAGCCAGATACTACAGAATAATAATTCTTCTGTTGACCTAGCAGTGTCTATTCCAGGGCACAGATTGTTTTAACTATGACTCTCAGGGATGTGAATTTTTCACACCCCCTAAAACAAGCTACGATAGACCTAAGTTGTAGTTGTAGATCAGGGCTACTATAGAGTTCATGGGCTCCTGTCGCTTCTTCCCCTCCCCGCCCCCCCAGTCACAATCCCACCCAGGCATAAGATGAGACGTGTTAAATTTCATAGGGATCTGTTTCTCATGGAGGAGGAGTTCTGAAAATCAGGAAGCTAGTTTCAAGCTTAACTACGGAATGACAACCACTGTTCCATAATATTTTACACAGACCTACTGGCACAGTACACATCTTCTCACAGTAGTTCAAAGTCCTTAGAAACATTTTACAGTCTGTGAGACAGGCAATTATATCATTTTTTCAAGTGGAGAAACTATATCAAGCATATGTCAAGTGACTTGCCCATGCCAAGTTCCCCTCTTTAACCTCTAGAGCAGTCTACACAGGTTATCTGAACCCAGCTGGTAACTTTATGAAAGCATTGTTGCATCCCTGCTACTCTACATGCTCTCAGATTTCTCAGTTCTGTTTAAAAGCTATTGAAACAGTTAGTCTCAGAGACATTTATAAACCAGATGTCACCAGTGAAGTTCTAGCTGAGTTTGTAATGACTCAACTTTTTGTAAAATACAGAGTGATAAGTGAACCTATCATCTTTAGTGATAGAATAATTCAGTTTCAGGAACAAAAAGCTGAGTCACCTAAAACAAGATTTAAGCATATGTGCAGTTTAAGCAGTTTCATGATAGTCTATTGTTGGAAGTAGCATATATAGGTGACATCTTTTTCATTTCTGTAGTCAGTGACATCTGGAATCCAATTACAACTGTTTTGCTTCAGTGTAACTGCAATGGAGTTCTGATTTATACCAGGGTAAGCAAGAAGTGAGTCAGGCTCTACCTCCAGTGTAATCAATCATAGAATATCAGGGTTGGAAGGGACCTCAGGAGGTCATCTAGTCCAACCCCCTGCTCAAAGCAGGACCAATCCCCAATTAAATCATCCCAGCCAGGGCTTTGTCAAGCCTGTGTGAATGTTTATGTGTAATGTGTAATGTGAATGTTACACATTAAGCCTTTGTAATGTGAATGTTTAATCACAGCATTAATAGTTTCAGAGTAACAGCCGTGTTAGTCCGTATTCGCAAAAAGAAAAGGAGTACTTGTGGCACCTTAGAGACTAACCAATTTATTTGAGCATAAGCTTTTGTGAGCTACAGCTCACCTCATCCGATGAAGTGAGCTGTAGCTCACGAAAGCTTATGCTCAAATAAATTGGTTAGTCTCTAAGGTGCCACAAGTACTCCTTTTCTTTTAGCATTAATAGTGTATCCAAAGCTTGGAAAGGTAGCCATCCATTAACCTAACGGTCTGAACAGATGTAAAGATTTTAAAAATATTGTCAAAGGATTGTCATTAAATTTGTATTTAATAATAATAGTGTACTAAAATAATGACCACCTTTCCTCTTAATGATATTTTGGACAGTTGAAAATGAAATCAATATTGCTGTCCTTTCCCTGTTGCTTCATTGCATATGCAGAGTGTCTTGTTACTCTAGCATTTCCATGGAGTGCTGGACTGAGCACACTGCTTTATTGCAGTTTCTTGAGAATTCTGCGCTGATGTATTGTTATCAAGTTGCTCGTGATTTCTAGACTGAGCACCCTGGTTTGCTTCTGTAGAGTTTTTCCTCAGTACCTGTCTGAGCACAGAGGTCTGTTATTTTTAGGTTGCATGTCAATGTTGGGGGAATCAAAAACTACCTTGTTACTGTAGGATTGCTCATGAATTTTGGGCTGTGATACTTTGTAGGGTTACTTACATACATTGGGCTGTTGCTAGTTTTGTGTTTTGCTTCTGTTGTGTTTGGTGGGGCAGGTTCAGTGATATCCATTTTTGAGGGTTTTTTAATTTAAAAAACAAATATGGCATGACGGCTACAATAAATATTTCAGTTCCAGGTTTACAAAAGCAAGGAACACAAAAAGAAAATCTTCTTGCATTTCCAAATGGATAGAAAACTGTCTTAACCAGGGCTGAAAATCCTGAACTCTCAGTAGCTCGTTAGATAAATATTTCCTTATGTTTTCCATTTATGAGAAGCAGATTATCACTCAAGTAGGAAAACTGTAATTTTTAAGAAACTGTTCCTGTAATGCTTTAAAAAACTACAATGCCAATTCTGGATTATTTTAACACACAAATTAGTGCTGACCTAACACAATTAAAGCTGAAAACAATCCTTTCATGTGTTAAACATCTGCTGGTAGTGTTGCTCTGCAGAATTAAGGCCTAAAATTTCTAAAGGTAAAATTGTGCTAGTAATTCCAATAAACTCTCCTTTATAGGATTTTCTACCTTGACTACAAAATTTCCTGAGAGATTAAGTTTACCACACAAAGTCTCAGGTTAGGTATCTAAAACAAATGTAGTGCTTTTTAAAATTGGTGGTTTTCATTGTATTTTCTTGGACTGTTGCATTTAATGTCAAATTGCAGCATTGCATTTTAAGTTCTCTCAACACATATTTGAAAAAAATGTGACCAGAACTATTTTTACAAGGAACCAGACTAATCTAATCCCTTGTTGAGCTCTGCTAAATTGTAATCTCTATAAAAGAATAGTTTATTAACCTATAGTGCCACCTAGCAAAAACAAACATCCATTTTTAAAGGGGGCAGCCTACAATGGTATACTAAATAAAAAGAGAGAATGAAAATATTGAAAGCATGTATTTTAAGCACCCAGTGCAAGATTTATTTTTAAAATCAGCTTTGAACAGACATTACATTGATGAGTGGAATAATAAAGTTCTCAGAGAGATTCTGAAATTCTAGCGTTCACATTTTGAAAGCGCTAGGCCAAATTCTCCACTGACTTGTATGCAGCATAACATCATTAAATTCAATGAAATTGTATTGTATGGATAAAACCAAGGCAGAATTTATCCTATTATTGTAATTTTATGATATAAAAACCCCCAAACCAAGGAAATTCTTAATTGATTAAACCTACACTATCAAGGCACAATAGCATTAGTACCTTACCTGAAGACAATAGAAAGATTCCTTTGACTTGCCATGGCACTAAAATACCTAATAAACTTGTTTTTCTTTGCAACATAGGAATTTTGCTTCTAGGCCCATGTGTGATTTGGGAAGCTCAGCATTCCATGGATTTTCATGTGGCGAATATTCCGACATAATAATGAAGAGGATGCAAGTCAAACTTCATAGTGGATGCTGTTATAATAACCTTTTTCTACATGCAATCGCCTGGATAATTCACATAAATCCTGTTCCTGTATGGAGAATTTGCAAGAGCACCTTAAGTAACTGCAGTTGAAAAATTTGACCTTTGCAGTATATTTTCTTCTATTTTTTGTAAGTTATAGTCCCATAAGTCCTTGTCTAGTTTACTTGGCAATATTGCTTAGTTCCCTCACTCTTTACCTATAACAAAGGTCTGGCTTTGCTTATGTCAAATTCTTCTCAGATTACTGGAAAATATTGTAAAGTTCAAACAGACACATGAAACTTGAGAGAGTGCCATTCACTTTTTGGAGACTGAAAATGTATTTGTGTTATCCTAAGCATTCACTTAGGCCATAATTCAGAAAACCAGTTAAGTATGGCTGTAATTTTAAGCATATGAGTTGTTTAATTGAATTCAGCTGGGACTATTAGGGCTTGAAGTTGCACGTCTTTAAGTGTTTTGTTAAACCAGCTCTTGGTTGGCAGTCTAGAAAATATCAGCATTCTAATAGTCAATAAAATGCATTCAAAAAAGCTCAGACTGTTCTTGGTGTAAAATTTGGATTGTACACTCATCAGAGCAAGGGACTGTATCTTTTTTGTGTGTCTAAAAAGTGCCTACGTTTTCAGATCATCTTCAGCAGTTGCTTCTTTAATCACTGCTGCCTGACTGAAGCTGGAGTCACACCTCACACTTAAGAGGATGAAATATCATCCAAGAGCAGAATACGGAATTCAGATAATCCCATGAAAAACTGGAGGTCAGTGGGCTGATATGATATTGATTGGCCTTTCAGAAGATATGGAGTATGTTCCCCCCATTAAGGGAAAAAGCTACATGGAGTAGGCTACAACATCTTGAAGGCTTGAAGCCTTCCTATAATGAGAGATCACTTGCTAATCTACATACTTATTTGTTTTTAATTTTTGTATTGTGGAATAAAGGATTCTTTTGATTCAAGATTCTTCAGTTAAAGCTACACAAAATCAAGTGGAATTCAGGGGCCTTTGAATGAGTCTTTGGGAGCAAAGATTCCCACTTTTCATGATGTATTTTACAATATTTCCCATTTGGCCGATTTGATGCATTAAGTTTTTGGATAGTTCCAATATTTTTTGGTTGGCTCTTACGGATCTGAAGCCTTGCTTTTTCACATGGAGCCCTTCAGGCCTTGGCACACAAGTAGAATATTGTTTGCTATAAAACAGGATGAATGTTTACATTTTGTTTCCTATTTGCTGATTTGATGCAAAGACTCTGGTTACAGAGATCTCCTGTATCAAATTGGGTAGGCTTTATTTAGTTGATTTTGCCTTGTATTTCTTTCAGTTTATGTATAATTTCTGCTAGCAATGGCAGATTGAAGTAAAAATGTAATAAAATGCTTTATAATAGTGATCCTTATTCCCATGCCCTGGAATTAATATACCACCAGATTTAGGATCAGAGAGGAATTTTCCACCGAAGAATAGCAGTGAGAACCTTGTGAGTAGTGGATTTTCATTGCCTTTGGATAACTGAAGAGCAGTTGTTTGCTCACATCAAGTAGGCATCCAGACACACAATCAATTGCTTGATATGCAGAGGGACCTTGGGTACTGATGAAGCTCTATCCTCCTCTTCTACATTTGTGTTTGGATTAGGTTTTCCTTCTTGCTACTACAGTGACTAATAATTTTAGGTGTCTCTGTTTTCAGATTCCCAACAATTGACACCCCAGGGAGGCCTGATTTTCAGGAATCCATCCAGCCTCTGAAAAATTAAACCCCATTAATATATCTCATGATGGGAACCTAAAACTCACTAATCCAGTTGAAAATCTTGGCCTTAGATGTTTTCATTGTACTTTAAATTGAAAGAGGTTTAGCCCTGTATTTATACATTCATTACACCGTTTCCTTCACAACAGAGTATATAGATTTGTAGTGCTAGGACCTATGGCATCTTATAATAAAGTAGATAGGGTATGGGTATACTACAATTTGTGCTATTACATTATGCCTTTTCAACTATAATATTGGTAATACTCCTTTTCTTTCCCTTTGTGCAGTGAAAGATTAGTCACCACAGATAGGCTTTTTTCTCCCCAGAATGTAAAAGAAATCCATACCTTAATTAAAATCTTTAAAAGATAATTTCTATGTGCAAGGGAAGAGGGTTCATCCTGCTTCCCTATTAGAGTTGGTTATTTCTTTCTCCCTGTCAGACAGGAATAGCTATTCAGACGCAAATATCTGTCCATGCAATTAAAGTTTTTCAGCACTCCGGGGAACATACAACCTACTGTTACAGCTAACAGATTATTGAGATTTTCAATGTTAATAAATATGAGGCCCTAGGACTTGGAAAAGGTGTTTTATGTCTTATCTTCTCTATACCCTACACTATCAATCTTTGAAAGCGCTGCCCATCCTTCACTATGGTCCTTTCCTTACATCTTCTACCAAGCTCTTTGTTGTGCCCCCTTTCTGAACTAGAGCTTTTGGTCTTTTCAATGCTTACCCTTCATAACACTCCATTCATCTTCCCTGCCCAGAGAAACAAGACCAGTGCTGCCCAAGGGAGTTTCAAGGTATACCCCCAGCTGCAAATTCATACAGAGGCAACAACATCCATCATCAAATGTATGAATGAAATCTGACTACAGTAAAGAACTCTGTATAAACTAAACTGACCAAAACCCCCAATATGTAGCACTTTTATAGTGCTTAATATTTTTAGATCAGTGTACAAACTATTTTATATTTTTACACTTCCTTTACACAAATTTTCAAAACTACTACTATTTAATTATATTATTAAATTTAATTGCAAATTTGTTTATTTTTTAAAAGCTGCTTCTAGAGCAGTCTACAAAGGTTCTTATATAGTTGGTACTATAGAAATGTCATGAGACCTGGAGTTTAGCTTTATACTTGGCTGCATTCCAGGAACAGTCGCTGAACAAGGAAGTGATCCTCTGTGGTTTTGTTACTGTGAGTGTGGTAACTCTACTGTCCTTGTCCTGGTGCAATGATAATTTGTCTTTCATAACACTCAACATTTACATCACACTTTTCATTCTCAGACAGCACTAGAAAGAGCAGCAGCTGTGAAGCAATATTATAGACATGAAAAGTAAAAATAAAATAAAAAATTAAGTGACTTGTCTAAAGTGGCCTTCATATAATCATAGAAATATAGTGCTAGAAGGGACATCAAGACATCATCTAGTACATCCCCCCTACACTGAGGCAGGATTAAGTATACTTAGACCATCCCCGACAGCTGCTTTGGCTAACCTTGTTCTTAAAAATCTCCAAGGACATGGATTCCACAGTCTCCCTAGGTAACCTGTTCCAGTGCTTAACTAGCCTTATAGAAAGTTTTTCTCAATATCCAACATAAATCCTCCTTGCTGCAAACTAAGCCTATTACTTCTTATCCTATTCTAAGTGGACACTGAGATCAACTGATCACCATCCTCTTCACAACTATCTTTTACACATGTTTGAAGACTTATGTTCCCCCTCAGCCTTCTCTGCTCTAGGCTAACCATGCCCAGTTCTTTCAAACTTTCTTCATATGTAATGGTTTCTAAACATCTTGTTGTGCTCCTCTGGACTCTCTCCAGTGTGTCCATTGTTCTTAGAAGTTTGGCACCCCAAACTGGACACTACTCTCTCGCTGAGCCCTCACCACTAAAGAGCACAGCAGAACAGTTATGTCCCATGTTTTACATACGACATTCCTTTTGATACAACCCAGAATGACAATTGCTTTTTTTGAAACAGCATCACAGTGTTGACTCATTTAATTTGTGATCCACTATGAACCCAGATCTTTTTCTGCTGCCTAGCCAGTTATTTCCCCTTTTGTACAAATACATTTGATTTTTCCTTCTTAAGTGTAGTACTTTCAACTTGTCTTTATTGAATTTAATCTTATTGTTTCAGACCCATTCTCCAGTTTATCAAGATCATTTTGAATTCTAGTTCTGTTCTCTGAAGTGCTTGCAACCCTTTCAGCTTGGTATCATCCCACTGGTCTAACACTGATGCATCAACCCTGAACGTTATCAACGGTGGAAGTGCTAGTGCAATTTTTACCACTGCACCCTTAAAGCTTTCTCCATCGTTAGTATCAAGGGACCTGAAATGGTACTAGCCCAGCAACAGGTAAAGATTTTCAAAGGAAGTGCAACAAGTGAGTCACTGTCAGGACCAGAATTGCTACTCAGTAGTTCCCACATCCACGTTCAATTCATTACACCCAACATCCACAATTCAAACACAAAAAACCCAAGTGTATTATTTCTTTTATACAAACATGTAGAATGTTAACAAATTTCAATGTTAATGAATTTCAAACAAATACAGATTTTTTAGAAGTGAACATGGAAAGCACTTAATACATAACTTTGTGGTATCTTCTCCCCATTTTGTACATGCACCATAGTACTTACTCAACAGAGTAGGTGTGACACTAGACCATTTAGCAGTAGAAATTTATTGTAATGTCTATTCTAATATTTAGAATGTTAGTACTGGGGAAATGATGGATCGATTTTGCTAGCCCAAGCCATAAGCCCCCCTCTGATATCCTTAGCCAATATCGACCCAAGTCCTTTGTCAGGCAACTCCTGTAAAACTCGCACAGCTTTCTGGGAGTCATTTCCTAGTTTGCAAATAACATACACTGGGAAAGCTGTTTTGCCATTAGTTCTTTGCTTTTCTTCACATATTCTCTTTTCTAAAAATTTCAAACATTCTTCATTTTTTCCCTCTAGTTTACTTAAAGGAATATGGACAGAGTGTACAAGATAACAGATGTCCACTTCTACCTGTGGACGAACATCTACCAGTATATGAGGGACTTGCTCATCTAGTAACTTTTTGTACTCCTCTACAGATATCCTTTCTTCACCTGGCAGTAGGCGTAAAGTTCTACACTTGTCTGTTGCTGATGAACCACAAAATGCTTCATAATCCTGTAGGCTGGTCATAGTTGGCTTGTCACCACAAACGGCACAGTCTGGTTTCTTGGGTCTTAACTTGATGTTTCGAAATCTGCCTTCAAGGGCATCGAACATCAGCATGAACTGGTTGAAAGTAGAACCTATTCCTGAAGCTATCTTCAGCACCTCCAAGGCCTGGATGCACCCCATGATGCCTGGCACAACGCCCAGGACTCCCCCATCTGCACAGTTGGTCACGGTCTCTGCTGGAGGAGGCTTTGGGAAGAGACAGCGGTAGCAGGGTCCCCCTTGGTAGTTGTACACAACCAGCTGCCCCTCCAGCCGGAGGGCACTGGCTGATACAAGCGGCTTCCCAGCGAGGACACAAGCATCACTGACCAGGTACCTGGTGGGGACGTTGTCTGAGCAGTCGGCCACCACGTCGTACTGCCGGACCAGCTCCAGGGCAGTGCTGGGGCTCAGGGCCAGGTGGTAGGGCACATACTGCACCGTGGAGTTCAGCTGCCGCAGGGTGGCCGCTGCAGACAGGGCCTTAGGCAGCCCTTCCCTAGCCTCCCCGTGCAGGACCTGCCGGTGCAGGTTGCTCATCTCCACCACATCGTGATCCAGCAGCCCCAAGCGGCCGATGCCGGCGGCCGCCAAATACTGGGCCAGGGGGCAGCCCAGCCCGCCGCAGCCAACCACCAGCACGGCGCAGCGGGACAGGCGCAGCTGCCCTCGCACGCCCAGCTCGGGAAGCACCAACTGCCGGCTGTAGCGCAGGATCTCCGCCGGGCTGAGGGCGGCCCGAGCCTCCAAGGGGGGCAGCTCCAGCCCCGCCGCCGGCTCCTCAGCGGCCTCTCTCACCAGGACGCCGGCCAGCTGCCCCTGCAGGGCGCGCAGCTCCTGCTCCTTCCGGTCTATCTCGGCCCGGAGCCGGGCCGCCTCGCTGAGCGCCATGACCGGAGAGAAGGCCCAAGCAGCCCACGCCTAGCCCGGCCCGCAAAGCGCCACGAGGTGAGGGACACTTCCGCTTCCGGCCCAACACCTTAACCGGTCCGGCGACCGCGGGGCTGCTGAGCCCCACCCGTTCCGCACACGTCGGTGCCACGCGCCGGGCTCGCTGGGCCTTGGCTGCCTCATTCCCCGAGCGTAGTAACCGCTCCGCTAGTTCCGGGTGCTTTCTGGTCCCGCCATGGCCGCGGCCAGCCTGAACCGAGCTCGGGATAAGTACTCGGTGCTGCTGCCCACGTACAACGAGCGCGAGAACCTGCCGCTCATCGTCTGGCTGCTGGTGCGGAGCTTCCACGAGAGGTACCCGGGGCCCGGCTTCCCCCGCCCACCCGTGCCTGACTCCGCGCCCCCTCCCGGGGCCTGCCGGGCCGCGCCGTCGCCCCCTCCCCAGCACGGTGCTGCGTGCTCTCCGCGCAGCCCCGCGGTCCCTGTCCCCGGAAGCTTGCCGGACCCGGCGCCTCTGTGCGGGGATCCCTGCGGGGGCTGAACGTACGCCGGCTGAGCGCGGCCGCCGGCGGGGACGGGCCCGTCCAGCCGAGTTGGCCGCGGGTCGGCTGCCGTGGTAGCTCGCCAGGCTCCGGCCGCCGGGACAGCTGCTGCCGTGCGAGCGCTCCGCATTAGTAACCTCTCCCGCGTCACAGCAGTGGAGGCCAGGTTTTAGCTTGGCTGTTCGGGTTGTGGTAGTGCCTAACCCAGGCCCCCATTGTGTCAGGGGTCACACCTGTAGAGCAGCAACTGCGGTGCCTGCCCCAGGAAGCTTACAAATTAGGTGCTCTTAACTTCTTCTGGGCCTGCTTTTTGGAGCTCTTTGGCTTTTCGCACAGTTACATGCGCACACACAAACACATTTTTGAAAATCTGAGCATAAATATTCATATAACTAGTTGGTCCCTGTCCATAAGAATTTATAAAGTACTAGCAATAGCCTAGAGGGATAATAAAGTCATTCGTGGTGTGAAAACGTCTACATTCTTTCTGTTAGCAGTGGAAAGTGCATCTAACAGTGAAGAGTTCCTTTTTTCCCCACTCTTTATTTAGGGAAACAAAATTACTGTAAACACAGTACGAATCTGGCATTTGTAATCAGCCCTGCACCACTATGAGGAAAAATTACTAGATCAAGGGATCAGTGATCCTTTTAATATCCAGAGTCTAACAGGCTTGGGACTAGAAATGAGTCTTGTAGTAAGATGATGGACACGCTGGTACTGTTTCAATTTGCTGTGAAGCAACTGTATCTTAAGATGCAAGTGAAACAGGAGTACATTAAAATATGTCTCTAAAAGCTGCAACTTTTTGTATTTTTGCTGCTAGTGGACCACTCTGCATTTTTTTCTTCTGTTTCAAGCCTTTTGAAACAACATAGCTGTTGAAATTGGCTTCCCACGTGTTCATTTCAAAATAATTGTCATTTCAGTGGAAGCAACTTTGAAATTATAATCATAGATGATGGAAGCCCAGATGGGACATGGGAAGTTGCTGAACAGTTGGAAAAGATATATGGTTCAGATAAAATTGTGAGTGGTATGTTTTTTTTCTTTGCTTTTCTTTTTTGTTGGATAGAGAAGTATTTAAAGTGGTTAGAATGGGGGTTAAAGTTGGGGCTTCTGGGTGCAAGACCTGGCTTTCTTTATATCCCTGGGCAATCTGTTTTAACTTTTGTGACCCAGTTTACCCTACAATAAAATCATAGACTCATAGAAGTGTTTTACTAAAAGAGCTCTTAAGAGGCCATGATGATAAATGATGAGGATAGTAATAATAGCAGCCTCACAGGGAATATTGTGAAGCCCCATGAATTAATGTTTACAAAATGTTTTCAGTACTTTGTGCACATGCACCCGGTCAAAGAAATTATGATGATTGTACTTGGCCTGGGCATATTCAAAAGGGAAGATGAGGAGTAGATAAAGCTGAATTTTACTTTCTTTGGCTGCAGGTGTGAGTAACTAGGCAGATGTATATTAGAAGTAAATTATGAAGAATAGACTAAGTAAATATACTAATTAATATGAAGAACCTTCTAACAGGATTGTTAGGGGTTTCTGTTCTCTGTACTACTCCAGAACAATATCTTGGAATAAAGTGAAGTATATATGATGGGGTAAATATCACTTTAATTCATTCAGACTTTGAGTATTTACAGATGCTTCCTTTCAGTGATAAAAGCACATAACCATAATGTGGTCTGAGAACTCAAAGTTCAATTTCATAGTGTTCTGAGCAACAAAAAATGTAATATGTTTTATCTCCCTCTTTCCCCCACCTCCTGGGTCCATTAATTGACAGTTGTAAAGTTTCATTTTCTGGGACTGAAGTTTAAGATTGTGTTTGTGAATTAAAATAATATTTTTAAAGATTGTGTAAGGATAAGTGTGTATATGGAATTTGGAGTTTTTTGTTGTATTTTCTTTTGCTACTTTGTATAAAACAGTAATACCAAATGCAGATCACTACAGTACTTGTCTCGAAGGCCCCCGATCTTGCAGTCGGATCCACATGAGCTGACCCTTGATATTGCGTGGAGTCCCATATAATTCAGTGGAACTCCATGCAGGCATAGACATCTGCTTACCCTGATCTAATGTCAGGAAAATAAGAGAGCATCAGTAAAAATCAGTTATGATTTCTTTGTAGTCCAGTTTTCTTTGCTTCCTGAAATTAATTGTAGGTAGTGAGCAAAATCAGTTCTGACTGATGCACAAAGGTCTATATTTAAAAAATTTGATGGTGTTTCCTGTTTACTAGGTAGTAACTGTATCCTGGTCTGAGGAAACTCCATTACTGAAGGTCAAGAAGTTTACTTTTGGTTTTCTAAAACTGGCTGAGAAACAGAGGAACTGAGATTCCCACACAGAGTTGTACAAAGATTTTTGGGAAAAAGAAAAGAGAATAAAATAACCATTCTACAGAAGTTCTAATGGCAACTGACTTTTTACAGGAGGTCTATCCTTGTTCTCCTTTGGTTTTCACACTAATGTTTATAATCTCACAGGCACTTATAATGGATCAAAAGAAGCCAAGATTTTTAAATCAAGGAGTCTAAAGTTAGCCCATAGTCCATATTTGGTTCACTCCAAAGTCCATACTTGGTTCACCCTATTCAGTGAGCACCCACCAACTCTTATTAATGTCAGTGGGAATTTTGAGGGGCTCAGCATTCTTGAAAATCAGACGGGAATCTAAATATGGACTTGAATGTCTAATGTTAGACTCTTTTTTTTTAAAAAAAAAGAAAACCTTGGCCTAGGAACCTTGGTCTAAGAACCTAGGCCTATGAGGTGCTGAGCTCCCTCTGACGACTTACTGATGATTTTCAGTAAGGTGACCGACTATTAAGCTGAATTACACTTGTGTGTAAAAGTGTATATTCAGTACTGACTATTTTAAGTCACTCCAAGAGTTTGCTCAGATATTACCTCTTAACGTTTGTCGCCCCACAAAATTGGTGGGGCGGAAATTGTGTGTTCAGCTTTGTAAGAGGGTATTTCAAAAAGTGGGTATTGTGGGAGGAGAGGCTTAAGAAAACAACCAGAATGTTACACAGAAGTTCTTCAGAAAAATTTAAAATAGATTGGCTTTTAATCTAGTTTATATATCCAGTTAATATGTTTCTGTTGAACCTGTCTTTCCTTAGGTGAATTTGATTCTGTGTAGTATCTAGATATTTAAAGGAAAAGAATCACTCTTTCAGTATTGGTTCAGCATCTTGAGCTATGTAATGGTGGGATGTCACAGAAAGTGTGAGAAACTGTAGTCTCAGCTAATAGAACTTTATTAATTTATGACCTAATTTCCCCAAATATCTTGCAGCTTCTAAGGCCCAGAGCAAAAAAGCTGGGATTGGGTAAGTATTCATTAAGCTTCTGGTTTAGAGTAAAACTTTCTGCTATCTGTTTTGTTTGGTTTTTAGTTTTAACATTCCATAGGAGGAGTCATAGTGGAACCCTCAGACAGAAATAAACGTTTTCATCAAGTAATTATAAGCAAACAAATGTGCAGTGATTAAAAAACCACACACGTTATATTATAGTGAACTTACAGCAAGTTCCCCACAACCTCAAACCTGCAAATTGTGGTCTTGGCCAGTCTACATAGTAGCAGGAAAACAGTTACTATGCTCGTCCTCCTTCCCCTGCCTCACCTACTTTTTACGCGGTCAGATCCTAAATTTAAACAAGTTGCCACTTGTAGATGGGCAGACTGCTGTGCCCACATGGTACCCCATTGACTCAGTGAAATCACTAGGGTTCTGCGCAAGTGTAACAGTCTACTCATGCAGCAAATTGCAGAACTGGGATCTTAATTTGTTAAGGTCTTCGGAGCAGGAACTCTTTCCTACTGTGTGTTTGTACAGTGCTCATTGTGGCTTGAATCAATTTATTGGGACATGCTGGTACTACTGTAATTCAAATCATACATTTCCCTGAATGGGCCAGTCATGCAAGGGAGCACCATCCTCCCCTATTAAGTTCGGTGTGAATTTGAAGTCTTTTAGGCACATTACAAGAGTTCCTTATCTCATACCAGGATGTAGTCCTAATTTTGAGGCCAATCCTGAACCACTGTAATCAATTCTAAGATTGCTGTGAATTTAAATGATCAAGATTGGATCTTCTGTAGCTCCACCATTGCCTCATTACTACTACTCAAGGAATATGCAGAACATGTCTGTTTTTCACTGTTATTTTTAAAAAAAGGCAAAAATTAAGCGTTTCATAATTTTCTTACTCAAATGAAAACATTTATCACAAAACATACTGGGGGAAGGTTAGTCATGCCAGATTTCTTCACCTCCAGTAATTGAAATGGAAAAAGCAAGGGAACACAACTTACCTACTTGACTTAATGAAAATCAGTATTTGTTTCTTATTGAATCTCTTGACACCTCCCTCTCTCACAAGCTGGTGAAGTATTGTGCAGTTAATCTACTTATCCCACAGGAAATGTTTAACTATGGCATGTGCCAATACTCAAAAGGAGAACAAAGTTCTAAGTCTTGATACTGAATTGTCTGTATTTAAATTCACCTTTTATATCAGATTGCATTTCTCATTTAGATATGAGCCCTTAAAAAGCCTAAGTATCTTTTATTTTCTATCTAATATTTATCTTTACCTTGGTTGTAATCCTCTGTTCCGTGTTTCAAAGAACAAAATCCTATATTTATTTATATTTATTAAAATTGGCTTGGTTCTGGGTTTTTAATGCACCCTGTCTTTCCTGTAATAAATATATTTACTAATTATATACACTGCATGGATCAGCTACGTTCCTGGCTTGTAATTTTGCAAACATCATGAGAAAGAGACAAGAGATGAGCTGTTCATTAACTAGAAGTAGAATTCCCTGTGTAAATGCTTGATATGGGCACCAAGGTCCACATCTGGATGCATGCTTTTCAAAAACTGACATCTACCTTTTGGAAAATTTCTAGGAGGACAGCAAAGTTAATCTGAGGTAATGAAGAGCGGGTGCCAGATTTTGATTTCAGTTATGCCATTGTAGCTTTATTGGAAAAAATGTGGACTTAAAACAGCATCACTGAGATCAGAAAGTGGCCTGCTTGAGGAAAAACTTGGATACCTTAGCTTGTTCTGTCTCTTATTGATATAGATGAACTGACTCACATAATGTGGTTAAAACAAAAAAATTTAAATTGAGGAAGGAAAGATTTTAAGCTTAGGCATCAGATGGAGCATTTTCGTAAATGTTGACTGACTGAACAAAGTAGAAGTTAATAAGAAGTATGTTTAAGGTCAATGGTAAAATTTTCAAAAGCACATGAGTTAGTTAGGTGAGTAAGTCTATTTTCAAGTAGTTTAGGCACTGTGGAAAATCTTACCTGTAGTGGCTATCCATTTACGAAGTCATGTTTTTCTGGTTATTTCTACTGCAGTGAAGTTTGTCCTGCAAAGTTTTAGGTTTTTGGAATCTAGTACTGAAATTATTGGAGAAACGGCAATCTTCAAACATTAAGATGATTTTTATATCCTATTTTTTAAAACAAAAACCTCAGGGGTATTTACTTAATCCACGTTTGTAATATAATTTTGAGACTTTGTAGAAAGATTGAATTTGGTTAGAGACCTGTGTGAATGTTAAGATAGTGATGAAATTATTTCTATGATGTCTTTATCAGGCACTGCTTATATTCATGGAATGCAGCATGCCACAGGGAATTTCATTATTATTATGGATGCGGACCTCTCCCACCATGTAAGTTTTTATATCTTGTGTGGTCTTTTTTTTTTGGTAAGTGTTTTTAATTAATTGTTACTGATTGTTTGTTTTTTCTTTTTCTTCTTTTCCCACCCATCTGCCTGTTTTCAGCCAAAATTTATTCCAGAGTTCATCAGGTGGGTACCATTTTTAATATTTGGAGTATAACTTTTAAGCTGTTGAAGTTGCATGTTAATATTTGAATGCCTTCCATTACTGTATGGCTACCTCCATTTGAATACCTTCCATTACTGTATGGCTGTTGCATCAGAAAAAACTGTTTCAAGGCTTAGCACCAACTGCAACTGTAGTCAGGGCAAGGATTTGGGTGGCTCTGATAAGACCCAAATATTTCTAAAGTACCAGTACCGCAGACATTAACTCCAGCAAAATTCCCATAGACTTCAATGGAAGTTTTATTTGCTTAAGGACTACAAGAACATGTCTTTAAAGGAAGAAAGAATGTGTTACTAAGCACTTATTTTTCTTTTTAACTGGTTTTACTTTGAAAAGTAACTTAGTAAAAATGGTATTTTCTTACTCTACAGTTCTGCTTCAAGTGTGCAGTTAGCATTAAAGATGCTGAGTTGAATGACTAAATAAAGTTTTTTACTCCTGTTGTCCTTGCAGGGGCTAGGATAGTGGAGAGAGAGAGAGAGCTGGATTCTAGTCCTGCTAGTGCATCATCAGTAGAGGTGTTTAATAAGTTACACCTTTGCAAACTAGTTAAAGGCGATGGGGTTACACAGGTGTAATTGAGGTGGAATTCAGTTTACAAGTGACGATGCACAAGAAGGAGAGATCCTAGCTTAATTTTTGCAGGGCTTCCAGTTCAAAGAAAAAATATCTTTTGTACTTGCACACTGAGGATATTTGATATTGAGTCACTGATAAACAATAACCATGAAACTCCACAATGGAATTATTAATTTTCAGAGTAGAACCAGACTTTAAATTTTGTGAGATAGTTAGATAGAACAGTTACAACTATTATTTATCATTTTGAGAGTAGAAGTATATGTGTAGTTAAAAGATCAGTCAAAAAAATTTAAAGACTAAAACTAGATTTTATGTTACAAGAACAGTCCCTGAACAAAAGTTTTGTTTTCCACAATGACTCAGTGATCTGTTAAAAGTTGCAGTACCCAGTTACAAAATAGAGTTAACTCTCACTAATTATGGAAGTTTTTTTTCCTTAACATTAAAAGTTGTATCAAAAATAATCGAGAGCAAGTATCTTCAAAGTTAAGGGTGTCACTCTGTTTATAATTTTCCTCTTTCTGGGATGTAATGCAGAAGATCTCAAACAAAGGATTCTATATAATATTCTGAAGAGCTAGGTACAGTGAGGGGCGCAGGATAACATCAGACTTATCTTTTAATTTCCTTGTTACTGTCAGTTTGTGGTGGTGGTTAAATATTTTAATATGTTGTTTTTTTTAAATCTCCATTTTACATTGGAGTCTAATTTTTCTTTTTCCTTTTTAAAATAAGTAGGTCTAAATAAATTATTCATGAAGCAGTCTTTGAAGTTCTATGAGATGTTCTGAAATAGTTCTGCTTTTTAAGAATGTAAAGAGAGTAGTTTAAAAAGGTATATAAATGTACCCAACATAATTATCGCCTTCATGCCAATTTCTATCGTACCTTGTTTGAAGGTCTATACAATATAAATTTGCTTTAAACTAATACAGTGACTTTTCATGTTTGAAATAAATTGTATTTCTTGAAGAAAGCAAAAAGAAGGTAACTTTGACATTGTGTCTGGAACTCGGTATAAAGGAAATGGAGGTGTGCACGGCTGGGATTTGAAAAGAAAAATAATCAGGTTAGTATTTTTACCTATATATTTGCGGATAAGAAAATTACTGCTCAAATTTTTTTCAAGAATTTCAAAGAAAAGCACACTCAACCGATAAATCATCATGCCTTTCATCTCTGGGACTCCCCCTTCCTGGGAGTTCAAATTGCAGTTCTGCGTGAACTGGATTAGATCTCAAATGACTAGGAAAGAATGTCCAGTGGTTAAGGCATTATAACATCAGACTTGGGAAACCCAGCCTTAATTCCTTGCTCCACCAGAGACTTGCCCAGGATCATACACACAAAAGTTACTTAGCCTCGCTATTCCCCATTCGTAAAATTAGGATAATAGTACTTCCCTACATCCCAAAGATGTTGAGAATAAAGTTTGTGAAGCACTAAGATAAAACAGTGATGAGGGGACGTATAAGTAGTTTAAACAGAACAGTATTTCTCATCACAAAATCCTATTTAATAATAGAATAGAAACTTATATGCTTTGATATTTTCTGGATAAGAGAACATCAAGAAAGAACTTAACCATGTGATCTTTTTGGGGAAATTGGACTACTTAGGTCAGAGTTGGAACACTACTGTGGGTAAATCTTCACTGTATCAATTTGGGACAGTTTTTGGCCTTGCCACCTATAGAACACTAGCTTATACTGCTACATTTCTTCAAAGTTCATAGGTGTGTACCTTTGTATTGAAAGGCTGTGCTGGCCTTTCCCCCGGACAGTAAACCACTTGCTCTCTTTTTGGTTATAATATTGTCTTTCATTTATTAAGCATTATCTAACATAAGCTTTCATGTGAAAATTTATTACCAGCCTATATAAACCATTCCTTAGATCTTGCCAGAAAGTCTAATACAGTTCTAACCATAGACAGTTGGAAATCTTTTTTTCCTAAGGAGAAGACAAAATAAAAATGCTATAAGTCACATATGAACATGAGATCAGCTTCTGAATTCTGTGGTGGACTTGTAATCACTGAGGGCTGAATCAGCAGGGGTAGATTCCCCCCCTCTCTCCCCCCCCCATAAAATCTTGCTCTTCTCGAATGTGTCTGAGGTCTGTTCACTCAAAACAAGTCTGACTCAGTTGGCCCTCAAAAGAATTGGGAGCAGAAGCCCTGGTGTCATTTTGAAAAGGAGTTGGCACCACACCTATTATGTTTAGGGTTTTTTTATTTTAATGGCTAGAATAACTACTCATCTTTTTATGAGAGACAAAGGTGGGGAGGTAATATCTCTTATTGGACCAACTTCTGTTGATGAGAGTGACAAGTTTTTGAGCTTACACAGAGCTCTGTGTAAGCTTCAGCTGATGTGGGTGCTTTTTCCTCTTGGATTTAAGTCAGACCCCACAGGAACTGATGGAGATAGAACAATCATTCTTAGATTGGAAACTGTGGTAGAGTTTAGAACGATATAATATTGCAGCCAGGTTAAATCTGAAGAGAAGAGCTGCGTTCTTTGAGAGGGACTACTTGTTTGCTAGCTAATTGGATACGTTAAAAACTAAATGGGAACCCCAAACCAAGAGTTGGATACCTCAGAATAAATGGAAATGCTTTTTTTGTACACTTCAAACAATTCACATCAGTCTCTTAACTTATTAATAAGTTTCTGATAATTAAAAACAATCAGAAATGGCAGGATGAGTTATCCTCATCTTCCTGCCAACCAAACCAAACTGACTAGAGCAAAAGCCTGGAGGAAGTGGAATGTACTGATTCCATTCATATATTGGCTATATATAATTACTGTCTAGTGTTCAAAGTGTGCTTGGAGCTACAGAGTTATACATGAAGTCATGCCCCCTTACAGTTGTGAGACTTTAGGAATGACTTGCCCACAGTCACAGAGGAAATCTTCCTGAGCCAGGAACTGAACACAGATCTTCTACATCTAAGTTCAGTGTCCTGTCTGCTAGGCTATCATTCTCCTCCTCTTACAGGCGAACATTATCCAAGCAGAAGACTAATCTGTCTAAAATTATATTGCAATATAATTTTAATTGCAGTTTGCTTTACAGAGCAGTATAATGTGTGGTTGTATATGATAATTCTACTATAAACATGTAAAAGGATAGTAAATCTGGCTTTTAAAAACAGTGTTTTGTTTTTTAAAGAACATTGTTATCTGTATATTCACTTCCAGTTGAAAAGCAAAATGTGTATTTACTGATCTAAATGTTTTTTACTTCAAATTCCACATTTATTAATCCAGTCTAGTGCAGTGAAAACCTATTTAGCTATATAACTTTCCATATAAAGCAATAAAATCTTGCCTTTTTTATGTTAAAATGGTAACTTCTTTTATGGAAACCCTGCTTGTACTTTCTAAACTTTGTTTTGAGTGGTTATTGACATGCATATCTTCTTTGACAGTCGTGGTGCCAACTTTGTCACTCAGGTTTTGTTGAGACCAGGTGCATCAGATTTAACAGGAAGTTTCAGGTACATGGCTCATTTGTGGTTTTTTTGTTTTTTTTTATAACTATGAGGTTGTATTAAAATTTTCTCAATTGTTATCCAAGAATATGTAGTGGGAACTATGACATCTATTTGAGTAAAGAAAGATGGATTGGAGTTATAAAACTTTCTAGTGACTATTTTTAAACAGTATTTATGTGGGTAGGCTGCTAGTACAATGCCTGTACATGTTATTTTTGTATCTGAAATCCAAAGTTTTGCCACAGGTTTCAATTTCATTTCAATTTACAGGTTATACAGAAAGGAGGTCTTGCAGAAACTAATGGAAAAATGTGTTTCTAAAGGATATGTCTTCCAGATGGAGATGATTGTTCGAGCTAGACAGTTAGGATACACTATTGGAGAGGTACAGTAAAAGCATAGAAAATCACATTTCAATTTTATACTGTAAATGTGGGTATGGGCTATTAGAAGCAAAGAAACTGCCGAGCAAGAACTCCTAGGAAGTGTCATTGCAGCTATGGGCTGGGATTTTCAAATGACCCTAAGGGGGTTATGATCGCAACTCTACTTCTCCAACATAATTAAATCCCACACTTGCAATCATAGCTGATTTTTTTTTTTTTTTTTGCCACCTTTGACTCACTCTTCAGACCTTCCCCTCCTTATTCCACTTGTCTCTCTGTGCAGGATCTTGCATATTTCTTCTAAGAGAAAATTGACAAAATATAATATGACCTTCTCTGGCCCCTTGGTTTGCTTTTCCATCCCCTCCTGTAACTCTCTTTCCTCCTTTTCTCCTGTCAGATGCAGAAGTTTCTCATCTGCTCTCTTCCGCTAACCTCTCCACTTGTCCCAGGGTCCCCAACCCATCCCAACTCTTGATCTCCCTTGCACCTACTCTTAGCTTCCATTGTCCACTTGCTAAATTGTCAAATCTCTTTGTAGTTTCTCACAATTGGAAGGAGCTCTCTGAAAACATCCGCAAAGATACCTCATTATCCTCTTTTAAAATCTCCTTAAAACTCTCTTTTGCCAGGATGCCTAAAAAATACTTGACAACAGTTAGGCTGCTGGTACACTGATATAACTGCTGATTATGCTGACCAACAATGTCTTATTGTTTGCTTGTACTTCCCCCTTCTGTCTGTCTGCCTCCTGTCTTATACTTAGATTGGGGCAGTGACAGTCTTATGTTCTGAGTTTGTATAGTGCCTAACACAATTGGGTCCTGGTCCATGGTTGAGGCTCCTAGATGCTATGGTAATGCAAAAATTAATGATGATAAATCCTCAAGCTCTAGGCACTCATGACACATTTGAAAATGTATAAATGTAGTTTAAATCATATATATTAGAACCATACAAATATTTGTTGTTTCTGACAGATTCTTCCTGGAAATGCTTATCTAGATACAGATCTTTAAGGCCCTGATTTTCAGAAAAATCGGGCACATAAATGTGCATGCAGATTGGGTAATTGCAGGTGCTAGGATCTAAATTAGGCACGTTTGTGTGTATGTGTATGCTCACACCATTTCAAAATCTGCATGTGAAGATTAGGATTTCAGTTCTGTGCATACTTTAAAATTCAATAGTAGTCAAAGTTTAATATGACATAACTTGGCCATGAAAAGAAAAAGACAGTTGAGATCTACCAACTCAAAAGAGAACAGTTGTGTGGTGTGTAGCAGAGTTGGCATATGCCGTACCTGGATGGTCTCCTATGCTTCTCTGTTTTATTTTGCTGCTCTTTTGTACCAGGTGTGAAATTCACTTCAGTGCACAGGATGCATACTCTGGTGGTATCAGGGTTACAGCCTTTGCACTATGTAAATCATCACCATTTAAAAATATGACATACTCTTGAACAAGAAGGTGGAGTCCAGCAACAGTTTAAGAGGTAAATTCTAATTCTGTGGAGGAAATTGTGCCCTAAGATACATGATGTTGGATGGCTTGTGACTACAAAATGTTCTCTTTTCACTGTTCATAGAATGCCATGCCACTTTAAGCATCCTGCACTGACTTCCTCTCCAGCATGGAGTTACTGATATTTTTTTTTCCTTCCTATCCCAGCTAAATATAACTGTTGAGGTGCTTGTCAATGTTGTCAAAGGGATCCTAGTGAGAAAGCTAGGGGAGTTTGTTGGATGTCTTAGTTTATGTTCTTCTTTGGCTAGCTGTTCTTGTTGTGAGAAGTAGAACTGTATCTACCAGATGATTGCCTTGGCCTCTCTTTTGGCATAGGCAGCTGTGCCTGGAGATGAGACATACTCAGTTCTGGCACAATAACAAGGGCGTGGTGTGTATTTATATTACACATGCCAGCTGATTTCTGATTGAAACTGCCAGTTGAGTGCAGATCCAAATTTTTTATTTTATATGCTTCTGCAGAGATAATTTTGTTGAATTTGGGCCCTGGAGTATTCTTATTTTACACATGCTTTTCTATTCGAATATTAAGAGTTCTTATAGAATTGTAGGACAGGAAGGAACCTTAATAGGTCATCTAGTCCAGTCGCCTGAACTGAGGCAGGACTAAGTATTATCTAGACCATCCCTGACTGGTGTTTGTTTAACCTGTTCTTAAAAATCTCCAATGATGGAAATTCCACAACCTCCCTAGGTAATTTGTTCCAGTGCTTAACTACCCTGACAGTTAGGAAGCTTTTCCTAATGTCTAACCTATGTCTCCCTTGCTGCAATTTAAGCCCATTGCTTCTTGTCCTGTCCTCTGTGGATAAAGAGAATAATTTATCACCATCATCTTTACAACATACTTTTACGTACCTTGAAGTCTATGTCCCCTTTCAGTCTTCTCTTTTACAGACTAAACAAACCCTGTTTTTTCAGTCTTTCCTCATAGGTCATGTTTTCTAGACCTTTAATCTTTTTTGTTGCTCTCCTCTGGATTTTCTCCTATTTGTCCATATCTTTCCCAAAGTGTGGTTCCCAGAACTGGACACAGGACTCCAGCTAAGGACTTATCTGTGCTGAACAGAGTGGAAGAATTACTTCTTGTCTTGTTTACAACACTCTTGATAGTACATCCTAGAACGATGTTTGCTTTTTTTGAAACAGTATTTATTACATTTTGACTCTCATTTAGTTTGTGATCTACCATAACCCCCAGATTATTTTTTGCCATGCTTCTTCCTAGGCAGTCGTTTCCCATTGAGTATTCCTTCCTAAGTGTAGTACTTTGCATATGTGCTTACTGAATTTCATCCTGTTTATTTCAGACCATGTCTCCAATTTGTCAAGATCATTTTGAATAGTAAACGTGTCCTCCAAAGCGCTTGTAACCCCTTCCAGCTTGGTATCATCCGCAAACTTTTAAAGTGTACTCTGTACCATTATCCAAATTATTTATGAAGATATTGAATAGAACCACACCCAGGACAGATCCCTATGAGACGTTACTCAATATGCCCTTCCAACTTGACTGTCAGTCATTGATAACTACTCTCACTGTTTTCCAACCAGTTGTGCAACCACTTTGATAGCTTCCTCTATGCTATATTTCCCTAGTGTGCTTATGAGAAGGTCATGTGAATCAATATCAAAAGCCTTACTGAAGTCAAGATGTATATCATATACTGCTTCCCCCGTCCACAAGGGTTCTTACCCTGTCAAAGAAGGATGTTAGGTTGGTTTGATGATTTGTTCTTGTTATCTTCTAGCTGCTTACAGACTGATTATTTGTTCCATTATCTTTATGGATACCAAAGTTAAGCTGGCTTGTCTATAGTTCCCTGGGTTGTGTTTATTCCCCTTTTTATATTTGCTCTTTTCCAGTTCTCTGGGATCTCCCGCATCCTCCATGAGTTCTCAAAGAAAATGGCTCAGAATCTCTTCAGCTAGTTCCTTAAGTATTCTAGGATGTATTTCATTAGACCCTGCTGACTTAAAGACATCTGACTTGTCTAAATAATTCTTAACTTGTCCTTTCTCTACTTTAGCTTCAGATCCTATCCCAGTTGCGCAGATGTTCACTATGTTAGTCATTCCATTGCTGCTAATCTTTTTAGAGAAAACTGAAACAAAAAAGCATTTAACACTTCTGCCATTGCTCCATTTTTTTCTGTTATTGGGGTTCCCTCCTCATTGAATAATAGGCCTGCTTAGTCCTTGGTCTTCCTCTTTCTCTAATGTATTTATATCATTCTGGCAAAATAATGGACAGAAGTACTTGGGTGAAGCAATATGTTTATAACCTTTCATGAACGGCAAGTGAATTTGGACAATGTTTGTATAACTGAAGGAACTAAAAATTATGTATTTTAAGCAACTTTTTTTCTAAAAATAATATAACAGCTTGTTGAAGATCCATAGACCCAAGTGGATGTTGCATACCAAATGTGCATTGATTACAAGTACTGTATACAGCTCTGTTACGTCAGTGAAGTTGAGCAGAAGGCCACTTCATGATCCCCCCTCTTGCCAATGATGAGGAATTGATGTTGGAGCATCAAGCAAGTACTTGTTTAATTCTGCCACTTCCAGTTGTGGCAATCTCTGCCTAAACCACCTCAAAGGACATTTGCCTCACTGACCCAGAGGAAATTTAGATAAGGAGGTTGGTTGGAACTTCACAGCATGTTGTGAGCCCTTGGGTGTCCAGTTCACTGATCCTGTCTTTGAGAACAGTTTGTTCAGAAAACTCAGTGGCTAATGATAAGAGTAATATCTTTAGACTTGTCCCTAGGTGTGATCCACAATACACTCTAGTATCTCAACCGTGAGACATAGTTAAGACTGATGGTAGAACAGTGATGATAAAGAAAGCAGCATGATCCCAGATATTTGCCCCATTTCCCTTACAAGTGTGTTCTTACAACTGTAGGTAAAGTGCTGGGCATTCCTCTAAGCCTTTCTCTCTGTTTCTGTAGCAGCTCTTAATGTAGTTATCCAGGATGGAAGCTCACTTAATCAGGGCCGTGAGCTCAGGCAGAAGCTCGCAAACCTAAGTTGCTCTTTTCTTCTCCTTTTACTCCTGAGGCACTAAACAATGAGAGCACAGGCAGCCCAGATGTGTATGAGACTGTTAATGGACATCAATCCTATGCAACATGTAGCCTTCTGGTGACGGATCAGAAAGGGATTAAAAAAAACAAACGACAAATCCACACTAAAGGGGGAAAAAATGGAAGACAAAAAAACAGCACAGTGAGACCAGACACAACTATACCTGGCACAGCATTCAGGGACATCAGAAGATGGCATTCATCCACAAATCAATTGCTAGGAGAGGCTTCAACAACAAAAGTTAGGAACCACCAATGCAGATTCTACCCATCTTTGGAGACTTCAGGTGTTGTTGCTAAGTCTCTGTCAACCTGAGTCTTCTATTCTGGTCTCCGTGTGGAAAAGCACAGTGGCTTTGCTAACACAACCAGCACACTACATATTTAAATCTGTAATAGTTTTACTTTTTAAATGATGATGTGCTGTGTTCTGAACATACTGATTGTGCTAAATGTAATATAAAATGCATAATAGATTTCAAGCTGTGTTTTCTTTATATTAATGAAGTTAAATTCCTAAAATAATTAGAATAAATTGTTCTTGTGGTTTTTGTTTTTTAAACAGGTTCCTATATCATTTGTGGACCGTGTCTATGGTGAATCTAAACTGGGAGGCAATGAAATAGTGTCTTTCTTAAAAGGACTGTTAACTTTGTTTGCAACTACATGATAAGAGCTTACCCTAAGTTAATTCTTATTTAAAATGCAACATTCTCATGAGTTAAATTTAATTTTTAAAATATATTCAATTGTGCAAGCTTGCTGCTTTGCCTAGTGACCAGGAAACCCATCGCCTATTTGTGATTAAGTGAACCAACCATAATAAAGCAAATAAACTGTATCACAGAATATTATTTTCAAATTAAATGAACTAGTGTATTTATGAACAATGTATAATAATGAAAACCCACGCAGTACTGTTTTTCGTACGAATAATGAAGTGTTAATAAATTAGACCACACTTCAGTTCTGTGCTGTACATTTTTGTTGAAAAGTGTCATGATACCTCTTCCTATTACGTGCATGAAAATTATAAAGTGTGCAAATTAGCAAGAGCCTGCTGTATACAGAAAGATGCAGTTTTTCTAAATTGTATTCTGACAAAATATTTTTTCTTTATTCCAGACTAATACTGAAAATTTCAGTCAGACATACTGTGTTAAGAATAATACACAAATAAATCCAAATGATCTTTTGCATAAAGCTTGGTTGCATGCTTACATTATTAATTTATCATCTTATTCATGTTGAAGTTAAAGATGGCTTAAAAAGAAGAGGAAAGTAACGACAGAAAAAACAGGATTTATCTTATCTTTGCCTTGTGGTTTGTAGATAATTGGGGTTTTATATATACTTGTACCAATAGCTGTCCCTCTTTTTCCCAACAAAAGTCTACATAGAATGTCAGAAAGACCATTTCTACAAAACTTACAGGGGAGCTGGAGAAAAGTAAGACTATGTAAAATGACACAATGTTGAGTTGCTTAGGAATTTCCTAATACAAATGCTTACAGGGACTTGTTTTTTGTAAACATGCTATTAGACAGGAGTGATAGAAACAGAAGCCTCTTTAAAAGAGAAATATGAAGATATACAAATGTGGACTACTCTAGTTTTTTGTGAACTCTTTGAACTTTTATTTTTTAAAAAGAGAGACCCATCCCACCTGAACCCATGGTGACACAGGCCCCAATTCACTTATCTCTGAACTCAGTAAAGACCCCTCCTGTTGACTTCATGTGGGAAGGCTCTAACCAATAGTTCTCCATGCAGAAGTTGTATTTGTTCTAGAAATTGTTTAATGAATTTGTTGAACCTGTTGAGTGAGAGCATAGTTCTATATTTTTTCGATGTTTCACTGATGACTTTTAGGTGGTGGAAACTTCAAAATCCTATTTTGTGGAGTGCAATCAAACATTCATGGGGGAGGAGGAAAGCAGAGGATACTGCTGTTCTAAGAATGTTAAATATAATTAAGACAAGTATGTCTCAGCCTCTGAAAAGAATTGGCTGTAAAGTACAAATACCAAATTATATGTAAAATAGAGTACTATCTAGTTGTGAATTGTAATAGAGTGTATAATTGGTACCAATAAAAAATACATTCATTAGAAAAATTAGAGTGGGGAGAGACAAAGCAGCCAAAGAATGAAATAAAACTTCATTAAATATAATTATTTTTATTTAATTGTTTGCATTCTTTTATCTTGGTAGATATAAACATCTGATCTATGGTTCTAGTTAACAAAATGGAACACCAGAAGGAATGTTAGATTAATTCACACTTGGGATATTTACAATATAAATAATTTCTAAGCAGCATTTTATCACTGGGAAGTCTACCATATATTGGTGTCATAGCCTCCTTAAAGTTGTATATATTCCAAAATTTTACATAGTTTAAAAGTTTTGTAAGAGTTCAGAGGAAATAATATTAATAATCAGTTATTTAAAAAAAAAAAACCATTTGTGGTCACAACTTTTTTAATTTAATTGCAGTTGGATTTGACTTAGCCATCCACCTTGTAATATCTTGTCTGTTTGTATATCACACTTCTAACAAATTATATCCATATTTATATACTTTCATTTGGTGCACTCTAAGGCCCTCATCCTGCAAAGGTGGGCAAGCCCAATGAAGTCTGAAATGAATAGGGTCCACCTATGGACATATTATTTGCAGGATCAGGGCCCAAAACATAAAATGTTTGTAACTACTTTTATATTAAATTATAGGTCTTTTTACCTTATACTCCAAAATATTACAGTTGTTTCCATGTCACCGTAAAGCTTTAAAATGAGCTAAAACGTATAATGGGGGTACAGTGAGATCACATTTTTTCTCTAGGTAGTTTTATAGCCCACTGGTGATGAAGGTATGCAATAGGTCCTGAAGGTCACTATTGTCAGTTATTTGTGATACAACTGCAACACAGTGTGGCCTAGATTTTAAATTTGTGTCTAATTGGATTTTTTAAAAATGTGTGCACCTGACTTGTGCATACAGTTACTGCAGTTTGCTTGTGAAAGGTAGGTGTCTAACTGGTCGTGTCTTTGTCTAGTTTACTTGATTATCAATGCAAGTGTGGTAATTGTGTGTGCAAATTAGGCTCACAGGTGCCTGCACGTTTTTGTTTGCAGAGATGTGAAAATTTGGAACAAAATCTCTAATACTGGTGCATAAAAGCAACATTTATCTATATAGAGAACTTTTCTTACTTTGCATATTAAGTGTAAATTAACTTTTCTTACTCTTTTTACAAAGAGTGGTATTGAATAGCATGAACCAGTAGAAAACCTCAAACGAAAAACTATAATACTTGCCCCATGCTATCAGTGGGTGGGTGGGCAGATAATGACCTTTTTGAAATGACAATAGAACTTCACCAGTGTGAAATTCACCTCTTGGTGAAGGGATGTGCACCAGGGTCCTGCACCCCTGAAGTTCCATGCTGTCCCTCAGTGAGGGTGTGGGGGCCCTCTGCACCATCCCTGTGCTAGAGAGGTTGCTTCTTTGCTGAATGTGAACAGGCCTCTCTAAAATGGAGTGTTGGGAGGGACAAGTAGATCCATATTTACATGGATCTAGTGGCCAGGAACCCTGGATCAAGGGGTAGTGTTCCCCATTTAAGTCATGGGCTGAAATAGTGGCTGCAACTATGCACCCTGTTTTCAAATTGGGAAATGAATTCCTTCCACTCCCAACCACAATGGAGTACCCTGTACGAAGCCTATTTACTCATTCTTTGTGTATTGAGTGAATGTCACCCACTGTTGACCAGAAGACCCAATGCAGATTAGTGAGATTTGCGAACAGACAACTTTTTATTTAAGTAATAAAATCCTTTCAATGCCCTGCTACTAAATTTTTGAGAAGTGAGGAAAGAATACCAGTTTGTGTAAGAGAGCCCCCTTCTGCTATCTCTTAGAGGCAACATGCAAAGCAACGAAAAAATTTCTTCATGTCTTATAACACAGGCCTGAACACTGTTAAAAATAAATATTTTACACTGCTTTTACATTAGCAATATTGATTTTTGTCTAGTATAAAAGTCACTCTTAACTCAAAACTTGTCAAATTACAGAATGAAGAGAGTGAAAGTGGAGCAATTGAGGGGAAAAAGTCACTATTCAAAACAATGGTGTGGTGGTTGTGTGTGTTAACACATTTATATAAAACTTCTGTGAATAACAATTTGGAAAGAGAGAATTTTTGTTAATGTTTGGACACCACTGCTCCTCTAAAAGAACGACAGCTCAGGGTTGTTGTAGCTATCCAGTATGTTCTCCATAAAAAACAGGAATGACCATTGTTGATATTTCTAAGATTCTAAAAAAAACAAGGGTGGGTGGGAGGGGAATTAAGCAGCAGAAGCTCATTTTGTTGAAAAAAAAAAAAATTAGGTCCCTTTTAACCTGGTCTTAAAAGCCTGCACCTCTGAAGAAGCAGCTCATGTTTGTTCTTGGAGTCTCTCTGGAAGTGGATACATGTGCTAGAGTTGCCAGGCATCTAGTTTTTGACCGGAACACCTGGTCGAAAAGGGACCATGACAGCGGTGCCGACCAGGCCGTTAAAAGTCCAATCAGCAGCACAGCAGGGGGTTGAGGCTAAAGCAGACTCCCTGCCTGCCCTAGCTCCACGCAGTTCCCTGCAGCCCCTTGGTGCATGGAGGGCTAGGGAGGCTCTGCATGCTGCTCTGACCCTGAGGGATGGCTCTGCAACTCCCATTGGCTAGGAACTGAGACGTGTGGGGGCAACACCTCCCTGACTGCCCATGCATCTAGGGCAGTGGTTCTCAAACTTTTGTACTGATGACCCCTTTCACACAGCAAGCCTCTGACTGCGACTCCACCCCCATAAATTAAAAACACATTTAAAAATATTTAACACTATTATAAATGCTAGAGGTAAAGCAGCGTTTGGGGGTGGAGGCTGACAGGCTGTGGACCCCCCCCCCCCGACACGTAATAACCTTGTGACCCTCTGAGGGGTCATGATCCCCAGTTTGAGAACCCCTGATCTAGGGGCTGCAGGGACCTGGTGGCCACTTCCCAGGAGCCGCGGTAAGCACCGTCAGGACCCTGAACCCTTTTCTGCACCCCAACCTCCTGCCCCAGCCCGGAGTCCCCTCCGGCACCCAAACTCCCTCACGGAGCCCACATGACCCCAACCCCCTGCCAAGGCCTGGAGCCCCCTCCTCCACTCCAAACCCCTCATCCCCAGCCCCACCCCAGAGTCCACACTCCAAACCCCTTGGCCCCAGCACAAAGCCCCTCCTGCACCCAAAATCCTTGGCCACACCCAAGAGCCTGTACCCCCAGTTGGAGTCCTCACCCCTCCATGCCCCAGGCCAGAGCCCTCTCCTGCACCCTGAACCCCTCATTTCTGGTCCCACCCAGAGCCTACACCCCCAGCCCGGAGCCCATACTCTCCCCACATCCCAACTTCCTGCCCCAGCCTGGAGCCCTCTCCCGCACCCCAGACATCTAATCCCTAGCCCCGCCCCAGAGCCTGCACCCCCAGCCAGAGCCCTCATCCCTCTCCCACACCTCAACCCGTTGCCCCAGCCTGGTGAAAGTAAGTGAGGGTGGGGGAGAGCGAGTGATGGAGGAAGAGGGGATGGAGTGAGTGAGGGCAGGCCTCTGAGAAGGGGCGGAGCCTCAGAAAAGGGGTGGGGCAAGGGTGTTTGACCCTAACACATGGGCTCAACAGAATTGTCTACTGTGAATGTATGCCCAAATCCACGTCCTAGAACTGGCCTAAGAGAGTCTTTGGGAGAACAGCTGCTCACCTTCTCTCTTCCTCTTGGACTGTGGAGCATTTTTTCTCCAATCAGGCTTCTCCAGCTTAGGGGCTAGAGTAGCCTCCACAATTTTAGTATACCCCCTGTTCATGGGACTGAGAGACTTGTACAACAATAGATCCTCTGCTCCTGACCCTCCTTAGCTCCCAAACACTGTATTGTGCAGCATAGGAAGCCCCCATGAATACAAGATCTGCAACCAACCCCAAATTCACCATTTTGTGCAGTGAAATACCGGTTGCACTGCTGGGGGATAGGACTAGAAGTGCCACTGATGTGCATGCTAAAGCCAATATGTCAATAATAAATAGCGCAGTGTTGTCATCAGCTGGTCAGAACTTTAATGGACATGCTTTTTAAAAAAAGGCTAATATTTTTCAACTTTAGTGCCATTAATAGTCTTCATTAAGGGCCACTAACAATGTTACAAATTTATTCTGTTTTTGAGGTAGACAGACCAAAATGATAAAGATGTAATTTCTTCTATAATGGGTAAAATGCTCCCCCCGCCCCTCCCAAACTTTACATAAGTCATACACTTGAATGGTTTGTCTTTTAACTTTTTAAAAATAAATAATTCTCTTTTGGGTAGAAACCAGTCATTGAAAATTGCAGACAAAAAGGAGATTTAAAAAAAAAAACCTGCATACATATAAGGGGCTTATAATGTGAACTGCTTTACAGTCATGCATTGACTCCTGCAAAGGCTATTATTTTCAGCGGGGTTTATGTTGAAAATCCTGAGAGGGAAGATGGGTAAAATTTACTAAAACCTACTGGAAGTGTTGATATCAATGCCTGTTTTATCATAATTTCATACATTTTAGCTTTTCTGGGGAGGGTTATTACATTGCCTATATTTATATACCACAAAGTCATGAACATTATGTTAGAGTAAAAAGAAAAGGAGTACTTGTGGCACCTTAGAGACTAACCAATTTATTTGAGCATGAGCTTTCGTGAGCCACAGCTCACTTCATCAGATGTTTACCGTGGAAACTGCAGCAGACTTTATATACACACAGAAAGTCTGTGCAGTTTCCACGGTAAACATCTGATGAAGTGAGCTGTGGCTCACGAAAGCTCATGCTCAAATAAATTGGTTAGTCTCTAAGGTGCCACAAGTACTCCTTTTCTTTTTGCGAATACAGACTAACACGGCTGTTCCTCTGAAACCTGTCATTATGTTAGAGTAGACGCACTGCGCTGCTCTCAGGAATCCATGTGCCCTGTGAGGATAGCAGGCCATGTTAAGTCCTGGTGTAAATTCATTGAAGTCAGGGATGTTGCAGTAGGAATGAATTTGGCTCAGCATGCTTAATGGGTAAGAAGGAAAGGAAGTGCCTTGTACTTTGTATCAGTGACGCTCCCCTCCCCCAAACAGCTGATTGGCTAGCTCCAGAAGCAGGCAGGAGGCAGTCAGTCCTTGTGGACTGGGAGCTCATAGATATAATGCAGGGCCTCTAGATCTGTGCAACTGCAGAATGGAGACGTGTTGACTGTGGGTAGGGGAAATAAATGGATTCTCCTTAGGGCTTTCACAGAAGGCTGTCCTGCAAATCCACTGAACCACTTAAGCATGTGCTTAACTTCAAGCATATGAGTAGTTCTAATGAAATTACAGAAATACTTGTGCCTGAAGTTAACCCACATGCTTAAGTATGTTGCTGGATTGGGGCTGGGTGCTCAGCACCTTGCTACATTGAGCCCAGTACGACCCTAGCACTGGGGTATTTAGCTCAAATAAGCAAAGTTACATATTTGTGGTAGAATATTTAGCGGTTTGGGGGCTGTCCACTTCCTGAAATTCAAATTCCCTAAATTTTGGTATGAAAATTAGATCTGTTCTTTGAGCAGTTCTTCCACGAGGCCTCATGCCTCTTCTGCTGTCCTAAAACAAATCACTTCACTCCATTACACAACTCCATGATTTGTTTTTTAATCAATGTAACTAAGCTGATGCTTCCTCAAATTTCTAATTCTTTATGTACTGGAAAGTTGTTTGTACATGATTCCAAACAATAATAGCTTACCAATTATGGTTAAATATATAAATAAAGCTTATTGAATTATATAAAATCACAGTACCAAAATTATGGAATAACGATCCAGAACAATTTTTTTCTTGGAATATTTATTGGAATATTTTCTTGGAATAGCATTTGAAAGGAACATAGAAGCAGGTAAAAGTTTGGACCTAAAAATATTAGTTGTATTCATTTTATAGATGTGGAAAATCCTGTGGATTACAAGGCCCCTGTTTTTTGGTTTTTTTTTTTAATAGGTAGGGCACATAATTACACACACAAATTGGCTAAGGTCATTTGCACATACAGCTACCTGATTTGCATGCTTGACTGCTTGGGAAATTAGACATACAATTATGTCTTAAAATCAGACCCTAAATCTAAATTATTTTTAAGAAAGTACTATACAAATCTTACTACTTCTAGGTTTTGCAAAAATAAAATGGTCTTTGCTCCCTCTGCTGTCCCTCCAAGTCCTTAAGCTGTGCTGACATTGCTGATGCCATTTTAACAATAAAGGTTTTTTTTTTAAAGTCTTGTTAACTTTACTCCAATTCAAAACACAAAAGGTAACAATCTGTTTAACAAAAAATAAAATTTCTTATTTCAATTCTTCAAATTCCTATGAAAATTAGAATTATTTAATGCCTTACTGCAGCAAAAAGATTCCATGGGAGCATCCCTTTCAGTGGACAGTGTACACAGGTGTGATTAATTCCCTTTCCATTTTGGTTTCCTTTGCATAAGTCTCAAATGCTAAATGTTGACCTTTGTGCATTATACTCTTGCACCTATAATATAACCACATATTAGTAAAAATAGGTGTTTCAGAATAGCTTTAATCTGTGTCTAAAACACACAGACTTTAGACCATATCTGGTTGCCAACATACAGACATTGGCTCGTCCAATGAAGTACCTAGAAAATTCAATGCAAGATTGTACAAATTTTTAAATAACAATACAAAATTAGTCATGCCTGGTCAATAATAGAGTGAAATACTGGTCTGATTGAACTCAATGGCAAAACTCCACCTCCATTTTGTGAATAGCACCTAGTTCCCCTTGTGACTCCAGGTTGAAAAATTGAAGCATGTTGTTTTGGTTAATTTCAATGTTTCCAAAAATCTTTTGTGCTTTTTTTTTCCTGATCAAAGCAATTTGCAAGAAAGGATCCAGATGATAGGTGAAAGAGAAAATCCATTTATGAAAAAAATGATAAATTATGAAATCACTGAAGTTAGGATTTAAATTATACTTTTTAAATTCAAGTTTCTCACTAAGTAAATGTTGTGTTTATGAAAAGGTGCTGGATTGACAACAGGGGAAACTTCAGCAGCATACACAGAAGTGATTTATCTCAATTAATGGCTGTACAAGCTTCCCTACTGGTACGCCTTATCTCCAGGTCAGAGATACCTATCTCTAGGAGGACACTTAGATTTCTATGCCCATTTAATCCATGGTCCCTGTTTTGAGACTATGAGTTGTGATGTCCACAAGGAAATGGATGAAGACTGAGGCCACCAAACAGCCATTAGGGGATTTTACTACCATCTTAAGATGAAGTGATCTAGAAATGACTCATTATTCCATTACCAGTCCCATTATTCATCCAATCCCCCAATGACAAAAGGTAAAATTATCAAAAGCACCTAATCAGAGGCTCATTCACCTGCACATCTACCAATGTGATATATGCCATCATGTGCCAGCAATGCCCCTCTGCCATGTACATTGGCCAAACCAGACAGTTTGTACGCAAAAGAATAAATGGACACAAATCAGAAGTCAAGAATTATAACATTCAAAAACCAGTCGGAGAACACTTCAACCTCCCTGGACACTCAGTTACAGACCTAAAAGTTGCAATTATTCAACAACAAAACTTCAAAAACAGACTCCAACGAGAAACTGCAGAACTGGAATTAATTTGCAAACTGGACAGCATTAAATTAGGCTTGAATAAAGACTGGGAGTGGATGAGTCATTACACAAACTAAAAACTATTTCCCCATGCTAATTTTCCCCCTACTGTTACTCACACCTTCTTGTCAACTGTTTGAAATGGGCCAGCCTGATTATCACTACAAAAGTTTTTTTTCTCCTGCTGATAATAGCCCTCCTTAAATCGATAGGCTCTTTAGAGTTGGTATGGCAACCCCCATTTTTTCATGTTCTCTTTATATATATAGGTTTCAGAGTAACAGCCGTGTTAGTCTGTATTCACAAAAAGAAAAGGAGTACTTGTGGCACCTTAGAGACTAACCAATTTATTTGAGCATGAGCTTTCGTGAGCTACAGCTCACTTTGAGCTGTAGCTCACGAAAGCTCATGCTCAAATAAATTGGTTAGTCTCTAAAGTGCCACAAGTACTCCTTTTCTTTTTATATATATATCTTCCTATAGTATTTTCCACTGCATGCATCTGATGAAGTGGGCTTTAGCCCACGAAAGCTTATGGTCAGATAAATTTGTTAGTCTCTAAGGTGCCACAAGTGCTCCTTGTTCTTTTTGCAAAAGCACCTAAGTGATTTATGTCCCATTTTCAAAAGTGATATAGGCATGTAGGAGCACAAGTCTTCCTGAATTTTACCCCAAGTTCTATAGTGTCAAGCTTGTTTGACCTGGTACATGATGTATTAGTTCCTCACCTAGGAATAATTATTTTCCATTGGTTTAAACGCCATAAAAGTACTGAAGTTTGCCGTTTTGGACTTTCAGGTATATCTTTTATGAGGGCTGAGACCTGACCTCTCTTTTTGTCAGTCTACATGAGGCTACACCTAAAAACCACTGAGAGATGAAAACTGGTGCAGAATGCAGCAGCTCACTTACTGAGTGGAGCAACATATTGGAAGTATATGACATTTGTGGTCACTGGTCTGCACTGAATGCTCCTTGGTCTGTGGGTGGAGTTTAAGGTGTTGATTATGACCTGTAAAAGCCCTGAATGGCCTGGGACCAACCCACCTAAGGAATTACCTTTCTTCCTAGGCCATACTGCCACAATTGTGGTCAGCAGAGGCACTTGAGCTGGATCCACCTCGTTATAAAAGAGAGGGGGCTGTTGGCAGGGCATTCTCTTTGTGGGTGCTGCGACTCTGGAATTTGCTTCCCTTGGTCTAAAATAGCCCAAATTTGATGACTTGCTGGGCACACTGGAAAGCCAACTACTTGTTTAGGTTTTTGGAGATGTCTGAATATGCTTCCTAGATGATGAAGGAGGGTCGGTGGCTGGCTGGCTGAGTTCCTGTGGAACTGATGATTAATGCTGCAAAGATTTAATGTAATTGTATGTATTGTGTAATTAATTATTTTGGGGTGCCAAGAACCTTAGATATGCATCCTTATTATTTTAAATCTAAATAAATAAGCATAAATATATGGCACCGATGTTGTTAAAGTGGTGCAACTTTGTATAAGGACACTTATATTGGTTTAACTTGCCCCAGACCAACGTTTGACTAAATCAGTACAACAACATACCTTCAGTTAAACCTATGTATCTTTTGTGTGTAGGCAAGCCATGACTAAACAGCCCTTTCCCTCTCAGTTGCTCAACTTTAAGTCTCTTATTTCTTGTGATGCCATAATTTCACTAATTCTCCATGTGCCACAGACTTTCATAGTAGAAAAAAATCTGTATTTCGGATGTAAAGAGCAGACAGGATTTTTTTTTTAAATAAATTTTCCTGCAGTTTTATACACATCACAAAGAAGCAAAATATAGGCACAACATTTCCCCCCCACTTTGCAGGTAACTTTTAACACCAGTATACACCCTGACACCAAGGCATGCAACCTTAGTGTCCTCATTGACTCCTCTTTCCTTGTGCTCTTATGTCTTGCAACTGTTTGACCCAGTGTTATACTATTGAAGCCTATAGTCAAAACCCTCATTGAATTAAATAGGAGCAAGAGCAGGCCCTGGATATTGCTGTTGCTTTCTAGACAGCATTGCATAAAATCCATCTATTCCTACTGCCAAAACTTTAGCCCAAGAACTGGTCATAGCCCATGAACTCCCATTCATCCTTGCATTATTCTATGCAAAATGCAGCTGCTAAATTTATCTTCTCCTGTTGTTTAGACTCTGTATTCCCTGCCTTCACAAATCTCTGCATGGGTTTCCCATCTGGTGCATGGACTGTGAGCTTCCTCTTGCTTTGCTGCTCTGTTCTGCCCATATCAAACTAAGTTTCCTCTCATACCTAATCCCCTTTCCTAAACTCTTCCCAAGTTTTTCTCTACACTGATCCCTTTGGCCCCAGTTCTGGTTTGTGAGCCAGCCGCACAAAGGGACTGGAAAGCAGTCTCCAACCAAGAATTCCGTAGCACAGGTGTTGTGGGCAGGAAGGATGTGCTCAGCGCACTCTGCACTCCAGCTATTCGGGACTGGCAGAGAGGCCTCTAGATGCCTGTGGGAAGCCACCAAAACTTAGAGCAGGCTCAGAGGCTGCTCTGATGCTGCTAGCTGAGCAGAGAACCCTGGTGATGCAAACGTGGCTTGAATCCCCCATCACTCCCTCTCCTAAGTGAACGGCTCAGAACTGAGACACCTGCTTCCTTCACATGCCCACATTTTCATGTCACCTTCTATGTGCAGGTTTGTCAAATCTTACCTCTCCTTCAAACTGCTCATCTCTTGTTCTATAATGCCTGGCTTCTCTAAGGATTGCATCTCTCTCCCTGTGTGCTTTTCTACAACAAATATTAATGCCTTCAGACTGAAAAATGACCAAGGAATTTCTTTTTCTTTTTTATTATATATTTTATTTGCTGTAAAAGCTGTGTCCATTGACAGTGCTACATAAATAATAATACTGATTTCTAAGAGACTTTCTGAATATTAGAATTTACAGTACTATCCTCCTTTTGTGCAGTCAATATTTTTACAGTCTGTTTTTTCAAGTGGTAGGAATACTACTCAAAATTCCTGGAAAAATAAATTTTAGTATTTGGACTTGACCACTGACTTAAACTGACAAATATAAAAACAGAAATTTCTATGCTACACATCATAAACTCATTCCATAGCTCCTCAGTATAGTGGTAAATAGTTAAGCAATCACTTTACTGATATACTCCTCCTTGCCTTCCACAGCTTCTAAGTACATACAAATACACTTTAGGACTATCTTGCCACCACAAATCTAAATTAATTCTTGGTGACTTCTATTTTACTTACCTGTAACTACTATTCATTTTTCTCAGTTAAGTCTGCACAATGTAAAGCATCTCAGTTATTTATGAGTTTCAGCTCAAAACAATTAGCTGCAATAGTGCGGAGGGTACTTTTTTCTTCCATTGGTGTGCTTCCCTCCTTGACGCTAACCTATCAGTGTTCTTCCCTCTCTAGATCATCTTAGTTTGTCCTGTTTTTAATTTCAGCAAAAAGGTTGTGACTAGCAATACTCTATTAAATGTGTTGCAAATGGCAAGCCACTACTCAGATCATAATTGACTGTAAAAAGAAAAACCAAAATTCTGACCAGATAGAGCCAAGTTTAGGAAATAATAGCATCTGTTATACTGCAATATTAATAAGCAATAGCTAAAAAGAGATAGAGTGGGAAAAAATAAAATTTAGCAAATTTAAAGGTCATAAGGCTTGTTTGGGGGTGTTTTTGTTTTCACATAGAGCCATCAAATTGATTTAATTGGATGTGGAGTACATATTACTATATTTCACTCGGTGGTACAGTCAATTTAGCAGTATCTCAGGAAAGGGTGTCTTTCTCCATGGGCTCTGTAGGGATGCAAACGTTGTAGAATGTTTCTTTTAACTGGTTAGCTTAAGAATATGGTATCCATTTATCTATGCTTTGCAAATGCTTTCCAGCATTTTTTCCTATATTGCACTATAAAATGAAAATATCTACCCTCGTAAAGCAAATGAAAGTTATATAAGAACTTAAAATAGTTTTTTGCTTTGCTTAAAGTTGCACAATTATTGTCAGGTTTTCTAGAAGGCACATAAAGAACAATTAGATATCACCTTTCTAGAAGTTCCTCTTACAGTAAATAGCACTGGCTAATTTGTTTTTTTTTTTGTAGGGTTCAATAAGTTTTGTGTATTTCAGTGACATTGTAAATGAAGGATTGTTTTCGTGGCTTACTGTTTCTTATGCCACTAAAGTGAATTTACTGTGAAAATGCATATAGTCATTTGGAATCAAAGAATAAATTCTAAAATCTGAGGAACAAGTAAAAGTCTTAAGCGAGAAAAAAATTGAAAATTCTACAAAATATCACAAAATTCTACCAAAAAAAGGGTGGGTGTGTTTCAGATTAGAGCCATTTGAAAATATGGGATTTAACTTTTGTGAAGTTTAAGTAATTTATTACAAGTTTTCCTTGCTCTTAAACTGCAGGCCATGGTTTGAAAAACTTGTTACTTTTTGTTTGTTCAGTACTAGTGACCTAACTGTTATACACCTCATCCTTAATCAACAAGTTTTGAAATACTGAGAACTGAATGAATTGAGCTACATTGTATCCATAAAATATCCCAGTATTTTGGTGTAATAAAAGTTCCCAGCCCATCTCATTTAAAGATACTTTGTGCACTGTTATTGAATTAGACCTCGATCCTGCAAAGGGACCTTGCATATCCTTAGTTTACTTTAAGTTTATGCACCATGAATAGCCCAACTGGGGCCTTAGTTTGTGAGATTACACTTGTTTTAATTCAGAAACTATGGTTTTGAAATATAACCTAAAAATTGTTAAGATAAAATTTATTTACTTTTGTGTGTGTAAAAGCTGCTAAGTAATAAATGATATATAATATTACTCTAGTTTCAGAGAACCCTTTCTTTTCTGTATGTTAGATCAAAACCTGCCAAATCTCAATTAGTTTTGGAAAGTGGTGGCAAAAAAAGAGAGCAATATTTAAAGTGTCTCTCTCTTTTAGAATGAAAGATATTGCAATATACGTAGATAATAAGACATTTACAATTTCCTTAATTTAATTTTAAATCTTCCTAATTCCAGTTGTCCCAGTTTGAACCAGTCTTATGATTTAACCTTAAGTCTTAGGATGAGTCAACCCTGAGCTTTTTCCATGAGGGACAATTTTAAGTAGGGAGGTTTATTATCCAAATATAAAGTATGACCTACTCCTAGAAGTCCAAACTGTGTAAAAGGAAGTTTTGTCAAGGCAAATGAATAGTTTACAAGAAGGTGTTGTTGCTATTTTCGAAAGCCAGATAAAATATGGGTAACTGTTGCAGTACAATAAAAGAAACATCAAAACCACCCAACTCTCTCAAAAGATTTTAGCTACTCATCTTTCTCTATTCTGTACCGTTTAAAGCCAAAGGGTGTGGTCACTACTGCTCTGTGCACAGTGTGATCACTATTGCGCTGTCCATGGTGTGAGGTGTGAATGCTATGGATGTGTATGGTCACTCTTGCACTGTCCATGGTGTGATTGCTACTTCTGTAAGTGGTCACCACAGCTCACTTGTGATAACTACTACTCGGTGTATGCTGTACATTACTGTCCTATGCATGCTGTACAACCTGGCCTCTATTGCTGCTGCTCAGTGCTATGCTTGCTTCAGATGTGCTTCAGAACACTATGATGTGCCAGAGACGCAAACAGAAGGCCCATCTCCCTATACCCAAAAGCCATCTCTGGCCTCCCCTGCTTCTGTCTTTGTGGGGCCAACCCCTGTGCCTGATGCTCCCACTCCTGGAGTGTCCCTGGTGCAAGGTGTGCACACCATCGCTAGGGCACGAGGTGGTGTGCTCACTATTATGAGGTCACGTGATGTTGTCACTTCTGTGTCACGTGGGCGTATGCTCACTATGCTTGTACCCCCGCTCCAGACACAGCGCCTAGGCCCCTCTCCTCCCCTCCGGGCAGGATGTAGTTCCGGCTGGGGGGTGGCGGAAGGATAAGCAGGCGGCGCCAAACCCCGCTGAGGTCCCAGCCGCAGGGCGCGGCGCCTCCTAGCGGGCCCGGGGTAGATCCCGCCGCCGGCTCCCCCTCTCGCGAGAGCCCCCCCCATCGGCAGGGTTATGTAACCTGCTTCCCCTCCCCCTTCCCTTAAAGGACCCGCACCCCGAAGTGGGATGGGGTCTAGGCGAACAGGACCCCATCGGGGCTCAGGTCCCCTCCCCCCCGGGGCGCGGCCCCCTCCCCTCCCGCTGGACAATGAGTCCCGTATGCTAATGAGAGTCTCGCGTCACTTCCGCTCTTTCTCGGCCGCCATCTTGGCCAGGGCAGGTTCTGGGCAGGAGGGACCCGGCTGTATTGTCTGCAGGGCGCCCAGGGAGCCCCCCCCCGGCCCGGAGCCTGACACCCCCCCCTCCGGGGACCGAGCGCAGTGGAGCCGCCACCGCCCCCTCCCCCCGGGACCTGCTCACCATAGGCCACCCCCACACACACTCACCCCCCCGCCATCCAGCCCCCTTTGTCTCCCCCGCGCCGCCGCCGGCTCCGCTCCGCCCGCCCGCCCAGGGACCCGGGCGGCGCCAGGGAGGCAGCTCCGCGCACCCCCACCCCCAGCCAGAGGTGCCGGGGGAGCGCCCGCCCTCCTCCGCTGAGGAGAGCCCAGGCAGGTAGGTGAGTCCGCGGGTCCGAGCTGGGAGCGGGCAGCCCCCACCTCCCGATTTGTGCAGCTGCCTTCCACCCGTAAGCATCGGGGCAGAGCCCCGTGCAGCCCTCTCCTCAGCCGCTGGGCAGGAGCCCCATGCCGGCCCCGCACAGTGCCGTGTCCACCGCGATGCCCGCTGCAGGCGGGGGCTGCGGAGTTTGCGGGCAGCTCCCACCCCTCTCCGCAGCTGCACACATGTGGAAAAGACTTGCGTGCACTGAAGAGGCCAGTTCTTCCTCGGTGCTCTGGCCCGTTCTCCCGCCTGCAGGGACCGCTACCGGCTTCCCCTCTCCCTTCCCGGGGCCCGTACGGCAGGCAGATGCAGCCCCAGCCTCCTCCCTCAGTCCCTCCTCACCCCCGGCGGCGGAGGCTGCACATGGATGTGCCTCGAGGGTGGCTTTCATTGCATGGTCTGCGCTGGCGGCGGTGGATAGGAGGTGAAGCGGCTGAGATGGATCAGTGAATGTATGGATCCATCACCTCTAGCATCTCAGAGCTGTCTTTAACATGCCGCCTGCCCGGTGAAGGTCCCTAATGGCAGAGTTGGCGCTGGAGAGTGGCCGGAAAGCAGTGGTGGCTGCGGTGCAATGAATGGAGACCAGAGCAGTCTCCCCCCACTAGCCGGGGTGTCTGTCTGCTGGAAAAGGCGCGATTCATGACTGGTTCCCTGAGCAGAACAGTGGCTACAGGCTGGAGTAACATTCACCCAGCCACTCATCCTCCCCTTACTCTCTCCATCCCCGGTCATAGCTACTGTAACCCATTTCTCAGACAAAGGCAGGAGAAATTAAGCCCTAAAATGTTGCATTCTGCCTCTGTCGTTTGAAGGTTGCACCCTCCTCACCCACTCCATCATGTTGCTTTTCGTTCTTGTTTGCAGTCTAAGTGGATTTTTTTAAAAGCACCAACGTGAATGTGACTCCTTTTTTTGTATGCGTTGGGGCTGGATTAAAGCTATATTGTTGCATCTGGTTTATGGCCATGGAAGAAAAATACCAGCTCCCACCCAAAATGCACCGCAGCCAATTCGGTGGAAAGGAAAGATGAGTGTTCAAGTCAGTAGGGGGCGCATTCTCTGCACTGGGTAAGGTTGCTGCAGAGAGGGGGAAGGGCCCCAGATGCATAGAGAGGAGCTGCCACACAGCGCCTTCTACAGACCTGGGAAAATGGGTCTATCACTAAGTACTCACTTGCTCTTATGAGCTGACAGCAGCATAGTAAAGGATTTAGTGAATAGAGCAGTGATTTAGAGAAGAATCTGATCACTTCAATTTATTTTTTGGAACTACAGTGACCAAATTGTGTTCTTGGCATCAAATTCTCAGTGCCATTCCCGATACTACTACTATGTACTTTCATTCAGTTCATAGGGCTTGATCAACTCTGTGCCACTATAATCATCTGAGATCACTTTTGAAGTTGACAGAATACTTGTATTCAGAGATCACACTGATTAAATGGAAAAATGAGAGAAATAGAGCACTTGGATGACTTCTGTCTCTTTTGCACGGCTGTACATGGACCTCCATGGAGAATGTAGTAATTGTATGAAAACTTGATTGTGGCTTGTGGTGCCATCTGCTTTATAAACTTGCATGGCTTTTTCACACATTCTGAATGCATGGCAGTAGTGATGTAGAAACTTCAGTGTTATGGTGCCTGACTAAAGCATTGAGTGCTTTATCTGTAGACTGAGTTAAGCTGTGCTTTGCTTGGACAACTGGGATTCCTCCATAATTTTGACTCATGATTTTGGTTTTAATGAAAATATTTGACAGGCTTAAGAGCTTTGGTATCTTTTAGAAAAATAGGACAGAGCTTTCCTTAGTTTATGCCATGATGTTTCCACTAACTTTGTTCATATTTGAACATTGATGAGGCGGGAGGACGTGTTTAGATGAAGAAGTATTGTCACTACTTGTGCAGCACAGAATGGCCTACTTAAATACATTCAGATTGAATTGCCTGGCTCCCTGGTAGCAGCAGTGCCATTCAAGTAACGTGGGTTTCAGCTGGACCATCTGGAAAAACTGAACTTTCACTTGGGGAGAATGGTAACTGTAGCAGCTATAAAGATTTACCAACGCTTCATATCACAGTTACCATCCCTCTGGATGTGGAAAATGAACCATCCCCTTAAAATCAGTTGCTTTTAAAACAACACAGATTAATCAATTAATGCCTTGTACTGTTTGTAATATATATTTACAGATGTTGGGTAGTGATTTAGTATCAACCAAATCCAACCAATATCTTCCTTACAATATGTAGTGAAGTTGGAGTATTATACAGAAATGAAAAGAAACATATTCTGTTGCTACTAAAAATTGCCACTTGAGGCTGATTCATTGTAACATGGTTGTTAAATCTTTGCTGAAGATGCTTCCAGTTTACACAAAGATAAGCCTTAGAATGGAGATGTCTTTTTGACATACAGTTGATAACATGTCCCAACATAGAAATATTTAAATAGAATATTAAGCTTGTTTATACTTGTGAATTTATTACGCTTTATACAGGTTTTAACTTCTCTTTGCTAAAAGTGATTTTGACCTGTCCACAGTAGTTTTTATTTATTTTATATTTGGCTTTTCAGCACTTAACAGTGATTGGCATATTTAACCTGTTCAAAGTTTGCAGTCAGCTTTAAGAAGCTAATGCAATCTTGCTTTTATGTCTGAAACAGTTAACTGTTTAGTACCCAGTGTTTCAAATACTGGCTTATATTTATAACTCCAAGTCCTGGTGACATGAGAATGAACTATAGAAAACAACTTCATTTTTTCCCCCCATAATGCTTAAATTTGCCTTTAACGCCTAAATGTGTATTGGGTAAAGCTACTAGAGTTTAAAAAAACATTAATGTAAGAGCATTAGTTTTAAATGTTGGGAGGTAAATAGTGTTTTGAATGTGTGTGAGAAAATATGAAAGGTGGCTTGTATTTGCTCTAAGAAAAAGGGCATGTAGGTTAAGAACAGAATGTGGTGGTATTCAATATGTTTGGGGCTGAGAGCCCTATTTCAGAAGAACTTCTAGATTGCTTGTGAAACGCATGCTCTGCAGCATTAAACTGAGAAGCTTTTCATTGTATGCAGGATTGAAGGTACCAATTGTCAGAAGATGCCAACTCTCATATATTATTTTGCATTAACTTACAATGGTGCCTTAAAAGAGCATTTTAATTGAGCATAGAAGTAATTCAGTGATATTATACTGTACTAGGCTCTCCACTTCATTAACTGACTCCTAAATTAGAAGGGGAATGCCAACTAGATTTCTAAATAAGTGCATATACAAGCCCTCTCTGTGCAAGGTAAGTTGTGCTTCCAACATACACCAGCATGAATAAGGGATGGCTATTCCCCCAGCTTTGGTACATGAGAATAACTGCAACCTTTGAAAATGATTATTAAAAATGTTATAAAGCAGCACTTCTGACATGCATGGCTGTATCTCAGTGACATGTGCATTGGCAGAATTAAGACATGTACACAGTCTAAACCATAAATTTTATGACTTGTTTTTAATGGGGAAGGTGACATCTAGCTTTATTAGTGTAAAGGAAAAAATTGGAATAAATATTTGGGTAGGAGAAAAGACACGAGAACTAAAGACTCTAATTTACTTATTTTGGAGAAGCTCTAAATGAACAAGCTATAGCAGTCAGATTAGCAATTTATAAAATAGAAAATTATCTTCACTTTAATATTTGTGCACAAAGGTTGAGAGAGAAAAAAATCAAGATTAGACTACGATCATCCTCATCAGGATCTGAAGTCTTTAGGACGTATATTTTAAATCAAATCCCCAAAAGAGCAATAGTGAATAGCTATTTGATTTAAATTGTTCACCTATTATGTGCTCTACCCAGATATGTCCTTTGGTAGTCACTGGCCCCTTAGGATACTTGTACCCTGTTTTTTTAGCTCAGTCCAGTTGGCTTTTCAGTTGTGTTGAGCCCTCTTAATGCTCGTTAAGATGGAGGCTAATATGTTTGAAGGCATGTTAGTTGGCCTTTCAGCTTTCAAACATATTAGCCTACATCTTAACAAGCATTAGGGCTTTTCAATCATATTAAACTAAGGACTGGTACAGTACAACCCCTAGCGTGGACACAGTTATGCCGGTATGTGTATTTATATTGGTATAACTTTTTCCTGTTCAGGAAAGGTTATAAGCTATATGAATATAAGCATGTTTTATACAGGTATATAGCCTGTATATACTACAGTGGCATAGCCACAGTGCCAAAGGTATGCTGCTGTGACCCAGCGGATGTAGGCTACAGTGACAGAAGGGATTTTTCTGCTCCTTTAGGAACTCCACCTTCCTGAGTGACGGTAGCTAGGTTGACAGACGCATTCTTCTGCTGACCTATGTGTGTCAGACTGGCATAACTATGTCAGTCAGGGGAGTGGATGGCCATAGCTGTGTTGACCTAAGTTTTATGAGTGGACAAGGCCTAAGGCATGGTCCACACTTACATTATATCAGCACAGCTATATTGGTCAGGGGTGTGAGAGAACCATGACCTCAATCAACATAGTTATGCTTACAAAATCCCCAGCATGGACACAGGTGTGTCAGTGGAAGAGTGCTTCTGTTGATATACCTGATGTTGTCTGCGGAGATGGTGTTCCTACACTAACAGAAAAACCCCTGTCAGTGTATACTGTGTCTGCACTAGGGGACTATACCAACACAGGCTCTGCAGCGTAGACATAACCTAACTGTCCACACTAGCATGGAGGGTTGTACCACTTTAACTATATCAGTAAAGGTAAAGTAGTACAATTTTTGTGTTTAGACAAAGTCTAACTTGACTGGACTAACACGATATAAAAAACACACCCTTTTGGGGGAAATGGAATTGTTCACTCCGGACTTTCAAGAGAATCTTCAGCTTGACATAAAATATCTAAAGATGTACTTGAGATCAGATTAAGGAAACTAGTTTGTTTTATTTACCTGCCCAAAGGCCATATGTGTTAAGAAAAAAATGTATGCTTTTGACAACTTCATTGCAGTTGAGATTGGAAGCCCAAATGTGAGGCCCACATTTGGAGGGCATCACTTTAATCTCACATACATTGGTATTTTTTGAATGTGTGTGACATTTTTTGGTTTTAAATAAGAGTGGAACAAATGCCATATTCGTCTGCAGTGAGTCACTGTCAGTTAAACCATTTATATCCTTAGTTTTAAAAAACTTGGCATTTAAAAATGGTTTGGAAGAAAACTGATGTTGGCTGTTGGGTTCTAAACTTGTGTAATTGTGTCCCAGTGCGCACAACAGACTTACACGTTCTTGATTGAACAGGTCAGCTGGCAAAATATGTATTTGTAAAATAAAATACTACTAAGGTAATGTTTAAAACTTCAATAATTTAAAAAACCCCAACCTCCTCAGCCATTGAAAGTTAACACTCTGGGTGGTTTCAGAGTAGCAGCCGTGTTAGTCTGTATTCGCAAAAAGAAAAGGAGTACTTGTGGCACCTTGGAGACTAACAAATTTATTTGAGCATAAGCTGTAGCTCACGAAAGCTTATGCTCAAATAAATTTGTTAGTCTCTAAGGTGCCACAAGTACTGTGGGTGGATGGTTTTGCCTCATTCAGCCAATCATTTTAACATATGGGGGGGATGCTTTTAGCCAGGGCCTTTCAGTTCTATCTCAGCTGTTCTCCAGTCCCCTGACTTTCATCTGTTCTCTTGCCTTTACCCAATTTTACCTGTCGTGTTCTGCCTGATTCCTGACATGATTCCAGAGCTAGCAGTTCTTTGTGCTGATGCAGTGGAGCTAAATAACATTTTTTGGTATTGATGTGGATCAGTGGCAGCGAGAGACAAAAAGTTCCTTAAAACAAGTCTCTTGGTTACTTAGAAAAGAGTTTAAAATACTTTTCTCTAAATTTCTAAGAACTGTGTTGTATGGTTTTTGATTCCCACTGCTCCAACTATGAAGTCTTTTGAATATCAAAGGCCCATGAGCCAGCCCAAAGACAGCAGCTGAGGTGGATTAGTGCTGGAATCTAGTCAGGGAGTTGGAGTGCTTGGGAATTGTCTAGGCAAAAAAGGGAAGGAAGGTAGGAATATGTGGAGAGAGAAGTCTGTATATAAGGTCTTGTCCAACCCCACAGACTAGTTACATTTTTGTTTGGGATACATATGGGGATTGTGGGGGGAGAAAAAGCTGAATGGTCGTTACTTATTTAACTAGTTAAAATGTACATATAGCCTGTTAGTTAAGATCTAGCCAATTGGCTAGTGTTTTATCAATTTAATATATAATACATCCACTATCTGAGGAGTACATCACACATTGGCTGGGGAATTGACTAGATCAGGGATTCTCAAACTTCATTGCATTGTGACCCTCTTCTGACAACAAAAATTACTACATGACCCCAGGATGGGAGGACTGAACCTTGAGTCAGCCGGAGCAAAACCAAAACCTGCCCCGGGCGGAGGGGCCAAAGTCGAAATCCAAGGTCTTCAGCCTCAGGCCCGGGACCTGTAACCTGAGCCCCGCCACGCAGGGCTGAAGCCCTCTGGCTTTGGCCCCAGGCGGTGGAGCTTCAACTTTGAGCCCGGGCCTCAGCAAATCTAATGCCAGCTCTTGTGACCCCATTAAAATGGAGTCACGTCCAGTTTGAGAACTGCTGGAGTAGATTGTAACATGTTCCGGAGTGCATGTCAGTATATGCACACTTTTGCAGAGCTTTGCTACTCATCATTCACCAGCACACCCCAGCAATGTGTATTACTGGTTTTGGCACATCAAATCACCTGTATGCAGCTTACATGTTTTGTTTCTGTGTTTTAAATTTAGAAAGACTTAATAAATGTCTCTTGGTAAGAATCTAAAGAGCTTACAAAGTGTCAGAATGCTTCTTGGAATGCTCCAAACAGCAAGTGTGAGCACTTCAGGATTCCACATGATTGGGGCCCTACCAAATTCACAGCGATGAAAAACGTGTCATGGACCATGAAATCTGGTCTTCTGTGTGCTTTTACCCTGTACTATACAGATTTCATGGGGGAGACCAACGTTTCTCAAATTCACGGTTCTGATCCAAAAGGGAGTTGCAGGGGGGTGACAGGGTTATTTTAGGAGGATCATGGTATTGCTACCCTTACTTCTGCGCTGACTTCAGAGCTGGGCATTGATTGATTGGGGATTGATCCTGCTTTGAGCAGGGGATTGGACTAGATGACCTCCTGAGGTCCTTTCCAACCTTGATATTCTATGATTCTGTGAGTGCGGCGGCTGTTGGCCAGGCGCCCAGCTCTGAAGGCAATGCCCCTCCAGCAGCAGCGCAGAAGTAAGCGTGGCAATACCATACCATACCACTCTTAGTTCTGTGCTGCTGCTGGACAGTGGTGATTGCTGACTGAGGGCCCAGCTCTGCCGGCAGCAGCACAGAAGTAAGGGTGGAAATACCATACTATGCCATCCTTCTCTGCGCTGCTCTGTCTTCAGAGCTGGGCTTCTGTCCAGCAGCTGCTGCTCTCCAGCTGTCCAGCTTGGAAGGTAGCGCCAGCACGAGCAGCAGCACAGAAGTAAGGCTACTGCAACTCCCCCTACAATAACCTTGCAACCCCGCACAACTCCTCTTTGGGTCAGGATCCCTACAAATACAAAACTGTGAAATTTCAGATTTAAATATCTGAAATAATGAAATCTATGGTTTGTAAAAAAAAATCCTATGACCATGAAATGGACCAAAATAGACCATGAATTTGGTAGAGCCCTACACATGATTAAGCTTCCAGCAAAAAATTTTGCTTTGGAATTTTTCATATTTAGTTTCATCCCAGAGGAGAATTATTTTTGAAATTTGAGGAATATTCATTTAGCCTTTGTTTCCACTCATTGAACCATATATCATGGTATAAGAAAATCATGACCTCTTTTGAGGCTTTATTACATTCAACACAAAAGTCTTTAAGAAATAGCTATGGACAAGTGAGAATGGCATACTGAGCATGTGCAGTACATATTGATTTCACTGCAGCTATTGGTATATATATATATATATATAACATATCCTTGGCTATTTCAAATGCTTATTTAAAGGAGGTATTAAAGGGGCTACTATGTATGATGGCCTGCCTTCTTGGCCATTGGTGCCTCCAGTTTTAGACTTCCTGTACACTTAATTATATTGTGCCATACAGACGGAACAACTTTTGATATTAGTTTCTAGGGCACATCAGAAAGGTCGATTCCTGCTTTGTGTATTTAAATGTTTGCATGGTCAAATAAATGAGCAACTTTTTTTTAAAATCACAAACCTAAATTATTGTGACATCTTAGTTCAGGTTCTAAACTAGGGGTGGGCAAATTTTTTGGCCCGAGGGCCACATTGGGGTTCCAAAACTGTATGGAGGGCCGGGTAGGAAGGCTGTGCCTCCCCAAACAGCCTGGGCCCCGCCCTCTCCCACTTTCTGCCCCCTGACTGCCCCCCTCAGAACCTCCAACCCCCCCTGCTCCTTGTCCCCTAACTTTCCCACCCTCACCCCCCCGGGACCCCACCTGCTATCCAAACCCCCTTGCTCCCTGTCCCCTGACTGCCCCGACCCTTATCCACACCCTTGCCCCCTGACAGGCCCCCTGGGACTCCCATGCTTATCCAACCCCCCTTGTTCCCCGTCCTCTGACCCCCCCCCCCGAACCTCCACCCCATCCAACCGCTCCCTGCCCCTTATCCAACCCCCCCGGCCCTGGCCTCGCCCCAGCCCCCTTACCATGCAGCTCAGAGCAGCATGTCTCACAGCCACGCTGCCTGGCTGGAGCTAGATGCGCTGCCCTGCATGAGCGCACAGCCCCGCCGCCCAGAGCGCTGCCTGTGTGGCTGCGGGGAGGGGCGTGGGGCTAGCCTCTCGGGCCAGGGGCTCAGGTGCCGGGCAGGCCGGTCCCACTGGCCGGATGTGGCCTGCGGGCCGTAGTTTGCCCACCTCTGTTCTAAACACAATTCAAGAAATTCAAAGTTACAGTTCCCAAATAAATGAAAATTTGGCCATGTTGCACAGTAAATTAAAACAAAAACATTATTAACATTACATATGCTTATTAGCAGTTGGTAAGGAAATAGATAATTCCTGTTCAAACTGTGCAGTTAGTATACACATCCACTAGGTGGAGCTTCTGGTAGCAGTGGAAAATTCCAGAAATCAAGAAAGAATGAAAAGTGTGAGTTAGAACAGGGATTCTCAACCTATTTCTTTCTGAGGCCCCCCCAACATGCTATAAAAATTCCATGGCCCATCTGTGCCACAACAGCTGTTTTTCTGCATATAAAAGCCAGGGCCAGCATTAGGGGGTAGCAGGCAGGGCAATTGCCCGGGGCCCTGTGAGGCTAAGTTGCTCAGGCTTTGGCTTCAGCCCCAGGCAGTGGGGCTTCGGCTTTCTGCCCTGGGCCCTAGCAAGTCTAATGCCAGCCCTGCTTGGTGGACCCCCTGAAACGTGCTCGTGGCCCCCCAGTGTGCCCTGGACCCCTGATTGAGAACCACTGAGTTAGAATATCCCTGTCTGATGGGCAGGGGATGAGAGAGAGATTTTTAACCTAAAAAGAGGAATGAAGAGGAAGAAATCTCAGCTGTACGGTTGATACTTCTGTCATTAGAACCTTGGCTGCCTTTCATTAGAGTTCTTTATGTATGATGGGAAGCTGGAGACCCTTATGCAAGAACAGCCAATATGAAGCTGGACTGTAAGCCCAAAGAGATCAGAGACAGTGAACTTCTCGAGCATTGGCTCATTATTGCTGTTCCTGTGGTCTTAGGCAGGGAAATGTAGTATGCATAAGAATTTCCTGCACAGGGATTTTTATAGGTGTGTTGTAAAACCATGCTGTAGATGAACTCTCCATCACTTCTCCTGCCCCCCAGCCCCCTGGGGAATATATACTTGGTTATATAAACAGTTAAAATGGGAAACTGAACAACTTCACATTGGTCAGGGAAGCAGTGCTAACAATCATTTTGTTTAGAGAGCCAGACAGCCTGAATTTTTGTGATTAGCTAATTTAAAATATCCAGTTTCTGATACAGCATTTCTTAAATAGTATATTCTGAATATTTAAAAAAAAAATTTTTTTTAGGAGTTGGACTTTCCAGTAGTGGAGAAACTGATTTAGTTGGGTGGGAGGAGGTGGGACTTGACTGTACATAATGAAGTAAACTGTACAAAGTAAACAAACTGAACAAATAAAGAAATAATTTTCTTACTTTAAGTTATAGTGATATTGGTATTGAAACTAGCACATATAAAATTTTCAGAAGGTATGTGATGTCTTTTTCAAGTTTTCATCCTATAAAAGCAGCTAGCATAGTCTCAGTCCAACTGTGGACACAACCTATGAGCACATAGGATATGTCTACACTACATTCGGATTGTGTGGTTAGACATACCATGCTAGCTTTTTGTAGTTTGCAGTTGCCAATAGCAGTGAAGCCATGACAGCATGGGATTCAGTGAGGCCTACCTGCCCAAGTACAAGTCTGGGTATGCACTTGGGTGTCTAGCCCACACTGAAGTCTGTGCTGCGTATTCACTGCTATTGGTGTCAGGGCTAGCTAGATTAAAGGTAGGTCAGGTATGTTTGAATGTGCTGCAATTACAACTTTGATTGCACCATAGATATACATGTAGTTAGGACCATCAGACTAATCTCAGGGCTTCACTACGGTGTTAACTCAAGGTATAACTCCAGTCACCCTTAACCTGACTCCCCTCCACACGCCCAAATCTTTAGTTTGAGTTAAGTTGTGCTTTACTGGCTCATCAGGGTTGATACTCAAGTGCTGCTGCTGTTTGAGCTAGCAATGCAGTGAGGATGCAGCTACAGGCTACAGCTGGAGTTAGTATAATTCATTATCTGCTAATCCCCTCATTCTGCAAATCTATTTGCTCTGTGTAGTTTGAGTGCAGTGTGGTTCACAGTGTGTCCACTCCTGAGCTAGGTTAGCTTGAGTAGAGTAACTCGTTAACTGTAGCAGTGAAAGCAAGCCCTTGTTTAAGGATCGATCTACCATGAGTGAACTCCTACCAGCTGACAAGCTGAGTACAGTATCTGTTGTTTGTGACAGAGTGGGGGTGAAATAGGTGTTTTTCTTGTCCATAAAGAAATTACCATGAGTGTAATGTGTTTTATATTGAAACCCAATCTCCTTCATAGGTTTATAGCTGTTACTGGAAGAGTGAAACATCAGTGGTGACTCTCTAGAAGTGGTGTGCACCAGTAAATCCCATTGGTTTCACAGGGAGCTGTGGGTGCTCAGCACCTCTAAAAGTCGGCTGGAGCTGTTTTACTACCATGTGAGGAGTAGTCTGACAGAGGGAAAATGAAGTATTTAATGTAAACAAATGGTGGCTGTGTCAGGATTCAAACCATTTATTCCTCTCAGTGCAGGAACAAAGCTATCCAGAAGCCACACTTACCTTTTCAGGGAGGTTTCTGTGTCAGCTTTTCTTTCTCTGCCACTTCTCTCTCTGGCTTTTGTCACTGTTTTTTTTTTTCTCTGTGATGTCCCTGACCCTGCTGTGTTTTTTCCTTATTTTATCTTGGCTTTCTCTCCCATCTCTCTCTATTCTGTCCCCCAGGCTCTTGGTGCTGTTTCTGCCTGCTGGTCAAATCCGCTTGGCTCAACTGCTGTGGAATGTTCAGGTGCCAGTGTTCCAGCCCCCTCCTGGTAAACAGGCATCTCCCATCATTCACCTTGTGGTGTGCAGAGCACAATAGGATACATGGCTGAATAGTTCATAGGCACAAGGAGGTTGCATTTCTCTTACTGGGGGAGCCATAATTTAATATTTTCAGAATAGTATGTTCAAAAATCTCAACTATAATGTTGTATTAACAGTCTTTTATTCATTCTACTTTCATGGCTGGCTTCTCAGAGCATGCTACTGCATATAATTAACTAAGGCAGTCTTTGGAAATAGACCACATTTAAAATGTACATTGACTAGTGAAGCCAGAGAAAAAAGTGGAGTCTCAGAGGAAACTAACGTGTTTTACTTCTTTGAATAAGAAGCATGCAGCTGCAGCCAGTTCTGATACATGCTATTGTGTTGTACTTTTTATATCTCAACCAATAATTCCCTTTAACTCGTCATAAAGTGTCAGTAAAATGAGACTCTGCTATTGGAGAAAACTTTTCACGATTTTTAAAATTCAGAAAAATGCCAGAGGCTTGATGATCATGATTTGTACCATGTAGAGTAACTAGTTTCAGTCTTTGGGGGTGGACTTGTTTGACCCTGGTACAGAATGAAGTGCCTTGCTTTGCTCAGTGATCACATCTTCAGGTTGATGTAGTAATTGTAACTGATGTGCTCCAAACAGGCCTCAGCCAGGCAGGTAGTTTATATAATTGGTCTTCAGGTGGAAGAGAGAAATATGAAGTGATCGGGACTTGACAGAAATGCAAAGGACTGACTATTCATTCTGTCCAGTCCTCTGTCAGAAAAGTAATCCAGTATGGCAGGGAAATAAATTTATTGTTTATAGTAAAAATATTTTTCAAATAAAATAACTCAGTTCCCCCAATCTTAGTCAATAGCCCAGTTTACTAGTATGTAATGTAAATCTCTTCTTTAGAATGTAAATTCTGAGGTTTTTAAAACAATAGTTACATTTTAAGTCTTTGCTTTAAACTTATGTATTTAATATATTATATTGTGTCATATCAGCCCATTAAAGTTTTATTTCCATAGTAAACTTAGTCCACAAATTTCCAGAAACTTAATCCAGTACCTGTAGTGGTGCCAATACTTTATTAGGGTGTGGATGTTGTCAGAAAGTTTTGAAATCCATGAGACTATCACTTGAATCAAACAACTCATGGGGAAAATCTGGTAAACTTTTTCTCCTCTATCTGAAAAGCTCTAATAAGTTAATGGTCAACTAAAAGATATTTTGGAAGCTTTGATGGATTTGTTCACTCCTGGTTCCCTACACTGAAGTTACCTGTCTTGTTCTGCTTCAAAACCTGCCTAAAATAGAAGTACATTGATTCTTTTATTAACATGAATGAGTGAGATGAATTAAAGTGCAGCAAATGGGTTATAGAACATAGTCTAATACATTCCAACACCCAGGATAATCTACTTCACATCTTAGTGCCAGCAGATACGAACCTGAATGAGACTGCTCATCTGAATCTTGCCCTACTGAATATATTTCCTCATGGTTGTGGTTGACAGCCGTATTACCCTGGGCTATATGATCTCCTAAAACCCTAGATTGCAAGATGGGTCTGTATTTGGATGGAAACCCTCCAAGGAGAAAACAGGTACAGTTGGGGACTCAATAGGTGGCACTTCACCTCTTCATCAGGAATGAATCATGGCTGTAGAGGCACTGTCATGCTGAAGGTGCTGTATTTCAGATGAGATGTAAAACTGGAAGCCATAACTGCTTGTGAGATCAAAAGATGGCATGTGAATAGCAGTGTTAGTTGTGGTATCCTGGTGGAATTCCAGTTTGGGTAATTGAGTTCTGAATATCAAAATATTCTACTATAGTGTCAACTAGAGGAATTTTTTGCTTAAAATTTAAAACCTGCTAAAATGTTCTGAAACTTTGCCAATGAAGGAAGGCTGCTGGGTTAAACTCTAGCAGTACCTCTGTTTCAGTCGTGATACCTGTATGTATGATTCACAATGGGCATTAGTCCTTCATGATGAAACATAATTTATAAATGTAAGACTTACCCTTATTACATTCTTATCTCTTGTCTTTAACACTTTGTTTTGTACAGCAGGATATGAGCCTTCTCCTATGTCCGGGCTTTGGCCTCATACAGTAGGTGTAATATAATCGCTGAGGTGGGCGTTCTGCAAGGAGAATTATTTTTGGAGGCTTTTGCATGAAACTTGCCCAATGAGTCTGAGACACCCAAGCACCATTAATTTTGGAGGTAAATGCCTCATAATATGTACTGAATAAAAATGGGAAGAGTTTGAAGTATGGGCAAAAAAATTGAGGGAATGGGCTGAATGTGTAGAATTTGGAAATTTTACACTTAAAGGAACACCAACTTGAAATCTAGATACATTTTAAAAAAGTAAATTTTCAGGTACCATACCTGTTTGAGTCACCCTGTCTTCTTGGTTTTACAGTTAATTTACTGGCTCTTTACAAAATGTTTTCCCTTCTTCTTATGTATAAAAACACACACAGAAGGGGAAGCTGATTATATGGGTAAATGATGAAACTGATTGTCAAAGTACTGTCATGCACAAAGTAAAAAAACTGGAAGAAATATATTCATCTCAATTGTATAGTAAACTTAGCTGTCACTTGTAATGCGTAGATAAAATAATCCTGAGAAAAATGTGATTGAGTGTCCCTTTAAGTGAAGTTATTCCTTAGTTTTACAAGGTATATGTTACTTTTAAATGACAACTTCATTGTTTATAACTCATTGGAAGCTTGTAAATGAAATGTTTAAAAACATTTTCAATCATTTCCACATAAATTACTCTGAAAAGTATGCTGAGTAGCTGGGTTCTGTATAATGGGAGGAACGTAGGGGGAAGAGAGAAGGTCACTTATTTAAAAGGGGGGAAAAAATTACTTTCCAAATGGATAGAAGGAAAAAAGTAAAATTTTAACTCTACCAACCTTTACAGCAGCCTTAATCAGTTTCATGTGATATTTAGATTAGTCTAAGGTTTCTTCATAATATCTGTTGGAATAAAATCAAAGTACTGATGAAATGCTAAAGATAAAGTACACTGAAAATTGTATTGAATAAATAAAGTTTGGATTAGTAAACAACAATAATGTAGTGCTGGTTTACAACCAATGGAGAAATTAAATCTGTTTTAAAGATTTGCAATTTGAGAATTGCACCAATGCTTGTCCTGTATGCTGATTGAATCCTGGTTGTGCTGTTAAGTATTTTTTGAGAAATAACTACCTAATAGAGAAACTACTAAAAGGAGAGGGTGCTGCAAAGTGAAATGTAGCACAATCAATTAATAGAAAAATGCACATAATTTGGTAAACAGAGATTACCTCTCTCCACGTCTTGATTGAGTGAAGTTGGAAGTTGTTATAGATGTTAACAAGGGCTTGTCTACACTGCGACGCTGTCCACAAAACTTTTGTCTTTCACGGGTACTTTAAAAAGCCCCCCCAAGAAAGACAAAAGTTTTACCGACGCAAGTGGCAGTGTGAATGTGGTGCTCCTGCCGACAAAGGTAATGCCACTCCTGGGGCTGGAAGTATTTTGTTGGCAAAAGTGCTGACAAAATACCGACAGAGCATTTACACTGTGTCAATACAGTCTTGTTGCTAAAAGCTGCGTAGTGTAGACAAGCCCCAACAAACCAGTTTTTATGTAGATCAGACTTTGTCGGGGTGGGCAAACTTTTTGGTCTGAGGGCCACATCGTGGTTGCAAAACGGTATGGAGGGCCGGGTAGGGAAGGCTGTGCCTCCGCAAACAGCCTGGCCCCCACCCCCTGTCCACCTCCTGACTGCCCCCCTCAGAACCCTCAACCCTTCCAACCCCCCCGCTCCTTGTCCCCTGACTACCCCAACCCCTATCCTCACCCCCGCCCCTGACAGGCGCCCCCTGCCCCGAACCTGCGCCCCATCCAACTGTCCTCTGACTGCCCCCCGGGACCTCCTGCCCCTTATCCAACCCGTTCCCCCCACCACCTGCCACTCAGAGTGGCAGAACAGGCTTATTTGAAAGCCTGGGAGCTGGGCGGGTGCAAGCCGCGCTGCCGCATAGCTGCAGGGGAGGGGGAACAGCGTGGGAGTGGCCGGGGGCTAGCCTCCCTGGCCGGGGGCTAGCCTCCCTGGCCGGGGGCTAGCCTCCCTGGCCGGGAGCTCGGACTGGGCAGGACGGTCCCACGGGCTGTAGTTTGCCTACCTCTGCTTTATGTAGATCATCAAGACAGACATCCTACAAACACAGTAGACTCTATATAGATAGTGTATTGGCTAGTCCATTTCAATTATGCTTGACTTGGTATGCTAAACCTTTGTCACTAGCATTTTTGATTAACCCCCAACCGACTCTGGATTAGTATGTGTCTGCTGTTGTAGAGATGACAGGAAAAGACTACATAATGTGAAATAGCTAATATGTGAGAGAGTGGTAGGCTTTTTTCAAATTCACTATAAAAATCTGGAGGTCTTTCCCCTCTAACGTAGATCAGCTGGGGTATATAACCTTTTGAATGTTTGCATTGCAATGGTATAGTCTGCATTGCACTTTGCAGACACAGCAAAAGCTCCTGCCCTGAGTAGTTTACAACTGATTTAACTAAATACAATTCAGTCATCTAGAAGGATAAGTGAAAATGGACTTCAAGTAGAGGGAATATACTTTTGCACAGGAAAAGGGAGGTGTTCCAAGATTAGGGTCTGTTATGAAATAATAGACTGTTGTCAAGTTTTCTCTGTAGGAGTGGTTGTGGAACAAGATGGAACATTGCATGAAACCAATAGTGTCCATGGGCTGCACCTCCATATTAAAGGTGAGGGTCATAGAGACTATATTTTAAACTGCTTGAGTTGCACTTAGTTTTGGGCCTTAACTTTGGGCATCCAGTGTTGAACCTAATAATTCACCTGTTTTACCTGCTAGAATGTCTTCACTGAGTATTTAGGCCACAGCTGGATTATGGAGCTGAAGAGTTGCAACTAGAAAAGCAAAACTGAGACTTTTTTCAAAATGTGTAAAGATTTAGAGCAAGGTCTTTTTAGTATAGCTGTAGTAGTATAAATTCTCTCTGTGGTCTCTCTTGCTGTTCTGACCTTTTAAAATGCAGGTGTTAAAATATTTGCGAATATGTTAGATGTGAAGCTGGGAGACAAGCTTCCAAATAAAAATCCATCTGTTCAAAAAGTTTGGTTGTAGTGGTGCCTCTTATTGTCAAAAACAGCTTGATGTCATGGTGCATCCCAGGGAAATGTCAGATTTGTTTTTCCTGTGTAACACAGTAACTTGCTTATAAAAACATGTTTTCTTAGGTAAATAAGATGGGACTTATTCCAACTCCGACTAAGTCGTCTTTACATTAATAGGGTGTACAAGATTGGCTGTTTGAGTGCAGGTGCATACAGATTACACTTTGCATTATTTCCAAAAAGCGCAGTGGCAGAGACGACTATTAGGGCATACAAGTATTTGCAAACTTGCCCATCTCTTGTGTGTACACAGATCTGACACTTTCTTTTGCAGTTCATCACACTAATCCAAGTCACTGAAGTGCTCAAAAGTTTCCATACTTTTGTACAAGAGTAAAATAGTCACAGCATAGAGAGGAAGGATCACCCAAATATGTTCATGGAAAGAGTCAAAATTATATACATATAATTTGTAATGTCACCCAGAAGCATAGTTATTGGTTTTCCTGTTGCAGCCTCAATTTTGGGGAGGGAAAATAGCATTTTAGGGAAGTTGTCCTTATAAAAATTAGTGTGAAGTTACCAGTGTACACTTTAAAAAATTATCTAACAGGCTCAGTATTTTTAAATGGTGAGTCTAAGAAGTGTTGCAGTGTCTCATAAAATATCCATTTAATTGGTAGAAATAAATAGCAGTGCACAGTAGATAAGCAAGAAATTGCTTCCCTCTTGTTTAAAATCACATTTTTTAAGTCTCATGTGATTTTCCTTTCTATCCAGTATTATAAAAATGACTTGCAACGTTAATAAAATCCCAACTCTGCACTTGTAAGCTGGCAAAGGAATTGAGCTTGAGGAGAATCTGGCCCTCTGGAGTGCTCAGTTTGATACTCAATCAGTTTAAATCCTCTGCTGTTTCAAAATATAGAGCCCTTTGATAAAGGGATGGTATCATGTGTAAGTTGGATGTTTATTTGCTCTCATCTTTACAGCTTTGGATGTTGCTGTGTTTATTCTTGCAGGACTGGTGGGCTTCTGTGCTATCTAGGGGATACTGACAACAGTAAACACTTTTCAGGAGAGCTCATGTTAACGTGTCACCCATGGAACAATACTCCTTCTCAACTGATTGTAAATAGTAACACAGCAGTGATAGTTTGGAAAGACAGGAAGTCAGAAATGAATTAAATTCCATCTCATTATCTACCAGTTTTCTGTCTTCACAGTAATTGACTTAGGGCCGAAGATTTAGGCTCAGATTTTCAAAGCCACTGGCTAGGCATCCAGATTGTCTAGGCAGCTTTGAAAACCTCAGCCCTAATGTCCAAATCAGTGATTGCCTTTAATTTTTATTTGTGCTTTAACATTTGAGATTAAGTCGTAAGTAGGTGAGAAACCCTAGTATTGCTGCTATTATGTTGCATTTTGTGTTTTTCCTTAAATATGGCATCATACTAATTTTAACTTGTACAGAACATTTTATTATAGCATTAGCTATTTCCAGATAAACTAGCTGAGGCCTGGGTGGGCAAACTTTTGGCCTGAGGGCCACATCGGGGAATAGAAATTGTATGGTGGGACATGAAAGCTCACAAAATTGGGGTTGGGGTGTAGGAGGGGGAGCGGGCTCTGGGGTGGGGCTGGGGATGAGAGGTTTGGGGTGCAGGAGGGTGCTCCAGGCTGGGATCAAGGGGTTTGGAGAGTGGGAGGGGGATCAGTGTTGGGGAGTGGGGAGAGGCTCAGGAGTGCAGACTCTGAGCAGCACTTACCTCAAGCAGCTCCCGGAAGCAGTGGCATGTCCCTTCTCCGGCCCCTACATGTGGAGTGGCCCCCGACCCTAGGTGCAGGGCCATGCAGCTGCTTCCGGGAGCTGTGTGGTGCGGACCCCAACCCGGCGCCAAGCCACATGGTGCGGCTCCTGACCTGGCACCCTGGCTGGATCGCCGAAGCGGGGCAAGCCCCAGACCCCGCTCCCCAGTGAGAGCTTGCGGGCCGGCTTAAAACGGCTTGCAGGCTGTAGTTTGCCCACCCCTGAGCTAAGTTAGAGGGCTTGAATTTTTTTGAGTTGTAGGGGTAGGGTAAGGAAAGTTGCTTGCTGTGACAACTGACTTGAAAAATACTTGCTTCTTTAATTAGTTGGCAGTATTCTGCCCTAACACTACTTTTCTCTGACACCTTGCCAACCCCCACTCTGAAGGCTTTCCCTGCACAACAAATGCACAGCTCTGGGAGCCATCTGCCAGGAAAACTCAGTACCACTATGAATTAACAAATGTACTCAAGCTACATTTATTTTCATGCATTTGCTTTACATTCTGTTGCTTCCCTTTGCTCTCTTTTTTATTTCTTTCTCATTCTTCCTTCCTAATTTTGGTTTCTGATGCCAGAACAGCACTTCCTTGTTATCTTCCTTTTCTTGATTAATTCTGTTTTCCAGTCAGTCTAGTCTGTGCTCCACTGGCAGCTGTGTAGTGAAATTTAGAATTATGGTGCACAGAAATCACAAAGGGATTGAGACAGCCAAAGAGAGGTGCACAAGAAAGGAGTGAAAACTTATCTGTGATTTTGACTTTACATATTATTTATTATTAATTTATTTATTTTAAAAAGCATGTTTGGTTCCGTACTGGGCAAATACTTCAGTGTCCATTTTAAAAAGCATTGGGGTATCTAACGCTTCGGTATTTCAAAATTTGAGATTTTTAAATAGAAGTAAAATATTCTTAGATTCAATTTTTGTATAGTGCTTTAAAGGACTTTTTGTTTGGAAAAGTGCACTTTCGCGAAGTAGCTCCTTGCAAATTAAGTTCTGGATGTGCAGATAACTTGCTGGAATGTCTAGGTTCATACATGTAGAAGCTTATCTGGCAATTCCAAATATGCTGGTAATTGTAGTCTTCCAAGTGGCATAAACTGACCTCTTATTAATGAGGAGATGGTAAAATTTTGGGTTAGTAATGCTTTGATGAAGTGATAAAGTTTCACCATGAGGAAAAGCTTGGGTTATCTTGGTTCCTTTGTGCAGGAATGGTTTCTTGTAAAATTATTCCTTTGTGATTGTTTATAGGTCTTACCACAACATTTCTGAAAAGATCGTGGAATTATGGACACTAATAATTTACTGTGTTTATTGGTATAGAACAGTAGTCATATAAAATGTCTCCTCCTTTAAGGGCAATGAAGCCCTGGATCATCAAACCACTATTAAGTTAATCTTCTGAATAACTTTCAAAAATGTCAGCCTCTGATTCTTCTGTTTTTCAGGTACACCTGATTGGGTGACGTTCTCAAGTCAGAGGAAATATTGTCCTCTTTTAAAAAGTGACAAAATTTGCTCAGTGTCAGAAGTGTAGTATTCTCTGAATAGTCACTTTTCAACCTCAAGGGGCAATTTTTCTTATGAAATAGAGAAACTCTGTTCAGTTTGATTATATTCAGAGTCTATAAAATGACTGTACAGGAGTAACAGAGATGATGGACTCAGAGATTCTTCTCTGTAAAAGGCCTGGTCATTGTAGACTAGCTGGAAAGTGGGGCTTTTCTCATTCTGGAGTAGAAACTAGTTCATTCCGGGATTAAATTAAGAGGGAAGCTTCTTAGCAAGAGGGTATGTGGTGAAGCTTCCTCTTTCCTCTTCTCCTTTGTGTGAGAAAGAAGCACCTGTGGCAAATTGGAGTACATTCCCTGGGCACATGCATTCCTGTGGGTTCTTACCTTTCTGGTTGTGAATATTGGTTATTTTTAGAGCCTTGTGACACTCTTTTATTTATTTAGTTATTTAGTTATTTATCAATAGATATATAGATAGATATAAAATGTCAGGGTGTAATATATGTATATATAAAAGAAAGTGTCATGAGGCTCTAAAAATAGCCTGCCCCTCCCTCCCTCTCTCTCTCTCTCTCTCTCTCTCAGAATTTTGGGAATTTTGTTACTTTCTTTTATTCAAGGGGGGGGGGGGGGGAGTGCTGACACCCAAGAGGGTTGGGAGGCCCCGGGGGCTGTTGCAGAGTGAACCTGACCCACACTCAGGGGCTGGTCTCTGCTCTGGGTGTTGCAGCCTGATGCATGCATCGCAGCTGTGCTCAGGTTTGGCCCAGCTGTCCCTCTGTCACCAGGTTGCAATGCCAATCACTTAAATTTTGTCTGACTACCCCTTGTCATGACAGAGGGGCAGGCAGCTGGACCAGACCTGAGTACTGCTGTGACCCTGTGCTCCACGTTGCCACACCTTGAGTGGGGAGCCGGACAAAGCCCTGGGGGAAAGAAGCATCAGGAGCTACTGCTGATGGATGAGTTTTTCATTTTTAGTTTTGTATGTTTTGTTCTGAATTTGTGGAAAATGGGGCTCTAGGTATGAAGCAAGGGACTTTTACCTTCCAAGGAAAACCATTAGCGTTTTCTAATACTGTGTAAAACATTGACTTTTCAGTCCTTGTCTATACTGAGTGTTAACACATAGTGTTAGTTAACATTTTCTAATACTTAGTATTTTTCCTAGTAGTCTTGCAAAAACCCTCTATTTTTCCATTGCTTTGAAGTGATTGTCTGGGTTGCTAACTGTCACATGGTACCTGGTTTGCTAAGGGGATTGGATTACATAGCTACCTTAGTTTGGAGGTGTGAAATTCACAGTTTTATACCATACAGTGAAGGTGATTATTCTTGTTAAAGGCTAACATATGGTTTAAAAGTTACCAGACAAAGAAAAGTAAATTAACTTAATAGAGGAGGCTGTGCAATCTGCAACAGTTTAGATTGTTTTAAAATGGCCACTACATGTCTGCAGCTGCCTCTTCATCTGGAATTTAAAGAGCCAGGAAGAGGAGCTGAAGGTCACTTGGGGTCTGTTTGCAGAAGAGTGAGTAGATCTAAATACTAGAATACTTAAATGAGGAATTTGAGCTGCCAGTATCATGAAGAGTACAGGACTGGTTTAAAATTCCTCTTATGAGTAAACTCAGTTTGCCTACTAAGAGCTCTTTTTTTATCTTTTTTGCTCTTGTCATGTGTCTGTAGAAAGTGGAGTAACTTTGTGGTCTTCTGCATCTAGGGTATTCATACTGTTAATTCCTCTGGCAATGAAGCAAAATTCTTCCACAATTTTTATAATTCTGTTTTTGTTCAGAGCCCTGGTGTACACACCTCCCTGTGATCCAGAAAGTAATTAAAGATGTTATGCAATATTTTTCACACCATTTTAATAATTTTTCTGATATAGTTTGGTTGACAAGCTTATAAAACTGTAAGAGCAGATAGCTAGGAATTGTACCCCAAATGCTGCATTGTGTGAAATTTATATTTAAGGTCACTTTGCAGTGAAGCAAAAGTAATCCTCCGTTGAGGTCTGTTCAGAGTTACAACAGGTCTGGTCTAAAACCCTTTGAAGGCACTGGAAAGGCTCCCATTGAGGACAACAGGCTTTGTATTAGCCCCAATATCAGTTGACCTTATTGCATTACATTACATTAGCTAAGTACTCAGGAGTTTGGGTGACACCTTCAAAAGGAGAAGTAACTAATTTATAGCTAAACAATTCACCCCATGTCACAGGCTGGCCCAGTTCCCCTTGCTGGACAGACACCAGATTGTTGTGAATAGACTGAGCCACTGGATCACATGTGCTTCTAAGCCCTCAGAATCGCTATTCTTAGCTCTAGGTCTCTTATGGGACACTTCCAGGTTCAGACCCTGTCTCTGCCACCCTTCCTTGGGACGTGGGGCTCCCCAGCCCGGCTGCTATAAATTCCAAAACCAGCAACTCCAGTTGCTTATACATGCTCTCTGAGTTCCATTTCATTGTAGGCATGCTCAGCTTCTTGATTAACTCCTTCAGGGACAATGTGTCAGGTAAGTAAGGAATACAGGCTTATCAAAGGAATTTATTAGCCATAATCGCTCTTAAAGTACTAGAGAGTTAGTGATCGTTGCAAAATCCCAACTAGCCCTGAGATACTCCTTCCCCTCCCCCCAATAAAAATATGATGTAACCCTTTCTGAGTCCAGTCAGGTCTGCCTAGCCTGAAAGACTGATCATTCTACATCCTCTTGTCTCTCGAGCCTGGTCTTCCAGCATGTTGTGGTGAATGACCCTCTTGCTCAGGGAGAGCCCTCTCGCCGCAGTAGCCACTGCCCTTTTTTGCCTGTGTGCTCCAGCTGGGAAATTCCAGCCTTCCTCCAGGGTATGTCTACCCTTAAACTGCTACAGATGCACAGTTGCAGCATTCCAGCCGCACTGCTGTAGCGCTTCAATGTAGATACTACCTGCACCGAAGGGAGGGGTTTTGCTGTCTGCACAGGCAGTTCACCTCCCCGAGAGGTGGTAGTTAGGTCGACAAAAGAATTATTCCATAAGCTGTAGACACTGTAGGTTAGATCAGCATAGCTACATCTTAGTGTTGTGGATTTTTCACACCCCTGAGAGAGATAGCTATGCTGATGTTAGCTCCCAGTGTAGACCAGCCCTCAGTCAGGCTTCAGTGCAGAGAGTCCATTGTCATATATGACAGGTTTCAGAGTAGCAGCCGTGTTAGTCTGTATTCGCAAAAAGAAAAGGAGAGTACTTGTGGCACCTTAGAGACTAACAAATTTATTTGAGCATAAGAGTGCGTCCGATGAAGTGAGCTGTAGTTCATGAAAACTTATGCTCAAATAAATTTGTTAGTCTCTAAGGTGCCACAAGTAGTCATTGTCATATAGTCTTTCAACTACTAGTGCAAAACCATGAAAGTTGATGGCCCTAGATTGCCCTGTGATGGCTCGTCAGCCATTGTCCCTAATACAAAATGGATGTTCTAATCCAAAATGGAGGGTACATTATTAAATGAAGGTTGGAATAGAAAATGGAGTTCACAGTTTGGTAGACACATCCAATTCTGTCACAGCCTGTTGTTTGACCATGGAAGAGTAACTTGAAAGTTATACTAGCAAAACTGTATAGTAGACCTGTGACGGTTGTATAGGGTTGCCAGCCCTCCAGGATTGGCGTGGAGTCTCCCAGAATCAGCATCGATCTCCTGATGACTGTTGAAAGCAATTTGGGAGATTTTAATAGGATATTTTAAGACAATGACATTATGTCATGTTGGAAAAAAATAATCCCCCGGAATAGCTTGTCAAAGTTGGCAACCCTACGTGTTTATGAAACACAATCCAGATCAATATGTGTTTGTCACCAAACCACTTAGTTTCATTAATATTCAGGATTTTGTAGAGATAGGGTTCTCAGGATCTTTTTGGGGGTAATACAGGTTTTACAAAGAGATATAAATAAAGGTACTACCAGAAGGAAAGTAAAATCATGCTTCTGTTTAAGCATCCATTTTTTTTTTCAGTCTGGAGTGTTCTGCACAGCCTTTAAATGTGGATTTTAGTGTAACTTGGTTCCTTCAAGGAAAACTTAGGGGAACTGGAATTCATCAGCTTCATTGGATTCAAATTCATTGGATTTCTCAATGTGCTTGTCGGTGGGACAGAAATCTAGAACAGGCAGAGAAAAAAGAAATGGAGGAGCTGGCACAAATTGCAAGTTAAATCATGAATATAAACTTAAATAGGCTGGCCTATGGGCAGATCTAACTGTTGTGGCTGATGACTAGGGATGATAGAAATGTTTAGGGAATCTTTCAGTAGAATTGTTTCAGCAGATTTTTACCGGCTCTCCTGCACCCCACACATTTTGTGTGTGTGCATAAGGGGTACATGGTATTTCAATACAAAGAGGATAGTCACTGAATTAAATATTTACTTACCACATTGTAAATTATTGTGCATGAATAACTAGGATCAGTGTGAAAATATGCAGGAGACTGGCAGAATCTATTCTGTATCCTGCTTGCCACTAAAACAGGGTAAAATGAAGAAGCAGTGTGGTCTATCAAATGTGGACTAGAGGTTCTGTTCTCAGCTGTTCTGTGACCTTGGGTAAATCACTTCATCTCTCTCTACTTAATTTCCCCATCTTAAAAATGGGAGGAGTAATGTTACTTATCTTTGTAAATCACTTTGAGTTCTACAGATGGGGAGTTCTCTATACAAGCATATTTTATTATTATTATTAATTATTATTTATTTATTAATCAGATAAATAGTTTTCCTTCTTAACCAGTAGGGATTGGCAGTCCAATGAATGTGTAAAGTCTACACTACTTCTATCCCATCAGCACTCCTCCTTATTTGTCTTCTCAGTCCTGCTCTGCCTTTGCTGACGAGGAAAACAGCAAAGGCAATCTCTCTCATTTTTGGCTTTTCAGTGCAGTTTTTTAATGTTCTTTTTTCCTCTCGTTCTTCTAACTTCTAAAATGATAAGCGGGGACAAGGGGGGGTGTTGCCCAAGTGCAACAGCTGCTGTGGCACAATATGAGCCTTCATTATGGGTATCTTCTGCTCTTACTGGGATAACAGCCCAGAATGTCAAGATACAGTGCTGACTTCTGTTGGCAGATCAAAGTACCAGGCTGCTTCACCATTACCAGTCAATGCGGCCTATAGTAGAGCTTCCTGGTAAGAGTCATTAGATCTAGGATCTACAAGGGCAGTAGAGGACAGTTTCTACCACCCACATGCCAGGTGCAGACAATTTCCAAGACCTTTCCTTTCCAGGAGCTTTAGGTTGGGCAAGGAGTATCCAGGTCCTGGAATAATTTCATGCTTAAACAGCTATTTGGTAAGATTCATTCTGAACCCTCACCATTTATGCCTTCTCATCTCAAAGCTGTGCAAGAAGAGCACGGAGTAATGTAGTGATGTAGTCACTGAAGCTGCTTGAGTACATTTTCTCTGCCATCATGGGCCTTAACAGTATGAGGTTCCTTGTGGCTCTCAGCTAATGTTGGTGATTCAGTGCTCACAAGTTACGCCAACATACAGCCACCACTGTAATTTAATCGCTGTTGCATGTCCACACTATGCTCCTTGTGTTGGTGGAGCGCATCCACAACAGCAGCTCTTGCATCGACCCAGAGAGCAGTGTACTGTGGGTAGCTATCCCACTGTGCACCTGGCTGCAGGGTGTTTTGGGAAGGGTTTGCAATGCCTCATGGGGGCAGGTACAGCATCATGTGATGGTTTCTCAATCCCATCATTCCATGGGTACTAGATTGGCAGCGGCTTTTCAATTGAAGTGGGAGTAAGTGGGGGGAAGGGTGTGTTGGGAGAGTGTCTGTGTGTGTGTTGGGGTTGGAGGTATGTGTATGTGAGAGACACTGTGTGGGGGACGGGGGACAGTGAGTGTGTTGGCACACTGTCTCTTTAAGTTCAAACACCAACTGGAAGCAACCAATCGTGTGGCAGAAGATGGTGCACAGACAACTGGTGCCCCCTTCTCACCCAGCTCAGGGTAGACTGGTACAGCAGCAGGGGGAGGTGGACAGTCTGCCTTCCTCCTTGGCTCTGAACAGAAGTCTCTTCCCCCCCACCCCCAAGCAGCAGCCTGCCCTGCCTGCCTGTCGCTGCCTAGTGCCGGGGAGAGCAGGATTCTGCATTAATGTTTTGATTCCGTGATTCCCTCCAAGTTCTCCCACAGTCTCCTCTCCCCACTGACCAAGGAGATCCACCCCCTCCCCTGTAGTCCAGGCAGGAGTGTGTTTGCTGTTGGGAATTGGCATGCTCAGCTGGGCAGTAGCTGTGTGAGTTCTCCATGCTGAGCAGTTTCAGAAATTCCTGGGGCTTTGAAAGGGGAGGGGTGCATGCCCATATAGCTTGATGCAGGGCAGTGGAGTTCAAAACAGCAGGGAGGTCACAGTGGGCATTGTGGGATACCTCCTGAAAGCCGGTTACTACGATGAAACAAATGTGTCTACATTGATGCTTTGTCGATCTAACTTTGCCGCAAAAAGCTCTATACCTCTCGTCAAGGTGGTTTTATTTTGTTGGCAAAGCAGGGCAGTTTTGTCAGCGGGAGGAGCATTGTACTGTGTACACCTTCATTGTTTTGTCGACAAAAGCTGCCTTTTGCTATCAAAACTTTGTAGTGTAGACCAGGCCTTCGTGTCCTTTCATTTAGACCAGAGCCAGGAGATTTTTCAATCTGCAGTGGCTTTCCATTTTTAAGGAGGTTTTTTTTTTTTAAGGATCAGGTGGATTCAGCTTTCTAAGGCAATTCGCTGAGCAAAGCAGGCTTTCTGGCAGAAGAGTTTCTACATCCTTTTCCAAGAGGGGAACGTTTTCCTGGCAAATATGACTATTAACAGATTTTGGTTTTTCAGGTACTAGAGGTGGACTTCTCTGTTTTGGGCACATTTGGTCTTCCTTGTAAAAGGAAGTCAGTTCAGATCTGAGAGACCTGATGAGATTTCTGTATTCTTGGAGATGGGTGGTAGAATTCTGAGAGAACAGGTTTTTTTATATCCACTAGATTTCACTAGTAACCTTGACAGAAAGAGGGTTCAAGCGGTATGAAGATCTCTTAATTGTTCCTCCCACCCATAACTAGTACAAGTTTTCTTTACTTCATGCTCTTGGAGCAGGATATACTTTCTGTTAATTGGCATTCGCAGACTAATTTAGTATAGCTGATATCCTTAGAAATGAAGCAGTTAACAATGCTTGGCATTCAAATGATTGTAATTAAGCTTCAAAATAAATGCCCTATTAACAAATAAAACTTACTCCTTGTTGACGTTTGTCTCGCTGCCTGACAGCAGACTCTACAGCAGTTGTTTTACGGTGTGAAAAAAAAATTCTTTGCAGTCAGGACTAGATGCTCTTTAAATGAAATCTTAGATTCTAGAGAATATAACAAAATTTGCAGAAAATTTAATACCCTCAAGTGTCTGCTGTCCTTACAGATGTAACTCAGATACTCATTGATTTTGTTAGAATCACGGTGTAAAGTTACTACTAAGATTTCATCTGTCTGGATTCAAAATTCATTGTCAGTTTTGGTCAGTCAAATTCTACCCATGTCCTACTATATGTTACTTCGTTTAGTCTTTGGTGTGTATGATGCAGACTGTGCAGACATCTAACTGTATGAAGAAGTTGCTGTAAAGTAGATATGTGCACCATATCTAGTGACTCTGTCAAGAACAATATTGCTTTATTTCTTTTGATTCTTTTTATGGGAAAAAGCTGTTGGAGCCATGTGTAATTTCTTGATCAAATTCGGAGACTGCTCTTTCATCATTTTTTGCCTTAATACAAGTGCATTTAATGAGAACTCGGGGTACAGAGAGAGAACAATTTCTTCAGTTTAAGCAAAGGATAACTTTGCTTTGCAAATATACATGCATTATAAGAACAATAACCTGTTCTCACTGTTGTATGAAATAGCATTGTAAGTCTGGTCTTCATTTTTTTTTTATTGCAGAATATTAGTATTGCAAATCATGTTTTCTGACTTCTTTGGCAGAGTGTGGGAGGGAAAGGAACTTCGGACTTTGTAGAACCCATTTTTTTAGTGCATTCCTGTTCTGAAGGTACAGCTTCTCTTCTCTGTCCCATCCAATTTGACCTCCTCAGAAATGTTAGTGGTGATCTCTCTAGCCATATTTAATTTTTGAAAAATAAATGAAATGCCTCCTTGCATTCCAGCTAATGGTATTTCTTTAGAATCACAAATCTAAGGTCCATTACGAGCCAGGTTATGTAAAAAGGCTTTGCCTATAGGTGTTTCCTAGCAACTCTACCAAGAGAATGCATTGCAAATCAGAGTTTCCATTTCTTTTTAGGAATGTTAGGGTCACTTAATTCACTCAATCAAAGACTAAAAATAAGGGGGGAAATGAAGGTAATTGGGAAATTAGAAATGAGACATGACCCTACTAACCATTGGCTTTAGTCTACCAACTACTTAATTGGTTTTCAACCTGTAGTCTGTGGACCTCTGGGAGTCCACAGATGGTCTAAGATTTCCAAAGGGGTCCGCAAATGAAAAAAGATTGAAAACCACTGATCTAGTTGAAATTCTTGCGTAACGGCAATTTTTCCAAGTGGAAAAAATAAGCTATCAGCCTTAGTCTTCTTTGAAAACAATTACAGTAGAACTTTGCTAATTCTCACACTTTACAGTTCTTAAATGAGTGTCACTTCATTTCTTGGCCCTATTGGTATAAATTAAAAGTCTGCAATTTGAATAGCTCTTGGAAAATATTTATTTTTTAATATATCTGGTTCAAAGCTGAGCCATATTAGGAATTTTGCTTCAATGATGATATAAAAAATATAGTTATTGTCACATTACGTATCTTAAACGCCTAGGACTTTTAGTTATGACTTTACTTCTGTTTCATCTGTGGAAGTAATTACATGTAATGCTCTTTTTAATATTAAATATATTGCATGAGTTCTCAAATATATATACTATTACTATGTTTCATTCACAGAGCTCTACCTAGAGGGCAAATACCTATTTCCACTATGAAACATTACTTACCATTCTTTTTATGGGTTTATATCTTGGCCTAAGTTGCATAATCTTACAGCACCCAAAAATGTGCTAAGCATTTCACAATACAAATAAGAGGACATAGTCTCTGACCAGAAGAGTTTTAAAAACTGGGACACGATGCTACAAAAAGAGGGCAACCTGTACGTTGGGAGGTGGGTGGCAGAGATGGGAGACTATCAAAATATTATGTGGCTATTCAGAAAAGCCTAATGCACAGCGTAATGGTTCAAGATACTCTTGTATTTTTAAAAATAGCTAAATGTTATGGTTACCTTTCTTGTGTGCGTCTTTGTAGAAGTGGGTCTTAAGGAGGGATCTGAAAGAGGAAAGGGCCTTGTGGACCAACTTGGAATTTACTTTAACAAGTAATAAATCAAGGGTTTGAATGCAGACTTCTGTACAATAACTAGTTAGTTTGAATCAGTCTTGTAAAATAGTAATGAAAATTTACCAGCTGAGGCACAAAATTATTTTCCTCACCTTTACCATAATTAAAAAAAAATTGCAAAAGGGTGAATAGGATTCACTAAGGCTGACTTCAATTATTTGAGCAATTAATTTTTGAATGGTCAGACTCCCTCTTAGTAACAGATACACTTCACTGAAAAAGATTTGTTACTTTAAATTACAAGTAAATTCATTGCTCGTGAAAGATGCTGGATTCACAGTGGGCAACTGAAATCCCCTGTTCAGAACAGGTACAGTACAGGTAATAATTCAGGATTCTCTCCGGGCTCTCACTCTCCTCTGCCCCTCCTCCCCAGGAGTGTCACAGCACTGTAGTGAAGGACTAGGAAACATGGTCCACTCAGTCCTTGGCTTCTAATCAAAGATGTCAGTAGCAATGCAGTTATTTTGGTCTGCATCTTGTTCTATGAGAAATGGACTAGGATAATCTAACTGGGTAATTATAATGGGAAAGGTTTTGATTTTAATGGGAGGCAATATTGCCTAGTTGTTATAGGTTGGTTAGGGCACCTGTCTTCCATTCCCAACTTGGTAACTAAATTGTTGAAACCATCGATATGTCACTTAACCTCTTGGTCTCTATTTTCCTCAGTTGTAAAATAGATATACTTCAGGATGCTGTCACTAAATGTTTGTAAAGTGTTTTGAGATCTTAAAATTAAAGTGCTATGTAAGGGTGAAGTTTTAGTGTTGTTTTTTAAAAATAAATGTACCTTCTGAAAAGTAGCTGTGCATACATAAGTACTTTAGTGAAATTGTTTTAGTACTTCAGTCTCATTCAAATTTAAATCTTCTAAAGCTACATCAGTAATCTTAACTTGTATAGCATTCAGTTGATCCACTTGAATTTACACAGTATCTATGTCAAACAAGTCATGATGTTTGTGGTAGTATTATTACTAGGGTTTTCTTTAAACGTGTTACTTAGAGGAAATTAAATACAAAAGTCTATTGAAATATCTTTGAATTTCCTTGTTTGTGGTTTGAAAATAGACCATTAGTATTATGTTTTCATTCTGTCCTTGTCATTCCATTGTTGCTAATACTCTTTACAAGTGGGGTAACTCTGTCATCTCTGAAACACTTTAAACACAGTAGAAATATTTATAGACAGGCAAACATCTTTACACTAAAAGAAAAGGAGGACTTGTGGCACCTTAGAGACTAACAAATTTATTTGAGCATAAGCTTTTGTGAGCTACAGCTCACTTCATTGGATGCATTCAGTGGAAAATACAGTGGGGAGATTTATATACACAGAGAACATGAAACAATGGGTGTTACCATACACACTGTAAGGAGAGTGATCAGGTAAGGTGAGCTATTACCAGCAGGAGAGAGGGGGGGGAGGGGAATATCAAGGTGGGCCATTTCCAGCAGTTGACCCGGGGGGGGGGGGGGGGGAATAAACATGGGGAAATAGTTTTACTTTGTGTAATGACCCATCCACTCCCAGTCTTTATTCAAGCCTAAGTTAATTGTATCCAGTTTGCAAATTAATTCCAATTCAGCATTCTCTCATTGAAGTCTATTTTTGAAGTTTTTTTTGTTGAAGAATTGCCACTTTTAGGTCTGTAATCGAGTGACCAAAAAGATTAAAGTGTTCTCCGACTGGTTTTTGAATGTTATAATTCTTGATGTCTGATTTGCGACCATTTATTCTTTTATGTAGAGACTGTCCAGTTTGGCCAATGTACATGGCAGAGGGGCATTGCTGGCACATGAAGGCATATATCACATTGGTAGATGTGCAGGTGAACGAGTCTCTGATAGTGTGGCTGATGTGATTAGGCCCTATGATGGTGTCCCCTGAATAGATATGTGGACACAGTTTGCAACGGGCTTTGTTGCAAGGATAGGTTCTTCAGGCGTTCTTGTCAACTGCTGGAAATGGCCCACCTTGATTATCACTACAAATGGTTCCCCCCCCCGCTCTCCTGCTGGTAATAACTCACCTTACCTGATCACTCTGCTTACAGTGTGTATGGTAACACCCATTGTTTCATGTTCTGTGTATATAAATCTCCCCACTGTATTTTCCACTGAATGCATCCGATGAAGTGAGCTGTAGCTCACGAAAGCTTATGCTCAAATAAATTTGTTAGTCTCTAAAGTGCCACAAGTCCTCTTTTTCTTTTTGCAGATACAGACTAACACAGCTGCTACTCTGAAACCTATCTTTACACTAAATGTCCTTGCTTTTTTACCTTTTAATATAGTGGGTTATTTATATTAGTTTTTGAATGAAAATGTTTCCACTTCCCATGGTTTAGACACTTTTGAAATTTTACCATAGAGTTTTCTGCAAATTGGGTCTGGTTCCCACATAATCTGTAAATTGTATTAATAGGAAACTTCCATATTGTGACAATCCACAGCTTTTTTTTGGGAGCCATTTTTGAATTAATTAAGAATGAGGCAGTTATTGGCTAGCAGCACTTGCTGCCAGTAATGTTTGCAGCTTGTGAAATTGATTTCAGTGACCTGCACTAGCACTTATATATTTGGAAACCTTGTCTATTCTAGGTTTATTTTCTGAAAAACTTCACACCGTTGCTAATGCCAAATTCAGCTCCACCAGCAGTGTTGTTAACAGTGGGAGCCCTAGTGTAGGCAAGATGCTAGAGGCTGTCTGGACTTTGATTTAACAGCTGGTGCACCAGTGTAAATACCAGGACATTTTTCTGAAAAGGCCAGTATGTAGATAGTCAAAAGAAGCAAACTTTGGAAGGCGTGTGTGGTGAGGGTTTGGGGGGAAGAGGGTTTGTCAGATACCTAACTATAGTTCTGTAATCACAGTCCACATACATTTGTAGTTTACGAAAATGTCATTGTCAGTCTTGTTATAACTTAATATAAATTGGTACTGATCTTATGATAGAATTAAAAGAGAACCTATTTTTTAAATAGTATTTTTGTAGATGTCTTATTAATAAGGCTGCGATTTCATCACGGAATCCATAACTTCGAAAGATCTCCATGACCTCAGCCAGCACTGGTGGGGAGCTGCAGGGTCCCTGCCACCTGTGGAGGCAGGCAGCTGCCCGGCCTCTGTGGGTGGCAGTGGGGAGCCCCGCAGCTTCCCAATGCTGCTCCCTTGCCGTGCCCCCCCCCCCCACATCCCCGAGGGCAGCAGGGAGGACCTGGCAACAGGGGGAATCCCCACTGGTCCCCTGTGGGCAGCAGTGGGAACCCATGCAGTTTGGAACTGCCAGCTGAGGGGGACCCTGGAGCTCCCAGCCCTCCTTCCCGCACATCCCCAGCTGCCCAGGCTACCCATTTTGTCACTGGTATTTTTAGTAAATGTTAGGGACAGGTCACGGACTTCTGTGAATTTTTTACTAAAAATATGCATGACAAAAACTTAGCCTTACTTATTAATCATCTCAAATTCCAGAGATGACACTTAAGTAAAGATGAGCAAGAGTTAAAACTGTATCTACAGATGTATCAAAAGCCAAGTGACATGGTTAAAAATGACACTACTTTTTTTTAGTGGAGCTGGGATAGATTTTGGCCCTGTGATGGGGTTATTAGTTTACAAGAGCAGAAATGTGTATCATTCAAACAAAATAATATTTTATTGAATTGTTTTCCACTTAATCACACAGCATATCTAGATAATAGCTACCAACAGTGAAACCTGCTAGCCCTCTAAAGTATTCCAGTCACCACGAACATTACTGTTACAGTTCACTGAAACAAGCTCTTCGCCTCTGATAATTCCTTAGTTCTTAAAAAAAATGAAATTCTCTTTTCTTGAAAAAAAGAAAAGGGTGGGGATACACTTCCTTTAATCTCTAGTACCCAGAAAAGGTATCTATAATGTCTGAAGAAAAGAGACATTTTTCAGATTTCTATCACTTGTACCACTACCATCCTCCAGTGCAAATGCCCCATTGCTGTACTTCAGGATATGACTTAATGGTTGTGCAGTCCTTTGCTGTTACAGTGATAGCAACAACACATAAACTGAGGATTCCAGTATCCACAAACCTGCTGAGGCTGTGGATCTAACTGTTGCCTTGTGGGTTGGATGAGCTCTTAATTCTGGTTGTTAGGGAATTCAGGAATCTCTGTAGCTTCAAAAGTACCAAATTTAGCCTTTCCTTTACAGTTGATCTGAAAATCAGTTCATAAACTTTCCCAGTCAGTAACAGACAATGGAGTTAGAATTAATTTACAGATAGTTTCTCCCTTATTTACCTGTGACAACCTCAGTGTAGGGTGCTCTGTCTCCCCCTCAGTGTTTGATTGCCTCAAACTACATTACTCTAGGTGGTTGGTGATCTCAGCAATTGTTGAAAGAGAAACATAGAACCCTGAAATGAACTCTAAGTAAAGTCTTCAGTGCACATTTTAATGGTAAAGAAGTCTGCTGACTACAGTCTTTACTGATATCTTTAATTGCTTGTCAACCACTCAAATCAAATCAAATCCAGATATATGGAAAATGGAGTAGCACTGAACCCAATGTGCTCAATATTCTGCACCAGAAACTTCTCTGTGAGAACAGAGGTTCTTTCCCTGACTCCGTATCACAATGTGGTGGTGATGTGATAGGGTTATTTTAAAAATGTTAAGTGTATCTAAGAGCGCAGCGTGGGCTACCCAAAATCTTGAGCAAAATGTCATTGAACATGTAACCAGTTCACTTTCCTGCTGTTGGATATATAGCTAAGAAACCTGCTATAGGTTGATTTAAAAGAAGTCTCTCAAAAAAACAAAATTCCTTGGAGCCCTGATTTCTCAACTTCCAGATGAGCTAGTATCCATATGCACAAAAGAGTGGACTGAATTTGTAAGAGCTTTGACACAGTAGGTAAATTTTACACTAAATGGAAATATTTTTTAAAGTTGTCCCCAGGTGCTGCTTGGTTCGACTTTTTTCTTTTCAACAGTCATTGCATCAACTCTTCTGTTGAGTGTTCCCTTTAAAGTTTGACAACATCTAGTTTTCACAGCCCACCTCATTTTAAGAACAAACCGGAGAGAAAATGTACTAGTTTTTCTTAAGAAACGGTGACAGCTCTTTATGTTCCGTGATGTGGGTGAAGTAAGAATATATTACTGAGAATTAAAAATGCAGCTCTTCATGAGACCAAACATATTTTGACTTAAACTTCTTTTCCCCTTATTACTTTCTTTTTCAATAGAAACTATGTTCCAACTTCCTGTCAACAACCTTGGCAGTTTAAGAAAAGCCCGGAAAACTGTGAAAAAAATACTTAGTGATATTGGTTTGGAATACTGTAAAGAACATATAGAAGTAAGTATGACATCTGACTTAGCTTTCTGGTTTGAATTGAGGCACTTGGATTCAATTTTCTGCTGAAATATTTATTATAGAGATTTCATAAAAACATTGTATTAGCTACCACCACATCAGATTTTTTTCGGGGTCCCTATACATTTCTGATAGACCTTTAAGGACCTTCACTTTACCTCAGGGGTTGTGACCTCCAGATGAGACTGAGTTATGTGGGGTTCTGTTACAGAATTACTGCCATCTAGAAGAGTCATTCTTAAATGGTTACTAGAAGTTGCTGCTGAAGCAAGTCACACACTTTTAAGCCTCATCTAAACTGGGATGTAAAGGTGTAGTGTTAGCTAACGTGCTTAGGCTTTAACTGTCTGGTTTGGCATGTGTTGAAGGCAGTGGGCTTTGTCTGTGCTAGACTTTTAAAATGTGTTAGCAGGTGCTAGCTGTTGTAGTAAAATGACACCTTTAAATCCTAGTCTAGACAAGGCCTTAGAGCCTGCTGTCCTAGGGGCCAAGAGATGAACTGAGATTTTTACAGGTATTTCAGTGCAGAACAATGGGTTACCATGTTAAGGACTGCCTTCTATAATGGCTTAAGTTGATATTTAAGACATATTCTGCTATTCATCTTACTGACAAACTTTAAGATATTGCTTATCAAAAACCTTTTTCCTGAAATGAATACCCTGTATGATCACCTTTCCACTCATCTGCTCTATGGCTCTTCAGCACCCTATAGGTAGTAGCCTTCTGCGTTTTGTTCTAGTTTTAAACTAGCTCCTCTTCTTCATGTTGTTCCAGATAAAATGAGTGTTCATCCCTTTTTGTTTGGGGTCAGTTACTTTGAATAAGTATGGGTTGAATAATGGGCTTCAGGGTAAAATTTCCAAAGGAGTTTGAATCTAAATTTCAAAAGTGATTTAGGCCTGAGTCCCATTGGCTTTCAGTCACACTTTGGGATTAAGAGTACCTTAGGTGCTTTCAAAACTTGGGACTTAAGGTGCTTTTAAGAACTTCACCTAAGTCCCTATGCCAAAATTTTTAAAAATAGAAGCGGTTGTCCATCTTTAAACACACATCTGATTTTAAAAAATACTCAACATTGATCTCAGTGGGAGCTGTCAGGTGCTGAACACTTTTGAAAATCTTGAAAGTCGGACTTGGACTGACTTCAGGATTTTATTTTTGAAAATCTTGGCCCTCGGTTATTTAGTGTCTTTGAGCCTGTACTTTTCAGAATTGCTTATTTGGAACCGCTAATTCTTTGGGAACCCACCTTTTTTGGTCAAGGGAAACTTTAGTTGAAATAAATGTACAAGATGCATTTTTACAATTTTCATGAGGGGAAATTTTCCCTTGGTTAATGATCTCTTGTACTACTTGTGGGTAGTTCTTGGTGGACACAGGGCTGTGTGGGTGTCTTCATGAGTAATTAATGGGGAGCAATCGGTTTTTGTTTTTGATGTTTCTCTGTCTTCCCATCCACCCTTTTCCAGGATTTTAAGCAGTTTGAACCTAATGACTTTTATTTGAAAAACACTACATGGGAAGATGTAGGATTGTGGGATCCCTCGCTTACAAAAAATCAGGTTAGTAATGGTTCCACAGAATCTCACCTCAGATCCTGAAGGCAGTAACTTTCAAATGGTGTTTTGCACAATTATACCAATTTCTTTTGTTGTATTTTACCAGTTTTAATGGTGGCTTTTATAATCTACTTAAAGGATTATTAGAAGGGTGCTTTTGTTGTACAAGTAATAATCCTAGTCTTGATTGGGTTAAACATGCTGAGGGCCTGTTATTTGAATGAGGAACTTCACTGTTGAGAAATTTTAAGCACCTGTTCTATTCTTTAGTTTAAGAAGAAGAAAAAAAAGTTGCCATCCTTGTTTTCCAGCTCAGCACAAACTCACCATCCCTCTAGTTAAAAGTATAACTATTTGTACAGACTGTTTCTACAAGATTTGCTTCACCTCTCCCTAATTCAGTTCCGCCATCTGTTTTCATGATGAATTCAGAAAAATATTAAGTAGAATAAATCCAACTGCTGCTTTATCCAGTCATAGCTTTCAGCTGTCTGCTACATCTCTGAGGACTTGGTGATAACCCATCTGTGTCAGAGCCTGTTCAGTTTAGGCACACAGTTAAATACAGCAGAATGGAGTGGCAGTGTTGTTGGATATCTTATTTATTCTTTTCTAGATGTTTCTGAATTGACTGTAAAGCTAAGGAGGTTTGAACTGAGCTAGGAGAAATGGAGGAAAAGAAATGTAACTGTGATAGTGACTTCTGTCTTATTCCACTGACTAAACAAATTTAACAGAAGCCCTTCACTTTGGTTCTATGATAGCCTCTACTTTTAGTATAATATTTAATAAAATAAGCAGTGAAACAATGACAGGTGAACATTTCACTTATGAAATCAGGTGGTATAAGTATCAGGTATTGCTCACCTCTGGAAACAGGATGCTTATATTTGATGGATCACTGCTCTGGTATTTGTAAAACCAGACTTCCTTTATTGCTATGCGCCTGATGTGCATCAGTATGTTCTTCCTGCTTCTAATAAATTCAACAAAAAGATTTGTCACATCAAAGCAGACAACTCTTAATTCTGTGGCCTGTTTCCAGCAATGGCCAATATGTGAGGCTTCAGAAGGTGGCCAGAAATACACATAGCTCACTACTCACTTGTACAGAGGGGGAGAATAATTCATTCCTTAACTTCAGGGGATGCACTTGCACCTTGAAGCTTCACCTGCATAGCTTCACTTGTATAGCTATGAATGTTGTTCATAGTTATTTCAATTGGTCATGTTTTATATTTAATGTTAAATTATTTTGAAATGCCAGGCTGACTTCAAAGATAGACACGAATCACATACAGTTTAATTTCAGTTTGAAGTGTAACAGTTGACGCTGCATCAGAAACCCTTTCAAAGCTGCTACAATTTAGAGGGAGCAAGGGGTCTATGAAAAGCACTATGAAAGAGCTAGGTGGTATTATATAAAAGAGTAGAATTTTTCAAAAGCCTTGTTTTTTTTCTTCTTTTTTTTTTCTCCCTGATCCATGGTGAGTTTTGAAAAATTTACAATTTAGCTTTGGTCAGTAGAAAAAGTTGGTTGCTTGTAGCTCTACTTCTCAAGTATCGCTGATAGGATGATTATATTATCTAAATTAAACATTACAGTTAAATAATGCCTTTTGGGATCTGATTTATGTTTCATTAAGAGAATTCCTTCTGCTTCATTCCAAATTTGCAAAATAACTTCTGCATCATAGTTTGCATGTTCATCCCCCACCGCCTATGTTACATTGTTTCAGTTGTGCCCTGATTAATGTTGCTTTAATCTGTGTGGAAGCAACAGGACTGAGGAGCTAAACTGCTCAGTTCTGCTCCATTCTCAAAAGTGAGTAAGATACTATAATACAAAAAGAGGCACTAGGCTTGTGTGGCTATGACACTAGAAGTGGCAATTAAAAATACCTATTTCAAAATACTGCACCAATTTAGAAAGCTTTTAAGGACAATATTAAAAGAAAATTGTTAATTGTTGCTAATGACTGGATTAAAGCACATTGAAATATCTAAAAATATCATTTTGTGAAATACTTTGATCTGAAGTGACCTTTTTTGGCCTGAAAGCCTCATTCTGTGAGCTTGCCAACTAATAGTACATTACAGTTTTTAACAGCCAAGCTCACATCTTCTGGCAAAAGATGTTGGTAAAGTCTCTGTTCCATGCAACCTGACAGGCAGCATTGTTTCCATTCCCTTACTAAGAAAGAGTGATATCTTTATGAATTAACCATAAACATGACACACTGGGCTATGATTTCAAAGTGACCTCTAAATTGGCACTTTTCATTTTACATGTGCAGTCTGGTAATTAATCTTCTAATTACCTGATTTATAGGCCAAAAAATGTGAATGCCAAATTAATGGCAGATTTGAAGCTGGTCTGACCCATTGTAATGGTCTCTGAGATGAGCTGAAATTCCACATTGTCCATGTTGCTAGTGCAAAATGTCTTGTTAAAAAAAATGTGTTTTTTGATATCTAGTTTTTGTTTTGTTCTTTGTTTTAAGGACTATCGGACAAAACCCTTTTGCTGCAGTGCATGTCCATTTTCGTCGAAGTTCTTTTCAGCCTATAAAAGTCACTTCCGGAATGTTCATAGTGAAGATTTTGAAAATAGGATTCTTCTTAATTGTCCCTACTGTACTTTCAATGCAGACAAAAAGACTTTGGAAACGCACATTAAAATATTTCATGCTCCAAATGCCAATACACCGAGTGGAGGCATCAGCACTTTTAAAGATAAAAACAAACATGATAGCCTTAAACCTAAGCAGGCTGACAGTGTAGAACAAGCTGTTTATTATTGTAAGAAGTGCACTTACCGAGATCCTCTATATGAAATAGTTAGAAAGCACATTTACAGGGAACATTTTCAGCATGTTGCTGCACCTTACGTAGCAAAGGCAGGTGAAAAGTCACTCAACGGTGCAGTTCCCTTAAGTTCCAGTACCCGAGAGGAGGGTAGTATTCACTGCAAACGATGCCTTTTTATGCCGAAGTCATATGAAGCTTTAGTACAGCATGTTATTGAAGACCATGAACGTATAGGATATCAGGTTACAGCAATGATAGGGCACACTAATGTAGTGGTTCCAAGATCCAAACCTTTGATGCTAATAGCTCCAAAACCACAGGATAAAAAGCCTATGGGACTGCCTCAAAGGATGGGTCCCCTTTCCCCTGGGAATGTCCGATCTCTTCCATCACAGCAGATGATGAATCGACTTACTATACCAAAGCCTACATTAAATTCCGCAGGAGTGAATATGATGTCAAATGTTCACCTACAACAGAACAATTATGGAGTCAAATCAGTACCACCAAGTTACGTTGGACAGCCGGGGGGAAGGCTAAACTTAAGTGGTAATGCACCAGTTTCTATTCCACAACAGTCTCAAACAATGAAACAGTTTTCACCTAGTGGAAATGGAAGGCCTTATACCCTTGGAGGGGAGCAGAGATCTCAGACTCCAGCAAGGTACTCTCTTCAGTCTGCCAATTCATCTTCTCTTTCATCAGCCCAGTTGAAACAAACGTCATTATCTCAGTCTCAGGCAGCATCAAGAGTATTAGGTCAGTCTGGCTCAAAGCCTCCTGTGGCTGCTACAGGTCCTTCTGCTGTCAATACTTCATCGACACAAAAATGGAAAATTTGTACAATCTGTAATGAGCTGTTTCCTGAAAACGTGTACAGTGTTCACTTTGAAAAGGAGCACAAGGCTGAAAAGGTGCCTGCAGTAGCTAACTATATAATGAAAATACACAATTTCACTAGCAAATGTTTATACTGTAATCGCTATTTACCCACTGATACGTTGCTTAATCATATGTTAATCCATGGACTGTCTTGTCCATACTGCCGTTCAACTTTCAATGATGTTGAAAAGATGGCTGCTCATATGCGAATGGTTCATGTTGATGAAGAAATGGGACCTAAAACTGATTCCACTTTAACCTTTGATTTGACATTGCAGCAGGGTAGTCACACTAATATACATCTTCTTGTAACCACCTACAATCTGAGAGATGCCCCTGCTGAATCTGTAGCTTATCATGCTCAGAATACTCCTCCTGTTCCTCCAAAACCACAGCCGAAAATCCAGGAGAAGGCAGATATACCTGTGAAAAGTTCTCCTCAAGCAGCAGTCCCCTACAAAAAAGATGTGGGTAAAACACTCTGCCCTCTCTGCTTTTCAATCCTAAAAGGACCTATATCTGATGCACTCGCACATCACTTAAGGGAGAGGCATCAAGTTATTCAAACAGTTCATCCAGTTGAGAAAAAGCTAACATATAAATGCATTCATTGTCTTGGTGTGTATACCAGTAATATGACTGCCTCAACTATAACGCTACACCTTGTTCATTGCAGAGGGGTTGGGAAGACCCAAAATGGCCAAGACAAAGCTAATGCGCCATCTCGACTAAATCAGTCTCCAGCTGTAGCACCTGTGAAACGTACTTATGAACACATGGAATTCTCTCTGATGAAGAAAAGAAAAATGGATGATGATGACTCACCATCTGCCTTTGAAGAGAAGCCTGAAGAACCTGTAGTTTTAGCTTTAGACCCTAAAGGTCATGAAGATGATTCTTATGAAGCCAGAAAAACATTTCTTACAAAATATTTCAATAAGCAACCGTATCCCAGTAGGAGAGAAATTGAAAAGTTGGCTGCCAGTTTATGGCTATGGAAATCAGATATTGCTTCACATTTTAGTAACAAAAGAAAGAAATGTGTTAGAGATTGTGAAAAGTACAAGCCTGGTGTGCTACTTGGTTTTAACATGAAAGAATTAAACAAAGTTAAACACGAAATGGATTTTGATGCTGAATGGCTGTTTGAAAATCATGATGAAAAGAATTCCAGAGTCAATGCTAGTAAAACTGTTGATAAAAAAATAAACCTAGAAAAAGATGAGGAAAGTTCTTCAGACAGTTACGAAAATATAGAAGAGGAATCTAATGAAAGCAATAGTCCATTTGGTCAACCAATTTCAGATGTTGGTCGTAAAACCTCTATTGATAGCATAATTGAGAATCCTGAAGACAGCATATCCAAGGAGACAGCTGATGAAAATCCCTTACAGTCTCCAGAGAAATCAGACCAAAAACAGGAGGAAGGCTCAAAATATGAAGAGATTCACTCTGCCAAGGAACCAATTAAACTGGTAGGTGATGCCTCAGATAGTGAAGGTGATCAAGAAGATCAAGATGATGCTGCTGAATGGAAAGATGGAGCTTCGCAGTCTGAAAGTGGACCTGGCTCTCAGCAAGTTTCTGACTTTGAAGACAATACATCAGAGGTGAAACCAGAAGTTTGGACAGATGAATCATCCCAGAGTGAAGATGCTGGTAGTAGTAAACCAGCTGCAGAAATAAAAGGGGTTGCATCTGAAAGTGATGAGGAGCAATCAAAATGGAAGACTAGTTCCTATGGAAAAGTAGAAGAGTTTTGGTCTAAGGACCAGTCACAATGGAAAAATGCATCAGAAATTGAGGAGAGTTTGTCAAATCAGCAGATGGAATGGCAGAATAGCACAATTGACAGCGAAGATGGAGATCAGTTTGACAATGTGACTGATGGTGTAACAGAACCAATGCATAGCAGCTTAACTGGTGTAGAGTTGAGTAGCCAGCAAGCATAAGCTGCTCAATTCAGAAGCATGAGTAAATATGCTTCAATCTACAACTGTCTAAATACTTTCATTTCAATATGACTGCTGAGCTTAATTCTAACTGGTACTGCCTTTTGAGTGCTAGGTCATCTGGCTAGTGGTTGATGTGGCCACTATTATTCCAGTGGTTATTCCTAAGTATGCTGTTGGCTAAATTTGCTTGAGAATACCTACTGTGATGAGCACAGTAACTTAATGTGAAAACAGATAAGCTGGTGGCTCCAGAATGCACACAAAGAAAAGCAGAGGTTTTCTTTATCTGCATTTTCAACATTTATTTCACTCTTCGATATGTTCAGTTGTATGTCTTTTTAAACATTACCCTTTTTCACATGGTAGTATAGGGCCAACATGAGCTACCAGTTCAATGTGTATAGTAGACTATGGGGAAATTGATTTTTTTTCATGTATCATTCTGAATAGTTGAAATGTATATTTGTACAGTCTTTTAGACCTATTCAAGTGAAGCTTATGAAATTGTTCTTGTGTACCCATCATAGATTTGTTTCTCTTTTTTAGTGTTGCCCTGCTGTGTAATAAATGCTGTATCTAGTTTACCTAGCAAAAGCTTGAAACTGCTATAGTATGAATTTTGACAAACTTAGTTTTTGCACATAACCTTGTACAATCTCAAAACTGAGGCCAGCAACATAAAAAATTATATCTGGACTCTATTGTATTATAGAATTTTCTTGTTCTGAATATCCTTGACATTACAACTGATGACAAATGTATTTCAGAGCCATTTTCTGAAATCTTTTAAGCTAAAAAAGAAAAAATCACATGCAAGAAACAAGTTTGCAGCTACTAATTTTGACACCTTTTAGATCTGTATAAAAGTGTATTGTGTTGAAGCAGCATACAGAAATAAAAATGCTGCATTTTGGATATTTAGTTTTATCTTTAGTTAACACCAACAAGGTGTTGTATTCATTTATACCATCTAATATATGACACACTGTTGTAGTATGTATAATTTTGTGATCTTTATTTCCCTTTGTATTCTTCATTTAAGCATCTAAATAAATTGCTGTATTGTGCTTAATGTAAACATTTGCTTTATTACTAGTGCCATATCGCTGTTTGTTAAATTGTGCTTCATTACATTGACCCCTGTAGAAAGAAGCTCTGGGGATTTGCTATGGCAAGTTTGTGTGGTGCTGTTGTTTCAGATCTACTGATTGCTTATGGGAAAATTTAAAACATTTTCTATTTAAGATCAACTTAACCAGTAAGTTAATAGCTTTCACCTTCCTCCTTTACTTATTACTAGGAACAGGAGCATATAAATAGACTCGCATTGCTTCACTAGTTCCATAAGCTTCAGGATCTAAAGGCACCACCATAGTCATGTTTTTTCATTTCTTGTTCTTAGTAATCAATTAAGTTAAAGTTCAAGCATACTGGAAGAATCTTTTCTACCTAGAATCTTTCAAGCTTTTTATATATTTGGAAGTGTGGGTAGTGGGGAAGGTACTGACTACTTAAAACACAGATTTTTCTGTCATATGGAATACTCCCTTGGAAAAATGCAATTGTTTAGTTTTTCAGAAGCCGAATAAATCCCATATACAAATGGCACAGTTTAGTAGTTAATGTTAGTCATTTTGATTGGTGGGGGTCAAACCAGTCTTCCAGTAGTATGGCAAGAACATACTGTAACAAAGATTTGCCTCTTGTCCTCAGAATGCATTCATGTAATCTTTCCTTGAAAAATCCAGATGTGCTTAGAGCAAGACGTTTGCATATCAGAGCAAATGAAAGCTTGATTTGCTGAAAGTATACATCCTAAAATATTGTGGTTTTGAATTTCTTGTACCTTTTCAGGGTTTTATATGTTAACCCAGAAAGGGTATGATCAGGATATACTGGCAGACTTTACAACCAGTGATAGATAGCAGATGAAAGTTAGTTAGGATATGATATGATGTGCCTAGGAAACAAAAGTCATCACTGTTTTACTAATAGCTTAACCTATCTACAGTTTTTCTGTGTGGAAACTTTTCACAGTAGTGTAACTAAAGGAAATATTTTTAAATCCCCATTATGAAATGGATCTGACGTTTGAAAGCATCTTGGGCAGAAATTTGAGTATATCTACATAATAAACAGGTAGGTCTAGAAAAGGACTGGTGTAACAAATAAGTGAGCCATGCAAGCCTACGCTGAAATTTATTAATATGGTCTATGTATTTAAAATGTATTATACCCCTCCCCAATTTTTGGTCACACTGACTTCTTAGGGGATGTCTACACTACAATAAAACACCTGTGGCTAACATAGGGTCAGCTGACCCAGGCTTGCAGAAGTATACCATTACAGTATAGATGGTTGGGCTGAAGTTTGGCTCTGGGACCTGGTGCCCAGGTGTCTGCACTGCAGTTTTGTAACCCTACAGCCCAAGCACCACAACCCTGAGTCAGCTGTATTTTTATTGCTATGTAGACATCCTCTTAGCTTCACAGAGTGAGCTTTCACATGGATGACTGGTCGATCAATAGAAGTGGAAGTGATGACTGTTTCAAAGCAAAGACTTTTGATTGGATAATGGGTGGTGCAGGTTTTCTCATTTTCTCTTTCCCTTCCAAGGTACCACTATGCACAAGAGGCTGCTGTTAAGTTTGTTCCCATTGGCTCCAGCAGGAACAAACAGGCAGGATAGATATTTTTAAAGATGATTTGTAGACTGGATATTTTGTTTATTTTTAAACAGGTTGACAGTACCTCTTTTGAGTTTCATATTCTCTTCAGTTGGTTTCAGACAGGTTCTACGATACGTATCTTCTGAACGTATTCACCACACTTAGGGCTTTCTACACTGCCCGCCGGATCAGCGGGCAGTGATCGATCCAGCAGGGGTCAATTTATCGCGTCTCGTATAGATGTGATAAATCGACCGCTGAGCGCTCTCCTGTCAACTTGGGTACTCCACCAGAATGAGGAGTGCAAGCAGAGCCGACGGGAGAGCGTCAGCTGTTCACTTAGCACTGTAAGTAGATCTAAGTATGTCAACTTCAGCTATGCTATTCATGTAGCTGAAGTTGTGTGTCTTAGATTGACGCCACGCGGTAGTGTAGACCAGCCCTGAGTGATGCAGTCGCTTTAACTGATTCATCTTTAATGTGTGAGTCTAAGCTGATGTCCATTTAAATAAGAATTTATAGGTAGCAGGCTTGAAGATCGGAGGCAGCCTCCTCATCTGAGTTGCCATTTCTAGCCATCCAAGGGTGACTATAAATATGAAATATTTAGAATGGCTCCATTTGCAATTCTGTAGTATAGCTAACTGTTTGTAGTGATTAGATAAAACCACTTTATTCAAAACTGTATGACTTGACTTATCAAAAGGTATAGTAATGATTTGTTAGCTTTAGCAGAGAGCGGGACATTATGATACTTACCTCTTAATGATTGTCATTCCAATGCTCTGTAAAAAATTGTATTTGTTTGACCGGTCAGAGAGGAGGGGGAAACCTAAAGGCAACTCTTAAGACATTAGGAGACAGTTGAAGCTGATTTCAAGATTTTTGTTCTTTACAAGGTTTTACTCATCTTTGATAAATCTACAGGCAGGGGGAATGGACCAATAAAATTAATATTAGAGAGCAATGTTCAAAATGGACGTAAGTTAATTCTACTGGAGCTAGCAAATTATATTTAAAAAAATAAAAAATGCTGTCACAGTGTGGCAGAATGTTACTAACATTACAGCTTTGCTTGCAGAGCAGCCATGTTGGGAGGCTGACACTTGAAAGTGAACTCTGCCGACTGGGATCCCAGGAAGGAAAGGGGAAGAGACAGCTCCGTGACTATCTTAGTACCACCTCAATCTGTCCATGAATCTGCCCAAGCTTTATCCCCACCAGTGGGGTTTGGAAAGATCACTAAGACACTTCTCCAAAGGGTCAACCTAACGATTTCTGGTTTTGATTCTTAAACAGGTTACGTTTATTTTTCCCCTAAAACAACTCGCTGTTTAGATGCAATTTTAAGAAATGTCTGCGCTGATGTAGTATGTTAATGAGTGCAAACAGAAGATGTCTGATACAAGGCTGCATAACTTGGAATCTAGTAAGAGCAGGTACAACTCCTAAGTTTACTTTTGACCAGTACTTGTCCTATTTGTGGTTGAATAATTAGTAATGAAATAGAAACCAGTGATTTTGGGGCCACTAGCAATTTGTATGGCCCCTTAATATTCCACTTGTATTTGTGTTCATGTATGTGTGTAATATCTCTCATTTTTTTTGAAGATCTCTACATGGGGCACTGATCTACATTGAGCCCACATTAAAAATGTATTGAAGAGGGGCTATAAAAGTTAGTTTTTTAACTCCCTCTCCCTGGAGTGGGGTTTGGATGAAAGTTTGTTGACCGGAACTGAACCATTCTTTTCCAGCAGAGAAGTGTGGGCTACTGGGCTACACTTAAGTGTCTTCCATTAATGGCACATTTGCCAGTCTTCATACATTTTTTTCCTTTGAATGTTGTGCATTAAACTTTTTAAGTACCTCTCTAGTTTCACAAGTGCAAACTGAACACTTCTTTTAATATGCTGTTTCAGAAATGTATGAACTGAAGTTTAACTTCTTTAACAGGCTATTAATACCACTGAAAGCTTAGACAAGATTTAATGCTCACATTCATTGTGATTCTTGGCTTTTCACTTAATCATAGACCAGTGAGGTTATAGGTGCATATTTGGAGATTTAAGATTTCATTTGTGCTAAATTAACTTTGAGAGGAATTGCTATAGTATGCATAATAGCTTCCTAGCAATGTGATGTACCATAACACCCACCCATTCACCCCAGAATTTGCTTGTTCATGCTGGAAACTGTACTGACTTGCTGATGGTGTATATAGTAGGATAGCATGGCTAAAGCAAAACTCACTTGCAACTGCAGAAAGTTGAACTTTGGGCATGGAAGTATTCTAGAGCCCTACTCTTGTTCAAAGGGCAGCATATACCAGAGGTCATTGGAAAGTTATTTTAAATATTTTACCTACTATTTATTTGTAACATCCAAATCTTCTAACAGATTAGAGAGAAATCTCTCATTTATTTAGTGTACACTTGATAGCTTAAACAGACTAAAGTGCTAACTGGACAGGATGAACGGTGACTGTTTTCCCAGTTCATACAGGTCTTGCATACAGCAGCTGGGCAGGTTTTTTTTTTTTTTTAAAACAAAAAAACAGTAGGAGAGTGATTATTTTCTTTTTAAAGAGAGTGGCAAACTTAAGGCACATGCAGTACTTGAAACTACTAAATGATGTTTGGTAAATTGAATGTTTCCCTTTAAAGTAGAAGGACCAAATCTTAGTCCCATTGTATTAGTAGAAAGCTTGCCCTTGATTGGAGAGTAGGAGACAAGGATTTGGCCTGATGAAAATAGGACTAGAGCAGCCTTAATATTAAGCTGTTACTTGACAGGAGGCACTACATAAGGATGCAGTCACTACAGGGGTGGGTAGGTGAGAAATAATTACTTATCTTCAGATTTTGGGCTTGTCTTTTAGTGCAGAATAAACTACTGTGTGAACTTAAAGTACAATAACTATTCTCTACTAACTCCCTGTGTGTGGGACACTTATTGCCCACTAAGAGGGCCTTTGTGCAATTTGGCTTAATCCACAAATCACAGGCCCTTACGGTGGGTGACAGGACATTTCCTGAAAGAGGTCTTTATGACCTGCCAACATAATCTTATTAACAAGTGTGCGCTAAAATGAAAAACTATGTGAAAACTTGAACTTCTACTGTCTTCTCTCTACAAAAGATGTTACCTGTGATGGCCTATAAAATAGGCTAAACTCTAGCGATCCGGTATCTTATTTCAAGTCAGGCTTTTGCTATTACAGCAGTAAATACAGCTATGATTGGCATTTGGAACATAATTTTGTATATTGTGGATGTTGGGACTTAGCTCATACAATTAGTGTGTAACTGTAATACTCTAATTGTGAATTAAATTGTTTGACCCTTTAACTCATCTTTGAAACAGAGCATAGGTATCTGAATATCTTCTTGTAGCAAGCATCTAAAAAAATTACTCCTTGTTATCAGAATTAATAGGCAATACGTTTACGGTAATGTGAATTTTTTCATACCCTAACTAGACCAGTGTTTCAACATTTAGGTATGTCAAAGGCTACAACAGGCATTTTATAATGCTAATATTTCAAAGAACTATTAGATCAAACTTAGTCAAAGCTGATACCTCAATTTTAAAAAAGTGACAGTAGAGAGACAGGCTTTTGGGTGTATTGAACATTGATGTTTGGATAAAAGCCTGTCAAAAGCAGTCTTGTTACTTAGGGCTCTTGATTAATCGTGCGTAATCGCACTGTTAGGCAATAGAATATCAATTCAAATTTATTAAATGTTTTTCTGCATGTTCAAATATAAATTTCAGTTACAACACAGAATACCAAAGTGTACAGTGTTCACTTTATCTTATTATTTTGATTACAAATACTTGCACTGTAAAAATGTTAAAAAAGGGTATTTTTCAGTTCACCTCGTACAAGTACTGTAGTGCAATCTTTTTCTGTTACATACTGCACTCAAAAACAAAACAATGTAAAACTTTAGTGCCTCCAAGTCCACTCAATCCTACTTCTTGTTCAGCCAGTCGCTAACAAACAAGTTTGTTTACATTTGCAGGAGATAATGTTGCCCGCTTCTTATTTACAGTGTCACCTGAAAGTGAGAACAGGCATTTGCGTGGCACTTCTATAGCTGGCACTGCAAGGTATTTATGTGCCAGATCTCCTAAACATTTGTATGCTCCTTGATGCTTTGGCCACCATTCCAGAGGACATGCTTCTATGCTGATGAAACTCGGTAAAAAAATGTGTTAATTAAATTTGTTAAACATTCCAATGCAGAAACTACAGAACCTGAACCCCCAAAAAAAGAAAATCAACCTTCTGCTGGTGGCATCTGACTCATGATGAAAATGAACATGCTTCGGTCCGTTATTGAGCAGAACCATCAGCAAATTCTCACTTTCAGGTGACATTGTAAAGCAGCAGCAAGGCACCATTATCTCCTGTAAATGTAAACAAACTTGTTTATCTGAGCAATGGGCTGAACAAGAAGTAGCACTGAGTGGACTTGTAGGCTCTAAAGTTTTACATTGTTTTATTTTCTGTACATAATTCTACATTTGTAAGTTCAACTTTCATGATAGAGATTACACTACAGTACTTGTATTAGGTGAATTGAAAAAATACTATCTAGTTTTTTACAGTACAAATATTTGTAAGAAAGAAATATAAAGTAAGCACTGTACACTTTGTATTGTTATAACTGAAATGAATATATATCAAAATGTAGAGAACATCCAAAGATATTTAAATAAATGGTATTCTATTATGTAACAGCCTGATTAATTGTGATTTTTTTTAATTGCTTGACAGCCCTATTACAAATATGGTACTCTGCTTCTTGGTAGTACCAGTGTAAGAACTTGATACATCCTCTACAACAGGCTTTGATTGCATGACACACATTCCTTTTGGATATGTGCTGCAGTACTGTAACATCTCATCACTAGTTCCCACTAACCAATATGGAGTAGTGAGGTGACTTAAACACCTACTGCTACCCAAAAGCAGAGGCATTGATGGTCAGATGCATGTAGCTTCACTTAGAATATAAGTCCATATTTACATACAATTGTACCTTCCATCTTTAGTATTTCACTAATAGTTGTGTTCATATACCAGATCTGATAAAGTTGCTATGCCTGTATTGCATTATTTCTTCACATGTACTGCACCTTACAGATAAGTAACTTGCAAATAATCAGAAGTGACATCTGATTTGATACATTCCTTGTCCTCCCCCCTTTCTGCAACTGTGAGACTTTCTATATACCTGGCTAGCCTAAATTTGACCTCTTCTAGCATACACTAGTCACAAATCCTCTTCCTAGCCAAATGCTTATATTTTGTTTCAATAGACTTATGTTGGGTGGGAAGAAAAACAAAACTTCGTGAGAAGATGGCAAACCTTTGGCCCTAGCTTAGTAGAAGCTTCATGATAAAACTTCACATCAAAGGGTCCATAGTAGCTTTGCAGAAATTTATTTACACCATTCAAGTTACATTACACAACAGCTTTTGAAGCTGATCCTATTTTCAATGAAAGTCTCAGCCATGTGTAACTTACTGAATTTCCAAAATTGTACCACATTGATTTTAGAGGTTTGAGATTTATCTTGTAAATTCAAAACAGTGGGAGGCTATTGATACGAAATATCACCTAAAAACTGTGGTTAATATCTATAATTAACAATTATATCAAACGTGGAAGGAAAATCACATAACATGAAATAGTTTTAATATGCTATCCACACCGCAATCTGCAACCTTATGTTCAAATATGTAAACAAATTGGTTTCTAAAATGTCACTGCAAACAAAATGAGTTTTTATATATTTTTTTCAGCAATAGCATAAACACCTCCATGCTTAAAACCATTATGAACAAATCTATTCTGAACTATATTTACATTTCTTCCCCATGCATACCGTTTAGGCTCCCCTTAAAATAAGGGAGCTAACTGTATATATAATAAATCCAGAGGCTACTCTTACCCCATCACTGCTATACATTTAGCTCTTAGCAGAATTCTCGAGATTTTATTCGTCAGGACAAAGCATGAATCATGAAAAAATTTCAAGCAACATCTCCCCAAAAAGCTGCTTATAAGATGAAGTCAGCTACTAGTGGCTTTGATACTTTGTACCTACGTAGTTCGTAGGAAAATAATCTTCAGTTCTGTAGAGTTTAGGCAGGTCATATGTATGCTGTGCTGAGGGAGTGTGCTTCTGAAATGAGAAAATGGGAGAAAAATTCTTTTCAGTGGTAAAGTTAATTTAATTGGTAATATGTTTACCTGGGCATATGTGGGATGCTGCAATTTGTCAACATTATCTCTCACATACCTCAGAGTATATATTATGTACCAAACAAGGGGAGAACATTCCCCCTCCAACACACAATGGCTGGGGAAAGACTAGAACTTAAGTGGTTTCCAGGAGTGTCTGTCCCCCTTGATCAGGGAAAATCTGTCCCCCTTGATCAGGGAAAAATGAGAAGGCATGGCCTGAGCTGGTGCAGCTCCCAGTGAAGTTGTACATCTTGGGTATGTCTAGGTGGTGATAAACAACTCAGCACTGAGTCTCAGAGCACAGGTCAGCTGACGCAGGCTCACAGTGATATAAAATTGCAGTGTAGGCTTCTGGGCTAGGGCTTGGAGCCGGGTCTCAAAGAGGCACCTCAGAGCTTAGGCTCCAGCCCAAGTCCAAACATCTACAGTGCAATTTTTTAGTCCCATGAGCCCCAGTCAGCTGACCCAGGCCAGTGCAGCTCTACCCTACTAAACCACATTTGAATTTGATCCTGCATCATCTTTTGTTACTTTGAGTACTGAAACAGAAAATGCATCAGGATACAGGTCATTTTCTATCACCACATTGAATCTCAAACCGTTAAGACAATCCTTTTAGGCTCTACCGCTAGGAATTCTCACTTCACATTCCATTCCAGATCATGGTGGACACTGATGCCCAGCATTAGAAAGCTCTTAAGACTTGGAGACTTTATTCTTTTTCTGGTGATTTGGGCAAATCATCATCCGTGCAGTTTTTAGTCAAATTTCCTAGCCTTCATGTCTCAGTGTTAGGAGTTAATGTGCCATTAATGCAATTTATTTCACGTAGAGTCTCCTGGTCTTAAAACCGCATGCAGGGTTCCTATCTTCCCCAAGTTGCCATTTTTAGAGAATTTGCTCCTTTATACAAAGCTATTCTCTTGCAGTGATTTGTATTTTCATTATTCCTCTTTTCATTGTTGTGCCAAACAAGCCATTCAAAAATAGTCAAAAGCATCTGGAACTAATATGCAGCAATAGTTAAGCAGCAGTAGAGAACTGTGGTATTATCTTGACTATTGAAATTCCCTCTCTTGCCATCCAGACTAACTTCCAGGGCTCTAAAAAGCTGTGGTAGCTATACCATATCACCTCATAAGATCATACTGGGTCAGACCAAAGGTCCATCCAGCCCAGTATCCTGTCTACCGACAGTGGCCAATGCCAGGTGCCCCAGAGGGAGTGAACCTAACAGGTAATGATCAGTGATCTCTCTCCTGCCATCCATCTCCACCCTCTGATAAACAGAGGCTAGGGATACCATTCCTTACCCATCCTGGCTAATAGCCATTAATGGACTTAGCCTCCATGAATTTATCCAGTTCTCTTTTAAACCCTGTTATAGTCCTAGCCTTCACAACCTCCTCAGGCAAGGAGTTCCACAGGTTGAGTGTGCACTGTGTGAAGAACTTCCTTTTATTTGTTTTAAACCTGCTGCCCATTAATTTCATTTGGTGGCCCCTAGTTCTTATATTATGGGAATTATATTCCCATATATATTCTTATATTACCTTCTTTGCATGTTCCTTACCTACTACCAAATTGAAGTCCCAACCCAACCCATCCATGCACTTACTCCACTTACACCAACTTACCTTCTGTCCACTCATCCAGCAGGCTTCCTCATAGGTCTGGTCTTGTAACTATTCACTCCTGGGGGTTGTTCTCTCTCTAGTAATCCTACTTCAATCTAGACCACTTCCCCTGCTTCTTTTTCTCTTTACATGTTAAGCTCTTTTGCCTGCAACTAAAAGCCTGCTGTGAACATTTTTTCAGTGCTGCGTATTTAGAATCACGGAGATGTAAGACTGGAAGGGACCTTGAGAAGTCATCTAGTCCAGTCCCCTGCACTGAGACAGGACTAAATCATATCTAGACCAGTGAAACTTAGATGGAGGTTCATGAGCTGCAGGTGCCTCTTTACTGTGTCTCCTGCAGCTCTTTGCAGCACATATTAAAACACTGCATGAGTTAATTATTTACCAATCTAAGTTACTAACCAATCAGGATGCTTTTACTATGTTAAAATAATAAGACTTGGTCTGTCATTTTGCTGTGAGATAGATATATAGATTTCCCCCATCATACTCTTAAAATATGTATATATAGTACTATAGTAAATGAAACAACAAATTCATGCTACTTTGGCTCTTTTGGGTAATGTTGATTGCTAATTTGGCTGCTGAATGACTGAGGCCTGAGTATCACTGATCTAGACCCATCCCTGAGAGTTTGTCTAACCTGTTCTTAAAAACCTCCAATGATGGAGATTTCACAACCTCCCTAGGTAATTTGTTTCAGTGCTTAACTATCCTTAGACATTAGGAAAAACTTAATTGTAACATAAATCTCCCTTACTGCAATTTAAGCACATTACTTCTTGTCCAGTCCTTAGTGGATAAGGAGAACAATTTATCAGCCTCCTGTTTATAACAGTCTTTTACATATTTGAAGACTTATATCCCACCTCTGTCTTCTTCTCCAGATTAAACACAATTTTTTCTATCTTTCCTTGCAGTTCATGGTTTCTAGACCTTCAGTCATTTTTGTTGATCTCCTCTACACTTTCTCCAGTTTGTCCACATCTTTCCCAAAGTGTGGTGTCCAGAATGGGACACAGTGCTGTAGCAAGTGGGAAAGTTACTTCGTTCCTAAGTGTAGTATTTTGCATTTGCCTTTATTGAATTTCATTCTATTTATTTTTAGACCATTTCTCCAGTTTGTCAAGATAATTTTGAATTGTAATCTTGTCCTCTAAAGTGCTTGCCAACCCCTTTCAGCTTGGTATTGTCTGCAAACTTTCTAAGTCTATGCCATTACCAAAAACATTTGACAATATTGAATAGAACCAGATCCAGGACAGATCCCTGCGGGTTGCCACTTAATCTGCCCTTCCAGTTTGACTGTGAACCACTGACAACTACTCCGAATGCTGTTTTTCAACCAGTTGTGCACCCCTCTTCTAGTAGATGCCATGGGGATTAGCTAACTGGTCTAAACTCAGATGTGCAAAATTTAGCATCCCAGCAGGACAGGTTCAGCTCTTAGTGCTTAAAAAGTAGATAAAATTACTTCCTTAGGAATTACTGCATGTGGTTGCCTTTTGAGCGAGCCCTTATAAAACAGTGCTTTGCATAAATGCTAAAGATTCCCTGACACTTTTCATAAGAGTTCTCTTTTTTGGCCAAGGATATCAGAGAAATGAGGAGGGAGGGGCCCTGACAGTGAGGGTGGGAAGCTTAAACTTGATTCAGTAGAAAACAGGGATACAGAGGAAAAAAAGGCACATATGGGTGTGGTTAAAGGAATTGGTCAAGGAATATCACCTTAGTAGCTGCAGTTTCGATAGACAATGGGGGTGGTGAAGGTCAGAGGGGAAGCTGCAGTACTCAGGACAGGAGATGTTGAGGGCTTGGACAGTTTAGGAGACTGCATAGAAAGGAAAGCTGGAGTTTAGAAGAGTTAGGGACAATGCAGTATTATGAGGATTAGGATTCAGTGTGGGGCAAGGGAGATGCTTTGATTAGAGGCTAGAGTGAGGGAAGGGGTAGTGAGGTCATCCACCAGAAAGGCAATGGGGTAGGAGGAAAGATGCATTTAGACATAATCAGTCTAACTGGGAAAAATCATCTAGAGTCTACTTTATAATCACCATTAAGTGGTGAGTCACAGATAAATGTACTGCAGTTAACACCTAAAGGCTACAACCAAGTTGGGCCCATACTACTAGGGACAGTGCAGAGCCCAATAATAGACTCTGAGCAATTTGGGGCAGCAGCTGTCTAAGACAATACCATAGCCGTCTGACTTCATGGATGTTGCTCATATCATGACAATAGTATCTACTCTGCTTTTTAAAAATTGTTTGGTTTCTTAAACAGATTTACATTCACATTCTAACCAGTTCAAGACAACAAAATTGACCAGGGATAAATTTTTCAAAAGCACCAATGTGATTTAGATGTTAAAGTCCCATTCTCCAGAGTATCTTAAGCACTTGTATCCATTTTTTCAAAGTATTTAACTCTCAGAAATCAATGGGAATTGGGTGCCTAAATCTCTTTGAAAGGCAATGGGTCTTAGGCTTTTAAAAATCTTACACTAGAACTAATTAAGGGTGCAAACTGCCACTCTTATACAGTGAGGAAAGTTAAACCTACCTGGAGTCCCCTATGCTTATGTCTTTGGAGAGCACCCTAATTTATGCTCAGCAGCAGAAAACAGAGAGAGGTGTGGGGGAAAGTTAACAGAAAGGAATTGCAAACAGAGGTAGTAACATTGCAGAAAATGTCCGGCTGAAAAAGTAACTTAATTCAAATAACGTAAGAATAAGATGAGCTACCCATTCTGCAAGGTAACACGCAGGAGACCACACTTGCTTCTCTGCCATGGTGAAGACCTTAACCCCACCCCAAAAAACAAGGTCTCTCAGGGTATGTCTATAATGTGTAGTAAACCCAGGTCTGTGGGAAAAAGGCTTGTGGACGCAGTGTTTCCAAGCCCATGCTTGAGCATCCACACTGCACTGTGAACCTGAATTTACAATTGCTGAACCCAGGTGCCTCAGCCATGCTAACATAGTGATGCTGCACTAAAGAGATTTTCCGAGTTGGGTCTACGGCTTGAGCTGCAGCCACATTGCAGAATGACAGGGCTTGGACCCAAGTCACAGAGGGACTTGGGCTCTGACCCACCCCCTTACCAGGGTTCTAGGACTGGGTCCTGAATGCTTGCTGACCTGAATCAAACTAGTGTGTGTGCGTGTGGATGGAAGGGCAGCTTGGGGAATAAGCTGAGTCAGAGGTGGGTTTAGTGTGCAGTGTAGACATACCCAAAGGGAAATTAAGAAACTATCCTCCATGGGATTGAGTGCTCTTAGCAACTCACAAAGTCAGGCCCTCAATTCAAAGATATAGATTGTTGGTTAGATGAGATCATTTCACAACTAGCATGCTCTTGATTAATCTGTTTACTTACAGTTAATTGCAGTAGCTCTCTGAAGGTAGCTGTGTGCTTGTTTAGCAGTGTGGAGTATGGGGAACTTACTACATAATTCCCCAGAGTACCCTGACTCTCTATCTGCTTCTTGGGGCAATTCAGTGTGTTGTATTGATTTATAAAGCCCACTATGGCCTAGGTACTCTCTTCCTAAGATGCCAATCCCTCCTCTTCACCACAGCAGATGAGATGAGTTGGGATGGTTCTGCTGACACTCCCCTGGTTTGCATATCTGGGATAAGTGGCAGCACATTCTCAGTGAACTGCCCTCTAAGCCAGTGATCTCCAAAGTGGGGTGCGCAAGACCAGCCGTGGGGGTGCCCGGCAGGAGGAGCGCTCCTGGACCTTGGATTCTTTGGCGGCAGGCCGGCGGCAGCTTTTTTTTTTGCCTCCCCAGAGCTGGCCCTGGAGGTGCGCGATTCAAAAAGTTTGGAGACCCCTGCTCTAAGCCGCTAATGTACACAGGCTGGAGGAGGGTGGTTATAGGAATACTGGACCAGTAAGCCACTCACATCAATGATCATGTTGTTTTAGAGCACCTGTGTGTATACGGACCTGAGGGGGAAGGAGGATAGGCATCTTTAACACAACAGAAAGTTGCAAAAAATGAAATATAAAAGTAGTAGTATTAGAAAAAATAAATAGTGACAGCAGAAGCAGCTGGTCATCAGTTCCAGCTCTGAACAAGGCCAGGCAGACACTAAACCAGCAAGCCAGGTAGCCCTTGGAAACAGTTGCCAGTGACAAGGTGCAGTAACAGTGCAGAGATGTGAAAGCAGTAGATGAAGAATGCAGTCGTAGTGGAAAGTTGAGAGTTTTGGTGGTTTTACAGAGAACGTGGATAAAAGTCGGAAATAAAAGGAGACAGAAAACACTCTGGCTTTTCAAAGTAAAATCATCTGCCCTTCACTTCAGAGAAATCACTGCCAGTGGTTGATAACATTGATTTAAAACCTCTTAAAAGCAACAATACTACCATAAATGACAGCAGTGAAACTTAAGTAATGAAACTGACAAAGGGCCTGAACAGAGGATTTGCCATACCAGATCACATCATTGGCCAACTTAGTTCAGTATCCAACAGTGGCCAATACTAGATACTTAAAAGAAAGATTATTATTAATAATAATAATTTATGATATAGCAAGTTAGTTATACAATGCTGTACACTAGAGTGAGAGAAGAATTCCTTCCTAACCCCTGCAGTGATCAACTGATGCCTTGAAGTATAAAGATCTGTATACCTGTCTTCCCCTTACCATGCTAAACTACAACTACATAAAGTTATCCCATCCCATCCTAATCCCTATTAATCTATGTTTCTTATGATCTCCTGATGCAATGAATTCTTCTGGCTGACTACATGTTGTGTAATCATGCTGTGAATAACTAAAATTATTTTAAATAATTAAAAAAATTTAATGTCTGTTTCAAATATACCTGCAATTAACTTTCATTAAGGCTCCCCTCTAGGTCTCAGATGATGTTAAAAAAGGATTGCTCTAGTCTGTTCAGAATCTTCTGGCGCAGCTGCTGAATCCATGCCAACTGCTGAGACAAAGATAACTATCCAGAGGACAGTGCTTCAGGAGGAGCAGTTCACAGGAAAGGATTCTTGAACAACTGTACAAGTAAGATACGGAGGTAACACAGATACCAGGATATGAGGAATCTCTATTCATGTCACGCACTCAAGGGATGATATGGCTCTTCTGTGGTCAAGCTACAGTGAAACCCAAAGGAAAAGCAATAGCTCCATGCCAAGAAAAAAAACCCTGGGAGAATCTGAATATCCAAAACTACAGGAGAAATCAAAAGGGAAAAAGGTTCAAGTAACAGGATTCTTTTGCCCTAGATCACTTGGTTCACATCTGGGGCAAATTAGTAAAGTGCAAAGGACGTTGTTGTATCATGGTTGTTTGATGTCTTTCAAAATAGGAGCCTTCAGTCCAATTCCCTGCGGGATGGCATCCATGCCACAAAAGATACCACAAGTGGCGCTGGCCCTGTCAGTGAGTATAAGCAGCGAGCCAAAGACCAAGTCAGCCAGACGAATGAATTCTGTTTATGTCTAATCTAGACTATAAGGTCCTCAAGGCAAGGTTTCTACAGTTCTATGCAGACCTATAGCACTTCATAAGTAACTAACTCCTTGTCACTTCTATTAGTGCTTTCTTAGACAGGGCATGGGGTAGGACAGTAGCTTGTACTGTTTCTGCCTGTACTGTATGAGAATTGTTGACAGAGGATTTCAGCCTCTCAGTCTGACACCTTTCACCAGTACTGAGAGCACTTAAAACAAAACAAATCCCTCCACACCAAATCTCAAAACTGAAAATTTAAGACTATGTAAAATACTATAAGGCAAGGCAGGTGGCTTACCAGATCAGTGATGGCTGTCTAGGAATGCTAGCAGCAGCATTATTCTGATACATTAAAAGCCCTTCAGACAATACTCAGCATGACAGTAATAAAGGCACAAAGTATGCACACAGACTCCAGCTGTATTCATTCTGAATCTAGTCATCATGTGTGATACACGTAAAGAAAAGAGAGAGAGACAGAGTTGCTCCGGAGTTCCTGAAGGGGAACACTGGAAGTGAAGAAACTACTCGAGCCACCTATAGACAGATCTGAAGTGGGATCCACCCCCCACTCCACTCTCAAGTTAGGGAACTGTAACTTACACCTTTCAGTTGAAAGATCCCATAAACAGTGATTAGCTGAGGAAGTGAAGGATAAAAAAATAAGGGGAACTCAACATTCTGTAGCAGGAAACATGGGCCTTGATAAAACTAGACAGGATATTTATGATTTGAAACAAAACCATTAGAATTTGAGGCAACCTTTTGCAAAGTGAAGCACATGCAGCATTCTGTACTTACAGGAAAATTCAAAGGAATGGCATGTAGAATCATGCCTGAAGGATTAAAACCTCTGGTGGCAGCTTTAGAGACTTCAGTAAGTTAAACCTTATCAGGAGGCCAAGTTATCTAGGGAGAGGAGCTCTGTGGTTCTGTGTTTTTGAAGCACTGGGGCCTCTACTTGAGAAATGTACCCCAAATACTGTCCTAGAGAGCTAAAGGAAACGTGAAAGTAACATGGGTGTGACCCACAGATGTGAATACAGTAGTATTATTCTTGACAACTGCAACTCAGCAGTAGAACAGTATAACTCAGTCACAAGGTGAGCACTTGTTGGTTGTGTGTTCTGCTCAGGAAACCATCCCCTCAGGGCAGCTTAATCCACAATCACTCAGACTTTACTTTTCATCAAAGGGGGAGGAGTGCGGGCACGTTCCAAAGCCACCCTGCACATAGTAAACGTAAGCCAGCCTGTATTAGTTACTGCATAGCAACATCACATTTATGGTGGGTGCTATAGAAAATACCATGCAGTATTGGTGTGGACAAAAGTTATTTTCCTTCCACCCAATAACTCACTCTGTCCCCACGCACAGACCAGGGATCTGCATTTACTGCTGTTACTATAAGGCCTTCCTGTCCAATTCCAAACTATTGGTTTTCATAAGTAACTTGCAGTATGGCTATTTATCAGTGTCACATAATGGTAACTACTTCCAAAGGCTGAAAGAACAGGTAGGCCCTGAGCAAAGAGGGAGGAAGAACATACCTCATACAGGGAATGGAAATTAACCATGTAAGCTCCTCCCCACTGGAAACGGAGTTTCCCAGTACACAAGTGAAACTCAAACCAAAGCCTTGCAGCCACCAGACAGTTTTCTTTCTCTGAACCAATCAACCACGACCCCAGATCTGGACTCTTGCAAAGTAGGTTCCCTGTGAGCCTAGCCAATTTCAGGATTTTGTGCCTCAACTCAGATGTATTAACAGGAACTATATTCGCAAAAAGAAAAGGAGTACTTGTGGTACCTTAGAGACTAACAAATTTATTTGAGCATAAGCTTTCGTGAGCTACAGCTCAGTTCATCGGATGCATTCAGTGGAAAATACAGTGGGGAGATTTATATACACAGAGAACATGAAACAATGGGTGTTACCATACACACTAACGAGAGTGATCACTTAAGGTGAGATATTACCAGCGGGAGAGCGGGGAGGGGGGGGACCTTTTGTAGTGATAATCAAGGTGGGCCATTTCCAGCAGTTGACAAGAATGTCTGAGGAACGGTGGGGGGTGGAATAAACATGGGGAAATAGTTTTACTTTGTGTAATGACCCATCCACTCCCAGTCTCTATTCAAGCCTAAGTTAATTGTATCCAGTTTGCAAATTAATTCCAATTCAGCAGTCTCTCATTGGAGTCTGTTTTTGAAGTAGCTCACGAAAGCTTATACTCAAATAAATTTGTTAGTCTCTAAGGTGCCACAAGTACTCCTTTTCTTTTTGCGAATACAGACTAACACAGCTGCTACTCTGAAACCTGTCAGGAACTATACTGAGTCAATTATCCCTCAGACTTAAAGTTCCTGTCCCACACAACAATTTCAAAACTAAAAAAGAAGTAGTAATAAATATCTTGCCCCTAATGCAGATCCATACTAGATCCTGCTGCTGCCTCGGCCTGCAGCTCTGCTCATGTTCCCAGAGCTCCTGAATCCATTTACTTTTCATCTGCTGTGAGCCCACCCACCTAAACTAGCAATAATGCACCTTCCCCTCAGTCCCCATTGAAGGTTTTGCTCCTGCCTATTACACTAAAGGTTTGTATACTTTACCCGCTGGATTGACAGGCAGCAATCAATCCAGCAGGGGTTGATTTATCGCATCTAGATGCGATAAATGGACCGCTGAGTGCACTCCTGTCCATTCTGGCACTCCACCAGGGCAAGAGGCGCAGGCAGAGTTGACAGAAGAGCGTCAGCCATCGACTTACTGCAGAGAAGACACCACAGTAAGCAGATCTAAGTACATCGACTTCAGCTACATTATTCACGTAGCTGAAGTTGCGTAACTTAGATCCACCCCCCCCCCCCCACCGCCGTGTAGACCAGGCGTAAGAGAAGCATTCAGAGCCTTCATAGGAGTATCAGCACCATTGCAAGCAGGCAAAGATAACAAAGAGGCTCTGGAACTCTGTTCCAGAGACACATGCACCACAGAGGTCTGAACTCCAAGGACATGAGGGACTGGAGGTGACCCACTTAGGAAAAAGAGGAATAGTCTGGTAAGAGGACAGGGTCAGCACTAAGGAGGGATGGGTAAGTGATATTTGGTAGGACTAATTATTCCCAGCACTTGATCATTTTCACATGTATTTAATGGAGTACAGCTCTGAGTAGAGCTGGTCAAAAACTGGAGTTTTTGTTCCACAGGAAATGCTAATTTTTTTAAACAATTGTTTTGAATTGGAATGAAATGCTGAAATTTCTAAATTTCCCACACAAGTGAAAATTTTTAATTCAGACCACTAAAATATTTCATTTAGATAACATTGAAATACAATTTCCTTATGGAGAGAGATTTTGTAATTATCCTCCATAGGGCTGTTTGCACCTTCCCCTGAAGCATCTGATTCTGGTTGCTGTCGTATTGAATATTAGACCAGTGGCTGGATGACAATAGGCATTGCTATAGCACAGGGGTAGCCAAATCATGGCTCACAAGCTACATGTGGCTCTTTACAGTGCGACTCACAGCATCTCCAACACCCTCTCCTTTCTCCTCATACCAGACTGGGGAGAGAGCAGCTCAGGGCTTCTGCCCTGCAGTAGGGTGGTGGGGCTAGGAGCTTCTACCAGAGATGACCGGTGCCTGCTGAGAGTGAGGGTCAGCAAACCCTGGCAAAAATCTGAGGGCATATGACCCCACATGTCCCCACACACTCATCACCTCTGCTTCTGTCTAGGGGGGAGGAGGGCCCTGAGCCCTCCTTCCCCACAGGGCTGAAGCCTCAAGCCTCAGCAGGCATGCCTCAGCTCTCAAACTTCTGAAGATTGTTGTGTGTGACTCAGAGGGTCAGTAAGTACCTGACTACAAGTCAGAGTCTGAGGGAACCTAAAGACATTTGGTCCAATTGCCTTCATAAAGCAACAAGGACTATATGGTATGAATCTTCAGCACATCTAAATTTGTCTTCAACACACCGGATTATTATTTTATTTTTTTTAAAGTAGGGGAATACTTCTGTTGTCCAGATTTCCATGGTCTCTCACACACACACTTCACCACTGACAGGTTCTGGATAACAGGAATTCTCATGATCTTCCACCCTGCCTGAAATAATTTGATTTTTCTCTCAGCTGTCCCCTCTACCCACAACACATTATTCTCAACACCAAACACACCAATACCAAGATTCTGCAACCTCCCAGGGACAGTCTCTCACTTTAAAAAAAACCAAACAAAACAAGAAAACCCCCACAAATGGAATCCTGAGACAGTGAGTCTTGTCTGCAGCCCATCTAAAGCTTTGAGACCTACCATCTTTCATCAGACAAACTGCTAGTATATGCCAAGGAATTCAGTTAATATGGCTCCTTTGAGAAGCGTACAAAGGGGTCCTAAATGCAGCAGCACCATATCTAGAAACACTTCTCCTTAAGTTTGCTCGCACAGTAATTTTCATGTCACAGTTATGGAGCTGGCTCCTCAACTATGCCCAGTACCTTTCTCCCTGATAGAGGCTAGTGACACCATAGGGCTTCTGTGTGGAAGGCTCCAGCTCCCCCCTCCCCTGAAGACATGGCTCGGAATGTCTCCTAGCATATGGGGGAGAGTCCTGAGCTGCCTGAGTAAGGAAACTTTACTCTCCTTTGTGCTTCTGGAGCAGCACAAAAGGAATTTAACCAGGGACATGGATCTGCCTTTTCATGAGTTAATATCTGCAAAGCACTTTGAAGATTGATCCCAACACCACCTCTGCAAGTAGGTAAGTACTACAGCCCCCATTTCACAGCTGAGGAAACTGAGGCAAAAGGGTTAAGCGGCTTATCCCAGACACAAGCAAGTCAGTGGCAGAGCCAAGATTAGAATCAGAACTCACGCCTCTTTCAAATTATTTTTTTAGGGTGCTACAGGCACACACAGCACTTTGCAGGTAAATATAAAGAGGAGGTTCCCTACCCCCAGACACTTACAATTCAGACTGAGGAAATAATGAAAGAATAACACAGAAAGCACAAAGGCAAATAAAAGGAAGGGGATACAACCCTTGCAGGGTGAAGAGAAAGAGGGAATAGATCTGGTGACATCGTAGGTGGCTTCTTATATTTCTGTAGTGAAGTTTCAGAGGAAAACTATAGGTTAAGAGGCACAGCAGGAAAAGTGAGTTCAAAGCTCTGAATGAGGAAACAGACACTATCACAGCTATGGGGCAAACTGCAAAGACCACAATGAGGAATGAAGAGATGTTTCAGCAGGAGCATGGCTTAAGTTAATGCATGAAGGAAGGTCTGAGCGCTGAGGTATAGGCAGGAGCAGAGATGTGCACGGTAAGAACAATAAGCTTGAATGTAATGAGTAGCCAGCCAAGAGGTTTGAAAACAGGCATGACAACAGGTGGCTTTGTCTAATATTTGCAGCCATAGAAATTCAAAGATGAGCAGCTGTCAATCCAGACGGTCCCTGGATTATGGGATAAAATGGGGTTGTGCTTGCATTTTTGATCTTGGCATAATGAACATTTCATGGGTGGATTTGCAGAACTGTGACCAGAGACTACGCACCCTTACCTCTGACCTCCAATGAAGTCTATCATTTGCACCAACGGAGCACACTTTTTTATACATATACTCAAGACATGGGAGATGAAAAGCAAAGCAACGTTTATTACATCAGGGCAATTTTTCTGATAACCTTGTTCGAGTTACAGACCCACAGCTTTGCATTTGAAAGAAGCAGAAGGCCCATCTGCCTAAAGAGTTATGCAGAAGACGACACCTGGCTTACATGCTCACTTAGGACCACATGCCCACAGATATATTGAAACAAGGAACAACCGACCTCATTTCTCCTTTAGTGGGAGCAAGGAAGCCAAATGATTGAGCATTTGGACTTTAAGCCGAAGTAATAGATTCTAATATAGCTTCACTTTCAAGTCTGTACATAACTCTAACCCCTTGTAATCTCTCTAGAACAGAGGTGGGCAAACTACGGCCCGTGGGCCACATCTAGCCCACAGGACCGTCCTGCCCAGCCCCATAGCTCCCATCCGGGGAGGCTAGCCCCAGGCTCCTCCCCTGCTGTCCTCCTCCCCCGCAGCCTCAGCACGCTGCACCTGCCGCTCTGGCCCGCTGCTCCTACCAGGCAGGGCGGCGGAGTGACTGCAAGCTCCTGCCGCTCTGAGCAGCATGGTAAGGGGGCGGGGAGGGGTTGGATAAGGAGCCAGGAGTCCCAGGGAGCAGGGGGGTTGGATAGGGGGTGGGGTCCTGGGGTGCAGTCAGGGGGTGGGGGTCTGGATAGGGGTTGGGACACACGGGAGACTGAGAGCAGGGGGGTTGGATAGGGGGTGGGGTCCCGGGAGGGGGCAGTCAGGGGACAAGGAGCGGGGGGGGAGGGAGGTGTTGGATAGGTGGGGGAGTTCTGAGGGGGGCAGTCAGGGGGCGGGAACTGGGAGGGGACGGATAGGGGGCAGGGTCCAGGCTGTTCGGGGAGGCACAGCCTTCCCTACCTGGCCCTCCATAAAGTTTTGCAACCCCAATGTGGCCCTTGGGCCAAAAAGTTTGCCCACCCCTGCTCTAGAAGGCCACCTGCTCAATACTTTGTATAAGCTTCCTTTGCTTCCCACATTCAAGCACTGGACTCAGTCAGTTGATCTGGGTTCTACTCACAGCTCTGCCACTGAATTACTGTGTGAATGTAGACAAGTCACATTCCCGTGCCTCAGTTTCCCCACCTGTAAAATATAGACAACGATGCTGACCCTCTTTTGCTAAATGCTTTGAGAGTTATGTATAAAAGTAGCATAAAAGTGAGCTACAGATTACAATTATGCTTGAAAAAAACTTCCCCATGGATGTTTTCCATGTACCCTCCCCCTCCTTCACAAAAAATAAGAAGATCCAAACTTCTGAAAGCATTCAAGCTATAAGATGTGCACTCTGCTTTGTGAACATAGGAACTGCCAGACTGGATCAGACCTCAGTATCTGGTCTCTAACTGTGGCCAGAACAAGATGCTTCAGAGGAATGTGTAAGCATCCCAGACAGCAGGCAGACATGAAACCAATATAGGTCTTATCCTGGTCTCTTATAGAGATTAGTGTAAACTCTGAAGCACAAGGTTTAACACCCCTTCCAAACACACTGTGAATACATTGCTTTCTAGCATTATTTATACAGTGCCCGAAAGTGTGACAGGTGTTTTATACATAGTCAAGACGGGTCCCTGTCTTTAAAGAGTTTACAAAGTAAATAAATGACACACAGAGGAAAGGATACAATTCTTAGTCTAAAAAAACCCTGTTTTCCACCTGTCACCATCCTGATTTGCAACCCTCAAGGCACATGCATTACTCTCCTCAGTGACATCATGATCATATTGCTTCACGCTCCTCTACAACTACCCCTGTGTTGCTGTCTCTTCCTCTTCTACATTTTTATTGTAAGCACTTCAGAGCAAGGACACTGTCATTCCAACTTTCTCTAAAGCAACACCCACAGCTGTGATGCTACATCAGTCAGTAGCTATCCTCCTCTACTGTTCCCATTTGTGCTTGTAGACTATGTTTTGCAGGGGTCATCTTTTTGTTCTGCATTTGTACAGAGCCTAGCACAATGGAGGCCTGGTCCATGGCTCCTAAGCACTATATCACACAAATACTGAGTAAAAGATTCATTTTTCAGCCTGTCTTGTTCCCTTTTCTGTAACGCTTTACCCCATACTCAAAAGGGTCAGCATCTTTTGGTTCATTAAGAAGTGTTATAATTATAGTCATTTTACAAGGCAATAATCCTCTTGCCGGGATTCTCAATGCAGGTGGGGTCATGGCAAAATGGGGCTTATTGGCTTTTTAGTGGGGAGAGGGAGAACATGGGGATGGGATGGTCAGCCTAGTCGACATCACAAAGCATGGGCGAGAGTAAAGTGAATCGTATCAGGCATATCAGTACAGCAATAGGCTCCAATTACAGGCAAAGTCACTCAACTACACTTTCTTGTCTGCATTTAAACATTTGGAGCCTCTCACATATGAAACCTGTGGAAGCCCCCTTAGCCTCTTCCCCCTTATTCATTCTGGAGCAGCGTCACAATGAAAAGCTGAACAAAATAATAAAACTCATGTTAAATATGGAAAGACTCACATTGACTTAATGGGAGTTGGATCAGCTCCCTAATAAGTAAGTGTAGCCCCGTGGACAGGGCCCAGCATAACAAGATAGGATTCCTGGGTTCTAGTTCTGGCTCTGCCAGGGATTCACTTTATGACGTTGAGCAAGACCCTTCACTTCTCTGTGTCTCAAGTTCGCCAGCTGTAAAATGGGAACAGTGATGCTCATCCACATTCATAAAGCACTTTGGAAAAGCCGTTAGTATAAAATGCTATGATTTTATTAGTAAAGTGAAGGGAGCTCCTGTGACATTTCACAGAATATGGAAAATATGGAGTGTGTCCTGCCTGTCAATTTACCATCTACATTTTCTAGCGGCCATCTGTGAAGAATGTGTGTATGTGTAAAAGTAAAATAGATGCTCCTTGCAAACACCCCAAAATAGTATTCTGGTACATTTAAGAAGATATACAGTATTCAGACAGATGAGTAGATTATGTCATGCTTATATATAACCTAATTTTTCTCTTGATAAACTAAGAAAAGAGGAAGTGTACAGAGTTTATTTTTAGTAATGTTATATTAAGGCATGCTACAGCACAAGACCACATGTGCATAGTACAACTTAAAAACTAGTTCAAAAACATACTTTAAAAAAAAACTGTCTACAGATTGTACCAGGATTTGATTCCAGCCCCAGGGACATGCCAGAACTTTGTAAAAAATCAGGATTTCTTAGGAACATTTTTGGTTTTCATATGAATTTCTGATGATCAGGGTTCCAAAAATATTAATAATTATACTAAACTGGGAGAGGCTGCCAAAAAACAGCATTGGCTAAGAAATAACATAAAGGGGCATAGGTGCCCTCAATTCCCACCAAAGGCAATGAGGGTAGGGGTCACTCATGCACCTTGCAGGATCAAGCCCCCACACTGATCAGAAATTATAGGTCAAAATGTGAAAAATAAGATTCAGCCTGGGAAAACATCCAACAATACTCTGAACACTGATGGTCAATGGGAGGGAGGTTCTGTGAGAGCAGTACTCAGATTGAGAGAGAGAGAGAGTGCGCCGAGGCAAGAGCAGACAGTAAACTGTGTATGAGCTTCTAGTGGCAGGAAATAAAGTGAGTTGAGATTTGGCACAAATGTAAACTTCAAGTCAGTGGCTGTGGCCTGTCCCATGGTAGCATGAGGGGAGATGTGGCAGGTTTTGAGCACCTGGATCTCTGGCCCTGCTGGAATCAGCTGGCATAAAGATGAAACCCTCCTCCAGACCCCTCCTGTGGCAGGGAGACTTTAGAGGTACCTCTTTACAATAGTAACAGACTAATGGAGCCAGTTCTCACCACTCATTCTCCAGCCAGGCCCCCATATCCCATCCATTTGGGAACGTAGCCTGTTAACTGTGGAGCAGAGGCCCAGATGCAGTGCTTAGGTACTCATGCCTGCCCAGCTGCAATGAGATGGGTGGTCCCATCACAGAGGCGTTGCTACAAAAAGAAATACAGGTATTGCCTGATAAAAACTGATACCAAAGGGTCATTAATGTGGCCTGAAAATTACCATGGTTAAAAAGCTCCAAACACATCCATATGCTTACAGGATGGAAGGTGCACTCTGGCAATGAAAGAGTTACACAAAACCTGGGGATTGGGGAGGTGTTAACTAGACTTTTTTGGAACATTCAATATTAGTGAATAGTGCCTGAAAGTTCCTATTCAATATGACAAAGTTCTGCCTGCTAATGAAGGATAAAAATAGTCTGTGTATGCCTATGTGAAAGAAAACACACACACACACCCCACACCCCCCCCCCCCCATGGAACTGGCACTGCAGTATGGTTGGGGGATGGGCAGCTAGAAGAGAAGCTGCAGTAATCGCGACGACTCCTGCAGGCTGAGCTCTACTGGGTAAACTGCACTGAAACGCTATGTAACAGCAACTGCCAGAGACACAGCAACTGCAATCAGCTAAACCAGAGAGAAAGGACTAGCATTTTCCAGGCAGGCCAGGAAGAATCCTTTATTTCTATTGGCTAGAGGACTGCGCGCACGCACAAATACACACACACACACTCACTCCTCTCTTTTTCTGGAGACTGTCTTGGTATTTTTGTTGTTGGCAAACCAGACTGTTTCAGAATCAGCTTTAGAAATATTTGCAGGTTAGGGTGCCCCTGAAAAGGAGCAATGTGGCGAAGAGGGATTAACCACCACCAAAGATGATCTTGCAGCAATACTGCTATTACAGAAATACAATCACTACACAATAACTTTTTCCCCCCAAGTGTACCAGCTATGCTTCCTAGAGCACTTAGGTACACAACTCAATTAAAAACCCAGGGCGAATAAATTATTTTTCATGCATTTTCAGACCACATTGACACTTGGACTCTGCGGCAAAATGAATGTTACAAAAAAAAAAGTGTATATGCACTGAATATAAATATATTATGAAATGGCTTTTAAAACTCTGCCCTAGAGAGAGCTTTCTGATTGGTTCCCAATGATGTAAGACATCTATAATGCCTGGTAAAACACATAGGTTAACGAGTCTGATTTCTGCATATAAATTCCAGGTAATAAGAGTATCCATGACACTCCAGGAAACATATTGCAGATTAATTATAGCGCTTCTCAGGTAGTTAAAGTCATTGGACCTCAGACCTCAACGCCATGCAAGCTTACTATTGTCACTCACACTGGACTGTCTTATTGCTTATTCACTGTTTGTTTCTGCTGAGGGAAGCCTTATTTAAGGATATGGTAAATCATTGTCAAATTTAAGTTATGAAAGATATACACAGGCACATCTTAAGCTACTTAGCTTTGTCTGGTATGGCATCCTGTGTAAAGTCAATGATGAGCTAGGTATTGTACCTCTTCAAATGGGAAACAGATTCCGTGCATTTTCACTTCTTATTGAATAAAGGTATTATTAAACCGATCAATGCATTTTTTAAAAAAGAGCCCTACGAAAAGACAAACCTACAGTTTGAGAATCCTACACATAGAAAGGGCTTGTACCAGAGCCATCAATTAAATCCTTCTAAAAACTTTTTTTTTGGTCCCAAGTGGTCAAATAATAGTG